>NC_059073.1:251963930-253213930 GCF_020497125.1 Mauremys mutica | reverse complement strand
AGCCCGCTGCCTGCCCCTATGCATAGGAGCCGGAGGGGGATATGTCGCTTCTTCCGAGAGCTGTGCGGAGCCATGGCAGGCAGGGAGCCTGCATTATCCCTGCTGCACTGCTGACCAGACTTTTAACAGCCCAGTCAGCTGTGCTGCGTTGACCAGAGCCACCAGGGTCCCTTTTCGACAGGTCCGGCTCCAGCTTTTTTGCCGCCCCAAGCGGCAAAGAAGAGAGGAGGAAAAAAAAAAGCTGTGATTGGCGGCACTTTGGCGGCTGCTCTACCACGCCACTTCATTCTTCGGTGGCAGTTTGGCAGCTGGTCCTTCCCTCCGAGAGGGACTGAGGGACGTGCCGTCCCCTTTCATGGGCCATCCCAAGCACCAGCTTGCTACACTGGTGCCTGGAGCCAGCCCTGCTTTTTGACCAGGCGTTCCGGTCGAAAACAGGACACCCGGCAACCCTATCTGCTCCTCCCCATGGAGAGGATGTTGGGATTTGGAGTGAGCTGAGTACTGAGGAGGGTAGGCAGAGTAGAGCCTATCGCAAGTTATGGGTTATATAGTAAAGAGTCATGGAATCCCAACAGTAGAATCAATTAAATGCCTGGTATAGGAATGTATAGGTGATGGGAGGGTATCATCCTTCTCTGTGCTAAAGTTTAGTAAAAGTTGCAGCTTGCCACTTAATTCCATGTGTCTGTCCTCATTTCGCTGCTGTGTCCACATCAACAGATTTAGCTCAGGTTCAGTATCACTTCTGTTCGAGGCTTTTGAGTGGTACTTATTTTATCTGAACTTGTTGGCTCATCTTCTATATTTAGATGGCAGGGTCAAATCATACTGAAGTCAATGTCAACTCCTCCATTTTGTGGTGTGGAAAAAGCTGCCCTTTCACGCTGCTGCTAAATAGTCTGCAAGCTGAGGAGAGTCCTCTCTTCAAGGTTGGAGCCCCAATGGCTCTGTTGGTGATATGCTGGCTTCACTGCTGTCTGTGGCTCTTCCACAGGCCCCCAGGTTGGCCCACACAATACTTCACGATATTTTTAGGATAGGTCTGTCAATGACTATTAGCTAAGATGGTCAGGGATGCAACCCCATGCTCTGATTGTCCCTAAACCTCTGACTGCCAGATGCTGAGGCTGGACGACTGGGGTTGGATCCCTTAATAATTGCCCTGTTCTGTTCATTCCTTCTGAAGCACCTGGCATCTTCCACTGTCGGTAGACAGGATACTGGACTAAATGGACCTTTGGTCTGACCCTACATGGCCATTCTTATGTTCTTAAGATGTTGGCACCACTTTTTTGGAGTCAGATCTCCTTTTAAGGAAACGTATCTTAGGCTGTTTTATTAGTCAGTAGTGACTCCCCAGTGTGCTGTGTAAATATTTGTGATCACTTGCTTTTACTCAGTTTACTTTTGCCTTGCTATATTTATCTTTGCTTATGCAATATTAAGCAAAAACAATTTTTAAACATTTGTACAGAGCAGTAGTTGCTGCTGCAGCTGTAATTACAAATTCCCTAAAATTTTTAATGGTCAACATTCTGTTAATGCAGACTCTTGCATTTAGTACATAGAAAAGTTTTGTCTCATATATATAGGGCAACCCTTCCATCGCCTGAACTGCTGATTGTTCTGGGGAATCACTGAAAAATGAATCAATGAGTGCTTATTTTGGAGGATTACAGCAGAAACAATCTCAGTGATGACAGAAAGCGATCCATCAAAGGATGGATGGTACCTAAAGAGGTCTGAGGCCCAAAATTAATTCAGAACCTATTCTTAACATTCCTAAAAGCCATCACTTAAAGCTGCCTCATCAGATTGGAGCAGGCAGGCTGAGTGGCAACAGAGGAAAAGAGAGGATCAGGATCTTGATGGCATACTTCTTTTACTGCTACCTTTTATTTTTCAGACAGACATTTGTAGAGCCAGGATATGACAATGCCAGCAAAAGCCAAGTTGTTACAATTTTGGACAACAGCATTTTATGATTACCCATATCAAAAGATTTCTGTCAAAAAAAGATTGCTCCACATTTTTCTCTTCAATCAACAACTGTAGGCCTCTGCTTGTGAATTCCATTAAATACTCTACAGTATGTGTGTAGGTGTTTAAACACAGACTGTCTGCAGCTGATATATTTTTGCTTCAGCAGGTTATCATACTTTTATAGAAGTTACAGAGTTTTCCATCATATCAGAGATAACTACAGAGGTGGCTTGGTACTTATTGGGAATCGTTAGAGTGGTGTGTGTGTCATGATATTTTTTGTGTGTGTACACATCTATATTGGTCAACTTTTCATATTTAAGCAACACAAAATGTGTGATGGACTGGGGCAGTAAATGTACAGAGAGCCTCAGAAGCATAAGCAAACGGGAAAGCCTTCTCTGTCTCACTCACACATGGGGTGGGAGCAGTATAAAAATTTAGCATGAGAACATCTATTACTTGATATTGTGAGTGTGAATATGTAATAATGTGTGCTTATGCCAAATTTTCATAGTGACCCATCCCATCATGTATTTTTCTATACTATATAAATATATTATATAGGTCACCACAAAAATGAAAATATGTGCCA
This sequence comes from Mauremys mutica, assembly GCF_020497125.1. Taxonomy (NCBI): domain Eukaryota; kingdom Metazoa; phylum Chordata; order Testudines; family Geoemydidae; genus Mauremys; species Mauremys mutica. The sequence goes on along the minus strand of NC_059073.1, from coordinate 253,211,349 downwards.
GATTACTACATACAAGAAACTCCATATTCTGGGTTTTTTTCCCCTATTCCTACAACAGTAGCTAACTGGTATCTGATAATTAATATTATCTTTTTCAATGGTGACCTCTGTATTACCTCACAGATTATGCTGTGTGATTGTGAGTGACTGTTGAAGTCTAAAGGGATTGTTTAGCAGCTCATGAGAGAACAAAGAAGCCTTATTGCATAATTAAGGGAGAAACTTAAAATTGCATATGAGATCATAATTTTAGCACCTACTTTTTGTCCACTTCATTGCTCCAGGAAAGAAGAGAATTCTCTAAGTGCAAATTCTATTAAAGGCTGGACTCCATTTGACAGAGTGCACATTCTGGTGACTAGAGTCACTAGGTGAAATCCTTGCCCTGCTGACTTGTAATATGTAATAACTGGAGATATACCAATCTCCTAGAACTAGAAGGGACCTTGAAAGGTCATTGAGTCCAGCCCCCTACCTTTACTAGCAGGACCAATTTTTGCCCCAGATCCCTAAGTTGCCCTCTCAAGGATTGAACTCACAACTCTGGGTTTAGCAGGCCAATGCTCAAACCACTGAGCTATCCATCCCCCCACATTTGAGTGTGTACATATGACAGCTGGCTCTGTCTCTCCTAGTCCGCGAGCATCAGCTCAACATAGGTAAACCAAAAGGGAGCCTTCCCTGCAGCCATTCCCACGGGGGCTGTGCTAAGCTTGACTCAGCTGGAAGTTGTTGTTTGTGTAAGGGGACTGTTATCCCCTTACTAACATTAAGTGGGGTGTTTTGGTTGCTAGCTCCCAGCACTAAAAGGGGAAGGGTGATGGGAAACCAGGACCCTGAGACTGACAGTCCCCTGGGGCAAGGGGGAGAGGCCAATTCTCCAGGTCAGCCTGATTGACAGGGCGGGCAGGCTAATCAAGGAGTCAGGAGGCCAGGTGGGTCTTGTCCTCCGTGTGAGCTGGAATTGCCTGGGTCAGACAGAGTGGGGCCGAGCTAAGGAGAGAGCAGGGGCCCAAGCTAAGCTGCTGGCAGCAGAGCTGCAGCCCCAAAGCCAGATCACAGCCCAGAGAGAGCAGACCTGCCCTGGGAACAGAGCTGCAGCAACCTGAGCCAGAAGGGCCACCCAGGAAGCAGGTCAGAGCTGGGAGCAGAGTCACAGAAGCAGCCTGCAGAGCAGACCTGTCCTGGGAGCAGAGCTGTAGCAACCAGAGCCAGAGGGGCCAGGGAAGCAGTCCAGGGAGCTGGAGGCAGAGTGGAGCAGTCCAGAGCTGAGTATGGTGAGCAGCAGGGGAGAGCGAGGGGGACCCTGGGCAGTGGGCCCAGCACAGGGAGATGTCTCAGCCAAGAGGCTCTGCAGGCCAGACTTCGAGGGGGATCGTAACCCTGACAGGGCGGGGGCAATGCTGGGAAGAAAGGTCCTGCCACCTAGAGCCTGAGAGCGTGGGGCCACCGCCAGAGCAAGTGTCTGACCCACAGAATCCCTGCAGCACAGCCAGGGCCTGAGAAGGAGGCCTGGGACCTACAAGAAACAGACTGTGAACTGCCCTGACATTCCAAAGACACTGTTTGTGATGTTCCCTGCCACAGAGTGAGATGATGTGTTTCCTTTAACCTTTCCCATTTTTCCTTACTCCTTTTAAAACTAATTGTTAATTAAATAAACTATTGCTTTAAATCGTATGTAATGATCAGTGGGTCAGGAAAGCATCCAGTGCAGAGATAGTACCCCGGAGTGGGGACACCCTAGCCCCTGACCTAGATGACCACAGCAAGGTTGGGTGTCGAGCCCCCCAGGTATCCTGGGCCCAGCCTTGTTGGGGTTACGAGGACTCTGCCAGACAGAAGAGTGCAAGGGGAGTCCTCAAGGGCAGGGAGGCCTCTGGGTAAAGGAAGTGGGAGCGAGGACTCAGATCCTTCCGCTAGACCATTTCACTGGGGTAGTGCAGAAGTCAGGAAAGTTCCCTACAATAGTGGGACCATTCCCCCGCTTACATCTGCATATCTGACAGTATTTGCTTCTGATTCAAAGTGATTTAAATTTCAAAGTGCTGTCTTCTAAAAGTATCTCATGCTATTTCATTTTGATTGCTGAGGATTTGATTTCATATCGTTTCTTTGATTTTTGGTTGTGTGTTTTATTTTTACAAAACAAAAAATGAGACCAGCCTCTTTTTCTGGTTTTGAATGTTGATTTGAGATCCATCAAAATGTTCTTATTTCAGGGACTACTAGTAACATATTAGACCCCACACTTCATTTGCATAAGAGCTTAAGTTCTCCAGTTGATTCCATTGTTAGGAAGCTATTCAATACTTTTTTTTGTGACTGCTGCTGACCAGAATTCCAGGTAATTTACGAAGCAGTTGTCCGCCCTTGATAAACACAATACAGCTGTGATCCCCAAACATTTTGTCATGCCCCTCTTTACATCTCACAGTGGTCTTCTCTCCATAAGTGCTGACAATTACATAATCCCTAACATGGAGGCTTGGCAGAAACCAAATATGCTACTTGACAAAAAATCCACATGTGGAGGCTTCTGTTAAGTCTGCCTTACACCCTGACTGTGGGTATGTCTACACTACGGGATTATTCCAATTTTACGTAAACCGTTTTTTAAAAACAGATTGTATAAAGTCGAGTGCACGCGGCCACACTAAGCACATTAATTCGGCGGTGTGCGTCCATGTACCGAGGCTAGCGTCGATTTCCAGAGCGTTGCATTGTGGGTAGCTATCCCATAGTTCCCGCAGTCTCCCCCCGCCCATTGGAATTCTGGGTTGAGATCACAATGCCTGATGGAGCAAAAACAGTGTCGCAGGTGATTCTGGGTAAATGTCGTCACTCAATCCTTCCTCTGTGAAAGCAACGGCAGACAATCATTTTGTGCCCTTTTTCTCTGGATTGCCCTAGCAGACGCCATAGCATGGTAACCATGGAGCCCGTTTAGCCTTTTTTCACTGTCACCGTATGTATACTGGATGCTGCTGATAGACGTGGTACTGCAGTGCTACACAGCAGCATTAATTTGCCTTTGCAAGGTAGCAGAGACAGTTACCAGCCCTATTGCACTGTCTGCTGCTTTGGAAATTGGCGATGACGGTTACCAGTCATATTGTACCATCTGCTGCTGTCATGGGTGCTCCTGGCTGGCCTCGCTGAGGTCGGCTGGGGGGCGCATGGACAAAAATGGGAATGATTTCCCAGGTCATTCCCTTCTTTATGTTTTGTCTAAAAGTAGTCAGTCCTGCCTAGAATATGGGGCAAGTCTACTAGAGAACCAGAGAGCACAGCCGCTCTGGGTCAGAGCCCCAGATATCTCGCAGAAATGATGAGCTGCATGCCATTCTAGGGGGTGCCCCTGCAACAACCCCACCCATTGCTTCCCTCCTCCCACACCCTCCTGGGCTGCCATGGCAGTTATCCCCCCATCTCTGTGATGAAGTAATAAAGAATGCAGGAATAAGAAACACTGACTTTTTAGTGAGAGAAAATGAGGGGGAGGCAGCCTCCAGCTGCTATGATATTCCAGGCAGGACATCTCCATTACTCATTAAAGGGGGGTGGGGGTGGGAGAGGAGCACAGCCTCCCGCTGCTATGATGACGGTTACCAGCCCTATTGCACCATCTGCCAGGACTGAATCTCCAGGACACAAAGCTTAAAGAAGGGAATGACCGGGAGTCATTCCCATTTTTGCCCAGGAGCTCCCGGCCAACCCCACAGAGGCCAGCCAGGAGCACTCACAGGATGATGACGAGGACAGCTATCAGTCATTTTGTACTGTACCATCTGCCACCGGGGAGGGGAGGGAAGAGGATGCTGCTGTTTAGTGCTGCAGCACCCCGTCTACCAGCAGCATCCAGTAGACATACGGTGACATTGAAAAGAGGCGAGAAACGATTTTTTTTCCTTTTCTTTGAGGGGGGGGGGTAAATTGACAACATATTCCCTGAACCACTGGCAACAATGTTTTTGACCCTTCAGGCATTGGGAGCTCAGCCAAGAATGCAAATGCTTTTCGGAGACTGCAGGAACTGTGGGATAGTTCGAGTCCTCAGTCCCCCCTCCCTCCCTCCATGAGCGTCCATTTGATTCTTTGGCTTTCCGTTACGGTTATCACACAGCACTGTGTTGAGTCACTGCTGTGCCTCTGTCTATCATAGCCTGGAGATTTTTTCAAATGCTTTTGCATTTCTTTTTCTGGAACGGAGCTCTGATAGAACAGATTTGTCTCCCCATACAGCAATCAGATCCAGTATCTCCCGTACGGTCCATGCTGGAGCTCTTTTTGGATTTGGGACTGCATGGCCACCCGTGCTGATCAGCGCTCCACGCTGGGCAAGCAGGAAATGAAATTCAAAAGTTCTCAGGTCTTTTCCTGTCTACCTGGCCAGTGCAGCCGAGTTCAGATTGTTTTCCAGAGCAGTCACAATGGTGCACTGTGGGATACCGCCCGGAGGCCAATACCGTCGAATTGCGGCCACACTAACCCTAATCCGACATGGCAATACCGATTTCAGCACTACTCCCCTCGTCGGGGAGGGGTACAGAAATCGGTTTTAAGAGTCCTTTATATTGATATAAAGGGCTTCGTTGTGTGGACGGGTGCAGGGTTAAATCGGTTTAATGCTGCTAAATTCGGTATAAACGCGTAGTGTAGACCAGGCCTGAGTTTCTCATTTGTGTGTGTGCTACTGCTGAAACCTCTTTTAGCTGATTGTGTCCTTTAATAGGGTAGCTATTCCTCTGCTCCTGAAACAATGAACACAGATCTTCAAGAGAATGAACATTTTTAGGTGACACACACGTTTTTGTCTTATTATAAGATAAACAAGCCCAGCAGCCCATTTGTTCTGGTCTTCTTTTATATTGGTTTCCAAATACAGAGTTCTTGTTTTATCTTCTTTATTACTTTCGGGGTGGGGAGATAGCAAAATGAACATTTGCTCAGTCCACAAGATTTCCCATGATAAGCAAGGCACAACAGTATGAGGAGAGGAGAAGGCTGGGTTTGGATCTAGCAGCAGTATTCAGTTAACCCAATCTATCTCCCTTTCCTCCACTGATGGCATCTTGAAGCAAAGGCTCATTTAGGCGTGTAGCAAAATATGACACAGATATCATGCCCTGAAGCTTTTTCACAATATTATATCTGACTCCCATAACTTCATTGGTTAGAATTAAATCAGTATGGCCAAGTTTGGGTTCCCACTCAGACAAGCCAAAAGCAGCCACTGATGGAGAGAATGAAAGAAATCAAACTAAGGCCTGGTCTACACTAGGAGGTTATGTCGAATTTAGCAGCGTTAAATCAAATTAACCCTGCACCCGTCCACACAACGAAGCTATTTAGTTCGACATACAGGTCTCTTTAGTTCGATTTCTGTACTCCTCCCTGACGAGGGGAGTAGCGCTAAATTCGACATGGCCATGTCGAATTAGGGTAGGTGTGGATGGAATTCGATGCTAATAGCTCCGGGAGCTATCCCACAGTGCACCACTCTGTTGACGCTCTGGACAGTAGTCCGAGCTCGGATGCTCTGACCAGCCACACAGGAAAAGCCCCGGGAAAATTTGAATTCCTTTTCCAGTCTGGCCAGTTTGAATCTCATTTCCTGTTTGGTCATCGTGGCGAGCTCAGCAGCACTGGCAGCGATGCAGAGCTCTCCAGCAGAGGTGTCCATGCAATCTCAGAATAGAAAGAGGGCCCCAGCATGGACTGATCAGGAAGTCTTGGATCTGATCGCTGTGTGGGGCGATGAGTCTGTGCTTTCGGAGCTGCGCTCCAAAAAACCAAATGCGAAGATCTACGAGAAGATCTCTAACGCCATGACAGAGAGAGGATACAGCCGGGATGCAACGCAGTGCCACGTGAAAATCAAGGAGCTGAGACAAGGCTACCAGAAGACCAAAGCGGCAAACGGACGCTCCAGAGCCCAGCCCCAGACATGTCGTTTCTACGAGGCACTGCATTCCATTCTAGGTGCGGCCGCCACCACTACCCCACCAGTGACCGTGGACTCTGAGGATGGGATAGTGTCAACGGCTGGTTCCTCTGAGATGTTCGCGGACGGGGAAGATGAGGAAGGAGATGAGGAGGATGAGGCAGTCGACAGCGCTTACAATGCTGATTTCCCCGACAGCCAGGATCTCTTCATCACCCTCACGGAGATCCCCTACCAACCCTCCCCAGCTGTTATCCCGGACCCTGAATCAGGGGAAGGATCAGTCGGTAAGTGCTTTAAACATGTAAACATTTATTTTTAACAGAACAGGAATATTAACTATGCGAAAAGAAGGTCAATATATACGGGGCTAGAAAGCTGCAATAACAATGGGGATATTGGTTTCACTGAGATCTGAGCGAGTCAGTAAGCTTCTCCATCTCCCCTTGAGACGTCCAAAAGCACACTCCACCACCATTCTGCACTTGCTCAGCCGGTAGTTGAAGAGTTCTTTGTCACTGTCCAGGGCGCCTGTATAGGGCTTCATGAGCCAGGGCATTAGCGGGTAGGCTGGGTCCCCGAGGATCACTATAGACATCTCCACATCCCCAACAGTTATTTTGTGGTCCGGGAAGAAAATACCTTCCTGCAGGCGTCTAAACAGACCAGAGTTCTTGAAAACACGCGCATCACGAAACTTGCCATGCCATCCGACGTTGATGTTGGTAAAACGTCCCCTATGGTCCACCAGTGCTTGCAGCACCATTGAAAAGTAGCCCTTTCGGTTAATATACTGGTGGTCTGGTCCCAGGATAGGGATGTGAGTTCCATCTATAGCCCCACCGCAGTTTGGGAATCCATCGCGGCGAAGCCATCTATGATGACCTGAACGTTTCCCAGGGTCACTACCTTTGAGAGCAGTAGCTCAACGATTGCGTGGGCTACTTGCATCACAGCAACCCCCACAGTAGATTTGCCCACACCAAAGTGGTTCGCTACTGACAGGTAGCTGTCTGGCGTTGCAAGTTTCCAGAGGGCTATGGCCACTCGTTTCTGCACAGTCAGGGCTGCTCGCATCCGGGTGTCCTTGCGCTTCAGGGCAGGGGACAGCAACTCACACAGTTCAAGGAAAGTTCCCTTACGCATCCTAAAGTTTCGCAGCCACTGTGATTCATCCCAGACCTGCAGCACTATGCGGTCCCACCAGTCCGTGCTTGTTTCCCGGGCCCAGAATCGCTGTTCCACAGCATGAACATGACCCATTGCCACCATGATGTCCACGGCGTGGGGTCCCTTGCTTTGTGAGAGGTCTGTGCCACTCTGAGACTTCATGTCCTCACCGCGCTGCTGTAGCCTCCTCGCCCGATTTCTCAGCATCTGACTGTGAAAAAGGTGGACGATAAGGTGCGAGGAGTTGACAATGGCCATAACTGCAGCGATGATCGCAGCGGGCTCCATGCTCGCAGTGCTGTGGCGTCCGCGCTGTCACTCACCAGAAAAGTACGCGAACTGATTGCCCGCCGGCACTTTCAGGGAGGGAGGGCGGGAGTGACGGTTGAATGACGACAGTTACCCAAAACCACCCTCGAAACATTTTTTCCCCCAGCAGGCATTGGGGGCTCGACCCAGAATTCCAATGGGCAGCGGGAACTGTGGGATAGCTGCCCACAGTGCACCGCTTCCAATGTCGACGCTTGCCCCGTTAGTGTGGACTCACAAAGTCGAATTACTGTCCTTAGTGTGGATACACACGTTCGACTTTGTAACATCGGTTCCACAAATTCGATTTAAGTAGAATCAAACTACTCTGGTAGTGTAGACATACCCTGAGAGATTGCCAGCAGGTGAGGCAAAAGATACTGGGCAGCTTCATGATACTTCCACACTTTCGTTCAAGTGTCCATCTTTCAATGAGTGGTTCACTTTGTTTTTGTTAAACATGCTGTGATGGTCTTAATATTGAAGTTCCTTCATTTGTGGACTAAAGACAATTGTTTTAATGGAGTTTCTTGTCATTCTAATGGCCATATTTTTGTTAAAGATTTTTGTAGTTTATGACTCACCTTCTCATTCAAATGCATGTGATGTTCATATGGTCTAAAACAAAGAGTCTAACAGTATGCAAAATATGCCATGATAACGTAACAGCTAGCATAGAATGTGGTTGGTTTGTGTATCAAGCCCATGTTTAGATATCACGCTATGCACATGCTGTAGAATGCTTGAAGGGTGGGCATTATAAAGTGACTATAGCTATATCTGTACTATTCTTAATATGCAAAGTCAAGAGAAAATAGTATAGTACATATAAATATTACTTGTGTATAATATCAAGGCTATGAAAAGCATTATGAAATGCTTATGAAATGCATTATGAAAGCATTATGGAAAATAGCTGGAGTGCATAAGAAGTACCTAGCTTATAAATAGCCTGATGTTGTAAACCCAACCCTCACCAGTAGTCCTTAATTATCTGTACTGTCCTATTAACAGCAATGGATAATTCATTATCTGAGTAATGGCTTGGAAGATTGAGCCTATGTTCAGCTAGGTAACTCATAATTGTTTCCAATGTAACAGAGTGGCTTAAGCAGTCAAAAATCACTTTAAAAGTAAAAGCATCTAAGTGAGCCATGCTGTTAATACTGTGATACTACATATGTACAAGCCTTGGTTGTCGTCTGATGTCTTGTCTCTTCTGTGTCCTAAGAAGTAGAGGTATCAAATTCAACTGCACTTCTTGAAGTACTCTCTTGCTTTTATTCAAATTACAGTTACATTTTAAAGAGTAAAGTTATAGGTACATGTAAACAATATTAGCTTTTTAAAAAAGGTGTTATGGCAAATCTTTTTGGTTAATAGTTAGAACATTGCAGACTCTAGGAGATTAATAGGTCCTAAAGTCTAGGTGGTGTTTGGGAAAATCACAGTCCTTTCAAAGATCAGCTGGCAGGCTCAGCTGGAATCTGCAAAATTTCTAACAACTCAGCTGAAGTCTTCAGGCTGCTGTTTCCATGGGAACTGAAGTTGGATTGGTTAAAATGAGATAAGGAGCTTTAAAAATCTTTTAAAAATGTCTTACTTCATTTTTTTTGTCTGACTCTCTATTTCAGTGGAAATTGTAATAGAAAGATCAGCCAGCAGTCATCTGAGTTGTTAGAATTCTTGTTAACTCTAGCTTCAGCTAGATAAAGTTCATTTAAAAAAAAATCCATCCCAATTAAAAACTGTTTGCCACCTGGTGCATCTTCATCTATCAGTAGAGCCACATTTTCAACAGTGATCTGTAATTTTAGGTACCTACCTGACTTTAAGGAGCTAGGGCCTGATTTTCAGAAGTGCATCTGTATATTTCATTGAGCCACATCTTCAGCTGGTATAAATTGGTGCAGCACCATTGATTTCAATGGAGCAATGTTCATTTGCATAAGCTGATGATCTGGCCTATTAACTTTACATGGGGTGTTAGTTGCTTAGCATTTTGGTGCATCCGGTTTAGGGACCATTACTGAAAATCTGAGTCTACATTTCTTGTGTTCTCAGCATACGTATTACTTGAAGGGAAACACTCCAGTGAAGTCCATTAACTGGATTTACATCAGTATTTACCATTTCCATAAATGATTTGATAGCATCTGAAGAGTTTATAGAAAACCAGTTTAGACATATTGAAAACTAGCTTGGGTTTAATATAGGCTTTACAGTTTTTGTTTAGTTTTCAAATACTGTGATAGCTTAAGCTTTTCTTGTGCCAAAGAATGGCTAAACAAACTGCAAGTACCTTAAAACCAGTTGTCCAGACGTATTCCTAAATCAAATAAAAACATTATAAATAAAATTCTGGCTATAGCTGAGGAGCTATTTTGTGGGCTGACCATGATTCCATGCCCTGGAGGGTCAGGAGATCTTGCAGTAAGTCATCATCCCCTCCCCCACCCCACTGATTATCTCAGGTGGGCAAGGCCCCTGAACCTTACTTTTAGACTTTCATATGTTGATATGTGTAGTTTATTTCCTGATATGGGTTGGTGGAGTGTTAACAGAAACTCAAATAGAACATACATTTACAACAGCCCATCCTGGTTTTTTTAGCCATACAGGGCACTTTTTTCCTTTGCTTTCTGAAACGAAGTTTAAGAATAAAAGTAAATTATTTGTATGTGTAGTGTGTGTGTGTGTGTGTATGGGTGTGTGCATGTGCAATAACTTCTAGTGAAACTGATTTCTCTAAATGGAGAATTTCTCTAGTGATGGCACAGTTTCTATCCTGTTCATCTCTATCTTTGGTAGCTTATGAGGGTTGCTGGCACACTGGAAGAGCACCTATTTCTATGATTTTTATTTGTATTGTAGAGGCGCCTGCAGGCCCCAAACAAGAATCTCTGTTGTGCTATCCACTGTGCGCAGATGTGACAAAAAGTCCCTGCCCCAAAGAGCCTGCAGCAGAAGGCCCCAGTCCTGCCAATACTTATGCACATATGTGATGGGATGGGATGCCTAGTGGTCACTATCCCCCTTGAGGCTCCAGTCTGTAGTTTGGCAGTAACACCTAGTGGCTCAAGTCTGTGGGGGCAATAGAGGAACCTAGGCTCTACCACTTCTTCCAGGTTCCGGTGCCCTGGGGCTGGCAGTTCAGGTGGGTCACCTGGGCAATGCTCCCTGTGTCACTTCCTCTCCCCTTGCCTCTGTGCTCCCCAGTGTTCTTCCCCCTCACAGGCTGGCTCTTTGCTGTCTCTGGCAGCAGCCTGTAGTTTCATCTTGGGGGTCTGCTCCAGGCAGCATGGGGCTCCTGCTGTATCCCTACAGGAGCTACCAGTGCAGGTCTGCTCCATCGCACTGACCACCTGGAGTGAGCAGTGCTGTGCCCTTTTAAGCTCCCCCTCCATTGCAAGCACAGCCAGAAGACATGGCGGGATGAAGCCTCCTGAGCCCAGAGCTGCTCCTTAACCCTCTGTTTCCCAGTGTGGGGTTTGTACACCCCAGCACAACATCCGTAATTTGAACTCTGTATTTTGGGCTTTGTTTATGCTTTTGGAAAAGATACAAATAAAAAAAATCCACGAAAATAACCTTGATCCCCTTGAGTCCATATGGCTAAATTCAACTTGTAATAGGGAAGTATATGCTAGTGCATTATACTGAAAATACAATGTGCAGTACAATGTGTTTATTACTATTATTGTGGCAATGAGACCCTAAGAGCATCCCAATATAAGAGGGCAAGGGGCTCACTGGTATCAGGAAGTAAGTTCCTGTGGCCTGACCAGTTCAGGGTACCCCAATGCACTTATGTCATAATCTACATCTACTAGGTATGGAGTAAAGTAATGGAAAAGTCATAACATATGATCATTAATATGCTTCATGGAGTATGTACGTTAAACACTCAAGGACTGTACAAATGAAGAAAATGTGGGAGTAAAATGTGTTTGATGTGTGGGTAAAACAGGATTTTTCCAGACAAAGGAAAGGCTGCTACCTCCATGCAGGTGCAATCACAGATCATTAGCAAACAGTCAAGTGGCCATTCATTAGCAACTTGGACAGATCAATTGGCATTGCAGAAAGCATCAGCAGGGAAGAAACCAGCATGGAATCTTCTCCATCAGAGTCCATGGCACCTTTCCTCCCAGCAGGGGCACTGGACTTTGAGAAGAATGCATTTCAGAAGTTCACTGGTCTATAGAAACTTGAGGGTTCTTTACTCCTCTCTATGTTTCACCTAGGAAGACAAAGGAACTAAGCACTTTGGACTTTGTCAGAGATCCTGACTGAGGGGATCCTCAGCCATCTGGCTGTAAGGAAGTGTGGTAAGAATCTTACCTTGAACCAAGACTATAGTTTTGTTAAGTCATAGTCACTAAAAAGTGTGTTTCACTTCTATTTGTTTGTAACCATTTCTGACTTTATCCTTTGTACTTGAACTCATGTATAACCCCCATCTCTTTTTAAATAAATAAATGTGTTTTACGTTTATTCTAAATCAGCCCAGTGCTGTGCTTGACTTGAAGTGATTATTAATTCCCGTTAAAGCAACACGCTGTTGTGCTTTCCTTTCTTTAAAGGAGCAACGGTCATTGCTCATCTGAATGTTCCAGGTGAGGGATGGCACGTCAGGGCAGACAGTTTTAGGAAAATTTTGGAGTGGGGATGTGTTGACTAGTAGTAACCAAGGCTCGTGGAGACCAGAGTGTGACTGGTGTGACAAGCAGTCTGCTGGTGTCAGTGTTGCTGAACCAGGGCTGCTCAACACACACATATTCAGAGCATGCTTGTATGCTGGTTGGGAGTGTCCAGACAGGGAGCTACAGCAGCAGAGCATTTTATGGCACTCAGGGTTACAGGACAAGTGATGCCATCACCTCTCACTAGTCTGGGCTGAACCCCAAACCATGACAAACCAGAGCCCCAAGAAGCATCATTGTGGAAGGTGCCATACAAGCACATCCAGGAGTGAGAGAGTCACTGTCCAAAAGAGATTGGCATTTTTGGAGACTAATTCTAGGGAATACATACTGTTTGCCATTTTTATAGATTTTCCTTGGTAAAACTCACTCCATTAGTACCTTAGCCGTAAAGCAAAGTGAGTGGCTCTTTCATCTCTGTTACCACGGCAGTCCTCCCTCAGACATCTTCCAGGCCAATGTTTCTAGTGTTGATCATTGCCATTGTAGATGTCAGTGTGGTGTAGCTGGTTCCTTGAAGAACAGTGAGTCTTTGTTGCAATTAATAACAATAACAAAAAAATCCTGATTTGAAGGGGTACGGATTACCCAGTACTCCCACTGAAATCAGTGAGCTAAAGGTGCTCTGTACCTCTAAGAATCAGGACTTCTCTATGGGTCTCAACTAGGGTTGCCACCCATCTGGGTTTTACCCAGACAGTCCAATTTTTGGCTTCTGTGTCAAGGTTTCATTTAGAGTTGCCAGATACCCAGTTTTCAGGGACCTGGCAACCCTAAATGGCACCCAAACCAAAAGTCCAGTTACCACAGGGCCGGGGGGAGGCGCTGGATCATTAACCTGCGCCAGCCCTTGCTCAGCCAGGGCTGCCTCCGACCTGCAGGCAGGCTCCTAGACAATCCAGCGAGCGATGGAGGGAGCAGAGCAGTGAGCGAAGGGGGCTGGGCCTTGTGGGGAAGAGTTGGAGTGCGGGGCCTTGGGAAGAAGAGGTGGGGCAGGGAGCGGGGGCTTGGGAGTCAGGTTACCAGCAATTAGTAAATTGTCAACCCTAGTCTCAACTTGGGCACCCCAAATTAGTGAAAGCTTTTGAAATGTAGCAACCTTTCTCCCCTTATACCAGCTTTTAGTAATGTTCTGTTTTCCTAGAGAAAAATATATGAACATTTCCTGAAGGCCATACCAGGTCTAGGAAGCACTATAATCTTCCTGGTGTTTAAGTGTAGTCAGAAAACTTGTTATTTCAGTAGAGGAGATGTTAAAATGTTGCAAAAGTTCTCACACAGTAGCAGCTCATGTCCGGAGTAAGTGCTATCTGCAATCCCACCAATCTCCTTACTATTCCACCACTATTGCAGCTTGATCATATTTTTAAAGTGGAAAAAATGGGACTTTCATTTGGGAGTATCACAGGGAAGTGTTTGTGTGGGGAGGTTAGAGGAAAAAGGAGCATCCCTTCTTCCTTTCAGAATGAAAAACTGGGACACTTCACCAGGAGAGGCCAGGTGGGAGAAAACAGCAATTATCTCGTTTGTGACCTCTTCTCTGTTTTCTAGAGCTCCCCAGCTCTTTTCCTCCAGTCCAGCTCTTACCCTACCAGTGCCCCTTACCATCGATCTCTCACATACATACCCTAGATCATCCATGATCTCATTTACTAGTGAACGCTATTCCCCAATGCTAGCACAACTCATCCCACTGGCAGTTCAGAATCTTCTTAAACCTGTCTGACTGATCTCCTAAGTAGGGGTCTACAACTCCATTCAGTCCCCTCCCCACTGCCCATCCTCTTCCTCCTGGAGGGGGTGGGCAGGGAGAAGGTCTGAATCAGGAAGTGGCCAGGCTCTGTTTGGGAGTGGTGCCCGGCTTCAGGGAACCTGAAGCAGCAGCCATATGGCAGGCAGTGAGCTGGAGAGAAGCAGAATTCCTGGGAGCTGTATGCAGAGTCACAGGTGGAACAGTCTCTGACTGCCCGAGGTAATAACTGGGTGCAGGTCTGGGTGGGACTACCCTAACTGAGCCTGGAAACCTGCAAACAGAGACTGGACTGGAGAAGGCACCCCAGCACTAGGCTTGAGAAGCCCTAACTCTTGATTGGACTGCCCCAGGGACCCAAACAAGAACTGCTATTGCTCACTTTGAACTGTAATTGTTTAAGCCTCTGTATGTAGGGTATTTGCATCCTTCCCCTTTCCTGCTGGCCCTAGTAAAATATCTTCTCACTTAGCCATGTGTCTATGTGGTTATTTGGAGCCGCACAGAACCTAGCTGATGAACCCCTTCCATTGCTTGCCTCTTTGTCATGGTACATCTGGCACACCACTGGCACTCTAGTGGTTTGGTGTACTGAACAGTCCCAGTAATTACACCTCTCCGATCCATCCAAACCAGACCTCACAAGCTCAGAAACACCCCAGGCTGACAGCCAATCGTCTCCCTGGCTCAGAAGCATCCCTTCCTTTCTGAAACCAACACTCCCATCCAACACACCTGGTCTCAGAGAACACTTCTCCCAATATCACACACAACCTTCCAGGCTCAGAAAACTCAGCCCCAGGCTCTGCTCTCTTTCCTGTCCTATCTGACTCCCAGGCTATATAATATACCTGTAATACAATTCTGAACAATGATTTCAGCAAATAAGAGACATTCAAGTGGCTATTTTTACCCTTAACATGAAAAAACAAATGAAGCTGATGAATATATTATTGTATGTATTTAGCAGTTTAACTTTGTCTTAAACATACGTATATATACAAGATGGATTAGTAAGTTGTCCTGATTCTAGGTATGGGAGAACTCTGAATTTGCTGATGAAAATAATTGTTTCTTGGAGGAATTGCAGTCTGAGTAGATTTAGCTGAAAAATGAATAGACATCTTACATAAATATCATTAATTTTCTTTTAATTGGGGTAAAAAGCTATTTTTTTCACTTCATATTTATTGCAGCACCATTTCTTCTTAGAAACTAAAACAGTTTATCAGAGTGCAGCTACTGCTAAGCCTAGGAGTATTTATAGAATAATAGAATCATTTTGAGGAAAAGGACCTTTACTGGGTCATCTAAGTCCATCTGCCTGCATCTCTGTAGGATGGATTTCATTATTCTTAAACTAGCCTTGAATACCTTCCAGGATGGAAATGCCATAACTCCACTGGCAGTTTGTTCCATTATATAACTGCTCTGGTTATAAATTTTCCCTGCTGCACTTTAAGCTAGTTATTACTACTTCTTGATCAGCCTTGGTTGAATAATGAGACTAATTGATTCCTGTTTTCTTTATAACATCCTGTTAAGTACTTAGTTTTCCTGTTTCCCCTTAGCGGCCTTTTCTCTAGATTAAACATGCCCACATCTCTTAACCTTTCTCCAGAAATCTGATTTTCCAGATCTTTTATCAGTTGTGTTGCCCTGAATCCTCTCCAGTTTATTGTCTTTTAAAAAGAGTGACTACCAAAACAAAACAAAATACTCCAGGGGAAGGCTTAAAAGTAAGTAAACAAATTTATTCATGTCTAGGGTTGAATTCAGCAGCACATCATAATGTGATTTATTTTACAAAGGATACTGTTATAAACGCAACTCAGTACATTTGCCCTTTAGACCCCTATCACACGCCATTTTTCTCTTCTATTCAGTTAATCATCCATTTTAATACTTGGCTTTTTCATGATGTGCTATCGCATACTCCAATGATTTATTTGTGAAGGGAACCAATTTCTTTCTACTGCTTAAACTATTAAACATTGTTCTTATTTAATTTCATTTATGGCATTCATCCCCTTTCTTCAATTTGTCAGAACTACTGTTTTTTATCAGTACTTGGACATTTGGCTGGCACCAATGTTAATAGCAGAGTTGGTTGGGAAATTTTTGACTAAATGTTTTCTGTTGGAAAATGCCAATTTATGAACCAAAACTTTTCTCCAGAAATAGATTTCTTGACTCAAATTATTTTTGAAAAATAAAGTTTTTAAATTGTTGGAATGTTTTGTTCCACCATTTTCTAAATAAAAAAAAACCTTGAACTGCAAAACAAGTTTTTGTTTAAAAATGTAACCTAATTAAAGAAAAAAATTATAGGTTGATATCAAAACAAAATATTTTAAAATCATCAAAATGAATTGTTTCTATTGACCTAAACTGATTTTTATTTATTTATTTATTTATTTATTTATTATTATTATTATTATTTTAATACTCAGTCCATGAAAATGTTAGAGATTTTGACTTTGTCTCAGCTTGGGATGGGAAAATCTTTGGAAATCTTGGACATTTTCACAGGACTGCAAAACAATTTCCGATGCCTCTGTAGTTAATAGATCTTAAAGCTGATATTTCTATAACAGGACTGTTGTCCCCTTACTAAAACTCAGTGGGTGTGTTTTGGCTGGCTAGCCCCCAGTACCAAAAGAAAGGGGAAGGGTTGATGGGAAATTAGGACCCTGAGACTGACAGTCCCCAGGATCAATAGGGAGAGGCCAGTGCTCCAGGTCAGCATGATTGACAGTGTGGGCAGGCTAATCAGGCAGTCAGGAGGACTTGGGGGGGAAGAGGGGTGCCGTCCTCCTGGGTCAGACAGAGCAGGTCAGTGCTGGGAGCGGAGTTACAGAAACAGCCCACAGAGCAAAGCTGTGGTGGGAGGAGAGCTGTAGTAATCAGAGCCAGAGGGGCCAGAGAAGCAGCCCAGGGAGCTGGAGGCAGAGCAGCAGCAGCAGCCATGCTAAAGCAGAGTGGAGCTGGAGTTGGGCTGGAGCAGTCCGCAGCTGGGTGCGGTGAGCAGCTAGGGAGAGCGAGGGGGACCCTGGGCAGCGGACCCAGCACAGGGAGATGCCCCCAGTCACAAGATGCCAAGACGGGGCAGGGGTAACGCTGGGAAGAAGGGTCCTGCCACCTAAAGCCTGGGGGCATGTGGCCACTAAGACCCGCAGCATCCCCGCAGCACAGCCAGGGCCTGAGAAGGAGGCCTGGGACTAGAGGAACAGACTGAACTTCCCTTACATTCCAGAGACTGCTGGTTGTGATGCCCCTGTTCCACAGAGCGGGGTTGTGTGTTTTCCTTTAATCTTTCCCATTTTTCCCCTTTTTGTTAATTGATTGCTGTTTAATTAATTGTATTTGCTTTGAACTGTATGTAATGATCAGTGAGTCAGGGAAGCATCCAATGCAGAGAGAGCACCCGGAGTGGGGACACCCTAGCCCCTGCCCTAAGTGACCACAACAAGGTTTGGGGTCATGGGGTCAAGCCCCCCAGGAATCCTGGGCCCAGCCTTGTTGGGGTTATGAGGACTCTGCCACACAGGAGAGTGGAAGGGGAGTCCTTGAGGTCAGGCAGGCCTCTGCGTAAAGGAAGTGGGAGTGAGGACTCAGGTCCTTTCGCTAGCCCATTTCATCGGGGTAGGGTATAAGCCAGGAAAGTTCCCCACAATAGCGGAACCATTCCCCCGCTTACATATGAATAGCCAATAGCCCGACATTGTGCTATATATTGTAATCGACATGCCCAGCAATATCCTGCTGACACTTAGCTGTCCATTTTATTCTTCTCATTAAATGTGGGTTATGTGATCAGTGTCTCAGTGCCTTAGTTAAGTACCTGGATGAAAAACAGTTAGCTCAACCCAGATAAGACAGAAATGATCTGGTAGAAAGCAGGGAAAACACTTCAAGGATCTAGTTGCAGCTTTGACTGCACTCTTTTGAAGGCCTACAGCAAGGCAAGTTGATTGTCAAGATGTTGCTTAGCAGCCTCTGGTGGTTTCATTGCTACTCCTGGACTCCCCTATAGCAAGAGTAGCCAGAAATGCCTCTTCAAGACTTTTGCTAGCTAGGAGACTAATCTATCCGATGCAGACGTAGCCACAGCAGTCCATGCCTTAGTCATCTGGAAGTGCAAAGCTTGGACAGTGCAGGCAAGAATTAGGCCCATTGTATCCACTGCATATTCTTTATCCCAGATGTTCTGGAGTTTTTATTTTTCCTATGGAAATGCTC
This sequence comes from Mauremys mutica, assembly GCF_020497125.1. Lineage (NCBI taxonomy): Eukaryota > Metazoa > Chordata > Testudines > Geoemydidae > Mauremys > Mauremys mutica. The sequence continues at coordinate 253,193,225 of NC_059073.1, read as the reverse complement.
ACAGACAGCACATACCAACGTTCTCTGAAGAAGGACAGTCTCTGCTAACACTGATATTTAGCAGAAATCTCCAATATTGCAGTGCACTGAAGGCAACCTTAATATTCCTGCATATATCTGTCTCAACCAACAGTATGGGACTGCAGACTACTCTATTTGTCACTAGCTTGGAAAACAATTGAGTAATTTTTCAATACTTTATATTGTAGTCTTTCTATTGTAGTTTCCTATATAGAAAGGGAGAATGGTCATGTCTCACTGTGATCTGTTTGCAACCCTAAGGTTCACACCCCAGGGCCAGCCTACCAGCCCCTTTCTTTCTATGATTTGTGACTCAGAATTACATATTGGTTTCAGTAATTTACACAGCACATACTTCGCTCCAATCTGATACACAGAGGCAAACATAGCTCAGTAGAGTATTTTGAACATCCCCCGTTGTGCTTGCACATGCACACATAGCAGTCGATTGCAATCAGGCACAGTGTCTTCACAAAAGGAGTAGAGAGGATAAGTCTATGCTGATCATGATTTATGCCAAGATGCACTGGAGTTGTAAATCCTTTGGAAGTGGCATAGCACTCTCCTTCCTATCTCAAGTGAGATGATGGAGGGGATGGGGGAATAGTCCTTGAGTTCCTAATCAGTTGTCTTTTTATTGCTACACTTGCAATCCACCCAGAAGGTACAGCAAAATGCAAAATATGCCTTCCTGGCTCCCAAATGTACCGAAACACCGAGTACATTGCTCCTGTGTTCAGTTCTTCACCGTGGTTTCTGGTTCAGTTTGCGATGATGATCAAAGCGATGATGATCTATAAGGCCTTAATGGTCTTGAACATGTGCCTCACACACTGTACCCCATCACATCAATTAAAATGCGCCTCTAGCTGCCAGCTCCCATGATAACTTTCTCCGAGGCATCCCTTCCTATGAAATTTGTTCTCCTTGCCTGTTTGAGGATGCAAGGCTAGTGAGCATCAAGGCATAATGCAAGAGGTATGAATTTGGCATAGCTATTGTTTTTCCTTTTCTGTCATCGTGCTGTATTTAATGTAACTTAATTTTGTAGATAAGCACTCAATAGTTATAGCAATGAGGGCTCTGCAGTTGATGAAAGGTCAGGTTGCTCTCACCCTTATGGCGTTTGAGGGTCCCGTGGCAGTGCAATTGCAGGGGGAATGGGATTTGGGTGACATGCAGAGATCAGCCCTGGGGTAGAATTCCTTGTACTAATGCATGGGGCAGATAGGGACAAGGATGGGACTGGAGTGTCCACTGATATTCAAATCCGCTAATGCTCTCCAACCATGGAGGGGCGGCACTGGGGCTGCAGGGAGCTGACTACAGCTTCACTACTGCAGTAACGTCTGCTGCTGAGGAGGTCCAAAGCTGCTTTATAATCTAGGGGCATTCGGGCGGGGGAGGAAGACAATTCCTTCTGCATATCTCCAGCTTACATTAGCTGCTTCTTGACCGGGCATTGAGGGCTGGATTTGGGTTGAAATTTCTCCAACTAAAAGCTCCTATTCTCAAGGTTCCGCTTGCTAGCCCATCTCCTTAGAACTGCACAGGACTGGATGTGATTCACTTCAAAGCTTATCAGTGCCACTCAATGGTCTGGAGTGAATTGTGAATGATGCGAGGTAGTTTGGGTCACAGAAATCAGATCAAGATCACTTGACTTCAGAATATAATTTTCCAACATGAAGATTGAAATCAATCAACACTGTTCAAAATTATACATTTTGTGACTAATATTCTTTGCAGAATGTTTTGTTCTTAGGAGACTTATAGATTTGCTAGCAGGAGAGGTCTTTTAAATTGCTTACTAACCTCCTGACAGTGGTTCTGAGGACCAGTTACTATGTCAGCAGATAACATTTAGATCAAATGACAAGCCTGCTTTTTTTCCTTCCCTTTCAAAAGAAAAAATCACTGCATGCATCCTTCAACAAAAGAACAACCCTCTCCGGTGGCTTTGCGATGATATGGGAGATAATCATATCCGCAGTAGTGCACTGGCCTGGAATTTAACAGGCTAGTTATCTAGAGGAACATTTTAAAGTATTATACACAATGCAGCTTTATGGTACTCTGCTAAAGGCTCAGAAAGGCATCTTAAAAATAATATGCAGACTTGATTCTGTGTATTGTACCATAAAAGTTTGGGGAATTATAATTTTCCTGTGGGCAAATTTTCTAGGGATCAAATGCGCCACTGTCCTGTGGAGCATACAAAATAGAGAAGCATACGAAATTTGCAACTAGTGGCTCCTCTTTTGAAAAGACCCAAGAATATTGCTGAAGAAGACTATTTGAATGTAAAATGCAATGGAAATTGGGCTGAGAAGTCCCCCTTTTTATAGGCTAATTAACCGTGTGGGGATCAAGTGAAATGATTTACAGGCAGTCCTTGCTAAAGCCCATAGGCTGATTTAGTATCTCCTTACCTCACTCCTTCCTGGGCTCACTTAAAGTTGGAACCCTCTTCTCAGGTCCTGGAGAATCAAGTGTCATATGAAACCAGAGGATTCCTTTAGGGCTAGTCTACACTAGAAGCGCTACAGTGGTGCAGCTGCATCAATGCAGCTCCGCCACTATAGTGTGTCTGGTGAAAATGCTCTATGCCAATGGGATAATAAATCCGCCTACATGAGAGGGGGAAGCTATGTCAGCAGGAGATCTTTCCCACCGACATAGGGCTGTCCAGACTGATGCTTAGGTAGGTGTAACTTTCATCACGCAGGAGGGTGACTTATTCACACCCCTGACTGACATAAGTTATATCAACATCAGTAATAGCGTGTACAATCCCTTAGTCTGAGCTTCCCTGAAGTACTAAGACAGCATTGCTTCTCACACAGTTCTCAAGCATGCAACATACCTAAACTGCCACCCAACAGTTGAGTTCACACAGAGTTCACAATTTACGTGTGCTGTAGGAAGGCAGGTTTTGGACTTCAAGTTTGTTTGGTATAAACAATTGTGTGGGTCTTGCAAGTGAAATGGGTTTGAGGAATCCAACTCTACTAATTACTGTAAGAATTTTATCCTCATTATTAGTCTGCAAATCATACAGTAAAAGCAGCTTGACAAAAATGGCGAATGAACTGACTCAATTAACTTAGGAACATTTTATTCCTCTGTTGTACTGTGCCATTACATCTGACAGTTTTGCTTCTCCTCCTCCAATCTAATTAAAGATTTTTGGCAAGCATCACAGTGTTATAGATTTTGAAAATCTGAAACAAACCTGGCCCAAAGCAATTGCTTCAAATCAAGAGTGGAGCTGAACTTACATTTACATCTTAAGCAGACCAATTTGTTACCATGAGAATTATTGACTTCTGCTTGGTCAGTATGCAAATGTTTTACATTAGGTGGTCATGCTACATATATGTGTATATATATGTGTATATATATGTGTATATATATGTGTATATATATATACATACATAAAAATAGCAGAATCAATTCCAGGCTTTCATGTTACGCTGCTATGTGTTATCTAATACTTCAGCCTTATATTCAATGAACTGGGGGTTTTAAGATTAGGTCTGTGTGAAACTGAACAATTTTTCTATGTTGGTGAATGGCAGGGCTCAGCCTTCATCCCTTCTCCGTCTAATCCAAGCAGGATGGAAAAGTTTTACCTTTTCTTAGCTGCTTTTCTATTCTCATCCACTATTGGGTCCAGATTCTCTCCTGTGTTGTGACCACTTTGCATCATCCCGTTGGCACAAAGTGGCCCCAAATCCTGCACAGTTGCTTATGCAAAAATTGCCCAGTGAGCAGGAGTATTCTCTAGTGGTGTAGAGCTGGTATAGCATTTCCAAGACATAAACCCCTCGCTACTGCTGACATAAAATAGGTTGCCCAATGGAAAGGGATTTTGTCCTGCTGATGCTTAGATGCTGTATGAGAACCGTTGGGGCTGGTTGCAGCCAACCAAATTTAGATCAGCCCAATTTATTTTGAGCAACTGGCCTGTCACACAGCCAATCCAGAATTGCATGCCTTATCTGTAGCAGAAGACTGGGGTCTATATATTCTCTTAAACCATAAGCTCTTTGAGACAGAGACCCTATTATTATGTACTGTGGCGCATGAAACACATTGTCAGTGCTTAACAAATAATAAAGATTATCCCTGTTAAGATATATGGCAGTCATAGTCTCCTCCAAATATATTGGTAAGGTAACTCTTGGAAGCAGACAGTAAGGACTACTGTATAATACTGGTAATTAATATTTTGGGACTAATTAATCACTGTATTACACCACTTCACATAAATCTGAATTGTTGCACCTCTGATTGTGGGTGCAAATCAGTTAGATAAAGGTGCAAATACTTGGGTTATATCTGCAAACTAGGAGGCTGGATTTTAGTCCTGTTGTAAATTTACCCATACATGTTTCCTCGAATCCAAATGCTCTAAGGTACTGCCAAAGACTGGACTATTTTATTTTATCAAACACTTCCCTGCATTGATGTTGAGCAAAGCAGTTGGCAATCCAGCCACTGGGACTGGGTAGGTTAATCGAGAGTGCCTCCACAGAGCTCCACAGACATGGAGTGGGAGCTTTTGATCTTTTGTCGCAAAAACAATCTATAACCACTCTACTCTTCTCCTTCTAGAAAACAGCTGCCATTATTTTGTCTTTTCATTATAGCTTAAACACTGACTTGCTTGGAAGTTTTGCACAAAGGGGGAAAAAATCTAGAGACTCAGGGTCTATTTCAATGAAAATCATGTCCAGCTTGTACAAACTCTGCGGAAAGTTGAAGAAGCCACTGAAAATCCATACAAGTCAGGGCTTGAGAAGGTAACCATGAAGCAGAAGGCAGTTTTTGCTGAGGTCAGCCCTTCAAAGATTTGTTCTTGTTGATGGTAATGAGGATGGATTGTGTTGGTGCACAAGCATTTTCACACTCTGTATAATCTGAAGTGAGTCCTGCACCAATCACTAGAGAAGTGGCAGCTCTTAATAACTAATTGGCATTTCTTTCTGACTACCTCAGATGTGCTGCACTCCAAGAGTTTACCAGCAAGGAACATGAAAAGCATGTGGGTATCTTCAACAGTGCTTAGCACTGGACTAACTCTGCTTCCATTGAGGTCAATGGGAGTTTTGCCATTGACTGCAGTGGGAACAGAGTTAGGCTATCACTGAGTCTGGTTTAAAGAATCCCATCCATGAACTTGTTTCCCAAAAGAAAATCTTTACCAAAATTGGCCAAGAATTCACCTACAGCCATGCTGCTCTAACCAATGCACTCTCTAGATTGGCTATTTCTGTTTTCTAAATAAATCACTAGAGCACAAAGAACCACATTTACTTTTTTAATGAGTGTATTTTTTTTTAAACTCTGATTAACTAGATTCAGATCCAACAAAATAAAAGGATTTTGTGTGTGTCTAAGATACACTCATTAGAGGTATAAATATATTCACAATGAAATTTTCTACTCCTTGGAACCCCCGCATTTGTAATCAGTGTTTGAAATGTTCCACCACAGCACTTAGAAGGGAACATGTTGTGTGTGTGTGACACTTATATATATAAATCAGCTCTTCATTTTGAAATAAAAAAATAGACACCCAGAAGACACTATATGGTGATTAAGTTGTTGCAGCTTTTCCCCATCAGCTTGCTTTTGTCTCAAGTTCACTAAACCTAGTATTAGACTTTACTGCTTTCAAATACATCTCAAGTATAATAGCTGTTCGCTCCATCCCTTTCCTTAACCTTCAAATCTTAGACAACTAATTATCAGTAGTAGGGCAGAGTCTGCAGGTCCTCCACAGCCAGAACTTCCACTGTGGTGAAAAGTAGGGATCAATGGGAGTTCCACGCATGGAGGCCTTGCAAGTGGTGCACCTGAAGGCTGAGTTATGGCTGCTTGAGTGTGGGAAGAAGCAGAAAGGGTTTAGGGAGAGGTTGTGGTGGGTGTTTAGCCCTCCCTTTTAAGAGGCTGCCTTGCTGCAGCATTGCCAAAGTCAGTGCGGAACATTTCAGAGGGGCTATGTCCAGATGAGCTGGGGCCTTGAGCCCCATGCATTCCAATCACGAGGAAGATGTTACTGCGACAATGAGCGGCAGTAAGTCTGGCTGGAGGTTATTATACGCTTTCTGCAGTACTACTGGAGGCATTATCCCAATTCCTGGTTTACAGGCATAACATCCTCAGCCACAGACACTCGGGCAGTGCTCCCTGCCCACTTTCTTCCCAACTCCCCCAGTGTGGCTGAGTCACTAGGAGCTTAACTGAGCTTTCATGGTTTATTTTCAGCATATTACTGTTTATCATTTTAAGATACTCCTTTAAAAGCCTTTTCCTGATAGGTATTCACTTGTTTGTAAACTTTCTTCCCAAGCGGAAAATCATAATCATGGAGCAAAACATTTAAAACTGGATTAAATACACACATTGTCCAATTTAAGGCTGTGTAAATCATTTCGGGTTCAATAAAGTTGATTCCATCTGTTTTTATCATCTGCTGTCACAATAATTTAGCATTCCCACATAACATTAAAATGTCAATGAATTGTCGGAGAAAAACTCAGTTCTTGCTTTTTTTGTTTGGGTGCAGCAGAGTCAGATACTTTATTCTGTTTAGCAGCTACAACAGGGAGAGAATGCACTAGGACATAGGGTCTCCCCTTCCTAGACAGGTCTCTCAACAGGTAAACAATTACAGCCAGCATTTATACTTTTGTTACAGACAAGAATAAGCAACAGCTGCATTTTGCTTATACATAGGTCATCCTGATATCTTGTTTTTCTCACTTCTAAAAAGACGCCAGTCTACATATTTTATCAGTGCAAGGTCGCAACAACTTCTCACACCGTTCTTTTCCACTCGCCTCACACAATCCTCACTTCTACAAATCTCACGTTATTAGGGTTACAGCTAGCCTGACTCTTACTAACAGAAACTGTCATGCATTAAGATCCCCTACAAATCCCTGTCAGTTCTTTCTGTACTTCCACAGAATCAAAAGAAGAAACATATTTGTGGATTGTTAGTAGTTAATAGTACAGTATTGCATTCAGCAAGCCATAATAATTAATTAAATTTCACTGCCATAGATGCTTGTAATTGTATAATTAATGTTTCTCCATAATCACATAATAAGATCTGTGTGATTCATGCTCTGTGATAATCTATACACACATTGCCATCTCAGAATTTTAGCCACTTGCAAAATGATCATTGTCATTTCTCTGTCTTCAAGAAACATTTTACTGCATAAATAAGAGTAAATGAAGGGTCTGATCGTGAAGTCTGATCATGTACGTTAATTATGTACAGTAGAATTTCTTAATGTAAACAGTGTATTAATTATTTGAGCTGTTTCATTGCTAACTTTATATATGGAAAATATGAAGTATATTACAAGTAATGAGGCCTCCCTATTCTGGTTAACCTGCTTATCTATTTTCAGTCTTTATCCCTGACTGAAGAGAGATTTTGCTTGCGAGTTCTTCTTCTAGGCCCTGTATGGTAGGAAGGTAGGTGTTCTGAGTCTATAGATTTATCCTGCATACTCAAAGTAATCTTTCATTAGTTTATTGAAAGCTTTTTATTGAGTTTAACATGGAATTGACAATGCATAACTGCAGATAGAGATGAGCCAATCTGGGCACTTGGCTGGTACCCAGATAAATGTAACCACCTTCAAATGTCAGAATATAATAGATGATCTCTTCTGTAGGGTTTTACTTGTTACTTTCTGCTTGGGAGACATTTCTTTAAAGTGATGCTTAATGAAGGCAGAAATAATTGCATTCTTTTGAGTAGCATACAAAACATATTTATAAATAATATCTTTATAACAACTTGAATTTATATAGAGCAAGAAAAAGTGACATCACTATCATTCAGCTGAACAGTCTTTGAGTCCAGACAGCTCAGGACCCTATTCTGTACTGTAGTCCAGGGATCTGCCATGAGCAGGTTTCAGGGCGTCCACCAAGCAGGGCCAGCATTAGACTTGCAGAAAGCTGAAGCCCCACTGCACGGGGCTGAAGCCTGAGGCCCCGAGCCCTGCCACCCGGGGCTGAAGCTTAAGCAGCTTAGCTTCATGGAGTCCCTTGTGGCGTGGGACCCCGGGCCGTTGTTCTGCTTTCTACCCCCAGCGCTGGTCCTGGCTTTTATATGCAGAAAAACAGTTGTTGTGGCACAAGTTGGCCGTGGAGTTTTTATAGCATGGTGGGTGGTGGGTCGGGTGAGGGGGGTTCAGAATGAAAAGGATTGAGAACTCCTGCTGTAGTCATCAGTGCATTCTATAACTTAGTCCACACAAAGATCCTGTGCAGTGCTAATAATCAAGACAGGTCGGGTTCTGTTGGTCAGTCAGGGACCTAGAAAGCCAGAGAGAACAACAGGATATGGCCTGTATTACAATTGTCTCTTCTTAAGTATGACAGAGACTAAACAAACTAGAATCTCGATTCAAACGTCAAAGCTGATCTGTATCTCCACAGTAAGCAGAAACCAAAATGCAGATCCAAAATCTTCTGATTTTTGGAGAGGAGAGCTTAATATAGGGGATCTGGGTCCAAAGTTTGTGGTTGTACTAGTTAATATTACTGAATATCTATTTCACTCACCATTTCTGCTCTGCTTTTGAATGTACTTTTAGCCATGCTTCAAAAACTACCCCACATTTCCAGTTTCTTTGCTCTTCTGTGTGTTAAATTTCTAAGCAACTCAGGGTCTAGTCAATGCTTAAAAAAACCTTTAAAAACAAAACCAAAGCACTGTAGGAAATGCTCTTGGTGATTCAGTAGGGGTGGATGCTAATAGATAGTGTCTGAATTCTTCACTCCTCTATGATAAAAAATTACTTTCTTTTACAAGGATACAGCCCAAATAAAAATATTTTTTAAAAAGTTCCTCACTTACTAATAACATTTCAGAGTGCTATTTGCGCTATACCTGGACAGTGAACAATAGACTGGTCATCATAGTCAGTTGCACTTTCTTTTTGTAATTAGTGACCTTCTGATGCTCTTTCATTTGCACAATGTTGCAAAGGAGAATTTAAGAGTGTGAAAATCTTTCTGTTCGGTAAGGGCCTGATCCAACTCCCCTTAAAATCAATGGGAAGTCACCCCTTTCTCCCCCCTCCCCCTGGCTTCAGTGAGAGCTGAATCGGCCCCTAGTCCTATAGATTCAGAACCTTAAATTGGGGATTAAATATCTTGATAGGTTACACTTTAAGTCTTGATGTTATGACCTCTTTTTTTGACATCAAGATTATTCCCAATATATCAGGTACAATGTACAGTAGGGAAAGCGTGGAAGCCATTATTAGGTATATTACTATTAGGGAAATAATAAGGTAACAGACTTTTAAGAGAATCACTCCCAAAATCCCTCAAGAAAAAAATGGACAGAAAACAGATACATGTGCTAAGTTAAAACACAAGACTTACATTGCTTTGCATCCCTGATGCACTAGGTTAGGTTTTTTTCTCTGCTTTCTCTAGGCTGTTAGTGGGTCACTTCCTCACAAAGTACCTTGAAAACTAACTCAGCAGAAATCAGATCAGTCACTAAAGAAGTCAAATGACCGAACCAACTAAGGACTTGGGGACTTTATACCAGGGCCGCCCAGAGGATTCCGGGGGCCCGGGGTCTTCGGCGGCGGGGGGCCCTTCCGTTCCGGGACCCGCCGCTGAAGTGCCCTGAAGACCCGCGGCAGGGCCCCCCGCCGCCGAATTACTGCTGAAGCGGGACCCGCCGCCTAAGTGCGGCGGGGGGGGTCCCCGCCGCGGGTCTTCGGGGCACTTCGGCGGCGGGTCCCGGAACGGAAGGGCCCCCCGCCGCCGAAGACCGGGCTGCGCTTCGGGGGCAGGTCCCGCTTCCCCCCGGCCCCAGCCTCTTACCCCCGGCTCCCTCCTCACCCGGAGTCTCAGGGCCTTGCCGGAACAGCCGCAGCGTGTGTCCGGCGGGGCCTGAGCTCCGTCCTGCTCAGAGCCGCGTGGTGAGGGGGCGGGGCTGAAAGCTCCACGCCGAGCGGAGGCAGCTGAGCTCAGCCTGGAGCTCCCAGCCCCGCCCCCTCCCCACGCGGCTCGAAGCGGGGCGGGGCTCAGGGGCCCCAGCGGAGACTCGGCGCTTGATGCGCTGAGGCTCCAGGAGAGGGGCGGAGGCGGGAGCCTCCGCTGTTCTCTTGGAGGCCCCTGCGGGGCCCGGGGCAAATTGCCCCCTTTGCCCCCCCCTCTGGGCGGCCCTGCTTTATACACAAGTCTGTCAAGACCTATATCCTCCGTCAAGACCTAGACCAAAGATTCATCTCTCTGGCACCATTTTTTGATAGGCTACCAAGCCTAAATTTATTTAGCCCTGACACAGTCACAGTTGGAAGCCCCTATTACACATATGGAAATTAGTCAAGCAGGGACTGTTAAAATTCAACAAAGCCTCAGGCCCAGATAGAAACTCTGCTGATTTATATAAGGAATTTAACCTTCTTATGCTTCCATGCATCTCCAAATTCTTAACCTCAATTCAGCCTTCCATAGTATCTCCTCTTATATAAGGCAAAGTGAAATACTTTTTGTAACAAATAATATGTATCAGTTTTCAGTTGCATCTCTCACAGTGCTTTACAAAGTAGATGGAGATAATTATACCTATTTGGCAGATGGGGTAACTGAGGCATAGAGATATGAAGTGTCTTGTCCACGGTCATGCAGCAGGTCGGTAGCAGAGACAGGAACAGAATCCAGGTCTCCTGAGTCATAGATTAGTCCCCTATTCCCTGACAACATTGCCTCCTATAATAATGTTATACCCTGCACAAGTTGTGCAAGTGGAACCCTCACCCTCCTTCCCCGCCCCCCAAAGAAAAACCCAAATCCAAATATTTCCATATCCCATTGCATGGATGTGGCTAAAAGTTACAGCCGCATGTACTGCAGTAGGGGGATCTCAAGTATCTCAGAAAGCCATGAATGTCCTTCTCAAAAAGCAAATCAAATACAACCAAAGGGAGGTAGTTCATCCATCAGAAGTTGACAACTCATCTAGCTATCAAGTAAGAGAGACCCATCTGCATCTGATCTGTCTCAGCTGTGAAAAAATAAGAAAAGCATCACAATTAGTTAAAGAAATACTAACTAGGCAAGAAAGGCTACGTTAATTTAGCCGGTGGTTTCTCATTTAGTCCATGAGTATATCGCTTGGCCTCAGTCATAGCTCTACAACCCATTTAGATAAAATCCTTGTACAGAAGATCAGAAACCAGGCAGGTCTCCAGTATATCTCATCCAATCTATGCTCCAGCTGTTTTAGTCCCTATTGATCACTGTCAAATGGCTGTGTCCTGTGGACATGAGAAACATTTCGTTTACACAATGGATTAGAGAACTGAACTTTCCCTAACAGCTGATAATAACTGATCTTCACTTACCTGAAAGGGAAAGTCAGATACACATCAGCACCAGTGAGGAGAACATAGAGGGCCATAGGCTTTGTAAGTCTCAAGGGCTAAGTAGCAATAGACTGGCTATGGTCCTGATACAGATGTGGAATAGTTCTGATGAGGTGATACAGGATGTTTCAGAAAATATGATGCTAGTACATGCAGTATCCAAACTGAACCCAAAGAAGAGATAAAACATAAGGCTGGACTTTGGAGTTGCTTCAGATATTTGAAGAGACCTCTCTCAAGAGTCTCCATCTTCCAGGAAGCTGGCCCACCCTAAACTGCTGTCATATTTCACTCAAATATAATCTTATGTTTGATTGAAAATTATAAGATCTCATGTTTTTTTTCCCATGAAAATGATCCATTAAAAATAACTGAAGCAGAATCTTAGTGTTTTTAGCAGGGTTTTTTAATTAAAAAATATATTTAGCACGTACTAGTTTTAAACATGTGGGGACAGATTTTCAAAAGAAGTCCTCCTTTTTTGTTCTCAGAAATTTCAGCTTCAAATCATCCTGGGTGTAGTTTTTTGCCCATGAGATATGCCTAGATGATGGTAAAGTACCTGATTTGGGTGCTTTTTGATAGGTAGTTGTCCAAGTGACCCAAACTCCACATACAAATTATTGTGGGGGCAAAACTGTACCATTAATTAACTGTACCTACAATTATGATAATATATTATTTGTGACCATAATTCCTAGGAGCTGTAGTCATGGACCAGGACCCCATTGTGCTAGGTGCTGTACAAACAGAATAAAAACACAGTACCTGTCTCAAATAGTTTACAATCTACAATGATTTCAGCACAAAAAAGGAAGGCCTGGAGAAAGCCAGACTGAAAATTTGGTCCACAGTGTATTTTATCACTGGAATATATTACTTTAAAAAAACTATTTCCAGTTCTGCAGGGAAAATTACTTGTGGTCATTTCTCACTGTACTTATTAATGTCTTCTTTGTGACTTTTCTTTATCTCTCACCGGTTCCTATTTCCAAAGCATCTTCACTAAAGTAATCTTCCTCTGTTGCTAGTCTTTACATGGTATCACTTTTGTCTCAGCTTCAAGCCCCACATAATCTCTTCCTAGTTACAGCTTTAAATTGGCTCATTCTATTCCCTCCACTTCATATACTGCTGCTAATCCAGCTCCCTTCATATGATCGCCACTCAAGGCCTCATACTTTTCATAGTGCACTCCCTGTACATGGTGATGCCTTCTTGGAACAGTCTTCCGCTTTTTCTCCAGTAGGTGTCTCTCTCTCTCTCTCTCTCTCTCTCTCTCTCTCTCTCTCTCTCTCTCTGTATAAATATTTTTTTTCAATAACTTTTGCCTTCATCATTCTTCTTAGTAATAGTTTCTTTGCCCTCCCTTATTTCTACTATTGTCCTATGTCTTTTCTCATGCCTGATCCAGGACACCCTTACTCATGTGAGTAGCCTTGCTCGCTTCAGTGGGACTGCTTGAAAGAGTAAGAAGTCCCCATGCAAATAAGGGTTGTCAGGATCAACTCCTTTGATTTGTTAGGTCTCTGGTATACACAATGTGTCTGACTGTTTTATAAAGCTCCAGATCTGGTTGTGATGCTATATGATGTGATCACTGTTATCACTAAGTAGAACTGTAGCACTACTGAGAATAGATTTTAAATACTAAACTAAAACTTTCTCACTTCAAAAACCTTTTCGCTGTTCTGTACTGCAGTGATGTTTATGTTGACAGTTAAAAGGCTTTCATATTTTCCCTGGGTGTGATGCAGCTTGTACATAAGATGAATGAGGCAGGAGGGAACAATCAATTGTTGCAAATAAAGAGATGTGTTTGGAGAGGTTTTAATAAATTAAAGTGTGAGATTGTTTCTAATTAAAAGCATAGACTCCCTGTATGCTGTCAATCATCTTTACTAGCTGTGACAACAGACGTGGAACCCATAATTGTGGGACCAACTTGCACAATTGTTTAATATACCTACTAGTTGCATCTGGAAGCAGGGGTCTCGTTGATGGAGTTACATAAGCATCAATGAGAAAAGAATCAAGCCCAGGGTTTTTAAATCTGTCTTTGGTTACAGTCATAAAGAAACAGGGAGATGAATGCAGACTTCAAGGTGAACTTTCAAATCATGCATGGGGTTTTAGAAACGTGATCGCCACTAAAGGTAACAGAAATAGACAAAGCTTAAATAATGCAAAACACACCCAGGGCCAGGTGCAAGCCTATGCTAAGATTCCTTTGTGCCACCTGTGAACTGTGAAGGGACCTCAAAGCTGCCTTTAATGTGCAGCAAAGGATTGCCTTAGCATGGACAAATCTGCAACTGGCATAAAAGTGATGTAACCAACTCTTCATCAGCCCTCCTGTCCACATGGTGTCTGAAGGATGTCAGGGACATAAGGGGACAGGACCAGAATGCACTGCATACTGGTGAGCCTTACCAGCATAATGCAACCTTTAGATATAAGGCATTATAGAAGTGCAGAGTATTGTTGTGGGTTGGCTTAAAACTTGTTATGGGTTGGGCATAACCACCGCCATTCATTCAGGATGAATGTAAAGAAATGACGGAAATAATAGCAGTCTTCAAATCCAAACACTTATAATAATAATAATAACTTAAAACAGGCAAATGCAAGGCTACTCAAGTTTGCAGAACCTAGGCAGAAGAGTTGGCTGGGTATTGTTTGGAGGGCTAGGGGGTATGTGTGTGTGAGAGAAACCACAGAGAAGCCCATAGAAACAGATTTGGAAAGAAGCAAGACAAAGACAGACACAGTCCGGCAAGCACGGTGATGGCCTTGACAGAAGCTTATAGAGGGGGCTCTGGGGCTGGATCTGGCTAAAGCGGCTTCAGGCTATAAGCAAAGCTGCTGTCTCCTGTTTTTGGTTCCTCCTATGTTTGGGAAAACAGGACTTTGTACATTCCTTGTAAATAAGCAAGATTGCATCAAAGAAAATACCTATCACCAGTTTCTTCATCTAACTGGCACACCTGCAACAATCTGAATTTGGCTGTGTGGGTCGCAAGTAGTAGCATGGGTGTTAAATGTTGGATCCTGTTTCCAAGAAGAGAAATTGTGAGTCAATACTCCTGTTGAACCAAGATGGAGCAAATGATGGCACTGCTTGCATAAATCAAAGATGGCCAAAAGGAACTGAAGCAAGATCTAAAAAGGACTTAAAAATGACTGCAAGAAGAGATGAAATCTCTCTTGGAGCAATAACTACAAAGCATCCAGACAGACTGGGAAGCTCGCCTGAAGAATTTCCAGACTGGAATGACAATACTGATGGATGGCAAGAAGTTTTTCCCTGAAGTAGAGGAGACCAGGAAAGCGTTGGCCAACTTAAAAATTGCTAACAGAGATGGGCTGCAGCAAGGATTTAAGGAGATAAAAAATTAGCTCTAAAAGAAATTAAAAGGTCGCAGACCGCAGTGGAAGTCAGTCATCTGGAAGTGGAATTGGGTCAGTCTAAGGAGTTGGGGAAGACTGGACACTTAACAACTGTTTTCTACCCTGTTTGTAAACCACAGAGTACCTGAGGGGAGAGGTTGGATTGTTCCAGCTCAAATAATTCACAAGTCCACTGTCTTTGAGAGAGAACTTATTGAAAGCCTTATTTGGCTCAGTTCAACATCATAGCCCAAATAAATGCTGGGAAAAG
Source organism: Mauremys mutica (assembly GCF_020497125.1). Classification (NCBI taxonomy): domain Eukaryota; kingdom Metazoa; phylum Chordata; order Testudines; family Geoemydidae; genus Mauremys; species Mauremys mutica. The sequence goes on along the minus strand of NC_059073.1, from coordinate 253,178,114 downwards.
GGATGGAAAGGGGAGGTACGGCAGAACTCCCAGAAAATAAAGTGAATCACCCAGACCTGACACAAGCCCTAGACATGTGGTTTTGAGTTAGCCCTCAATCTGAGCTGGCTGGGCACAGCTAAGAGCTAAGAGAAGGAAAGAAGAAACTCCATCTGAACTGTCAGGGGACCTGCAGAGACTTATATTCCTGTATACCCAGGTACCACTGAGGACTTCCAGGATACATTGGAAGGGGACTGATTTATAGATGCTCAGCTGGACTTGATCTGCATTTCCAAGATGAACAAAAGGAGGCCAAAGACACTCTGAGAAGCTGTGGAATTTGCCACTGAACTTGAATCACTCCTTGCAGTGGTGCACCAGTAGAGGAGGTAGTCACTGGTGAGGAAGATGACAGTGGTTCACCATGAGCCCTCTAAGAACAGATCTATGTCTAATGTATGATGGAAAAGAGGATCCTAATCCTGTGTGACACATCTGAAGTAATAGAAAAAAGTTTATAAAACAGTTGATAAAACAAAGAAATTGGCAATAATGCAAAAATTAAGGGAAGCAGTTCAGTTAAATGCTGGCACAGTAAAAAAAAAATGGTCACAAAAAGGACTTATGAATAAAAGTTGGGCCGAGACAGTATCACAAGTGTCTAGTTAAAGCCACTCTGCCTGTTTGGGAAATGAGGGTGCACCTCGCTGAATAGGCAAAGCTTGGAAGCACAAGGATCAGCCCCACGGTTTTTGTTTAGATCTGGACAGTTAAACAACAATAATGAGAGATTGGCTATTGAATGTGTAATAGGATCTATGATCTGTGAAATGTACAGAAAGAGCTGACACTAGCTCAGCTATAACTGTTATTAGGCCAGCATGCTAAAAAAACTACAGAATAGGGGATCCAAAACTGAAATACCTAGTTGGTCTCAAGTGGATACAGTGACTGGGCAAGGGTGCCTGTCCTAAAACTGGGAAAATTGGACCTCTGGAATTCAAGGAAGAAGGCTGGATAGCTGAGATAGTGCATGATCTACTAATTATTTTGGATTTCATGGTGGCTAATAACTGTGTAATCAATGCCTGGGAAAATGTCTTGCAACTTCGGTCTGTGGAAATTCCCTTTACAGATATGGTCCAAGTGAGACAGAGAGTTTGTAGATAATTGCTTTGTAGTGAACAAGTTTTCTTGCCTCCTGAGGAAGAAACCATTATAACAGCTACTCACTATGGTTACTTTCTAGCAAAGGAGAGATGGGGAGTAGTTAAAATCGATTGAGAGACACAGGGTCTTGCATTGGGGCAGAGGGGAATCTTGACTGCTAACATTCCTGATTCAGAGCTACAGGAGCAGATCCCTGTTCATTTGCTGAATATTTTGGACAAGCAGCAGATAGTTTAAAAAATAAAAAAAGGGAGCCCTGATTGCAAAATGTGAACCAGTGAATATTGGAAATACTGGTATTGAGGAAAAGTAGAGGGGGGGAATTTCTACTCACTCACTCACTCACTCACACACACACACACACACACACACACACACACACACACACGAAAATTGAGGCTGTGCAGAACTGGCCAACTCCCTAGACACTCTCATATGTGCAGTTTTCTATGACTGTTCCTATTACACAAGGTTCATTTTTGGGCTTGCCAATATTGCAAAACCAATGAGTAGGTTGAGTGAGAAAGGGAAACCATTTCGGTGGTCAGCAGAGTGTGATTTAATATTTTCACAGTTGAAAAACACTTTTGTGAGGATTAATGTCCTAGCCTACCCATTTTGAAACATTTTATGGCTTGTCTACATGGCCCCACAGTTTGGACTAAAGGGGTGTGAATTGCAGCGTGGAATGGTGCACTGTAACTCTGTTGTATGGACTACTTTGCATGAACTTAGAGCTTGTCTTCATGTACAGCGCTGCAGTGGTGCAGCTGCGGCATTGTAGTGCTTTAATGGAGACCCTATTACGTCAACAGGAAAGCTTCTCCCATCAGTGTAGTTAACCCTCCTCCCTCAGAGACTCTCCTGTTAACATAGTGCTGTCTAATCTGGGGTTAGGTTGGTATACTATGTTGCTCAGGGGTGTGGATGTCGCACCCCTGAGTGACATCATTATACCGATATAAGTTTGTCGTGTAGACCTGGACTTAATCCTGGTAAAAGAGGACTATGTTAATGCAAACTAGTACCCTTTAGTTTGCACCCCCACATGGGAGTTGCAGTGCAGCATGCCAGTACAGGGTTCAATTCACATTCCTGTAGTCCATACTGCAGGGCCATGTAGCCACAGCTGTAGCCACAAGTGCTAATACTTAATGCTTGGGGGTAGTACTGATGCAAGAACACAAAGGACTTGAGAGACTGGTGGCTTATCACAACAAAAGTTCAAGTTCTCCTGTGAGAAATTACTGAAAAAGTTGAACGATGTAAGGTCATGTAGGGAAACTTTTTTTTAAAAGAGGGGCTCTGGTATGATTCCACAACCTAAAGAAATATCGGGAGACAGGATTTCAGCCTGGCTGCCCCCTGAAATGAAGATTGTAGCTGTGGGTTGAAAAGTCACGACAGCAATTAATTCTCCATTAGAACAAAATAGGAATAGTCTTTCTCAGCCAGCAGATTTCACAGAAGAAAGGCCGTTCTTCAGAGGGCTCACTAAAAGAGGCCCAAGAGTGGTTGAAAGGAAATTTAGCAGGTGGTCAGAAATCCCAAAGAGAGATGGGTGGGAATAAAAAATTCATTGTGTTTGTGATCTGAAAATATCCTGACAGAAAGACACTGCAAATATGTAAATAGTTAGTCTTCTCTCGTGTGATTTGTTAAATTGTTTCATTTCTTTCTATTTGGCATGGGTCATGCTGGGTTTCACCATTTCAGGGTCCACCAGGACAATGGGTGAAGCTAAGGTGGGGACAGTTGTTGTGGGTTAGATTAAACCTTATTGTTATGGGTTGGGCATAAGCATCACCTTTCATTCAGGATGAATGTAAAGAGGTGACTGAAATAACTGCAGTCTCCAAACCCCAACACATGCATATCTCCCTGCCCCAAACAAAGGTAAACGCAAGACTGCTCAGAAATGAAGAATCTGGACAGAGGGGATTGCTGGATTTTGTTTTGGGAGAATGTGGGGTGTGTCTGACAAGAGAGCAAGCATAAGGAAAAGCACATAGAAACAGACTCAAGAAGAATCAAGACAGGGCTTCTCTACACTTGAAATGCTACAGCAACACAGCTGCGCCGCTGTGCAGACATTATCTACTCCAGCAGAAGGGGTTTTTCCATTAGCATAATTAATCCACCTCCCTGAGAGGCAGTACTACAGAGAATTCTTTCCTGGGTGCTGGCTGGTGAGTCTTGCCCACATGCTCAAGGTTTAACTGATCGCCATATTTGGGGTCATGAAGGAATTTTCCTCCAGGGCAGATTGGCAGAGGCTCTGGAGGTTTTTTGCTTTCCTTTGCAGCATGGGGCACGGGTCACTTGCTGGAAGATTCTCTGCAGCTTGAGGTCTTCAAACCACAATCTGAGGACTTCAATAACTCAGACATAGGTTAGGGGTTTGTTGCAGGAGTGGGCGGGTGAGATTCTGTAGCCTGCATTGTGCAGGAGGTCAGAATAGATGATCATAATGGTCCCTTCTGACCTTAAAGTCTGAGTCTGAGTAGCTAGGTCAATGGAAGAATTCTTCTGTCGACCTAGTGCTGTCTACACTTGGTGTTAAGTCATCTTATTTACACTGCTCAGGTGTTAATTTTCCACCCCCTGGCCAACAAGGGGTTAAGGAGCAACTCTGGGCTCAGCTAGCCCCACCCTGCCACACCTGCAAGAGATACACAGAGTGGTGGAAGAGTTAAAAGGGAGCAGAACTGCTCACCTGGGGGCAGGCCAGGGAAAAGAAAGGACCTTTACCCTCCTGAGAAAAGGGCTGAGGGGAAGGCAGGATCTATCACATCAACAACTGCCTGAAGGTTCCTCCCTGAGGGAAGGGGACCTGCTTCTGATGGACCCTGAGAGGGAAGCATGTCCCCCTCTTGCCTATTAACTCAGATTATTTGTGTTGATTCCATCTGTTTTGTTTGTGGATTACCCCTGAAGGGGAGAGACTTGGAACTCACAAATGGCTTGAGGGTCAAGACACGAGAGGAGGCAGCTGCTGCCCTAAGCAAGAGAGCTCCCACACCACACCTAGCTGTGAAGAGATGCCAGCTGGGGAGCTGACCGCCTCCACACTTTCTTGTTTCACACTACAAACTTTGGGGAATAGCGAGGTGGTAGAAAGTGGCCCAGAGAGGGCATCTCTAAGGTCCTCCTGGGTTTCAAACCCTTTTGTTGCACTCACAGGGCCCTGATCTGGAAGCCAGTGGACTGGGAGGACCTGAACTCCCCTATCAATTCCCTATTTGCATGTTGAAGCGTCTAATCCCCTGACTACCTCCCCATAAGCAAAGACAATCAGAGTGCTCATCAAATCGTTCTGTTTCTTCTATCGACATCTCATTCCTCTGTCTCAATAAGATAAGATCTTGTAGCAGTGTGTTAGTCAATCAGCTTTGCAGGTTTCCACGCTCCTTATTGACAAATACAAACCGTCTCTCCATTTTCCAGTGGTGATAAAGGCTTTGCATGTTGGTCAAAGAAATATTTCTGCTCTGATAGTCTCAATTTTAGGGGTTTTTTTATGTCCTCTGTATCAGCTTGAGTTGAAACATCTGTGATGAAGCTGGCAATCTGATCCTTAGATATCTTCCCATGAGCCTGTGATCCTAAATTTCCTGTAGGTATATTCCAAATAGTCTAACAGGCTAAAATAGCAGTCAGTGTTATCCAAACTACATTTTTAAAGAATCCTTTTTAAAGTTTGAACTGTTGTCAGCAATTCCATTCAATTGTGGCAACAACTGACTTGTTTTGTGAATAAAGTCCAATTGCAAGTCTTTGGAGCAAAACTGTGGTCCATTTTCACTAATGAGTTCTTCAGGTATCCATACCTTGCAGATATACACTTGCAGTGTCTGATGACAGATGTATTTGTGGTGTCCTAAAACAAGCAGACTTCAAAGATTTTGAATAATGATCAACCAGAATAAGATAATCTTCACTTTGAAACTCAAACAGTTCTATACCAAGTTTCTGCCAAAGTCTGTTTGCAACCTCATGTGATAGCATTGGTTCCCTATGAGTTTTATTTCTGAAGATTTGACTGGTTGAAAGACTGTGCCATGTCCTCAGTGTGACCGCATTTCAGGTCTCTTGTCTGGCCCGTCTTACAAAATAGTTCATGTTAAGGTTTGCAACACAACATCATTTGCAGTAGCTTGAAATTCCTTCAATGTCTGTTCTGAAATAGGCAAATAAGACATTATGAGATGTATTGCAACATCATCTTCCTCTGAACTTAGTTCTACACCATGCAACATGTATGGTCTGGGTAAAGCATCAGCAATTGTTAACTTTTTCCCTGGTCTGTATCCAACTTCCTGTTGATATTTCTGGAATGTTAGCAACCATCTTTGAATCCTTGGTGGAACACTGAACAAAGGCCACCAGAGGCTTGTGGTCTGTTTTCACAGCTGCGTTTCCCCCATAGATAAACTGCTATAATTGAGTACAGTCAAATGCTATTGTCAGCATTTCCTTTTCCATTTGGATATAGCTCTGTTATGTAGTTGTCAGACCTCTAGAGACATAAGCAGTATTTTGCAGCAATATGGCCTCTAAACTGGTAAAATTTGCATCCACTGACATAGTAACCAGTTCTTCGACATTAAAGTGTTTTGGCCTGAGGGTCCTTTAAGTAATGCCACCTCATGCATTTTGCAGTGGTGTTCATATACTACCTCATTCACTGGCATCCAGGCAACCTTGACATCTTGACAGATGTCTTAAAGTTATTACGGTTGACATGCACTGGATAAATTTCCCAAGATAAGTAACTATTCCAAGAAATTGTTGCAATTCAGCCTTGAAGGAATGTGGCCATTTCAGTTTTTGCAAAAGTTTTTGAGTTGTCAGGTTTAAGACCCTCTTTTGTCAAGAGATGCTCCAAATATTTTACCTCAGTGCCAATTTGTATTTGCTGTAATTCAGTTGCAGGCTCTTTGTGACACTTGTCTAAAACCTTCTTGAGCCTTTCATCTTGTTCTTATCTGATATTTCCCCACACCATTATGTCATCTGTGTAAAATTCACCTTCCAGACCTTCAAATCTCTGTTGGATTTCTCTTTGGTACACCTCAGAAGCTAAACAGATACTGAAAGGAAGCTTGGTGAACCTGCGCCTGCCAAATGGCGTGTTGAACGTAGAGTCTAAACCTTTTGTCATCCAGCTGCATTTGCCAAAATCCACTACTGGCGTTTAAGACAGTGAACACTAACTAGAGCAGCAAAAAGTACTTTGCTAACTTGCTGGTGATTTCTTCTGTTGTAGGCAATTGAAAATGTTCCCTTAGTATTGCTTTATTCATATCTCTCAGAACAAAACATATTCTTATTTCATCTTGACCTGGTTTATCTACAATTACTATAGAATTGACCCATTTTGTAGGTCATTGCACTTTTGTTATTACACCTCTACCCCGATATAACGCAACCCGATATAACACGAATTCGGATATAACGTGGTAAAGCAGTGCTCCAGGGGGGCAGGGCTGCGCACTGGGGTGGATCAAAGCAAGTTTGTTATAACACGGTTTCACCTATAACACAGTAAGATTTTTTGGCTCCCTGAAGACAGCATTATATCGGGGCAGAGGTGTACTTGCAACTGTTTCATGTAATGCAAATTTTTTCTACTGTGTCCCTCAATACCATAGGAACTTTACAAGATGCATGAATTACAGGTGGTACTTGTGAGTGCATTTTTATTATGTGCTTTCTTGGCAAGCACCCTAAACCTTCCAATACATCCTTGTATTCTTTAAATATATTTTGGCCACTGTCTTGTTTTCCTTTTAACCATATTGACACTAAATTTGAATTTGTCACTGCCTGAAAGCCCAATATGGCTTGTGAGTCAAATTCCACCACCTGAAATTCCAGCAATGCTTTCTTATCCTGATACTCACAGTCCAAGGTGGATTTGCCACATACCTGCAATTTTTCCCTGAGTAGGTTATCAGCCAGATAGTTCAGCAGTGAAGTGGTTCAACCCTTAAAGACTGCTATAGCTTTACAGATATCACACTGCCTATGGCCCAGTATCAATTTAAAATCTCATGGTTTTGTGATCATTAATAAGCAAATCCACATTCCACTCATACTGGGGAGGCTCAGTACTCAGCATACCAAGGAACAGATATTGTGAGTACTCATCTGCTTCTGTGAGGGTAAACATGTGTTTGCCCTGGGACTGTTCCTTTCCAGAGATGCACATTTTGGCATCAGTATTCTTGTCCATAGAAAGGACAGTTCCCTACAGCATGGCTGTGGCTGCATTTATAACAACCCTTAGTTGCCTCTGACTGCTTTTTTTTTTTTACTTCTCTTGATCACAGCCTTTTATCAGCAGTAGATTCTTCAGACAGATTAATCAAGTGCACTACTAGCCGAAATAGAAGTTTCCAGGAAAGAATGTTTGGCTGACATACATGTCCCATTGGAAGTTCCGTACTAGAATGTGATGGCTAGCTTTGCTCCATGTGATGTCTGCTGATGGATACATTTATTTCTTTAGTTACCGTGATGGGGTATATAGGTCCAGCGGTAGCCCCTGAGGTGTAATGTTCTTTGCCCACTGGTACCCAAAGCAAAAGTCTCTGCCCTGTAACCTCTTGTATAAGGATTGGGGGCTCCAGACTGGATTTTAGAGTCTCATCTGGCAGTCTCTCCCTTGCAATGTATCAGGTAACAAGCTTCACATATTTGCTTGAGATAATCATGTGCATAGCCTAGTTTGAACTCTGAGCCTTTAAACATGGCTGTGCTCTTTTCAGGGGCTTACAAAAAGCTGGGGGGCGGGGGGTTGCTGACTAGAATCCAGGACAAGCCGTTCACACTACGCTTGGTGGTGTGGCACCCGATTACCTCAGGTAAATGTATGAAGCTTGTTACCTGTTGCATTGCAAGGGAGACCCTGCCAGATGAGACTGAAAACCCAGTCTGGAGCTCCAATCCACACACTGTTTTGGTGTTTAGACACTAGATGCCTGAAGGAAATACTCACAGAGGCTTTGCTACTCTGCTTTATTTTGGTTACATTAAAGCAAGAACACCAACAACCTACAACCCTGTAAATGAACCTGAAACCCTGGAACAGGGTTAATTTCCCTAATATGGGATTCCTGCTGAGTTTCTGTGCAGTATCTGGCCCTGCCAGTTACCTCCTTGCTCCTTCAGTTTGTAATTTGGCTGGAGGCAGAGGTAGACGTAGAATTTTTCAGAACAAATGAATGTGACAGATTTATCCCTTTCCCTTTGTCTGCTTCTTTTTTATGTAATAATTTAGTTTTGTCCCTTTTTTACTGGCAGGTCCTTAAATCAAAGCTCCAACGCTTATTAGTTATGGATGCCTATAATTAAAACATATCTGTGTTGTGAGAGTATCTACATAACATTTATTAAACTCCCTACGCCTGTCCCAGCATGCAAGAAGCTCTAAAACCTTGGAAAGATTCCTTGGGCTGGACTCTTTTGGTTGTTACCAAGTCCTGGTGAGGAATCCGGAGGGAATAATGCCAGAATATTAAAAAAAAAAGTTTGAATTAACAAAAAATGAGATTAAGGAAATTATATTTATCAACAAGAAATATCTAAATTTCAGGTTAAACATTACATTATCAAAACTGAACTCTCTAAAACATGTTATTTCAGTATATAAGCAGAAATCTCAAGGAGTTACAGCTGCAAATTAGAGTTGGAAGTAAGTTCCATACACACAAGGTTGCTAATGCCCATAGCCATCTACAATTTTCAATCATAGGAATCTTGCTTGCTTACTGGTACTGACTTGCTGGCACTAATGAGTAAAACTAGTCAAAAAATACTGAAACAATGTTTTGATGAAAATTTTCATTTTGGCTGAATTTTTTCAGTTCTTCAATAATTTTGTTTTTAGTAAAACTATTTGGATTTTGGTAAGAAAAGTTTGCTTTATTGCTTACATGGTTATTTAACTTTCAGCTTGTTTTTTGGTAAAAAGGGTTTGTTTTTTTGAAAACATTTTTTATAAAGTAATGGGTTTCAAAAATTAAACATATCTCAGAAACTGTTCATGGAAAATTGAAAAACCAAAGAACAAAAACGTATCATATTTTTACATTTCCGATGAAAAATGGCATTTTTCAGCCAGCTGTATGGATAGGGCTAAGCTCACACCAGTCCTGTGGCCTAACCTGACATTCATTTGGAGAGGATAACCACACATTCATTCTACTAAGGCACTCATCAGTTTTATGAAAACCTTTCCTTTCCATATAGACCCATGATATGGTAAAATAAAGTTTGAGGCTATGATGATCCTATTCATCACAGAAACTAATCTGCTTGTTGGCTGTAGAAAAGGTGAGCCCTCATATTCTGATCTAAGGAAACTGAGGGAAATTTACTCAGCAGCTGGAGCACAGTATCTAGCCTTAGATAATTGGAACTCTGCAGCAGTCTTCCAGATAATCAACACAGACTAAGAAAGGGAGTTATATAAACTTAGAAAAAAATATCAACTAGGGTGGCTTCCTGGAAACCGAATAAACAACACTTTAGGAATGTGCACTGTTAACACTAGAGTTGTCATCCAGCAGCACATCACCTCCTGTTTCAGAATAAGGTTACCATTCTCTTTGTTTTCTTTTTTAGTACAGTGACAATTTTTGTTCCTCCTTGATGTCAATCAACTGAAATTCACTTCAGACTCTATTAGGAAATCAATACTGTTAGTGAATTGAGTCTAAAGAGGTCATAGTTCCTGTATTATTTCTTCTCCAATGAATACATCACTGTCAAATTCCTTCTGGCCAGCACATGTGGGAAATCTAAATTAAAAAGCAGAGCTACTTTTATACGTCGCTAGGCTGAACTCTTATATTGAACTGCTACTTCTTCTGTTTGTTGGCTATTCAGCTGCTACAAGACTAGTATAATCCAGATGAAAATCTTGAATAACTATAAACATTTACATCTGCAACCTGAGTGGAGTTACTCCAGAGTCTATAATATCTGTAAAGTGCCCATCGCTGTAGTATCTAAGCACTAACTGAGCAGATTATTTTAATATATTTAATGAAAGATTGAAATCAATATAGAGAAGTTCAATGGAAAGGATTTTTTTTTGTCAGTAGCATTTGATCATATCCCTGGAATGTGTAATGTGGCTTGCACTTCTAATGGCTTGCCTATTCCAAATTGTGTTACCACAGAAATTATTGCCAAGATGTCATTGATTCTCAGCTGTAATGCTTAATTGCATAGTTCTGAAGCCCCCTCCACTACCAATAACTGTTTAAAAATGTGGTTATTTGCTTGACAAAATATGAAATGCAATTACATTTGACTGGTATAAAGAATTAGTGTAGTTTTAATCTAAATTAAAAGAACAGTCATTATAAAGACTGCAATGGAAGCAGTCCACCAAATTTATTTACACAGCCATCTGACTAATTTTGTTTTGAGGGGGCCTAATTCTGCCCTTAGCTACATGTGTGCAGCCACCCTACCTGCCACACTCTTTAGGCAAAAACAAGTACATTTTAGTTTGCATAGACCTGGACTTTTCTAGACAAGGATTTTCCCTTGCTTTCAAGCTGTATCCTTTAGTGCAGATAGGCAAAACAACAATTTTCACCAGTAGAAGTTACCGGTACACTTGTTTCAAGCGGGCCACCAATGGCTGTCCTTGGGGCAAATATCTCCAGTCTAAACAAAGCATCTTTAGAGTGGTTGCTTCTTGTGCACGGGTCCCCACCTACACACTGAGATGTGCGCTCATGTTTTCATCTGCTCCCCAAATGTATACAGAGACCCCTGCCTTATGATTTAATCTGCCCCAATCCCAATTATGTGCCCCAACATATATTTTCATATTTGTTTTACTGCTGCTGTTTTTGGCCCTGTTGTTCTCATTAGAATTGGGCTTCAGCTTCTTCCCTTGCTGTTGTGCTCCCTCACTCCCCAGGTGAGGTGGAAGAGGAATCTCTTTACCCACCTCCCTCTCTGGTAAGGAACAGCAAGAAGTTTCTCACACACACCAGGACTTGGTGGGGAGACAGCAGGAAGTCTCTGACCACTCCCCCCCGACACCTTGGTATAGGGGTGGCAGGAGAGCCGTTTACAGTCTTGGAGAGGGGCAGTGCTGAAAGCCAGACAGTAAGAGCAGCAGAGCCAGCTGGAGGGCTTAGTGCTTCAGGAACAGTGCTTTAGGGAGAGGATGAGGTGAAAGCTCTGTCTGCTCCATGTACTGTGGGAAGAGGAGACCCCTTAACATGAAGAAAATCTGATTGTTCGCCCTTTACCAGGAGGTGGGGAAGGACAGCCAATCGGAAGGGGGGAATTTCCTTAGACTGACATGTTTTCCCCCATAGATGGGTCTGAAACCTGCAATTTAAGTGGAAAACCTGTATAATTGGCAGCTCTGCAGCTCTCACTGCCTCCTCAGTATGTTGGCAAAATTGGTGTCCATTGTCAGATACAGACCTTGATCCTATAAATTTCACTGGTAATGTTGCACCACAAAGGCAGGGCAACTTACACTGTAAATGACAAAATCTGTTTCAAATTCAAACTCCTTAGTCAAGGTATAGGCAAAACTCACTGATGTTAATATGCAACATGCTTTTGCCGTGTTGGTCCCAGGATATCAGCGTGATAAGTTGAGTGAGGTAATATCTTGTCTTGGCAAACTTCTGCTGGTGAGAGACACAAACTTTCAAGCTTACACAGCATTTCTTCAGGTCTGGGAAAAGTACTCAGAGTACAGACTTAAATAAAAGAAAAGCTTCTCACCAGCAGAAGTTGGTCCCATAAAGATATTACCTCACATCTTGTCTCATTGATGTGAATAGGAATTTTGATTGAGGGAGGAGGTCAGGATTTGGGTCTATATAACTAGTTCTTCTGAGTGCATATCAAAGGCTGTGTTGCGTTGTGCTAGCCATAGTAGGACTGGAAGGCAAATCGTATACTTTTACCAGAAAAACTGATGAACTTCCTACCCTTGAAAGCCCATTTCTGCAGATTATTACCTATTGCTTATGGTGACCTCTGGCTCCAATTACTCTGAAAAGCTCCAGTACTTAGAAGGAAGGATGAGGAAGGTATGAGATAATGTGGTTATATGTATGAAACTCATTAAATAATTTAGTGGATTTGCTAATTGAGCTCATTATTCAGTTATTGCAGGGAGGGTTGTGAAGTCTGGTTTAATTTTCCTGCTCCACAGAGTCAAAACCTGCTCCTATCAATTTATTACATAAAGCAATCAATATTTACAAATTATATATTCACAAACATATATGAAAGATTTTAGCTTCAGTATCCTTTTGCTTTGTTATTCACTCTTTCATCCTTTTTCACATGTACAGAATGATATTTGGACTGCAGAGATTAAAAAAATAAAATACATATCACATTCAGGTCTTTTTCTTGAAGTTAGATATCCTTTTGGCTGTTGAAGTGTCCGTCACCAAAACAATAAAAATCAGACTTTACACCATGTGGAAAGCCAAAAAGAGCTCATCACAAATATGCATTAGCTTTGTTGTCTTTCATCTATCTTTTCAGCTCTTTCTATCTTAAATAGTATTCGTTTGAAGACATGCACTGACACCAACAGCTTCCTCCCTCTTGTCCTTGTGGTTTGCACACAATATAAATGTTAGAATTCCTTGAGTGCTCAGTTGTTAAATTCAATGCATTCTTGATAATCAGTCATCATAATACGAGAACATCTACACGTTAACATATGTAAAGTATACTAAAGGTAGATTAGACTAATGAGAATAAATTATAGGAGTATCTGTACATACTGTAGCAGGCGGAAAGGTTTTTAAGGCGTGGCATTGATTATTATAATTTTCATTGAGAACATTGTGCCTGGTGCTGAACAGACAGCAAGGCGCAGTCATTGCTCAATGGGGTTTACAATTTTAAAGTCTAGATTGGGTCTAACCCTGCATCGGACAGGAAAGAAGGCATGAAGCCAAGAGCAGGACTGGACGAATCATCCATCTCCATTATCTAGGGACACAGTAGAATTTGCCAAATGGTGGTCTGCCTGCTAGCCTGATTCTGACACAGTCTTTACCAGGTGGCACAGGACCCCTCTTGGGGCCCCCATCACACATATATTCATAACTGGCTAATAGTGCTTTGAAGGGAAAAATTGCCTCCTGATTTTACCCCAAGGATGATCATTTCATTCCCTGAGGCATGGAATTTGCTTTCCTGTGTCATTCATTTGGCATGATCTCTCCTCCTAGAATAGAGTTACCTTTCTGAGTTATAATTGTGCAGATGTTCATGCAGGCCCCTCTTAAATCCCACTGAACTATCTGATTAAATCATTATTTAAAAAAAAATAATTCCACAAATTAAGTACTCTGTTTGTACTGTGCTGAGGCCAGGGTATGTGATTATTTGATTGCATACTGCTTCTGTGGGAGCTCCTGGGGGCACAAGGGCCCTGATTACCCTCTGACTTACATCTGTCTTACACTGGCATAACTCCACTGACTTCCAATATACACCAGTGTGAGAAAGATTAGTACCCCAGCCTTCCAGGTGTGACAGCTGATGTGCAGCCCTTGGGCAGGATGCAGCATATACTCTCTTCAGCACCTCTATGGGGTGAAATGAAATGTAATGTGGATAAATGTAAAGTAATGCACATTGGAAAAAATAACCCCAACTATACATACAATATGATGGGGGCTAATTTAGTTACGAGTCAGGAAAAAGATCTTGGAGTCATCGTGGATAGTTCTCTGAAGATGTCCACGCAGTGTGCAGAGGTGGTCAAAAAAGCAAACAGGATGTTAGGAATCATTAAAAGGGGGATAGAGAATAAGATCGAGAATATATTATTGCCTTTATATAAATCCATGGTACGCCCACATCTCGAATACTGTGTACAGATGTGGTCTCCTCACCTCAAAAAAGATATTCTAGCACTAGAAAAGGTTCAGAAAAGGGCAACTAAAATGATTAGGGGTTTGGAGAGGGTCCCATACGAGGAAAGATTAAAGAGGCTAGGACTCTTCAGCTTGGAAAAGAGAAGACTAAGGGGGGATATGATAGAGGTATATAAAATCATGAGTGATGTTGAGAAAGTGGATATGGAAAAGTTATTTACTTATTCCCATAATGCAAGAACTAGGGGTCACCAAATGAAATTAATAGGCAGCAGGTTTAAAACAAATAAAAGGAAGTTCTTCTTCACGCAGCGCACAGTCAACTTGTGGAATTCCTTACCTGAGGATGTTGTGAAGGCTAGGACTATAACAATGTTTAAAAGGGAACTGGATAAATTCATGGTGGCTAAGTCCATAAATGGCTATTAGCCAGGATGGGTAAGAATGGTGTCCCTAGCCTCTGTTCGTCAGAGGATGGAGATAGATGGCAGGAGAGAGATCACTTGATCATTGCCTGTTAGGTTCACTCCCTCTGGGGCACCTGGCATTGGCCACTGTCGGTAGACAGATACTGGGCTAGATGGACCTTTGGTCTGACCCGGTACGGCCGTTCTTATGTTCTTGTATGAAATCTCCTCCTTCACAATGCAACATTCTAGGTGCAGTAATCCACTGACCTATGTGAAAGCAATTCAGTGTCCCTCTTATAAACTATACAAAGAATGTTTAATGTTTGGCACTAGTGGGACATGGGCCAACTAAGCACCCATGCTGCCCAGACACTGGGCACAAGGCCCTTGGCAGTCCACCCACAACCTGGAGCCTACCCTAGACCACTTGTGAGAAGCCAATGAATGTTCTAACATCCATTACCCCATGAGGACAGCAAAAGTGGCTGCACACAGTCACAGTCACGTTACCCTACCTGTGATGTCAGTGAAACTCCAAATTATTGATATACAAGAGTGAGGGGTGGAAATGACCATGGGGAAGGTGGTGCATGGAAGAGGCAGAGCAGAAGATCAAAGGCATGGGTGTGTATGAATGGGGATGTATTAGGGTTGAATTTTCCTAGGAAGATGATGAATAGAAAATAGTTTTCATACATGCAGTGAAAGCAAGGCTTTGGGGGCAAGAATCCATTCTGTAGCTAAGTGTTAGTATACGAAAACAAACGCATGAAATAATATAGCACCCTTGTGTTGAATCTCTCTTTCCCAGTCTGTCGTCAGCATGTTGGCTGCTCCATCAGTACTTGTTTTATATGGATGTAAATAATAAAAATTCACAATGACCTCTTTGGTCCCTTCCCCAGGATTCCAGCTACTTACTGCCAATGTATGCTGAAATCTTAGTTCTCCTTATATGTCTTATTTTACACTTACTAATGCAATGCTAAATTCAATCTGCCATTGTTTAGTTACTCATTCCCCAATTTGTTTAGATCCTGTCTGAGTACTTGATTGTCTTCCATTGTTCTGAGCACCATAAATATTTTAATAGATTCTAGCATTGTCTATCATCTAATACTACATGGAAGCCTAATTATCATGCACAGCTTTGTGGCAAAATCATCTTACACAGTTGGGACTCTCAGAATTTGGCAGGTTGTTCATTGTTACAAAGAAAACATCTAATGATTGTATGTAAAAAACCTCTTATTCGGATGGGAGTGATTGATTAACCAATTAAAAACATCTTTAGTTTGACCGGGTTCTCTGCAATATTTTATGTTTTATATTGCACCTCTACGGTATCAATTCACGTCTCTTACAAGTTTCTGCTTGGCTATTGCATCTACATTTAAAATCCATGTGGTGTTTTGAGATGAGGCATTTTGGGGAGCTGGCATTTGTTTAATGCTGTAATTAGTAAAGATTATTTTAATGATGATTATGGGCTAGGCCGTAACTTTATAAGCCCTCAGTAAGGTGTAGTGCATAGATGCATTAGCCCCAGACTATGACAGATAATGAATGTGATTCAGGGGGTTCCTACCCTGCTCCCTGTTTGCTTTATCTTTGGAGTAACGTCCTTCATCCCTTTTCCTGAAGCAGCTTGCTCCTCTCTGTGTGCCCAGTGGGCAACTGTGTGATGCAGAGATGCGATGCAGAGATGGCTCCAACAACTCCCCTTACCTATTCACCCCTCCCCTTATACCTGTTCACAGGAGGGAACCCCCATGGCTGGAATCAGAGTCTGAGAAGAGTTGTGAGAAAAGTAAGGGCCATGACACTCTAAGAGCCCAATCCTGCAGGATACTGAGTGCCTTCAACTTCCATTGACTCTAACGGGACTTGAGGTGACCCTACATTCCAAAGGTGGTGCTCAGCAACACCTGGCTGGATCTGTCACATTTCATAAAGGCATGCATTTAGAGACAATGAATTTCTTAATTAATGTTTGTTTCTAAATTTGGAATAGCTAATTAGTAGAGGCACCAGCCTCAAAGTCTGGGCACAGGTTCAAGGTTAAATGACAACCCTGTAGTTTGAATAGAATATACTAGTCAAGCCATAACACCTGCTGCCCTGGGCAGAAATATGAGATAATTATTTGTGGCATGGGATGTGAGCCCTGAGCTGAGAGTAAGGGCACATTATGTCAACAAGGTCAATGATCTTCCCCAATAGTGTGCAACCAAGGGGACTCATGATCTAATCACAGCATTAGCATCATTTAGGGGCTGATTTTTAGAGTTGTCCAAAATTCTCTGCATAGGCAATGGGGCTTTGAGGGCTTGGTCAAAAAAATAATAATCTGGCCAGTAGTAATTATTTTTATAAACTTTATGTACCATCTCATCAGAAACAAGGCTGTCTTGAACAGGGGATCCACAGCAACTTAGCTATATTGAAAAGTTCGCAATAGAAGTTTTTCTATTAACAAGCTCAACATTAAAGAAAAGTGTTCCCAGGGGCAAATACATTAAAACAAAAACATCCAACAAAGAAAAGCTATAAAAGCCAGATGGCAGCACGTATAAAACACCATCAGTTTTTATGCATCTATGTAAAAATCGTGCAAAATTTCCTAGCTCTGACCCAAAAGCTGCTCCTCTACTCTTACCATGATTGTGATAATGACAAAAATGAATGCTATTTTACTAGCCAATCAAAAATATTGTACTCACATCAGGCAAGTGGGTGAAAAGGATTTTGCAAAACTGATGTAACAATATGTTAGCCTGCAACTGGGCTCTCATCCATTCTTACATCTCATCTTTTAGCTCACATATTTAACTTCACTGCTATGCTCACCTCTTTCTCTTTGCTGACTGCAGTTTCTTCCATGCTGCCTCTCATGGTTGGGAACCAGTAGTTCAAGTAGATTGAAACAGGAGAGGGAACTCTTAACACACCAGCCTTATTGTTGGTGGTAGTAGTGGGTGCTACTTTACTTCAGCCACTGCTTGGAACAGGCTACAAGTTAGTCTGCACCAAGCCTTTCCTGCTTCAAATCATTTCTCAATACTCATCTGTTCTGTGAAGTCTAGAACTGAACGCAGCTCTCCTGCCTCTCAGTCCAGGGCCTTAATCGCAAGACCATCCTTCCCCTATATCATACATTACTTAAAAAGTGTTTACAGCTGGGTTCTCAAATAAATGTTCAAGAGAAAGATGTTTATGGGATTGGAATGAAGAGTTAATGACAATTTATTCCTGGAGAAAAAATGGACAGTTGCATGTAAGGGTAAAATAAACAATATGCAAAATACAACAAACATATATCTGCTGTAAGAATAGGGAATTTCCAGGAGCTAACTCCAAAATCTGACTGGGAAAGGTCACTATTCGAATGACTGCTGGGTATCCTGGGGGCTTGCCTGATCCCTTCCCAGTTATGATTTGAGTCAATAATAATTTTGCCTATTAACAAGACAGTGTGGCTCAATTCATCTGCTGTGATTGTGTAGAAAAGCAGACGCTGTTGGCAAAAAGTGTTATTTTCTCTATTTCAGTCTGTTTAGTTGGGACATTTGATAGCACTTTATGCATAGTATATTTCATTGCTTCCCTGTAAACTAAATTAAATTATTATTAATTATTATTATTATTAAAAGTAGTAGTAGTAGTGTTTCAGTAGTACCTACTGGGGCTTCAGTTAGGACTGTGGTGCCATTTTACTGGGTGCCATGCATACACATACCACATACATAGATTGTAAACTCTTTGTGGTAGGAACTAACAGTCACTCTGAGTACATCTACACTGCATTGTAAACCTTGTTCTTTGGGACCTGGGCTTGCGGACTACGTGTTTTAAAGCCCATGCTTCAGTGTCCACACTGCATTGTAAACCTGGGATTATTGTTGCTGGACCTGTGTCTCACAGCAGTGCTAACATGTCCATTCTGAACTCCTCAGACCTTCTGATTAGGTCTGTGGCCTGATCTGCGTCCATACTGCAAAATGATAGGGGTTGGACCCAAGTCATAGCTGGACTCAGGCTCTGACCCACCACCCGAGCAGGATCCTATGATCCGTTTCTTGAGTGCTCACTGACCTGAGTCAGACTGATTTGTGTGTGGACAGAAGGGGGGCATGGGTTCAAACCTGAGTCTGAGCCCAGGCTTAGTGTTCAATGTAGATATACCCTCAGTTTCGCCTTGCCTGAAAAGACATTTATAAACATCATCGGGGAATATGAAAACCCTTAGCAATTAAAAAAAGGAATTGAAAGGAGGAATAATTCAGGCCCTCCTATTGAAAGGGTGCTCTATAAGAACCTGGAGTTGTCTGAAATTAAAGTTGACTCACATCCATTTAACATATTAACCTGCAGCTACTGCAGGTTTGCACTATAATGAAAAGAATGAGCCAAATCCTGAGGTTCTGTTTTCACTCAGCCCTTACTCAGGCAAACTCCCATTGACAGGTCAGTCAGTCACATAGCCAGCCATTTTCGCATGCCAGTGTGTGCACACAATCATGAATATGGTGTGCACATGTGGGAGCTCTTTTGCTTGTGCAGTTGCATGGCTGCCCTTTTGAAAACTGGGCCCAAAACAACTTGCTGAAGGGCTCATAGTGAGTCAGTAAATCACGTGAATCATAATTTACTGCCAGTTACATTTTGGTCACTTTAGCTTTTTCATACACAACACCCTCGTCTCTTGAGCAATAGCAGCAGCCTAACATTATGTTAGATTAGTATAAACCTAATTTTATTTCCTGTCATCTGTCATCCATCTGCAAGATTTTAATGTCTTATTCTCATCACATTCAATACAGAAAACTCACCTCTCTCTTTGTAATGTAATTATAGTTTTGTTATCACTCCCTACAGGGTAATGTCACAAGGAATTTTCTTCTGCTTCATGTACAACTTAATTTATCTTTTGATTGGCATTGTGTAGTACTGTATATGTCAGGAATCTCTCCTTTCACTTTCTGAGGCTTGTATGTATTTTCCTAGTAAAAAGGATGAAAACCCAGCAAAGTTATTGATGCCACTATAATTAGATTGTAGCCAGGTGGTTGGGAAACTCACCATGGATGTGGGAGAGCTGTTTCAAGTCCCTGCTACACAGCAGGCAGAATGGGGATTTGAAACCACATCTCCCAGCTATTGGCAGTAATGGAGTTTGTGTGTGTGTGTGGGGGGGGGGATTCTCTGTTTCAGTGTGAGAACAGTTGGGTTTATGCTGCTAGGGTATAGACTACATAAGTGGCTGACTTACCTTAGATGCCTAATTCCAGGAAAAGTTTGCAGCTGAGACTCCTGAACTTTGGGGGCACCTTCCTCTGACCCATCAGTCAGGTGCCAAAATATCTTTGAGTAGCTAGGCCTAATCCCCACCACTTTCATCTTCATTTCATTCCTGCCTAATTTAGGCAGTACCCTGCTCAGCTTTATGGATTCCTTTCCCTGGGGATTGTATGGGGAGCTTGTGTGCATAACTCAGGGCTCAGGATTCCACTAGGGGGCAGAAAGCCTAGGGGTCTGGTGCTGCAATGCCTGATACCTTTGTGGATTTAGCCCTTTATCTTTCTATATGTTTGTGCAGCTCTCAGCACAGTGAGACTTCAGTCCTGACTGGCACTTATTATAGCAATGCGGAGTTATGTTACATTGAATTTGGCTTTTGGGCCTTATTCAGTTTCCTGGGGAAAACTAAAAACGTCTGATGTGCCCACAGCTGCTTTTGCATTTATGGAGGTGTAGGGGGGCTCTTCATCAGTGGTGTTTCCCAAAGACATTTGGCTTATGGAGTGCTGGGGCAGCCAGTTTGCTTTTCTGTACTGGAGATGTAGAGGCTGCAGTGGGAACTATTGCATCCTATGACAAGGAACAGTGTTCACTTTACCAAGCGACAGCCTGACTCATTCTTCTTTGGATTATCTAGTTCTGACGCTGGTATAATACCCATATCTTGCAGCCAGGAAACACAAGCACCCAGATTCTTGCTGCCACCTGTGCAGGGACACCGTGAGATAGGTTTCCTGTGATCTCTCCCTTCTTTGCACAACCATTAAGGAGGAGTCAGAATGTGCTGGTAGCACTACAAAGTTATGGCTTGGTCTATTATCAAGTCCTCCTTGGGTTTGTTAAGATTTGAGTTAATTTATGGGTTGAAGTCAAAATTCAAAATAAACCCAGTTTAAATTTGTTAATCTCCAAGTGTTGTGCAGGTTTACTCAATCTAAAAGAACTACCTCGTGTCATTTACAGAACCCCAAAAGAAACTATGGCGCTCAGTCTCAAAAAGTCATGCCTCTCCAGAAGTTGCAATGTGTTTGGCTTTGAAAGGTTTACAGGGTACAACACATTTCTCCTGAAGCTCATCTGGTATCACTATCTCTCCAAACCGGTTGAGTTTCATATGATTTTGGCTTTTATTGTTAAAGGGGTAACCAAGGCAGAGTACAAAAAGGGTTGCAGCCAACACTTCTTTATTAGACCTTGTCTTAACAGGTAAAAAGGAACTGATCACAGAACTAAAAATTAATGGTCGCTTTAGTATAAATGATCATGATTTGATCACATTTATAACATGGGAGCAGAATAAAGTGCAGACTAGCAATATATAAAAACAGAATATATAAGGTACTTCAATAGGGCCAGTTTCACAAAGCTGAAAACAATTATTAGCCAAACCTGGGAGGAAGAATTTAATCAGGATTATGTGAATGATAATTGGGAATCATTTAAGAACAACTTACTAGATGCCCCTAAAGCCACAATAAAGGAAGAAGGCTGTGCTGGTTAAAAAATCAGATCTGTCTTTAGAGGAGTAGTGAAGACAACTTTAAACAATAATATTATACAACAAATGGAAGAAAAGGGGAAGTTGAACGTAGTGAACCTAAATCAGAAGGTAGGGATTGTATAAAATTGATAGTGGAAGGAAAGTAACACAAGGAGAAATCAATGGCCAGAAGAGTTAAGGACAATAAGAATGAGTTTTTAAAAGATATTAGGAATAAAAAGAATCCTGACAATGGTAATGGTCCATTACTAGATGGAAATAGTAAAATTATCAATAATAATGCAGAAAAGTGTTCAATAAATATTTCTGTTCTGCGTTTGGGGAAAAACAGATAATATAGTCTCATCTTATGGTGATGATAGGACTCTGTCCATGCCACTAGTATCTCTGGAAAATGTTAAACAGAATCTGCTAAAGACATACATTTTTAACTCAGCAAGTCTGGATAACTTGCATTCAAAAAAAGGTGGCTGAAGAGCTTGCTGGATCATTAATGTTGATTTTTAATAAATCTTGGAGTACAGGGAAAGTTTCAGAAGTCTCGAAGAAAGCTAATGTGCCAATGTGTAAAAAGAGTAAACAGGATGAGCTGGGTAATTACAGGCCTGTCAGCCTGATATTGATCCTGGGCTACATAATGGAGCAGCTGATACATAATTCAATTAATAAAGAATTAAAGGAGGGTTATGTAATTAATGCAAATCAACATGGGTTTATGGAAAATAGATCCTGTCAAACTAATTTAATATCATTTTTGATGAAATTACAATTTTTTAAATAGTTATATATTGAGCCATGGCCAACAGATATGGGGTGGGCAAAAAAATAGACTTTTGCTTTAAAGACATCCTCAAAGCCAACATGCAGTGCAATATTGACATAAACTTATGGAAAACCCAAGCACTTGACTGACCAAAATGGAAAATGAGCTTGTGGCAAGGATCCCGGTATTTTGAGATCCAATGGCAATAACAGGAAATGGAGAAATGGGAAAGGAGGAAAGAATGCACTGAGCCTGACTCAGCAATCCATATCTGCCCCTTCCATTGGGAAATGTCTGCCCCAATTTTGACAAGATCTGTGGATCCCAGATCGGTCTCATTAGCCACCTACAGATCCATTGGTGATAACTGGCTATCATTTTATGGAAGACAATCATCGTTGAACTTCTAGGGATTACCGCCGATGTGTGTATGTGTGTAGGGAGCAGGTTTCCTGGTCCTGCTTGCAGGTTGAGGGCTCTATGGTAAGCTGTTTGTCTGACTCAGGCTGAAAACAGACAGTTTATATTAAAGTGAGGTGAGTTGCACTTGGCTGCCTTAAGGACCAGCCTGTTTTCTCCCTATGTTCTGGGGCTCTTGTGTGTTGTCATTCTGAATTCTAAGAAACAATGTAGTGTTACACTGCAATCTTTCAGCAAAAGTATTTATGTTGTTTTCTAGTTTATCTGTGTGCTATGAACATACTGTAACAGATTTTTACCTCATGCTAGTTACCACATGTTAGCTAACACATGGCATAAACACACCTTTTATCCTAGTGCAGGGATCGGCAACCTTTGGCCCGTGGCCCATCAGGTAAATCCGCTAGTGGGCCAGGACAGTTTGTTTACCTGCAGCATCTGCAGGTTCGGCCAATCACAGCTCCCACTGTCCGCGGTTCGCTGTTCCAGGCCAATGGGGGCTGCAGGAAGCAGCGGCCAGCACATCCCTTGGCCCACACTGCTTCCCGCAGTCCCCAGACACTGCAGGTAAACAAACCATCCCGGACCGCTAGTGGATTTCCCTGACGGGCCACGTGCCAAAGGTTGCCGATCCCTGTCCTAGTGAAGGCCTTGTCTTCATTGCTAAATAAGGTGTATATTTTACTTCTGGGTAACTAATGTGCATGAGCTATAGTTCTGATCTTACCTAGTTTACTTTGTAGTAAAACTAAAGTGACTGGTCTTCAATTTTTTTTTACCTCAGAATAGCTCAAGTCTGTTAGTTTGCTGAAAATATAAATACACCAAGAGAGAGAAAGAGTCTATTTTTTTGCCCGCCCCATATCTGTTGGCCATGGCTCAGTTGTGAGAATATGACCTGCTTCAGGAGTTTATTTTCTGGCATTCAAAGAACATGACCAGCCCAACAGAGTTGGTGGTGGATAATCATAGCTTCAGTGTTTGGAGGTTTTGGCTTGATGTTGGTGCGGTGGTCATCCTACTTGATTAGGAAGATCTTGTGGAGGCACAAGTGATGGTATTGTTCAAGAATCTTGAGGTGTCTAATATACGTGACCGAGGTTTTAGCAATGTACAAGGGAGCAGGGATAACAATGGCCTGGTACATGGGAAGCTTCATTTCATTCTCGAGGCTTCTAGCCTGTTCTAGAGAATGAACAGTCATAAAGAAAACTGTGATTTGACCTTTAAGGCCTTCACTAAGCCTACACTGGGGGAGGGGGGTCGACCTAAGATGCGCAACTTCAGCTACGCGAATAGTGTAGCTAAAGTCGGTGTATCTTAGGTCGACTTACCTGGCCGTGAGGACGGTGGCAAGTCGACGGGGAGCGCATTCAGGGATCAATTTATCCACGTCTAGATGAGATGTGATAAATCGATTCCTGATGGATCGATCTCTACCCGCTGATCCGGCAGGTAGTGAAGACCTGCCCTAACAGTAGGAAATTTAGGTATGTTTTTAGCAAACATGTTGGCTAATGTGTTAATTAATGTATAATTAAACACCAGCTAGCATCTAATGTGGACAAAAACAGTGGTGGTTAAAATGGTTGTTGGCTGGCTTCAAGAAACCCTGATTTATTTTACTTGTCAATGCAAAGATCCACCAAAGATGCATCAAATAACATTGTGTGTAGCTGGCTGATTAAATGCTTGGAATATTTAATGACTAGAAGCTTAAATTTTTTTTTACTGGAAAAATCTAGATTGGGGCCAAATTGTGAGATATCAAAACTATGGCTAAAACTTGGCAATAGTATTTGTAGTAACAGCTCTACTTAATGGCAGAATATTTGTTCTCTCTTCATTTGGGGAAGGGACCACAACTAATAAACAGCTAAAATATTTTTTGCATCTATACACAGTACTACACAAATGAAAGATAATAATTGAAAAATTATGTTAGGCAGTAAAGACTCACCATTGTAATGTTGTAAAGCCAACATACCTTGGTGTCATTCTTGACTGCACACTCACCTTTCATGACCACTTCAAGAAAGAAGCCTCCAAAGTGAAGACTCACTTTGATATTATCCTAAAGTTAGCATGAACAAGCTGAGGATCAACTGCTGCAGTGCTATGAACATCAGCCTTGGTCCTGGTGTACTCAGTTGCAGGATACTGTGCACTGGTGTGGACAAGAAACTGTCAGACCCAACTTGTGGATAGGCAGCTGAATCAGATCATGTGAATCATCATGGAAACTTTAAAATCAATGGCTTTAATGTGATTTTCTGTATTAGCAAACACCAGACCTCCAGCTATCCATTGAGATAGAGCCACAGCACAAGAACTTAAATGTGCAGACTACCCAGAAATTCCCATGAAGAAGGTTATGGGCAACATACCCCAACAATGGGTGAAATTGAGAAAATCATTATGGCCCACCTCATGTCTTTGGGAATGGAAGGTGTCTGGACATCATCCACCATTCCAACTAAGCACATTATCACTGAACCAATAAGCCACCTGCCTAGTTTTGCCCTTCCACACATACTTTTGTCCACATTGAATCACATGTGAACAAACCATGCAAGATGCAGATACTTGATGCACAAGTGGGAAATCAAAGACTTCCTTTTGTGTGACTGCGGCAAGAATATCCAAACCAGCAAACACATCATAACACAGTACCCCAAATATGGATTCAGTGGTGAAATGGTGGCATCCTTTCATCTGCGAGAGATGGTGGGAATTGCAGCCTATGATGTAGATGGTTTGCAATGCCTCATGTGACTGAATAGTCCAATCCGAGATTTGCATGATCTTTGGCAGTTATTGCAAATGTATGCATCTTGGTTGGGAGCTGCTTGCTTCCTGTGGGCTTTTTTTCTCTTCAAGCTGTAGGAGCCAGTTTCTGTCATGGACTTTGATACCACGATGAAGAGGACAGTATCAGTTGTTACAATCACTTGACAAGACTTCCCATTGGTCTGGATTAA
Organism: Mauremys mutica; assembly: GCF_020497125.1. Lineage (NCBI taxonomy): Eukaryota > Metazoa > Chordata > Testudines > Geoemydidae > Mauremys > Mauremys mutica. The sequence continues at coordinate 253,152,687 of NC_059073.1, read as the reverse complement.
TTCCAAATTCCTTCATATCTCACTTGCATATGTCTTTATAGTGAAGCTTGGGTGTCCTGTTGTTCTTGTTCCCCCTGATAGCTCCCCATACAGCATGTCCTTGGGTATGCATCCATCTTCCAACCTACTCAGATGGCCCAACCAGTGCAGTAGTCTTTGCTTGAGCAGGGCTGTCACACTTGGTAAATTTGCCCTTTGAAGAAACTTTGCGTTGGTGACTTTATCTTGCCATTTGGTGTTGAGTAGGCGGCATAAACAGTGTATGTGGAAACTGTTTAACCTTTTCTCCTGATGAGCATAAGTTGTCCATGTTTCCCCACCATACATAAGAGTGCTGAGGGTACAAGCTAGGTACACTAGCATTTTGGTTTTGATGGTAAGCTTTGAGTTGTTCCATGCTCTTTTAGTTAGCCTGCTAAAGATGGTGGCAGACTTTCCAATGTGGACATGTAGTTCTTCATCCAGTGAAAGGTTGGTGGTCACTGTAGAACCTAAATAGCTGAACTTCTGGACTGGACTTCTGAACTTCTAGCTGGTTTGCATTTAAGGTAATTGAAGGATCTTGTGGAACCCTCTGTCCTAATACAACCATTTTCTTGATGCTGATAGTGAGAGCAAATGCCAGACAAGCACTTGAAAGGCAGTCCATGAGTTCCTGTAGTAGATCTTCATTGTGGGCTATGAGGGCAGCAGCAGCAGCAAATAGAAGTTCCCTGATTAGCACCTTTTTTACTTTGGTCTTTGACTTAATTCAGGACAGGTTGAAGAGTTTCCCATCCAATCTTGTGAGGAAATACACCCCATCTTTCATGTCCGTATGAGGAGAGATTAATAAGACTGGGACTTTTCAGCTTGGAAAAGGCTAAGGGGAGATATGATTGAGGTCTATAAAATCATGAATGGTGTAGAGAAAGTAGATAAGGAAGTGTTGTTTACTACTTCTCATAACACAAGAACTAGGGGTCACCAAATGAAATTAATAGGCAGAAGGTTTAAAACAAATAAAAGGACGTATTTCTTCACACAACGCACAGTAAACCTGTGGAACTCCTTGCCAGAGGATGTTGTGAAGGCCAAGACCATAACACGGTTCAAAAAAGAACTATATAAATCCACGGAGGATAGGTCCATGAATGGCTATTAGCCAGGATGGGCAGGAAGGGTGTCTCTAGCCTCTATTTGCCAGAAGCTGGGAATGAGTGATAGGGGATGGATCACTTAATGATTACCTATTCTGTTCATTCCCTCTGGGGCTATGGCATTGGCCACTGTCAGAAGACAGGATACTGGGCAAGATGGACCTTTGGTCTGATCCAGTAGGGCCATTTTTATGTTCTTATGTTCCTTAAACACATAGTTCAAGAGTACTGAGAAGAAGATTCCAAAGAATCTAGGGGCAAGAACACATTCTTGCTTCACTCTGCATTTCATCTCAAAGCTGTCTGAAGTGGGTCCATCAACCTGGACAGTTGCTCTCATGTTGTTGTGGAATGAACATATAAGACTTAACAGGGTCGGTGGGCATCCTATCTTTTCTAGTATTGCAAATAGACCTGCTCTGCTGACTGTGTCAAATGCTTTGGTTAGGTCCACAAGGGCGATGTACAATGGTGGGTTTTGCTCTCTGCACTGTTCTTGTAGTTGTCACAGAGAGAATATCATGTCTATAGTTGATCTTCCACACTGTGATTCAGGGTAGACATGATTTGCCAGCTGTTGTAGGTGCACTAAGATGACTTTTGTGAAAGCTTTTACTGCTACACTTAGTAGCGAGATACCCTGTAGTTTTTGCAGTCATCCTTTTCACCTTTATTTTTATACAAAGTGATGATGTTTGCATCACACATCTTTTCTGTTACCTCACCCTCTTTCCAGCATTTAAGTAGCAACTGATGAAGATATGGTAATAGGCTGTCTTTCTCACGCTTGAGGATTTCTGCTGGGATGCCATCTTTTCCAGGAGGCTTTCCACTTGATAACAGATCAATGGCCTTGTTTAGCTCTTCTACAGTGGGCTGGCATGACCTGTAGAGTTGGTATTTGGTTCAGTGACTCGCTGGTAATGTTTCTTTCTTGTGCATATAACTCTGAATAGTGTTCAACTCAATGAGACAACTGCTTGCTTTTATCTGTAATGATTTTGGCATTGGTGAGGCCTCATCTGGAGTACTGTGTCCAGTTTTGGGCCCCACACCACAAGAAGGATGTGGAAAAATTGGAAAGAGTCCAACGGACGGCAACAAAAATGATTAGGGGGCTGGAGCACATGACTTATGAGGAGAGGCTGAGGGAACTGGAATTATTTAGTCTGCAGAAGAGAAGAATGAGGGGGAATTTGATAGCTGCTTTCAACTACCTGAAAGGGGGTTCCAAAGAGGATGGATGTAGACTGTTCTCAGTGGTACCAGATGACAGGATAAGGAGTAATAGTCTCAAGTTGCAGTTGGGGAGGTTTAGGTTGGATAGTAGGAAAAACTTTTTCACTAGGAGAGTGATGAAGCACTGGAATGGGTACCAGTTAATTGGGGATTGGTCCTGCTTTGAGCAGGGGGTTGGAATAGATGATCTCCTGAGATCCCTTCCAACCCTGATATTCTATGATTCTATTTCACTGCTGTGTGATTTGAGAGAGGCAACCTTGTTGACAATGGGACCCAAAGCTTTCCTTAGGCCATCATACATGACTTTGAGGTTTCCTATGTCTGAGGCTGTCTGTAGCTCTCCACAGAGCTTCCTCCAGTAATGATTTGCACAGCATTGGCTTACTCGCTGCACCTCAGATTTTGTATGTCGTAGTCTCACTTTGGTGCTCTCTATTGGCTTCTTGTTGTGTTCCAGATAGGCTGTGTTCTTAATGTTGATGAGAGGTAATAGTTTCACTTCATTTTTTTCAAACCAGTCCTTTTTTGATGGTCTCTATGTTGTAGTTTCTGGTAGTAAGTTGATTGCTATAGAGATAGGATGCATGGCACTAATATCTATCAACACAGATAAACAAAAGTTTTATGCAAGCTTCGGTACCTAAGACAATTGAACCCAACTGTTGATGCAACAATTTTTTATTGCTGTGGAAGAAGCAGTTAGAGGGTCACATGGCTGATTCACCCTAATGACATGTCAGTGAGTAAAATAGTATATCCTTGTCACCTTAGTTGCTTCAGAAATGGCATAATTCTTGCTGGTTAGTGGATGACTGCAGAGTGTCCCCCTCCCTACTTTGGAGTCTAACTCCTTGTTCATCTGTGAAGATTGTGATGTTTAAATGAGGCATGAGCACAGCCTGTAGAGTTGCTCTCAGTCATCTTATTCTATAATGAATAAGAAATGCAATATACATACAAGATGGGCACATGTTATTGCATTCAAAATACCATGTTTAAAAAATTATGCCTGATAAGCCAAAGCATATATTATAAATTACAATGGAAAACGGTAAGATGCTGCTAAAGGTATGTGAATGGATTGGCTTACAGAGATATATGATCACTCCCTTTTCCTACTCTTTCTATTGTGTTCTTTCTTTGCTTTTCTTTTGTGCTGTTTGATATCTGGCTGGTAAAAAGGGTATTCTTAGAGAGTCAGGGTTACAATCTGTAATACTGAGGGATCTGTATACATGTATAGATACCCTGGGATTTTGGGAGCTATTCCATTAAATATAGATAAGAGAACTCACTGCTATGATATAATGTTTTGAAGAACAAAGAATTCAAACTGAGATTCCCCAGTCTCCAGTGGTCTAAAGAAGACAGCAGCAGCCCAATGACTGATTAAATGGATATGGAGGCCAGGGCTCTTAGTGCTCGTGTATGAATTCAGATGCAACAAAACACCTATTGTCTATTTTGGAAAAAAATACAGCTCATTATCAGTTATAATTTACTTCAAAATATCCTAGTGTGCTAGTAACTGATAATTTAGTTTCCAGATATTAGAGGATTACAGCCTAGCTCTTTCTTTTCTGAAATAATTTTTCTTTCTATTTTTAAATAATATTTGTAGAAAATCTTTCCCTAAGACTTCCCAGTTGAGAGAAGATAGCCCCCTCCTTTTTTAAAAAATACAGAATTTCTGATACTCTAGACTTCCTGTGTTTTCAGTCACTATTTAAATATATTAATCCATGTTTCATATTAAATTTTCTTCCACAAACAGTGTGATTGCCTATAACACCAAAAGCATTAAGACTTGTGAATAATATGGAACTTGATCCAAAGCCCACTGATGACAGTGAAGAAATTCCAATTGATTTCAAAGGGTTTTGTATACATAGGGCCCTGGGGTCTCATTCTGTTACCCTGCACCTTGTGTAGTCATTTTCACTGCAAAGTAGATGCAACAAGCAGCCATTCTGATTGAAGTCAATGGAATTTAAGCACATGCTTTGCTGAACTGGGGTCTTAATGATTCTAAGATTACTGGCTGAATTTCCAAGGTATAAATTGTTAGAGTAACTAGCTGTCATACAAGGTACTTGTCACAGATTCCATACTATTCATAAAAGGTGCGTGGAGTGTGCAGGGTAGTGGGTATACAGGAACGTTACATTGGTTCAGGATTCCTTAAATGTGAATTTCCTTAATCAAACCTTTTCTTTAAATTTTAACTTTAACGTATTTCCTAGCTTTTATCAGTTCAATTTTTAAAACTGCAACACTTAATTTTTCCTTTAAATTATTGACACTTTGTCTGCTTTAATTCCATCTTCACAAAGTTTTTTTGTGTGGGAATAAACATTTACTTACAGTCCTTTAGTCTGTAATCCATGTGACACACTTCATATCCAAGTCCAAACTAATTTCATGAGCAAGATTTCATTAGTCACTGTGTCAAATGCCTTATTTATATTCAAATATATTCTGGTTTGGAAGGATTAGATATTTATTGGTAAATGCTGAGAAACATCGATTTCACTGCACACACAAACTGACAAAAAAACTTCCATTGATAATAATCGAAATGCACAGATAGGCAAAGGAAGAAAAATTCTGCTTGAGAACTTATTAGAGTTTGATTTAAGGATACTTACTTTGTATATTTTGACATGTGATATTGACAGTTGGTGCTCTAACAGTTATAAAGGTTTAACTTTATGAATTTCAATGTCTGTTGTCACTAAATAATTGTCTGAGCCTCCCATAATTTCCCACTAGTGGGAAAATTGAAATAGATAAAAATTGGGGAAAAAATGCCTTAAAACCCATAATTTTGTGCAACTGTAAAAATGTAAATTGATCAAAATCGGAAAAAAACTTTAAAAATAAATATTGATATCTGTCAAAATTATATTGAAAAAATCAAATTCTGACAAGCCTAAATCCATGCACTGCTTTTCCTTTATCTACTAATTTTGAGGTTGTGTTATGAGCTGCACCAGCAAAGCCTCTAAGCTTGTTTGGTAAGATCTGTTCTTATCCTTCCATGCTGTTTATTGCTCATGGTTTTATGATCGTCTGGATTTTTGGTGATTTTTTTTCTTCTCTCACTATTTGCTCCATTATTTTATTTGGGATATTGGTTTGACTTTCAGGATAGTCCATATATGCCAGCAATGTTTTCTTGCAGTAAGAAGTAAATGAGACAATCAGCAATCTGGAACATGTTGAGCTAGAAGTGCTTTTCACTGAGATGGCAGACTAAGAACATTTCTGTGTGGGTCCCAAAAAGGGCAGACACTGTACACTGCAAAACAATTAACAGAGTGGCACAGCTTAGTAAAGAGCTAAGAATCATAATTCAAAATGATCTGGACACATTGGAGAAATGGTCTGAGGTAAACAGGATGAAGTTTTATAAAGACAAATGCAAAGTGCTCCACTGAGGAAGGAACAATCAGTTTCACACATACAGAATGGGAAGAGACTGTCTAGGAAGGAGTACGGCAGAAAGGGATCTAGGGTTTATAGTGGACCACAAGCTAGTTATGAGTCAACAGTGTGATGCTGTTACAAAAAAAGCAAACATGATTCTGGGATGCATTAACAGGTGTGTTGTGAGCAAGACACGAGAAGTCATTCTTCCGCTCTACTCTGCGCTGGTTAGGCCTCAACTGGAATATTGTGTTCAGTTCTGGGCACCACATTTCAAGAAAGATGTGGAGAAATTGGAGAGGGTCCAGAGAAGAGCAACAAGAATGATTAAAGGTCTAGAGAACATGACCTATGAAGGAAGGCTGAAAGAATTGGGTTTGTTTAGTTTGGAAAAGAGAAGACTGAGAGGGGACATGATAGCAGTTTTCAGGTATCTAAAAGGGTATCATAAGGAGGAGGGAGAAAACTTGTTCTTCTTAGCCTCTAAGGATAGAACAAGAAGCAATGGGCTTAAACTGCAGCAAGGGAGGTTTAGGTTGGACATTAGGAAAAAGTTCCTAACTGTCAGGGTGGTTAAACACTGGAATAAACTGCCTAGGGAGGTTGTGGAATCTCCATCTCTGGAGATATTTAAGAGTAGGTTAGATAAATGTCTATCAGGGATGGTCTAGACAGTATTTGGTCCTGCCATGAGGGCAGGGGACTGGACTTGATGACCTCTCGAGGTCCCTTTCAGCCCTAGAATCTATGAATATATAAACCATGGGATATGCCCCCTGAAGTCCTACTGCCCCACCTGGGTGGTACAGCACCAGTGAGGATATAACTGCAGGGTATGACTCTAGTGTGGCTTGCTCACACTCAGGCTAAGCTAACCTGGATTCCCAGACCCAGGTGATTGGACCCAGGTCAATTCTGCAGTGAAAACATACCCTGCAAGTCAAAGAAACATTGTGGCTGCTCTAACTTGCACCAGGGCCACTTTGGTCCTCTAGCTGGCCCAGAATCAAGGGAGGCAAAGGGAACTCTAGCCAGCATTATGCCTCCCCACCTAAGCTGTGCCAAGCATGAGCTCCTCACAGCTGATGACTGTGACTCCAGAGTGTCACTTTGTGCCAATGTGGCAATGCTTTTTTGGCACCTGCAGATACTCTAACAGAGGAGATTCAATAGCACGAGCCCTCAAGATTTTTCTGTATGTACTAGAGTGAGTTAGGACTGACCCACATTAGGAAGTTGTATCAATCTATCTATGCAGTTCAGGAGTGTGACTCTACCAATATAGTTAGACTGATACAACCCTTAGTGAGTATGCTATAGAGGTATAAAGCACCTTTATACTAGTATGAGTTATCTCCCCTCCTGTAGGGAAATAGAGATAAAGGTTTAAAGCACCTTTTTACCAATATAACTGCATCCACGCTGCGGGGAGAATTGCACTACTTTAACCATACAGCCATAGTTAAAGCAATAAAACTCGCTAGTGAAGATGAGGCCTTATTCAAAAGAGAACTTTCTCATGTATTTCTCCCACTTGGAAAAGTTGCCTATGCTTTCTTTACAAACAAAGGAGAGAGCAAGAATTAAAGAACCTGAGCAGGGATTTATACTACATTTTCAAGTGCTCTTGCTTGGGGATGGGATTTTGAAGAATGTCTCTTTGAAAGTTTCTACTGCCTTGTGCATGAGAAAAGAAGGATCTCCCACTGGTATTCCCCAGCATGTAAAAATGTCTAGGAAACTCTGATACAACTACATCAATGCAAGGAACTGAGACAAGTGCTTAGAAACACTTACAGTCTTAAAAAGGACTGGGACCTTAGGGTCAAGCACTATAAACTCATATGTAGAAATACGTAGTTCTAGTCTCAGAGTGGGTGAAAGAAGCGTGACCATAATCTAAAAACAGATTTTTCATTTCTTTTTGATGTATTACTCATGGGGCTCATTTAGCAACTGAATAATTCAAATCAAGCTTTCTATCAAGTGAATTAGACCAGTCTAAAAATCAGCAATATTTGTAGAACTAATAAGCAATTGCCAGAATCATTTTTAAATATTTACTAAGAGTAATATGATACCAGCAAATGATATAGTTAGCTACTTAATTGCTATCTCTAGCTCTATCTTGGCACAAAAATCCTTTTACTGAACATAAACTTCTTTGAATAAAGCGCATATATGAAAATGCCATAATATGACTTTGGAACTTATACTATGTTGTTTGCTAATATTTTTAAAAGTTCATATGAAATAATTGCTAGGAGTTATTTCAGTAACATTGATATTACCTTTAGCATAGTGAAAGTGAGTATTATAATTAAAAGGAAGCTCACTGTAAGCTTAACCTGCTCAGCAAAGGGTTTGTAACCAACAGCCTAACTGGGGTCAAGTAACCAAATAGCTTCTGTTAGTCTTGAACTTGGCGACTGAGTTTCTGGTGAAAAAGCTCTGAAATCTACTGAAATCAATCAATATTCATAGCTGCTATTGTCGTGAGATAATATTTCACGTTTGGGGGGTGGCAGGCAGTCTTTACATGCACAGAATGCAGTAATATATTTCTTACCACCTGTGTCATGTTTCCCTCTTACTTCCTCTCATTTAGAAGGTAGATGTAATTCTTGGCTCAGTCAGTCCACCGCTGTGACAGATCTGGATGGTTCCACCAGCATAGTTTGATGGCATCATCCTGGAGTCATAGAATTAGGAACCTTTGAAAATGTTTATTTTCAATAAGTACATTTATACACCTACAATTTTTAAGTGCTTGCTTAGGAATGTCTGGTGCCCTCCACGTATGCTGATGGAAATGCAGAGGACACCATAAGCCAGGAGAAATCAGGTGGGGGAGATACAGAAAGGAGGAACAGTGGTTCTTCAGCATACTTCGCCCCGCTCCTGCCCAATTCCACAGAATCTCCTGTGTAGTCTGGGCTCTGATTGGGCTATGAGGTGGTAGGGCCAAGAAGGAGTAGCTCCACCCAGCACATGACTAATCTATCCTGGTGGAAATACATTACTGTTGTTAAAATCTAATTCTGTGTGTGTGTAAGGCTTAGATGTGGGCATGAGATGATTTAGAGAATGACAAACATGCCAGTAGGGATAGAGGGAAAGCCAAGAGGGCAGTGAGGAGTGGACAGTCCATTTGTGCGCTTTGAATTATCTCCCTGAGGTCCATGGGGTTTGCCTCCTCATCTCATTTCCCACAGTGAAGGGAGTAAAGAAATCTGTATTCTTATCCCTGTAAAAGGGGCCAAGGTTTTACAGTGTAAGCCATGCAGCAGTAACCCACACTAACAGTGTGTCCCTTTGTCCATCTCTCTTGGCTGGATAATGTATAGAGGTTTAAGTATCTGGTACTGCATTCAAGCTAATGGACCTGGTCAATGCAGGTAATAGCGGCTTGTGCTTTTAGATCCAGAGTCTGTGTGTTCCTTTCTTTCAGATGACTCGTTCAAGGGTGCTGCATTACAAGCAATAGTCCATATGTGGAGTTGAACAGGTGTGGCCCTCTGAAACTCAAACCGATTTTCCTTACCTGGGGCAGTCTGTGGCTAGACCATGGACAGAGGTTTGTGAGTCTGCTACTGCATGTAAGCTATTGAAGATGGTCATTTACTCAAGCACTTGAGGCTTCTGTCTCTTAGAGCCTGTGTTCAGTCCCCCACCGATAACCTGATGGTGGATGTTGGTGCTATACATAGAATTGCAGAGTGTTTTACTGAACCTCTCTTAGCTCCCTTCTCTTAGCTTTACTTGGACACTGTTTACACCTGTTTGGTTGTTGCCATTCTGTAAAATTAGGAAACCCAAAGCAGAGCAAGTGTTTAACTTCCTGCTTTTGAGCTTGGTCCTGCAAAGAGGGAGCACTCTGGCCCCTATTTAACAGAGCACTTTAAGCATGTGTGTAGTGCCAGTGACCTCGATAGGAGTGCTCATCTACTTAAAGTACTGCACATGCTTTTCAGGTTAGAGGGGAGAGTGCTCAGCACTTAGCATGCCTTGCCCTTTAAGTGCAGGGGGAGGCTATATTTTTAGTTTCATAAAGGGTTAAATCCTGACTGGGGCAGTGTGCCAGCAGTATTTAGGTTTAAGAGCTCTGATAACACTGGCATAGCTTATATGTGTTAGTCCTAATAGAGGGCCTGATCCTTCATGGTGTTGAGTACCTTGAACTCCAGCTGAAGGCAACAGAAATTGAGGGCACATAGTGTCTTTCAGAATTCAGACTAAAACGATAGGTAAGAATGGAATCATTGTAACCAATCATGCTTGTGATGACGTTATTTATATAATCTGCATGTGCAGGATTTATAAGAAAGCATAATCTAATGCGTTTTTGGTAGCCAGAATTGCATGTACCCTGTATTCTGTTCTGACGTCAAGAATTTAGTAAATACCATATTTAAAGGTCTGTGGTAATGCGAGTGTTTGAGGGGCTGGTGATGTAGTGTGAATTTAATTAAACTGCAGCATAAAGAGAGTTAGAGCCAATTCACTTCCAATTCATGTAGGCTGTCTGAAGGGGGTAAGTAATATCATCCTCTGTTTCATTTTCTCTCTTTGCCAATTGCACCAACAATTTGGCATGCATAGTAAGAAGTTATTATGGATTCTGCTGAGACAGCCCTGTTGCATGGTGCAGATAACACAAATCTTGTTAACAATCTGACAAAATATAAATGGCTTCATAATATACTCCCATCCCCTTAGTACCTCAACTGCTTCAAAAATGTTATCTGGCTGCTGCAGGGGGTTAAACTATGCATTATGGAGGATGAATTTTAGCACCACGCATGGTTATATCTCACCAAAAATATGAATGTTTTTCATAGCGCAAAGCAATAATTAAACGCAGTCTTCAGTACCAAACACAGCCATGGCCATTCATTTAATTATGGGCATATGGGGAAAATGGTAAAAGATAAGTTTTAAAATAGATACTAAAACTGTTGAAATGAAATAATCTCTCATCCACAAATATTTTTGTGAATAAAAATGTCAAGAGATCCCTTCCAACCGTGATATTCTATGATTCTATGAAGACTTTGATTTTGTTTCCTCTTTGGACTCCGATTATCTCTGGAAATGGTGGGCTTTTTTTGACTTAGCTGTTAGACTAAGTTACCTCAGTGATTCTGATGGGTGATCATAAAACTGAGGCAGCATATTGACAGAAACTGAGGCAGTGGACAGGCCAAAGTCAGACCAGGTAAGTACATGCTTCAGTTATGCAAGATTTGGGTGACTACCCAGCATTTGTTAAATGATGATTAACCTGAAACTCACTTAACTGGCATGAATGATTTCTCTAAAAATGTATTTTTAAAATCATTGTTATCTATGACACATTATTTGCTTTATAAACTTTGTTTCTGCTCTCTGATTGGGCGACAATTACTTGTGACTTTTGTGTGACTAAGCACAAGTAATGAATAACAACAATTTGGTTTGCAAATAGCCAATGAGCTAAAAAATATTTATCAAACTTCTTGGTGAATAATTATGAATAACCAATACACTTGCAGAAATCGGGATTAACTCATTAACGTTTCACTAGCCAAAAAGGAATCTAAATTTATAATTAATGGTAATCATAATGAATAGTTCACTCAGTTCTGACACTTAGTTTAGCTTTTGTGGGAAAGTGGAATAACTCATTAGACCTCTTCTAATATTTATTACAAAGCACTTTTTTAACATTATGCAAATTTGCTTTTGCCATTTTCACAACCTCTTTGTGTCTACTCTTCATGAGTAAATCTAGGTTTTACTAACAGGAATGCTCAGAGAAAGTAAACTCATAAAAAACAATCTTCAAATTTTAATAATTTGCACCAGGCACCTGCTTATAAGACTTGAATTCCACCAAACAAGGAACAGAAATAAAAGCATGTGACTTCTGTAACCAGTCACAACTAAACCACACAACTCAAATTTCAGATTTAGAATTTTGAAAAAAAAATGATACATTGAAGGAAAAAATAAGCAAAAAAAGTTGAATAATTTCAATTAACAAAGTGGAGAAAATTCTCTCATCCTATGAACAGAAAAAGTTACTGAATAAATTATTTGTTCAGCTCTAGAAGTCATTGTGAACACTTTTAGAAACATATAAACATCTGTTGAGTAGATTTATCCTTTACTGGTTTGGATTACATCATGCAGCAGATACTCTTCTTATCAGCACTATTTTATATGAAAAATATTTGGATTATTAATAACAGCTTTGTAATAAAGATGTTAAGAATATTACAGTGGAGAAATTTGTTTGATTCAGAGAGGTATTGAATATAATTGACCTTAAAAGAATTTGTGGATGCTCATCCTCCACATACAGGTTCAGTCCCGGATCTCTTTCATCACAAAATACAGAATATAGTGTAGTAGCAAGTCAAACCCATATTTCCAAACTGCTCCTCATTTCTATTCAAGTGCTTTTGACTTCTGTTTGCATATTCTCTACTGCTCTGCAAATTAAGCACCTTAACTTCCATAGCACAAATGACCTCTCAGAATGGACTTGTAGGAGATCTGCTTATAGTTCTACTTAAGGAATGTTGTTACTTGCAATCTTTACCTATAAAAAAAGAAAAAAGAAAAGTAATAGGTAGTGTGTGTCAAATTATTCATGGCAAATAAATAATTCTGTGAATGTAGCCCTTTTCATCTTTAGTGGACTGTTTACAAACTGATTCTGATCTTTAAACTTTTGCTACATAGTTTGGGTGAGAAATTTTCATCCTGTGAATTATTGATGAACAGTACTTCCTGGGTCACAATCTGCTACACTTATTCATGTGGAGTTATACTTTTACCCTGAGTACTCCAGTTTGGTCAATGGGGCCACTCATCTTGAATAAGGGTATAAGAACATAAGAACATGAGAACTGCCGTACCGGGTCAGACCAAAGGTCCATCTAGCCCAGTATCTGTCTACTGACAGTGGCCAATGCCAGGTGCCCCAGAGGGAGTGAACCTAACAGTCAATGATCAAGTGATCTCTTTCCTGCCATCCATCTCCATCCTCTGATGAACAGAGGCTAGGGACACCATTCTTACCCATCCTGGCTAATAGCCATTTATGGACTTAGCCACCATGAATTTATCCAGTTCCCTTTTAAACATTGTTATAGTCCTAGCCTTCACAACCTCCTCAGGTAAGGAGTTCCACAAGTTGACTGTGTGCTGCGTGAAGAAGAACTTCCTTTTATTCGTTTTAAACCTGCTGCCTATTAATTTCATTTGGTGACCCCTAGTTCTTGCATTATGGGAATAAGTAAATAACTTTTCCGTATCCACTTTCTCAACATCACTCATGATTTTATATACCTCTATCATATCCCCCATTAGTCTTCTCTTTTCCAAGCTGAAGAGTCCGAGCCTCTTTAATCTTTCCTCGTATGGGACCCTCTCCAAACCTCTAATCATTTTAGTTGCCCTTTCCGAATCTGGCTCTCTGTTTGTAATGTATGACTACAACTTCTTAAACAGAAGAATAAGAGATGACAAGTAGTGAATAATGGGTAGCAATTACTCTTGTTTATGAGTGAATACCTTTTGTTTCCACGCCAGTACAGGTATTCAGATGAAAAACAGCCCTTCAGCAAGCATTTGTGAGAACAAAATCTGTTTGTATGAATACTCACGAATTACAAGTTATGAGAGATATGAGCATAGCTGAACTGAACAGCCACTTGGAATCTGAATGAATGTTAAACGCTGAGGTAGAGCCATAGCCCCTCATAAGGGAAGCTTTGTTAAGGCAGCAACTGAGAGTTCCCTTGTTCTGGAGTATTTTAGAGAGGGTTTGGGGCAGGAAAAGGAATGGGGTGCATTTCTCTCCAGGGATCGTGGCTGGCAGAGAGAGCCCTTGAGAGCCATATCTGCTGGCACAAAGTAGAGCATTCCTGAGTTACTTTGGCATACCTTGGAATCAGCCCACTCTGACCTTGTCTACACTAGAACTTACTTGAGTATAACTTACATTGCTCAGGGGTGTCAATAATCCACACCCCTGCATGACCTAAATTATACCTACTTAAGCACTGGTGTAGACAGCACTATGTTGGTGGGAGAGCTTCTCCTGCTGACAGAGCTACCACCTCTTGTGGGAAGTGAAGTATTTAAGGCGATGGAAGAGCTCTCTCCTATCGGCTTAGAGCATCTTCACCAGATGAACTCCAGCAGCACACCTCATTGGTGCAGCTGTAGCATTTTTAGTCTAGATGTAGCCTCAGATTGTGGTATTCAACCAAATCTAGTAACTGAAAACTATTCAACAAATCTCTGATTGAGGGAAGTAAACATATCCTGAATATTTAGAATGTTAGTTTATGCAGGGATTTGGAACAATCAAATTTTTGAATTGCTCCGCTCTGGCTCCGCTCCAGCTCCGGGCTCTGCTCCAAAGCCCTGAGTTTATGTCCAGTTCTACACTGCTATTGGTAACTTTGAAGCTGATACTGAAGAAAAGGCATGATAATCATGTCACTGTGGAGGATAGCTAGCATGATCAAAAGCTACAGTGTACTTTCACACTACATCTCTTGTAATTTACAGTGTTGTAGCCGTGTTGGTCCCAGGATATTGGAGAGACAAGGTGGTTGAGGGAATCTTTTGTCAGACCAACTTCTGTGGGTGAAAGGTGTTGTGCAGTTTTCCTTTGAGGCTGAGGACTGAGAGGTCAGGTATGAAGTGATCGTCTTGTGACCATGGGTGATATGGTGTTTTTGTCTTTCATCATTTTTCTGTGTGAGTTAATTTGACACTGTAGTGATTGTCTGGTTTCACCCACATACACCTCTACCCCGATGTGACGTGACCCGATATAACATGAATTCATCTATAATGCGGTAAAGCAGCGCTCTGGTAGGTGGGCAGGGCTGCTTTACCGCGTTATATCCGGCAGCGGGGCTCGGGAGGAGATTTAAAGGGCCTCGAGCTCCTCACAGTGGCTGGAACTCCGGGCTCTTTAAATCACCACTGGAGCCCTGCCACCGCTACCCTGGGGTTCCGGCCGCGGGGCTCGGGCAGCGCTTTAAAGGGCTTGGAGCTCTGGCCACTGTGGGTTGCCCTGGGCTCTTTAAATCACCGTTGGAGCCCTGCTGTTGCTACCCCGCCGCTACCCCAATATAACGTGGTTTCACCTACAACACGGTAAGATTTTTTGGCTCCTGAGGACCGTGTTATATCGGGGTAGAGGTGTAGTTGTTATTGGGGCATTTAGTGCACTGTGTGGGGTACACCACAGGTTGTGATAAGCATATATAGGATCAATGGATCTTGAAAAGTGTGTTGTGAGGGATTTTGATCATTGTAGCAGTGGATATTTGTCTGCAGGTTTTGCATCTGTTATTCTGGCAGGGTCTGATGCTGCTTTGAGTTGGTGCAGTCTGGTCTGTGGGAGCTTGCTTCTGATGATGAGCTTGGTGAGGTTGGATTTTTGGGGTTTTTTTTGAAGGTCAGAAGAGGGGGTTCAAGAAAGACTGAGTATGGGTTTTAATTGTTTAATGATACCCCATATGAGTTCCAGTGTGGGGTAGTAGGTGACAACTAGGGGTTTGTGGTCAGAAGGTTTTCCCCCCTATATTGAAAGTTTTTTCAGGGTATTTGGGTGGCCCATTCCATGATGCAATCACTTCTCTGGTGGATTGTCTATGGTAAAGGCAGTTTTAAGTGTGTTTAAGGTGTATATCCCAGACTTTCTCCTTGGAGCATATTCTGTGGTATCTGAGGGTCTGACTGTAGATAACAGATTTCTTGGTGTATTTGGGGTGATTGCGGCATCTGTAGAGGTAAGTGTGGTAATCCATGGGTTTCTTATTTATAGTTGTCTGTACGGTTCCATTGTTGAAGCTGATTGTGGTGTCTTGCGAGTTGATGCTAGTGTGGGATTGTTCTAGAGAAAGTTAGATGGGTGGTGGTTGTTGAAGTTGTGGTTGAAGTCTATGAAGGAGTTTAGGTCATCTGTCCAGAGGATGAAAATATCATTGATGTATAAGTATATTATTTGTTTTGTGGTGCATTTGTCCAGAAATTCTTCTTCAAGGTGGCCAATGAAGAGGTTAGCATACTGGGGAACCATCCTAGTACCTATGGCTGTTCCCATGGTTTGGACAATGTGTTTGTTGTTGAATATAAAATTGTTGTGGGTGCTGAGGATGAAATTTGGCCATGTATTTGGGGTGGATATCTGAGTGGTGTCCATTGTCTTGCAGATATTTGAGGGAGGCAGAGATCCCATCATCGTGAGGGAGGATGATGTATACTATAGTAAACATCTTTTCGTTTGTCTTTCTGCTATAAAATCTCAATAAATAATATTTTTGTGTTATATAAGCAGAATTGGTTTTGAGCAAAAATATACGCACCACTGTCATAGAATCTGCATGAAGCTTTTTCATCTTTAGAACGGCAAGGAAAATGTAAGTTAATGGGCTGTAGGTATGGAAACCACTATGGATACCAACTCTTTCACAGACTTTTCAACAAGCTCTATTTCATAGCCCACCTTCTATCCTCAAAATATTGCAAAACATTAAGATACAACATTAGTTGTATGGTAACTGTATAAGGCAATAATACTACTCTGCTCATGCCAATAAACACACACAGCCCTGTAGGTTACGAACTCATGTGGGGAGAGAATGCTGCCCTGGACACTGGTTATGTATTAACTTTTACATGGTCAGCTATCATAAATGAGGGAATACCCCTTCTCATGTGACACTGAAGTACAGCACCTATGTCTGTATTGCCTGGATATGCCTTCTCTTTATAACTTCTCAGGTTTTACCTATGTAGTTAAAAATTACCTTTGTACAATAGCACAATTTGTAAGACAGAGCAACTTCTGCTTCAAACACTTCATATGAAGCAGAATTGCACTGCTAGGTCTGAGGTCAGAATGAAATGTTTCTCGAAAATTCACAAGATAACCCCTTTCCAATGTATTTTCCCATTCAATAGGAACTTGCTTCAAGTATGACATCACTTTAGATTCCAGTGTATGAGGGGTGTTGTATTTACCCAGCTCTGTAATACAGTATCATTGAGGAGAAAGATGAACAAATTATTAGGCAAACTGCAGTCATAAATGGTTAAAGAATGAATATGACAAAATTGAATTCTGTGAAAGGACAGGCAATCTTAGAGATTTCTCTGCTTTTGAGTACTATACTTTGCCATCTTAACATCTTTCTAACATAGACGTTTGTGTTTAAAATATATTCTTAGCCCTTTTGACCCGGGCAGCTAGCTAGTTTTCAAGGTCTAAAAGGTTGTTCTCAGTAAGAGGAGAAGTTGATGATGGAGTCGTTTTTTGTTGTTTGTTTTTTTATGCAATCCTCTTTATTTACAAACTGTGCATAAAATTGTGTTTTCCTGAACACAGCAGAAATCAAACAACAGGAAAGAGTTTATTTGCTCATAGCTCCTAGCCCAGACAGCACTTAGCCCAAAAGTTTTCTTAGCTTTTTCTTAGGGTCACACTACCAGTGCTTGTGTGTCTGTATCTGATGCTTCTTACTGCTTTCTGTCTGCTGTGTGTTTCTCACTGCATCTTCATACACAGAGAGAGAGAGAGAGAGAGAGAGAGAGAGAGCGCGAGCTCCAGAAAACAATACGTACTGAAACCCATCCACCCACCAGCCCTGCATGCCCTGTGTTTTGGATGGTGATTCCTATAGTTTCAGTTTTCCATAAAGGAGCTTGATTGTTTCCTACTTTTATTCTGAATGAAGGGCTGCAGATATGCCCACCAGTTTCTGAGGTTTAACCCAAACCCAGCATAACAGGATATACAATATGTACAGGAATCAAATCATTCACTACTGAAATGTAGCCATTCTGAAGAGGCACATGAAAATGTTTGACACTCTACTGCAGCACTTCCCAACAATTCTGGAAGTAAAAAATAAGATATTGAATCCTATCACATTTAGGCCCTGATACTGCAATGAGCTCTGTGCAGACTGATTCCCCTTGCAAGACTAGGGCCTTAAACTGTAGGAGGAATCAAGTTAAGTTAAATTGAAACACTGACTCGGACTGGAATTCAGCTAAAATGCCTTGGCTCAGTCTTACAAAAAGTCCAATGGGATCCTTAAAAGCCACAGCTGCACATCTGCTTAACATCTCATCTGAAAGAGAGAGACATTACGGTAATTATCATTTATTAGAAAAGAATTGCAAAAAGAGATTATGCAGTTACATTTCAAACAAGAAACAATAGCAGAGATCTCTTCAGTATACCAGTCTAAAATGATTTGCCATGCATTAAGCATGACCATTGTGTTATTTTCATAATGAGATGGCTAATGGGACTACAATATGAGCAGGCTTTGGCCTGTATCTATGGTAGTAACTAATACACCTTTAAACATTTCTAATTCTAAACAAATTAGAATAAATGAGAATGTTGGGCCATGACTGGCATATCTAGTTTTATACAGTGGTCTGTTGGGTATGTGTGTCCTCATTCTAAGGTAAGAGTCTATGGCCCTCTGAAAAAAGAATACATGGGATTTCTGAATAAGGATTCTCCCTCCTTTTGGACAACCCAATCATGGGGACTCTATACTTAGCTGAATCATGCCCCTGAATTGTAATGGCAGCTTCGAGTGCCCATAAATCCCATGGAAAATGTGTGGGCACAACACCATTTTAATATATGGAATGAGCATAGACAATTGGCTAAAAACTGTGCATTAATTTGAGATATTAAATATTAAATACTTGCTGGATTTAAATATGTGATGTTATTTGGGGTACAATGGAAAAAATATCTTTTGCTAAATTATCTAACCAAAGTAATAAAAAGGATCCTGCTTTCCTAATATTATTTCCTAAAATTATACTGTATCATGACTCATTCAACATTAAAACAAATCATGCATTGGATAAAAGATAAAGAAAGCTCATGCTGGGCTCTAATGGAGGAGGAGTAGTACTTAAAACCAATTCCCTTAATTTGTCCTTCTATTTGATGCATTAAAGTAATTCATATACTAGTCCAAACATGATGCGTCATGTTGGCTACAGAACTGTGGATTTTTGTTAGTGAGAAATCTGAGGTCTAATGCTCTTTTCACCCACAGCTCTAGTATGCTACAACTCGCTTTTAAAATGTACTATATATATTTACATTTTATATATTTACTTATATATACCAGTCTAACTAGATATAAAATTGTTTAGAAACTTATCTGTTGCATCCCAATAGCTTTAAATTTTGTAGCCTTTCAAACAAATACAACTTAGATAAATAAGCACAATAGAAGTATCTTATTAACTATGATGATTTCTTTTGTGTTAGCACCTTGGGGGCCCTCTGTTTGGACTGGAGTCCTTTTGTTTATGCACCATACAAATAAATAATACAAAACCTGTCTTTCCACAAACAGCTTACAATTTCTAAATGATTTAGAGAAAGGTGAAGAGTGGGTGGAATGGGAGGACCCCAATGTTATAATAAGTCAGGAGTGGATGTGTAAATTAGTCAAAAGGGAGATTTCAATAGTCACATGTTGAGTCTGCAGTGGAGACCAAAGAATAGGATTTTGCTGGAATAACATCCTAGAAGAACCATGGGGAAAGAAATAAAATCCAAGGCAATAGATTTATTTTTACTGAGTTGAATAATGTTTTTATTGAGCCTCTCTTGGCTACAGAGAAACATAAGTTAGAGATCACAACCAGGGGACTCTACAAGTATGGGCCTGTTGCTGCTCCTATTGACGTCAATAGCAAAACTCCCCTGATTCAACAGGAAGAGGATCAGGCCCCTCCATATTGGAAGTGTGACTTTATTTGCAGTGTGAAGCACTAATAACAATCAGATAAATACCTAGGTCCTCTTATTAATCTAGAGCCAACTTAACTGCTGGCATAAGCATGTGAAATTTGATTGTCTGGAACAGAGTTTAAGCACTAAGCCACTGATCACATACCCTTTCCTGCTCTCAGATACTTGAAGTAGAGGCTGTAGCCAAGTGAGGTCCTTTTTATAAATCTTCTGTACACAGCACCTGTGGGAAATTGGCAGTGCCTGTTATTACTACTTCATAAGGTATGTCACTGGCATATCTTTGTGTGATGGGTACAAAAAAGATTTGCATTAACTAAACAGTTGCTACACAGTGTATCTGCCTCTGACCCAGATCTATGGCTGTGGCTGAGAAACACACAGCACAACTTAGCCTGCGGGGTTCATCCCAAGGTTGCTGTAAGACACCTGAGCTTGGGCCAGCTGTGCTCCAGGATGGCTCCTGGCGTAAGACAGAGAATCTCAAGGCCGCTCTAAATTATGCAGGTTGCCAGTTCTTGTTTGTTTGGATGCAGGGAAGCACTGGACATGCCCCTGTTGCCCAGCCTTGACTTCTTTTATAGGCTGTACAGAGATTTGTTGATGAGACTGCATATGACTATTCTGTTGGGCCTTAATCCACCAAGGCACTCACACGTGTGCTTAACTTAAAGCTTGTGTGAAGTCCTGCTGTCTCCAATGGATTATTCATGTACTTAGATTGAACACATGCTTTAGTGCAGGGGTGGCCAACCTGTGGCTCCGGAGCCGCATGTGGCTCTTCAGAGGTTAATATGTGGCTGCTTACCTAGGCACTGACTCCGGGCTGGAGCTATAGATGCTAACTCACTGCTCACAGCCCAACCCCCTGCTCTGCCCCAAGCCCTTCCCCCAAGGCCCCTGCCCCTTCCCCTGAGCCTGCCATCCCCTCCATCCTCCCCCCCCCCCCCCGAGCCTCCTGTGCAGGTGAAACAGCTGATTGCAGGGGGAGGGGGGAGTAGGCGCTGATTGGTGGGGGCTGCCAGCAGGCGGGAGGCCCTGGGAGCTGGGGAGCTGATGTGGGGCTGCTGATGTATTACTGTGGCTTTTTGTCAATGTATATTGGTAAATTCTGGCTCCTTCTCAGGCTCAGGGTAGCCACCCCTGCTTCAGTTGTTTACTAGAGTGAGGCCTTACTATGCAAATGTAAGTGTATTTTTATCAAATGTGAAATCCAAAATGAATGGCAAACAAAAACATCCTCTTACACATCCTTTACACTGTTTGTCGGAATAATGGGCCAAATTTTGGTGTTGGTTACCTGAGCTGACTAATAGCATTGCACCACGGCAACCAAGATCTGAATTTGGCCCTTCAGATTTTATCCCTCTGTCCTGAAAAATGTAATGTAATAGATGACTTTCTCACCAACTCACATTCACTGTATCTTAACAAAAACCTGCAAATGTCCAAGGTCTGCCCTCTGCAATGTGTAAATTGAAAAGATTAATAAGTTACCATTGACAGAAGAGAACTGGAAGATGCTGATTCCATTCTAGCATTTTGCTCTAGGGGTTAACCATATTCTTCCTTTCTAACTGAAGGGCAGCAATTTATGCGGCAGAAAATTCAGACTTTTTACAAGAGGTGTCTTTGTAAACAACAGGGTTACACATTGTACAATCTATGCAGGAGGACCTTGTGGCCTATGCCAGAGATTCCATTACCCTCTTGAACCAGGTCAAATACTGAGAGGGGTCAATAGGCCCATCAGCTTTCTGAGGCAGAATAACTTATTGTCGTGCAGTGTGCTCTGTGTGGGGTCTTTCAGATGAGACCTAAACAGGAAGCACCTTTGTTTGTAAACATTTTGCTTGTTGGGAACATTCTGTGGGTGGGATGGGGCAAAGAAGTGAGAGGATATGGTGGAACAAAGTTATCCTAGGCCTGATCTTCCATTGGAATAAAGGACCTTAAAGAGTAGTGTGTGTTAGTTTCTCCCTTGTAGTTCTAACCTGCACTGAGGCTGGTCAGCATAGGATCAGGAAGCCACAACTAGTTCCCTGATGGTTCTTCCTTCTTCCCCGCATACTCATGGCTGGAGAAAACAATCTGCAGGAGCTAATGCAGATAAGAGTGAACTCAATTCACATATGAATGTATCTGATCACACCACTACAATCACATCCTGGGCACAAACTTAACTTTAGTAGGACCCAATGGTAGGTTTCACATGTGTCTGGTGCATCTGTAACATGTCTATCTGCAAGATAATGGTGATGACAGTAACTTCTGAAAGGAACATAGAAAAGTAGATTTTACAGAAACTCAAGATTACTGGTTTATAAAGGAGTGTTCTTTTCATGAGCACTCTAGAAGGAAATGATAGTTTTCAAGAGTCAGATAACAGCCCAAATTTCCATGGTGTATTGTCAATAACTGTGACAGTACAAGAGGAAAAAGGAAATTTTTATTTTTAATGTCTCCTATATACAAATTACTGCTCAAGCATTTTATATTCCCACTTAAACTGTATGAGTAATATTCTTGTGTAGTGATAAACATTAACATCCCTGCCACTGAAAATCGATTGAAAACTCATTTTCTAATCCTCAGTCTGCTGAACTGCTTGTATTACGGACTGGGTCTTTTCAGAAATGGGGTTTGAGTGGTTATAGTGATATCCCTTTCCTGCATTTATCTGTGGCCTCTTTGGTTAGCATGCTCTGCATTATTAAAAAATCTGACATAGTTCCAGCGCTAAGGAATTGTACACATTCAGATCCTATTAGCATGGCTATGTTAAACAGTTGTTTTTTCCCATTTTGCTTTAATGGAATGTTGTGTTTTATTAATTACAGTGAGATCATTAGTATTTTTTGTGTCAAGCCAGTTTGTTTGTATAGAACATTTTCAGCAATTTGTTCATGAAGCTGAACTCCGGAACGTTGTTCTGCATTGTTTGACATGAACTGAGCTTTAAAAGCATAAATGTTTGATATTGCTCTGCTGGGAAATATGTTTCTACTTAGCTGTTTTTTTGGAGTATGAGTGGGAGAAGCATTCCTTGTTAAGTTAGTTTTTTTGTCACAAAAACCAAACATGAGTTTGCATTACTGTTATGTTAACAGCATGATTAAAACTATTAAGTTGCCCCCACCACTTTTGTTTTCTGTAACTCTCCTCCCGCATCCCTTCTGAAGACAGAGGTAGTAGTAATCATTACACTTAGAGATTCTGCAACTAGAACACACTTACTTTGTATTTACCCATGTTGTTGATGTCTTGTCCTCTAGAAACACTTTGTAAGGGGATTATATGTTCATACAAGGTATTTGGCAGCCCTACAAACTAAAGCTCTTCTGCCTTTCACATAAGGGGCTAGTGGATGCATATAGATACATAACATACATTACATTATTAATTACAATCCTAAAGTAATTGTGTACAAAATTCTTGTTATTACTTTGGTCTTAATCATTATTAGGCATCAGTGGAAAGACAAAGAGTACCATTTAGTAGCTGTATTTGTAGAGAACGCCACCATGGCAGGACCTGGTTGAACACAATGCTTGGTAGCACCTTCCATGCTATAAGAAGTGCACCTGTACACTGAATTTGGCAAGTTTGGTGAGAAAAATACATCGAGCTTCAGGAACAGTTGATGTAATCAGGACAAGTTCCAGCTGTGAGTGATACTTGCCTTATGTTGGGTCCCATGGCATGTGTTTTAAGAACACCTTCTTCTTCTGCAGTAAGCTGGAAGCCCGAAGGCATCCATTAAACACAATTGCAACACATATGAGACAGGTGGGAAACTGTATGAAGCAGTCACTCTTAGCAAGAACGTTGTGTGGAAAGTAAAGTAAAGATGCCCACACTTACAATATTGCATATCACATTGAGTGTTACACTAAGAATGTATGTAATGTATTGCATCAAATACAAATACTGATTTTTACTCCTGCAAACTGTGAGACTCAGCTGGAGTTCATAAATTGCCTCACAGAGGCTCTAATGGCTGGGATGGTGGCCATGGCCAATGCAGAAGCTAAGTGCAGAGAAATATGTGCTTTGAACAGGATTGAAGAGGAACAAGTACTTAGCAGAAAGACTCTTAAAGCACTTATTGAAGATGAACTGTGGGATATGAACGTAGTTTTTAGCAATCCTATCCACAAAAATGAATCACAGCACATATCCTTGAAAGCTGCAAAAGACGTGGCACTATCAAAAGTTGGAGAAAGCACTGATGTGAGGACTCTGTTGCAGATGCTAAACTTAGCTGGCAAAGTATTTTGTCCTGCAGTACTTGGGAGTTTCAACGATCAGTGCTGATGTAAAACTTGGAAAAATGATACTGCGTAACCTCTATTACTTCTTTATCTTGTGCATTGGTAGTTGCAGTGACTTCTAGCACCAGCAAATCTGACAGTAAGCAAGTGGAACACAAGGCTGCCATTTTCTCACAGAGCCTCATGTACAAGTGCTTGAGTGAAATGCAGGTTTGCCACACATACATGACAACTGTGTGGAACATGCGTAATCTACCTTGCTGGAAGAGTTTTGTCATCACACGGCATAATGAAGCTGCTGCCTTGCTCTGTTCAGTGGAGTTTCTTCATAGTTCCCATGAGGAAGTTGACATTAAAATTATCTTGC
Source organism: Mauremys mutica (assembly GCF_020497125.1). Lineage (NCBI taxonomy): Eukaryota > Metazoa > Chordata > Testudines > Geoemydidae > Mauremys > Mauremys mutica. Next base: position 253,128,423 of record NC_059073.1, on the reverse strand, counting down.
ATGCAATTAGTGCCACATAGAAAGGCACTACTAAACTCTGGATTTTTGCATATGGCACAGATGTTCTAGAGCTCTCTGTGAGATGCTAGGCAAGACTTCCACAAGATTCTGTTTTTGTGCCTGCTGCTAGGGGACATTAAAAGACATGTTACTGTTGGGAGGTAACACTACTGGAAGGCAGGCTGGAAAGACCAAATTATCTTACTGGAGGGCTTTTGATTCAGCCTCCAAAGACTCTTTCCTCACTCTGAAAGTGCTTGGAGCGGCTGAGACAGAAACTGATGAGGCCATAAACACACTGAAGGCATTTGTACGCTGACAGGTTTCAGAGTAGCAGCCGGGTTAGTCTGTATCCGCAAAAAGAACAGGAGTACTTGTGGCACCTTAGAGACTAACAAATTTAATTAAATTTGTCTCTAAGGTGCCACAAGTACTCCTGTTCTCTTTGTACGATGAGTTTACTGTTTGAAGACCAACATTACAACACTTGAAGAGCTACTTTGGTGGACGTTTTCCAACAAGCAGAAAAATGGAGAAACATTTCCGCTGACAAGGGGTGCATTTATACCTGATATCAAAAGGGCAAATTATCAAGCTATTGAATGGCTCTCGGATGATTGAGCACATCCAAAACTACCCTCCTCTATCAGACATAGCTGAGTCTTGGAGGATCTCCTGATCACATCAGGTATGCATGAATTATCACGAGCTTCCAAATCAATCCTTCAGCTAAACAAATGCTTATTTGCATAGACCAGATGCTCACCAGCATGCAAATGTTTGGCCAGAAGCCTGCCTTGTATGGAGATGCGTGAGTGCGGCATGGATGAGAATCAGGGTGATGACATCTCTAGCAGTGGTGCCCTAAATGGAGATGATACCATTAATTATTTTGATGGATAAATGTTTTCAATGCTGCATGCCAAGGCTCACTTCCCTGCGATTAACAAAAGTCAGTGTATCCCTTTCTTAAAGTATAATTAAAAAGTTGTCAAATCACAAATGGTGACACCATTGAAATTATGTTTCCATAGATTTTTATGAATCAAATGACACCTCTCTTACTTGCTCATGGAATGAGATTTTAATGCATTATGCTCCAAGACCAATGCAGAAACTACTCCTTGCTAGCCTCTGGCCTCCTGCTTGATTCTCTTAAGAGTAGGCAGAAACAATGTTTAAGGCCTGGTCTACACTACGGGGTTAGGTTGAATTTAGCCACGTTAGGTCGATTTTAAAATGAATGCGTCCACACAACCAACCCCATTCCGTTGACTTAATGGACTCTTAAAATCGACCTTGCTGGGTCGAATTTGGGGTAGTGCGGACACCAATTGATGGTACTGGCCTCCGGGAGCTATCCCAGAGTGCTCCAATGTGACTGCTCTGGACAGCACTTTGAACTCCGATGCACTAGCCAGGTACACAAGAAACGCTCCAGGAACTTTTAAATTTAATTTCCTGTTTGGTCAGTGTGGCGAACTCAGCAGCACTCAGCAGCACAGGTGACCATGCAGTCCCCCTAGAATCATAGAGCATAGAATGCTTCTATGCTCCCCCTATCATCTCCGTCCCTGAGGTTATTGCAGATTAAAAGGCGAAAAAAACGCACTCGCAATGACATGTTTGCCGAACTCATGCAGTCCTCCCGCACTGATAGGGCACAGCTTAATGCATGGAATCATTCAGTGGCAGAGGCCAGGAAAGAATTAAGTGAGCGCGAAGAGCAGAGCCAGGACGCAATGCTGAGGAAAGCCAGCAAAAGCACAGACCCCCGCTGCATGCACTGTATAACCATGTACCCTCCTCCCCATGTTCCATAGCCTCCTCACCCAGATGCCCAAGAACATGGGGGGAAGGCTCTGGGCACCCAGCCACTCCACTCCAGAGGATGGCCTAAGCAACAGAAGGCTGTTATTCAAACAGTTTGATTTTTAGTGCGGCTACAATAAGCAATGTGGCCGTGTCCTTCCCTCCTCCCCCACCTCACCTGGGCTACCTTGTCCGTTATCTCATTTTTTTAATTAATAAAGAGAATGCATGGTTTCAAATCAATAGTTACTTTATTTTGAAGGGGAAGGGTGGTTGGTTTACAGGGAATTAAAATCAACAAAGGGGGTGGGTTTGCATCAAGGAGAAACACACACAACTGTCACACTGTAGCCTGGCTAGTCATGAAATTGGTTTTCAAAGCCTCTCTGATGTGCAGCGCACCTTGCTGTGCTCTTCTAATCGCCCTGGTGTCCGGCTGCTCAAAATTGGATGCCAGGCGATTTGCCTCATCTTCCCACCCCGCCATAAATGTCTCCCCATTACTCTCAGAGATGTTATGGAACACACAGCAAGCAGCAATAACAATGGGAATGTTGGTTGCGCTGAGGTCTGACCTAGTCAGCAAACAGCATCAGCGAGCTTTTAAAGTGCGTGACGGTGAGCTGAGTGGGCTCCATGCTTGCTGTGGAATGGCGTCTGCATGGGTAACCCAGGAAAAAAGGCGCAAAACGATTGACAGCCATTGCTTTCACGGAGGGAGGGGCGACTGACGACATGTACCCAAAACCACCCACGACAATGTTTTTGCCCCATCAGGCATTGGGAGCTTAACCCAGAATTCCAATGGGCAGTGGAGACTGTGGGATAGCTACCCACTGTGCACCACTCCGTAAGTCGATGCTAGCCATGGTAGTGAGGATGCACTCCGCTGACTCAATGCGCTTAGTGGGGACATACACAATCGACTGTATAAAACTGATTTCTAAAAACTGACTTCTATAAAATCGATTTACTTTCATAGTGTAGACATACCCTGAGATACAAATTCAATTAGTCTTCTCCCTCGTGGAGCATATATGGGAGCATATTCTCATCTTCCCACTTTTCCCTTCCTCACACCCTAAGGAATAGGGAAAAAAGAGATCCACCTTTCACAGATGGCGGGGGTAGATCTTCACTAGAGATAACAGAACCTTGAAGAGATCAGATCAGTGGACGTGGCATAGAGGTCTTCTGGAGGTAAGTAGGAATAAGTTGAAGGAAACAAAGGAATTGGGGTAACTAGAGATGGGAGGAGATCTGCACAAGGGGGAGCAAAAGAGAGATGGTGAGAGAGTAAAAAATGGGAGGAGAGACGGAAAATAATATGAAGAGAGGAATAAAATAGCAAGAGAGAAATTCACTTTTAAGGACAGAATTTATATATACAATTTTATATTTATGCCACCACATTTTATTGATGCCCTGGCAAACAAGGGGAAACAAAGCCCTAAATGGGAAATTTTGGCTCATTTGCAACCTGCAATGTAGCAAGACTTTCTTGGCTCAGTTGTAGCCTGAGGAGTGGTTGGGGAGCAGAGGTTTCAAGCTAGCAGTGGCTCAGGGATGGGGATGCAAGCACATGAGTCTTGTCTGAGCACTGACTGCAAGTTGTTTACTGTACCTTCATGCCAATTTATACATGAAAATAGTTGTATGAAGATTTTTTATAAGTGATATGATGATTTTAGGTATGCAGAAAATGATCAAATTACCACTGGTGTAGCCCATTGTTACAGAATTAAGTTTCAGAATATATGCACATAGTTCATGCTATTATCTATGCACAGTACACAGGTCTGAACATTTCATGAGGCAGAGGCAGAGTGTGAAATTTTAATGTGCTAACAGAGGTCAGGTTTTCAACATGCTATTGCTAAACTACAATTAATTAAATTAATTAAATGGTAGTGCCACAATTAATGGTAAAGAAGATGTGCCGATACAATTGTTGCTGCACAAACACGTCTTATCAGTTGAACTTCTGTATCAAAAAACAAAGAAAGGCATGTAGTACAGATAACTTACGTTAAAAGTGCTTGTTCATATACTTCATGCAGGCTTATCCCTTTAGATTAGAGCTGCAAAATTCAGATCCAGATTCTGAACTCTAAAAAATCTGCCAGTTTGTTTTTGGCTAATATACAAATTGGGACCACCCAGCCTGGAGATTCTGTCTGCTAGCTCTCTCAGAACTCGAGAGCTCATGTCTGGGGTTTTGGTTCAGGTATTTGCCAAGTTAGGATGGCAAGTCTCATCTTTAGTGGAAACCAAAATAAACCCGTTGAAATAAATGGGAGCGAGGCAGGGGCCTCTGAGGGAGGAATTTAGATCATTCCATTTAATAAGTCACTTTAGAACTGCTCTAAGCAATTGTCACATTGTTGTGAACTGCTTTCTGTACAGACACTCCCCGGGTTACGCAAGACGCAATTTCGACCTTATGCAAAAAGTTCCATAAGGCATAAATAAAATTTTCTAGTTGCGGAAAATATTGCGTAGCATACGAAATGCAACATACTGTACTGTAGTGCGGTGTGCAGAAGAATAGAGCAGTAGCATCTCCTACACGGGAAGGCTTTGCACTCTCACAGCCTCTGAGTCTCATGTTATTTCAGTGATACTGTAGTTCTGTTATTTCACCCTATTGTTTCATTCAAATCATGCCTGGATAGCAAGAGTGCAGGACCAGTTCATAAGCGAAAAAAGATTGATTTAGAGCAGAAAATGTTGTAATTGTTTGTTTTTTATGCTGGCACAATATATGTTTCTGACTTACTTAAAATTCAGGTTATGCAAGGCTTTCTGGAACAGAATGATTGTGTAAGTCGGGGAGTGTCTGTACTGATCTCACGCCAAGTTGTAGGGACTTATGCTACTACCAACTCTGTATGGCAAATTCAGAGACAAATACAAAATCTTGAACTAGCAATTTGTGGCACTGCCTAGAAGTTCTGAAGTCCATCAATGAACGGATTATACTGCTGTATTGGGTCTGGCTCCTGTGGAAGCCAATGGCAAAACTTCAAAAGATTTCACTAGCAACAGGGTTGGACCCTGAATATTTTATTTCCACCTCTGAAACATATACACTTCTACCTCGATATAATGCTGTCCTCGGGAGCCAAAAAATCTTACCACATTATAGGTGAAACTGCGTTATATTGAACTTGCTTTGATCCACCGGAGTGCACAGCCCCCCACCCCACCCCCGGAGCACTGCTTTACTGTGTTATATCGGGTCGCGTTATATTGAGGTAGTGGTGTACTCTTGATCTTACAGGGTTTTTTAATCAAATTTAAAATGAGGTGCTGTCAAAATGAATATCTACTTATTACATTTCCTAGTGTTAACACAATGTATATGTTTGCTCCAAGGAATTGTTAGAGAAGTACAGACCATATTGATCTTTCTGTTTCCTTGTAGCTCAGAAATAAAGTCCATTAAAACAAAAACAACTTTTTGTTAGCGGTTAAAGGTTATTGGACATGAGAAATATTTGCCTACAATAGCACTGGCTGTCTTAATAACTGTGACTAGGGTTGAAGAATAATCAATGCTCTGTGAAAACTTCAGAGTCTCCAACAGCAAATAACAAAGAATATTAATCAATGGAGAATCTACAAAAATATAGCTTGTTTATTTTTTCCATGTTTCCAAACAGATGCATTTCTTAACTCTATTTTGTCCATGATCAGGGCTTAGAAAATGTAGCTGTTTACTAGCTTGTCATCATCTCTTGGTGTGGACTTTCTAGAGGTCTCAGCATCTCCTAACTGACCCTCCTCAGTTTGTTTTCAATTAGATCAATTCATGGACCCTCACCTTAAATTGAGTTTATCAGCCCTTCAATTCCAGAGCTCACAGTCTTCTTCTATCTCCTTATTGCTTTCTCAGAGGCAGCCTGGTGCAGGGTTGTTGCCCCTTTGCTATCTCAGGCCTCCTCTTCTCTCTCTGTTCTCTCACCTTTATAGCTAGGGTGATCACTAGCAAGCATGAAAAATCAGGACAAGGAGTTGGGGACAATATAAGACAAAGCCCCAAATATCAGGACTGTCCCTATAAATTTGGAACATCTGGTCACCCTATTTATAGCAGCTCTTGTTTTCTCTATTGGTCACAGCTGTGGGTGCCTGTCTACATGATTGGCACTTCTGGCAGCTGTGTGGGAGTGTGATCAGGCTGCTTGCCTGCAACCAGGAGACACCTTCCTCTCCCTTCTGCCTGTGCTCAGTATGGGTCTTGTAAACCCCATTACATAGCTGCAGGATTAAGCCTACTGATCTAGTCATGGGTAGATAGGAATGAAAGGGGAGGAGGCCCTGTTGTAAGAAGTCAAACTCTCCTTTCCTCCCATCAACCCCAGCTGCAGGAAATTGGAAGGGTTCTTTCTGTGTCTTTTGATGCCTCCATCTAAATCCTTCTAGCTGTCACGCTTGGGTGGTTTTATGATATTTTACCCCACCCTGAATCTGAGGGTAAGGTCTCCATTACTTTGACTCAGGCTCCTAGCTGCTCTAAGAAGGACCAAGAAAGAGGTTCCATTATTCTACCCCTTTCATTGTTTGGTTCTTTTTTTTGGATGGGTCTCCTTCCATGAATATTTCCTACCTCTGCTGCTGAAAAAGAGCAAAGACCAGGAGAGCATTTTTTCTAATGAAAAACCATTACAGAGCAGTATTATAGATCAGTGGTCAAATCTTTTGATCATTCTTCCCATTTAAGGTCAAGGCAAAGCCCTTTCAACTGTTCTATGACTGAAAAATGCAGCCAACAGGTGCGACAATGAATTTTGGAGGAAGACAGCTTTTAGAGGGACAGTAGAGCAGGGATTGGCAACTTTTGGCACGCGGCCTGTCAGGGAAATCCACTTGTGGGCCGGGCTGATTTGTTTACCTGCAGCATCCGCAGATTCGGCCGATCACAGCTCCCACTGGCCATGGTTCGCCGTTCCAGGCCAATGGGGGCTGTGGGAAGTTGTGTGGGCCAGGGGATGTGCTGGCCGCCGCATCCCACAGCCCCCATTAGCCTGGAACGGCGAACCGTGGCCAGTGGGAGCTGCAATCGGCCGAACCTGCAGATACTGAAGGTAAACAAACCAGCCCGGCCCACCAGCGGATTTCCCTGGTGGGCCACGTGCCAAAGGTTGCTGATCCCTGTTCTAGAGAATCAAATATCCAGCAACTTGTGTGACAGCTGGTACACGCAGTGGACCTGGAGGGCGAAGACTTAATTGCAACTCTCAGACACCCCTCCCCCAGACCTGAGTCAAATTAACCAGGCAAAAAGAAGCACTCTCATCAACCTGGAAAACATCACAAGAACTCAATGTTGAGGAAACCTTACTATATCTGGCTAAATTAAGAATAAAATATAGAGACAAAAGCCTTATATTTTGGGATCTGGGACATTTGCTGGAAAGAGCAAGACAAAGCTATTCTGTGAACTCTGACACAGCATTAAAATAAGAATGTATTAAAATGTCTTCAGAGACAGCCACAGATAAATGATTTGTCTGCTCTCATTCTCTCTTCTCTGGCACGTTATACACAGCATGTGCAGATATTTTAAAAAATCCTACCAAAACAAGATATTTTGCTGCTTATGCTTCTCCCCCTGAGGAGAAGATGAGGGAACATACACATGACAGATGTTAGTCACATTGCTCAATGCACTCCTGGAAAGGTACTCAGATCCTATGGGGTTTTAATGGTTACTGTAATTAAGTCCTTAATATTACAAACTGCAAGTGAACAAAAGAGATCCTTTGAAATGTTGAAGCTAAGGGGGAGAATGGTAACTTCCAATACTGTTAGATCCTAGAGCTCTATAACAGCCTAACATTTTCTTTAATTTTAGAGAATGTAGTATACCCATAGTTAACACTGAATCACTAGCCTGATTTCTTCTTCCCACAGCAAGGATGGACATAATTAAAGTGTTCTCTGCAGTAGGTAATAAGCCATGGATGGATATGTTTGATCTATATGCCTAGTTACTTATTTATCTTTGTCTTTCCATCTGATATTCATTCTGTCAACATGCTCAATCATTTAAATCAGATTTTAAAATTCAGGCATGTTAATTTTGATGTGTTAAACATTGCTTTGATCTATTTAACATGATGTAAGGCTCTATTTCAAAACTGCTTTACTTCATTCTATAGGGATGGTGCTAAGCTATATTAGAACAGGATTATCACTAGACTGTTTGCAGGTTAGGTTACTATTTATGTGCTATATCAGCTGAGAGAACCTACCACCCAAAATTCAAAAGTTACTTGCACACTCTTTACTATGATTATATTCGTGAAAAAATTAATGATATTTTTGACAAGTGACTAAATGAATGGCCTGAACAAATGAGCAAGTAGTGGTTCATAAGGCTATGCTATATAATGATACAGGCCCTGATTCAGGAAGTTTTTAAGCATGGATAACTTTAAGCCTCTGAGTAGTCCCAGTGGAGCCAGGCACTTTGCTGTATCAGAGCCATAGTTGGTTCTCTCCAGAATGAATGAACTTTCAAGGCTTCCTGGGAATGACTATATAGCAGAACGGTGTGTGAAACTTCCAGTTTGCAAGTTTAGACATTGCAGAAGTAATACCATACCTGACACCTGTCTTCCATTCCTTGCACTCCTACAGTTTCCACTGAATCAAAGGGATCCAGATACCATCTGTATTATAGGCAGGCAAATATCTGAATGTTTGGAGGCATTTGATCTTTGTAGAGATACAAACATTCTATGGTTAGAAGTTTTTCCTCTCAGGTGAGTGAAATCAAACAAATTCCATATGGGGGAATGTGATATGAATTGTTCTCAAGGGTTGGGGCAGCGGAATGGATATAAGGTGAATGTCATAACCACAGTGGGTCAGTCAGCATGTGGTGGATGCCCTTTTTCTTCCTCCTTTCTGAACCTTTTCCTTATTTCTGGTAAGGTTTTGGGGGCATTTTAAAGTAAGCCATGAGGGCTCCTTTGAACTGTCAGTATAACTTACTGTTCTCAACATTATTCAAGAAAATCATTCAAGACATGAACATACCTTTCTGGTATATGAGAAAAGCAGGATTGTAGTCAGTAACTTTGCAGGAACCATAGTAATGCGTCTGTGCTGGAGTGACGATGTGCCCTGGCAACTGTAAAAATATTGAGAAAAAAACCCATAGACCTCTGAACAGGATGGACACAAACTACAAGGTCAGATTCTCGGCGACATTAAGTAATCCCTGTGCCCTTCCAGTACAATATTTAAAATAGATGCATAAGTGAAGCATTGAATACGACTTTGCTAAAACAGTCTGACAGCCAGAAAAAGGGATGGAAATGCAAAACTTTTTTTTTCCACATGACAATGTAAGATTCAACTGGTTCACCTCACTTTTTATTTTTGATTTTGTTACTGAAGATGGGACCAACTGCTTCATTGCATATATAGCAATATTTATTGATTTACTGAAACATCACCCTGGGAAAAACATGATTTTGCTCAGGATGAAACGGTATCGTAGTTACAGTAAAAGTGGCGTTCAAGTGGTCAAAATGTCAAAATCTCTTTCCTCCATATCTGCAAATTCTCAAACATGTAAAAATCAAAGTTCAAATTCACAAAGTAAAAATGAAAAGCTTGTCACTGCTCTAGTACGACAACTTACACCATCGTTTTTTTATTTTTTCATTGCCTGGTGCTTTGCCTATGTGGGGCAATCATTATATTTATGTGTAGTCATGTAACTCACTTCTTAAAATTCAGATCTATGAATTATGACCACTGGTCTGACATGCTGTCTATTGCATCTGGTTAATTTCTTGAATAATGTATTTTGGGTGGCCGCCTTCTCAGCTACCTTCCATAGTGGCTTTTATAAAACATGCCCGACCTATATTACACGTCCCCCAAGCATAAGGTAAAATACAATAATTAGTAAGCTGATTAATTGATTAAACATCAAGGATAACTATTAATCTGATTCATGATAAAGTTACATGAAGTACTATCTGTCCTCGCAGTCAGTTGCAGCAATATCAATGGGATAACTTGTGGATCAATTTACTGTTCAGCATGAATTGGAATATTGCAAGTTAGCCCTGTAATATTGTGATTTTGGCTGGTAGGAGCACCTATGAATTCTCCTGAGTCTTCATTATAAGATCCTGTTCTTTCACTTGCTTATAACTTTGCCTAACTCTAACCATTGAGGCTGAAATTTTACATGCTGGGTGTCTGCCTCAAGCTGAATTTTTTTGGGAAAAGTTCAGGCAAAACTTCTGAAGTTGTGAGTGTTTAGCACTTCTGCATATCAGATCCCAGGGTATCAAGTTGGGTACCCAGAAAATGAGGAAGACACAAACAGTGAGCAATGCTGAAAAGTTTGGTTCGAAGTGACTTGCCCAGCATCCCATGGGAACACTGTGGTACGGAGGCAGGGATGGAATCCAGTTCTCCAGGGCAGCATTCAGGTGCCTTAACCTTGAGACTGTCCTCTTCCTGCAATTCCCTACTTCATTCACTACTCACCTTCCAACTTCTGCAACAAATGAGGCAGGGGTCCTACAGACAAGTTTCCTTCAATACACAACTCTGATTCACCCCCAAAGCAGGTCCATCCTATGTACTGAATGAGGAAGGGGTGTGTGTGTTGGAGGGATGGAATAATATGTGATAATGTAATTAAAGGGTATATCATAATGTATATATTAAAGGGAGCTGATTTAAGGTTGCAGAGGCAACTTTAATTCTGGCATTTACCTAACTTTGGAGTGCTTGACTTTGCAACCGTAATGTTCTTTTAACATCATTTTTATTGTGTAATGTAAATCATCATTGCTTCCTGCTGCTGTTAGTGACACAAACCTTCTGTTTAAAGCCGTATACTATGGCTTGTTTCCAGTGTTCAAACTTTTCAAATATCAATTTGCTGTGCTCATTTAATTTTGTATTTATAATTATTCATTATAAATGTAACATTTAAGTGTAATATTTAATCAAACTACTTTTAACTCACAAAAACACCAGCAGGACTCCCAGCAAGACCCATAGAGGCTTCACAAAGAGCTGTAGTTCATTCAGAACCAAAAGATGGCCATTTAATAAAACGTCAAAACACATGCACACTCTGAAATGAACAGTGATGCCTTGAGGGCTGGAAGAGGGCAGAGAGAAATGCATTTCAAAAGGAGAAGAGGAAAAATAGGATAAAAAGGGAGCAGAGAGCTGCAAGGAACTCTGTGTGTGTGTGCGCTGAAATAATTCATTTCCTACTCACCGACCCCAGTTCAACTAGGTCATGGCCAGGACTGGCTCCAACTTTTTTGCTGCCCCAAGCAGGGAAGCGGAAAAAAAAAAATAAAGCCACGATCGGCGGCACTTCAGCGGCAGCTCAACCGCGCCGCTTCATTCTTCGGTGGCAATTTGGCAGCGGGTCCTTCGCTCCGAGAGGGACCGAGGGACCTGCCGTCAAATTGCCGCCGAAGACTCAGATGTGCCACCTCTTTCCGTTGGCCGCCCCAAGCACCTGCTTCCTTTGCTGGTGCCTGGAGTCGGCCCTGGTCGTGGCTGGGCAAACTTTTTGGCCCGAGGGCCACATCTAGGTATGGAAATTGTATGGCAGGCCATGAATGCTCACAAAATTGGAGTTTGGGGTGCAGGAGGAGGTGAGAGCTTTGTCTGGGGGTGTGGGTTCTGGGGGTGGGGCTGGCGATGAAGGGTTAGGGCTCCAGGAGGGTGCTCCAGACTGAGACTGAGTGGTTCGGAGGGCAAGTGGGCAATCAGGGCTGGGGCAGAGACGCCGGTACAGGAGCAGGTTGGGTGCAGGCTCCAGGTGGCATTTACCTCAAGCAGCTCCCAGAATCAGCAGCATGTCCCCCCTCTGGCTCCTATGTGGAGGCGCAGCCAGGCAGGTCTGCACTCTGTCGCGTCTGCAGGTGCTGCCCCTGCAGTTCTGATTGGCCATGGTTGTCAGCTAATGGGACCTGCAGGGACAATATGTGGAGCCCCCTGGCTGCCCCTACATGTAGGAGGTAGAGTGGGGACATGCCACTGCTTCCAAGAGCTGCGTGGAGCTCCGGACCCTGCTCCCTGGCTGGATCTCAGGGCCGGATTAAAATATCTGAAGGGCTGGATATGGCCCCCGGGCCATAGTTTGCTCACCTCAGAGCTAAGGATGTGGGTAGTCCCATGCAGGGCCGGCTCCAGACCCCAGCGCGCCAAGCGCGCGCTTGGGGCGGCATTTTGCCGGCAGGGCGGCAGCCGTCTCCAGCGGACCTTCCGCAGTCATGCCTGCGGGAGGTCCTCCAGAGCCGCGGCTTCGGGGGACCTCCCGCAGGCATGACTGCGAAGGGTTCGCTGGTCCCGCGGCTCGGGTGGACCTCCCGCAGACGTGCCTGCGGAAGCTCCACTGGAGCCGCGGGACCAGCGGAACCTCCGCAGGCACGTCTGCCAGAGGTCCCCCAGAGCCGCGGGACCGGCACCGCCAGAGCGCGCCCCGTGGCGCGCCGCCCTGCTTGGGGCGGCGGGATTCTTAGAGCCGCCCCTGGTCCCATGAGTAGAGCCCTACCAAATTCATGGCTCATTTTGGTCAATTTCATAGTCAGATTATTTTTAAAATGGTAAATTTCATTATTTCAGCTATTTAAATCTGAAATTCCACGGTGTTGTGATTGTAGGGGTCCTGACCCAAAAAGGAGTTGGGGGAGGGGTCACAAGATTATTGTAGGGGCATTGTGGTACTTATTCTTATTTCTACGCTGCTGCTGGCAGCGGCACTGCCTTCAGAGCTGAGCAGCTGGACAGTGGCAGCTGCTGGCTAGGAACCCAGCTCTGAAGCAGAGCCGCTGCCAGCAGCAGCAACGCAGAAGTAAGGTTAGCATGGTACAGTATGCCGCCCAGCTCTGAAGTCAGCACAGAAGTAAGGGTGACAATACCATGACCCTCTAAAATAACCTTGCGACCCTCCTGGACTCCCTGGACCTCCAATTTGAGAAACCCTGGTCTTCCCCCAGGAAATGTGTGGTATATGGTAAAAGCACACAAAACCAGATTTCATAGTCCATGACGCTTTTTCATGGCCGTGAATTTGGTAGGGCCCTACCCATGAGACTTCTCACATGCTTAAAGTTAAGTACAGGCATAAGTGTTTGCAGAATTGGGGCCTTATGCATTTTTTTATCATGAGTATTTTCATTGTTACAGATATAATAAAGATAATACAAACTGGCCAGATCTACATACATGTACAATCAACACAATCCATAACATCAAACTGATCGAACATTCCTCATAGAAATATCTTTCTAATGCAGAACACGTCATGTTATGAGGATTATGGGTATTGACGTATTTTACGGTTATGTTGCTTTTAACATCTTTACTACTCAACCAATAAATAATATGCAAAATCCTAATTAGGTACATCCAACAGCCTATTTCCATTACAGGATAGGAGAAAGTTGAGGGTTTTGTAGATGGTGAGAGTGACGGATGCCAAGATATATCAGGGAAGACTGACTGGGTCCCTTCTCAGTCCTTCATTCTAACACTTGTATTTTTGAAAGTTGCAGAATTTTTGTGAAGAAAGTATAATATGGATAGCTAGTTTCCTTAACTCTTTTACTAAACATTTTTATTTTATAACTGATATTAACTAATTGATGTTAATATCTATTTTTCATTATGATAAAGTCTCGTTTAGCTTCTGAAGGATTTTTCATCTTTAAAAGATTGCTCAGACTTCTTTTTGGTGAAATATTGTTTAAAAAAATTGAATTGCACTAATTAAAAAAAGACAAATAAAAGTTTTGTCAATTCTCAATTATTTTGTCTAATACTGGGGGGTCCAGATTGGTCTACCACTGAATTCTGGGGAAGTTTGGATCCCGATTTGGAACTGAACTGCACAGCCCATGCCCAACTCTCTAATGGGTTGATCTGGATCACTGAATCCAAATACTGTCCAAACTCTGGAGAAGTTTGAATTTGGCCCTGAATCCCAATCTGAACTTTTCTATCTATGCAAAACGTTTAGAGAGTTTCACCCACCTCTTACAGGAACACTTTATCAAGTGTCTCAAAAGTGCAAAACAGATTACATAATGTCACATGTGGTAGGTCAGATCCCCACGCCAGTTAGGAAGGTGTCAAAGAGCTCCTCTGGGTACAATCAGTCTCAAACCTGTGTGTCTGTGAGGCTTGTCAAGCCTGGAGAGGGGCAGATCCTTAAAAGGGAGGATTCCTGGTCAGTGCAGAGTGGCACTCTGAAGGAGCATGCTAGGGAAATGGCTTGAGAGCCTGGGCTGCCCAGGCCTTCTCAGAAAGGAGAAGGACCAGTACTTTCCCCCCTCCATTTTTTATTTTTCTTTGGCTTGCTGAAGGCCTAGGACTCTGATTTTTGTGGGCTGCAGTAGTATATTGATTTTTTTGTTTGAAATACTTTAACTCCTCCTGCAAAGGGGCAGGCACCCTGAACAGCATGGCCAGAGGGCTGTGACCTGGACTCTGAGACACAGAGCAGTGCTCACCCTCTTCCCCAGGGGACATCAAAGAGGCATAGCCTACTACACACAAAATAAGTAATCGGATTGGTGGAGTTGGTTCTCCAGAGCCTGAGTTTCTTAGCCTCCCAAAATTACTCTGAGTTTCTTATTTTTTCCAGAGTTGTAATGACAAATATTAATTTGGAATGTCTTCTACTGAAGGCAAGTCTACGCTAGAGTTTTACATTGGCACAGGTGCATTGATGCAGTTGTGAGCTGTAGTGCGTCTGGTGAAGATGCACTATACTGACAGGAGAGTGGTCTCCCATTGGCATAATTACTCCACCTCCGCAATAGGTGGAAGCTATGTTGGCACGAGAGCATCCGCTGCTGACTTAGCACTGGTGTGAACAGAGCTTAGGTTGATGTAACTTACATCGCTCAGGGGGGTGTCTTTTTCATACCCCTGAGTGACCTACATTACATCAACTTAAGCGGTAGTGTATACCAGCCCTAAAAGATTACACACTGATCTAGCGAGGGGATGGGTTAAAAAGATGGAAGAGGTCTCTTCCATTTCTAACTGCATGATTCTATCCCACTGTTTCAAAATATTCAAATATGAAATCACTCACACAGCTGAATTTTAAATAACTGAAACAAACTATTAGCTACATTGCCTCATGACACTCATATTTCGTAATGTATGGACAATAAAAATTGCTAGTTTTTTCACCACCTATTGGTGAAAATAGCAATTCCTGTGTTTGTGGCAAACAGAAAGCCTGCCTCTTATAAAACAAAAACTGTTAATGTAGTTTGTAACTTGCTTTATCACACTGAGTTTGGTAACAGATGTAAAATAGTGCCTTATATTCATAATTTTATATATATATTTATACACACAAATATAATCTGACAGATGATATTTTTTACTTTGTTCCTATCAAATATTAAATGTCATTTTCATGCTTCAGTTACTTCCTCCAAGTAGCTGGGAGCATGATTCAAACATACTTAGTGCAAAGTTTTGTTAAATTAAGCCTACATAATCCTAACTGGAATTTGGAGAAATTAAACCTACTGTTTTTATAGAAAACACATGAAAATTAATTATTCAATAAGTCTAGTTTTTGAAACTGTTTCAAGCAAAAGTTCACTGTAGCCATGGTACAATATAGTCAAGTTTACTACCTTTCACTGATGGTGTATACATTATTTCCACTCACAACTAAGAAAATCTAAAGAGAGAATGACTTTCTCTTTCTTTTTGCTGTCTTTAATAAATGGCCTCCTGGCTGGAGAACACAAATGATTGTCATGAGATCTGTTTTCTTTACCCTGCTCTGCCATTGCCTTTATGCGACATTGGTCATGTCACATGCCATAATACAGCAAAGTGCTTTAAGCATGCTGTTAAGTGCGGTGCAATATTTACCTCTTTCTATCACTTCTCCATGTGTAAAAGCTAAGCTAAGTGACTCCTAAAGAGTGCTGCAAAATTAAAGTAAAATTGTCCATACTATGAGGTATTTTTATATGCTTCTGTCATTTCACCTTTGTCTCCATCCTATTTATTCTGTCATCGCTGCAAACTCAAACGGGGATCTGAAAGTCAAGCAATCATTCTTTTTACTACTCCAAGGAGCTCACATTCTAAAGACAAACAGGCAGAGTCAGGAAAAGGAGAACAAGATGAGGCAATCTTACCAAATTGCACAAATTGCATCTATGTAATGTGAAGACTAATTGTTCTAGTTAATATTTCAACATTCTGTGATAGAACCATATTAGTAATTACTATTACTCATCTTTGGAAATAATAGTTTGGAAATATCAGGAGAACCTGCAACAGAAGAAGCTATGCTTAGACTAAAGCGCTCATGAACATGAAGGCCTAGAGAGGCAAATTTACAGCTTGAGTGGGATATGGAATAAATGAAACGTGTAAGCAGAAGTAAATTTGGTTCTTGTCTGAGTCTTCCTTTTACACTGCTCTATATGAGCTTAAGAAACGAAGAAGTCTTGATGTATGTTCTAGCTTTCATATAGTCATTGAAACTTGTTTTGAGCAGTGTTTTATTTTAACGTGGGATCTGGTCAGATGAAAAAGACAAAGCATCACTACAAAACTGAAAGCTAGAAACAGGGGTGCATTAGAGGAAATTCAAGAAGGTACAAACATCATAGACAATATTGTGTGCTGATATGATTGGGTATTTCAGGCATGTTTTCTTTCTGTAGCACTTGCAGTTGGCTATTATATGCCTAGCGCATGCATGTTCCCCAAGACTAGTTAATTCTTCCACGTTTGCTAAATGGCTCATCAGATTATTTGCATTGTTTATCATTGCCAGCAGAAGTAGAATAATGCCCTAGACTAATATGGAACAACCAGTCACACTGATTTTGACTGATTTGCTGACTAACAAATGCTTTAGGCTGGTCAGCATTTCCATGCAGCCTATACTTCTTTAAATATTTATTTAATGAAAATGTATTAATGCCATAAAGTAAAACAGGGGTATGGAACTAAAAAAAACCCGTAATATAAAAATGTGAGAATTCCTCAAAGAAAGTTGAGGTACTAATGATACTATATTTGATTGCATCCACTGTTCCTAAAGTCACATCTTGGATAAACTCAAACTTTTTTGGTGCATTTGCACTGAAAAGAAACTCTAATTTATATTTCACCTGATTTTCTTTTCATGTTTTGGCTTAGATGCTGCATGAACCTTTTCCAAAAGGCATATTGAAAAGACTGTGCAGAAAAGTATTGTTAAAGGACAAAAAGTTCTAACGCTGCAACAAATGCTTTGTTTTTCGTCTGCTTATCCCTCAGGCAGCTACAGAAATGTGTGTGCAGGCTGCTGCTTTTTTTTTTTCTTTTCTTTCTCTTTAGTTAAATTCAGGTTTCGTTGGCAGAGTTTCTTCTTCCAAAGAGTAGCTCTCCTCTGGGGAAGTTTTATTTGTTGTGTACCCATACACATTTATGAGATATACCAGAAGGTTTTAAAGTTTTCAGTGCATTTTAATGTGATGAACTTCTTCCATGCATCCACACTTCAGTTCTTTTTTCCTGATAAGCAATGATGTGAGGACTTCAAAGGCTATTTTAGCTATTTCAGGTCACTTTTCACAGGTTCTTTTTTAATAAGAAAATATGATTGCTAGGGATTGTGTTCAAGATTTAGACACTTGGATAAAAACTTAAAGAACTACTACTAATCACATTGATTGTTGAATTGCTAACAGAAAGTAATTTATAGCAGGCCTCTTTATAACTCTGTCTTTGGGACGCAAGCATTTTCATTATTATATTTTAACACAGCAGACAAGGAGATAGGCACAAACACAGAGGGAGCTGATAGAAATCTGTGGAGACTTCTTCTGACAGCAAAAACTGAAATCAACACCAAAGTGAAGCTTTGCACTGCGGGAGAGGGAGCACTCAGACATTTAAAGGGACAGAACATCACATTCCTTCACCTTACTTTAAACATCTTCCCAACTATATATACATTATCATTTACATAGCTAACATAAAGAATTATTTAATTGAACTAAAAGTTGCAGGTGGACTACCGCAGACTCTCAAGTAGCAGTTTTGTTGTTGATGTCTGTGCTAGTAGTGGGTAACCCATCCACCAAACTGAGACAGAACACTTCATTCGAAGTTTCTTTGGGTCAACTAGAGCTTGGGCATGGCAGGTGTGACAGCCCATCAGCACTGGGCCAAAGACCGATCCTTAGGAACTCTACTAGTAACCTCCCTCCAGCCTGATAGTTCACCTGTTAGCATGACTTGTTGTAGTCACCCTTTTAACCACTTCTTTACTCACCTTCCAATTCTTGTATTAATCCCCATCTTCTCCAATTTAACTAAGAAATTCCCATGTGGAACTTTTTTCAGAGTAGCAGCCGTGTTAGTCTGTATCCGCAAAAAGAACAGGAGTACTTGTGGCACCTTAAAGACTAACAAATTTATTTTAGCATGAGCTTTCGTGAGCTGCAGCTCACTTCTTCGGATGCATAGAATGGAACACACAGACAGGGGATATTTATACATACAGAGAACATGAAAAGGTGGAAGTATGCATACCAACAGGCAGAGTCTAATCAATTGAGATGAGCTATCGTTAGCAGGAGGAAAAAAAACTTTTTGAAGTGATAATTAAGATGGCCCATAGAAGGTGTGAGGAGAACTTAACATAGGGAAATAGATTCAATTGGTGTAATGACCCAACCATTCCCAGTCTTTGTTTAGGCCACAGTTAATAACTCCTGCTAACGATAGCTCATCTCAATTGATTAGACTTGTGTTCCACCATGTGGAACTGTATCAAAAGTTTTACTGAAATCCAGGTAGATTGGATCTACTGCATTTACTTTGTCTAGAAAATCATTTATCTTCTCACAGAAAGAGCTCAGGCTGGTCTGGCACAATCTACCTTTTGTAAAATCATGTTGTATTTTATCCCAATTACTCTTTACCAGCATGTCTTTAATTACTCTCTTTCAAGATTTGTTCTAAGACCTTGCATACAACTGAAGTCAAACTAATGGGTCTGTAATTTCCCAGATCACTTTTATCCTCTTTCTGAAATATAGGTACTGTATGTACAATTCTCCAGTCCTGAGGTACAGCCCCTAAGTTTACAGATTCATTAAAAATCCTTGTTACTGGGCTTGCAATTTCATGTGCCAGTTCTCTTAATATTCTTGGATGGAGATTATTTGGGCCCCCTGATTTGGTCCCATTAAGGTATTTGAGTTTAACTTTCACTTTAGAAGTGGTAATTTCGACTTCCTTATCCTCATTCCCATTAGCCACCCTGCTACTGCCCTCTAGTTTCTCATTATCATTATTAAAAACAGAGGCAATGTATTTTTAGGTGTTGGGCCATACCTAGATTATCTTTAATCTCTATCCCATCCTCAGTGCTTAGCAGTACAGCTTCTTCTTTCCTTATTTTCTGATTATGTAAATATCTAAAGAACCTTTAACATTGGTTTTAATTCCCTTTGCAAGGTCCAGCTCTGCTTGGCTTTTTGGCAGTTCTCACTTTATCCCTCCACTTTCTGACCTCAAGAAGTAGCTTTCCTTACTGATTCCTCCCTTCTTCCATTCCTTGTAGATTGTCTGCTTTCTCTTAATAACCTGTTTGAAATGCTGTTCATCCAGTTCAACCCTTCCCCTTGCTTGCGATGCAGAGTCCAGGTGGTTTCTGCAACTTTGACTTAAAGTTATTCCAAGCCTCCTCCACATTCAGACGCTTGAGTTCTTCAGTCCAGTTCACTTTCCTAACTCATTCCCTTAATTTTTTTTAAAGTTTGTCCTTTTGAAATCAAGGACCCTGGTTTCAGACCTATTTTTATTTCTCCTTCCATTTAGTTTAAACTAAATGTAACTCATGATCAATCAAACCAAGTTTGTCCTCTACAACCAGTTATTCTATGAGGTCCTCACTAATTACTAATACTATATCTAAATGGCATCACCTCTTGTTACTTTGGTAACTAATTGGTGAAGAAATCTGTCAGTTATCACATCCAGGTCTGCCCTGCCATCCCTTACCCGGGCTCACACCCGGCATCCACTTTCTCTACTCCTTCTCTCATGTGCCAGAACCTCTTTCTCAGAAATCCTGTGACCAGGCTGACTTCCTCCAGTAAAAATTATCTCCTCTCTGTTCTTCAGTATTCATGGCTTAACAAATCTCCCTCTCCAATATAACTGATTCCCAGCTGCCTCTTCACCATCCTTGACTCACTCCTCAAACCCTCCGTCTACACTGCTCTCTTTGCACGGGATCTTGGCAATTTCTTCTCAGAAAAAATTGACAGAATACAATTCCTTCTCTCCCCTAGAACCCTCTCCTCCTTCTCCCAGTTATACACAGAGAAGTTTCTCATCTGCTCTCCTCCTTCTCTAATCCTTCAATATCCCACCGTGACCCTGTCTCTTGATCGCCCACCCAAATCCCCGCCCTTACTCTTCTCCTTAATCTCTTGGTCTCTTCTGGCTCTTCCCTTCCCCACACAATGATACCTCCACAAAACCTATCATGCTGACCAATATTGTCTCATTGTTTCCTTGTACTCCCTTGTATTTGTATCCGTTTCTTGTTTTTATACGTGGATTGTAAGTTTGTTTTGTTTTGTGTTTTTAAAATGCTTAGAACAATGGAGTCCTGGTCCATGACTAAGGCTCTTACATGCTATAATAATTTGAATCATCATCATGGCAAATCCCAAAGAGAGACATGGCTTCCTTTGAGTGCCACCCTGATCAATCTCTGGCTAGGTCCTTAATGTAGTCTGACATTTGTCACCAATACACTGGATACTGGAATAGATCTTTTACTGGGTTTAATTAGTCATTTTGGCCTCTGCTGCAGAGAAATTTATAGCCATTTCAGTTACAAGAACAATTGACCAGATTGTCATTGAGGTCAACTTCAGTATAATCATCCTCATGACGTGACCATACCAACTCCAGAGAGCAGAATAATTTGAATATCTTAACTCTTATAAGGATTTAGAAGTGATCAGTGGTCATAAAACTCCATCATCCTAGTGCATGTTGGGACATCACACCAAAAGGATATCAGTGACCCTCTGAATCTGAATGTCAGAGCCAGCAAAAAAGAACAATAAGGGGCACAGTTAAATTATTAATAATGTGGTAAATGTCCCCTTTACCTGCTTATTTGAAGCACTCATAACACATTTACAATGTTAGGCTTGCTGTACATCATTTGCAAATAACCTTCAGCATAACTACAGTAATATGGTATTGTTGTGAATGCTGCATCTTAAGGTGACAGGTGAATATTTGGACAAAGCATATCATATCTGAGAGAAAAAATATTAAAATGTGCGGTTAGTAAATCAATGTATAGGCACCTAATAAGTGGCCTGATCTTCCAGAAGTGGTGAGCACCCAACAGTCCCAATTGAATTGAGTGAGTGCTGGGCATACTTGGAACCTTGGAAAATTAGCCACTAATAAAATATAATGAATATATTGCAGTAGTGCCAAAATATAACTAATCAAAGCATGGGGGTCTATACACAGATTTTAGCATTTACCAGTAAATCTAGACTATTGTATTTGAAAATGTTGGCTGTTTCTATAATCTCTGTTGATTGTTCTAGAACAAAGATCTGATATTCTGGACTCTTGATGATGACATCTAGATGCAGTGGCCTTAATGTATCTTTCCAGCTGTTTAATGGATGGAAATATTTCAGGATGTAGTGTAACCCATACCCATGCAGTGGTGGCTGGGCTATTTAGAGGTTGAGTCTGCTACAGCACTGGCTAACAGAGCTGTGTCTCTTAGCTCAGACGCTTGAGACTTATTCTCCTAGAACCAGAGGCTCCATGTTCAGTCCCCACTACTAATTCACCCAGTGGTTACAATAACATACAGATACTATTCAATTTATTTGTGTAATGTATTTAAAATAAGCTCTTCAAAAAGTTTCTGCAGTTTTATTCAGTAAAATGCATTTTCTAAGTATAATGTAAAGTGCTGACAAACATTAGCTGAGCTGCTAAAGATGTATAATAAAATGGCTTTTAAAACATTAAACAGAAGAGCAGTGTTTCCAGTTTAAAAAAACTTATTTTCACTAATAGTTTCAATGGAGTATAGGCCTGTGCTTTGCTGAATCAAGGCTTCAATACATAATGAAATAATTGATTTCTCCATCCTTTGGGGCTATTTGTATGTCCCAGGTTATACTTTGGCATGAAAAAGGGGTTGATAAATCAAAACAAATCTACAGAAAAAGCTTGTTCCATGTAATTAAGCTGCCAGAGCCATTATTTTTATGAATATACTTAAGATGCAACAATGACAGGACTTGTCATTGTACTTATGTATGAGCAGAGTTAAAAATTGCCTTTTGTAATATGTTCAGGTAGATTGGATGGTATTAGTGAAAACAGATGTTAAAAACTGAAGATTGCTTTTATGTTTAATGTGTTAAAAGCTGTTTTATTACAAGTCTTCAGCAGCTCAGTTGATGTTTGTCAGCACTCTACTTTATATTTAGAAATATGCATTTTACTGAATAAAACTACAAAAACTTGTGTTTTCAGAAGTCAGTGCAAATAAATGAGGGATCACCTCCTTTGCCATGTCATGCTGCCACAGCTGTGGTCAGTAGGGGGAACTCCAGTGGTAAAAAGCAGGCAAGATTATCTCAGTCGGGGCTCCAAGCTCTGGAACTAGCTCTTCCTTCCCTTATTTCAAAATAGCCCAAATCCAGCGACTTTCTGAGTATGCTGGGGAAAGCCTTCTGTTTGATAGGGTGTGACATTATCTGATTAAAATATGACAATATAGATCATTGTTTCAACCACTGTTATATATTTGCAGCAAATCTTGTACAAAGGTTGTCAAGTGAGGTGTCCCTGAAAAGGTTATGATTTGCTGGTTATGATTATGCTATCTGTATGCATGTATCATTTTTGTATTTGAAGTTATAAGTATTGGCTCTATACCTGGATTTCAAATGTTTGCTCCTGGGGTACCGCCCACAAGGTAGCTAGCCAGCACATCTTGGAGGGACTATTCAAATTAAGTGCCTCATTAAGAAACACTTGGTTGACAATGGACCATGGGAGACGTCCATCTACACTGAGTGGACTGTCATGTAAACGTGTCTGGAGTGTAGGTAATGGCTTCCTGCAATGACTGAGCGAAATTGGGATGAACATGTGACTTGCCCATGTGACTCCAAACTCCATCTTGTTGCTGTAATTTTCCACAGTAAGAACAAGGGGATGCCCTCCACATGTCAAAGGCTATAAAAGGCCCTGGAAACACCTTCATTTTGTCTTCAGTCCTGCTTCTTACCTCTGGAGGAACTTTGCTACAAACTGAAGCTCTGAGCAAAGGACTGATGATCCATCCAAGCTGTGGACGTGTTCCAGAGACTTGGCTTAAGCCAGCAGTTTATTCCATCACTGCTACAAGCCTGAACCAAGAACTTTGCCATTACTGTATGTAATTGATTCCTTTAACTAATTTTAACTCTTACCTTTCTTTCTTTCTTTTTATGAATAAACCTTTAGATTTTAGATTCTAAAGGATTGGCACCAGTGTGATTTTTTGGGTAAGATCTAAATTATATATTGACCTGGATGTGTGGCTGGTCCTTTGGGACTGGAAGAACCTATTATTTGATGAGACTGGTTGTAAAGAACCAGTCATCTCTGAATCCAGTGTTTTTGATGGTGATATAAGAACTGGAATGCCTGAGGAATCTGCCTTTGTTTTCTTGTTAGCCAGTGTGGTGAAACAGGAGTTTACTTTTGTGGCTGGTTTGGTATATCTTATAAAAGAATAACCACCAGTTTTGGGTTGTGTTTGCCCTATTTCTCAGCAGCGCGTCCTGAATTTGGTATCCTCAGTTGTGACCCACTAAGGCACAATTACATAGGGGTTTTTAGAAAACATGGAGGCTATACTTCTAAGAGTGAAAAGGTAGAAATGAGTTCTCTTACATATCTGGCTGGGTTTTTGATGAACTGACCATACCGATTTAATTGTATTAACTATGTTAGGAGACCTAAAGCCTTGGATAGGCATCTTTTTAGTTACACCTCTACCCCGATATAACACAAATTTGGATATAACGTGGTAAAGCAGTCCTCTGGTGGGGCAGGGCTGCGCACTCTGGCGGTTCAAAGCAAGTTCAATATAACGCAGTTTCACCTATAAAGTTGTTTTGGCACCCGAGGACAGCGTTATATTGAGGTAGAGGTGTATTTATATCAAAAATAAAAGTCTATAGGACTTAAAAGCTTTACTGAATTGGGATGAAGTGTTCTTGTGTCATTTCTGACTTTAATTTATTTTTTGGGTTCAAGACAAAGTAATTGGATTACCTAATCTAGTCTTCTACTTTAGAAATTTTGGCACTTACTTATTTTCAAATTGTGCCTGTGGTTCAGGAAAACTTAAAATCTGAAGCTGAAACCTTCAAGTCACTATCTGGAATTAAATTTTGTTCTATTTTCTCTTCTCTAAAAAGAGAATAAAAAAGTCAGTATTTTGAGGTTTAAAAAGGGTCAGATTGCACTAATATATGCTGTTACATGCCTATTAATTTACAAATCACTGCAATGCTATAGTTACCTTCTTCTGGTTTGTTGTTGCTATATTGTTTCACCTGTCCTTTCAACTTGTAAACCCTCTGAGCAAAGAATAAGTGTCTCTATTTGCCTAAAATTCAACATAATCTTTGCATCTAACTATTATTATTATTAACTGTTAGGATAACTTGCTAGAATAGACTTTGAAGCACCTGTAAAGCTTCAAAGGCTAGAATCCAGTGGCCCCATGTTAATTTAATATAAATGATAGTGGGCTAGATCCTGCTCTAAATTACAATGGTGTAAATCCAGAGCAACTCAGATTAGAATTGGTTGAATAGTAAAATACTTAGTTACTAATTCACTTATGAATCTGAGCCCTGAGCTTGATTCCCTGCTACGTGTGGAGTCTTATTTGTTAAAATCCAGGCAACTACTGAATTTCTGAATCCCTACAATTTTAGTAAACTTTAGAAAAATGACAAATCATTCAGAAAGTTCATACTGGAAGTTCATGATTCACTTTGTTGTTCGTTATTCACCATTTGCTGTTTAAAAAATTTTGGCCAGCTATTCGGGCATTAGAAACAATACTATGAGACTAGGTAGTCAGCTATACACTATAGGGGGAGGGATAGATCAGTGGTTTGAGCATTGGCCTGTTAAACCTAGGGTTGTGAGTTCAGCCCTTGAGGGGGTCATTTAAGGAACTGGGGTAAAAATCTTTCTGGGGAGTGGTCCTGCTTTGAACAGCAGGTTGGACTAGATCCATGATCCCCAACCTTCTCATCTGGCAGGCACCAGACAAAGGACCATGGCAGCGGTCAAGCATCTGTTGAAATTCAGCTGCATTTTGGCAGCGACTCCTCTGGATGACGCTGCTTGTTCGGTGGCAAGCGGCGTCATCCAGAAGCGTCGCTGCCAAATTTTGGTGGCATTTCGGCAGATGCTCGACTGTCACTCAGGATGTGTGTGCGCATTTAGGTGCCCCCACGGGCGCCATGTTGGGGACCCCTGGACTAGATCCTGAGGTCCCTTCCAACCCTGATATTCTGTGAATCAACCAAACCCGCTAATAGTCAAAGACTGGGATGTCCAAAGAAGCCTGCATGAGATGGATGCCTTTGGAAATTCCAGGATAAGTGAACAATCCACAAACAATCCCTATTCTGAAAATTACTCATTCAATGTATTTGGTGAATAAAATAACAAATATATATGAAGAAATTTAGATAAGGTTGTGAATGATGCATAAATGTACAAAGGGGCTACATTTGTAATGAATATTCTTAATTCAAAGATTCTTACTTCCAAATCACACCAGTATTACTGAGCTGTATTTGGCCTAATAATCATAATTCATCATACAGTAGATTTAATCTTTTAAAAACCTGCATATGCTATCTGAATACCACAATCATGCTCCTGGAAATAATGAGCCTACAATCTAATATGTGAGGCTGTGACTATTCTGGATTAGAATTAGATTTCAGTGCATGCACGCTTTCAATTCATACTGTAACGTACAAAGATCTTTTTGTTACATATACGGTGTAGTACTTCTAATATAGTCTGGGTATATTTAAGTACTTAATGTTGTCAGATGCTACCAGTGTGGTGCTCTGCTCTGTTCAATGTTGATATCAATCGGCTGCGCGCGTGTGTTCCCTCTGCATGCTGCCCCAGCTCTTCGAAGATAGCTGACACAGCAGACCCGAAGAGAACCCCCAATGATCACAGAGTCTAGTAAGGTACGAAGGCACTTCGGCCAGGTTTATTGCCGTATTGGACACAATAATAGTTCCCTGTAGATTTCTTAGTCTAATTCAGGGCATACTACGAGTATGCGCCCACGGTCAATGGACTTGGCTCAGTCAGTGGTGGGACTTTCCACTGCCCCCTTGGCCGGACAAAGACACCACCTCAGGGATGCATTCTTATACACAAGTTACACATCACTCCTGACAAACAAGTTACACATCACTCCTGACGTATTGAGGTGCAACCCTTCTACGTAGCAAGGTACAACCCCTCTACGTAGTAAGGTGCCGCCTCTCACCTTGTACATGTTGGTTCGAACAAAACAATTCTATTCATCATATTCCCCTTTTGGCCCTGTCATTGGGATGGGTCAGCCTGTTCCTTGTTATCTGTGTGGAGTGTACAAGTATGCGAATGTTCTGATCTCTGGTGTCCAGCACCTTTTAGGTATGTCTCTGTTTGCAGCATCAGCCCTTTTCTTGCCAGCTTCTGTGAGCTTCACTTTGCTTTATGTTAGCAAAGTCTTGTCCATTACTTTAGTTCAGGCCTTAGGCCTCATACCAGGCCTCTGATACCAAGGTTTATATCTCAGGGCCTCCTCTTACTACACTTAATATTTTCTTAAAAAGACTGCTTAAAATCTTCCTTTAAAACATCAGCAACAGCCTTTTATTTGAGGCTGCCTTTTTCTTTTGCTAGTCATCCCTTTGATACAGAATTGCTCATTTAGATTTTTTTTAAAAATTTTTTTACAAATTGCTTTGTGCCATTTAATGCAGCCTGAACCATTTCCCTCTGAGAATAGTTGCCTTTCAAATGAGAGTCTATGAAGGGGACTTATAAAATAATGGCTTGAATGTTCTCTGCATTTTGCCATTTGCCGCCTTTTTAAAAAATATAGTTTTAATGCTTTAGCACACTCATCTGTCCTCTTACTGCATAGTGGGCCAAGGTATCTTTTGAATACCAGGAAAGTTACTTTTAATAGTAGTGGGGAAAATATGTATATTGTATCATAAATGCACCCTACATATAAAGGCCAATGACAGCTGGGCTGAAGTTAGCACTGTCACAGGCTATCTTAACTTCTCTAGGAACGAACTGGACCCCAGCATAGAGTAAGCAATTGGGAAGGGATTGGGAAACATAAGGACCAAATTTTGCTCCCACATTGGTGTAAATGTAGTAAATCACCTCCAACACGTTACAAACGTTCTTCAGAGAACACCACGTGAAGATATATCTGGTATTTTAGATGACTTCGGAACAGAAAAGATACTTGTTGATGTACAGAAGTTTGGATTCAGCCAAACATAATCTATACTGCCCCAGTTCATTCAGTTCAATTTCAGGCCTTGATTTTTGTTCCTTTTTCCCCTCTGTTTCTATTGACTTTTGCCCTTTACATGATGATCCTAAAGATGTTTTCCTAAAAATGCCCTCCTCAGATCTGTACTCATGGACCCTGATTTTAAAAAATAACTGAAGATACATGCTCAGCTTTAAGTGTTTGAGTTAGTCCCTGGCTATTCATCATATGCACAAAATTAGCAAGTGATTAGGAGAGTTTTCCTGGGTGAAGATCACTTAGGAGTCCAACATTCCTAGTCTCCAAAATTTAATTACCCTTTTAAGGAAAGTATTAAAACCTTGGAATTTACTAGGCTTATCAAAAAATTCCCATTAAACTGTTTTGCTACATAAAATTGGGTATTCCAATAAACAAATGTTCTGTTTTTCTCGTGTGTGTGTGTTTGTATGAGAGAGAAAGACAAAGAGAGAGAGAGAGAGAGAGAGAGAGAGAGAGCATGAGCAAAACAAAGCAAAAATAACCCCCCAATAACAATAACAAGAAAGTTTTTGTCCAAAATTTTTTTTGGCTGCCAAGCCCCCGCCCCTCTATTTTCTGGCATTCACTGTTTTGATGAAAGGTTGAAATTTCCCAATGGGGCTGCGAGGAACCAATTTCCCAGCCTGCTCTAGTATTTACACTTTCTGTGCTTTGTCAGTTGTAAAGATGAAACCATAGTGTACACAGAGAACGAGAAGGATCTACAGCTAGCTTCACAGTAAGCTGAGTCACAATGCTATCATTCACAGCAGCACAGGCTTTGAAACACTGGTCTTTTCATCTGCTGTGGTTTTCATGAATAAATTACTAAAAAAAAAAGTGAAATGGTGAAAAAGGTCTTTTTGTGCTCTGTAATTATCTCATTGGATTTAATCTGAAAAGGTACTGACTAAAATGTTTAATGCAATGAAGTAGAAAATATTAAACATGTTCATTTTAAAAACAATCTGTTTTCTGATACTTACAATAATGAAACATGTTTATAATACAATGTGTATTGTCCATGCCTGCATATCTGTTTAGTCCATAAAAATCACTATGCTACTTAACACTAGCAGATTTAGGAGGTTTTACCCCTGGGAAGAGTAACTTACCTCAAAATAAAATAATATAAAAATAAAATGAGAAATGCTTAAAACTAAAATTTCTCTTTATTTTACTACAAAATTCAAGTTACAGCAGCTGTATCCTAAACGTAAACATAAACTATTTTTTAAGTAAAAGATATGCTCTAGTTCAAAAGGAATTATTGCGAGGAAGTTGTATAGCCCGTGTTATACAGGAGGTCAGACTAGATCAGGGGTGGGCAAACTACAGCCTAGGGGTTGCATCCGGCCCTCCAGATGTTTTAATTCAGCCCTCAAGCTCCTGCCAGGGAGCAGGGTTTGGGGCTTGCCCCGCTCTGGCACTCCAGCTGGGGAGAGGGGTAAGGGGCTTGCCCCACTCCACGCAGCTCCCAGAAGCAGTGGCATGTTCCCTCTCCGGTTCCTATAAATAGGGGCAGCCAAGGGGCTCTGTATGCTGCCCCTGCCCCAAGTGCTGCCCCCGCAGCTCCCATTAGTAGAGAACCACAGCCAATGGGAGCTGCAGGGGCGGCGCCTGTGCACAGGGCAGCGCACAGAGCCACCTGGCCACTCCCCTGTGTAGAAGCCAGAGGGGGGACATGCCATTGCTGCTGCATCCCTGATGCCCTCCTGCACCCCAACCCCCTTTCCTAGCCATGATCCCCCTCTTGCCCTCCGAACCCCTCGGTCCCAGCCTGGCGCACCCTCCTGCACCCTCAATCCCTTATCCCCAGCCGCACTCCAGAGCCCGCACCCCCAGCTGGAGCCTTCCCCCACTCCTGCACCCTAACCCCCAATTTTGTGAGCATTCATGGCCCACCATATAATTTCCATACCCAGATGTGGCCCTTGGGCCAAAAAGTTTGCCCACCCCTGGACTAGATGATCACAGTTGTCCCATCTCGACTTGGAAACTATGAATCTATCTGATTTTACACAATTTTACAAACTTTTAATTTGGTTTTATAAAAGCTGGTTCTTAAATTGTGAAACCTTCTATCTCCTTGAAAGAAATCCAGATGTATTGTAACAGCAGGTTGGCATAGTTAAGGTAGTACTAGCAATTTCATCATAACCAACTGTTTTCAGAGACTTTTGTCTGAATCTGGGTATGTAAGATTTGCTACCAGAAATTAATGTTTTTATACATTTTTGGGAGACTCTTTTACTCTTTTTAAATAGAGATAGAAAAATTGGAAGCTAGTGGGTTCCAGAAGCTTTTGCAAATGCTCTGACATTTTCTATCTTAAAATTAAATTTGACAAAGTTAGTCCCTAATGTGCAGTTGTGATTTGGAATATTTTTGGAAAACAGTTTAATTGTTTTTTGTTTAAAAAACTGGCCATTGAAAATATCTTTTCTGGACTCTTGCATGCCAGAAGAAACTTTGCCATTGAACAATGATTGGTGCAAAGCTATAACTAATTATATAGTTATTATTACCACTCCGCTCCTCATGCCATTTAACTGGTGACCAGCAGAGGATAACCCTTGTATAGGTTTTGCCTAGTTTGTGATTCAGTTCACCCACTCCATATTTGGGTTTTTTCAGCAGTGGGTTGGTTCCATGGTGGCAACTTTCTGAAGGCAGGATAACCCAAACTCTTTCATCTTATGGGCTTGACTGTGCAGTCCTTACAGTGACAAAAGGGACTTTTGATGTCAAACACTGTAGGATCAGCTCTCATGTTTATAATACTAATTGTCCTACTTTGATCATGCTGAAACATTCTTGTCTTCGATCAACCAAAGAGATTGATAGTATAGAAGGCCACCATTAGGTGACATTTGACAGGGGAGAATAGCTGACTGTTGCAGCTAAGATGCGGAGGAGATGGTATATCTTAAGTAATTAAGCTAATTAAATTCCTGAACCAAGTGGGCTGTGGAGACTAACTTTGACCAAGAGTCTGTTGGTTGAGGGGAGGGGTTCTTTAGGAAGACCTACAGACCACATTTTTAGAAAGACTGC
Source organism: Mauremys mutica (assembly GCF_020497125.1). Lineage (NCBI taxonomy): Eukaryota > Metazoa > Chordata > Testudines > Geoemydidae > Mauremys > Mauremys mutica. The sequence continues at coordinate 253,097,870 of NC_059073.1, read as the reverse complement.
AATCTGGGCTCCATTTGTACATGGACAGGTTTGCCCATCAAATTGCCTGTATAGTTATTATGCACTAAGGCTTGTGTATGTAGATGACAGAATTGACATATGAAAAATATGCTTGGGTGCACAAATGATAGAGTGCAAAGAAATCTACATGTGGCAGTAACTGCACCTGTAAGTTGTACATGCAAAAATGGAGATGTTAATGTGATAGTCTGTTTGTGCTGAATCATACAAACTGATAGCCACAGGCTTTTTTTAATGAGGGCTTCATGGAGATTGCATTAGACAAAGTATTTGTATAAATATTAGCATTTATGGGGTCTTTCACTTTAATGAAATTGTAACCTGTTCCACCAGAGCTACTGCATAGCTCTTCAGTGCATCTGGAAGCAGGACACAATGACATAATTGTTTTTACCAAACATAATACTGCTGTTTATTATGTTGTGGTAATTTATTATTTGTATTACTATTGCTTCTAGGAGCCATAGTCATGGACAAGGACTCCATTGTGCTACTTGCTATACAAACACAGAATAAAAACATGGTTCCTATCCTGAAGAGTTTACAATCTAAATATAAAACAAGAGACAACAGTTGTATACAGACACAGAGGAATACAAGCAAACATTGAGACAATACTGATTGGCATCATAGGTACTGGTCTTGGCTCAGTAATGGCCTAATCATTGTCAAGTTTTTCATAGGCATCATGGCAAAGGAGAGTTTTAAGAAGGATAATAAGGTAGCATTGTAGATGTTTATGAGAAAATTCTTCCAAGCATGCGGGGCAACATGGGAGAAAGTATAAAGGTGCTTGTTTATAACATTTAACAAGTGGGCGATTTGAAATTGTCATCATGTCAATAGTAGAATAAAGACAATGGACTTGAAGAAGGCAAACTTTAGTAAACTCAGAGAATTGGTAGGTAAGATCCCATGGGAAGCAAGTCTAAGGGAAGAAAGAGTTCACAAGAGTTGGCACTTTTAAAAGAAATTATTAAGGGTACAAGAGCAAAATATTCCAATGCATGGAGAAGATAGGAAGTTTGAGAGACAACTTTGGCTTTGTCAGGAGATCTTCAACAACCTGAAGCTCAAAAAAGAGTCATACAAAAACTGTAAACTAGGACAAGTTGCAAAGGATGAATACAAAAAACCAACACAAGCATGTAAGGACAACATTAGAAAGGCCAACGCCCAAACGAGATTAAACTAGCTAGGGCTATAAAGAGTAAAAAGAAATATTTTACAAAGACTATAACAGAAAATGCGGCAATAATGAAAGTGTTAAATGCCTTTTTTATTTCAGTTTTCACTAGAAAGGTTAACAGCGATTGAGCGACTGACATAGTGAATAGCAATGTAAATGGAGTAAAATCTGAGCTAAAGTAGGGATACAGTGAGTTAAGAATTACTTAGACAAGTTAGATGTCTTCAAGTTGGCAGGGCCTGATATGTCCTAGAATACTTAAAGAACTGGTTGAAGAGATCACTGAGCCATTAGCAATAATCTTTGAGAACTTGTAGAGAATGAGATAGATCCTAGAGGACTGGAAAAGGGCAAATATGGTATCTGTCTACAAAAAGGAGAATAAGGAGAACCCAGGGAACTACAGACCAGTCAGCTTAATTTCGGTACCTGGAAAGATAATGGAACAAATAATTAAACAATCAGTTTGTAAACACCTAGAAGAAAAAGTGATAAGAACAAACCATGTCACACTATACTTATATCATTTGACAGGACAACAAGCCTTGTGGATGGGGGGAAGCAGTAGATGTGAAGTATCTTGACTTCAGTAAGGCTTTTGATACTGTCTCATATGACTGTCTCATAAACAAACTAGAGAAATATAGTCTAGATGAGCCTTCTCTAAGGTGGGTGCACAACTGTTTGAAAAACCATACTCAGTGAGTTGTTATCAATGGTATACTGTAAAGCTGGAAGGATGTATTGAGTGGGATTATGCTGGGATCTGTCCTGGGTTTGGTTCTATTCAGTATCATCATAAAAGATTTGGATAATGGCAAAGAGAGTACACTTATAAAGTTTGCAGATGATACCAAGCCAGGAGGGGTTGAAAGTGCTTTGGAGAACAAGATTAGAATTCAAACTGATCTTGACAAACTGGAGAAATGGTCTGAAATAAATAGGATGAAATTCAATAAGGACAAATGCAAAGTACTACACTTAGGAAGGAGTAATCAGTTGCACACATACAAAATGGTAAATGACTGCTTAGGAAGGAGTACTGCAAAAAAGTCTGGGAGTTAAAGTGGATCAAAAATGAAATATGAGTCAACAATGTAATACTGTTGCAAAAAAGCAAATATCATTCTGGGATGTATTAGTGGGAGTGCTGTAAAAAGACACAAGAAGTCATTTCCCCCCTCTACTCAGCACTGATAGGCTTGGAGTACTGTGTCCAGTTCTGGGCACCAAACTTTGGGAAAGATGTGGACAAATTAGAGAAAGTCCAGAGGAGAATAGCAAAAATTATCAAAGTTCTAGAAAACCTGACCTATGAGAAAAGATTGAAAAAAATTGGTTTTTTCCAGAGGGGGTGACATAAGAACAGTCTTCAAGTATGTAAAAGGTTGTTACAAGGAGAAGGGTAATAAATTGTTCTCCTTATCCACTGAGTACAGGACAAGAAGTAATGGGCTTAAATTACAGCAAGGTTAGACATTTGGAAAAACTTCCTCACGGTAAGAGTAGTTAAGCACTGGAACAAATTACCTCAGGAGGTTGTGGAATATCCATCACTGGAGGTTTTTAAGACCAGGTTAGACAAACACCTGTCAGGGATGATCTAGTAAATACTTAGTCCTGCCTCGATGCAGGGGACTGGATGGAGATGACCTATCAAGGTTCCTCCCAGTCCTATATTTCTATGATTCTTCCATTCCATGGGTCAATCAAAGGCAGGAGTCAACATCTCTATAGTGCATGAGAGATGACAGAATCTTGAACTGAGATGCTTAAAGGTATTTAGGAGCAAACTCCCATCGAAATAAATGAGAGTTAGGCTCCTAAATATATTTGAGAATCTGGTCTTGGGATTTAAAAGTAAACACAGAGAACTGGCAACAGCATTCGTAAATTAAAGATTACTTTAATCTCCAGTGACAGATTTATGAACTAATGCTCTAAATTCTGCTTCATGCAAAAGTTTATTTTATAAACATAAGCAATTTAAGAACACCCATAGATAGCTTTGGCCACTGAAGAGTATAAATTATCCCTAACTAAATTTTGTCAGTACAGTATGTTGAGCTATTTGGATAAAACATGCTTTTGACATTTATTACAGAATGATCCCTGCCCTTAGATTTCTAGTCACAGAAATGGGGCATGGGCTAAATCATTAAGGGAGAGTAATCCTTCTGTTGACATAAATAGTATTAGTTAAAGCTGAAGAAATTAGTCTGCCTTTTTCTGAGTTCACTATAGTGACATGTAATCCCACAGCAATATACAGCAGTAAAGATGGTAAACATCCCAAATGTCAAAATACATAGTTTAGGTAGGACAAAGATACTATATACAACTAAACATATATTTTTACAAAGATAATGAAAGAATCCTCCTGGAGTAGACACAAGAATTACCTTGCTTAACTCAATAAATAGCCATTTCCTTAATGCATATCTAACTAGGGTGCCCAGATGTCCCGATAAATTCAGGACTGTCCCGATTTTGAGGAGTTTGTCCCGCGTCCTGACCAGAGTACGGTCGGGATGCCATTTGTCCTGATATTTTGTTTCCTGGTCTTCGGCAATTTGGCAGAGAGTCCTTCAGTCGCGGACGGTGTTCAGCGGTATTTCGGTGGTGGGTGCATCTGTCTTTGGCGGCAAGGTTTATTACCCCCCGCTGAAATACCACCGAAGACCGTCCGCCGAATTGCCACCAAACTCCCGGATGGGTGAGTGTAACCCCCCCAAAAAATGCCCCCCCCCATGGTGGTCCAGATATTTTCCCCTTAACATCTGGTCACCCTATATCTAACCCAAAATTTCTTTGTCAGTCAAAACTTTTGGGAGCCTGTGCTTTCTGCAGAAAGCTATTTCTGGATCTATTAGCAAAGCTATTGACAAAAGAATGTTAAGGTTGCTTGGTTTCTGCTCAGAAGTTGGGAAACGACAGTTTATATTTACAGGCTTAACTTTGCCATATTGTACATGTGCATTACCCTAAATTAAAGTCTAACTACATTCTTACACATTATTTGAGAATTTACATTTTTTTTACTATTTCAAATATACCAGTAGCGTGTTTTAGTACTGTGTACTGCTGTGTTTATGCCAAACTGTCCACAGGTGTACCTACTTTGGAGACTTGTACCATTGCAATATGCACTGATGCTAGTGAACCGTGCTAGCTCTGGTGGTGCAATGTGTCCACAGAAGGCATGCTGTTCTATATCCATACTTTGCACTGCATCCACCCAGCACTGAAAACATTGCAGGCCTGTGGATTTTTGCACTTATCTCACAATGCATTGAACAGTTTTCTGAAGCAGATGCATAGCACCTATTGCATTTAGCACACACTTGTATATTCCATACGTTTTGATTGAGCCAACACCTGTTTCAGTGTCAGATCCTCTCACCAGCAATGAGGGAAGCTCGTACAAAAAAATAAACAAGAGTTCTCTCTCCCCTTGCCCAGATTTAAAGTAATTTTTAAAAGTACCGTCACTAGGGTTGCCAACTTTTTAATCACACAAACTGAACAACCACCACTGCCCCACCCCCTACCCGCCCCTGCCCTGTGGCCCCACCCCTGCCACACCCCTTCTCCGACACCCCGCCCGATGTTCGCTCCATCCCCCCTCCCTCCATCGCTTGCTCTCTCCCAACCTCACTCAGTTTCACTGGGCTGGGGTAGGGGGTTAGGGTGTGGGCTCCGGCTGAGGCTGGGGCTGAGGAATTTGGGGTGCAGGAGAGGGCTCCGGGCCGGGGTAGGGGGTTGGGATGTGGGGAGGACATGGGCTCTGGGCTGGGGGTGCAGGCTCCAGGTGGGGCCAGAAATGAGGAATTCAGGGTGTGGGAGAGGGCTCCGGGCTGGGGCAGAAGGTTGGGGTGTGGGGAGGGGACGGGGGATGAGGGCTCCAGATGGGGGTGTGGGTTCTGGGGCGGGGCTGGGGATGAGGGATTTGGGATGCAGGAGGGGGATCAGGGCTGAGGTAGGGTGTTGGGGGTGCAGGGTGCAGGGGGTTGGGGATGGGAGGGGGTTCAAGGTGCAGGGTCCCAGCAGTGCTTACTGTCGCTCCCAGGAAGTGGCCACTAGGTCCCTGCGGTCCCTGGGACTATGGGCAGCCAGGGAGGCTTCACACGCTGCCCTAGCATTCGCAGGCACTGCCCCTACAGCTCCCATTGGTCACAGTCCCTGGCCAATGGGAGCTGCACAGCTGGCGCTGGGGGCAGGGGCAGCTCATGGACCCTCCCTGGCCGCCCACGCACCTAGGGGCCGCAGGAAGCTGGCAGCCGCTTCCGGGAGCCACATGGAGCCAGGGCAGGCAGGGAGCCTGCCTTAGCCTCGGGGCCCCACTGAGCTGCTGACTGGACTTTTAACAGCCCGGTCACAGTGCCGACCAGAACCGCCAGGGTCCCTTTTCGACCAGGTGTTCCAGTTGAAAACCAGACACTTGGCAACCCTAACCTGCACCAACCTTTTCATGACACAAATAGGAAAAGAAACAAAACCACCAGGCCAGACTATGGCCCAATCTGCATGGCTACATAGGCTCCTCCCATCAGGCCAGACCTTTCCTTGGTGCATCAAATCTCCACTGCAGACCTGGGCAGGCTAACATGTTTGCCTAGTCCACCCCATGCCCTGTTACACAAGTGAGTGGTGGACAAATTAGCAGAGAGAAGCTGGGGAATGGATGGTAGCAGATTGCTACCTTAGGAGCAGAAAAGCACTCTCTGAGGCACAATTGGATCTCTAGAGTGGCACAAGTAGGTGCAGTGCCTTACACTGGGCTATAGTTGAATGAACTATCTAGCCTATAATGTTCATTCTTTCCAGGATGCAAACAGAAAACAAAACCAGGGTTCCCCTATTTCCAGGTGCAAGCTAGGCCATGCAGTTTCCTTACACTGAAAACAGCATTTCTTCAACACCAGTATGATTTTTCCTCTTTATCCTTTTTATATCTACCAGGTAGCTAGGCCCTGTAGCTTAAATGGGTTGGAGTGCATCAGTTCTCTATCCATTTAACTCCTCAGTGTTCCAACACTCGTTACTCCACCAGGGTCTCATGATATCTGGTGCTTTTCCTAATTCCCCAGTTACTGAATTCATGTGACAAAATGAGCATCTCATCTGTCATTCTGCCTCTTAGGTTCTGGAAAAAAGCTTGCAAATGTAACCAAAGTTCACCCTCAAATATCAGAAACTAGAAGACAAATAAAAAGAGCCCAACATTCATTTTTAAAATCTCATGATTTTTGAACACTTGGGATTGGCAACACTGCTTTTTGGCCTGGTTTCCTACCCTGGAGACCTGGTGAGAAAACTGGGTTGTGGTTCTATTTGATTGGCCCTGTACCAGGATTTTTTTGGGAAACCCAACAAGAAGATACCTCATCACAGAATGCTTTGAATGACTCTTTCCTGTGTGCTGACCTGTGCATGCATCAAGAGACAGATTCCGGAGCAAGAGGTCAGTAGCTCCATCTGGACCTGCTGCAAGACTGCCTGTGGGCCAGGTAAATCTATGAAGAGCATCATCAACTTTGGAGGTGCTCTAGGAAGTGTGGAGCTTCATTTTATGATTTTCATTATCTACTTTCATAACTTTTTGTGTTCTCACTTTATTATTGCTTGTCTTGCTTTGTCACTGAGCTGCTGATTTCTGTCTTTCTTGTGTTTCCTGTTTGAAGCCAGAGGTATGAGTGGTCTGGGCCAAGGACTGGATGGCGGACATCCCTCTGGGTCTCCCTACACTTGTCTCTATATAAAACAGCACAATCCTTGACTGGGCTCCTAAATGCTACATGGATACATGATTATACATAATCCATACATAATCCATAATATGGATATATGATTATAACTTACTCTGTTGCTAAGAAAAGAGACAGCTGCAGACAAGTTGCCCAGTGCACACATGAATGCAGGGAAACTGTCCCAGGCTCATGATATGGCCCAATCAAATCCACTTTTCACTAGAAATTTCCACCCCCTCTCAAAGCACTGTTTCTCAGTTAAATTAAAATTTTCATGCTACAGCTGCTTTTTTTGTCAAGGAGGAATGCATGCAGTGTTCGTCCTTCGACTATCCCATCTTCACATAAGAGTCTAGAAAAGCCTCCTTAATTCTGTACACATTTATTCTTCATATTTTAACTGGATAGAACTGATGACAAAGAGCTAAAAAATTATGTGGTTATTGCTGAGACCTCTAATTGTTCATTTTTATTATACTCTCCAGTGACTGGCTTCGTTTGTGTGTATGGTGAAAGGGCATCTTTATTAATAACCATCTACTGTACTTGTGCAATTACCGAGTAAGAAATTTCTATGGTATTAATATCACACATGATCTTCTTCAGGCAGAAGGTATTTGGAGGCTGTTTTCCCATTTTAATTAGGATGGTGTTATCATAATTAAATAAGGCAGAATTATTCCTAGAATTGGCTCCATTTCAGAAGAAAAATATACCTGTGTAGTGCTCATCTTTATTAGTGCAGTGTCTATTAAGCCTTAAAAATACTCCAGTGTACAGAGTACAACCATCTAATGTAACAAGCTCATTAGAAATTGTAAATAAATCCAGATCTACTGCATAACACTACTTTACAGTGAATTCAAATGAAACAAGAATCTAATACTGTAAGTCAAACAATTGCTGTACTGCCTAGCATAATGGGGTCCTGTCTGTGGCTAAGGCTTTCAAGCACTATGGTAATATAGATAACTTATATATTACCATAGTGTCTGGAAGTTATTATATAATATAATAATAAAATCTTTAGCAAAACATACGTGGTTTTGTGCTAAAATGTCTGGTTTATCCTCTCTAAAGACATGTAAGATTTTTTTTTAAGTGCTGTGCTCTTGGAACAATATTCAACAAATATCTCTTAGAAAGAGTTGGACACTCTCTAATTATTTTAAGGTTGGCCTTCAAAGAGTGCTTTGGGATTTTTTTTTACTTTCAGTGGGTCAATGGTCAATGCTGTAGTTCCCCAGCACCTTTCACTGAAAATTTAAGTGCAGTTTTTCAAGGCAGTGAGTTATACATGATAGGTTTATGAGAGGGCAGTAGTGGGAGGTCTACATAATGTTTTTCTAGCTGCTTTCAGCTGTAATTTTGTGACCCACAGGTTTTATACCTGTTCTGCATTTTTCTCCTTCATCTTGTGCTTGTTCTGCTTTTATACTTTGTTCATCTTCTTCTGTCTTCTGCTTAATCAGCAAATAGTTTAAGTTATTGTTAATAAAATTTAATTTTAATATTTGGCTTAAGATTTCAAAGACTCAGAATTCTAAATAGTGGACTTTCAAAGAATGTTTTAAACCAATATCCTTCCTGAATCACTTTAAAAATTGATTACTGCTGTCCCTCTATTTAGTTTGCAGAATGGTCATATTTGCTAGAGAATGAGCCAAATTCTGCCATCACTTACATTGATTCAGTGGTGTTTCGTCAGGGTACTTGACAGCAGAGTTCAATCCTAAATGCCCACACTTTGTTACCCAGGTAACTGGAAGGTTGTAACTAGTGTTTGACATTTTTTTAATATAAAGCGGTTGAAATCTCTGCATATTTGAATACTGCGTGGTGAGAGGTGGCAGAGCCATACCTCTGTCACCATGAGATGTGATGAGAGATACTGAGCTATACTTGGTGTGGATGGGCTTTTGGGACTTGAAAGAGAGACTGGTAGGATTGTACTGAGTAATTGTAGTATAGTTGTGGAACTTTTGTAATAAATTAACCCCACAAAGGGCTATTTATACTTGGAAGGCTTATGTGGAGTTATTGGGGATTCTGGAAGAAAGGGGAAATTTGAGACATGGGCACTAATCATGCCGTGGCTTGCCTCAGGAGGGCACCTCAGGAAGGGGCCACCTTCTCTCACTGAGCAAAAATGCTTAGGAGGATTCAGGAAAGGATTGTATATTTATGTGGGCAATAAGGACTGTTAGAGGGCTTTCCCTTCACTCTCTCCCCTGGTTCTTGTCATGCAGACAGAAAGCAGAAGACCAGAAGTCAGAAGTGCAGGCAGTATGATATTTATTGGGGTTAGTTTCCAGCAAGCATGTGTCCCATAACTTTGACACCACAGAGCCTTGTTTCCCAGTGTCTCATTCCCCCATCCTTAACAGGCATGAAACCACAGTCCCACCCCTTACAATTTATGGTCATGTTCTGTTTTGGGGGGTCGTGGGCCTGGGGTTTTTGTCCCACCTCTTTTATACCCCATGGGAGGGGTAAGAAGTGAGGTTGTGCTATGGTCAGGGGCAGGCATTTCTCAGGCCTTTTAGTGTTTTACATTCCCCCCAATTTCCCCTTGCCCCTCTCAACTGTTTGCTTGACCTTGCCTTGAGATAGGAGTTGAGGCAGTCTTAAAGTGTGCGCTCATATATTATACTCCCACCATGCCCAGTAACATTTTAGCTGCTCTTATCTGTTCCCATTATACTAACAAGCCCATCTGGCTAGGCAGAAGCAACATATACAGTGTCTTTGTCCTTTGTTTACACATATTAGTAAGCATGTATGCGTGTTAAAAAACCAAATAGGCAAGCAAAACCTAAAATACTGTCTCAGGTGAAAATACAGGCCCGAATCCTACCTTGGCACTAGCACTCCTAACATGGACATTGACAGTGACATTAGGCAGGATATAAATAAATTCTAAAAGTTTGTCATAAGAACATAAGAATGGCCCTGCTGGGTCAGACCAAGGGTCCATCCTGCCCAGTATCCTGTCTTCTGACAGTGGCCAGTGCCAGGTGCCCCAGAGGGAATGAACAGAACAGGTAATCATCAAGTGACCCATCCCCTGTTGCTCATTCCCAGCTTCTGGCAAGCAGAGGCTAGGGACACCATCCTGGCTAATAGCCATTGATGGACCTATCCTCCATGAATGTATCTAGTTCTTTTTTGTCTAAACACAAAAATTGTACTGCTTTAAGTACACCAGTGTAATTAAAATGGTATGATTCCCGCTCTCAGCCAGCGTGGATGCAGTTTCATTGGTATAAAAATGTTTACACTGCTATAGCTATGTCCATTTGGAAAGGGGAGTAAGTTATACCAGTATAAGGCACCTTTTTTGCAATGTAATTGCACCCATGCTAGGAGTTGTACTTGTACAACTATTTTGATTTTTTTTTAAATTGCACTCCTAATCGAAATAGTACAAAATTGATGTGTAGCTCAGACATAAAGAGAGATTAACCATGTAAACTGATCACTAATTGGCCTTTAAAGCATCTGGTATTGGTCCCCATCTGTGACAGGATACCGGATCAGTGGTCTGGGCCAGTATAGCAATTCCTATATTCCTGCAGTATATTCCTATATTAGTGGAGGGCAGGCGAGCAGTTTGGAGCACCACTAAGGGCTTTCACCAAGGGAAGTCAGTTTTTATCTTTATATCTGAAGTTTATAATGATGGCACTTGTAATAGTTTGTGCTGACTCAATGCGTCTCCAGGACATCTCTAAGGTAACTTGACCTCCCACCCCAATAAGCTATGCTCTAAATTGTGCATGCTAGCTCTGAGGCCCCCCACAGAGTGATGGATAAAGGCTGCTTGCCTTTCTGCCAACAGAGAAATACACAGCCTGGAGTCTGCAGGCACCAGGCAGTCAATCGTAGCCATGCAGTAGAGGTTAGTATACACTGTATTAATTCAGAATATATTATAATTAATACACAAAAACACATTGGTGGTGGAGCATATTAAAGTTGGTTATTACAAACTCCCAGCCACCGTAAACAGATGTGACTCTCGTTTGAATGTCTCTGGAAAGCCACACTCACGGAAGTTTGGGGAAGGATGTGCTGGAAGCCTGGACTCCCTCCTAGGCTGTGGTGTGGTGTTTCTGGTGTATGGTGTTTGTTTTAGGGGCACAAGGCATGTCTCCGGATGAATGAGTGTGTTAAATATTGTTAGATTCCTAGTTTTATTTCCTTTAGTCACTTTGTGCTAGGTTATATAGAAAGCACCCTTAACACTCATATAACATAGTGTTTTCATGTATTCATTTCCCTGTATTTAGGTTACAAAAGGATCTCTAGCCTAGCAATGGTGGCATTTACAAACACTAGACTTTCTGAAGTTGATGGACTGTTGAGACTTGGAGCTCCTTGATGGACCATCTGGCTCAAGAGCTCCACTTGCAGGATGGGGCACTTTCATGAAGCTCACTTTTTCATAGAATTGTAGGAACGTCAGGCTGGAAGGGACCTCAAAGTCATCTGAGGCAGGACCAAGTAAACCTAGACCATCCTGGACAGGTGTTTGTCCAACCTGTTCTTAAAAACCTCCAGTGATGGGGATTCTACAACCTCCCTCAACAGGCTATTCCAAACTTAACTATTCTTATAGCTAGAAAGTTTTTTTCCTATTATTTAACCTAAATCTCCCCTGCTGCAGATTAAGCCCATTACTACTTGCCCTATTTCAGTGGACATGGAGAACAATTGATCACAGTTCTTTTTATAACAGCCCTTAACATATAAAAGTAGCTGCTATTTTGTCAAAGATTTTCCTCTACAACATATTGCATATGCTGCTGGAGTAATAAAACATGTTCCCTTCCACCATGTTAGTTCCCAGTTTCAGGTGGAGGGCACACCTTATAGGCGTTTGCAACAACAGGCAGTATTGGGCTGCTCTTCTAAATGGCTCCCTGCACAAAGAACAGGATTCCGCTCTGAGTTGGCTGGGCTTTTTTGTGAAGATCCTAATTAGAGCTGGCTCAAAACCAAGAATTCTATTCTTCATCAACTGTCAAGGTTTCAGCATTTGGCTTTGTTCCACATTGTGAACGATGCACAGAGATCCTGGTTTTGACAAAGCTGTTTTGTCAAAGATCTCCTTTGTAGCAACACACATGCCCCTTGACTAGTTCATCCATCCCCCGGACATCATGATAGCCCTACATTTTGATTGCAGGGACCATTACTAGGGGACATACAATGAAAGGGAGACTTATATCCCCGTCCTAAGCTATTTAAAAAGGCTTCTGCCTACTGCTTTGTAGAACAGAAGTAGCCAATATCGAAAATTGTTTTCCTTCTGCTAACTGCAGTGCAGAAAATTCAGATATGATGAATAATACATTTTTGTTAATTAAAAAAATTGTCTGACCCCTCCTGAGAGACCATCTGTTCTCATATTGTTTTGACTTGTTACAGTTTACGGCTTTTAAGCTAAAAGGGCCTGAAAAGTCATGAGTCTTGGATGTGAACTTTTTTGGCCAGTTTGTAACTTCTTAGAACTTGAAAGCTCATAGATTTACTCAAATATGAAAAGATTTACTCAGATTAAGTGCTGAAAGGTATTGGTAGATACACTGTGTGTCATATTAAAAAACAGAGGCTTTAAGTGCTAAATAGGACCCAACCTTAACTTTGGGTCTACAATGGCTCTAGTGTAGTAATCTAGAAGGTGACTCATACAGCAATACAGCTGACAGAGAAAGGTATTCCCTTTCACAGAGGAATGCAATATTTTGAAATTTACTTTTATTCAATTCATTCATTGGAGCAAAACTCAAGATTTGAAATTCTTCCTGAAAGGGAATGGAGCCCCAGCTCCACAGCAGTCTATCTGGGACCCCAGGGGACTTCTAGGGTTCATGGCTCCAAGTTGGAGGCAGTCAGCCAGGCAGGCTGCCAAGGAGCTGGGTGGGAAAGCTGGCAGCAAACTTGATTGACAGGGTTCTGAAGGACCTCTGCCTGGCTGCTGGAATAACTTAGTCAAAATCAAACCATCTCCACAAATCTGTTAGATTTCAACAAATGGGTTAATTCTGAAAACACGTTTCATCAGAATTTTTCCAACCACCTCTATACATTCGGTTTTTATATTTATACAGAAGATATGCTGGGGCACAGGAGAGTTATTGTTACTGCCACTGCTGCATGCTGGTATGTCCAAGGCAAAATGGTTAATACTGACTGGAAATATTTCAATTTAATTCTAGCCACTCAGTTAAATTCTTTGATCAATTTACTCTACTTATATTCCCACACCAGGTGACTTTTTTTGTCTGGCAGTGTAATCAGGGGCAACTTACGCTTAATTCAATTTCTAATAATGTACTGGAAATGAGAAGTAATATGGATCTGACAGCAGCTCTGTAGTTGAAATCATATTTGGCATCCAATCTATGTATACTTTTGAAAGGCCTTCAGGATTGATCATCTTCATCTCAGGGACAATGAGAATTATTTTAAGATCACTGACTCAAATTCATCCTCATTTGTGAAGAATTGCAATGCTAGATCTTTGATTTAGGTATTGCCTGCAATCACTATAGGGTTCTACCTTGCATCTTCACTGCTCTTTTGCATTTTCTTGATATTGTATGTAGTTTCTTATCACATAATGAAGTGTATCTCTGCATTGTACAGAACCATCGTCGTGCACACTGCAGTTATGGCTGTTGAGCAGACAAACCTTTCACTTGCACATAGAATTTTGTAACCTCAGAGTCCACCAGCTAGGACTCATAACTAACAGTCACAACAGCAATCAATAGAAGCACTGAATATTCTGGGGGCTTTCCTGCCTCATTGTCCCCTCTTATCCTCTCTTCTATGACAGGATTTTCCCCCAGTACTGACTCTGCATCAAATAGCTCCTTCTCCATTTCAGTTTGCATTGTGGACACTTTCATTTTTACTTGCAATAAATATGATGAAAAAGACATCATGAGGCCAGGAAAGCAGGGCACAAGGATTCCAAAACTGAAGTAGAGATACAACCAAACATTGTTGTCTGATCATGCTGCTTGACAGATTTATTTTAGATGGAACTCCGTTTCAGAAGAGTGGGCGGTCACATGTGACTGCTGAATCAGTTTACCAGATTGTAAAATTGTGTAGCTTAGGGCTTGTCTGCATGGTGTGAATTCTAGTTTGCACCACTAAGGCCTGGTCTACACTACAAAGTTTGGTCAATGTAAGCTGACTTGCATTGACCTAGTTGTAAATGTGTCTACACTTAAATTTGTCTCCCACAGATGCAATCTCCCATTATGCCAACATAGTAACACCACCTTCCTGTCTGACGTTGAACCATGGTCAATGTATTGAGGTTGATGCAGCATGAAGATAAACACTGTGTTACCTATGTTGACCCTAACAGTCCTCCAGCAGCTGTCTCATAATGCCTGACACTCGCTGCTCTGGTCACAATTGTGAATTCTACTGTCCAGGGATCATGGAGACTGAAGGCCACCCTTTAAAACTGTGAATTTTCAAATGCCTTTTAATGATTGTCCAGCTTGGCAAGAACACCTAGCATCTTTCCACTGTTATGTGCATCTTCCCAGCTGACCATGCCAGCTACATGTTCCAGATGTGCTCTGGAGTAGGCAGGAGATATTGGATCTCCAGGGCCTGTGGTGAGAAGAGGCTGTGCAAGCACAGCTATGGACCAGCTGTAGAAACATGGACATCTACAAACAGATTTCATGGGGGATGCAGGAGAATGGGTGCAACAGGGATCAGCAGCAGTGCTGTGTGAAAGAGAAGGAACTGCAGCAATCGTATCAGAAGGCCAGTACCAAGCTGCAGACCTGCCACTTTTCCAAAAAGCTGCATGCCATACTTGGTGGAGACCCCACCGTGGATACCTCAGAGGAACCAAAGTCCCAGGTCCCTGGCATGAACAGCAAGGACAAGGAGGAGGTGGAGGAGGAGGATGGGGAACATCCAATTGGGGAATCCAGCTATGCTGCAATCCAGTCACTCCTGGCAGCTGAGCATGGGTGAGCCTGATGCAGGGGAAGGAACCTTGAGTAAGTGTGCAAATTTATTTCCCTTTACACTGATGGTGCCCCCATCACAGTTTTCATTATTTTACTCGTACTAGAGGAGGTAGCAGTAAAATAAAGGGAGCTAGAGTTGTCTGCTTTTTCATTCCCTTACAGAGTTAGGCAGGGGTGGGGGAAGAGGGGAAGGAGCAGTTTGTTTATGTATACAGGTATGTCCTTGAATCCTCCTGAGAGATCTCAATGAAGCTTTCATGGAGGTACTTTGCAATGCTCTCCCAAAGATTTCTAGGGATGGCAGCCTTATTTCTTCCCCAGAAGGACCATTCCCACTCCAGTCAGTGATAACGTTGGCAGGATTGCAGTAAACAGGCTAGCAGCATACAAGCTCGGCATCTTTGGGATGCCAATAATAGCTGTGCACTCTATACCTTTGTTACCTTCAGGAGTGAGATATCAGTTAAAATCACCACTGCCTGTGGGAAATGGTGCCAGTATGCAGTGCTATTGCCCTAGACTCATTGTTTCATGCAACTGAGCAAATCCCTGCTCATATCCCTCATGCCTGGAAGGCTGTACTTACCATGGCTGGAGCTGTGCGTGGTGCCATGCACAAGCCCTCTGACACAGAAGTGTCAATAATCATGTTGTGTTTAATACTTTAGGGGAGCAAAGAAGGGAGTTCTCAGGGCTGGCTCCAGCATTTTTGCCACCCCAAGCAGCAGAAAAGAAAAAAAAAAGCCGCGATTGGCAGCACTTTGGTGGCAGCTCTACCACGCCACTTCATTCTTCGGCGGCAATTCGGCGACAGGTCCTTCCCTCCAAGAGGGACTGAGGGACCCACAGCCAAACTGCTGCCGAAGAGCCCCTTTCCGTTGGCCGCCCCAAGCACCTGCTTGCTGCGCTGGTGCCCGGAGCTGGCCCTGGGAGTTCTGAATCTTAACTTTCACTTTCTGTTATGACTATACTGACAATGGTGCCTCTGTATGTTTTATCTGTAGCTGCTGCCATTATAGCTTTGAGGGGTTCTCCCTCCACAACTGCGGAACACCAGAGTCAGAAAAGGAGGAGAAAGAAGCAGACTTGGGATAACATGTTCAGCGAGATCCTGAGAGCCAGTGCTGCATCAGCCCACAAACAGAGGGCCTAGAGGATGAATATTGTAGACTATATGAAGAAGGAAAGTGCAGACAGAAGAAAGGCCCAGGAGTGCCAGCTGCAAAAGGTGAGAAAGATGCACCAAGACATAATGGAGCTTCTCCATCAGCAAACACAGGTGTTGCGGGCTCTTGTGGACCTACAGATTCAACAATCCCATACTTGTCTCCCTGTGCAGTCCATGGAGAAGTCCATTTTAGCATCTTCCTACACCCCCTGAACATTGCATGTGGCATCAGGTGCCACATCACTACCCCTACCACTCCACTCAGGGGGACATTAGGGACAAACACAGCTTCATGTACACTGACTTGTGACAGCCACAACTGATATATGTGTAGCTAAAATGGACATGAATGTTCCTTCCCTTTTAAACTCTGTTCCATAATTTATTAAGGTGTTAATGTATTTGCTTTTAACTTGCACAGAATTTTTGAAGTGTTCTTGTTACTCAATACAACTCTATTGTTAGTTTGGAAAATAATTTTTATTAGTTCCTCTGGCAGGGCGGATTAGGCCCAGAGGCCCCCTGTTGGAGGCCTCAGAGTCCTGCCACACCTCGTCCCAGATAGGAGCAGAAATGAAGTCCTCCAAGCAGCCTAGAGTGGCTGCAGGGGAAACAGTCAGTCAGAGGGGCTGCAGGATCAGTCAATCAGGAGCCAGCAGGGCCATATAAAAAGGAGCAGCAGAGACAGAGTCAGTCAATTGCTGCCTGGAGCTGAAAGAGAGAGGATCATGCTCTTGGATGGCTAAAAGAACATCAGGACCATGGACAGCTCAGTGCGGGCAGGGACCTGGGGAGTAATGAAAGAGCTGCTGGCTGGCTGCTGTGACTGAGTAAGGACTGAGTCCAGGGAGGGCTGCAGGAAGACAGTGTCTCCAGGGAGGAAGCCCTAGAGGTACATTCCTATACCAGGGCCGGGAGAAGGTAAAGACTGTATGCCTTGGAAGGCATTCATTCTGTTCCACCTAGAGATGGTGTGTGTGTCTCAGCTGGAGGGCTGTGTCACTGAAGAGCCGCTGAAGAAACCATCGACCAATGAGGGGTGCTCGTGAGAGGCGGGTGCTACCCCATTCCACAAACTGAGCGACTGCAGGCACTTGCACTAAACTGGGAGGTGCTCGTGAGAGGTGAGTGCTGAACTTGTTACAGTGCCCAATATATGCTGCAGAATGGCTGGCAATATTGAAGGCACTCACTTAACTTGTGATTATGCACTTTGACACAACTCGTAGGATCAGTGACAAACATAATGTAATAATCATAAATTTACAGCAAGCATCACAAAATTAGTAGGTGTATTATCAATGTTACATTTATAGATGTGTGTTAGAATATAGATATGCAGGCCTGCCTGTAAAGACCAATACTTTAAGAATTTAGGTGTATTTTTATCACTTAGCTAGTTATAGAGGTATAAAACAAAGAATCAAAATCACAAGTCTGCCTGTGTATGGGCCTTCTCTCACTAGGATAGTCTGAGGCCTTGTTCTTAGGCTAAAGCCTTTGGCTAAGCAGCAGGGGCAGCCATAAGCTGGGAAGCGTACTGTCACATCCTCACATTCCAAACCAGTCACATTGAAATAAGGTGGTATTGGGCTGTTAGGGATACAATCCTATCCTGATAGTGCCTATCACCACCAGATAAAGATGGTTTAAAAAAAAACAAAAAACTTAAGTTTGATAGCATCCTGTCTGGAAAGAAATCACTTACCAATGGTTGTGGTTGTGAAACCCTCATTTCTGTATTGTTTTATCTTTATGGCCCCCACTTTTCTATCGTTAATCTGTCTGGTTCTCTAATTGTTTCTGTCTGCTGTATAATCAATTTTGCTAGGTGTAAGTTAATTGGGGTAGTGGGATATAATTGGTTAGAGAATTGTTACAGTATGCTAGGATTGGTTAGATAGATTTCAGTAAAATGATTGGTTAAGGGATCACTGAGACTATTGCTATATAAACTGGGGTCAAACAGGAAGTAGGTAGGGAAATTGGAATCATGCTTGCTGGAAATTAACCCCAATAAACATTGCGTTGTCTGCACTTTGGACTTCTGGTCTTTTGCTGCTTGCTGTCTGCATGGCAAGAACCAGGGAAGTGGGAGGGTGGAGGGAAAGCCCTCTAACAATGTGCACCGAGCATTACACAATTCCTAACAGGCCCCCAAACTGCGGGGCCAGCTAGAGCACAGTACACCACAATGCATTACTGTGGCTTGCTGTTAAAGTGCTCACTCAAGGCCTCCCTGAGCTGCATAGTGCTGCGTTGTGCTCTTCTGATAACCCTTGTGTCTGGCTGCTCAAACTCAGCAGACAGCCACTGCCCTCCACCCAGCAGCAACTTTCCCCCTTCACTTCACAGATATTATGCAGGATGCAGCAGGTGGCTATAACCATTGGGATATTTTTCTTATTGAGATCCAGTCTTGCGAGTTAATAAGGCTAGTGCCCTTGCAATCTACCAAAAGCACATTCCACTGTCATTCTGCACCTACAGAGCTGGTAGTTGAATATTTCCTTGGTGCTGTTGAGGTGGCCAGTTTACAGCTACATTAGCAAGGAGTAGACTAGATTCCCCAGGATCACTGTTGGCATTTCAACGTTGCCAAAGGAAATCTTCCCATCAGGAAAGAAAGTCCCTATTTGTAGTTTTCTGAACAGTCCTATGTTCTTAAATATACAAGTGTCATGCACCTTCCCTAACCAACCAACACTGCTATCGGTGAAGCATCCCCTGTGATCTACTAGTACTTGCAAAACCATAGACAAATAGTTATGTTAATGTACTCTGTGGCAAGGTGGTCTGGTGCCAAAAAGGGATATGCGTGCTGTCTGTTGGTATACTTAAGTTCAGAAACCCTATCGCTGCAAATAAATCCATTACGTCCTGCATGTTGCCAAAAGTCACAATCCTGTGTAGCAGGAGACGACTAATTGCCCTACACATTTGCATAACAATGGCCCTTATTGTGGCTTTTCCAACTGCAAAATGATTTCCTGCTGATGTGTAGCAATCTGGTGTTGCAAGTTTCCACAGTGTAATTGCCAATCACTTCTCCACTGTCAGTGCAGTTCTCATTCTTGTGTCCGCTATGCAGGAGGGCTAGGGTGAGTTTGGCACACAGATCCAGGAATGTTTGGCAGCCACTGCTCATCATCCCAAACCTGCATTCTGATGTGATCTGACCAGTCAGTGCTTGTTTCTTAAGCCCAGAAGCAATGCTACACCTTGTGCAGCTGCTCCATGAATGCCACCAACAACCTTGAATTGGTTCTTGCTGTGTTCCACAGTAATCTGCCCTCCAGAAAATTGTCATGTTCCCTGTGGCTTTTTCAGTTCTGCAAATACAAGATGATTGTGAGTCCTGTGCTTGAATTGCTCATGGCAATAGTGCAGAGCTGTGCAGACTCCATGCCCTGTCAGCGATGGCAGACAGTGACAAATTCTGCACAGGTTTGTGGGATTTTAAAAATTGGTGCAAAAAATTATGGGAGTGAGATGGCATTATAGAGTGGAGAAAGTTACATGATGGGAACTTGACCCTGCCATCCCTGCATAACTTGTTTCTGTCCCATCATGCATTGCCAAAACGTTCCAAAAAACAATGTGTGAAGGTTGATAGACAATTGCACACTGGGATACCTAGCCACGGTGCACCTCACTGTGCATGAAAACGAGCACTGAATATGCAGGGAGCCAAGCATGCACACAGCCAAGTGATGTACTAACTGCAGCAGCCTTATTCTGACATAATTTATGTTGGCAAAAGTTTGTAGTGTAGATGTGCTGTAACCATGCTTGTGGATCCTGCTGGCACACACTAAAAGTTCCTTAATGTGCATTGACATAGTACAGTTCGAAATGGAAGTACATAAATGCACACTAGAGAACTTTTAGTGTGCAGCAGGGGGTCCGTGCAGACAGACAGTGCGTGACACACTAGTGCATACTAGAATTTATACCCCAGCTGGTGTGTGCTAATGCACCATGTAGAAAAGCCTTTAGACTCCAATTATTCGCAGTTGGACTCTTTGATCTACTTATAACCAAATAGCAATATGTGAATGCAAAGAAGTTTAGGACAGAAGGTGTAAATTAAAAAGTTTGCCCTACTTTAACTTACACATTCTTACACCCCTGTTAGATGCTTTTCTTGTTACATTCTCTTCTGTCCCCTCAGTTTGTGATTTATGCTAGCTTAGACTCCTGTCACTCAGTGGGCCAAATTCAGAGTTATTGTGCAAGGTGTATGAGTGCAAGTCTTCATACCTAAGTCTAAATCTGAAGCGGCTCAGTTCTCCATACTGTTACACTTGTTTTAAGCAAGTGCAACTGCTCTGATAATCAATAGCATTACATCAGCATAAACTTAATACAATGGAGTGAAGATTGCTTTGAGGGAGGGACTCTGATGGGTTTATCTTGGTGGTTGTCTGCCAGGAGGAAGTTGTTGCCCATTTTACTGTTTGGAGGGGGGAAGGGAGGACCAAACATGAATCTTGCACTGGATCTAAAAGAAGAAAGAATTGCATTAATCCTGATCTCTCGTCTCCAGGAATTAAAGAAGCCTAGAACTCTCTAGTGAGACTGCTCCATTTCCTAGATTGGTGAGCTTCACACTGGGGCCTATCAGCCACAGCTGCGGTAGTTAGTTATGCAGGGATAGGTGGTCACCAAGATCACTTTGTGCCTGATAATTTGGGTACTCTGAGGATCATGACATGCAGGTGAATGATTTAGAATTTTGCCTCCAATGTTTGTTTGCAAAATGCTTGTGAGAAGATCTTGAAATTCTTGAATTGTTGTTCCTCAGAATTGTTCATGAAGTTCTTCCTTTGGTATGAATAGCACACACATCTCATTGTGGTTGTTTGATATTCAGATTTAGAAATGTGCTGTGTTGGCTAGTTACAGAAGTCAAGTGATACTGTGCTAGAAAAACTGGAGTGCTGTAATGTTTATGGGAAAGTGAACACAAAGTGAGCACAACTGATGTTTGTATTTATTTGAACTCAAAATTAATATTCATAGCAACTTTTTCCTCCATTGTATGGTTAGCCCAATATAATTTAAATAGAAATTGGAATTGGGTGAGGAGAACATGCAGAGTACAAGTGCTATTTTCTCTCACCTATTCTTTATCTTTTGGCAGTTGGCTGCAGCATAACGGGCAGTTGCAGCTTCCACATAGCCTTCACATTGTAGCCAAACCAAGAACATAAGAATGGCCATACTGGGTCAGACCAATGGTCCATCTAGCCCAGTATCCTGTCTTCCAACAGTGGCCAATGCCAGGTGCTTCAGAGGGAATTAACAGAATAGGTAATCGTCAAGTGATGAATTCCCTGTTGCCCATTCCCAGCTTCTGTAATCTAATCTAGGAACACAAAAAGTATGGATCACTATGCCTAAATCTGCAAGACAAAGTAAGGAGTGAATATTTTTAGCTAGCTGGAGCCGCATTCTAGCTGGTATAGTTTATTGGAGCATCCATAGGGCCCTGAGACACTACAGTACCTTAACTATTGGCAAGCAGATGCCCTCTTCTGTGGGCAACTAATTGCTAGTTCTACCAGATCCTCCAAGTACTTTCCTTTTTTGATTAGTATTCTCTCTATTTTATCCTAATACAGCTCGAGCCAGCTATTTTTCATCCAGAGTTCAAATTCCACCCCCATCTGCTGAAACAGTAAAACAGCTGGGAGACAATATTGGTCATTCTTGAAGAAGGGAAGGGCCAGCATGGGGTGTTAGCCTGTTGATAGCACTGTAATACATAGGGTCTAACAATTTCCTCTAGTGGCTTTATATAGCTCAAGAGAGGAAAACAGGACTTAGCCCTGTGCAATCCCACTGCAGATAGCTTTCAGGGAAGAGGAGCAGCTCCTCATTACAACTTTTTGGGCTCTGTCAGAGAAAAACAACTGTCGCCCACCTGACGTGACTATCTGTTCCATCAAAGTCTCATAGGCAAGTCAATAGTCCTGTATATCTTGACTGACTGACTGACTGGTGTCAAAATCTGCAGAGAGCTCAAGCAAGCATTATCATGGATGCTTTGCCTAAAGCCATAGGGTGAAAATCTGTCGGCACAATCAGCACCAGCTCTGTACCAGAGAACAACTTGCTTTTTGTTCTCTTATGTTTTATACTGAGTGCCAGGTTGCTCAGTTTGGGGGAAAATCATCTTGGATGAGGAAAGCATATGACGAATGGAAAATGCCAGCAATTTGACACTGGCATTGATTGCTGTTGCTTGTCAATCAAGAGAATTTACATGTCCAGTCACATTGGTAGATCTGAGATGCAGAATCAATATTTACATATGTTTTTTATTCTAGACTTTGGCCAGAAATGCAAATCTGAAGCTATCACATTTTGAAATAATGTATTCTATGTGGCAAATTGCAATCCCAAGGGTCTGATATATTAAAATGACCCAGAGTTCATTTGAAATGTGTTAATGGCAATGTCATAATTATTTTAGAATACATTCTTAAATATGTTATGTGAAATCCCACAGTCCTCCGTGCAACACCCACCATCTTCCTGACTGCTTAATGAGTGGTTGAGAGTTACAGTGCCTCCATCTTGTGGCAAACTTGAGGAATAGATCTTCCTTAGTACTCTCCCAAAATGCAATCCAAAAACAGTATGATTATACAGATCTTCCCAGGTATAGGACCTGATCCCACAGCCCTTAGCAGGGCAAAACCCCCTCTGACTTTTCTCAGATTCCATTTTGCAGTTTCAGCTAGGGATGTCCTTTCTCCATCTGACCCCTTCACTCTGCCGGGCTGACAGCAGAAAGAATTTGCCTTTCCTTACGGAGTCAGGGAGGCACTATACGTCTATAAAGTGATAGTTTATACTGTAAATGAATAATAGTATTTAGGTCTCCAGAATTCTAACTACTTATACATACTTGTCACAGCAGACACTCTCAATTACCATAATTCCATTGCACTATTGTAACCCCCAAGGAGATTACATAGATTCCTGGAGCTCTGTCTGCTGGCAGCTCAGGGAGGAGGAGCCAAGGCAACCTCAGAGTCTGCCCAGCAACCAATAGGGAGTGGAGATGCCCCTCCCAGGGAGTTGAGGACAGAGAGAGAAGCCATTTTGAGAGAGGCTGGAGCCAGCCAGGGCAAGGGCTGAACTGGCTGTGTGGGGAGCTGGTGAGTCCCAGGCCTGCAAGCAGGGTTCCCCCTGAGAACTGGCTTCTAGGGACCTGACACCAGATCCCCCAGCTGGGTTTTCCTCCCCCACGGATGATTCCCAATTGTTACGTTTGCTGAAAAATTTCCCCAGCCAGGCTGGGTTCGCCTCCAGCTCCCCTGGTGAGACCAGTCCCCACATGGTCAGCGCTGCTAGTCCAGGGCTGATTCCTGCCTGAGGAGGATCCCTGCCAGCGGACAGCAGCCCCTGGAATCGTCCAGCGTCATCCTTAACCCTGAAGATCATTTGTGGAGTTCGTGAGTGCCTTGTCTTTAGTTAGTTAGTCAGGGAATTTGTTTTGGGGACCCTCTACTCCCTGAACTGTGTCCTCAAGCCAGGGAGTGAGGGTTTGAGGATTTTATAATCTACCGCTTATTACACCTGTGGAGGGATTCACCACCTCCTCCCACTTGTGGGTCTTTTGGGCTGTACTGAACCCAGTCAGCCACACTGCTACACCTCTGCAGAGAATTGTATAGGTCATCAAGGGCCCCAGCAAGGTACGCATACCAACAGGACACTAGTTTTGCATTTGTTACATCCAGACACGGGTATTTTAAGTGTGGGCACTGGTGACCCTAAAAATAGTGTTTCCCCTGTTATGTTGTATTTGTTGCCTGTTTAATATAATTGTTGTGTTGAATATATTTTTATGTGTTGTGTTATTTCTTGGAAGTCTCCAACTATCTGGCAAATAAGTGGGGATTCCTATGTAGTTAGAATTTTCCGCCCAAGCTGCCCTGGTGACTCTGCCAGGAAGGAGCGAGGGGGGTGGAGGCACCGCCAACTAATTTCATAACCAAAAAAAAGATTCACCCTACTGAGTGGGTGGCGGGATCCAAAAGAACCCAGACCTGTCCATCAGAACCTGTAAGTGGATTGCCAGTAAAGGAGGTAATCAGGTGGAGAGGGGCATTTTTTCTTCATAAGTCTTCAGTTACCTTAGTTGACTACTAGCATGGATACAGATTTAACGTGTGTGTGTGCATGAGTGTGCATTTGCGTGCACACCTCTCTCCGCTTTAAAATGCAATTGTTCAACTTGGATGAGTGCCACATGACAACAGAAGCTTTGCACTCTCCCAGGAAGAGAGCCTTGTGATTGGTGCTGTACAGAACACAGAAGACAACCAGTTCTTTTCTTCATTCTACTTCAGACAGACACAACAGTTCAGACTCGTACATACTAGGTTATCGGTTGAAGGTCTAAGCTCAATGTAGGGGCAGATACGTCACTTTTTATTTGGTTTTGACAGTTTTCTCTTTGAGGTTCTGTCCTGAAATGCTGCTTTGAAGCAGCGTGTTTTGAATATAGAAAGGATGCCGTTTGGGGGACAAGCCAGCTCTGTTGCTGAGAAGGTCCCCTCTCCAAGTGTTCTCGTGCACAAGAATGGGCTTTAGTAGATGGACTCTCACAGACTGTACTCCTTGCTCACTATGGACTTTATCTCCCTGCATGGAGGGAAACAAGCCATCTGTATTGGATGGGTTTCTTATGATGTCAGAGTAGCCTCTATTGAATAGCTCTGCAGTTGTTCCCTCCCCATCTCTGCAGGGTCAGTAGGATGAGGAAACTTAATCAGAAATGTAAACTGGAGATGGGGAAGTCATTTATTTGGGGCATGGCTCTCCACTCCTTTCGAGCGCAGCTGAGATAATGTGGGTGGAAGGCTGGTTGCAGCTCCTTGGCCCACATTTTTATGAAAAATGGAACAGTCTGATAGTAATTTTTTCACAAAAAGTCTTTCCGTTGAAAAGGGCTTAAAAAAGGGTGAAAAAATAATTCATAAAATTTTGACCAGCTCTGCTAGAGAGCAAGGAAATACTAAGTTATGGGATACTTCTTAACCATTCCTTAATGGCCACCCAGTCTGTAACACTGACAGTGGCAGACTGTACTATCCCAAGGAACTTCCTCCTGCTTCTAGTTGATAAGGGAACAGGGCCGGC
Source organism: Mauremys mutica (assembly GCF_020497125.1). Classification (NCBI taxonomy): domain Eukaryota; kingdom Metazoa; phylum Chordata; order Testudines; family Geoemydidae; genus Mauremys; species Mauremys mutica. The sequence goes on along the minus strand of NC_059073.1, from coordinate 253,072,565 downwards.
TCTAGGATTTTTGCCATCCCAAGCAAAAAAAATGTTGGCCGCCCCCCCTTTTTTTTCCGTGCCCCCCGGCCTCACCCCAACCCCACCCCTTCCGAACCCCATCCCCAAATCCCGAGCCCTGCCTCCTCCCCTGGGCGTGCCGCATTTCCCCTCCCCATTGCTTCCTGGGGGCCTCCTGCGACCTCCCACCCTAGCTCACCTCCACTCCGCCTGCTCCCCCGGGTGCGCTGCCGCTCCGCTTCTCTCCCCTCCCTCTCAGGTGAGGGAGGGCAGAGAAGCGGAGCAGGCGGAGCGGAGGTGAGCTAGGGTCGGGGGGGCCGCAGGAAGTAATGGGGGGTAGAGGAACCGCTCCCCGCTCCAGCTCACCTCTGCTCCACCACCGCTGCCTCCCCCGAGCGCCCGCCGCTTGGCTTCTCCTCCCTCCCAGACTTGCTGCACAAAACAGCTGTTTTGCGTGCAGCAAGCCTGGGAGGGAGGGGGAGAAGCGAAGCAGCGACGGCGCGCTCAGGGGAGCAGGCGGAGGCGGAGCAGAGGCGAGCTGGGGTGGCGAGCTGGAGTGGTGGGGGCACTTTTTCCCCATGCCCCAGAGTTGGCACCTATGATGGCTGGCACCAGAATGCCGCCCCTAGAAAAGTGCCGCCCCAAGCACCTGCTTGTTTTGCTGGTGCCTGGAGCCAGCCCTGTAAGGGAACATGCAACACATTAATCTTTCATGTAGGCTTGTGCCACATCCATCCATGGAGTAAGCTCATCTAATTCAGTGGAGTTGAGGTGAGGATGAATTTGGCCCACCATCTATATTTTGCAGACAGTACATGTATTGACCTGGCCTGAGGGGGGTGGTACTTGAATTACCATGAGTCACCAGAGCCTGCTTTGGTTTTGCCCTCATATTGCCATTGAAGCAAACACTCAGCTCAATAGTAAACCTAGCCTTCTCCATCAACCATGTTTTCTCTCATTTGCTTGCTCATATATGCAGTCCTTGCACTGTCACTGCCTTCTGTACTTGCCATCTTCAAACTGTGAGTTATAAGTTACTCTTGTACTTAGCACAGTGTCTGCATATGGACTCCAAAACATGCATAAACTTTGTCCCTGGGTACAGCATGCTGATTCTTGCCTTGACCATGCCTCATGCACATAAAACATATATATAATATGCACATGTAGTGTGAGAAACATGGAAGAGAATGTGAGCAGTGTCTGACCAGGAGTATTTAAAAGCCATGTGACAAGCAAATATGAGCAAGAGACTATAGCTTTATTTAGCTCTGAAATGAATAATCACAGATTTCCAGAACATATTTACCCTGTTTTCATAATTCTCTGTTCTGAGGTCCCACAGTGAAAACAACAGGGTACCTCAACATGAAACTAGTTTAATATTAGATATGGTTCAGGTTGCCTACAAGCTGTACATCTTTTCCCCAGTCTAAAGCCTCAATTCTGCAGAGACTTATGCATATGCATAATTTTACTCATGTGAATAGTCCCAGTGCAGCTCAATATTGCTCAATATTTAAAGGAAGGCAAATAAGTATGTGTTTGGAGGACTGGGGCCTATGTTTTCACCTTGTTCTTTTCAAGGAAATTGGACATATGAATAATAGAACCGTTTAGATAGTACTTGGACCTGCTATGAGTGTAGGGGACTGGCTAGATAACTTCTCGAGGTCCCTTCCAGTCCTACAATTCTATGATTCTAACAGAAAAATGGTCTGAGAGGGAAAAGAGATATAACAGAGAATCTGAAAATCCCACTTTCATGTACTGTATGTTGAGCTCTTTCATAATCTGCAGAATGCTTTTCACGTAATCATCTCTGGCAAGCACAGTAGAATTGAAATTTATAGTGGCAGTGTCCCATGGCAGGTTCAATGCACACAGTAGCATTTAGAAGTAACTTTATTAATGAAAATGATGATAAATAAAAATTGCATTTGTTTTTGTCCTGCAAGCACCTTAGAGTTGACGCTTAGCTTTTGGAGAATATATACTTGCCTCACTCTACCTTTTTGTCACCATCATGTGGTGGGACTCAATAGCACTGATACAAAGAGAAGAGGGCTTCTCTAATAATTTATCTACATTATAGATTGATTCCTGTGTATTCTGTTCCTTTTTTTAAAGTGAATTTCCTTGAAATCCATCTATTTGTAATATAAATCCTTAGTGAATTTTGAACATTCTTTCATTAAATGTTAATATTTTCAAGAAGATTGTATGCCTCATGCTGAAGAATTTATTGCCTTCTTCATAGGTTTAACAAAATGTTATTTCTTTGCTTTTTCACCTAAGGTTCAATGGCACTTGCACATTTTAATTAAATAAAATAAATACCAATATTACCATTTCAAATATGATTTAATCTGACATTTTGAATATTAAATATTTTTCTCTTATTCAAGTTAGATCATACCATGGGACATTAAAACATAACATACAATTTCTAGTTTTGACCCTTTCAAATACTGAGTTTGCATAAATTATATATAGGAGCCAATTTAGTTCCAGATCCTGAGGTGTGCTGAGAACCTACAATTTCCATGGAGGTCAGCTGAAGTTTTAGTATTTACCTCAATGGGATCAAAAACAAACCCTCAATATGAATTGCTATGCTCCTATTTCCTTTTGACAATAAAGTTATCCATATATGTTTATACTTTACACTTTTGGATTTCAAGACCAGAGTAGACAGAAGTCTAGACTAGTGAAGAACTTAGGAGAAAAACAAAAATAATTAATTATTTAGTCAAATTCACCTGGAAAGATAGTGCATTTGATACTATCAGGCACGGTTGGGTTCTCTTTCCTCTTCTAATTGTATCCGATTCTCATTGTTAAAGAATTCCTCATCCCAAGCTAGTCTATTATTTCTGGAACTTGTAGAAAGGTTAGTGAGTCTCCAGAGTTGTGATTACTTTTTCTAGTTGACATTTATTGATCTCATTACCTTCATGCTCATATTTCAATTTTTTTTTCATTTTGTTACCATTTCAAAGATGACAGAAATGCTGCAGTACTCACTCTATTAGAACTGTACGTAATTAAAATTTGTACACAGTGTTTCATCAGAACTTCACTGTCAAAACCTCAGCATGTGTTGTTTACAAATTAGATTGTTATAATTAGAACCCAAAATTACTGCAAAAATAAAAACTGAATTTATATTGAACTAAGCATCTACTTTATTTTTGCTCTTCAGTACTGTGACACCCTTGGCCACAAAGCAAGTTGTCACTGTAATAGACTTAGGATGAAATTCACCACTGTGCAGAAGCCAGCAGAAGTTCACTTAAGCCATCTTTTGAGGTTGTAAATTGGAATTACAAGGGGAGCTGTTCTTCTAGCCCCCTGCACAGAGGAGAATTTCACCCTCTGATCTTATCACTCATTTGTTTTCCTGTTTTCAATTATCACTGAAATTTTTACATCACTGCAAAATTCTATCTCCTCCCCTGTTCCACTCCAAGGCCCAATGAAATTCTACGATTATCCTGGAATAAGGAAAGAAAGAGTAGCATTTCAACTGATTTAGATGGAATGTGGGATGTTAAAGCCCTTTACCTATTTTAGTAGGCAAAACGTCATAATACATGGAGAAAACAAATCTTAGTTTATTTGTCTTCCTTAGATAATAGATTAAGGTGTCAGAAGCTTAAAACTATTGTTTCATAGACAACTAATAATATAAGGATATTCATGTTCAATTAGTATCAGAATTATGAAGGATGCTAACTGACAAAACTGCTGTCAACCTAAAACTTCCTTGGTGTCTGATATCTTTCTTTGTAAAAGCTCTTTAACGGTTGTCTGCTGATGCACTATCAAGGACAACTGATAAAATGCTGGCACCATGATACGTGCATAACTAACATGGTGGTCTTCTGATGGTGCAAAATAAAATCTTCCATAGAAATATATGGATAATAGGTATGCTGTAGGTTGTGCAGTAGTCCAAGTGGTGCCTGAGTAAACATCTAGTTAAATGGATGTGAGTTTTGTTGATTAAATGTAGTCCCTAGTGGAAGTTTGCCAATATCACCCCCCCACACACAGCCCCAAAATGATAGTTCAGTGTGATTGACAGTCACTGCTAAAGGGAAGCAATGACTGGAATACCAAAGGTACTTTGATGGGGTTGTGGGGGGAGCATTCCAGTGTCAGGAGGGGGAGAGCAGGAAATAAGCAGGCGTGGAGATTTATGGACATTTTAAGCCTTTTTCGTAATAAAGAGCATTATATTTGGCTGTATATTGATTCCAGATTTTAAAATATCTCTGTCCCTTCCTGGCTGAGGGAGAGAAACATAAGCCAGATTTATTATTGGCTGTTTAGGAGAAAATTTAATGTAAAGTCTGCTATTGTGTTCACACGAAATAGTTGTTTGCTCATTTTCAGGCCTCTGGCTAGAGGCATTTTGAACTGCCATGTGAAGTGCCCACCCATAAAGGAGTGGATGGTCCCCCTTCACTGACACATCTTGCTTCCTGTGGCTGGACTATATGTGAACTGTTGCCACAAGAGTGGCAGAAAAGTCATGTGCTTTGCATCTTCAGCATTCTTCCTCCACCAACTTCTCCACTCCTTTTCCTGAGTTGCGTTCTTGTGAACTTAATAAAAAGTGCTGCACCTTCTTTACTGGTAAACATGACTCCTGAGTCCTTCATAAACATTACGGGCACTATGTCTAGTTAACAGTCTCCTGAACCTCAGGCTGCAACCTTTTAAACTAACTTATGTGTGTGGACAATTTGCTGGTGTCTTATGGCAGGGCAACATGGATGATGACTAAAATGTCAAGGTAAAGTAAAACTCAGTGCCAGTCAATGGGAACAATATTGTGAATATTAGAGCAGTATCAATCCAAATAGATGAATATGTGCCATCTTGACCATGTAACATAAATATCAATGCAGGTAATACCAGGGGAGGAGGAGATCGAGTGCTCTTACCTCTGGGAAAAATCCAAAGGAGGGAAGTCTTCATCATTCCATTGTGTAGGCAGATTTTGCTCCACTGTGGAACAGTTAGGGAGCTCTGGCCCCGGAGAGGATCTGTTAGAGCAGGGGAGGGCAAACTACGGCCCGTGGGCCGGATCCGGCCTGCAGGATTGCCAGCCCTGTGGCACAGGGGGGCTAAGGCAGGCTCCCTACCTGCCTTGGCCCCTTGCCACTCCCAGAAGTCGCTGGCACCACATCCCTGTAGCCCCCAGGGGTGGGGGAGGAGGAGGGCAGAGGGCTCTGTGCATTGCCCTTAGCTGCAGGTACCGCCCCACACAGCTCCCATTGGCCAGGAACAGGGAACTGTGGCCAATGGGAGCTTCAGGGGTGGTACCGCAGGTGAGGGCAGCACGTGGTGGAGCTGCCTGCCCCACCCCACCCCCAGGAGCCACTGCGGAACATGCTGGCCACTTCTGGGAGCAGCGCGGGACCAGGGCAAACAGGGAGCCTGCCTTAGCCCCACTGCAGGTCTCTGCCACCCCGGAGCCACTTGAGGTAAGCTGGAACCTGCACCCAAGCCCCAGCCCTGAGCCCCCTGCCGCACCCCAACCCCTGCCCTGAGTCCCGTCCCCTCCCACACTCCACACCCCCTGCTCTGAGCCCTCAACCTCCTGCTCTGAGCCCTTTCCTGCACCCCACACCCCTCCTGCACCCAACCCTTTGCCCTGAGCCCCCTCCTGTGCTCTGCACCACCTCTTGCACCCCAACTCCCTGCCCTTAGCCCCCTGATGTACCCCGCACCCCTCCTGCACCCCAACCCCTTGCCCTGAGCCCCTTCGTGCACACCATACCCAATCCCACACCCCGCACTCCCTTCTGCATCCCAAACCCCTGCCCCAGCTCTACATTCATGGCCCTGCATAAAATTTACCCACACAGATTTTGCCCTTGGGTCTTTTTTGCCCACCCCGGTAGCCAAGTACCCCCTGATGATAGTTATTCTTGGTGCACTCCTTAAAATTGTGTGTGTGGGATCAATGCACAACATGGATGAATTGGTCATCTTCTTCAACGCTTACCTGGTTGGCTGTAGCAATTGTTCACCATTTGGTCCATTCCTCTGAGGCTGCAAGGGCTTGTGTGACGAAGCGGGACTGTTCGTACTGGGGGCTGGGAATGCTGTGTGCAGTTCTTAAGTATCTAGCAAAGCAAAAGGCCAGTGCAACCGAATGCCTGACACTCTGTCTCCTAGCAACTGATGGCCTGGGCCCCTCTCCTGCAAAGGTGCAACTAAAGGTGTTGGAGACAAAGGGGTCAGGTGACCTCCTGGCCCGGGAAAGAAGCTGAGCAAAGAGGAGGGGCTGGAGGGGGCTGGGCAGACTGGAGCTGGCTGGGGAAAGAAGGGAAGCACAGACAGGGCTCTGATTCCCCAATGGGGGCTGTGGGGCTCCCGGGGCCCCAAGATGGACCTAACAGGGGGGATCCTGTTGTCAGTGCCTGCAAGACCTGTGTTGGACTGTGTTCCTGTCGTCTAAATAAACCTTCTGCTTTACTGGCTGGCTGAGAGTCCTGGTGAATCACAGGGAGCCCAGGGGTGCAGGGCCCTGACTCCCCCACACTCCGTGACAGCTTGATGGGCTGAGAGTCCAATGTCAGAGAAGACTTGATGCACCTATGTAATAGGGGATCTGCCTTTGGACTGCCTCCACCCCTCGGTTGGTAGAATTTTATCCCAGATGTTACCAGCCATCCATAAAATGGTTTTCACTGGAACAACTTGTGCCATGCTCGCAACATGTCTGAAAAGTGTCAGAATCCATCTGTGGACAATAGCCCCAGCAGTGTGTAGACGGAGTGACCATAAACATCTACCCTACAAATGAAATTATTCAACTTTTATGCCCAATTTATGACATTGGCATTTTGTGTGGAAAGCCTCCACCTTTGCCCAGTCTGAGCAGCATAGTGTCTATGTTTCACAACTATCCAACAGTACGGAGAGGATACAGCTTGAATAGATCCTGAACTTGATTGTCGTGCTAAGATGATGTTGACTCCATATTGGTTGTAAATGACCCATGGCAAATGCTGCGATGCCAGTCTGGTGGAGAACCTCCATGTGAGAGTTGGAGGAACTGGTGAGTAGAGAACCCAAATAGGAAAAGCTGGAGAATGCTTTGACAGTTTCTTTATTCAAAGAGATTGGAGTCATGGGTGGACCTGATCCTAGATGGGTGCAGCTTTCTCTTTGACCATAAAATATGTAGGCCAAACTTAGCCAACTCCTCCTCCATTAGCAGGAGTATCTCGCAAAACCTGTCAGGGTTCTGTACTAGAAAGAACAACGTTATCGGCATAGCCATGGTCTGAGAGCAAGAAATCACTGATTTTAATGCTTATGGACCTGATGGAATGCTACCTTATGAAATCCATTGCCCAACAAAAGAGTGCAGGGGTCAAGACGCAGCCCTGCCTAACACCAGATTTAAAAGGTGTGCTGGTCACTCAAGTTAATATAACCTGATTTTAATTTAACTCTTTGACATAGTCTTCCTGGGATAAGGAGGAAATGTCACCTCCCCTGTACTTCCACAGTTTTCTTTCTCTGCATAATATGGGAGAGCTAAGAGTAACAGCTTAGACAACATTTCCTTCAGTTTACATCTAAGCTTTAATGTCATTTTAATAGAGTTGCTTTGCATTTAACATTCAGTTCTAGTTCCCCATTCATATGGACAAGAATAAAATAAAGCAGCTTTATGCAGTTTTTCGATATCCAGCCCATCAGCACATACATAGTTTGCTAATACAAGGAGACTGAACAGAGTAAAGACCATCACAGAGAAATCAAAATTTTAGTTACCTCTCTTAAAGATGTCTTTCTAATGAAATTTTCTTTGTGGAATTTACTATTAGGCAAATGTAATATAAAGAGATATATTGAAATGCAGAGCATGTTCGTTCTTCATAAAGAGATTGATGTATTAAATATTTATGCAAACATATTAAATTGGCAAGTGTATGAAAACATTACTACATCTTCATCACTTTCACATCTCATCTTTATAAAAAGAATCTTTTTGCTATAAAGATAGAACCGAATTGTAACATTGGAATCATTCTCTACAATTTTTACACCAGTGGCTACATATCATTCTTTCTCTATCTTTTCCTAATTCAGCTAAACAACACAACTAACAGTGATGAGAAATCAATGAATACTACTACTTAATGGAAAAAAGAAAGGATCTTTGTATCAGTGGACACTATTACCCACCGGAAATATTGGGCTTTTGCTAATGCTGGTGTGGGGTCCTTAACTGAATTGCTTAGTGGTGTGAAAGGGATTTATTCAGCATTCTTCTGAAAATAATCCATGATTAACTGTTCAGTACTGAGCTGGTTAAGAAATGACCAATTTGAGTGGCTATATAATATTTAACACTTTCCATGTTACATTTTTTATTTAATTAACTAGTCTTCACAGTAGTCTGGTGAGTAAAGTAAGTACCATCTGATGCAGAGTAGCTGCCCAAAGCCACAGAAAAGATTCCATGTCACAGCAGAGTTAGAACTTAAGTGTGTGAATTACATTCTCAGTCAGCTACACAAACTACTACACTTGACCCCTCTCAAAGTCAGTGGGAGTTTGGGGCTTATAAGGAATGAGCCTATTACTCTCCTGCTTTAGTACAACCATCATACAGACTGTGGCATTTTACCAACTATGGAATGAATTGCAAGCTGTAATATATACATTGATTAGTCAACACTTGTGGATTTCCAAAAGCTCCACCCACAATAAAGTGATGTCAGTTTCCACAGTAACCAAAAGACTTCTGGGGGCATATCCCAGTGGGGCATTCTTTGCACTGCTTTAAACTGAGCTGCTCTTTCATTTCTTTCCCAGGGAATTATGGGAGGACTTGTCTATCCTTTCTGGGCACTAGAAGGAAATGTGTGAAGGCACTGGAGGAATAGTGGCACTTGAGTGGAACTAGCCTGCATCCCCACTGTAGAGAGATCATGTTAGCTGATGATGAGTTGTGCTCACTTGGGATTTAGCCGATAGCCCCTAAAGGGCCAGCTAACTTGAGTTAAAAGTGTGTGGATAGAATCTGAGTTGGGAACAACACTTGAGTTAACTTTTCAGTGAAGATAAACACTTATGTAGGTAGCTAGCTTCAGACATAAGTTTGAAAATTTTGGTCTAACCTTTCTGTCTTAGCTTCTCCTTATTCAGACAAAACTGACTTCAATGAGAATTTTGCTTGAATAAGGATTTCAGGATCTGATTCTGTAAAATGGAGATAATAATAATACCTCTCAAGAGACTGTAAGGATTAATTAATGTTTATAAAGCAATTTCAAGGTAATAAATGCTAAGTGCACTTATTAATAATACCAACCTTGTGTAAGTTGAGTGGACAGATGAGCTGGAGAACATTTCATTATTCCAGTTAACATTACAGACAGATGACCTGATTCTCTGCTTCCTTGCATCTTGAGAAGTCACTTACACATCTGCGAAGAGAGCATAGAGTGGGTGTAAAATGTTACCAAAGCAGAATAGTAGCATTTTACACCGACTTACACAGCTGGAAATGACAACACATGGTCCAAGTCAGTGAAGAATTAGGCCCAGAGAATATAAAGTATCTTGCATATAATTGAGAATCATAATTCTGGATTACCTGTGATTAATGAAAGGAAGACACAGTTCCTCCAGAGCCTTGATGTACTGTTTAGAGACTGACAATCTCTAGTTGTTCCATTTAACAAATATTAATCTCTTTTCCTCATGATTGTATCCACCAAGTTGTTCATAAAATAGATCCAGTTAGTAATATTTATTATTCCCCTGATCTTGCAAGTTGGAATGAGCCTAAAATGACTTTTAGTTATCAAAATACAGCAGGGTCACTTGAGCCCTTCCCAGGTGGACAAAACATATTCCTTGCACACAACCTTAGTGAATGAACTGGCAAAGCTTTGTGAGTCTTGAGGAGGAAAATATTCTCCCTTTTCCTACCAGGCTGTGAAGCTACTGCACATCCACTGCTACATTTTCAAGGCTGTAGCTCCCGAAGCAGGTGGTATGGGTTAACCAATCCAGCTGTGTAGTTGCCACCCACCAAACCTTCTGCCTTCTAGAGTGGAAAGAATACAGGTCTCAGATGGTGTGAACTACTCTGCATCCTCTCTTTAACTTCACAGTGGAATTTCACCACTTCCACAGTGTGGGAGGCTGTTCATGGCGCTTTATTGCATTGAAGGAATTTGGCCTTCTGTGTGGGTCTTTCAGACAGGCCCTTAAATTGCTTTCATGAGCTGGAAAATTAGAATTGTATCACGGAGAATCAATGACTCACAAAGCAAATTTACTCAGTTCACAACTGAGAAAGATGTTTTTCTAACTGCCAGACCTGCAAACTCAGCCTTGCACTCAAGCTGCAGGCCAAAATTCTACTTGAAGTTACATCTTTGCAACACTACTGTTTGAAATAGGGTTGCAAAGAAATACATTAGGGAAAAATTACCTCTGCAATTGGAATGTGGTTAACAATTCTGTTAATTGGGTGTATAAATCATAGAAAGAAAGAATAATTTCTGGCTCACTCTCACAGCTCTGTTAGCTATGGAGTGCTAACAGGAGAAAAATAGTAAAAACATATTTTTGTCACTAGCATAAAAGGATGTGATTCTGAGTTAACACAGAAATCAGGCCTTTTGGGTAAGAGGCTACCATTTGCACATATCACTTTCCATAGTAGAGCCACACTTGAAAAACAGTGACTCAATTCTGCTTCCATTAAAGCCAATGATAGTTTTGACATTGATTTCAGCTGCAGTTCAACTTGGTCCCAAGGTCTGGTTTGTTTTGTAAAAATATTAATGGGCTTAAGCCATTTTTTCCCAATATAAAATATATAAATATTAACGGACCCAAATATAGCATTTTCACTTGTGTGCTTGACCAGTATTCCTTCCCACCCACACCCCCAGTAACTGACAGTATGCTGACTAGTTGTCACTCTTCACCCCAGGATACTTGAATTTCAGTAATTCTCTATGCCTATAGTTTTATAATCACTTAGTGTTTCTCATCCTAAAGGATCCTCTATGTAAATGTACAATATTATTGTTTCTGTATAGTTAATTTTTATGTTCTAAAAGTTGCCTTTTAAGTTGCCTTTTCCTTTTAAGGCTCAGTCAGCCCTATTTTGTTCTCTAAGTGTGTGTGTATATATGTGTATGTATGTGTGTATCTATATATTCAAATCTATTGTTAGATATGTGAAATGTTTCAAGTATGTTCAGTCAAGATTATATAGTACATGAATACCTTATTAACACTATTTAACTGAGACAGTCAAAGCAGGACAGTTGAACTGTCATAGCTGTTTGATCTTCTACGTTTTTACATCCTTATTACAGAATTTGTCTTGTGCAAAAGAAATATATCCTTCAGAACTTGCCAGGTTTACTACTTTAATTCACTATATTTAGAAATATAGAAGATCTTACTGGGTTTGTAAAGGAAGGATTTCTAAGCAGTTTCTACTTATACTGGATATTTAAAATATAGAACACTATTCTGGAAACAAATATGCAGCTTACAGGTAATGACTAACACTACGTGGTTTATTTTTTTAATGAACTAGCTGAATTACTGTTCATCTGCAGAGACAATGCTTATCTATTGATGAAATGAAGCTGAGTTTGCATAGTAAGCTAGGAGATTTATGGTGAGTGTACCTTGCAAAGAGGAAAGTGACAACCTGTTTTAGCTGCCTAATGTAGGAAACGTTTAATGCTTCTAGGTTTTAAGTTACAACACCCACCTAAACTCGTGAGCTTTTGGGGGAGATCATGACAAGGGCAGAGACAGAAGTTGGGGAGATTTCCATGCAGTGTTTTGCTCAACTGTGAGACACGTGCAGCTTTAGCCTCTCTCATCATTGTCCCCTGTAAATCTGTGCTTCTTGTCAACAGTGGAGGCATTGGCAGGACTCTTCCATTCTCGTAGCTGGCTGCTGGGAGACGATCATTCATCCCTCCCCAGTCCAGCCAGGGCGGAGGAGAAAGCCTAATTTGGGCTGCGGGGGCCCGGGCTACTACACCAGGTGGCTGCAGACAGGAATTTCCCTCCGTCTCAGGCAGCCTGAGTCTAACGCCACCCCCGAAGCCGCCTGGCTCCCGGCTGGTTTTTGCTTTCCAGAGAACGGCCCAATTGCACTTCAGCGCCACTCCTCGGGTCGGAATGGCTGGGAGCCCATCGTGTCCCCCTTTCATGCTGCACCTCGGACACTGCCGGCGGGCTTGAGGCGCTCAGTCCCAGCCAGCTGGGGAGCTGTGGCGGGCGGCTGCCTTCAGCCTGGGGGGAGGAGTGAGAGGGGGCGGGGAGACAGACAGGGAGGGGGATGCTGAGAGGACCGTGCCGGTCCGGAGCAGAGGAGCTGGGGCACGGTGCTGGGCCGAGGATGGTGCCGGCGCTCAGGGGCTCCTCGCAGGCTGACCCCGTTACGCAGGGGCCAGCCGCGGCCGTGCTACCCGCGCCTGCGGGCGCCTCTCCCGCCGCTGTCCCCGCTGCTCCGAGCCCGCCCGGCAGCACAGCGGCGAGGGGCAGCTCCCACCTGCTGCCTCGCTCGCGGGCCGGGGCCGGCACCGGCTGAGGGGCTCCCCCGGCGCCGCCCCCGCGCTCAGGCGCTGGCCGCAGCGGCGGCGGCACGTGAAGGACTTTGGTGCCCGGGACCCGGAGCCAGCGCGGTGCAGGCAGCGCCCCGCCGGGCGGCGGGACCGGCCATGGGGACCGGCTGCCTCGGAGAACCCCCCGCCTGGCTTGCGCCTGCCGGTGCCCGCGGCTGGGGGGTGCGGGGCTAGCGAGCGAGGTGCCGCCCCCGGCCTGGAAGTTGCGCCCTGCCCTGGTTCCTGGCGGAGCTGCCGGAGCCCCGCGGAACAGCATGCGGACTGGCCGCCTCCCGGCTCCCCTCGCTGCGCTCGGGCTGCCGCCGCTGCCCTCGGCGCATCTTGCTGCCGGCAGCTGTCAGGCGGGCGCTGGGGGAGAGCTCGCCGCCGCTTCACGCTGGCGGTGTGCCCAGCGGGGGTAGCACTTGCTGCTGCTGCTGCTGCTGCTGCTGCTGAGGAGGGGCCAGCCCGCGTTTTCCCCCCGCAAGCAGCGCACGGCGGGGCTGAGCCCCTGCCCCGTCCTCAGCCCGCCCGGACCCGCATGGCGTGCTACCTGGTCATCAGCTCCAGGCATCTCAGCAACGGGCACTACCGGGGCATTAAAGGAGTCTTCAGGGGACCGCTCTGCAAGAAAGGCGCGCACTCCCCGGTAACTGGCATTGCTCATTCCCTTACACTCAGGTAGACACACCGCGGCGGGTGGGGGGGATCGTGTATCAACCACCAGGATCGTGTATCAACACATAGGCGCGCACGGGGGGTGAAGGGGGGGGGGAGTCTCCGTACTGCTCTGCCTAGGCACGAGCGAGAGTCGGTCATCTGGGTGTTTTACAGAGATTTGCTGGTTCTGTCACTCTGCTCTGTGTGCTACTTGGAAAAGTTTCTCCCGAGACAGTTATTTGTGATGTGAGCGGCTGAGATTAAGGGGTTTTGCAGCGGCTCTGTTGCTTTGATGGAGGGGGGGGGGGAGATGTCCCCCTTAACGCTTTGTAGCCTGGGACACAAACTGAAAGATGTTGGGTTATTTTTGTAGATGGCTGATGAGTTGCAGCAGCTTCTTGTTTTACAGAAAAGTTAGCCGTTGAGATGAGGCGCTGTAACGTTTGCCTGATCAGCTTCAAGTGTAATGGTTTAGTAGATTCTGCAACTTGTAGACACGGAGAGGAATGCTCAACCTTTTATTTGTTTTCCTGTCAGTTAAAACTGAACTTGTATGTCACGTCTATTTGACTTTGGGGTAAAAGCACTACCTATCAAGATCAATCCTGGAAGACCATATTGAATGTATCAAGATTTGGGAAAGGTTGCTAAAAAATATAGACTGTCAAGATGTTTAAACAAAACATTTCTGGGTTGCTAAAAGGCATTTTATATCACTAGTATCTGCCTTGGAAGGTGATCTTAAAGATAAAGAATTCATGGGACTGCAGGTTTGGTACCAGTTCCCTTTCATTAAGAGGGCTGTAGAAATAAGGTAGAGAATCATGTCAAGAGAAGGTACTCTAGGTCTGATTCCGGTTGTTGCTTGTTAGTTATAGGAATGACTAGAATGCATAGTATCTTCGTATGCTTTAATCTGAATAATTATGGTGACATCATTATTTTTAAGTTGTTCAGTGATTGAAATGTAATTGTTCCATTCACAAACCTATTAAAGCTGAAGGTGTAAATTACATATGGATACTGAAGCTCAGAGAACATAAACAGAGCTTATCATTACAGTACACTGCTAGTGTACAATAAGTGAAATCCTGACCCCACTGATGTCCTGGGAAAACTCTCATTGACTTAAATAGGGCCAGATTTCCCCCTATTGATGTGTATCAGTCTGTACTTTAGAAAATGCAGTTGTAATTAAAGTCCCCGCTTCCTATTTATTTCATAATTCAAAAACAATTCAATAGAGTCATCTGAATAATAATTCCATATATAACTGAAATCTACACAGTGTAAGAGGGCAGAGTGCTGAGACCTCACATATGGGGATTTTACTTCCATTGCTTTATTTTTATCACACACTATAGTAAAACTGCTGGTATGGTATTCACCATAGTCTAATACTTTTTGAACTGTTTCAGGATCTCTGACTTAAGTGCCTGATCCAAACCCCTTTGAAGTCAGTGGAAGTCTTTGGATTAGGCCTTATATGTGTATATATATATATTTTCCTTATACAGTGAGCTTGATTCTAGTCTCACGTACACAAGTGCACACCAGTATGAGTCTATTGATTTCATTGGAGCTTCTCCTGGCTTACATCACTGCTAGTAATAGCAGAATCAAGCTCACAGTATTTCATGTAAAACTCTGTAACAGAAGGTCTTGTAAAAATCCTTAGTAACAATTTAGCTCTGCTTATAACTGCATGTACAAATGACTTGTCTCTGTGGGCATGAAATATGTATATTTGTATGTGGCATGCAACAGAGAAATAGAAAACACATCTGGATTTTTTTCTCCTACTTTTCAATTATAGATTATCTAATATCCATAGTAAATGTGTCTTCCAAACTACTTTGATAGAGTTCTAATATATAGGCTCAATTCTGCATTTCTTGCACATATGCTATCCTGGCACAAGGTGTTAGAACTCTATGAATAGATTATTTGTGGTGTATTTAAAATGATATTTCTGTCCAAGTTATAAAGAGAGGTAAAAAGTGGTGAATACCCTTTCCACCCACTCCCCCCAAAGGATCCAATATTCTGTAAGTGGGAGATATATAAAATGTTTACAGTTAAACTTTAGTAGGACTTTCCTTGTATTCAATTTATCAGAGCTCAAATTGGAAAAAAGTAATTGGAAATATGTACCCTAAAATTATAGTTGGAATATACTATTTCCCTCTGTTTTCAACTTGTTTCCCTTTCTTTCACCCTACAGCCCTACACAGTGGGGTATGATACCAGTCCTCTGAATCTAGGCACCAAATGAAATAAATGTAACATTTTTATTTCTCATTAGCATATAATTCCTTTGAGATAATAATGTAAGATTGTTTGGGAACTCAGGAGTAACTTTTGTTTTGACACAAGTATCAGACAGCAGAACAGGCACTTTAAAAATAATTAAAAATAAATAGTTTAAAAAATTGTTTGGTGTTTGTTTCGCTTCCTCTGTCTGTAAATCCAAGTGCCTTAGTAATCATGGGCCCCACTGTACAGGAATCAGTGGGAGAGAAAAGGTCCAATTTGTGTCCTCTTTCCAACGTATAAAGACACAAACTCCTGTTTCTGGACTCACGGGCCATGAGAGTTAAAGTTGTGAAATTGTATATCTAGGAATGCTATCACTGGGACAGGACTGAATCTTGCCAATCCTGATCCTTCATCCAGAATAACTGCAAGGGGAAATTCCACATTTGGAGGGAAAGAAGATTTTTCCAACAGGGATGATTTTTAATAGCTGCTCTTTGAACCTGCTCAGGGTTTTGGAAGGTTAGATCAGGGGTTCACATTTCTCAATCTTTCTCTCTATGAGGCCCACCCCAACTTGCTATAAAAACTCCATGGCCCACCTGTGCCACCATGACTGGTTTTCTGCATGTAAAAGCATTAGGGGGTAGCAAGTAGTGCAATTGCCTGGGGCCCCATGCCACAGGGGCCCCCACAAAACTATGTTGCTCAGGCTTTGGCTTTAGCCCTGGGTGGTGAGGCTCAAGGACCTGGGCTTCAGCCCCATCCATTGGGGCTTTGGCTTTCTGGCCTGGGCCCCAGTGAGTCTAATGCTGGCCCTACTTGGCGGACCCCCTGAAAACTGCTTGTGGCCCCCCAGGGGGCCCGGACCCCTGGTTGAGAACCGCTGGATTAGACTAAGTCATGGGGAGATGGCTTAGTAGGCAAGATTCAGTCCTGTCCCAGTGATAGCATGCGTCTGACGAAGTGAGCATTCACCCACAAAAGCTTATGCTCCAATACATCTGTTAGTCTTTAAGGTGCCACAGGACTCCTTGTTGCTGTAAATAATAATATACAATTACTTTTTATTAACGTACACCATAAAGTGTATAGGATGTGTAACATTGCTGAGTTAATGTTGGGAGTAACCTTAAGTCTTGAATTTCTGTACTTCTGAGTGCTTAATTTCTGAATCTGAATGTTGCATTAACACTATTTTTTTTACACTTACTTAAAACAGAGATTCTCAGATTATCAGAGGGGTAGCCATGTTAGTCTGGATCTGTAAAAAGTGACGGAGTCCTGTGGCACCTTATAGACTAACAGGCATATTGGAGCATAAGCTTTCCTGGGTGAATACCACGCATCCAACGAAGTGGGTATTCACCCACAAAAGTTTATGCTCTAGTACGTCTGTTAGTCTATAAGGTGCCACAGGACTCTGTCTGTTTTAAGTGGAAACACTGAACTAAACTTTAACTACAGAGTAATAACCAGTACCTACATAATTACATCTGTGGTCATTCAAGGCCAAGACTGGCTCACTTTACTCACATAAAACTCCAATTTACTCCAGTGTAATTATTCATAAGTAAAATTACTCATGTTTTTAAAGTATTTGGAGGATTGAAACCTTCCTTGTAATCTACATTGTAACCTGGAATGATGATAAAAGACCATGGACTTCTTTTAGACAAACATGTTAGAAGTGACTAGTTGTTAAACTAGGTACTACTTCAGTATCATATTTAGGAAGCAGTGGTACTGTAGATTTACCTATGGGTAGCTACATAACTATAACTTCATCCTTATTGATCATCAGCTCTATCTAGATTGAAATTGTATAAAATTTAGAGGTGAACAGAAAAAAGCATCTGCATATATTATAACATTACTGTTGTAAACCTCTATATACCAAGGGTTAGTGCCTGTCAGACTTATCAAACACATTTTAGTGCTTAGAAATATTATCCAATATTAGTTATGATTTAAAGTTTCAGAAGGGAAGTTTTGAGCATGAGATATTTATGTCTTCTGTACTATACTGTACTTGTGATTTTATTTAATAACTCCAAATTTAACTTTGAAAGATATACGTTTATGTTTTGTGGTAATTTTTTATGGCAATAGTCTTGAATATGCAATATTTATAATTTTTACTGTTAAGCAATCCTAGGTTGATAAAGTACAGGCTATCTCACGCATGAGTCTACATAGTCTTTAATGTATAATGTGTACCTTTCTATATTTAAAGAGTTCTGTATTAACAGACCATGAAATGTCAGTAGGCTTAAGGCTATGCTTTCAGAAATGAGAACAGTAGTGAATATTTTAAATACCTTTATCAAATTTCATGGCTATGTGAACAAGGGTTTCTCAGACTGGATTCCTTCATAGTATTTATTTAGTGTATTTTGCTATTGTTCAGTAAGCAAATCCAGCCTCTCCTCCATGTCTGTAGAAGGTCCTATGGCATAATGAGCATGGCAATATCTGGGAGACTACTAGTAGATGTGCATTCTGTCTGTGTAGAGGAAGGTGATATGGCATTTATTCAGGGGAGGGGCAGTGGCATAGGATCTGCACTATAATGGTTTGTCTGCCCCCCACCATCCCTCACTCTTAGGAGAAAGGGGCTATGTAAGGACCTTCAAATATGGAAGTAAAAGAGGAGGATATGGAAGTACTGGTGAGGATTTTAGCAGAAGTGGAGTGGACTCAGTAGCACACATCATGGAGTTGTATATGGTCAGTGTTCTAGAGGCAGTACAGGTATATTAATGGACACAAAGAATGTGGGAAATCCACAGAATTTCAGGTTCAAGCATGATGGAAAAGAATGGGTGGTCTGAACAGAGGAGAGAAATATCTTGTCCAAGAGCAGCACTTCTGTCTTTAAGATTTTAGTCTTTCTGACCTTAGCTGGAATTACTTAGGTTTTGAGCCTTTCATGTGTAGGTGGTAGGAAATTTTCTAATAAGACTTCTCTTAGCTAAATGCAATGAGTTCCAAACACAAAATCAAGCATTTACAGGGGATTTGTGACACTCTGGAGGGTTTTTATGGCCTTGAATGGATTACATTGATCCATGCACTGTATGTAGTTTCTTCATCTGTGACAGATATACTGTGATACTGATCTGCGGCCAACCCTCTCAGAAAGTCATCCTGTCAGATCTCATGAGGCTTAGCAGGGTTGGAGCTGGTAAGTACTTGGATATGAAACTTCCAAGGAGAACTCAGGCTTCTTGAGGAAGTGGTGCTGGTGATTCAGCTGGCTCTCTTCCCTCTGAATCAGTTCTCAGCCAAAGCTGTTAGTTTGCACTATGCTGCTTGAGGGTTTTCAGATACATACTTCAGTTTATATCTCAAAGTTTATATTACTTAGGGTTATTAAAAATTCCTTGGTATTTTTGCAAAAACAGAGTTAAATCCAATGTCCTAGCCAAATTTCAACTTCTTCAATAAATTTCCCTGCAGCTTCAATTGAATACAGTATTTTTCACCTCTTTTCCCCATCCTGTTTTGTAGTAAGGGCTAAAGGGCTGGTATATTACACTTTAACAGTGGCTTCATGAGGGATAGCTCAGTGGTTTGAGCATTGGCCTACTAAACCCAGGGTTGTAAGTTGAGTCCTTGAGGGGGCCATTTGGGGATTGGTTCTGCTTTGAGCAGGGAGGGGGTTGGACTAGATGATCTCCTGAGGTCCCTTCCAACCCTAATAATAATCTATGATTCTATGAATTCTCAGTTCTAAAAGGCTAAATTTTCAAAAATGTGTGTCTCATTCTGTTAGCAGAGGTTAGAGTCAAAATATGCACTGTTGTTCCAATAATTAAAAAAATAAAAATAATTCAAACATACTTCAAAATAATATAAGGTGGCCGCAGGTGCAATAAGGACTCTACAACTGACTCATCTCCCCGTCCCTCTGTGTAGCAAGTAGCAACAGTGGGAGTTTTAAAAACGTCTCAGGAAGTAGGAGATGATGTGAGGATTGTGGAATTATGGACACCAGGTACAAAGCAGCAGGGTCGGGTCAGGTCACAGGAAGCTCTCAATTTTCCCTTACTGTGGAGCTGCTAGCTACTTTGGACCTGAACAAAGAAAGTTCCTTTTCATGGCCACCATGAAGGAGGGACCTGCACCAAGCACAACTATGGGGCACACTAAGAAAGCAAGTTAAGGGCCAGGCAGTTGTCCAACACAGAGTATATGAAATTAGAAATAGATGGTGGCTGCTGGAAAGGAGGGATTTCCCTGAGAGATGCAAGTGTGAGTAGTAGCTGGCATGCCACGTAGCCAGTATATCTCTCAGCATAAACACATCATCCCACAATGCTCTGTCCCCTTAGCAGTTCTGACAGCAGTGAAAATGGGTCTGCTGTTTTCTCTGCCATAGAAACCATTGGGGACATACTATAGGCACAGAAATATAAAATAAAACTTTTGGTTAAAAAAAAAAGGACTAAACAATGAACCGACAGTTGCAACAAATAAACTGACTTGTAGAGTTTCTTCTTCAGCTTCTGTGAAAAGACAGGATAAATGGAATCCAAGTTACAAAATAATCAAAAAGCAACAAAACAGGGAGGTAAAAACAGAAAATGGTACTTACATTCCTCTGTGACAAAAGTCTCTGAGAGCTATCTCGGGAGCAGTAGACTGTGGCCACCTGCCAGGAAACTCTCTTCCCCCTCTAGAATGAAAGCATACAGCACACTTGCAAAACTATGCACTTTTGTAGGCATAGGTGTAATAACTAGGTAAAATCACTCCCACATACATCTAGGTATTTCTAAACTTGTCACTTCAGACATTTTACACATCAGAGGTTTTCCTGCATCTCCTGCTGACTTGTGCTGTATTTCCTACAAATTCTAACACTTCTACCCCTTTTGGGAGCATAAACAGTCATGCAGCCCACTCACTGAACTTCACAGGTGAAATGATTTCCTGCTTTTTCAGTTCTTCTTGCTGCCCTTCTATGAGTTCCTGCAAAGCATAAGGAACAGGACAGGCCTTTAGAAATGCATAAATGCACTTTTTAGCCACATGCAGCTTTGCTGTTATACCTTTTATTAACCCTGTATATGTGTTATATAGAGCTTCATAGTTTGTTTTTAATTCTGTCACTGGATTCAATACATTGTGCATGGCATTACAGTCCAATTTAACCTTCTTCAGCCAATGTCTGCTATCAGCAAAGGGCCATTTCCTTCATCGCAATTAATGGTAATGATAAGCAGGTGCATTTATGTTTTGACATGCTCTCCTGCCATCCTAATACTTTTATCGTTCCCTGATTATTGTTTTGTAAAATTAGATCAGCTTCTCTCAGTTTTGCATCAATAAATGTCTGTTTCTTCAGAAATCACAGGTATTGTTATCCTTGTATCCACTTCTTCTCAGACTTTAAATTCATGTATATTTACACTCACCCCACCATTTCAGTTCAATTTATTCTGCATTACATACAGTTTTGAGAAATGATAAAGAATGAAGAGGCACAGTTTCTGAAGTAGGCCATTCCTCAAGTAGCTAGGTTGGTGGTTCACTCTGGTAAGCATTAATTAGTTCTTCTTAGCACATTCCTTTCTGAACTGTTGTGGTGCATTTCAGGCCTGGGCAGCTTGCTGTCCCTTCTTACCATAGCTCCTACACTATAGCTTGTTGAAGAAACAGTGCTCTGTTTCTCCAGCAACAGAAACACAGACACATCCATTTTGCTTACCTGGAATGTCGTGAACTATATAGTCATCTTTGTCCATGGACTAAACTTTGCTCCCGTCATGTGGAAAACTGACAGAGGTGCTTTCTCAGAGTGTAGAGAATTTTTCCCTGTGCCATTGAAGACTAAAGCAAGTGAGTAACTTTACTTATGTAAGTAGTCTCATTTCAGGATAAGATCCTTTGTATGAACAGTGCTCAGTAGCCTCTCTCTAATTCAGGTTTCCTTATCCCAAGAGCAAATGATTTGTAAGGGCTTCTTGTAAAAAGTTATGACCCCCCACACACACACAAAAAGAGATTTTTAAGACTGGCTAGAATGCAGAGATATTTTCTCTTTTCATTTAGTTTATCTGATAGAATTTATCTCTTTCAGCTACAAGATTTGTGTTTGGCACCTAATGCTTGTTAAGTACCTTTAAGTCCTTGTGTTCCATCTCACCTACTTCGTGTGGGAAACATACTTTGAGAACTGGAAATGTCACTTTTCTCACCAGTGTTAGGATATCTGGTGAGGAGGCAGGAGAAGAGAGGTAGAGCTGTTAGGATTTTTTTTCCCTATGGAAAATTGTGTCTTTTTGGTGAAAAATCAAAAACTGGAAAATTTCAATTCTGAAATGAAGCTGCCTCATGGGAGTTTCAGTTCAGTTGTCTTATTCTTCCACTCTCCTGTTTAAGATCTAGTTCCTACCTGAACTTAATCTCCCATGATGCCCACATTCTCCCCTCCTTGTGAGGGGAGATGGTGCATCATGGGAATCACGACCACACCACAAACTTTGATCCTTCTTTGACAGCTCATGATCTAGGACAGGGGTGGGCAAACTGCGGGCTGGATCCGGGCCACGAGTCGTTTTAAGCCAGCCCATGAGCTCCTGCTGGGGAGTAGGATCGGGCCCCGCTTCAGCGCTCCAGCCAGGGCACAGAGTTGGGGTCCGCACCATGCGGCTCACGGAAGCTGTGGCATGGCCCTGCTCCAGCTCCTACATGCTCCAATGGCCCCCTCCAGCGCTTCAGTGGGAGCTGCAGTGTGGGGCAATGTGCAGAGCTGCCTGGCCGTGCCTCTGCATAGGAGCCAAAGAAGGGACATGCCACTGCTTCCAGGAGCTGCTTGAGGTAAGTGCCGCTCAGAGCTTGCATCCCTGAGTCTCTCCCCAGGCCCTAACCCCCTGCCCCATCCCTGATTCCCCTCCCACTCTCCAACCCCCTCGATCCCAGCGCAGAGCACCCTCCTGCATCCGAAACCTCTCATCCACCGCCCCACCCCAGAGCTCAGACCCCCAGCTGAAACCTGCACCCCTTCCCGCACCCCAACCCCAATTTTGTTAGCATTCATGGCCTGCCATACAATTTCTATTCTGCGATGTGGCCCTTGGGCCAAAAAGTTTGCCCACCCCGATCTAGGACATCACTGCAAAACAATATTGCGTTCCTAAGTGAGCTATGCTTTACATAAAGAGTCAAAATCTGCCCTCAAAAGTGTGAAGTCATTGCCAAAGACCACTAGATGTACCTAAGTGAGCCTGCGGAAAACTGGAACCCTCAACCTCAAGTGTAGCATCATTAAGAGTCTGATTCACCAACTCCAGGATATAAGTAATCCCCATGAGGAAGAACAATAATGCCCCAAATATGTATGCATGCAAAAGTCCATCCATGCAAATGTTCTTGAATAGCAAATAAATACAGTAACTCCACGCTTAACATTGTAGTTATGTTCCTGAAAAATGCTATGATGTTAAGTGAATCCAATTTCCCCATAAGAATTAATGTAAATGGGGGGTAGGGGTTAGGATCCAGGGAATTTTTTTCCGCCAGACAAAAGCCATTATATACATATACAGTATAAGTCTTAAATAATTTTAAACAATGTAATACTGTACTCACCAATGATGATTATGAAGCTTGGTTGAGGCAGGGGCGTAGCGGGGTTGGGGCACCGGGGTTGCCCGGTTCCACCCACCCGGCACTCCTGCTGGGGAGCGGGGTCAGGGCCTTGCCGGCTCCCCAGCAGGAGCACCGAGCAGGCGGGCAGAGCAAGCCAAACAACCTTGTAAAGGAACTTTGCGCGACTTTAAATGAGTGTGTTCTCTAGTAGATCATCAGCCTAATAACTGTAGGGACTTTAATATGAGTGAACCAAACAGGCAGGGGCGGCTCTACAAATTTGGCCGCCCCAAGCAGTCATGCCCGGGAGGCGCCCCCGAGCCGCGGGAGCAGCGGACCTCCCGCGGGCATGACTGCGGAGGGTCCGCTGGTCGCGCGGCTCGGCTGGACCTCCCGCAGCTGCGGGCGGTTCGCTGGTCCGGCGGCTCCGGTTGAGCTGCCGCAGTCATGCCTGCGTGAGGTCCAGCCAAGCCGCGGGACCAGCGAACCATCCGCAGTCATGCCTGCGGGAGGTCCACTGGAGCCGCGAGCCGAGCGTCCCCTCCGCAGTCATGCCTGCGGCAGGTCCGCTGCTCCCGGGGCTCCGGTGGACCTCCCGCAGGCATGACTGCGGCAGGTCCGCCGGCCCAGCCTGCCGCCCCCCCGGGAAAGGGCCGCCCCAGGCGGGTGCTTGCCCCGCTGGGCTCTGGAGCCGGCCCTGCAAACAGGTTTGCACTTTAATATGATTGAACCAAACAGATTTTTGAAATTCAAATGAACATCTATGAACACTGTTTTTGCAGTATTCCACCAGCTCTATTGTTCACTCATATGTTTTAAAAAATCTTTCAGAAGTTATTAAAAAATTCTTGGTTTATGATTATACTCTGCATGGATTATATCAATCACTGTAATATTAATCTAGACATTCAGGGCTCACTCCTGCATTTGTATGTTTTATGTGGGTACTCATCACTGCTTATCTTGTGAAATCAACTACTGCACATGAGTACAAGAATTTGTCATCAGATGTATGTTTGCATACCTGAGAGTGTTGTTTAGAGCTCTATATATATTGCTGTGCATCCAGTAGCAAGATAACCATTACTATTTTAGTAGAAAAGGGCATCTTTTGGGTTTTCTGTTATGCTAGATTAAATTTATGCGCATACTATATGAGATTATCAAAGTTGGTTTTTTTGGTCTCAGTTTCATAGTTATGCATAATGATAATTGGGAAGTTGGCTTAAGTAGGGAAATAGAATTATTGCCAAGAAGATTGCATGCAGCTCTGAAACAATGCATACATTAATCAACTCAAGTTGCTATCAATTTTTCAATTGATGTTTTTCCCACAATACCCTCTAAAACAGTTTTAGTACATTGTGTCAACAGAAATGTTCTATCTTTATTCTGCTCAGACTGAACTGGAAGGGAGTATTTGATGTTGGTGAGAAAATTCTCAGTTGTAATCGACAATAAATCTGCAGCATGGATTTCCAGTTTAGATTGTATCATGTAAGGAAGGTTTGTGAAACTAGATTACAAAGTATAAGAAACAGAACTTCCTTACATATTATCTTTGATAGCAGAACATTTTTACAGAAGTGGTTTTGCTTTAAAAATGAAATAAATTTCTAAATTCATATTTATAACCTAGATAAAGACTGTGATCTCACCGGGTACTGAAAATTCGAGCCCATGCAATTATCTCCCAGTGAATATACATGCCAGGAGTATGCATCTTCTTCATCAGTCTGATAATTATGCCGTTTCACGTATTTTTCAATGACATTTTCAGTGGAAATTTGTGGTGGTGTTTTTTGTAATCATGATTTGCATGTGTTTTAAAAGTTAACAATACAGACCATTGGTCTGTACTTATCACCAGTTCCTCGGGACTTTAGAGGCTGTTTAGGAGTGCAACGATGTGAGCTGTGAAAAGCTATGAACGCTGATATTTTTTGTGGAGGCGTTCCAACAGGGAGAGAGTGTCTCTTAAATTAGCTCCTTAGGTTTCCTCACTTGCAGCCTATTGCCTTTAACTATGTCGTTCTAAGCTCTCTACTAGATAAAATCTGTGCAAAATCTGGTTCTCATGGGAGGGAGCTCACAGATTAGGGCAGGGGTTCTCAAACTTCATTGCACCGCGACCCCCTTCTGACAACAAAAATTATTACATGACCCCAGGAGGGGGGACCGAAGCCTGAGTCCACCTGATCCTTGCCACCCCGGGTGGGGGTCCAAAGCCTTGCTGCCCCAAGCGGGGGGCAAAGCCAAAGCCCAAGGGCTTCAGCCCCAGGCAGGGGGCCTGTAATCTCAGCCCCACTGCCCAAGGCAGAAGCCCTCAGGCTTCGGTCCCAGATAGTTGGGCTCGGGCTTTGGCCCAGGCCCCAGCAAGTCTAAACCAGCCCTGGCAACCCCATTAAAAGAGGATTGTGACCCACTTTGGGGTCATGACCCACAGTTTGAGAACTGCTGCATTAGGGGATTTGGTGTGAGTCTTTGAAGCAGCATTTATGGGTATTACAGAGGATTTTCCAGGAGGCCTGCGATGCTCTCTCCCTACTTTGATTGCCCACTGAGGGGAGCAGTTCTTTGGTCCCAGTAAGCCCCAATGGTGGCCAAAGACTCCACTTCAAGGCGGTCAGGTGACTCCATTGCTGTGGGAGAGTAGCTGGCCACTTTCTCTTTTACTATCTTTCACTCATCTGGTTAGATGCTTCACTCAGGGACATTAGGTAGGAGAGGCATTGCATTCCTCCAAATGTGACTCTGAGAACTGAACTGCAATGTAGGGCAGTGTGGTGGTGGGGACAGAGTCTGAGGAGTAGGCAAGACTTTGGCAGCCATGGAGCAGCTCTGTGGGCCCTACCCAGGGAGTAACTTCTCCTCTCTACCCTGGCTGGGTCCCACACTTGCTGGGCAGAAGCATCAGGAGTTGGCCTAGAGATATTAAGAAATATATATTTTTCTTTTTTATAAAAGAAAAATAAAATTAAGAAGTCCAGTCATGTAGGTTCACCATTAAATATACACACACAGTGGATTAGTGTCAGGGATATCTCTAAAGCTCATACTATCTATTCAGGGTATGTATTCCTGTCTCACCTGAAAGAACTATTGATTTCATATGGCACATGGGTGCCCAAAGTCTGTATGCTCAGCCCTTCAGTCGGTGACTGTTAAATGTGCATGTTGGTTTTACCCAGATTGCAAGTTTCAGCTAGAGAGGTAACGTTTTAAAATCTTAAATAACATTTGATTTCTAGGAAAAGCTGTAAAACCATCTGTCCTTCAAAATTAGCTCATAGATCCTTGCTAACGTTTGTATAGCACAAGGCCAAAACCAGAGAAATTCCCTTGAAAGCCAGAAAAGGAAAGTTTACGTTCATAGGACCTTATCATCCTGTCATTTGCATAGTGTGCACTGGAAGGAAAGTGAGCAAGGTACACTCAGGTGGCCAGCCCCTGCATGAATACACAAGGTAAGAATGGTTCATGGAGCCTTCCTCCTCTTGTTGTCAGCTCTACAGAGAGCAACGAAAACAGCCATCCCTCTAACAGTAACTACTGGAGCCAGAATACCCTGACTCCTGTAATGTGAGAGATTGGTGTAATCTTGATCCATGTGCTGACTGGGGTCAGAAAAATAAAGTTTTACTAGCATTCCTGGGTGTTGTACCTGCTGGAGCATAGGTGCGGCTCCTTGGTACAACCCCTTGGATAGAGGAGGGGTAAGGAAGAGGTGAAACTAAGCCTATGCTGCCCCATCCTCGCTGCCTCTGTCATATCAGGCCAGTAAGCTGGGAGCTCTGTGTAACACTGAGGCACAGTATACCCCAATGCTTTTAGAAAAGATCATGCAATATAATCAGAGTTGCCTCTTCTGCTGCCATCCTGAGCACTGGGGTGCAGAAAATTATGTGCCTGCATTAACAACATTTTATGTGCTCAGGAAATAAAATGAGCTTCACACTCCATGTAGGCCTGGTCACATGCTCCCTTTAAGAAGCTTATAAACAAGCATCACCAAAACCAAGTAATGTAACAATTTAAAAGAATAATACAGTTCTCCTCTTCCCCAATGAATCTCTGAAGAATTCCAACCAGCTTATGTATCAACACTTGCTTCTTATTGCATAGTTAACAATGCTCCTCTCTTAAGTTTGCCAACAATGCCCAACTCAGTGCTTCCTTTGCCCACTCTTGTTCATGCCTGAAATGACCTTATAACCTTCCATTCAATATAACAGAATTAGTGGAACTAGCATGATGTGTGGCTTTTGAAAGCAAACTCTCTCATTACATTAATTTGCATAAACCTCCCTCCTTCTCCATTACCACTGCATTCCGTCTTATTTGAGCCAGACTGTAAACTCCTTGTGGGTTACTCAGTGACAAGCACTCTGCCAGCACTAACAAAAAATAATTATTTAAGATGCGGCGTCATCAGTATGTAGATGACAAGTAACTCTGTTATATTTTTATCAAGACTGGATGATAAATAGAGACTAGGGTTGGCTGAGAACAAATTGGCTGCTGATGCTCAATTTGGATAAGATGGCGGTGATGCTGTTTGTTTGGGGGAAGAGATCCTGGTAGTAAATCGACTTTGATCTATAAAGTTCTGGCTGCCTCTTTTTCTCCACATACTACAGTGGCAGATGAGGTTAGCTGAGACACTTGATAACAGGCCCTTTATTTATATGTTTTGAAGGTGTTCTCAGTAGAGGGTGCTTGACTCTGAAATTCACTTCCTTTTCTCATCTGACAAAGCGCAATTCTGTTGAGCATTAGGGCACGGTATAAGGCCCATCTCTTTTTTTCAAACATTTCCTTGAGTGGAGAGGTTTGAGTGCCTGGAGATATCTGTGGAATGTCCTTTTACTCTTGTGTCTTAGATACCATTTTTTACCTCTTATGTTAAACTTGTTCATGCAACCTGAGATATGTAAATAAGGCATATTTTATATATCAGAAAAATAAATCTGTGATTCTTATAGCATGGGATACAATATAACTTGCTCTACCCTGCCTGTGAGCCAGGATGTTCACATTTCTCATCAATTGCAGCAGTCTAAAGGAATAGAACAGAAATTTATCAAAATGTTCTTAAGGAAATTCAGCAAAATTCTACCCTTAACACATAAATGTAACATTTTCATGGATCTCTGCACATCACCAGTATTCTGCCCTTTTCAGAAGTTACATGTTAGTGGATCAGGCTGTTTCTGAGGATGTAGCTACCCAGAAAAAATATTTTGTCTTGTTTTAACTCTTCTTTTTCTGCAGAAGGGGCAGAGAACACAGCTTGTTGTCATTCTAAGTTTTGGCAACCTGTGGTGTGGCAACTGTGTGGAGTGAGATCACCTAGAACAGGTGGGGCTCAAAAGATGGAGAAGGATTTAAAGGTCACACGAGAAAATGGGCATCTCACCTCATAGGAGTAGTTTAGGAGAATGTCTATACACACAGGAGTGTATATAGATGGGGGAAGAAGGAAGTACAGACAGGGAAAAAGAGAGGGAAAAGGAGGACAAGTGAGAGACGTTAGGTCAATCCACACACAACGTGTGTGTGGGGGAGAGGGGGCGGTTAAAATGAACATTTGAAAGGAGTATGAAAAGAAACTTTAGTTTTATATATTGGATTTATCTGAGATCATACCATAGTTGAGTCAATGTATGAGGAAATTGGTCCTTTTCATATGTTACAGGCCACAGACCTGTAACATCACAAAGAGCATCTATGTGTACACAATTTTTATGGCCTTTTCCATTGATAATCTCTACCCTTAGTTACACAAGCAGAACCTCTGTGAAGTCAGTGAGGTTACATGGGGGTAATTCAGGGCAAAACTTGGACAAATGTGTCTGTTTAAGAGACTGATGCTAAAGGCTGTAGCAAAGGAGGTTATATTTATGGTATGTAGGCTTATTTATTTGGCACCCATGAGCAGAAAAATTCAATTACTGAGAGAAAACTTTGTGTTTATTCAGAATGCACCCAAATTAAGTCTTACCAACTTCTCCATCAGCACCCCCAAAAAGCCTGGTTGACCCACTGGCACTGACCACTGCCTGTGGTTAGGCAGAAATATTTCCCTGCAGTAGCACTGATTGTCTTGCTTATTCTCTGCATAGGATTCTCTGAGGAACAATCAATATTCTGATGAAAATCATGGGTTCCAACAGCTTAACACATTTAAATATTTAGTGATTGTGTTGATAGTGAGTTGGACAAAGTGATATTTGCAAACCTTTGTAGTGGTTTTGAGCTAGTTAAATTCTACATTCTGAGAACAATTTAATTAAACAATAAGGAAAGCTGCTAGTTAGTGATGATTAAGGTAATAAGTAAAATAGTAGTAATTTTCACTGTTAGTACAGGATCACACAAGGGTTTGTAGCTCATTGGTTTAACAGTTTATGTTGTGACATTCAGGCTGTCAAAACCAGCAGTTTTTCTGAAAGTTTCTACTAGTAATTTTGTTTGTTTATTTTGCTTAATACTTCAATTTTGAAACAGTTGCAAAAAATACAGCAAGAAAATGTACCTGGCTGATCAATAAGAATGAGGTGCAGTTCCCTGCCTTTCTTTTTTCGGTCTGTTCAGGTAAACTTCTTGTTCTTCCACTTGGCTGAGAGCAGGTATGTGAATCCTAATTAGTGTCTCTTCGTGCAAGTTGAGTGATAACTGATGCAGTAATTACGGTGTCATACATGCAAGACCTTTAAACATTTAAAGTGGGTCAGAGCTGTCTCCTTAAAATAAAAAAGTACTGCTCTCATATGATACAGTATAACAAGAACTGCTTTCTTTTCTATCATCTTTATGTACTTACAGTAGAACCTCAGAGTTACGAACACCTGGGAATGGAGGTTGTTCGGAACTCTGAAATGTTTGTAGTTCTGAACAAAATGTTATGGTTGTTCTTTCAAACGTTTACAACTAAATATTGACTTAATACAGCTTTGAAACTTTACTTTTCAGAAGAAAAATGCTGATTTCCTTTTATTTTTTTAATAATTTATGGCTAACACAATACTGTACTGTATTTGATTTTTTTGTGTGTGTGGGGGGGTGTGTGTGTCTGTTGCCTGATTCTGTACTTCCAGTTCCAAATGAGGTGTATAGTTGATTGGTCAGTTCGTAACTCTGAGGTTCTACTGCATGTTTGTATTACTATCATGTGACTAATAACGGTGGCAAAAGCATTCATTATATATTAGACTTCATTAGCTTCTTTAAAATTAGGCTTCTGATTATAGCATATGCTGTACAGTAAATTGTAGGGTTCAAACCTCAGAGTTAAAATATATATGCAGCATGTTATGAAATATAAAGGTGTCAATTATCTGCTTAGAGGCACTCATACATTTTTATTATACATGCATATTAAAAACAGAATAACCCACAGAGCACTATGATTATTATTTATTTATATAATGCCATAACTGTACATGGTCCTTTACAACAGGTAGAATATATTCAATAAAAATGACAATCGGTACTTACAATCTAAAGGGCACAGTGCAGTGAACAAAGCATCTCATGCTGATATTACCAGCAGGTTTGCAGAATAGGTTGTTTTTCAGAAGTGACTGGAAAGAGAAGAGAGAGTGGGCTTGGTATATGCAAATAGGGAGGCTCTAAAGAGAGCACTAAGGATAAAGTTCTGCTATTATTTCACAGTGTAAATTTGGAGTAATTCAATGGATGTAGTGGAGTTACCCCCAGGTTTTCGTGGGTGCACTTAAGAGTATATTCGGGCTCTAAGATAAAAGGTAGTATAGAGGGAAGATTGTGTGGTGTGTAGGTAGATTACAGTATAGTTTTAGGAGGTAGTAAGGAAAGAGATGCTGCAGGAGTGCAGTTGTGGAATGCTTTGCAAGTAAGAAAATGCCTGAACGTTATTTGGAAAGAGTGTAAGCCAGAGTTGAGACTCAAAGAAGGGGAGGATTAGAATAGAGAGGTTAGTATAGTCACAGAGGGAAATGACTGGAGCATGGACTAGTGTTTCAGCAGGAGAGAAAGAGGAAAAGATGACTACTGGAGATATCATAAAGGGGAAAAAAAGTGGCAGTTAGACCAGGGACTCGATGAGCGGGGAAATGGAAAGAGAGAAGCCAAAGATTACCCAGAGGTTGCCATCTTGGTTGACAGGAGGAAGGTTGTTTTGTCAACAAAAATAGAAACAATGGGAAGAAAGGCTCAGTTTTAGACATGCAAAATTTGACATAGCACTGACTCAGAAGGAAATCTGTGACTGGACAGCAGTGAAAGGTCAAGGTGGAGAAGGATTTGAACACTCAGTATAACTGTGTATAAGTTGAATGTGTGGCAATTAATGCACTGGGAGAAGCAGAAGGGGGTAATGGCAATATAGTGAAGTGAAGAAGGACAGGAAGACCCATATAACTTTATGTGCATTGGTGTGGTTTCATCAACCTAGGACTCCAAATTAATTACCCACTAGTACAATATTACCATTTAGTAACCTAATTTATTGCTCTAGTCTGAGGAATCACCTCTGTGCTGTCCCAGGAATCCCCATAAACACAACACAGATGCACAACTCTATAAAAGAAAACTCCACTCTATTGCTCAGACTGTAAGCCACCAAATAAAAGAATGGGTTAAGGAATCCTTAAATAAATAGCCTAGTGAATGTCCAGAGTTCGCATTATAACATGAGTGAAGCTTTGTCTCAGTTCCATGTTCTTGGTTTAGCTGAAATCCAAAACCTCCCATGGGAGTACTAATGATGGCACTGTGCTCAGAACAAGATCCTTAGCTGATATAAATTGATGTTGACCATTGATGTCAATGTTGCTGTGATGATTTACACCAGCTAAGGATCTGGCCCTCAGACTTTATTTAGGAGGTAGCTAGTCAGTTAAAGTTGGTGAACACAAGATAACTATGCCCTCCCAAGATGATGGTAAAAGGCACCACTTGTGGTTCGCTCATAGAAATTTTAATAAGATGTGACTGGGAACTTTAGGTGATATCACAGTACAAATTAAAACCCCAAATCATGCCTCTGTATTTTTAGGACTCCTTGCACAGTGCCTGCCTTCTCTATACTATTGAATTATAAAGCAGTGGTACACTCTCTGTATGTACTCTCATGTACTCTAACTGTCATCAGATGACTTTGCTATTCAGCAGTTATTTGGTTTGCAAATTTTTATGGTGGCATAGAGTTTGACTCACAATTCATTTCCACTTGCCTCATACTCCTATTTTGAGGAACAATTCTGGCTTTATTCACTATGGAGTGCTATTATGTAACATACTTTGATTATTCATGATTGCACCAGTGTCACTTGCTTTCAGGGTCCAGGATGTCTGGTTGGAATAAATCAGATTTCAGTGAAAAGCATAATTAGGGTATTTTGTAGTTACTCACCAGAGCAAAGCCAATGGGAAATTTAGCTGAGGAGGGATGGGGGAATAGGGTTCTAAAAAATTAAAAATCTTTATCAGGCTTAAAATTTAAAAAACAGATTTTTGGACAGCAAAGGCCAGATTCTCAGTTGGTATAAACTGGTATAGCTCTAACAACTTCACTGGCACAATACTGATTTACACCAGCTGAAGATCTAGTAACATGACTTGTTTACTATAGCACAAGTGCCTTCTTCATATTGTTTTGAAATCTACGTGTGACTGTTCTCAACAATATATGATGGATTTTCCAGGTTTGACTGTACTGTAGTCCTTTTATTTTCAGAGTTCTCAGCTCATCTTGCCCTCTGATCGCTCCCTTTTACAGAATATGTAGCAGGGATTCACCAACAGCTATTGTCTGTAAGGAGACTGGAGAGGGCACTTTACATTTTAAGGGCCCAATGTTGGGATCCTGCACTTGGATGAAGTAAAAGGCTTGGCATTTATCACTGCAGAGTATCCGTTCTCCTCTCTACCCAGCACCCAGAGTGGCTCTGCATCTTGTTTGTGAAGGTTACTTTGGTTCTATGGCTGAAATAGCCCACTATGTCTCTTGCCATATGTGGGAGAACTAGAGACACTGTAGCTGTGAATGCTCTGACCCTGTCCAGGCCCCTCTCTTTGCCTGTCTGCACTCTTTGCACTAGCATGCAGGAATATACGTGGTGCTAGGCTGCATAGGGGATGTGCACCGTTTACAGCCCTCCTCCTAAATCCCATCTCTACCCGCTTTTCATAGTAAAACTGCCACTTTCACTGCTGAGGAAACCTCTATGTTCATGGAGCTGAGAGCTGGATTTGCCCCCTCATTACTTAGTTTATTATCCAGACTTCATAAATATTTCTGACTTAGTGCCAGTGAAGCCACCTCACCTACTTAAAGTGGCCAGACATCACAATTTAGGGGGAATGTCCCAGGTTTTGAGGGACCACTCCAGTTTCAGTATAACAGCTGTCTTTGCCTGCTCAGCTGTCTGAACCTCCACTAGTGCTGCCATGCTGTAAGCATTTTTGACAGCCAGGCAGTAGCTAGTCCTCATCTTCAGCTATTGGCTTCCAAAAACTGCAATGGGGAACTGACACTGACTGTCAACTGGACAACAGAGGTGTGAAGATGTGTCCCAATTGCCAGCATTCTGAGAAGATCTTTGGGTCATCACCACTTCAGCAGGAAGAATCCTGGATCTGCTAATGTAGGGGAATGAAAAGCAGAACTGCCTGAGGGAGGGGAAGGGGAAGGGAAAGGGAAGGAAGAACTGGAGTAAAGGAAGAAAAAGAGCAGGAAACAGAAAAAGAGAGTAGAAGAGAATGGGAGGAGGAAGAAAAAAAGAGAAGGTGGTATGCACAATGTGACTGTCCTGGGTTTTGTTTGCAAAGTAAGGTTACTCTGCAACTGCTACTAGGTGGGAGGCGACCTCCAAGTTTATACTTGTGCAGCATGCCACTGGTTCTAAAATAGAGGTCACAGAGAAATGAAAGATGTGGAAAACAGACTCTCAGATATGGAGCGTCAGTATATTGTCTCTCTCTCCCTAGAGAAAGCTAATAAACTAGATTCCAACTGGAGCCAGAAATGGGAACCATTGCATCAGTATGGATCCAGGTTGGCCCTCCACAAGTACCTGGGACACCTGTGTATGTGATTTTTACACCGTCAACAACCAGGGTCTACACTGACAGCTGGGAGCAGCAGCTGTTACACCAACTTGACTTTGGCTAACCTCCCCCACCAGTTAGGAGATGGTCAACACACTCTGAGGAGGAGTTTGTTTAATCTGTAGATAGGAGGTAAACGGGGTAGGAGGAGATATAGCAGAAGCAGGATTTGTCATTTTAGGGAATAAAGGGTGCTCTGGGACAGGAACTCTCTCCCTTAAAAAATCATCATTCCAACCCTCTTCTTCAGATTACACAGGCTGAATATTGTGCTATGCTATCAACACTCTGTGTGTATTCAGGAACAAAGTCTGAATGCTTAAGCAAAGTGCAGCTTTAGTTTGTTGCCTTGATCCTTGGTTATGGTAATGACAGTGTGTTTGTGTAAATGGGAAAACAAATCAATTGATTCTTCAGATCCATGCACATACCTCTTTATAACAGGTGCATCCCTGGGTCACAGGGTTTGTCACCAGCCATGTGGGAAACTTTGTCTGAGCCCTTAGCTAATATGGACAGCACATCACTGGTGCTCTTTATGGTACATGGTGGGCTAGGGAGGACAGTGCAGCAGTGACAGCTGACCTTCCCCAAAGGGTGTGAAGAAGAAATGAAATTTGCATACAGCAAATTTGCACACAGTGATCTAAGTGGAACATTCGCTCCCCTCTGTAAATCATATAGGGATACATTCATCTGTGTTTCCTATAGGCTAGTAGCTTAACTCAACTTGGATCTCATGATTCTCATGAAAATCTAGTCTAGTATGTTAGAGCCAATACAGATCTTGTACATACAGATCAGTTCTGTTTGGGTCCTGCTCAATCCAAAGTAGGAGATCTTGCTCTGCTTCAAAACTTTCTACTCTCCAGAGGGATTTAAGGATAAATATTACTGTGGAATGCAGAATTAACACATCATATTAATTTTACACTGTATTTGCTTAGGGATGAATAATGCAAATTAACGTCTTAATTTTGCTCCCAATGACGTCAACAAGAGTTTTCCCATTGGTTTAAATAGAAGTAAGATTGAGCTGTATAATTTATACTAACCAGTTCAAGCTATGTGACTGGAATGTAGAAAGTTCTTGATTTCTGCTGACTAAGTAGAATGAAAATATTTTTATGTAATACAGGAATAATACAAAAAACAGTCTGAGTGGGACATTTAGGTGCTATCACAGTACAAGCAATACTATAAAACTCCTGCCAAAGTCTTTACTTGTTGGCCTAAAAGTAAATACATTCCCAAGCGTGTAAATTACTTTCTGGAGGACAAGGTCAGTCAGATGCAGAGATTACTTTCAGAGCATTTCAGTACTCCAAGTGCCAAAGTATTATTACTACTAGTTACAGTAATAATACTTGGCATTTATATAGCACTTGTCATCTTCATGTTGCTTTGCAACCATTAACGAGTAAACCCTCACAACAACTCTGTGAACTAGGTAACTAAGGGTGGGATTCACAAAGGTATTTAGATGCCTAACTCCCATTGATTTCAATGGGAGTTAGGTGCCTAAATACCTTTTCTGAATCACATGCAAAGTATTGTTATTCTTGTTTTACAGGTGATGAACTTAAGTAAAATAGCAGTTGGCTATCATGGGAGTAAGACAGACAAGAAAGATGGGTTTTCTGGTTAAGACATTGAGTTGGGACTCAGGAGATCTGGGCTTAATTTCCTAGCTGCAACTGACTTCCTGTCTGACCTTGGGCAAGTCTCTAAATTCCTCTGTGCCTCAGTTCCTCATCTATAAAAATGGGATTTTACCTAGTTAGTCTGTAGCTGTTCAGGACGAGGAGAGTCTCTAGTATAACACCTAGCATAATGTGGTCTGATTTTGGCTGGGACCTGTAGACATTGTTGCAATCAAAATAATAATCTGAATTTATAACTCAGGAGTTTAATTCTGAGTCCTGTCTCTGTCAGACTGTGCCATTCTCTCAAGTATAGTAAATTAAATTAGTAGTAATAATTTTATTAATATTTCAATAAGACAAGCTTCGCTTTAGTTTAATCTTTTCTAATCTATATGATTCTTCAATCTGTGTTTTCTTGAAAAAGTGGGATATCCCAGGTTTAGCCATCTTTTTCTAACAAAAGTCTACAATAGTATCTCTCAATTTATTTTTTTGGTCGATGGGCTCTGCAATCTTGGAAGTCAGTGTTTCTGGAAGTACTCTCTTCACAAGCAGCTATTCAGGATACGACATCATATCAACAGAGAGCATTTCCTGATTGATAGTTGGTTATTCACAACAACAGTGCATTCTAGAGACTTTAAAGGCAAAAATCTGCTCTCATTTACTTTGAGAAAAAACCCATGGATCAGTTAGGTTTTACACATGTAAAGGAGAGCATATTTTCATTCAGCATTTTGTGACGTGATTAAAAATGCACTCAGCTTCTACAGTTCACTGTGCGGACGAGTGAATGGGGTATCTTTCAAAGGCATCCTTTGAAAATTGGAAGTTAAATCCTACTGAGGACAACAGAAAGGAGTATAAACTTTGGCAAGTCAAGTGTAAAAGTATAATTAGACAGGTCAAGAAAGAATTAAGAGCAACTAGCAAAGGACTCAAAAATTAACAGTAATTGTTTTTAAGTACACCAGAAGCAGGAAGCCTGCCAAACAATAAGTGGGGCCACGGGATGATTGAGGTGCTAACGGAGCACTCAAGGAAGATAAGGCCATTGCAGAGAAGCTAAATTAATTATTTGCATCAGCCTTCACTGCAGAGGATGTGAGGGAGATTCCCAAACCGAGCCTTCTTTTTAGATGGCAGATCTGAACTGTCCCAGATTGAGATGTCAATAGAGGTGGTTTTGGAACAGATTGATAAATGAAACAGTAATAAGTCACAATGATGAAATGGTATTCCCTCAAGAGTTCTGAAGGAACTCAAATATGAAATTGCAGAACTAATAACTGAGATAGGTTACATATCACTTAAATCAGCTTCTGTACCAGATGACAGGAGGATAGCTAATGTGACACCAGATTTTTTTAAAAAGGCTCCAGAGGCCATCCTGGCAACTACAGGCCAGTAAGCCTAACTTCAGTACTGGGCAAATTGGTTGAAACTATAATAAAGAACAGACTTATCAGACACATAGATGAACACTATTTGTTGGGGAAGAGTCAATCCATCTTTGTAAAAGGAAATCATGTCTCAACAATCTATTAGAACTGTTTGAGGGGGATCAAGAAACATGTGGACAAGGGTGATCAAGTGGATAGATTATATTTGAACTTTTAGAAAGCCTTTGAGAAGAGTCCTCACCAAAGGCTCTTAAACAAAGTAAGAAATCATGGGATAAGAGAGAAGTTGTCTCATGGATCAGTAACTGCTTACTAGACAGGAAACAA
Organism: Mauremys mutica; assembly: GCF_020497125.1. NCBI lineage: Eukaryota > Metazoa > Chordata > Testudines > Geoemydidae > Mauremys > Mauremys mutica. The sequence continues at coordinate 253,034,945 of NC_059073.1, read as the reverse complement.
AGGATAGGAAAAAAATGGTCAGTTTTCAGAATGGAGAGAGGTTCTCAGAATGGATAGAGAGGTATACAGTAGCGTCCCCTAGGGATCTGTACAGGGATAAGTGCTGTTCAACATATTCATAAATGATCTGGAAAAAGGGGTAAACAAAGAGGTGGCAAAATTTGCAGACAATGCAAAATTACTCAAGATAGTTAAGTCCAAAGCAGACTCTGAAGAGTCACAAAGGAATCTCACAAAACTGGGTGAATGGGCAACAAAATGGCAGATGAAATTCTATGTTGATAAATGAAAACTAATACACATTGGAAAACATAATTCCAACTATAAATTCAAAATGATGGGATCCAAATTAGCTATTACTACTCAAGAAAGATCTTGGAGTCATTGTGGATAGTTCTCTGAAAATATCTGCTCAATGTGCAGAAGCAGTCAAAAAGGCTAACAGAAAGTTAGGAACCATTAGGAAATGGATAGATAATAAGACAGACAATATCATAATGCCTCTATGTAAATCCATGGTATGTGCACAGTTTGAACACTTCATGCAGTTCTGGTCACCCCATCTCAAAAAAGATAATTTGAATTGGAAAAAAACACAGAGAATGGCAACAAAAATGATTAAGGGTATGGAACAGCTTCCATATGAGGGGAAATTAAAAACACTGGGACCTCTAAGTTTGGAAAAGAAACTAATGATGGATATGATAGAGGTCTATAAAAACATTTATAGTTTGGGAAAGGTGAATAAGGAAGTGTTATTTACCCCTTCACATAATACAAGAACCAGGAGTCACCCAATGAAATTAATAGGTAGCAGGTTTAAAAGAAACATAAAAGATACTCAACCTGTCAAACTCATTACCAGGGGATTTTTTAAGGCCAAAACTATAACAGGGATCAAAAAAGAGTTAGGGTACATCTTCACTACCCGCAATATCGGCGGGTAGCAATCTATTTCTCGGAGTTCGATATATCGCGTTTCATCTAGACACGATATATCGAACTCCGAATGCACTCCCGTCGACTCCGGAACTCCACCACCACGAACGGCGGTTGTGGAGTTGACGGGGGAGCCGCGGACTTCGATCCCGCGCCGTGAGGACGGGTAAGTAATTCAAACTAAGGTACTTCGACTTCAGCTACGCTATTTGCGTAGCTGAAGTTGCGTACCTTAGATCGAACCCCGCCCCCCAGTGTAGACCAGGCCTTAGATAAGTTCATGGAAGATAGGTCCATTAATGGCTAGTAGCCAAGATGATCAGGGATGCAATGCCATGCTCTGGGTGTCCCTAGCCTCTGCTAGTGAGCGTGGACAACAGGGGATGGATCCCTCTGATTGCCTGTTCTGTTCATTCCCTCGGAAGCACTTGACATTGGCCACTGTCAGAAGACAGCATAGCATTCTGACCTAGTATGACCATTCTTATATTCTCATTTTGTTGAGTATTGCATTCCTGGAACATCGCTAAGTAAAGCCTTGGCCTGCTTGGCAATCTAAGTAAAAGTTGCCTCTTTGTTATCCAGACATTAATGGTTATCACTTGTAGCAGTTTGTGAAAACAGCTTAAATGGTTAGAACACTTGATATAAAAAACATTAATGGGTAAAAACAGACTGAATCTGAAACAGAGAACAGGCATGCTTCAGGCTAGCCTTAGAGGTGAGCTATCCAGAGAACTCCATGCTGCTCTTGATGGGGGAATATTGGGAAACTACTAATCACAGGGCTAGTTAAATGCACAATTGACAGACTTTCTGTTTACAATAAGACAGTTGTCTTTTTCTTTGCAGGCTGATAATTGCAGGATCTTACCATCTTCAATAGGATGAAGGCTATAGAAAATAAGCATTTTATATTACAATATAAATCCCAATATAGGCCCATGACTCTATGCCTATGCATAAAAAAATCTAAGCCCAGGTCTACAGTAGCCGGCGGGTCGACCTAAGATACGTAGCTGAAGTCGGCATATCTTAGGTTGACTTACCTGGCCGTGGGGATGGTGGCAAGTCAACCGCTGCCACTCCCCCGTCGACTCCGCTTCCACCTCTCACGAGCTGGAGTTCCAGAGTCGACGGGGAGCATGATTGGGATTGATTTTATCGTGTCTACACTAGACGCAATAAATCGACCCCCGATAGATCGATCACTGCCTGCTGAATCGGTGGGTAGTGAAAGACCTGCCCTAAGTAAGGTCCTGGAAACTATAATGTTCCCATCATAGGGTTCCCTTTGAATTCTTCCTTTGGGGGAGGGATTTTATCTCACCTGCCATACACACACACACACAATTAGAGGATTTGACCCCCTCAAATCCACAGATTTCAGGAGATCAGCTAGAGGCATGTGACCATTTGCATGAGACCCTTTGCCTTCATACTAGCTTTCAGACTTTTATTTCCCCCTCATCAGCTCCCTGGCAGCATGTCTCCAATCCAGTTGCACTGCCATCCAATTCTCTGCCACTAATACTAGAACTCCCTGTAGGCAGATTCACAGAGCAGACATTTAATAACACTCCCAACTGTGATAATTTCTTGTGATATGGAAACTACATCGCTATTAATGCATCTTAGCTTTCAGAAATAAGAACCCAATCCTGCACTTATTCAGGCTAGTAGTTCCCCTTGGAGTCAAAGGAACTACTTTTATGAGTAAGGACTAGTATGAAGACATTACTTTCAGTATAATCCCCTAATCCCCAGTATGCCCCTTGGCCCGCGCCGCTTCCAGCTGCTCCCATTGGCCTGGAGCAGTGAACCATGGCCACTGGGAGCCGCGATCGTCCGAACCTGCAGACGCGGCAGGTAAACAAACCGACCTGTCCCACCAAGGGGTCTCGCCGCACAAGCAGCGGAACAAGTTTGGGAACCACTGCACTAGACCATACTAAGGAATAGTGATGGGGCAAGTTTGAAATTTTATAAAATATAAAAATTCTAAACTACTAAACTTTCATGTTCATGCCCGTGCAACAAAATACACATCAATTAGGTTTTTCTGTATTCCATGGACTGCAGTTTTATGGCATTGCAATTCTATGGTGCCTCATGGGACTCCATAATACCCCAGTTAAGATAGCAACCCTTCTCTCCCTTCCAACCATAGAAGTTAAATTAAAAAACCTAGGTTCACGCTCTTTAAAACAAATCAATACTCTGTTAATTTGATACTCAGTCACCTGGATGTTTGCCAAGACAATTTGTATTTACAATCATAGTGTGTATAGTGAATTCAGGAGCAGCTTGTCATTCACTGATAAATAAAAGTCAGCAGTAGTTTTTAATAATCTAATGCTTTGAGTTTAACTTCTGTCTATCTAGACAATCTGTCTATCCATCCAGTTTCTTATATTGGCACTTTTTACTCTTGTGAAGCATTCTGATACTGAGGAGAAAAGTTACAAAAGTGATGTGCCTCTTCCTTTCACCAGCAAGATACAGGATTGAGGTTTTTTTGGTTTGTTTGTTGAAATTATTGCTGCGTATAGAAAATATATACTATTGGTGTGAATAAAGGGGCTGTTTTTATTGGAAGTCATCACAAGACAGGGCATTTGGCACCTGAATTCATAGATTGATGAATGTAATAGCTATATATAACTAAGATCTTCCTTCATTATACCCATGGTTAACCCTGTTGACGCCACTGATGTTAGTCAGTTCTGTTCATGTTGAAGATTGTCTGCCTCTTCTTTCATAATATGCTTTACCAGCAACAAATTCTGATCTGTAGATTTACATAATTGATCCCTCTGTTGATCTTATTGACTTATGTTCACATGCCCTATAGTACTCAAGCATTTGCTGGTGTCTGTGTGGGCATTTATGTGACATTACAGTGGGCATTTTACAATCTATTTCATGTACCTTTTCACTGGGCATCTGAGATCCTGAAACACTTGAATCCACGCAGTGGCTTCCTTGCGGCAGATCACCACATTTTTTGCCTTCTCTTTATAAATGGATTGGTGTGGCTGCACCTGGGAATAGAATTTGGCCCTTGAAATAATTCTAGTATGCGATGGGTAGAACCCTGCACAGATACAAAATTTGTATTTGCATCCAATCTGTGATCTGCAAAAATGGTCCACAGATATAGAGTAGAGATCTGCGGATTTGTAGGGCTCTAACAATGGGAACTATGTGAAGTATAGAGGCTTCCTGAGGCCCAAATTGAGCCTGCTTATAGAATGGGCTTTACCTTGCAGCTGTCACTATAGCTTTGTCCATCCTTCAACTTTGGATGTAGTTATAGGGGTAGCTAGAAATCATCTCTTCTGAATGCTTAATTCCTTCTATCCTTGGCAAAGAGCACTTGCCAATCTGCAGATGTGACAGTAGCCAGAAGACTACTCAAGACCTTCACATAAGACCACATCAGAGCTTCACATCAACCAGTTGCAATATACTGTAATTCCTTAAACCAACCAGTGAGACCTGTAAGGACACATAATATATGTATATCTCCAACTCCTTAGAAACTTTACATATAAACTACTCTCAAGTGGGTGGTAGGTAGAAATGCAGTTAACTGTAGCAGGGAAGCAAAAGAATCCTCAGACTGCTCCAGCAGCTTTTTATTGCATTGGGGGCAGGGAGAGCAACTCAATTCTGTTATTCCATATTCTCCAAATGCAGCATGCCAGCCAGCAAAGTCCTGTGAAAGGAGCAGGAAGGGAGGAAGACCCATCCCTGGCAGTCAAGTATATAACCTGGCATCATCAGTTCAGGGTGCCCAGCAGGACAATCTTGGCTGGTAGGGATGGGAGTTGCTGCCTCATACAGTGAATTGGCAAGGAGCCGTGGCCAGATGGGCCATAATCAATATATATTCCCAAGATGTAGCTTCCACTATATTTAGGGTGGGGGGGAAACAAATTTTAAAATCAGGTATATAGTTAAATGATACTTGCCGATAATGATGTTAGCAATTTGATGGAGTCAGTCTTGCGCACACGGATTCAAATAGAAATTCTTAGCTGAAATTTGTCACCATCATCTGGTAGTTTACACAAAATGACTTTACACGAAACTATCGTATTTGGTAGTTTACACGAAATTACTTACTGACTTCAGGCTAATTTTTTGTGTCCAGATGTTCATATCCCCAACTCAGCTCTGCACTTGGTACTAATTGGCAGCCTTGTTGGCAGTCTCTTCGCCAGGGAATAAATGAGCATGAGGACTATTCTACCTTGTCATCCATGGGCGTGGTTCCTAAAGTTCATAGCTGGGACACTCTGGTGTGCAGTGTTGTGAAGCCTGCTCTGATGCTGCCTGTGGTTGTCTCTTATGTGACTAAACAGAGGATTTTAGTTTGAGGTTGTACATCCTGTACTTTTCACAGGTGCTTAACATTGGAGGATTGGGCTACAAGAAATCTGATGAAGTTCAACAAGGACAAGTGCAGAGTCCTGCACTTAGGATGGAAGAATCCCATGCACTGCTACAGGCTGGAGACTGACTGGCTAAGTGGCAGTTCTGCAGAAAAGGACCTGGGGATTACAGTGGACGAGAAGCTGGATATGAGTCGACAGTGTGCCCTTGTTGCCAAGAAGGCTAACAGCATATTGGACTGCATTAGTAGGAGCATTGCCAACAGATCGAGGGAAGTGATTATTCCCCTCTATTCGGCACTGGTGAGGCCACATCTGGAATATTGTGTCCAGTTTTGGGCCCCCACTACAGAAAGGATGTGGACAAATTGGCGAGAGTCCAGCGGAGGGCAATGAAAATGGTTAGGGGGCCGGGGCACATGATTTATGAAGAGAGGCTGAGGGAACTGGGCTTATTTAGTCTGCGGAAGAGAAGAGTGAGGGGGGATTTGATAGCAACCTTCAACTATCTGAAGGGGGGTTCCAAAGAGGATGGAACTAGGCTGTTCTCAGTGTTGGCAGATGACAGAACAGGGAGCAGTGGTTTCAGGTTGCAGTGGGGCAGGTCTAGGTTGGATATTATGAAAAACTATTTCACTAGGTGGGTGGTGAAGCACAGGAATGGGTTACCTATGGGTGCGGTGGAATCTCCATCCTTAGAGGTTTAAGGCCCGGCTTGACAAAGCCCTGGCTGGGTTAATTTAGTTGGTGTTGGTCCTGCTTTGAGCAGGGGATTGGACTAGATGACTTCCTGAGGTCTCTTCCAACTTTAATCTTCTAAGATTCTATGTTTAAATACAAAAATAAAATGTTCAGGGCTACTCAAAGGAATCCAAATACTAAGCGATATGATGTTTTTAAAAATACATATGAGTTTTTGGTTGCTTTTCTTTTGGCCAACTAAAAGTCTTCTTATCTAATCCATTGCATAAGTGTAGAAATGGTCATAAAATTTTCCATCCCATGAAAAATTGATATGTTGAAGAATATTTTGTTCAAAATTGGACAGCCATAATTTTGAAAATTTTCACTAAATTAAACTGCAAAAATATTTCATTTTCAGTCAGTCAAAATGTTTTGATTTGACTATTTTTAAATTTTGTTAATATAAAATAAGATTTCTAAAGAAAAGGTTGTTTCAAAACCAAAAACAAAAAAACTTTCCACTTAAAAAATGTTGAAATTGGGCATTTAATATTGTTGCATATTTTTTCCAGTAAATTTGATGCTATTTTGTGAAAAATGTGTAATCAAAATGGCATTTGCTGATGGAAAACTGTTTTGACAATTTTTTTTTACTAGCTCACCATAAGTTTAGTATTGACTGATACAACAATTGTGGAAGTTGCTATAGTGTGAGTTTAATCTGATTTGTTCTTTTTAAGTGACTCATCCCTGACTATTTGAAGTTTACCTCTCATTACATGTTTAAAAACAAAGTTATTCATAAATTCTATACAAGATCCTGCTCCAAGACATGTTCAAAGTTAAAAGAGAAAAAATCCCCATGGTAATATTTGTTTTATGTGGAACATAGGTGCAGGTCCTAAACAGTGCTGTTCCTAAATCTAGTGCACACACCCTTCCTACTACTCCTTTGTGAATCCAAAGCAGAATCCATAGCCATTCTGTCTTTTCTTTATGATAGTGTATATTTTTTTCTATGGTTATGAAAGTTATCTCTTTAATAATAGAGATGAGCTGCTTGTGTGAATCTTCCTTGCTGCGGAAACTTGAAACAGCCCTAGAACCCTTGGGATTGAACAAGAGTTTGGATTAACCAATACAAATCACTTCCAGCCTTTCCCCTCAGGTGCCAGTTGGATGATTTTTTTTTTTGTCACTAAGGAATTTTTAAAAAAACTTACACCATTGCCAAGTCACAAAGGGTTATCTCCAAAACCTGACCTGTTACAGTTTTCTGTCAGATCTGTTGATACTGAGCTACAGTTATTGCCTTTTAAATTCAATTTCTCAGTTGCTATAATCTGAATTTGTTGCAGAAACAATTAACAGACTAGAAATAAAATGTTTTCTAGTAAAGAAAAGCAAATACAAGATTATTTTAAAAACACCAATTACAGTCAATAACTACACAATATATCTGTAAAGTTTGGAACTTAAAGGTTTTTTGTTTGTTTTGTTTTAAGTCAGAACTGTAGATTCTGGTTCTGTCATAATAATAGTCATGCACATATGTGTTTTTGTTTTGGGTTTCTTAAAGTAAATTTTAAACAATGTACACTTATCCTTTGACAGATTTTTGTCTTATGAAATGCTCCACTTGAAGAAAACAAGTGAAAACTGAAGATTACTTACTAAGAATGTAGAAAGCAAACAATTAGTATCTCCCTTTTCTCTATTGGGTTTCAGTAAATCTACACATAGCTGAAGCTCCGGTCTGTTGACTACAATGTAACTACTTATGCAAGTAACTGCTCACCAGGGTTTAAGGGGTTCAGAGTCGGATCCAGAAATAATTAGACTCCTGCAATTAGCTTTGAGAACTCTTCCCTATTGCCATGGTATCATCTACAAAGATGACCATAAAAGGAAAAGTTTGAGTGGAAAAGACTCTCAAAGCAAAATTATATTTTGAAATGGCTAAATTTCCAATACACTAGAACTTCGCCTAACAAATTCTTCCAGCCTACTTTCCAGTCTTTCAGATGCAACAGAAAGTGATTAAAGAGCAGTTCACCGACTCTTCTCTCTCGCTTCTGAGGTCTAATGTTGTTGCTGTGCTCATACCAAGAAATGGCCATACCTACAGTACCATCCCCTGAAAATATAAACCATGTCACATCCTGCTTGTCAACAAACAGAACTCCACTGGGTCTCAAAACAAATCCTATTACAAACATGAAGTTCTCTGGACTATGGGCCAGGTTATGCCCTTTTGATCTACGGGCACAAGGTCCACTTCATGAATGGATCTCCTCTACCTCAGCTATGCCTTGACACCAAAGAGGGACCTGAGGACCCTTGTTGAGACAAGAATAAAGGTGAAATGAAATATATCATGTCCAGAAGAGATTCCTTCAGAAATGTAATATGGCTAGAGGATATATTACATTCGTAATGGCCCTTCCTCAACAATGCAGATTCACCCCCCCGCCCCATTTAGGAGTCGTTCTGGAGCAACCACAGGTAGGGGTTGTGTAGCAATAAACTTCAAACAAAAGCACAATGACAAAAAGCTGGACAAAAGCTCCTGTGGAGGCACAGAGCTTCTGAATGGACAGCACTGTTTCTCCTAGGAATGCTTGATATTCCCATCAGTCTCGGGGTATCCATAGTATTGGCGAGGCAGAACCTTGCTTTCTTTCACAGGGAAAATTCTATCCCTGGTGGCAGAAAATAGATACATGAAGTTCTCTCAGTTTACTCTATGCAGATGTTGTCATTTGGGTATACTATTTGGGCCTGACTATTACCAAGTTACTGATGTTTTCAATTAGGTATGTTATAATTATGCTACAATTTATGTAATACTTTGTTTCAAGTGGTCTGATTATGCTTCTGTATTTAGAGTTAGGCTGTATGGTTTCTGATATGAAAGCAAGAAATTCAAACAGGAAAAAATCAGAATAACACGAGTTTAAAGTTTATGTATTAAAGGAAAAAGGAAAGATTTTTGTCCATTAGGCTGATGGCATAAGTAAAATTAAGTTCAGCCACAAAGTACAGAAAGCGCGATTATATCTGTGATGCATTGTGGTTTGTGAGTGGAGAAGAATGATTCCTGAATATGTTTTACAACTTCTGAGTGGAAACACTGATGCTACAGCATCAGGATGGGAAATACAATCAGCGTGGTTGAAGCCAGCATCTATTTATCTTAAATTAATCATTCTCTGAGTAGGCAGTTGATATCCTGGTGCTGGGTGCCAGCTTTTTTACATTCATGCTGCAGACATAAAACCAGAAAACTCTTACAGCTGAAATATATTGAAGCACCCTGGCTGTAAACATAAAATATTATAACTGTTTCCTATACATTAATTTTATAGCTAAAGCTTGTTAACAATTTATGTTTGATTATTTTCTCTAGAATTACCAGACACTTGAAAAATACATGAATCTCATAACATAATTTTGGAATTTAAGCTTTTTCAGTTCAGGAAATATAGAAAATAAAAGTAGATATCTGCTACAACAGCTGCTTATTTATTTGGCATTTTTAAATGTACAGTGAGTTCTTTAGCATTATTTGTGCTTTGCCTTATAGTAAACATGAGCCAAAATTAGAACCCTGGATCTGAATCCTTTCAAATTTGAGGAGACGAGGGGGGATTTGGATTTGAATCTCTAGATCTGAACATGTCTCTACAGTGTTAGTTCCAGGTTTGTTCCAAAACTGGATGGGGAGGCAATTAGCAAGCTTTGGCAGGATCAGGCCCTAAATGCTATAATAAAAAATGGAATAAAGAGATCATGCAGTATCTCTAGCAGCATATATAGAAATCACAAGAAAATTTGGGGAAAAGTGTGTGTGTGTGTGTGTGTGTGTGTGAGAGAGAATTTTCCCTAAAGTGCTATTATTTTCTTATCCAAATGCTGAGGGTATCTGACAATAATAGCCAGCAAATAAAAATGCAGCTTTATTTACTGACTCTAAGTCTCACATTGTAGTCCACCTTCTACCCCATTCCCACCAGTCACCTCTTTTCCTTGAATTTATATCCCAAGGTATTTCAAAAGGTGAGAAAATGCAAATCCTAAATGTTCCACTTTTTACCCCAGTTATAATTTATAACTTTAATAGTTTCCAACAGCTTACATAGATTTTTTAAAGGATCTATTTTATACTTCACAATGTCTGACATATATATAATTACAAATATTTGTTGTAAAATATTCTGAAACCTAAAGCAAAATTTTCATTTTTACCTTTTAAATTATTGGAGACTAGAACTGAAAAAACTAATTTTGGTTCACGAAGTTTTCCACATAGTGACATTTGCATCTGCCTGCATTTCTCTCTTTTGGCCTATTTGTCTTGCTAATGTCTTGCTAACGTTGTTCTTACTTTGCGCTTATTACTCTTTAGTTGCAGCATTTCACATGGTTATGTATATCCCTTAATTGAATTTATTGTCATCTTCTTAAAATGGCTTGTCCAGGAGCAAATGTGACACTGATCACAAACCTGAAGTGTCTGCTCATCACTATCAGATTGTAAAGTCTTCAGGAGAAGGACCATGTTTTTGCATGTGTGTGCGTACCATGCCTATTATATAGGGTCTGCAATCTTGCTTGGGCAGAGGAGCATTGCTGGCACATCTACCAATGTGATATATGCCATGCCAGCAATGCATTCAAAAACCAATTGGAGAACATTCAGCCTCCCTGGTCACTCAGTTACAGACCTAAAAGTTGCAATTCTCCAACAAAAAACCCCTTCAAAAACAGACTCCAATGAGAAACTGCAGAATTGGAATTAATTTGCAAACTGGACAGCATTAAATTAGGCTTGAATAAAGACTCAGAGTGGATGGGTCATTACACAAAGTAAAAACTATTTCCTCATTCATGCAAATTTTCCCCTACTGTTACTCACACCTTCTTGTCAACTGTTGAAAATGGGCCATCCTGATTATCACTACAAAAGTTTTTTTTCTCCTGCTGATGATAATAGCCCACCTTAATTGATTAGTCTCGTTATAGTTGGTATGGCAACACCCATTTTTTCATGTTCTCTGTGTATATATATCTTCCTACTATATTTTCCACCGCATGCATCCGATGAAGTGGGTTTTAGCTCAGGAAAGCTTATGCCCAAATAAATTTGTTAGTCTCTAAGGTGCCACAAGTACTCCTCATTCTTTTTGCTGATACATGGCTACCACTCTGAAACTTAAAGTATGTTATTCTCTGATTGTACATTGTGGTGCTCTTTGCCCCTCCCTCTGAAGTATTTCAAATTAGCCACTCTCAAGAGACAGGGTACTTGACTAGATGTACCATTGGCTTGATTTGCCGTGGTCCTATTTTCTACAGTCAGATAAGGAGGCTCCATGGTGGTGTGAGACAGAGAAGCAGGAGAATTAGAGACACCAGAACTTACATTTGAACCACTGGGGGAGATACAGGGTACAAGTTAAGAACGGGAGGGTGTGATTTGTAGATATATGTCTGGTGCACCATCATCAGAGGGCTCTTTATCCTTCTGAGCAATAATGAAATCATTTGAGCCAGAGTTGAGACCTCTGAAAATGGAGACTTAAATAGAAATGTAGGAAGACCCTTAGCTATAGCAGCCGGAATGGTCCCATGATAATTAGTATATAGGTCTATAGAGGGTTGTTACTAACACTGATCCCAAAGAAGTTCCTTAACCACAATAGAATAAATATTGCCTAGTTTATTCATGTGTTTGAGAGCCGGGAAGCTAACTTCATGCTCATAATGAACATGACTTGCCTGCCATAGATGTTCAGAAAGCAAAGGTAAACACTTTACTACTTTTTATTACCAAGAAAAGCCCAATGTATCTATAGGTATGATGAAAGGTTTACAGCTACATTACAGTGGATAATGCTCATACATTTCTGAGCACGCAAAGCTGCAGGATATCAAAGTAAGAATGTGCTCTCTGCAGTTCAGGTAGCTCAGAGCACGGTAACTACATATCCAAAGGCTAGTCTAGGATCATTAGCACAACTGTCTGCCTAGTTAAAGTAGGGCTGATGTACACAATCATTTAGTTTCTGGCAAGTTGGGGTGTGAATCTACCTTGCATTAACCAGCCATGCATTAAGTGTCTGTGTGGACTCTGCTGATGCACACTAACAGTTCCAGTGCTCATTGATCTTATCCTGCTTTGACACAGGAGTAGATCAAAGTGCAAGAACTGTTAATACACGTCAGCAGGATCCACCTGGATACTTAGAGAGCAGCAGGATGGTGTGGGGTAGATTCACCTCCCATCTTGCCACAGATTAAATGTTCATGTAGACAAGCCCTAAGCAGCCATGTATTGATGTATGAAGAATGGTTCCTCACCTGTTGTTTGAGTCATGTAAAAGTGAGCCCACTGAAGGAAGTCAAAAGCAAGAACACCTCAGTCTTTAGGTTAGATATTAGAAAAAACTTTTTAACTAATAAGGATAGTTAAGTACTGGAATAGGTTACCAAGTGGAATCCCTGTCATTGGAGGTTTTTCTGAATAGGTTGGACAAACATCTGTCAGTGATGGTCTAGGTGTACTTGGTCTTGCGCTAGGCACTGGACTAGGTGATCTCTCAGTATCCCTTCCAATCTGCATCTCTGATTCTATGATTTAAATTATGATGTTTAGTTGTAATTTAAAGTACTCAGGAAAGAAAGAAAAAGAACCCAAAAGGTTTTTTTCAAGTAGTGTGGGTATATTTTGTACTTTACACTGTTCTTTTTAAGCAAGGGCATGTAAGCTACTGTACATCCAGGACCTAATAGTTAGTAATAGTAATACTAATAGTAATAGTAAGCATTGTAGTTTCCTTTGATATCAGCTGGAGATACAGGACTCAGCACCTTTGAAAAATCAGGCCTTTGGGTATTAATGCTCCATTCCTCCAGGCATATTGTCACATGGTGTCTGACAAATGGATTGAGTAGTTTATAGTGCTGCTGTATAATTTGTACTAACATTTATATCTTCTGAATGTCAGGATGGCTCTTTAAATGTTTCCTCATGCAGCTAAATCCACTGTCAACAAGGATTCCTCACAGAGATCAGGGAAAGTATTCAATAGCTTAATAAAACTCTAACTTAGATAGGTAGCAGTGGTTCAGAAGAAAATAGGCTACACCAGCTGCCATCTATCTTTGAGTTCCTTAGGATTGTAGGTCTTTGAAGATGTTTTATGAAAAGACCCTTACCTGACCCCACACCTGCACTGATGTAGGAGTATACCTGTGTGGGGCCTCTACCAGTAATCAGGAAGGAAAAGAAGAGGGTCAGGGGTCATGTACATTCAAAATGCACATTCAAATATTTTATTTTCTGATTGTCCACTTACTCACTGTCTTTGGAAGTGACAGTGTAGAATTGCTCTTCCAGGGTAAAATTCACCTTTGCCAGAAGGTCAGCTCAAGATTTATGCACTACTTAAGACCTCAAAGTAGGGCTTACATGGGGCCTAAATGGCACATAGGCATTGGGCTGGCCTCTGCATGAGTGTGAATTTCATAGGTGTAAAAAAAGTTCAGTGTGAAGCCAGTGGTTCATAGGCCTCAGATTTCAAGACCCTGTCAGGTTGCCCCTTCCCTGAGGTGGCCTCAGGCAGTAGGGTATTGCACCATAAAGGGAGAGAGTCATTACATGAACTTGGGCAGATGTGGTGATGGAAAAGGGATAACCAGATGATGTAGTTTTTTTAAAATGCATCTATTAAATGTCAACTGCTATTCACTATCTTCATCTTCAGATCACATCTGCCGCTCTGCAGGATGAGCCATAAACTTTAATTTTCCTAGTGTTAAATAGTTCCTCTCAAAACTGCTTCCTTTCTCTCCTTCCTCTCTGATATGTACCTTCTTTCATGCTACCATATTCTGTTGGAAAAGCCTCCCACTTCCCATACAAAGGCTCTCACTCTTCTCTTTTAACCCTCTACTTGAAACCCATTACTTCTGAGAGTCCTTCCAGTATTGATCTTGGCACCAGCAACATTACTATTGCTTCTTATAGTACTTCTGAATTGTACTGAATTTTTCTGAGAGCCTCAGGAAAGGGGCTTTGTATATTTTAATGTTTTGTAAAGCACCATACACACTTATGGTGCTTGCTAAATAACTATTACTATGATAAAAGCAACCACTTTATTCTGCCATGCATTTATTTTTCTTCTCTATCTGACATTCTCAGTATATGTCAAACAGTGTAGCTAAACTCTTATTTTTAATGTTCAATTTACAAAGGATTAGGAGGAATTTGCAGATGTCTTGTTATGTAGCTATGTGTATACGTATATTCATATATTTATATGAATGTGTATTTGTGTGTGTGTATATATACAGCTATAACACCACTACATTATATATATATATATTTGGTATTGTAGTAGAGGGAGAGAAGGCTGTGAATGCAGCTGTTATTGATGCAGGACTGAGCATAATGCACTCCAAGGCATAGGGTCCTTTTACCCTGGATGTGGCACAGGATGTCTTATATGCATAGTGTAAACATTGTGTCCTGGAGGTGGTCCTGGCACATATATAGAGATTACTATGCTCACACATGTGAAACAACCACAAATTGTTCTCCAATAAATCTGTGCCCAGATGGTGTAGGAATTATGGAATGCAGAACTAATTGTTTATGGGTGTTAATTCATGCCAGTAATACAGAACTAAATACCAGTCCCCTAATTTCCCTTGCAAAAGTATAAGATGTAACATACAAAATACCAACCAACAATAATGCAGTTCCCACCAGCTGGAGAGAATTAGAAGAATGTAAAAGGTACAGTACTAAGCTGTCTATCAGAATAAAAAAAGAAGTAGATAGTGTGGGCTTAGGGTTTTTTTTTTGTATTTTTTTTAATAAGATTCGGAGAGGACATACTAAATATAGCCTCTTCCTCGGAGAAAGTAGATTAAGAATGGCTTCTGCTGATTCATATGAAATACATAGTAGGACAAGCCAATAAGGGAACCAGAAGAAATACCCTGTGGCATCAACCTTGTGACTTCTACAATATGACCAGTCCAGCTAACTCAATTGAAACTTAGATAGCACAAAAGAAGAAATGTGTGCCAATGGAAAATTTGTGAAGGCAAAAATAATTAGATGAAAAACTACATGTTCATGCAAGTAAATAAGACTTAAGGATGATTCTGAGTTGCAAATTCCACACAACTTTAGTAGTAAGCTTAATATTGTGCATATTTAAGGTGAGAGGCAGAGTTGTCCTTTGGTGAGGGCACTAGCCTAGGACTTAAGCGACCAAGGTTCCATATTCCACCACAGCTTTCCTGTGTGATCTCAGGAAAGTCACTTATCCTCTCTGCCACAGTCCTCATCTGTAAATTGGGTCTAATAGTACTTCTGTATGTCACAGGGCTATTGAGACACTTTCAGAGACTACTGTAACGGGGGCCCTGTAAGTACCTAAGATAGATAGATGACACTACCAAATATAATTGTGTGTAAGTAAAGGATAGGGTGTGTGACAGGGTGCAACTCACCACTGCAGCACCCCCTGCTGGATGTCCCAGGGATCAGCTCTGCTAGCCAGTGCACCCTCTTCTGGTGGCATCTCACCACCATCACTTCTGCTCTAGGGACCCACATCACTCGTAGGTCTGCGGCATCCTCTTCATGACACAGCCCTCTGGCTGTGCCATACTTTGGGCTCCCCCCTTTCTGGGGGGGGGGATGTACTGCAGTCTGACAGTCCAGCCACTTCCCTCAGTGGCAAGCAGAGGAGTACCTGGGCCAACCTACTACTCAGTGTCCCAGCCCAGGGACCCTATAGATGGCTGCTACTTGCTGCATCCCCTCCAACTCCTCTGTAGATCTCCCTGGGCCACTTACCCATGGCCCCAGCACCTTCTTTGCCCTTGCCTGAGATCCCTGCAGCTTGCCAGGACCTGCCTTTAGTTCCTTCCATCCCTGCCTGCAGTAGTGCTCTGTCCAGGGTGCTTGCTGCCTTCAGCCTGCAAGGCAGCTAGTCCTCCTCCCTCCTCAAGCTCCAGGGAGTGACCAAAACTGTTGTGCTCTGCAGAACCTTCTTATATGGGCCAGCCTGGCTCTGATTGGCTGCTCCTTGCAGTCCCTCTCTGATTGGCTGCCTCTTGCACAGCCTCCCAAGGGCTCTATTAACCCCTTAGAGCCCAGTGTGGGGCAGGTGCTCCATCACAGGGAGAAACAATAAAACTAGCATTTGTCACTCATCTTGATGCCATGTATCCAGAGTGGCCAAACCACATGTGGCTCTTTTACAGTTAGTGTGGCTTGCAGAGCCCTCTGCCATGCCCTCCCCCATTTGTCACCTACCAGACTGGGTGGGGGGAGCTCAGGACCATTGCCTTGCACAGGGTAGTGGGGTAGGAGCTTATGCCAAGCAGGGAAGGGTGTATCCGGGCTTCAGCTCCATGGGGCACGCCTGCTGGGGCTTGGGGCTTCAGCAGGAGCAGGGCTGAAACCCCAAGCCCGGAAGGCATGCCCTAGCTCTCGAACCTCTGAAGACTGTCGTATGCAGCTCGGCGGGTCAGTAAGTTTGGCCACCCTGCCATATATATACACAAAGTGGAAACCAGATTTGCAAACAAACTATGTATTTTGAGTATTCGGAGAATCTCACTGTGCTAGAGCAGTGACCTTAGGTGAGAGCACTGAGAGGAAAGACTGCAAACAAGACCACAAACAGGCAACAATGTCAAATCTGTAACATCAGGATAATGATGCCTTCTTTGGAGGAGTCTTTGAAAGGAGCTAAAATGTAAGTAGTGAGAGCTCGCTAGCCATCTGGTAGAGCACTGATCACACACTGACAAGCAGAAAGGCCAAATTACTATTTTGAAATATTGTGGAGGGTCACAACCCAACTATGGGCTGGTGGAGGGCTTGTCATACACGTACTGCAGAAGGGTTTGGGCAATGGAGGACAGGTCAGGGAGAAGGCTTTGTCACAGGAAGCTCAGGAACCTTTTGGCAGCAGGAGGTTGTGCTTACGCAGAGCTTGCCACTTGACGTGCCCAACAGTGTGACCAAACTAGGATGGTTTTCGTCTAGTGGCATAGAGAACAAGCATGGTTACTTGTTATGCAAACTATGAAGTAAAGCTGGGGAGTTTTTTTCAGCAAATAGTAAATTTGCCCCCTCTCCCCCAAAGCATTTTTGGGAGCACCAAAACTATTTGCAATTTGACACAAATTCTCCAAATAGTTTTGGGCACATGTTTTTTTGGAGCGGGGGTGGGGGAATGTAGATGCCATTCACGGAACAGGAGGAGGGTCTGCCTCCGTTATAAACTTCAGCTCAGAACTTAGTGCATTCACGTAAGATGTGTTGGACATTGGTTCAGTTCCCCCCCTTTGCCTAGAATTTGAACTCGGCCCCCCCCACACAATAAGAGTGTTCTAGTCACTGGGCTATGGGATATTCAGATGCAGGTATCTCCTGTTGAAACTACTGTGTATTAATAATTAAATAGTCACTGAGCCAGAGAGAGAGAGAGAGTAGGAGTGTCTCTGTAGGCTAGTGGCTAGTGTACCCTTCTGCAATGTGGAAGTCCCAAGTGCATGTCCTTGCTACAAAGACTATTTAATTATTTATAAAAAGTGGATCAGCTTCAAAAGGAGAGACTGTCAGAGACCCGTAGCATAGCTCACCCAGGAATTGTGAAATTCCTAAAGCAGCAAGCCAACTAATGCTCAACTGCCTGAAAAATACATTTGGTTCTTAGAGCATTAACTTTCCCCCAATTTAACCCATTATTACTAAATTCTCTACATAAGAGTTAACACAATTTTTCTAATTGCTTTATGCTCAGCCAGGTAAACTATGCAATGAACTATTTTAATTATTAATGTAGTATGTATACTGTGCTCTAATGCTGTGCATTAGTAATCCACTGGTCAGTTTGTGTTACATGTCCCTCAGAGCCCATTCCTCAGAAGCTGAGAGACCACACTAAGAGAAAGATACAGAAAAGATGATAGGAGGAAAACAAGAGAGTTGCAGAAGTGGCAGAGGAGAAGAGGACAGCAGAAATGTTGAGAGAGGTTAAAATCTGCAAAGTGAAGGTATTCTGTTTGTGCACATTGGCTTAGACCTGTTAAGTCTAAGATGCTGCACTGATTTACTTCAGCTGAGAATCAGACTCTTGAACTTGATGTAGAAGGTAAAAAAAAAAGTGACTGACTGAAAGGATTCAAAGAGTAGAATGATGTGATCAAAGTGCTGGGAAGGAAGATTACTTTAGAAGCTGCATTTATTGACAAGCGTTATTAATCAAGGAAAGTTTATCTGTTCATGTGAACAAAATGATTCTGAGCTCCAAAGTTCATCCCAAAAGTGAATTCAAATTTTCATGGGGTATGAGTCAATGTACTGCAATTCTTTTGTTTAAACCTGAAATTGCTGAAGGAAAGGAAAATCCATTGTTAGAAGCCAACTAGGTACAATTCAGGAAAAGTAAATCTTTTTTGTTTGATTTGGAATGGCCAAAAAGCTATTGGATGAATATGTTCAATATATTTTGTGAGGTTCCAAGAAATCAGAGGATTTCTATCCTTTTGGTATCACATTTAATTACATAAATGCAAAGTATTATTATAATGTGTCCAAATACCTCAACCTGCTTTATTATTACAAAATCCTCGCATGGTAGCATGTTCAAGAAAATATATGACAAAAGCACTAGCTTTATAGCCTCGATATGGTCAGGTCTGCAGATTGAAATTCAGACCGTACATTTGCCAGAAATTGTAAGTTGGACGTCTGG
This sequence comes from Mauremys mutica, assembly GCF_020497125.1. Classification (NCBI taxonomy): domain Eukaryota; kingdom Metazoa; phylum Chordata; order Testudines; family Geoemydidae; genus Mauremys; species Mauremys mutica. The sequence goes on along the minus strand of NC_059073.1, from coordinate 253,016,128 downwards.
TCATTGCCAAATACATTCTTTGTTAGAAGACTTTGGCATGGCAAGGTCTAGTCTTGCATGTTGCTTTTCCGGTAGTTCAGTGCGTCTTAGTTCCTAAAATTCTGATTTTGTGTTCAGAAATAAAGCAGAAAACAGATTTTTGTCCTGCTGGAAAAAATGCTCTTCTAATAGTTCCTCTGAACCAATCTGGAAACTATTCTGCCCTCTTCTGTTCTATATCATATGGGATTTTATACCACGCTCATCACCATAGTGTCTGAGCACCGTCCATTAATGCATTAAGCATTGTGACTACATATCTGTCATGTGTTGTTTGTTCCTTCATCCTCTCTCCAGTGGAAGAAGCATATGCAGTGCAGAGTCTTGTTTTGGTAGATTTTTTTTATTAATATACATGTACTGTACTGCCCTGTACTAGGGTGACAATGTCAGGTTTATGCTAACAAAGGAAGATATCACTATGATGTTATAAAGTTGCAGCTTTTAAATTCATGTTCTCTTCAACTTTGATTTATCCTGTTGCGAAAGGAAAATCTGTCTTTCTGAAGAAATAGTTCAACATAAGAACAGACCTAATATTCAGTCTGGCTTTTTCTTTCCCTGTCTGGCAAAGAATTGTACCACACAATTCCAATATGATCCAGAAAAATTCAGGGAGGGATTGAGAGAGAGAGGCCCAGAATCCCCTTTTTAACTTCAAAATTATTTCTACCTAGAAAACAAAACCTTTGGTATTTTATCGTTTTTTTGTCAAGAAATATTAATGTTTAAGATTAAAGGTAAAGTAAATCAGAAAGAACAAGAGAGGGAACACTTCTGAATCCATTGACCATGAACGGTACTTTAAAAAAAATAAGCCAGGATGCCTCTAATGCTCTTTTCTTTGATCTGATTTACAAAGGGCTCCAGAAAACCTTAACGCGGCCTTGATCCTTAGCTATGTAGCTCAAAAAAGATGTTGAAGAAAAACTTATTTTAAGATGGAAGGTTTACATCTTGTTCAAGTTCATTCTTTATGGAGAAAAATGAATTGTTATTTTTCAGTGTAAAAATTGTTCCATAATATAATTAATCTTAGAATAAAAATTGTATATCACACTGCAATGTCTGATCTTCCAAAACTACTGTATTTAGTATTTTGTATTTGAAAAGGGTCCAAGCAGGAGATTTGATTTAACTTTACACTATTTATCTTAAGAGGTTTTTGGTTTTTTTAAAATTATTTTAATTTGCCTCTAGACTTTGGATATTGCAGAAGTTTAGTACACCTGTAAATTAGAGTGCTGTGGCCAGTCTGGTATTCTATCGATGGACATATGGTTCTATTATCTCTGTTGTGCTCATTGGTTTTTCTAGCACTGCACTAGCATGATTTGTTTTAATTGTTCTGTTCAAAAGTGACTAGAAAGGAAAATTAAATATTGCAAATATCTCAGCAGCATTTAAGGAACTGCTCTGAGATACCATTGAGGATGTGGGGATGGGTGAAGGTTAGACTCATTGGAGATGTCATTATATGAAGCATCTTTTGGAAAATTAAACAACAACAAAAAGAAAAATCACACACCCAAGTTTCTTTTAAAGTAAATACTGTGTTTTCAAAGGTAGGTGCCTCAATAAAATGTCCAAATCCCATAGTTAGTTATTCAGTGGTAGGACACAAAAGTGCCCACTTTAAATGCCAGATTACATATCCAGAAATAAATTTGGATGATTTTATTAAGGTTTATATGTTAATAGGCTCTACAGCAGGGGTAGGCAACCTATGGCACATGTGCCAAAGGCGGCACGCGAGCTGATTTTCAGTGGCACTCGCACTGCCTGGGTCCTGGACACCGGTCCAGGGGGCTCTGCATTTTAATTTAATTTTAAATGAAGCTTCTTAAATATTTAAAAAACCTTATTTACTTTTCATACAGCAATAGTTTAGTTATATATTATAGACTTATAGAAAGAGACCTTCTAAAAATGTTAAATGTATTACTGGCACGCGAAACCTTAAATCAGAGTGAATAAATGAAGACTCAGCACACCACTTCTGAAAGGTTGCCGACCCCTGCTCTACAATGTTCATGCCAACCAAATTATATTGTATTTTTAATATATATTTTTTTCAAGATACATTTGTAACTTTTAAAAAATTATATAAATGCATGTTCTTCAAGGGGTTCACACACCACAAGTGATTTGTAAAGTTTCTCAAGCCTGTTGCAATGCAATCCTATCATTTCAGTTTAATATAACATATTATAAGATTATCCACAACAACACACTACCAGATAGATGTTATCTGAAGGCACTGCAGTCCTATTCGTCTCAATATCTCCCCAAATGGCCTCTTATATACATTAAATAGAAAGGGTGACAGAACAGAAGCGTGTAGTACACCACATGAGCGAGCCCTCAGTGCTTTACTTGAAACTACCATTTCGGCCTTTTGGGAGAAAAAAGAATAGAGCCACTCAAGTACAACCCAATAAATCCATGGTCTGAAAACATGTCAGGAACACCTTATGGTCAAAGGCATCAGAGGCAATTGACAGATGTAACAAAATTGACTAGGATGCTTTGCCTTCTTGCAATGCCAGAAGTCCATCAACCAATGAGACCAGAAGAGTCAGTGTTTGTACTAAAGAAAGACGTAAAACTAGATTAACAAAGCTCAAAAAACCCTTTCCCCCTCTCCCCCAAAAGGGAATACTAAGGAGGAGATCATAACTGAGGAGACTCTCAGCATCAGAAGTGGTTTCTTGAGCATGGCCCTAATGATAAAGCATGTGTTTTTATCTACATTCATTAGTGTTTAAAGAGATCCATGTGATCAATTGCTATGGCTTTTACATTTGGATTTGTTATTTTTTGGATCTTCATAAATGTCTAGTGCATTTAATAAAATGATAATATTTTAGGAGAACATAAATGTTAAGTTGTTGCTTCCTTAGCTGGAAATACAAATTCCATTTATTTTACTGGGAGTATTTAAAATTGCAGTTAAAAAAACCCAAGAACCCAACCCTCCATTACATTTAACATCTTCTTTCATATATTTTTAGAGGTGCCTAGTAGCTTCTCTAAGATGGGTTCATATAAAGGCCAAGCAAGATGTGTAATTCAAACAAATTCTAGGAAAAGTGGTAACATGAAGTTATCTTCTTTCAAAGATGTATAGATTTTGTTTCAAATGTATTTATTTTAGAATTGCAGAAATTCATTCTTCAAAGGTTATCGCAAAGTCTGACATTTTAAAGGAAAAGTTCAGACGTTAGTGCATCAATCTTTTCTCAAACTTCTAAAATATTTCTATATTAATTTTGTATAGGTACTTTGGCAACAGTACTATAAACAAAAATATATTATTTTAGTAGCAGAAAACAACATAAGGTGGTTTGGATTAAAAAACAAAATGTATTTATCTTTAAACAACAACTGTATTTTTGAGAACAGTTGGACTTCTAGTGTGGCAAATGAGATGTGAAGATGTCTGCAAGAAGTAACAATTACCTAGTTTCTAATAAGAGAAAATTCTTCCCCTCCTCAACCCATATGTCTCAGGGCTTGATCCTACACATGGAAATATGGAAGTAAAAAATAATGAGCAGGACGTGGGATGCAGAGAAACCTGTCCAGACATTAATGAGAGAGCTGTTGTGTGGTCAACCAGTTACTGAATTAAGGCCAAAAAGGGGATACACGGAGAGAAAGACTTCCTTTGCAAGCTGAGGGTTTAAACTCATGTCTACTAAAATGCACCTTATCTTATCTACACCTTGCCCATTTTTTATTCAGTGCTCTTGGGAATACTGAATGGAAGTACAACAACCTTGAAAATGACTTTGGCTTAGTGAAGAGGACTATGCCTAGTGCTTAACCTTAACCACATATAGCCACTCCATATCCCAAACTTGGGAGGAGGGATAGCTCACTGGTTTGTGCATTGGCCTGCTAAACCCAGGGTTGTGAGTTCAGTCTTTGAGGGGGCCATTTAGAGATCTGGGGCAGAATCAGCACTTGGTCCTGCTAGTGAAAGCAGGGGTCTGGACTCAATGACCTTTTGGGGTCCCTTCTAGCTCTATGAGATAGGTATATCTCCATAATATAAAAATAAATAAAGCTCTGTGCTTGCACTGGAGCATTACATCTTTACTTTCCTGCTGCTCATCACACAAGGATTTATCAGATCAAGATCTAAATGTAATAAAAGCAAAAAAAGCAAGTACTCTTAATACATTCCACATATAGTCCTGTAGTTAAGTCTTAGACATCATTTTTATTACAGATCTGTTTAGATATTATATGGGTACTGTACTCAATGCACATATTTCTGTAATATGAGAAGTATTTAACAATATTTCCAGCCTCAAGAGATCAAAAAGTACAGTGTCTATTTCCATTTGTGGGAAAGAAACTAAAACCAAACCCTACCCCCTACTCTTTAAGTAATGCCAGTATTCAAAAATAAATCCCCACTAAACCTGAGAAATGGTAAATATGGCAAATAACTGAAATCTGCCATTATTTATACTACTGCAATAGTTTTTCCTTGAAATACAGAAACTGGCATGGAGTCATATTTTGGATTTACCTTCATGACTATGGAGTGTGTCTTTTATGCAACACAAATGTAATAGAAAGAATACTTAGCCGTAAAACCATGAATTTAAGACTGGCTGTTTAACACCTCCATATATATAGTATGGTGTGAGGGACTGTCCTGGCAGTCTGACTGAAGACCTGGGTAAGCTTTGATTTGCTAATCTTACTTTTTATTGCTGTAGAACACTGCTTTGTTTGGTTCACAGTATAGCTTTAGTGACAAACTCAGTAACAGAATTAGAATTAGTCTAGCCTCAAGGAAAGTATTGCTAAATGTGGTGCATGGGAGCGGATTTCAAAGGCAAAACCACAATCTGTTTTTGGCTTCCTTGTTCCTCACAACTTCCAACAGCACCTTCCTGGTAGTGTGATAGCTTTTCAATTGTTAGTTTCCCCAGCTTCTCCTCTTTTCTTTCTCCAAAGCATCTCCAAGGCCCCAGTTCATAGGGTTTTGCAAAGAGGATCATTCACAGTGGCTTCAGGCATAGACAGCATGCTTTTAGGTGCCATTATTACTATTCTGATTATTTATTCTTTGTTTTCCCTAGTCCTGGACCTGGCCCCCATTGTGCTAGATGCTATTCAAACAGAACAAAAACCAGCAGTCACCCTCTTCCACTCATTTGGGGACTCGCCTGCTTCACTTTGCTACCCTCAGCAAAGCACAGGGAAGCATTTAGCCATAGATAAAATAGAAATTAAAAGTGAGGTAAGAAAAATCACAATTTTATTTCGCTAGATTAGGTTAGGAAATTATAAAATATGAGCTTCTTATGATATATTTCCTTTTCCTTCTCATAAGGTTAAATACTGAAGGGTAAAAATACATACTCAGCTTCTTCACAGGTAGTTTGGCCCCTTTGTGCTTGTTGCATTTAATGATTTCAGTGGAAAGTACCTTCTAGTAATTGGGAGGTTATCTATTCTTTACTTCAGCTGTATCACCATTGCTGTATTTTATATTATGTAAATTGAGCATCAGATCTTTAAGTGATTGTCTTGGATTAATAACATGAGATTAGGATATGCTTTTACCAGAGCACTTAGGAAAAAATGATATAAGAGACTCACATTATAGACTCAAGTGGATGATATGAAGCATAAGCTTCAGGCAAGTTTTGATTTATTCAGTGCACTCTGCAACGCAACAAATAAACCAAAGACTGTAATTTTTATTGTTGACAAAATATGTAAAATCTTACAATATGTATTATAAACCTCTTCTTGCTAGACAGTCAGAATCATACCACCAGTCAAAAAACCTATGAAGCAGAACAAAGAATCTGAAAGTTCAAACTGCCTTAAAAATGCCTAATTTTTTCCTAGACAACTCAAGATGGCCAAATACATTCTGAATAAACTGTTATGCCAGCACAATTTGTCAATGTTAAGTGCCTCCACTGTAATCTCTGCCGTTGTTACTTTTCCAGAGTTATTACTTTATTGATGACATAGCCTGCTGATCTGTTATCACAATGAAAGGAATTTTGAATGTGTGATGTGCACTAACACAATTAAATGTTTTTTCCATCCCCCTGTCTGTTCAGTATGAATGTGCACAGCATGTCCTGTCATTTGTACCCATGTGTGCTATATTCAGATTTATTTGTATGCATGATTCCACCCGCCTATGTTTTTTTATGCTAGAGTGTAATATACTGTGCGGCAGGACTGAGCCAAAATGAGTTGGTAAGTTACCTTTTCAGATGTTTGCTTATTTATCTTTGATTTGCACAGCACCTGTTTCCATAGCAAATAGGCACATATTTGCAAAAATTAAAATATATTAATTACATAAAACTAAGAGAAAAATAAAAAAAGGCTAATGCTACTAAACCATATCTTGTATAATGCCTCTCAAGCTCACTGGTAAAGAGTCATGGATAGTTAATTTCAAAGATGGGACCTTCAACTATGGAAGCCATGCCGTTAGCACAGGAGGAGTTTACTTTAGAAATTTGCACCAATAGCCTTATCATAGAAGAATTATAGAAGATTAGGGTTGGACGAGACCTCAGGAGATCATCTAGTCCAGTCCCCTGCTCAAAGCAGGACCAACACTATCTAAATCATCCCAGAGAGGGCTTTGTCAAGCTGGGCCTTAAAAACCTCTAAGGATGGCGATTCCACCATCTCCATAGGTAACCCATTCCTGTGCTTCACCACCCTCCTAGTGAAATAGTGTTTCCTAATATCCAACCTAGACCTCCCCCACTGCAACTTGAGACCATTGCTCCTTGTTCTGCCATCTGCCACCACTGAGAACAGCTGAGCTCCATCCTCTTTGGAACCTCCCTTCAGGTAGTTGAAGGCTGCTGTTAAATCCTCCCTCACTCTTCTGCAGACTAAACAAGCCCAGTTCCCTCAGTCTCTCCTTGTAAGTCATGTGCCCCAGCCCCCCAATCATTTTTGTGGCCCCCCGCTGGACTCTCTTCAATTTTTCCACATCCTTTCTGTAGTGGGAGGGCCTCACTGGTGCTGAATAGAGGAGAAAAATCACTTCCCTCGATCTGCTGGCAGTGCTCCTACTAATGCAGCCCAATATGCCATTAGCCTTCTATAAGTCGATCTTACATACTGTGGCATGCCTAGGGTTACAGACTGTCTCTCAATCCATAAAAAGTTTTTAAATAATCACCAGAAAGAAAAGATTTCTACCTCATGACCAGCTGTAGATGACAATAGGCACTACTGGAATAGGCCTTTGCTATCTGGAAAATCCCTAAACAATGATGGATCCTATGAGACCCCAAGGCAGTAAAAATGTTTGGTAAAAGGCAGCCATACACCCAGAAAAGATGGCACTCCCTAGAACTGAATAGTTAATGCAAAAAAGTCTCACTAATATTGGTTTGAATTTTTTAGTGAACTTGTTCACACCATGCTTGAGCCCACTTCCTCGTCTTTCTGTGGACATATAAGCAACCAAGGTTTACGGGCAACATATTTAATTTAAAAACAGATGAAAGGAAATATCTTTTCACACAGTTTATTGCCATAAAATATCAAACTCATTGCTGCAAGATATTGAAAGATTAAAAGAGGATGAGACATGTATATGAATAGGGAGAACAGCCACAATTACATTTCATACGGGATATAAAACACACATGCTTCAGGGCATAAACCAGCTGTTGACCAAAGGGGTTACAGGATAAACCTGAATTACTCCCTTGATAGATATTTGATAATCTTATTAACTACAATAGCTCCATTACAACTGTGAACATATCAGGGCCGCCCGGGGGGGGGCAAAGGGGGCAATTTGCCCCGGGCCCCGGGCTCCGCAGGGGCCCCCAAGAGAAGAGCGGAGGCTCCCGCCTCCGCCCCTCTCCTGGAGCCTCAGCGTCTCCGGCGGGGCCCCTGAGCCCCGCCCCGCTCAGAGACGGTCCCGCCCTGGCCCCAGCCCCAGCCCCAGCCTCTTACCGAGCACGTCTCTGGCGGGGCCTGAGCTCCGTCCTGCTGCCTGAGCCCCGCCCCGCTCAGAGCGCCATGGGGAGGGGGCGGGGCAGCTGCCTCCGCTCGGCGTGGAGCTCACAGCCCCGCCCCCTCACCACGCGGCTCTGAGCGGGACGGAGCTCAGGCCCCGCCGGAGACGTGCTTGGTAAGAGGCTGGGGCCGAGACCGGGGGCGGGGGGTGGGAGCGGGACCCGCCGCCGCCGCCGCCGCCGCCGAAGCGCAGCCCGGTCTTCGGCGGCGGGGGGCCCCTTCTGTTCCGGGACCCGCCACCTAAGTGCCCGGAAGGCCCGCGGCGGGGACCCCCCCCCGCCACCGAATTACCGCCGAAGACCGGGCTGCGCTTCGGCGGCAGGTCCCGCTTCGGCGGTAATTCGGCGGCGGGGGGCTCCCGCCGCGGGTCTTCGGGGCACTTTGGCGGCGGGTCCCGGAACGGAAGGGCCCCCCGCCGCCGAAGACCCCGGGCCCCCGGAATCCTCTGGGCGGCCCTGGAACATATTACAGTAGTAGTTCTGTTGTGATAGTGAACATATACTGCCTATTTATCAAGATGCTGAAAGAGGTGCCAAAAAGGAACTTTCAATTCAAACGGGTAGCTAGTAGATGTTTTTTTCAAAAACTACCACTACCCACTCATCTTGTGTCATATTAATATATTCTTTCTAAAAATACACAGGTATTAGGTCTGGCCTCCTGCACACCCTGTCTAGCAGAACTACAAGTAGAATGTTTTGTTTGTGATTTGCAAGAAGCAGGTGACAGAATGCTATCTCACAGCAGCATTCACATGAAACTTGTGTTAAATTACAGTTTTAATGCAGAATAAATTTATACAAATAAAGACTCTTCTTCTTCCAGATATTATCCAGACATTGAAGCCATTTCTGTCTGTGGGTCAAAATCAACCTGGGCAGAAGCCAGTGGAATTCAACATGAACAATCAATTTAAAGCCAGTGGAATTGTACCTACTTGTGCCATGGGTGAATTTGGCCCTAAGTTGATTAATTGTATTTTCATAATTAAAACTTCTGATTCATGTTAATATTCTGAGCCCACAAAGTATATCTACTATTTATGTTAGTTTGTAAGATCAATACCATATCTATAGTGAATCAGGAAAGTTAAGAGAGAAATATCATTACTTGTGTTGAAATGAAGAATTTTAGTTTGGCACCATTTTTTAAAATGCTGATGTAGAACAACTCCGTATGTGGTTTGTACAAATATTTTTTGTTCTATGGCTTGTTTGTGAATTAATTGTTATGAGTATTCATACCACTGAAAGAGAAATTTAGGATTCGTAGGTAGGGCCCTACCAAATTCATGGTCCATTTTGGTCAATTTCACAGTCATAGGATTTTAAAAATTGTAAATTTCATAATTTCAGCTATTTAAATGTAAAATTTCACAGTGTTGTAATTGTAGGGATCCTGACCCAAAACAGCGTTGTGTGTGTGTGTGTGTGTGTGGGTTTTGCAAAGTTATTGATGGGGGGGGGTTGCGGCACCGCTACCCTTACTTCTGCACTGCTTCTGGCAGCGGCGCTGCCTTAAGAGCTGGGCAGCTGGACAGTGGCAGCTGCTGGTCAGGAGCACAGTCTGAAGGCAGAGCTGCTGCCAGCAGCAGTGCAAAAGTAAGGACGGAATGATGTGGTATTTCCACCCTTACTTCTGCGCTGTTGCCTGCAGAACTGGGCCCTGAGTCAGCACCTGCCAATCTCTGGCCATCCAGCTCGGAAGGCAACAGTGCAGAAGGAAGGGTGGCATGGTATGATTTTGCCACTCTTACTCCTGTGCTGCTACTGGGCAGGTTGCTGCCCTCAGAGCTGGGCACTTGGCACTGCAACTCCCTTTTGGGTCAGGACCCCCAATTTGAGAAACGCTGGTCTCCCCCATGAAATCTATATAGTATAGGGTAAAAGCACACAAATTACCAGATTTCAAGGTCCATGACATGTTTTTCATGGCTGTGAATTTGGTAGGATCTATTCCTAGGCAATACTGTATTAATTTTCCTGTGTTGGTAGGTGTTTGTCTACTTATGACTTACAATGAAAACTCCCTCCAGAGAGAGGGGTTAGAGCAGGGATTGGCAACTTTTGGCAACCTTGGTCAGGGAAATCCACTGGCGGGCCGGGACAGTTTGTTTACCTGCAGCATCCACAGGTTCGGCCAATCACAGCTCCCACTGGCCGCGGTTCGCCGTTCCAGGCCAATGGGGGCTGCGATTGACTGAACCTGCGGACACTGCAGGTAAACAAACCGTCCCAGCCTGCCAGCGGATTTCCCTGATGGGCCACATGCCAAAGGTTGCCAATCCCTGGGTTAGAGGGAGTGTGCCAGGAGTGGGGCCAGGGGAAGATTTCTGATTGGAACGGTAACTGCTTGTTTTGGCTGTTGCTTTTAGTTAATCCTTAGGGCAACAAAGACAAGTATGCATGCCCTGTGCATACAGCTCCGAAATACTGGGAAGGAGTACAGCCCTCCTGACTACATTTCTCCCAGCTCTTTAACTTGAGCTCTGCCTCTCTCTCCACTCCTTTTTCCTCTTGCTCCTTTTCAACAAAATAAATTCTTTCCAGCATAGATTCTTCATTGCACTGGAGCTGGAAGGTAGCTGGTTGTGGCTCTCTGATTCTCTGCTGCCCAACCCAACCCCAGTGCAAATTAAAGCTGCAAGGGTACAGCTTTAACTCACACTACTAATGTGAGGTCATTTATGCCAGTGGAGAACTGGGTGTAGCAGAACCTTGCTCTGTTGTGCCCCTGACACACCATCTTCCTCTCCTTATGCTTGACGCTGGCCAAGAGTCCCCCTGCATAAATCATGTAAAGTGAACTTGGAAGACTAGATAATTGGGTCTTCATCTTTTTCCTTTGGTCAACCTAGCTCTTTCTGCTGACCACATCACCCTACATGAGCTAATCTGAAATCTGTTCTAGTTTTCTACTTCTCCCCTATCCCTGCTTTACCTGCATTGTGCTTTCCCTTACTAGTTTCCTTACCCAGGGAGGGCATGCAAACTGGCCGTGTGGGGAAGCTGGACACATTGCAGAGGGAGTTCTGTCAGGTGGAGACAGTTGAGACTTACTCATGAGGAGCCTTGACCTGGCATACCGCTTGACATCCAGAATCCCTGCTTTCTCTGTATCACAGCACTCCCTAGCTGCTACAGAGGCCATCCAAGATTAGCTACTGTCCAAAGGGTTAAATTCAATTAATAGTATAAACTAATGTAAAATGCACATCCTCGTTGAAACTGCTGCAAGCTTCACAATGGCACTGTAGTTGCTAAAGAAAGAGCACCTTGTACTGCCTGAAGCAGCAACTGGATGATTAATAGGACATTTGAAGATAACTAAGATTCTTCCAAGACCCTTTCCGGCCTCTAGCAATTTTGCCTTTTTTGTGTGTGTCTCATACAGGAGAGCTGAACAGGCAATGAATACACCATTTTCTGCTGCTAATTCGCTAGTCTGGCTATTTACAAAAGCCCAAATTCCATCTGAAGGTACACAAAAAAATTGTATACACTTATATGGAAATTGTGCTTGTGTATCCAACAATTTGAGCAACACTTCTCGGCTTATAAGAAAACAGAGAGATCACAGAATATTTCCAGCATAGGATAGATAATATGAAAGTCCACAAAGAACTTCATATTAAAATATTAGTATTGATCTGGTTGAATTTTTGGCATATGAATTTTCCTCACTGTTTGATCCTTCTTGTTGTAAGGAATAATTTACCTGTTTCTACTAAATGTAATGCCCTCTAGAGCTGATTGTTGCTGATATATTGCTCTAAGCGTATATCTACACTGTGATGGAAGCCCAGGGTGAGTGGGACTTGAGTCTGCTGACCCTTGGTTAGAGAACCTAGGGTTTTAGCATCTACAGTGATTGTTAACCCTGAGTTAAAAATTTTCCAACCCAGGCTTGAACCTGGGGCTTTGGTGTCTACACTGAAACACACAGATCTGAGTCAAGCCTTATCGAAGACACACTAGCACCCACCTAATATGTGGCTACGCTAGTTCTTTGACTGTGGTGCACTGTGGGAAAATTTGATTGCCCACCCTGCACATTAGAGGAAGTTTGAACAGAGCTGCCATTTTGGTCTGTGTGCTCCCAGCTATTGGATCCAGCACATGGAAGAGGCTCCTTTTGAAGAGCTTCTCTTGCTTGTGCTTTCACTCCTGTGTCAGGAAATGAGCAGAGCTTTTGTGAGATGCTGGTGGACATTTTGGTGGCATTTTCTGACCCACCAAAGTTACCTGACACAACTTATGATGGAACAGGAAGAGGTGGCAAAGGAGGAGGAGTACCCAGGATGGCAGACAAGCTGGCTGATGTTTCTCTGTACAGTCAGTACAGCCTCTGATGCCCCTATGTGGACCAACGCTTCTGGAGCAGGGCCACAAACACAGATTGATGGGATCATATTGACATGCAGATCTGAGATGACCAGCAGTGGATCCAGAACTTTTGCATGAAGAAAGCTACATTTCTGGAGCTTTGTAAGCAGCTAGTCCTTACCCTCCAGCATAAAGACACATGCATGAGGCCACCCCTGCCAGTTCAGAAGTGGGTTGCTAGAGCTGTTTGGAACCTGGTTAACCCCAGACTGCTAGAGAGCTGTTGCAGTTTGGATTAATCCAGTTTGGATTAAGTGGTTGTGTAGGTTTCTGTGGCAATCAGTTGTGTGGTTTACCCCAAAGTGGCAGGGGTAATTGATGGGACTCATATCTATAGTTTGTCCTCCTCAAGGAGCACATACACCACAAAGGGTACTACTCCATTGTTATGCAGGCACTCATGGACCACAAAGGGCAGTTTATAAATGTCAATGTGGGTTACACTGGGAGAGTTCATGATTCATCAGTTTTCCACTGATCAGGAGTCTACATTCATGGGCAGGCTGGGACACTATTCCCACCAAATCAAATTGTCATAAATGGAGTTATTGTTCCTACCATTATTCTGCAGGATCTTGCATACCTCCTTTTGCCTTGGTTTCTGAAACCGTACCCTGATTTCAGAGCCCTGGCAAAAGATGATTTAATTACACTCTCAGCAGGTGAAGAATGGTTATTGAACGTGCTTTAAGACGATGTGAAATCTCTGTGGAGATGTTTACAAACCCATGTGGATGCCAGTGTCATTGATGTTGTCTGCATTACTGTGGCTTGCTGGCCCTTCACAATCTTTGTGATGCACGAGATAAGCCATTTCCCCCGGAATTGGCCTCTGACAGTGAGGGGCCACTGAATTGGTACACTCAGCCAAAATGTGCACCTACCACAGCTGGGGCTAGATGCACCTGGGCAACACAAGTCTGGGATACTTGGTGTTCTCACATTATGGACTTGCACGGCCCAATGGAAAAGGGGGAATAGTACTTTTATGAATGGCTTGTGGGGGTGCGGGTTGTATGGGGGCTCATTGATTGTGGGAAGAGGTGTGGAATTTTATTGCCATGCAATGCACTCATGAAATGAGAGGGGGCTATAAATTGAAAAGATGAAGAAGGCAAAGGGAAGAATCTCAAACGAAACAAAATCTTGTTAGAGAAGCGGAGAAATATGAAAAGGAACTTGGATAACAACCTTGAGTACTCCATTCAGTGCAAGCTTATACGGCGAAAACTGAAGGATGACTTTGAGAACTTCCAGAAAGAAAAGCTCCTTAAAACAGCTGAATCACGCAAGAGCCTCAGTAGATGGAAGTGGGAATTGGCGCAGTATAGATTGAGCATAACAGCATTGAAGAATAAGGATAGAGAGACGGTAATTGACAGAGCAGGAATGGAGGAGGACTACAAGGACTTCTATACAGCCTGATAGTTCACCTTTCAGTATGACCTGTTGTAGTCTCTCCTTTAAGCAATTCCTTATCCACCTTTCAGTTCTCATATTAAACCGCATCTTCTCCAATTTAAGTAATAATTTTCCATGTCGAACTGTATCAAATGCCTTACTGAAATCCAGGTGATTAGAAGTACTGCATTTCCATTGTCTTAAAAAAATCAGTTATCTTCTCAAAGAAAGAGATCAGGTTGGTCTGCCATGATCTACCTTTTGTAAAACTATGTTGTATTTTGTCCCAATTACCATTTACCTCTTTGTCTTTAATTCCTTTTTTTTTTTTCAAAGTTTGTTCCAAGACCTTGCATAGAATCTAACAGTCGTGTAGTTTCCTGGAACACTTTTTTCCCTTTCTTAAAAATAGGAACTATATTAGTAATTCTCTAGTCATAGGGTGCAACCTCAGGGTTTACAGATTCATTACAGCTGCTGGTTCTCTGTTGCTGCCGGTCACTCCTGTCACTAACTGCCAGTGCTTGCTGCTCCCATGAGGCCATTTTCTGAGGTTCAGCCACTTAACCCAGCTCTTAGTGATTTCAGCAGGGAGCCTCACAGCCAATGCAGTCTCTGTGTTGTCTTTCACTGCCCCACACAAGGCCTAAGGCTTAGCACCTATATCTGCACAGCAATGATGATAGCTCTGGGAATCACCAACCAGAAACAAAGACTCTCAATTGACTCTAATCAGGTCTGTCATTCAGTGCTGGAGAGGGGCAGGTCAAATGATATATAGCACTCCTTGGGCAGAGTTCACACCATGAAGTAGGAACACCTGTCCCTCTCCCCCGTCTCATCTTCACTGGAATTTGGCATCCCTATCTCCTGCTTAGCAGGTCAGGCATTCTAAGCACAGTTCTGCTGTCCTTTACTCATACAGTAAGGATAATAACATTTCATTACCCCTGCATTCAAATATAGAGTGATTTGTAACCCAAAAGCAGCCAAAATTCATTATTTTGTCAAAGTGGCTCCATCTGCTTCACACCTAGGCAGAGTAGGTGTGTCTATGCAAACACGGTCTGCTCCAGAAGTCTTTTTCCGCACTTGATCACTAGGTGTCAGGGGAGAGCTCATTCAGACACTGCTTACATATCATTTCAATACAAGAAACTTTCCAAATCTCAGATCTCAAAAAGCATCTTATGAGACTGTCCACGTGTGTTGCTGATGTAGACCAGGAGCTACAACTAAAATGGCATAAAAAGGGAACAGAAGTTATAAAAGAAGCTTTCCAGGTGGTTGGCTAAACTGAATGAGCAAAGTTGTTGAAGTAAAGTTTCCGATCCATAATTGTGAGCAAAATTTGGCATTGTTAATGTACAGAGAGCTTTTTCCATTTCAGGCATGGAACATCACTTTGGGCTCAATCCTATGCAGTGCAGGTGAGGAGGGTAATCAATAAACCCAAGGTAAAAAGGGATGAGCAGGTCAGGGAGCACAGGAACCCAGGTCTCCATTAATGAGAGTAATGCTGCACAAATGCAAAATTCCTCCTACTTGACAACA
Organism: Mauremys mutica; assembly: GCF_020497125.1. Lineage (NCBI taxonomy): Eukaryota > Metazoa > Chordata > Testudines > Geoemydidae > Mauremys > Mauremys mutica. Next base: position 253,000,706 of record NC_059073.1, on the reverse strand, counting down.
GGAGTAAGGCCAAAGAGAGGAGTGCATATCTAAGGGTGAGGATTGTTGCATGTCTTCTGAGACACACCCAAACTCTGCCGTTTTTGCTCCACTGGGAAGAAAGACACCTAGCGCTTAATTTAATGTGCAAGTGTGAGCAGCCTGCTGTACTTACAGGGTCTGAGAGCCTCGTGTTCTCTGCTGCGCACCATGCAAGTACTTCCAGGATCAAAGCGTTAATGGAAACTGTTCAGGACCTGAACACTGAAGGAAATGAATTCAACTCCTTAAACTTAAAATGCACACGTCCCTAAGTGGTGCTCAGCATATTACACTTGCATATATAACAGATGCAACTAAGTAACTAAACATCAAACTAAGGGGTGGGAAAGTTAGATTCTATATCTTATGATCTATACATATGTAGAAAATATAGCTATTCACCTGCTGCCTTTTCTCATCAGCACTATTGATCCATCAGCAAATTGAACCTGAGTTGGTGGCTGGCTTTATTTTCTTCTGCCATATCCTTTGTGAATTTTGGCTGCATAGGGAAGGTACTGTATTATGAAGCTGAGAATACAATGTTAATTTTGGACATTTCCTTATCCAAAAGTGTAAAACAAACAAAAGAATCATCTTGAGGGAGTTCAGAGAAGGTCAGTTAAAATGCTTAAGGGGCTGGATGGACTGACTTAAAGGGAAAAAAAACCCCTAAATATGTATAGCTTGGGTAAGCAATGACTGATGACAACATAACTGTTTATAGGTATGAAAGATGTAGATACTCAGGAAGCTGTAGTATCATGGCTGAATTCTGCTCACCAATTTCAATTAGAACAGTCTCATTGCCATATTTACCACATTGGAAGAGGAATATGACTTGGGATGTAATTTTAATAAAAACGGACAATATTGGTCAATCTCAGGAACGACTTCCTTACAGTGAGATATATGCTGTTGTGGGATAGACTCCTAAGGATAATGGTAGAAGCCCCATCCGTGAAGACAGTTAAAAAAAAATTCTATCCTGGTAGGGAATGTCTGTCATTTTCCTTTCTAGTTCATTCATGGGCACTACTGTAATATTTAGGTGCTTATGAGATGGACTTAAGAGACTTTTATCTGTAATTCTTCTGATACTTCCACTCTCCTAAGAGGTGGCCTGCTCACTTTCATGATATGGCCCTTTTCTAATGGATTTGCTCCATCTGGACACACATTTTCTAAATATGCTCTCACAATTATGCAACAATGTGGGTTTTTTTTGTTAACATTTATCATTTGTCTGTTCTTTTAGTTTGTGGCCACATTTCTTCTGTAGTCATGTTACTTTTGGATTTACATGAATACTGTCAGAAATGAGAGAGTTTCTTTTTTTAAGAAGTATATGTGTGTTATATGTAAGTTGCTTAGAACAGTCAGTAATGTTAAACTATTAGAGTTAACTACAACCTATTGATTGGTATTTCAGTAGTAACGTCTTGAATGAACAAAAGAGTCTTTTAGAGATATGACGGTGTGTTTTAGGGGGAGCAGTTCTGTTTAGGAGCTAGATCTATATATCATGGTTATTTCTATCTGCTAGATTTGAGAGAATAAAATAAAGATGTTTAAATATGCATCCTTATTGGATTTGCTATTAATATTATGACTTCACTGTAACTCCAAAAAGAGAGCGTGCCTGAAATTTCCAAGAAACCAGACTTAGCTAAGTCCAGGCAATTGTATAGATGATAGAGGGCTCTTCAATCTAGCAGACAAAGATATAACAAGAACCAGTGACTGGAAGTTAAAGCTAGAAAAATTCAAACTGGAGATAGGGTGCAAATTTTCAAGAGTGAGGACAATTAATCATTGGAACAATTTACCAAGGGTTGCATTAGATTCTCCATCACTGCAAATTTATAAATCAAGATTGGAGATTTTTCTAAAGTTTTCATGTTTTAATTCAAATACAGCTACCTGACTTGAAACTGGAATTAATACAGGGAAGTCCTATAGCTTATGTTATGCAGGATGTCAGAAGGATGATCACAATGATCCCTTCGGGCCTTAAAAAGTGATGAATCTGTTAATCTTATTCTAGAAAATAAGGGTCCAAATTTGTCCCTGGAATTACTCCATTGCTCTGAGCTCAAACAGGCTATAAAACAGTCTGCCTGTATACTGGCCCCTAGTTCCTCTCTGTTGAACAATCTGTTCTCTCTTTCAGGCCAAACTCATACCCATCCTGTTTTTGTTTATTTGCTAAGCGACTCTTCCTCCCAGCCAATCATATTCCTTTGCCAAGTTCTTAACACAGTCTTATGTCTGCATTTCCCTTCACTCTACTCTGTCCTCTCTTCAGTCTGTTAAAAGGGCAATGATAGCTTTGTTCTCATTTTCCTAAGCAACGTCAGTTCTCCTTTATTTTTAATCCAACCCAGGTCATCCCAATATTATAAGTGTACTGGAATATTTTGTAAAATATTCTTACTAAAATGAGATCTCACTATAACTCCAGTTATTAAATCTTTGCTGAGAGGTGGAGAGAGTCTATTAATTTTTGTGCTGCTTATAAAGTGTGTGATTTAGCAAAGTACTGATTAGCAAGACTCAGCTGTATGTGCCTCAGGGCAAGTCTACACTACAAAATTAAGTCGACCTAAGTTACATCAATGTACAACCACCGCAGTGATTTAAATAGCTTTTGCATGTCCTCACTATGTTCCTTGTGTCTGCAGTGTGTGTCCTCACTAGGAGCACTTGCACTGATTTAACTGTTAGTGTGGGGCATTGTGGGATGGCTTCTGAAAGGCAGCAACAGTTGATGTAAACAAGGCAGTGTCTACATTGATACTGCACTGACCTAACTATATCAACCTAAGCATTACACCACTTGGTGTAGTGGGCAAGTTACATCGGTGGGAGGTACATTTTTGTGTAGACACTTCTAGAGTTAGGTTAATGTAAATTGCCTTATGCCAACCTAATTCTCTAGCATAGACCAGGCCTTTCTGTCTTCCTGTGCTGAAGTACTACTTACTTTCAGTATATTTAATTCTCCTGCCCCTGAAAAGTTTGGTTTCAATTCTCTTTATTTTGTTTTCTAGCTTTAACTATCTGCCTCTCAAATTTTAAGATTCATTTAGATCAGATCCAAGTTTCCTTCTGCATAAGGAGACAGGGCCACCCAGAGGATTCAGGGGGCCTGTGGCAAAGCGGGGAAGCTGCGGCGCTTGTACTCACCCAGCGGCGGTCCAGGTCTTTGGCGGCGGGGGGGCCTTCAGTCGCTCCGTGTCTTCAGCAGCACTGAAGGGCCCCATGCCGCCAAAGACCCGGAGCGACTGAAGGGCCCCCCACTGCCGAAATGCCGCCGAAGACCTGGACCGCCGCCGGACCAGAGCTTGCGGGGTCCCTGTGTGGCTCGGGGCCTGGGGCAAATTGCCCCAGTTGCCCCTTCCCCCCGGGCAGCCCTGTAAGGAGAATAAACCCAACTTGCTTTATAATTTCTGAGTCAGTCTTGATTCGTTGAGACCTGCTATCATTTTGCCTGCTCTCTACGACACCTTCTCTAGTACTGTAAAAATCTTACTAGGATTAGGTGATAAGAAAAACAGAATACATTTGACATACTGTGCCATTTACTTTGTATGGTAGCAATATCACATATTGTGATTCAAATTCTATCTGCTTATAGAAGCCAGTACCTCATTACTCATTTCCTGGATTTGTGTGATAGGCTAAAGGTTACCAAGATTTTCTCAGTTATGCATAGATATTTTCTCCTGGGCTTATGATGTATGATTGTTCACTTCCGTGCATTTTCCCAGTTTTACTTCCTTGGTTTTGGTTCTGTATTTTACCACCCATTGGCATTAAACTGCATTGGCCCTTTGCTGTGTGTGTGTTGTCTAAATCCTTTTGAATTTCTCTCTCTCTTCATATATGCCTCCTATTTTGGTATTATCAGGAAATTTTAGGATTCAACTTTACTACTGTAATTCAAATAATCTATATTAAAAAGGCAGGTCAAAAAACGATCCCTTACCCTTCTCAAAACATCTTCTCATTTTTAAAAACATTGAAATGTACAGAAACTTGCTGTTTCCCATGTGCTTGAAAGACATTTTATCTAGCTACCAATTCTATTATACATAACTGTGTACATCTAGTATTAATGCCATGACTAATAAACTGTCATCAAATTATAAGTGCCAGATTTGGAGATAGAAATGGAGATGTGGCACTTCATTATAATACTGCAAATAGCAATAGTGTACTTACATAGAAACAGAACTCACAAGCCTCAGTAATGACTTTCATTACTTGATCCTGCCTGTAACCCGCTGTAGTATGATGGATTTGTCCGCCAGCTTTGGGGCAAAAAACAGTCAGCCACAGTCAGTCAGCTTTGAGCAGGGGGTTGGACTAGATGACCTCCTGAGGTCTCTTCTAATCCTAATTTTCTATGATTCTATGAACTCTGTTTTAGCCTTCTACCCAGGCTCTTTTATTTTTCTGCCACACACATGCAAAAATATGGAAGAGTAACAAAAGTGATAACGCTGACCTGGACTTATATTCAGGGTTCCCTGCCCTCTAGTAGTTCAAAGCTCCCAGCCCTCCCTGAGCCTCAGCAGGACCACAGTGTTGACAGCCAGGAAAGTGTTTGTCTTTCCTGGCCCAGCCCCCTTTGGGAGAAAGGTCCTCCATTATAGGGAATCAGAGCCAATCATTAGCTGCTACTTAGCAGGATAGAGCTGGTTACCTGCACCTGTCTGCTGGAATTCTCCTTAGGCAAGGACTTGCTGCTCCCTGGCTCTGCTGGCCTTTAAAGGGGCAGAATGCCCTGCAATACTGCCTTATCGGTCTTTATAGAAACAGGGTATCTGAGTAAGTATATACTCAGTATATCATACTTTTTTCTTTGCTGTGCCCCACAGTTTCCAAAAGATATCTGAAAAACTTGCCTTTTCACAAATGCTGTGGGTGAGATTTATTGACAGATTGGACCTAGGCCAGTTTATACCAGCTGAGGATCTGTTCCATAACCACAATCCAAAGGAACAGATTCTGTACTGCACCTCTGAAGTAGCACAGCACAGAAGGCACAGCTCAGCAAAGAAGAGGCAAAGATTGTTCAGTGTCAAATTTGCATCCTCCTAAATCTGTGCTGTTCCAGGGACAGTGGCATGAAGGGTCTTCACCAGGGACCAGAATCTGGCCCAGTATATCTATGGCTACATCTACACTTATGGCGACTTGTAGAGTACAGAAGCTCTATGTCCAGCTAGTATGGTTATAAGTAGCAGTGCACATGGTGAGACATGGCTTAGGTGAGTAGAGTGCCCTACACACCTGAACCCTATAGTATGTATTCTACACACCCAAGCAGTGCCTCCCACATCTGCATTATTGTTTTTAGCAGTGTAGTGTCCTGCTGCCTCCTTGCTGCTGGAGCCTTTCCCTGCCATAGTGAAATGCTCTGGCAGCAGAGGAAGGGCTCCGGTGTGCGGAGAGGAAGACTCAGGTAGTGGGGAGGCAGTGGGCAAAGGCTCCCCATTGCTAGAGACTTTCCTTGCTACAATGAAAAACTCCATAGCAGGGAGCTGCTGGAGCCTTTCCCTGCTGCCTCCTCGCTGCCACATGTAGCTACATATGTAGTGACTGCACTCTAACGCTCCCATATGTATAGACATAGCCTATGGGAAACTGACTTTTTAAACTTCCCTACGTTAACAGAATCTCGGTGGATTCATGACAAAAACTGATGTGCGATGAGAACATTTTGTATTTTTATTATTATTCAATAACAACAATAAAAACAAAAGGGTTAGTCTGAATAATGTTTTCATGAATATGGTGTAGTGTTTCACCATATTCAGATGTTTATCCAAATTAAGCATACATATTGTTACTTGAAAGATCTGTTTTCTTTCCTAAAAGGAAATCCTTAATACATTAGCTTTGGACAATCATGTGTGATTACCATAACACCACCAATGCTAATTAGAAGACATTTTACTGAATTCCAATGTGTGGAGCTATCTAATGGATATGATAGGTTTCAGAGTTGTTTATGATAGCACAGTGTTTAATAAAGTTTTTTACTTGAAAGGCCTTGGGGAGGGGGAAAGCAGGGGAGCCACCAATCCCTGTGAATTTGAGTCAAGTATTAAGAGAAAAGATCTGTTAATGCACTATGGGTTACATAAATATTTAGAGGCTAACTCTGCCACTAGCAGCTTGGGTTTTTAACCAACAAACCAGAGCAATCAACCCTTGATCAAATTGCAACGTTAATGGAAGAAAAGAATGTTCTAGATGTAATATACTTAGACTTTAATAGAACATTTGATGTACTGTCTCTCAAAATGTTATTTAAAAAAAAAAGCTTAGTTCAGATGGTCTCATGGATTTAAAGCTAAAGGACTGAAAACAAATTGTCATTATTGAATGACAATTTACTGATTTCTAGGCAAGTGTCTAGAGTGGTGCCACAGGGTTTTGAGTCCATCTTTATCTTTTAATGATTTGGAAGAAGGGATAAATATTGGTTTAATTAAGTTTGCAGAGATGATACATTTGGGAACTGTTGAGATGTCACAGAATAATACTGTAATTAACCTTTTTTCTCAGTATTGAATACTACTCCCCCCCCCTCAGAATGTACTAGAGGAAAAGGATTGACCCCTACATTGTTCTGGGATAGTTGGGACTCAGTTCAGCATCTTGCCAGTAGAGGGCTCCATGATGTCTGGTGAGCAAGATAAGGGAGTGAGATCCAGAGGGGAACAGGCTGAAGAGGAGAGCTGTGTGTGGGTACGTCTACACTACGGGATTATTCCGAATTTACATAAACAGGTTTAGTAAAACAGATTGTATAAAATCGAGTGCACGCGGCCACACTAAGCACATTAAATCGGTGGTGTGCGTCCACGGTCTGAGGCTAGCGTCGATTTCTGGAGCGTTGCACTGTGGGTAGCTATTCCGTAGCTATCCCATAGTTCCCGCAGTCTCCCCCGCCCCTTGAAATTCTGGGTTGAGATCCCAGTGCCTGATGGGGCAAAAATCATTGTCGCGGGTGGTTCTGGGTAAATGTCGTCAGTCATTTCTTCCTCCGGGGAAGCAACGGCAGACAATCATTTCGCGCCCTTTTTGCCTGGATTTCCCTGGCAGACACCATATCATGGCAACCATGGAGCCTGTTTTTCCTCTTGTCACTGTCACCGTATGTGTACTAGATGCCGCTGACAGAGGTGATTCAGCAGCGCTACACAGCAACATTCATTTGCTTTTGCATGATAGCAGAGATGGTTATCAGCCGTACTGTACCATCTGCCATGCCATTGTAAATTGGCAATGAGATGACGGTTACCAGTCCTTTTGCGCTGCACCGTCTGCTGCTGTCATAGGTGCCCCTGGCTGAGATCTGCTGGGGGCGCAAAAGACAAAAATGGAAATGACTCCCTGAGTCAATCCCTCCTTTACGGTATCTAAAAATAGAATCAGTCCTGCCTAGAATATGGGGCAAGTGTACTAGAGAACTAGTGTATCAGAGAACCAGAGAGCACAACCGCTCCGTGTCAGATCCCGCAGAAATGATGAGCTGTATGCCATTCACAGGGGATGCCCCTGCAACAACCCCACCTGTTGATTCCCTTCTCCCCCAGCCTTCCTGGGCTACCGTTGCAGTGTCCCCCCATTTGTGTGATGAAGTAATAAAGAATGCAGGAATAAGAAACAGTGACTTGTTAGTGAGATATGAGGGAAGGCAGCCTCCAGCTGCTGTGATAGTCCAGACAGGACATTAAGCAGTGTGGGGGAGAGGAGCCCAGCATCCCGCTGCTATGATAGTCCAGGCAGAACAGAATCTTTTCTTTACACATGAAGGGCGGAGACTGATGGAGCTCAGCCCCCTGTTGCTATGATGAAGACGGTTACCAGTCATACTGCACCATCTACCAGGAATGATCAGGAGTTTTTTACCCAAGCGCCCCCGGCCAACCTCACTGGAGGCCACCCAGGAGCACTCACGGGCTGATGATGACAGATACCAGTCCTTTTGCACTGCACCATCTGCCAAAAGGCTGATGATGATGCTGGATATCAGCCATATTGTACCATCAGCCACCCATGGAGGGGGGCAAGGATGCTGCCGTTGACTGCTGCAGCATCGCGTCTATCAGCAGCATTCAGGGTGACATTTAAAAGAGTCAAGAGAGGATTTTTTTCCCTTTTACTTCTGGGAGTGGGTGAGGGGGGTAAATTGACGAGCTATGCCCTGAACCACCGCGGACAATGTGTTTGACACTACAGCCATTTGGAGCTCAGCCAAGAATGCAAATACTTTTCGGAGACTGCAGGAACTGTGGGATAGCTTGAGTCCTCAGTCCCCCCCTCTCCCTCCCTCCATGAGCATCCATTTGATTCTTTGGCTTTCCGTTACGTTTGTCACGCAGCAGCGTGCTGAGTCCCTGCTGTGGCCTCTGTCTGGAGAACTTTTAAAAATGCTTTGGAATTTCATCTTCTGTAACAGAGCTCTGATAGAACAGATTTGCCTGCCCATACAGCGATCACATCTGTACGGTCCATGCTGGAGCTCTTTTTGGATTTGGATTTCGGACTGCATCGCCACCCGTGCTGATCGGAGCTCCACGCTGGGCAAATAGGAAATGATATTCAAAAGTTCGCGGGGCTTTTCCTGTCTACCTAGCCACTGCATCCGAGTTCTGATTGCTGTCCAGAGCGGTCAGTGGTGTACTGTGGGATACCGCCCGGAGGCCAATACCGTCGATTTGCGGCCACACTAACCCTAATCCGATATGGCAATACCGATATTAGCGCTACTCCTCTCGTTGGGGAGGAGTACAGAAACCGGTTTAAAGAGCCCTTTATATCGATATAAAGGGCCTCTTAGTGTGGACGGGTGTGGCGTTAAATTGGTTTGACGCTCCTAAAACTGGTTTAAACGCGTAGTGTAGTCCAGGCCACAGTGTGAGAATTAGCAACAGGCTCAAGGCACAAGGCTGGGAGCTAGCTTTGGAGGAAAGCCAACCACTAGGCAGCCTGGGAGTTGGACATGAAAAGCAGAGAGCTCATCAGGGGATCAGGTTGTTGCTGACAGAAGCAGCAGCATAGAAGTCTTGGACAGAGCCTCTGAGGAAACAGCAAGGGGACCTTACAATCTGAGAGCGGAATAGAGAGAGGAGTGAAGGGAACTCTCATGAGCACAGAGGGTTAGTAAATGAACATGAGCTGAAATGAGCAGTAAATAAGCCGTGGCAGCAAAGATGCGCCACACACAGTGGATTAGCCTGGGAAAGTAGTTGTGACCTGACTGTGTGTTAGCCCCAAAGGCAAAGGGATACTATGCGTGTAAGGGTAGGGGTAAGGCATAGATAACCAAAGCTGTAGGGTGGGACTTCTTGTCTAATTGTTGCCTACAGAAGGAGCAATGTGATAATGGAGAACAGCCTTCAGTGAGATCATATATGAGGAGACAGAACTTTGGGCAATCTTATAGGCTGACACCTAACTGCCTCTACTAGAGGGAGGGACAAGACAGGGAGTAGACATGAGAAACCCCATTGAACAAGGTAACCCTCTTATCCCGCTACTGGACTGCTTCTGGGAGACAAGTTAGATTTAAATGTAAGTTACAACAAAAGATACAGCACAGTATTTTCTGTCAGCTCAAGCATCTCAGCTGATATCAGCTGCCAGGAAAGAGGGTAAGGAGAGAGGCATCATCTAAAGTAGCCGGGTCCTAAACCACAAAGGGCTATGTAGGTCAAAATCAGCACCTTGATCTAACCTGAAAATGAACGGAAGCTAGTTCAGATTATGGAACACAGGTATCATATGCTGTTTGTGAAACACAACTAAGTAAGCAGCCAGCCACATTCTCCAAGTTGTGAAACACAACTAAGTAAGCAGCCAGCCACGTTCTTTCAAGTGTAGCCTAATGTAGAACATGATCTAGTGAGCTAGTGTGTAGGTGACAAAGGTCTGGATAACAGAGACATGATCCTCTTGCCTGAAATCTTCTAGTCATATGGAAATGAAAAAGGCACCCCTGGCTACTCCTGCTATTGGGCATTGAATAAAATAATACTGAATTAAAAATTTCTGGAATGTGATTGGTTAAACATGACGGTTGGGATCTACACTGTGGACCAGATGTGATCACATCACAGATACTCTGTCAATTTTCTAGCTCTGTCTAAAGAAACATTGTCCACTCATGCACCTTTGAAGATACCTGAGAATGACAGGAAAATGACTATCCTGACAAAAGTCTGTTTTTTCAGAAAGCAAGATTTTCTGAATGGACTCAGGTTTTAAAGTCCTAAAAACTTGAATCCAGTCAAAGGGAAAAAATTATTTTTCAAGCAGACTTATCTTATCGCCCTCCCAGGCTCAGTCATTTTTCAAACAGCAAGCAGAATGTTGGCAGCTGTTAGTTCTAAATAGAGAGAAGAATTTAAAATTGCACTGAGTGACTGATAGACTTTCAATTCTTGCTCAGCAGGGCTACACCAGTGATGTTTCTGACAAAAATCCACTTAATTAAATTGGCAAAAATTTACCGTGAATGAAAACCCTCAGTGTAAAATGTATGATAAACTAAAAAATTGGAACTTCATTGAAGTAAGGCTCTGTTTAATATCAGAGAAGGGCTATGTTAATGTTTATTTAATTTAAACTAAAAATCATGGGGAGTTCAAATATATTAGGAATCAGTTATATATAACACTGTGATTTATGATACTCTCCACATTTGTTTTTGTGCCTCTGAAACTTCTTGTTTCAAACCAGGGTGCACATAAATGCAGATACAATGATCATTTAAAAAGTAAGAAACAAAAGCCAGAAACGTAATCTAAAAAAATTACAATGTTATTTTTGTTTAAATATAGTAGTTTGGAAAGTCAGTCTTTCTTTTGTTTTTTAATACTTCCCTAATCTATCTTGATACTTGTCTGCTGTGTGATCTCTGGCTAGATTATGGAATTGATTCTTCACTGTCCTGCTCCTTGGTAGTCATTTATGAATGAGCAAAGTGTTTATGAAATGCTGCCATTCTGATTTGGCCCAAACTGACTGGCTGTGGGTATGAAGAAGTTTGGTCCTTCCATCTCTGTGAGTTGGGTGCGGGCTCAGAGAGCTGTAAACTGTGTCCTGCTATTGCCGTTTAATATCTCTATTAAACACGTGGGACACAAAGACTAGTATAAAGTATTCATTGTTTGTGAGAAATCATTGTTTTCCCTTCAAGGAGATAACCCCTTGTTTGAGACCAAATCTTCCTGATGGCTTAGAAGTCGTGACTGTATGTAGTAGAGTTACCTGTGAAATCTTATCTCCTTTTTGCATTACTTTCCAATTCTGTATTAATTGAATTTGTTTTTTTCCATTACCTCTTTTGTGTTGTTGTGATTTATTTTGAGGAGGAAATGCAACCATCTAACAAAGTCAAGAAACCTTCCCTTGAGCTTAATGAGATGCAGAGGAACAAAATCATACACTTCTATCATTTGGTCCTTACTGGGCAAACAGATTGCTGTATGTGACTATACATTGAATATTAATTTGTGTGCTTTTATTAAACTTTTAATATAGGTGATTGGCTTCATATCCAACAGTTTTTATGCAAAATATAATTGCTTTGTATAGTAGATTTTATATCTTATCTTTGTAAAATTGTTTCACCTTTGAGTGAAAAATTATAGTGTGAACATATTTTTCCATTTATCAGGGAAACAGGCTACTTTGTCATACTGTTAACCTTTAGAAACATTTACATTTTCATCCAAATCTAGCCAACCATATCCTGTGGCTCTTGGGGTCAGAATACATTTCTAAAAGACTTGATATTTAATATAAATTACATGTATTATGACTGAGGTGAGCAAACAGTAGGCGTAAACTGAATTTAATTAACCTGATTTTCCTTTCTCACTGGTGTAAATCAGGAGCTCCTAGTAAAGTCCAGAAAGTCTCACTGATATAAAACTGAGGTAAGTGAGATGAGAATCAGATCCAGCTCATAATTTGAAAGAGTCCTCAAAGAAAAAAATACTACTTAGTGTGAATAATGCTGGCAGTTTCTGGCCCCAAAACAAAAACCTAACTACTACATGAGATCGCTATTTCTCCTTTGCTTCATGACCACAGATGAAATTTTTAACTTTCAATTATGACAATTTATTTGTAACCAATATGATTATACTAAAACTTCTGCTCTAGCATAGGATGGCCAGGTGCCTGGTTTTTGACCAGAAAGTCCAGTTAAAAAGGGGACCAGAGAGTGTCCAGTCACTGCGAGCGGGGGAGGCAGGGAGGCGCCGGGTCATCACCCGTCCCAGCTCCTACTCAACCGGTGATGCCTCCTACCTGTGTTGGGCGGCTGCAGCTCCCGTCCCAGCCCTGGCTCCACAGGCGCATCCCTCCTAACTCAGGCAGATGGTGGTGGGAAGAGGGAAAGAACAGCGAGCGATTCAGGGGGGGGGTGGGAAAGAATGGGAAGCAAACAAGTAGGGCCTCAGGGGAAGAGGTGGGGCAGGGACGGATCCTCGGCGGGAAGAGGCAGGACACGGGAGGGGCCTCCAGGTAAAGAGGCCGGGTGGGAGAAGCTACAGCACTCGTGCTGGAGAGTCCAGTTTTTAAATATTACAAAGTTGGCAACCCAACTCCAGCATCTGTACTCAGTAGTTTGGTAAAGGCTCAACTTCTGTCATTGGGTTTGTGCAGTAGGACTCCTTGCAGAATAAGGCACTACTTAGTGTGAATAAGGGTGGTAGAATCTGGCCCTTAATGCGTTGTTCACTTAGGTAAATATATATTATGATGTAGAATATAGAGGTCACCTTTAAAAATCAATATTTACCAACTGCTACCATACAGTAGCATCTTAGGTACTATAGTTATTTCCTATTCTAAATATAGAGAAATGAAAATGTTACTGTGTGGCAACAGTAGATAAATGTTGACTACGTGATGTCATCTGTTTAATGCAAGTATATATGAACAATTGACTAAATAAGCACTTAAGCCCTTTCAAAAACTTGCTAGTTCCAAGTTTAAAATATAAGTTATGCACATTTCTAAAACTGTGAATGCCAAATTTCAGCCCAAAGCAAATTGTTATGGTTGTTATAATTCCCTGATGGAAGGTACTGGAAATGCGTACACATGCTTATCTGCTGTGGCCAGAAAAGATACACACTTACAATTAATTATTAACAAAATCAAGAAAAAAGTATATAAGGTCACTGACTGAACTTCTGCACCAAATCTATCTAATTAGGAGTCCAATTACACATTGTTAGCTGAGATGGTTCTTTGGTAAATTGGCCATGCTCTTTCCTGCAGGTAGTAAAGTATACAGATCTGTTGGGCTGTGCAGTTTAAAATATTGTCTGGAAACATTGCCCTGTAGAATGCAAACATGACATCTAATCCTAAATCACTCTAGACAGAGAAAGCTAACTAAGTACAGAATCTTTCAAAGGTGCTGGGCAGATCAGTTATGAACACTGCAACTCCAAACATTTGTAACTACTGCTATTCACAGAGTAATGAAACACATTTTTTGTAAATTATTCTTCTATAAATTATTTTACCAGTGTGGTGCAGTGTTTCATAGTATTTCTAGCAGTTCAGTCCTGCTAGCTTACTTAGAATAATGGGTAGCCTTGTACATAGAAGCAAGGGATAGCATGTTGATAGAGGCCACATAAGAACCTAGAGAGACAGAAAGAGACAGACAGTAGGGGAAGAGAGGAAGATCCCTATCCCTGCTCAAAAAGAAAGATGAGAAGAAATATTTTCCATTTTTGTTAAATTGTATTGTTTTACAAAAAGGATGTTCTGAAACGAGAGAATTTGTTTTGGTTAAGCAAAAGCAGCCTCCTCAATGGTCTGCAGAAGAAATTGCAAACAACCCAGATATGGGGAGGTGTGGGGGATCATTGCCCTGATATCAATTTAAAGAGTGAGGCTCTAATCCCTCCTGTGTGTATGGAGTATGTGTGGTGGTGGTGAGTGGTGGGAAGAAGGTTTTTCAGTCACCAAAATGATATTGTTTCCTCTATGTCCCTTCCACCAGTCCCTGAAGATCACCCTCCATGTATCCAGGTAGGAGGGCAATTGGACGGGGAGTTTTGGGAGCACAAGCAAAAAGATAATTTAGCCCCAGATTTTATTTGCTTTTCTGTGACTCTCTTCTGCAAAGAACAACTCCATGGGAGGCTGTGGAGGCAGCCACTGACAAGCTGATGCCACTGAAGTTGCCAGCCTCCAAAGGATGGCCCTGGCTGCCAGTGTATTTTGGGCTTGAGGGCTGAACGTTGCCTGAGGTGGCAAAAGTAGCCCTCCTTATATTACAATCTAGAAAAACTCAGTGAAGAATCTTGTGGAGTTTTCTCCCCCCGCTCCTCCCACCCATGGCTTTTTCCACAAAAGGGGGTTTATTGGGCTGGTATATACAGCAATGTGAATACATAGAAACAAGAGTTGGTCAACACTTTTTCATGAAACTTTTTTTCAGTCAAAATATTTTGTTTAGTCAAAACTGAAAAGTTTTGTGGAAACAAATTGGTTTTGATGAAAATCTAATCAGAAAGGTTTCTCATGTCCAGGATGGAAATTCTGCGTGAAGGGTGAGTGAGAGAGAGATTTTTTGACACAAGAATAACTTCAGAGGAAGGACTTGAACCTGAGTCTCTCATTGTCTAAGTTTGCACCCTAATCATCAGGCTGTAGAATATAGTTCTTAAAGCCCATAGGAGTCTGCCCATAGGAAACATACTATGCTAATGTGCACTGCATACACTGCAATGAGGTTCTGTCTCACTTGGATAGTTTAAAATGGAATTTGACCAGATATTCCAAAACAAAGTTCATATTTGGGCATGAAAATTTTTAGTACATAGAGTTTTTTGTTTAAAGTGCTTTAAAATAGAGGCTGTGATGGATGCAGAGCTGCCCTATTACACTTTATGAGTACTGTATGTTGACCTGGTTATTGGGCTATTTATTATATTAATTTATTGGTTTCGCTTAACAGCAGTCTGTAAGGAAAACAAGCAGGAAGAAAAGACGAGTGGCTCAAGCTAAGAAACCCTTCAGCCAACACTTGCAGGTTATGATGGGAAAATGGCAGACACCACTCTAGCTATAGGCAAGTTAGGCAGCTGCCTAGGGTGGCATATTCTGCTTAGGGTGGCCATGCCAACCTGAACGGCACTGCAACCCTATGCACCAGGTCACAATGCCAGTCTCTCAAATTTGGTCATGCCAAATCTGAATAAGTGGCACTGTGACCTGGTGGTTGCCCTTCCCCCCACCACTTAGAACCATGGAACCCCACCAGAAGGCCCACCCTGAAGGTCTGATGTGCACCATGGTTGAGAGCCTCTGTTTTAAAGGGTAGGAGGGGGTGACATGCTGCAGTTTTGCCTAAGAAAGCAGATTGCCTTGAGCAGCCTCTGGCCACTGGCTCTGAGGAGTCCAGGGTCGACCTTCTGCTGAACCTACTGAATTGACTCTGACAAGCAGTGCAAAAGCCTAGGAGCTAAAAATAACAAAGGACCCCAGGCTAGAGAATAAGGGACTGACTCTCTCTCTCTCAAGAGAGGAGGGAGCCATTGTGGAGCTGTTGTGGGAAGCCAACTGATGCACAGTCACCTACTGGGGTGACTGAAGAATGGTAGGCTTGAGTAGGTTGCTATCAGGGGATGGTAAATCTTAGATAAGAGAGAAGTGTTGAGACTGTTTGTTTTAAAATCCTTTCTCTCTATGCTTTGATCCTTTGGGAGAATAAACAGAATTTTGGTTATAAGAAGGCTGTCTGGTCACTATATACACCACTGGCCACAGACTTCCCAAGGGAAGATCCACAGGTGCTGAACCCAATCAGACCTTCTGAGTAGGCATGGTTGGTACACAGGGTGTTGTGGCCTGGAGCCTGGTCTAAGAGTGGGAGAATCTGCTGTTCTGTACAGTGAAGGCCATTCCTCACTCACCATCATGTGGAACAGAACCAAGAGAGGGAAGGGGAGGGAGCTAAAATCACAGCTCTGGAGTATATTACCCCTTGCCCAGATTTCCATGTGGAAATCTGCACATTCTGTAAGGGACAGGCCCACAGGAGCAGAACTTCTCTTGCTTCACCCCCTCTGTCTGTTGCCCCACACTAAACTCCATGAAGCGATAGTCTTGCAGGACAAGGGAGCAGCACTGAAGATGTGACATTACTCTCTTTTTCCTTTCCCTTATGCATGTGGCTCCAGAGAGGATAATCCGGTTTATACTAAGCGGCTGGTATAGTATGCTAGCAGGTACAGTGTGGGCATAGAGAGATATTGCCTGGTGCACCCACTGCCACATGGAACTTCCCAAACAAAGCCATATACTTCATGGTGAGCTAGTGGAGGATTCACTTTTCTGACCAAAAACAGCATATGATCTCTGGTGCTAAGAAAAGCACATGGTTGTCAGTTTGGGGAGGGTGATGAGATGAGACCTAACTACAGACCACACTCTATGTAGCCAGTGATTTCGTCACTAGTCTTGTGACATGTGGTGCTTCCCCAACTGCTGAAATCAGTTTATTATGTGAGAATTTAAGCTTTCATTTAAAAAAGAACCAAGTTCTGTTTGCAGAGAATAGCTTGAAAATGTGAATCTTAGACACTCCAACACTAGAAAGCAAATTAATAGAACCCTACTTGTATAATTTTTTAAATCTCAGGATTTTAAAGCCAATTTCATGATTTTTTCCCTCTCGTGGTTTTTGAACTGGTGGGGTTTGTAGTTCTGCACTCCTTGAGGGTCACCTGATTCTCTTGGTTCTCTAGTGAGCACTGTGGATAGATATCAGGAAAGGAATTTATATTCTGCTCAACAAGGTACTCATGCTGCTTATTATTACCTGAATTGTCGCAATAGTCAGGTGTCTGAATAACATGTTTATCTTAAAATATCAACATTTTGTAAGAAAACTAGAATTCTATCAGTAATTGCACATTGTGGTTTTGACTATTTTAAAACAATGGCTTTTTTACCCCTAAGATTATTGTCTTCCCTGCTATATAAACATCAGAAACAAAGTCTGAGGTTCTTTGTCCTACATGTAGCGTTCTCTTTATATTGTTTTCTAAATGTATCAATATAAAAATAAAATATGGATTAAAAATCCACTGAACATTTTTTCACATTTCAAATGTTTCAATAGGGTATAGGTTTGTGTACATCTCTAACTATACATGGCAATGTAAACTGTAACGACTCAGTGTTAGCACCCTTGCTGAGGCAAAGCTCCTATTGCGGTAAAGGAGAGTTTTGCCCAAGTAAGGACTGAGCAATGGCAGCAGGATTAGGTCTTGTCTTCCAGCAATAGTTAAATGAGCTAAATCCCCCAATGCTCCTGGTGATGTGGGTTGAACACTGGATGTAAATTAGTCAGAAAAATGGTGTAAGTACCACAGTAGTCTAACTTGCAGCAATCTGGAATTTATCAGCTGTGCAAGAGGAGCTGAAGTTTACGTGGTCACTCAGAGACTGGAAAGTGAAAGCTGCAAAATTTGGTGTGGACACCGTAAGAGGAGAATGTTCTGGAGGCTGGAAAGTCCAATAAAGCTGTGGTGCAAGCCTCAAAATGTGACTAACAAGAGACCAGTGACAAATTAATCCTGACCTCTATTTTAACTCATAACCAGAACTCTAGTTGTGCTGGAATGCTCCGGAATGCCGTTTTGGCACTTATTTTAGGAGCCCAAACAGCATTCCAGTACTTCTGCTGGTCCCAGGCCACCAACACGACAGCCCCCAACAGAGAGCAGCAGCTAGGCACAGGTGGGGGAAGGCATATACAGGACAGACTCTGCGGGGAGTCACCCCCTGCTCCCTGGGCCTCCCCCAGCTCCCTCATTGCCCCCATCTTTCTCCCATGTCCCTCTACGACTCCCCAGGACCCTCTTCTCCCCTCTACTTCCTCCTGGGGGAGGAAGGGCTCTGATTGTTGTGGAATATCTAGGTGATCTTCTCTGGAATTTCTTATTGCAGTAGCCTGAACAGCTACAAAGGTTACTTTTTCTCTTCCTCTATGTTTAGCTGTCTGTCTGTCACAAATACAGCCTGCTGTGTCAGGGATCAGCTTTCTATTGACCTCTGCAGCCTCCACTGTGCAGCACTCCACATCCATCAATCACATTATTTTTCTCCCATCCTTCATCCCCTGCCATGGGACTTACACCTGTTTTAACAGCTAGGGCTTGAGAGATGCTGAGAAACCTGAATTCCCACAGAAGTCCTATTTGCAACCTAAATCAAAGGGAATGGTGGGAGTTCAGCTCCTCTTATGTTCAGGCCCTTGTTTTGTACATTCTGCTCCGTGTAAAAGACTAATTTACTTGTATAATCCCTTTTTGCTTCTCCATTTCTGAATTTAGCTCTGTATTTCTACATAACCGATGGCTAAATTCTGTTGAACTCTGCTCAATTTCTATGCTGCTGACTTCTGGGCAAGGTTGCACAATCCCTAAAAAAAATTGATTTTTCAAGGTTTCCACATCCTTTTACACTACAGGAGCTGGATGAAGATTTTATTGAATCTGGCTCCGAGTAACTCTTATAGCACTGTGTCAAGTATCAGAGGGGTAGCCGTGTTAGTCTGGATCTGTAAAAAGTGACAAGACTCCTGTCGCACCTTATAGACTAACAGACATATTGGAGCATAAGCTTTTGTGGGTGAATACCCACTATGTCTAACGAAGTGGGTATTCACCCATGAAAGCTTATGCTCCAATACGTCTGTTAGTCTGTAAGGTGCCACAGGACTCTTTGTCGCGTCTTATAGCACTGTCTTCTAAAGTGTCAGTGTATTCACTGTTTGCTGCTGCGGAGAATTTAACTCATTCAGCTGTTTTGTTTTCAAAAAATATTTCCAAGTTTATTTTTATTCAGGATTTGCTGTTTATTTGTCCTTTTGAGTTTATACAGTTTTGTTATTTCTCTGACCCCCTTGCACACCAGCAAAAATATGCTGCTAAGTGGTACAGATCTGGCCAAAGTGAATAATGATTATGTGTTAATTAGACACGAGTCAGTCTAGCTCATTGAGATTCCACCAGAACACACAAAATGCACCCACCTGGTGTGTGAATCACAGCAAAATAGGAGCTGATTTTCTAAAGTCAGGCATGCAATTGTGCATGCAAAGATGTGCACAAATATGCATTTCTAATTTACATGGTATTACAACTAGTATTTGCTACACTAATGACTAGTTAGACACATAAATGGTTATCCGAATGCAATCATGGGTATTGCATGTGCAAATTAGGGTGTAAATGCACAAACATTTTCTGTGCATGCATTTTCCTTCCTGACCTGTTGAAAATCAGACACTTATTGTCTCTAACGTATTCAGATCTCTCTTTCTGTGTCTGAATCATTTTATTTATTGCAATTCAAGTTGCTTATAGGAATGTTATCAATTTTAAAAGAGCATAAAAAACTGTCAGTGTGAAATGAAACAGAATTAAGAACAGTTGATTTTAAAAAAATCTTTCCCCATGGCTGTACTTCAATACTCAACATTACTCTTACTTTTCTCGACCTGTTTAAAACTGGTCAAGGGTGGGTAGCTACCTTCAAACAATGGGGGAAAAACTGGTCCTGAATTTTAAACATTTTTATGTTCAGATTGTAAACTCAGACCTTAAGTCTCCATGCAGGTTTATTTGACTAGCATCAGGAGCCTGGCTATAATGGTGCAAGTGGTGCAGTCAGACCGGGGCCCATGAAGTTATGGGGGCCTAACCAGCAAAGGCCTCTCTACCTTGGACACCATTGTAGTTATGCCATAATCTACCTATAGGCAGACATGGCTCTGAGGAGCAAGAAGCGGCCTACTGCCAGCAAGCACTTCCCCCCACCCCATGCACCTTAAAGGCACAGGAAATGACCTCCTGCCAGGTGGGTTGCCAGGGAAGTGCTCCCATACCCTCCCCAGATGCTCCCTGCCCCCAGCATGGACTGCTCCCGGGGGGACCCAGTTCTCGCTGTCCCTTTGTGCCTGTCCCCTGTGGGCCCTGCTGCCCGGTTAGCCCCTGCCCCATCACTGCTACCACCTTGGATTCATATTGAGGCCATCACTTCAACAGTGAGGAGCTCATCCAGAAAGGTGCAGGGGTGGACTGGAATGTCCGGGGTTGCTGGGGGCTGGGTGGGAGGTGCAAGCTGGGATGGGCTGGAGGGGATGCAGAGTGTGGAAGGCAGGGCAGGTGCTGCAGAGGGTTGTGGGGGCAATTGGAGAGTAGGGGGGTGGGAAGGTTGGGGGAAGGTTGTGGAGGATGGATGAGGAGCAGGTTCCAGGCTTGGCTTGGGGGATGGACGAGGCCAGAAAGGTTTTTGGGGCCTGGCCAAGGAGGGGTGCCCAGCCCTGTTGGATGGAGGAGGAATAGGTTGCGGGGAAGATTGCAGGAGGCAGATGCGGAGCGGCCCCATATCACAATTAGCCTCTTTACTCTATTGGAATGTGTTTCTTCTAACTATTGTCATTTGCAGTGTTGTAGCTATATTGGTCCCAGGAGATGTGAGAGACAAGGTGGGTGAGGTAATATCTTTTGTTGGACCAATCTCTCTTGATGGAAGAGACAAGCTTTCAGGCTTCACAGAGCTAAAGAAAAGCTCCATGAAGTTCGAAAGCTTGTCTCTTCCACCAAGAGAGGTTGGTTCAATAAAATACATTATCTCACCGACCTTGTCTTTTTCTTAACTAGGCTAGATTCACTGGTGCACTGTAGCTCCTATGCAGCTTTTTGACAATGGAAAACCATTGTCAACCTGATCTAATCATCTAGTTAAATTGGGTGATGGAGTGGTCCAAAAGTAGATGGAGCATGCCAGTGAACCTTTCTGCATATGGAGTAGGTCAAACAATATCCAAATAGCATATGCATCTTAGGGCTCGTCTGCACTACGGAGCTAAATCGGCGCTGCTGCAATTGATGCAGCGGCATTGATTTAGCTGGTCTAGTGAAGACACGCTCAATCAATCTCCCATCGATTTCTGTATTCCACCTGAATAACAGGTGGAAGCAATGTCGGTGGGAGAGCGTCTCCCATCGACATAGCATAGTGTGGACCCTGTGGTAAGTAGATCTAAGCTATGTTGACTTAAGTTACGCTACTAATGTAACTCAGATTGCATAGCATAGATCGACTGGCAGGAGTAAGGTAGTCCTGCCTTTAGAGGTAATTAGATGATGTTACAGATGTGGGTGAGGCTGGTTTTTTATCTTGGTCAGGTAACATCTGTATGATATAGAAGCAGACATATGATAAGTGACTGTAATGTAAAATGGATTAGCTATCGTGATCTTTGAAAAATGCTGAGGATATAGTCATTTTAATAGGTTTTTTTTTAATTGAATGGCTATATGGATTCTTATGTTTGGTTTCTCTGACATGGAGACCACATTTTCAAGAGTGGTCTGTATATTTGTGACAACACTTTTTTGCATTTGGTGCACATGACTGGTGAATACAAAGCAAATGCTGTTTGTGCTCAAATTGCAAGTTTTTCTATAGGCAAAATTGTGGGTTCAGGCATAAAGATTTAGGGCTTGAGTCCCCATTGCATTACTTTTCTTTTATAGTGATGTAGCTCCTTTCATTTAGTTCCAGTAGATTTGCACCCATTTGAAACTGGAGTAACACAATACTAACTCAAACGACTGGGCTTTTTGACTAACTGTATGTGTGCTTTGGACATACCTTGCTACTTAGTTTAAAGCAGGGTTTGGCAACCTTTCAGAAGTGGTGTGCCGAGTCTTCATTTATTCACTCTAATTTAAGGTTTTGTGTGCTGGTAATACATTTTAATGTTTTTAGAAGGTCTCTTTCTATAAGTCTATAATATATAACTAAATTATTGTTGTATGTAGAGTAAATAAGGTTTTTAAAATATTTAAGAAGCTTCATTTAAAATTAAATTAAAATGCAGAGCCCCCCGGACTGGTGGCCAGGACATGGGCAGTGTGAGTGCCACTGAAAATCAGCTCGCGTGCCGCCTTCGGCACTCGTGCCATAGGTTGCCTACCCCTGGTTTAAAGTTTGGCATATAAAAGCTGGGTTTGCATGTGTTTTGTGGTTTTTGTGGTGTTTTGTTTTGTCTCACAATTGCTGTTGTGCAGATTTTCTATTAGATAAACTGGTAAAATCTTAGTTATGTTTTGAATATGGGTGCTTTATCTGATGCTGATGCCAAATACAAGATAGTCCTGGTCTACACTAGGGGGTGGGTTCGATGTAAGATACGCAACTTCAGCTACGTGACTAGCGTAGTTGAAGTCGAAATATATTATTTCGACTTACCTCCCATCCTCACGGCGTGGGATCGACAGCCGTGGCTCCCCCTGTCGACTCCGCTACCGCCGCTCGTTCTGGTGGAGTTCCGGAGTTGACAGGAGCTCATTCGGGGATCGATACATCGCGTCTAGATGAGACGCGATATATCGATCCCCGATAAATCAATCGCTATCCGCCGATCCGGCGGGTAGTGTAGACATACCCATAGATACTGGAGACTGTCTCACACGTGACAGAATTACCAACTTGAGATCTTGTCTGCAGGGCTCCTGCACTGTAAAATTTAACACTACATCACTATCAGTGACAATTTGTATAAATGTGTAAATAGAACTTTTCTGTGTATAGATAGCCTGCATATTGTGTTTGTGTATTTATGGTAAATTCAGCAACATTTTAGATTTTGGAGTTGGGAAGGGGACCCCTAACCTATTCTTGCACCAGGGCCTTGCTATGCCCCTGACTAGCATTCTTCACTCCCCCCCCCAGGAATGCAAATAAATAAAAGTGGATATAAAATAATGAAGAGTCAACTAGGTTCAAAAATCTAGTTTATAAGTCTTGGTAGTGTTCTTTATGTTTGAAAAAAGAATATTTTTCAGGGTCATATTAATCTGAGTTATAGCAGCCCTTGAGCCATGAGGTTTCTATTAGTGCACAATGTTTCTTCCCTCTTTATGTATTTCCACATTGAAATGGTCATTGTCTGTGGAAGAACTATTAGAATCAGGCTACGCATCCTGGCTATTAAATATGTTCCGATAGACTGCTGTCATGTCTGTAAGAGGATAAGTAAAATTCACATATTTTGGCCAAATTTTACTTCCAACTACATGGATAAAATTCCCATTGGAAACTGTTGAGACTTCCTGATGTATAGGAATCATTTATAATATTCCATGCAAATGGTACATTGCCAGGACTCCTTTGGTCATGGTATTCACTGTATTCATTTACAGACAGTCTTACGGGGTGTAGCTTTAGGGCCCAGGTTAGTTAGTAGCTGAGTGGATACTCACCACTCCTCAGAACTAGATCTGTCTGTCTTCATGAACATCTATTAGGGTCTGATCCTAACTGAAGTGAGTGGCAAAGTTCCCTTTTACTTCTATGGGAGTAGGCACAGGCCTTTAAAGAGTTAGTTTACTCGCTCTCTACACTTTCTCATTGCTGAGGTTTAATCTTCTGCTCATTGCAGGTGATTTGGGATGAAAGCTCCCTACAACAGCATAAGCAGATTTTATATATCGGAATTCTGGTTCCCTCTTTGGTTGCATTACAAAGACATGTCACTATACACTTGAGTGAATTCTTGCTAGCTTTATTACTTTTTACATAGTAAAGGTAATCAGATCTAATATAAGTCAATAAACACATAAGAGGAAAAAAGATGAAAAAAGGCAATGATCCGCAGCAGAAAGGTTTGGATAATTTATTACAGAAATATCATGCAAATCATATTCTTGTTTTGCTTGTCCATCTGAGAAAGGTAATATAATGGTGTGCAATCAAATGGAAAATTTAAACTGGATATGATGTATTTGAAACCATGAGCTGATTTTGAAAAGTATCAATTAGTTCTAAGGGCAGAAAAGAAATGTAATAAGGACAATTAACTTTAGACCTCTGACTTACTGAATTTCACCAGTCTTTCTAGAACCAACCATTTTATTTGGAGGGCAGCTAAGGCATTTGTATGATGTTATTTGTTTATTAAATCTGATGTACGGTCTGACAGAAAAAACATTAGATTATCTTGACTCAGTAACTAATGGACGGAACTCCTTTTCACACAGTTACTGCAAATACACAGGCCTAGTTGGGTTCAACTATCTGTCTACCTAAGGTGGTGAGGGTCATGCAAGGACCTATCTGAGCATATCCGCTTGATACCATGGTCTCATTCTCCTCCTTAACGTCATCTCCTCTCTCTCTCTCTTGCCTCTCAGTGGAGAGGGAAGGACCATGAATCTGCTCTTGTTTTATGGTGAAGAGATTAGAATAAATAGCACTGAGGATCTGTGGGCTGGTCAGAGCAGATGAAAGTTGGGCGTTTACAGTGTGAAATAAAAAAAAGTAAGCACGAGAGGACACTCTAGGTGCTGAAAGGCGGTCAAACACACCCGGATAGGATGAAACCAGGAAAAACGCTGGTCAAGATTTATCGCAATCCTACTGTACAAATCAATTGTCAGGTATAATGATGATAAACTAATTAAAACCATCCAAAGGCTAATAGAACCATGTAGTAGTTGGTTGCCCTAAGTTATTTTCAGACTCAGTGGGTTGTCATCTGTATCCACAGTTTTATTTAGTAAAATTAAGTTGATCGTTATAAGATAAAGATATGGGGTATGAACTGTCTTAACCCATACTCAAAATGCAGTGTCCAAATGGCTTGGACCTCAGGGTGGAATAAGAATGCCAGGTGGGCCATTTTGGAAAACAGAACTAGTGCTGCAGGATGAATTGAAGAGCAGGTTAAGGTTCTCCACCCTTGAAAGGGATTGAAGACATTTGTAGTAATTGAAATAATTGTTCAGATATCATGATGATCAGACTGGTATAAAATACACATTTAGATAGCTAGGAAATATCCTGTGTATCTCATTAGGAACAGGTTGGTGGTAACTACGAGCTTAATTTTCTTCCCCTCGCCTCGTAACTACCTCAGCCTTTGTCTTCTTTTACATCATTTTCAATTTTGCAATATTCTTCCTGCAATGTATTATCCATTTGGTTCTAAAAGTATTGGAAATCAAAGGTGTTACAAATAAAGGATTGTTGGGTCTGAAAAATAATCAAAAATACATAATTGGTTACTTTATTATTTGTGTGCCTGCCTGTCTCTTTATTAATGCCCTTATATCATATTTATCATCCCTATGGTACAGTACCTGAGCACTCATCATCATGGTAAGTTGCTGTTTATTTTTGCATTGTATTGTGAGTTACACAGTGAGTAGAGTTTGACCTATTGTATCATGAAATTATCACTCTCAAGGACAAAAGTGAAAAGAATGCCAAGGAAAGTAGCTGACAATACTATAGCTCACTCTCCATCCTGAAAAAGAATCATACTACTTCTCATGATTTAAAAGTAATTCATTACTGTAATCAGTTGCTTTAATAGCACTTGGTACCCATAATTATGCACTATAATTTAGGTGTAGTTCCATCAGCTGTTTATGCAGTGCCAAAATTAACTCCCTTTCTAATTTGTGCTCTCCTCTTCTATTTAGATACTTCAGTATTCTGTTTGCTTTCCTAGCTGCTACTATTTTCCACCATCAACATCCAGATCTTTTTAAAAATCAGTTTAGAAGAGCATTTCTCCTTAAGGTATAATTCATTTTGTCATTTGTTGACCTAGTACTTATTTCTTTAGATTTGTACATACTAAATGAGATGACCATGTGTCTAATCATGTCTATTTATCTGCAAACATACACACTTTACTGCAGTTTGTCCCTTTCCGGAGATCACTGATTGTACGTAATGCCTTTCCCTGTGGCACTTCAGATGTCACCTTCCAAATCTAACCGTTATTTAAAACAATATTTAAAAAGTAATAGTCATGCTAAAAATGTCATTCAAAGGAATGATGGAAGAGCTGACATTATGATATCACAATTATTATTGTGTGAGATCCTGTTATTATGGTAGCACACGGAAAAGCTGCAGATATATAGATATATATTCAGATCAAACCTCCAACAGGAAATAAAACCGATGTTAAATAATTATGGTTTTCTAACCGAACAGAAGGCTATTGTGCACCTATCAGCTCACCAATTGCTAAATGCTACATGTTCTTTCGTCTGCTTGAGTGTCAGGCAACAGCAAACAACAATTCTAAAGTATGGTGCTCAGTCTAGCCCCCTCCGCTGTGTGTTATACTTTCCCAGCCTAGAAAAAAAAAGTTCTCTGCCCCTGGAAGTCATAGCCATCCTTAAAAGGACTATTCCAGAGTCTTGATTTTAGAGGAATCCTTCTGCCTCAGAAGCCTTTCAATCAAATTTAACTAGCTCAAAATAATTGTGCTAACAATGCCAGCCACTGGGAAACAGGCAAACATTCTTGAAGCCCATTAAAGGGCCATTGCCACTTAGAAGAAGGGAAATAGTCTCAGTGGATGCTCCTGAATCTCAAAAATAGCCACATTTTTCAATAAATAAACGATAAAAAACATATGATAGGGATATTGTAATTCTTCCCAAGCCAAGCATTACAAACCCAGGAAATGTGGAGTTTAGGTTAGTGGTAAGGTAAGAAATGTCATGCAGTAGCCATATGATCATGATTGATATTTTAATGTTTGAATCCAGATGAAACTGATTTTTAAAGACACTGATTTTTAAAGGCTAACTTTTCTTTTATATATTTTCCCCTTATGGCATCACTGCTGGGTGGAGTCAAGGTTGTTTGGGTGCCTTAACAGTGTGTTTCTTACCTTACCAGGTTAAATTTTCTTGCAAGATGTTCTTGCAGACAATGGGAGAACTTTTATTCCTTGTTGTCTACAGAGGCGTAGCCTTGACTGCAAAATTTTACATTGTTAAAGTTGTGGCTGTGAATGCTGTTCCATTCTTGTCCTACGGTCTATGTTTACAGCTTGGCATTATACATGAACTTGCACCAGACAACTCAGTGATGTTTTGCAGGTTAGAGTAGAAGTGGATACCCAAGGTATTGTTCAGAGATACTGTGATTTATTTAAGGGTGATGGTATTTTGTTCATGGGATATGCATGGTCTCTGCAGTTGGATTTGAACACCAAGCCCTTTGTACTGCCTGAACATTGTGTAGCTCCTGCACTTGTGGACAAGGTCTGAGCAGAAGTGCAGTTCACAAAAGATACTGGTATCATTTGGGAGAGGGAAGGGCCTACAGATTGGCGCTCACCCATGGTGATCGTATATAAGAAGAATGGCAATATTTGAGTGCACAGATTTTAGGGCACTTAATAAATATATGAAAGGTGAGCAGTTTCAATTACCAACCTTCAAAAAGGTAACATACCAGGTAAACAGATCCTGGATTTTCTCTCTGTTAGACTACCAATCTGATTATTGACAAATACCTGTGGCTGAACATTTGCAGCTGTTACTGACTTTTAGCATGCCATTTGGGAGGTACTGCTATCAGTGACTCTTTTTTGGCTTACTCTGTGCTCCAAAGGTATTTCAGAGAGTGGTCTCTCAACTCCTGGATAACATTCAGGGAGTATGTTACTATTTGGATGACATTCTTGTCTTTGTGAAGACTCTTCCTGAGGATAATGATATTCTGGGCCTCTGTCATAAGGCCATTGATCTGCTGAGCATGAGGCTGCAGTGGTGGATTATTCATTTGCAGCAGTATGACTTTGATTTGGTACGTATCAAAGGAAGATATCATTTACTTGCCAAAGCTCTTTCAAGAAATTCTGCTAGGTTGGTAAGCTCATATACTGAAATGGAAGAGTGCACCATATGCTTTTTACAGAAAGATTGATTTAGGATGGACTGCTGATGCCACTCTCTGCTGAACTGTGCAAGGTGATATGTGCTTTACAGGAAAATTTTGTCTACATTCTACAAAATTCATTCTGAGCTCATGGTGAAGACATGCTTCTCAACATGTCTTATGCAAAGGAGACAGAGTGATCATTCCAGCAGTGTTTTGACAACCAATCCTGGATGTGGTTCATGAAGGACTTTTGGGACTAATGAAGATGAAAGAACCTCTTTGTAGTTATGCTTGGTGGTATAGGGCTGCACTCAGACATTGAGCCTGTGACAGTGCACAGAACTACTTTTCCTCTAGCTCCTTTGAAACCGGTTGTTGAAAAAAGACCATGCCAGAGAATTGAAATGGATGGTACTAGCTCCTTGATTGCACTGCATGGTTACACTGTTATAGATTATTACTCACTTTGCCCCTTTGCATTCATAATGTTACAAAGCACCTCGAAGGAGCTCAGGATTTTCCTAACCACTTTATTTGCAGTTTTGGCCTACAGAAAGCCTTGTTTTAGATAATGGGACACCTTTTGCATCAAAAGAGTTTGAAGGCTTTCTCATGAGTATTGGTATGGTACATTATAAATCTGCTGTGTACCAGCTCCAAGGAAATGGGATAATGGCGAGACTGGATGGACTCTGAAGAAGCGTGTAGCTCGCATACTGGAGGAATGTCGAGGTACATGCTTCTCCATTGCATTAAGTCGTGCTTTATATAGTATTCAGAATACACCTCATTAAAATATTGGAGAGGCCCTGGTCTATCAGCTCTTCAGCTAACCTATAAGGAAAAAGTTTTCTGTGCTAATGGAAAAGGTTCATCCCAACCCTTTGCTTGAAGTCAACTGATATGACTAGGAAATATCTGAGTTTCAACAAGCATATCCATGCAAGAATCCAGGCATTCTATCCTGGACATGTCTGTTATGCAAGTGTCTGGAAGCATTTTCAATACTCGTGATGTGATCTTGTGGGCTGCACGGTATGGAGCGTGGCAAGAACCACAGGGAGAATACATTGTTAACCAGAGAGATATACTGCCTACTGAAAGGGGAACAGAGGGATGCTCTTTCTGCATATGATTATGTCATATGGCCAGTTGGGTAATGTTGCACCACAGCACCAACATCTGCCCCTTGAGCTGAATCAGAAGTATAAGCTATCGCTGTGGGATCACCCGGTGCCTTCAGCCAGGCACCGCTGAACTCAGGGGAGAAGGAAGCAAAGTGTGATGACGTGTGTGTGTTGCCTCCCTGCTTCCTGCTCCTTGTTTCTGGTTCTTGCTCCCTGAACTCAGTGTTCCTGTTCCTGTTTAAGACTGTGTTTGCATGCATAACATTGGATGTGTGTAGCTGCTCACGGCCCACTGCTATATATCAGCTGTTTGGGCTGTTATCGTGTTTTTTTAGACAGTTGCTGAGCTAACTAGTTCATGGTTATTACATGTTTTCATTGACAACCTATCTGCATATCTTGCTTCATTTTTGTGTGGTTTTGGATTGCCATTCGGGAGTGTATCAGAGCATAACACTTTACATATTTGATTTTCTTACAAGTGTAACCTTAACTGTGAATTTCCTGAGTTTTTAATGCTTGTTGTTGAGATAATTAAAATATCCTTGCAATGATTTTTACCCTTACATTATAAATACATATTCTCAACCTTAACACAATCTTAACTTTGTTTTTGTCTAGGAATGTTCTTAGTTTTTAAAAATTATTATAAACATCATACTCAAATACTAAACAAGAAACCCAAAGTGAATGCTACCATGCAATACTTCTATTGATCTGAAAATATAAAGTATTAAATCAGTTTTTAAAAAGTTTTACTTTTAAGGCCAGGTTCACTGGTATGCCAGAGCACTGCAAAATGGTCAGAATCTACTAGCCAGTTAAGCTGGATGTACAGCTGCTTTGCATCACCAGAGCAACACAAAGCAGCCAAAGTGTACTGATGAATCTGCCCCTTAATTTGCAATAGACATATTGGTTTGGAGGGCTGTGTTGAAAGACTGGTGCTGTGTGAAAGGAGCAATGGGAAGCTCAGTCCCTGAGTCCAAATATCTCTGTTATTTAAAGGCTCCCATTGCACTCCTGCCTCAGTTTCCATGGCAGTACTGTCTTATTATGCCAGGGGGTCAAGGAAGCAGTGCCCTGGGGAGCCTTTCAAGCACTGCTGTCCAAGGTAGCATGCAGCCATGGAATCTTTAAAGTACAGGGACAGTTGGCCATGGAATCTGCCAATGAGAACTCTTGGCACATGTGGACAAGGCTCCCTTATACCACTGAATCATTACAACCAACAGAATTGGTGCATGCAAATTATCTTCAGAGGAAAGGTGGGGATTGGTTGGGTTATCTCTGATGTTACAATGACCTCACTTTAGAGTTACCTGAGGTGTTGACTTGAGCCATGATAGCCTCTTTAATCATAACAATTAGACAAAATAATTGTTAATAATAGCCCTATTTTTTTCAAATATAGTCCATGAATAAGTTTCAATAAGGTTTCAGTTAATTTTAACTATATGGAATAAGGTTTCAATTAATTTTAACTATATGGAAAGTTTGAAGTATCTGAATTATCCATTGTTACAGTCATTTGAAACTAACAAAACACTGACACAGGTTACATTTTTTAAAGGATCCAGTTTTTAATTAACTTGAACTTAAACTAATTAATTGATTTATTTGTAAATTCTCAGAAAACTCATTCTGTACTCCAAAAATAAGTACTGTAACTTTGGGGAGGATACTCTCTATATAATTTTCATACAAAATGAAGAAGTTGAATGCCTGCTTTCAGTACAAAATGGAATTCAACATTATTTATGGTGTTGCAATTAATGCTTCCAGAATTATAGTGGTGCTGGTAGTGAAACTTATAGTTAAGGTTGCTTAACACTTTTCATTATAAAACCCCTGTTTTCAGTTACTTACAACATAGCAAAACAACAACCATTTGAGTTGAAATTTTCCAGGTTGGGTTTCTATCTCAAGTTTCAGCAAATCTGTTGAGCCATTATGAAAAACAAAGTTAGGGGAGAATACCTTGTTTAGCCCATGTTAAACATTCTTACAACCTTTAGGTTGAGAAAACCTTAATTCAATACTCCTATGCATATACATTATGGTACAGTCTTTAATTACATGATCACACACTGTTTTTCCAAAGGACCACAACCTCATTTATGCACATGCTTAAGTGGTTGCTTGATTGGGGTCCAAAAATTGAATATAGAAAAGAATAGGATACACTGGAGGGCCCACGGGGGAGTTAGATGTTTTTTTAAACTTAGTTTGATCTAACCCTCTTCTTCAGAAACATAATGATGGGGTGGTGAGGGTTCATGATGGAGGTTAGTGTTTGTCTCACAGAAGATGAGTCTTTCAGAGGAATGATATTACAAGAACAGCTTTTTCAAATAAAATTCTATAAATGTTCCCCTGATGTATACCTGAAGTAAGGTTAATCAAATACCACTATAATATTTTTCCTGTAATTACTGGCTTTCTCTAATGGAAACATTTTAACAATAGATTAAGGAGAACTCCCTTGGAAAATATGCAGAAAGAAAAAATAGATGTATTCGGCTGTATATTATTTGGTGGGTCATTGCTATGTAGAGTTTAGCAAAACTGTCTACTGGGTAGATAATATTCATGTATTTAGTCTCCAATAGTCAATAGATTGTTCCACTTTTGCTGAGCCCTAAGTAAAAATGCTGCAGCAAGAAATGAAAAATATTGCTCTCTTCCGATTTTTTCCTAGTGTGGCTTGTACTTCCTTTGGAAGAGGTCAAGGCTTCCTTAGCCTCACAGAATGAGAAATGCTGTATATTAGCTTCTGCCTTCTGTCTTTTAAATATGGTGCAACAATATTTGAGTTTATGATAGCATTAGAAATGCCAAATAAGTACACATTAATCTTTAACGCCCAGGATGTTTTTTTTCCTTGTAAAATTGTAGATTATATTGAAATCTACTAACTTTTGATGGGGGGATTTTTCACTCTCCTCATTGTTTTTGGATATAGCTACAAACTGGCTCCCTGCTCCTACAAACATTCAACTTTATGCACAAGTTGTCAGTGAGACTAATTGTGAATAAAGTATACCATGTGCATAAGTGTTTGCAGGATCAGGTCTAAGTGAAAAGTTTCAAATGCTCTATTTATAAATTCTTGTTCTGTCTCTTTTTTCATCTGAGAGCATGCATTCATATTTGGTTAACATTTCAGTAAGTCCAAAGATTGCCAAAATTTGATAACTAAAGAAGTATGTGTCGTGTTTTATTAATGTCCTTGGCACAAACTGTTAAAACTTCATAGCGTGAGGTTGCATACTCTGTATTTGGTCTTCTCTGTTACCAAGGTTATAGTTGTTGCTAAGAGTTAGATTTGCTAGCAGAAATGTTAAAGTAAATTAAGCCAGTGTCCCAGAAAAAATGTAAGCATATGATCCCCACCAGCCATCCCTCTCAGTCTATCAAAGAGCAGATATGTAATGATGGTCCTTTAAGATGTGAGACATATGGACCAACTGGGGACACAATAGGCCCCAAACAAAGTGGAAATCATATACAAGTGGAACTTGGGTTTTCAGTGATATTTGCTCCTGGTGGTTTAATGCTAGAAATTACAGTGATAAAAATGGGACATGACAAAATCAGGTCTGCCTGGGATTGTGGGGAAATATTCTGTAAATATGCTTACTGCCTGCTGAAAAATGTGACTCATAACCATCACTGCATGTAGCATTTCCAACTGTCCTACTGTTATCCATTGTATGGTGCAGGACTTCTACTCAGGAACCTTGGTAGCATATGATTTGTTGACCAATGATAAAGGCACCTTTGGGGCCAGATTGTGACAAATAGGCACTGGTGCACAATGTGGGAGGTCTGGAGCTGTTGTGCCTCAAGGGGAACTCTATCAGGAATTGTGCCTCATGAGTCACAATTGCTCCCAGCGCTGCCTGTACATAGGGAGAGTGTACACACTTTACCACTCCTTTGGATGGTTCAACTTTCTCATTACCAGAGCAGCTGACCAGCATCCCATATCACTGTCTCCTCCCTACCACTTTGATGTGACTTGCTAGGAAGGAGTGGTCCCTGCACTGCTCTGCGTTTAGGGAGTGGTGCTGTGTCTGGTCCTTACATGAAGTGTGCAGGGTAAGAGGGAAAGCATTTTTCACCCTCCACTCCACAAACCACAGCCAGACACAGACCCTCTTTATTACTCTGTGCCCTGCATCCTAGACTTTTACTGATACACAGATTTCTGTCTTGTTACTACCCTTTGTTATGTCTCATTAGTATATGAATAATAGAGGTATGTTTCATCCTGATTGCTAACAGCTGAGGCAAGTTTATTCAAATGTTTGGCTGTATCCTGAGAAAGGACCAGAATTCACAGCTCTGCAGGCATATAGGTCCTGAGGTTATTTGGAGGCATTTCATAGCCTTAGAACTTCTTTCTGTTGGAATCCTGGAGGATTCTTGTCTTTATTGTCATTTTGGAGGTGTGTTAGAATGTATCTTCAAGGAAGAGATGGACTCTGGATTTTCCTTGGAGGGCTGAGGAAATACTCCCATAGTACCAGCTATATACTTAAACTAGTCTTTCAACCTGGGTTGAACATTTTGCTGGTGACCTGAGCTCAGTGATCTTGAGCATTTCAGCATAGAAGCTACTAAGTCACCCTTGATCAATGCCTATGTCTCTCTGTTTCTGTCTGGTCCTGTAGGTTGTTGATTCCATTTGGTTTTAGCGGTTCCTTTAGTAGTATTGTTACCAACTAAATCCTCTTTTTTGTCTCAGTTGTAGATGTTTAAACAGCTATTATCAGCTGTAATGGGGAGTTCTTGCTTTCCTGCCCCCTTGCTGTACCATGGAAACATTGAGGTCATGGGAGGTTTTCCTCGTTCTTAGCTATAGACAAGGTATAGAACTCTCCAGCTGACCTCTTTCTTGTAAGTCACACTCTGATTAACCTAGACTGCTTCTCACTACTATTAGTTTCCTCATATGATTTCTGTGCTGGGCTTGCCACATTTTTTGCAGAGAAGATCAAGAGATTCTGGGTTGTACTCAATGGACCTTTTGATTGTTAGAATTGCAATCTCGCACTAGACTGTTCTCTGCAGTTGGGTTCACCATTGTTTATGCTGATGTCTGTAGTTTTTTCCCATCCTGGCTACTGAAAACTATAGACATGGCTGTGCAACTATTATTTACAGGAATTATCAGCTCTCAGCAGCTCTCAGAACAACCTGAGGACCTATATGCCTGCAGAACTGTGAATGCTGATCCTTCCTCATGATATGGTCAGACATTTGAATAAATTAGTGCTTTGCTTAGCAAGGGGATTGTGCTAATATTCTTGTCTTTAAAAAAATCCATATGCTTTCCAGCTACCATGCAGTATCAAATGCCTGCCATTTAGAGTAGGAGCTTGAGCATATACTGTCTTTTAAAGGTGCATCTTGAGACTAATGAGATCTTGGGTACGTTCCAATGCAGATTCAAGCCTTCTTTTGGATTGAATTTATAGTAGGGTCATGAATGATTTTTATACTGCTCTTGATTAGGATTAATTGGCTATTCTGGTAATTTTGTTCCTGGTGTTTTGATATTCCTGACCATATTTGATAACTTAAAGAGGCTGCCTGTGTGCCTGGGACACACAGTCCAAGTCAGTCAGTCAATATCGATGGATGATTATGTATTTCTCCAACGGATGTGAAATGTCATGCCCCTGATGGATCTATTATATCGCTCATGTTGCTCCGTGTATGCATACAGTACTAGAAGAGTGTTTCAATGTGTTGCTGCACGGAATTGTTGCAGCAGACGACTCTGAAATCTTCCTTACACTGACCTGGCTTTGCCACTGGCACTGCAGCACAGGCCACTGCATTTCAGCTGCCCAAATGGATTTGTGACATTCATGATTCATAATATGCTGATTCCCCCATTTGCTTTACTTTGCTAATGCCAAGTTGAGCCACAGAACACCTACTTCCTTACAATAAAATGACTATCTGCTTCTTAAAAAATCAGCTCAGACTGGCTCCAGCTCCCATATGCATCAGGGGCAGCGGGGCTTCTCCTTCAATCCAGAACTGTTGTGCATCTCTCCTTCAACTCTATATAGGGTTCCACACCTGAGCATGCTTCCTTTTCCTGTTTTGTTGCCAGTCAGTGAAAACCCAGATTTCTGCCTGAGAAGTTTGCCTGATTCTAATCTTTTGGGTTTAAAGCCTTTGATAATAATGATGAGAAGGGCTGTTGATTAATTGCAGTTAATTCACACAATTCAAAAAAAATTAATCATGATTAAAATATTAATCGCAATTAATCGCACTGTTAAACAATAGAATACCAACTGAAATTTATTAAATATCTTTGGATGTTTTTCTACATTTTCAAATATATCAATTTCAATTATAACACAGACTATAAATTGTACAGTGGTCATGTTACATTATTTTGTATTACAAATATTTGCACTGTAAAAATGATAAACAAAAGAAATAGTATTTTTGAATTCTCCTCTGACAAGTACTGTAGTGCAATCTCTTTATCATGAAAGTGCAACTTACAAATGTAAGCTTTTTTGTTACATAACTGCACTCAATAACAAAACAATGTAAAACTTTAGAGCCTACAAGTCCACTCAGTCCTACTTCTTGTTCAACCAATCGCTAAGAAAAAAAGGGGATTACTATTTATGGAAGATAATGCTTCCCACTTCTTAATTACAGTATCACCTGAAAGTGAAAATAAGCGTTCACATGGCATTGTTGTAGCTGGCGTTGCAAAATATATACATGCCAGATGTGCTAAAGATTCATATGCCTCTTTATGTTTTGGCCATTGTTCCAGAGACATGCTTCCATGATGATGACACTCGTTAAAAAAAGTGCATTCATTAAATTTGTGACTAAACTCCTTGGGAGAGAATTGTATGTCTCCTGCTCTGTCTTACCCACATTCTGCCATATATTTCATGGTATAGCCATCTCAGATGATGACTCGGCATATATTGTTTCTTTTAAGAACACTTTCACTACAAATTTGACAAAATGCAAAGAAGATACTAATGTGAAATTTCTAAAGATAGCTATAGAACTCGAACCAAGATTTAAGAATGTGAAATGCCTTCCAAAATCTGAGAGGTGTGGAGCATGCTTTCAGAAGTCTGAAAAGAGCAACACTCTGATGAAGAAACTACAGATCCCAAACCACCAAAAAAGAAAATCAACCTTCTGCTGGTGGCATCTGAGTCAGATGATGAAAATGAACATCCATTGGTCTGCACTGCTTTGGGACCATTATCGAGCAGAACCCATCATCAGCATGGACGCCTGTCCTCTGGAATGGTGGTCGAAGCATGAAGAGACATCTGAATCTTTACCATATCTGGCATGTAAATATCTTGCAACACCAGCTACAACAGTGCCATGCAAATGTCTGTTCTCACTTTCAGGTGACATTGTAAACAAGAAGCAGGCAGTGTTATCTTCTGCAAATGTAAACAAACTTATTTGTCTGAGTGATTGGCTGAACAAGAAGTAGGACTGACTGGACTTGTAGGCTCTAAAATTTTACATTATTTTATTTTTGAATGCAGGTTTTTTTTTGTCCATAATTCAGAGATTGCACTACAGTACTTGTATGATGTGAATTGAAAAATACTATTTCTTTTGTTCGTTGTAGTGCAAATATGTTCAAACAAAAATAAATATAAAGTGAGCACTGTGCATTTTGTATTCTGTATTGAAATCAATATATTTGAAAATGTAGAAAACATCCAAATATATTTAAATAAATGGAATTCTATTATTGTTTAACAGTGCAATTGATCACAATTAATTTTTTAATTGCTTGACAGCCCTAATGAGCAACCCTCAAAAAATGAGACGGTTTGATATGAATACGCAGCCAGGAGGTTAGAGCTTAGCCAAACTTTAATCTTTGTTTGAGCTCCCTGACTGTGCCCCTTTTCTCACTGCATCACCCCCAAATCCTTCCAGTGACTCAGGCCCCAGTTTGCTCCCTTTTTACAACCAGTTTCATCATTTCTTCCCATAGAAATTGACTTCAGTGAGTTGGTTACACAATTGCACTCTTCTTTTGTTGGAGGCAAGGTGTTTAGGGCCTTCTTGCTTTCTCCTCTAGTCAAGAGAAAACCTCTGAGTGAAGATGCACTGTGGTGGTAGCAGGAGATAGCAAGGAACTGATGGGCTCCAGGAGTCCTGGCAGCTGCACTGGATCACATTTTATTTTGTTTATTTCTTTATGTAATTAGTTAGTTTACTTTCAACACATTTCTGGAAGATTTTTATCTGGGGCCAGATTCTACCACTCTTATTAACATTGAGTAACACTGTTTTTTTGTTCATTCTACTGAGTAGTGCCATTGATTTCAGACTCTGTCCCCAAATACTCCTGGAGGTCAATCTAAGGGACAGATTCTGTCACTGTAAAAGCAGCAAAGAGTCCTGTGGCACCTTATAGACTAACAGACATTTTGGAGCATGAGCTTTTGTGGGTGAATACCCACTTCGTCGGATGCATGTCAACCTTCGTCGGATGACATGCATCCGATGAAGTGGGTATTCACCCACGAAAGCTCATTTTCACCCACAAAAGCTCATGCTCCAAAACGTCTGTTAGTCTATAAGGTGCCACAGGACTCTTTGCTGCTTTTACAGATCCAGACTAACACGGCTACCCCTCTGATACTTGAGATTCTGTCACTGTTACTCCATCGATTGACTAGAGCAACATGTGTAGTAAAGTGCTACTCAACAAGAGTATCGGGCTCAATGCAGAGTAACTGGATGAAATTCCCTGGCCTGTGTTATACAAGAGATTAGGCTAATGGTCTCTTATGGCCTTAAAATCTATGAATCTACAAAAACGGGCAGAATCTGGCTGTGACAGGTTGCCCCCCTTCCCCGGTGCCACCTGGTGTACTGGAGTCCCAGTGAGCCTGCCCGTTCTACCAGCCTGGGCTCCCTCCCCCTGTCCTGCTGTATTAGGCCCTCAAGCCTCCTCTAGGACATACACAGGTAGGGCCACATCCAGCTGCAAAAGGACACAGACACTCAGATCAGCTCCGTGTGCAAAGACTCAGCTCAGGGATTGCCCAGCGCTCAAGTGTACACCTGCTCTGGAGTGTAAACCCAAAATTGTATTGTCTTGCGCTGCACAGAAATCTATACAGAATAAGTTCATGAAATCTGCCCCCTCCCTCAATGTGGAGGAAGATTTGCACAGTTATGAATTACACAAACTGGCATTAGAATGAACAAAAAAACAAGTTTATTAACTGCGAAAGGTAGATTTTAAGTGATTCTAAGGGATAGCAAACAGACTAGAGCAGATTACTGAGCAAATAACACAAACATGCAAACTAGGCTTAATACACTAAAAAAGTTGGCTACAAATAGTAATTTCTCACCCTAAATGTTTTCTTAAGCAAGTTGCAGAATTTCTTGATGACAAACTGCTCTTGCTCGCAGCTTAAAATTCCAGGTATATCATTCATGGGTCAGACACAATTCCTAGCCTGGGTTCAGTACTCCCCACCACCTGGCCCTTTTGTCTTTTGTTTCTTAGATGTTTCCAACTTTAGCGACCCAAGGACCCCCATTTTGATTTACATTTTTTGCGGCCCCCCCAAGCCCTCCGCTCAGCCTTAGGTTCTGCCCCCACTCCACCCCTTCCCCCAAGACCCCACCCCCACCCCATCTCTTCCCACCCCCACTCCACCTCTGCCCCTCCTCTTCCCCACCTCTTTCTGTCCCCTCCCCCAAGCATGCCCTATCCCTGCTCCTTCCCCTCCCTCCCAGCGCCTCCTGCATGCCACTGAACGGCTGTACCCCAGCATGTAAGAGGCACTGGGAGGGAGGGGAAGGAGTTGATCAGCGGGCCAGGATCAGCAGACCCTTGCAGACTCCCAGCGGTCTTTGGACCCCAGTTTGAGAAATGTTGCATTAGCAGAACCGGGTTAGACTGGTATTCTAGAAGTTAAGCAATCCTTGTTAGATTTCTAAACTAATCTAGTGCACTGCTGTTCATTTTACGTCAACAGGGCAGAGGATTTAAAATGGATATGTGGCACTTTGACTAATGCAACTTTTTTTCATTCCTTTCTAATAATTTGATGAAGATGACCATGATAGCCTTTTAGAAAGCCTTTAAGATCACCTTAGATGATCTTAAAACTGTGAACAGACTGACAAATATGAAAGTGAGGGGGGAAAAATCATTTGGCCTGGAAACCATGAAAATCAGACAGTGTGCTGAATGCTAAATATTCAGGAAGTATATGTAACAAAACCATGGTTAGGCAAGAAAGTGTAAGAACATAGATCCCTATCCAAACAAAATCATAGACAGTCTTTGGGGGCCCCTCTCCCCCCGGCATTTTTGAGAGGAGGGGGAAAGGACTAAATTATGTGGTCCCAATCCAGTAAATTATTTCATGCAGATGGATGCTGGCACCATTTCAGAGCTCAAGTGGTCCCTTGCATAGAGTACTTTGCAGGACTGGAGCCTATGTTGTGTTCAAGGGAGACATGGGTGAAGGAAAGGAGCTGAGTTTTGTGCAGATTTTCTCCCACAAGCTTTTTAGTGTGAGGCCTGATTCTTCATAAGCATTTATACAGCACCTACCACAATGGAGTCCCAATACTGAGCTGAGTGTAATGTTCCTGATCTGTTGGTGAACACTGACACACATAGCATAGACACACAACACAGGAAGTTCCAAAAAACAGACCCTTACCAGGAGTCATGCTGACTGCTCCACATTCACTACCTGGGGTGCGCCACTACTGGCCTCTGGGCGCTACTGTCATATAAATATTAAATCATGAAAAATGCCTAGATGGCCTGAATTTGTTGGGATGGTACCTAGTACCACCTCATATTTACTGTTGGACATAGATCCTGTTCTAATTAAATTAGCGGTAATGTCTTTATATTAACCAGACTATCATATCTTTTTATTATTATTTTATTTATATTTCAGTAGCACCCAGGAGCCCTGCTAGGCATGATACAATTATAGAACAAAAAGATGGTCCCTGCCCCAAAGAGCTTACAATCTAAATTTAATCTGCAGACCTGATACTGAAGTTTAACATTTGAGACTGCCATACCACCCATTTACTAGATGCTAGCTTGTGAATTTGACCCTAGGTTTCTTCTTGACCAAAATAATGGGCAAATCATTTTCTGTATGTCTTTCCCATAAATTAGCTCTTTGGGGAGGGTACATCTTTGACGCTCTATTGTATAACCTCACACAACGTGGCCTTGATCCTGATTGGGGTCTTTGGGAGCTGCCGCATTACAAATAATACATAAAAAATGGGTATGACTACACAGCAACTACACACCTGTGTCTGGCCCACGCCAGCCAACTCGGGCTCACAGGGCTCCAGCTCTGAGGCTGTTTCATTGCTGCGTAGACTTCTGGGCTCGGGGTGGAGCCCTGACTGTAGGATACTGTGGGGTGGGAGGGTCCCAGAGCTCTGTCTCCTGCCTGAGCCTGGAAATCTACATAGCAATGAAACAGCCCCACAATCCGAGTCCCATGAGCCTGGCTGGCATGGGCCAGACATGGGTTTTTCTTTGCTGTGTAGCCATACCCAATGTGATCACCCTTCATGCTATATTGTAATTAATATACACAAGGAGGAATTAAGGATACACATTCAGCCTTAGGTCTGGCATTTCCCGAATCTGAAGTGCTTAACTGTGCAACTTCAATGTTCTCTTAAGTTCTTTTGTATATAATAATATATAGTAGAAAGGAATTAACTGCTTTTTTATTCTGTTTGAAGACTGTTTGAATTTTCCTGGAAAGGATGTACATATATTGGGATTCACTTTTTCACCTATACAAACATTTTTCTTCACAATATATGG
This sequence comes from Mauremys mutica, assembly GCF_020497125.1. Lineage (NCBI taxonomy): Eukaryota > Metazoa > Chordata > Testudines > Geoemydidae > Mauremys > Mauremys mutica. Next base: position 252,959,900 of record NC_059073.1, on the reverse strand, counting down.
TATCAAGGATAATTGTGTTATTCATTACTGAATGCTGTCTCTGATATCAGCTGGAGCAAACTGTACTTAAAACAATATGTCCCCTATTGTTTACCTCTGAAAAATTAAATACAAAATTTAACATCAGTTTCATTTATAATTGTCTTTGGTCCATTTGTAGAACAGAAGTATAAAGCAGTGCTATTTTTTGAATGTCAGTCAAAATAAAACATCTTTTGAAAGCTCTTGGTATACAGTTACAGTACAGTAGTTACGCTGAATTACTGCATAGTGTATTTTTCAGTTGGCTCTGGATTTTTATGAACAGCATCTCTTTATAACTTTGCTTTTCATTTTGCCCTGAAATTCTGAGCACACACATTCTTTTGCAACATAAGATTTCTTAACACTGCCTTTGACAGTAGAGGGTACTTCCATTCACAGTATTGTTCTGATGGCCTGAGATGTGTCTCAAATGATAGTGGCAAAATTCTTTCATTGGGTAAACATTAATTGATCACACAAGTGACAGCTGGAGTGATCCATCCCTAACACACACACAGCTATAATGTCAATGTGCAATGGGATTTTTTGTATGAATAAAGATGACTCACATGAGTAAGGGATGCAAGTTTGTGCTTTAAATGTTTAACTTTATTTTAATAAAAATTATAATTATACCATGTATTTAAAAAAGCCAGAATGTGTTCATTTCATGGTATATTTTGGCTGGTTTATTGGCTTCTAGCATTAGAAAATTAAAACCCTGACCACAAAGATTTGAGGCTGACTTATAGCTCCTGTTCAGAGAAAGTGATCAGGTTGCATAAACTTTGTATAGCCACAAAATATGTAAATTAGGGTTGCCAGTTTTGTTTGGACATATTCCTGGAGGTTTCATCACATAATCTTTAATTAAAGATTCATCTTGAATTCCTGGAGTCTCCAGGACAATCCTGCAGGGTTGGCAACCCTAGTGTAAATAAAGATTAAAAGGTTTGAGACTGAACGAGACAGCAAATGGAATGAAAATTTTTATTGCTAAAAATATTTATCCTGGCTGAGTTCAATATATCAGATTAAAAGAGGATGACCTAAAGTACTTAAAGCATAGTTAATCTTCGTGCATATTGTCTTGATTAACCAGGATATTTCAAAATGCCATGTTTGCCTATTATAGGCAAAGAATTCTCAGTAAGAATTAAACTAAGGTAATATTTTCTAAGACAAAAGGGCACAGTCTATTCATGAATTACCTGGAGAGGATAAAAGAGAGGTGGTATGCAGAATATACATGTTGTAGTCAAAGCATTCAAGCCATGGCAGATGAGGGAGGCAGAGAGAGAGAGAAACTACAGTGGAACTCTGATTATCCAATCTAACTGGGACCAGGGCCAGATCAAATAACCAAAAATCCAGATAAACCAGAAAATAGGTGGCGGAGCTCAGGCTGTCAGCCCAGTGCATGGTGAGACTCCCTCTGAGAGCCCTGGCAGCTGCAGTTCCAGTTGTCAGCCCCAGGTGACTGGGGCTCTGGCTGTCAGCCCCAGGTGGCTGGAGCTCGGGCTGTCCCTTTTACCCCCCGCCCACATTCCCCCCCTACACGCACACCTCCAGGGTAGGCACGGCCCTTCTGCAGCCTCTTGACCTCAGTGCCCTGGCCAGTTGCCCACATGGCTGGCCCTGGGAATATGGGCAACTGAGGTCACTTCCATGATAGCATCGCCTTGCCATGGTTTTAGCCATGTAAAATGACCGTGACTAGTAAGTGAAAACATGTAGTAGTGCCATTAAATGCTAACTTAGATATTATTAATAAAATAAAAAAGGAGAGTCGCTGGAAAAAATAGCCCAAGATTATAAAATTGGAAAAAGCACAATATCGGATATAAACCATAATGCTGAGCAAATTTTTAAATACAGAATGAATAACTCTTCATCCCAGAAGACCATGAAGCAACTGAAGGACGCTGACCTAGATAAATCCCTTTGTCGATGGTTTATAGAGACAAGAGAGGAAGGCATTCTTTTTAATGGTCGTTTACTATGTGAAAAGGCTAAGAACTTTAATCAAGCTTTAGGAGGGGACGCATGTTTCTCAGCTACTGAGGGATGGCTCAGTCAGTTTAAAAACATCTGACAACTAAGAGTCACTGGAGAAAAGCTGTCTGCCAATTCGGGAGTTATTTCTGACTATCAGAAAAATAATAATAATTGCAAGATATCTTAGCTGAGCATAGCTCATCACCGGAACAAGTTTACCAGTGACGAGACTGATTTGTATTGGAAGATGTTGCCATCAACAGGGGCGGCTCTAGAAATCAGGCTGCCCCAAGCAGCGCGGTGCGCTGCGCCGCCCTTTCCCGGTCCCGCGGCGGGTCCCCTCTTCCCGCGGCTCCGGTTGAGCTCCCGCAGGCATGCCTGCGGCAGGTCGACCGGAGCCCGGGACGAGCGGACCTGCCGCAGGCATGACTGCGGCAGGTCCACCGGAGCTGAATGCCGCCCCCCCGGGAAAGGGCCGCCCCACGCGCCTGCTTGGCGCGCTGGGGTCTAGAGCCGCCCCTGGCCATCAAAAACACTGGTTGCCAGAATGGAAAGATCTGCACCAGGCTAGAGACAGAGCAAGGAATGTTTGACAATCCTAATGGTCTAATGCTGGTGGAACACACAACCTCCTGATAACTCATTGGTAGAGCAAGGCATCCATGTGCACTTAAAAATGCAAAATGAATGCTTTGCCCATCATCTATAAATCACAGGGGAAAGCATGGATGGACAGTGCTTTGTTTCATTAATGTTTTTAAAAAAACTTTTGTACTGAGGGCATGGGCTTATCTGAACAAAACTTTCGGCAGGATGTGTTTATCTTATTGCAGGATAATGCACCCACTCACCCTGATGACAGAGGGCTTACCTCCCATGATGCTTCTGTTTTTTTCTCACTCCACACTTAACATCTCTTGTGTAGCCTATGGACCAAGGCATGCTGGAGAGTCTAAACAATGCTATAAACAGCATCTTCTTAATTGACTACTGATGTCCGATGAAGCATCTGAGAATGAAGGCAACATGTTGCAGCGCTGGAAAAAATCAGTATCAAGGAGCTATTTATGGGGTTGAAGAAGCATGAGAAGACATTCCCAGGCCAACCTTACAAAAATCTTGGAAAAATCTGTGGCTTAAAGTTACTGCTGACACTCAGGACAGTGAAGATGCAGTTGCAAGCATCAATCCCTTGTGCAAGCTGTGGTAGTCATGAGGAATAAGGCAGCAACATATAGCTGCCTAAAACACTACACTGCAGAGACTACCAAAAACCAGCACAGTATCTGGCTTGTCCTTCCTCTCTGATGCTACCACTTGGTTTGTAACAATCTTAGGCCTCGCCATCAGCAGCTATCTCTCAAACATGGCAGGGAGCAGAAGTCCCTTTTCATTCATGTTTCTGGAAGCCTACATCAAATGAATGTGGGCCAGTAAATTGAAGAGAATAGGGAGACAAAGGGTGGCATTGGAAGGTGAAGCATTGGATGGGAGGACACAGTGAACTGAAGCATGAGAGCTGGAAAGCCTTGGAAATAGGGAGCAGAGAAAACTTTGCAAGGGTGGAAAGGGGAGAAAAGTTCTCTTATGAGGAGAGAGAGAGAGTGAGTTTTTGGAGAGTGACCCACGGAAAAGGAAGAGAAAGTGATGGGGTGGGGCAATTTGAGGAAGAGGAAGTAAAAGAGTAGGGAGGTGGAGGAGAGAAGAATCAAGGTAGTAGAGCTTAGGATAACAACTGGGGGGGTGGGAACTCAGAAAAGGAAATCAGTGGGAAGGAAAGAATTAGTGAAGGACTAGAAGAAAAGAAAGCAGGGCCGCCCGGGGTGGGGGGCAAGTGGGGCAATTTGTCCCAGGCCCTGGGCCTCGCAGGGGCTCCCATGAGAGTTTTTTGGGGCCCCTGGAGCGGGATCCTTCACTCGCTTCTTTCGCTCTGGGTCTTCGGCGGCAATTCGGCGGTGGGGGGCGGTCCTTCCGCTCTGGGACCTGCTGCTGAAGACCCCAGACCCCCTGAATCCTCTGGGTGGCCTGAAAGAAATGGGGGGAAGACCCAGAAAGGAGGGGGAAAGAGATGGAAAAAACACAGGGGAAGAGGGCAGCTAGATACCAGAAAAAAATAAAGGAGAAATAGTAACACAAGAAAGTGAGATGAGAAACTGGAAATTAAATAGAGATAAAGTGAAAGATACAGAAGAAGACAGTGTGGAATAAAGAAAAGACAGGGGAGAACAAAATTCACATACAGCTTCAAAATTCATAAATTTCATTTCTATTTTATTCACATTCATTCCAACCTGTCTTTTGGGTATGATCACAGGAAGTGAATTATTATATAATCTTAAAAATATATTTCCAACCGTACTTCTTTCCATTTTTACAATGGACAAGGTGTTAAAGGCACTTCACCTACAGGATCTGGTGCACCAAGGGTTTCCCTTGTGCTCTGGAGTGTGCTGTGAGGTTAGGATGTGGAGGAGGAATGTGGCAGGGAGCAGTATTCACCCTGACCTCATCCCTTTCCCATCCCTACACCTGCTTTCCCTATGCATGTGAAGAGCCAACGGTGAGAATTGCCTACTTTTCTTTGAAAATTTCCAGGTTTTCATAAAAAAAGAAAAACCAAAATTTTCCCATGAAAATGGGTTATTTCCTGAGAAAATTCTGCTTAGTCAAAAAGCCATTTTCCATTGGGGAAAAAAAAGTTTCTTCACAAAATTTTCAACTAGCTCAATCTCTGTGTTTCCTCAGAATTTTCCCCATGTTTCTCCCCCGCCCCCATAGTTGTTGCTTAGTCAGGCTGTACAAGTTTAGCACTTTAAGACATTCCTCAAAAATCAATCAATCCCAGCAGCTTCTAAAATGTGTTGTTGCTTTTCTCTGAATTCTAGTTTAACAGCTTTCTGAAGCAGAGGTACCAAGAACTGAAAGCACGATCTCAGGTGTAGTCTAGCTAGCATTGTATAGAAAGGTATTATTATTATCAGCTCTGTAATTTAACAATATTGTTTCTATAGCCCGAAACATGGCCCTCTTTGGAGCCATATCACAGTTCAAATTCAAACCACACTGGATGATCTGAATGGTCTCCACTAATATGTATGATTCTTTAGTATCAAGTACAGTTTCACTGTCCTCCAGTCCTGGAGGTCTGTACCCAGTGCCCATTGTGACTTCTTTGTTTTTCATTCCTGGAATCTGCATCCAAAGTTTTTACCGGTATACCCTTAGTTTTTAATTCTATACATTTGGCAATGTAGATACTTCATAGATAGTATCACCATTCCCTCTCTGCTCACTGGGCTCTAGTATATACACTGTACTCATCTCCATTCCAATTTAAATCAGTCAGCCTGCCATGCTTCTCTATCATTTGATATTACATATAGTTTTTCTTGCTTATTTCTCATATGGGTTGGATTTGTGCATAGATACTTCAGTACATTTCCTCCTTCATGTAATTTAATCTGCCTCCTTTACATTACATTTGTTCTATTTTATGAATGTCAAGCAAAACCTCATCCTCCCCTCATTTCCTAGTTTAAAGGCCATCTAACAGGTCTTGCCAATTATGAACCCAGGAGGTTGGTATTCCTTCTGCTTACTTGGAGACTGCCAGTTGCCTCCTATCAGAGAAGCAATTCCTGTGCTCTAGGAATCCAAACCCGCCTCTGTATGTACCACGGTCCTCTCCCTAAACGGGTGTCCAGAAACAGATCATCCCAACTTTTATCCTTGAGGCTTCATTCCCTTTTCATTTAGGACCTAACCCTACCAGTCGTTTACTTGAACCCCAAGGAGTGCCTTGTATGTGAAACCAACAATGGAGTGTATTTCAAAGGGTAGAGCTGAGCACAATCAACTGCCATTGAAGAGAATGGGCATTAAGTGGTTCAGAACCTCAGCATCTCACAGAAACATCCTCTAAATATTTCATGTCTTCTGATGATCTATTCATTATCCAGGATGGCTCCAAGATGGCAGTCTGAGCTTGTAAAACAATTCTGGTCAGTTGGATCAAGCCTCCCACAACATACATGATTTAATTAGATTGTACTTAATCAATTAATCAAACATTTTCTAAGAAACTGGTTTTGCCCAATGGTAGTGTGATGCTAGTGGGCCAGCTGCCAGATCATGCCAAGATCCCCATGTCTCAACTGAACAGTAACAGATAAATAGCTGGAATCGGTCTGGCTCACTTGTGGGTTATTATGGATAAAACAGGTATTGGAATGATAAGAAAACGTTTAGTGTTTAGACTCTATTAAATGCTTGTGCATTGCTGCCTGAATTACCTGTAATATCTGCATTCCATATTGTAATGAAGTTGTATTGTGAACCTCTATGACTGTATGATTTGCCATACAGCAGAGGGATGTTAATTAGTGTGCAGAGCTGCTCTTTTACAGAATTTGTTATGCCCGTTCCAAAAGAGGAGACCAGACCAGCTATGGGTGGATCTTACAACTGAAAACACACCACATCTGGATTGCAGAATTGTCAACAAGACTAAAGACTCTTGTTATTCTGCTCTCCTCCTGATGAAGATGAGTGATGCAAGCGGACTCCTCCCATCAGCTGAGTTTGCAGCTCAGAACTCATGGCAGGAGGAGTATAAAAATCCAGACAAAAAGAATTAGGTATCTCTATGTTGCTTGGTCTCTTGGGGGAAGGCAAAGTGTTTCTAGAGATCCCCAGCTGCTTAGACTGGGTTAGCCCTAAATAGGGTGGCCAGATGTCCCATTTTTAAAAGGTCAGTCCCATTTTTGGGGACTTTTTCTTATATAGGTGCCTATTACCCCCCCACCCCCATCCTGTTTTTTCACAGTTGCTATCTGGTTTCCCTAGCCCTAAAGGACAAATAGAGCTTGCTGATTACAGAAGCCTATATTACCTGTTGAAACCTAAGACTATAACTCATTTGAGTGTCTATGTTTGCTTGTTGTAACCTTGTAAATAATTATCTATTTCCTTTTCCTATTTAATAAATCTTCATGTAGTTTACTATAGAATTGGCTACAACCGTTGATCTAAGATAGCAATTGACCTGGGGTAAGTGAGTGGTCCACTGGAATTAGGAGCAACCTGAATATTGCTGTGATTCTTGGTGTAAGGTGCCATCTGTCACAGAGATACACTCGCCTGAGTGGCAAGACAGACCACAGTATCCAAGGGGACTGTCTCTGACTCCATGTTTAGGCTGTTAATGTGCCTGAGGAGTTTGCACTTGGTGCAGTTGGTTGGTAAAATCCAGTTTGACTCACAGTCAATTTGGGGTTTGTCCCCTGGTTTTTAACAGTCTGCCCTGGGGTTGGTATTCACTTTTGTGTCAGTGTTGGGAGCATTACAGACGGTGTTTACTGATGACTTCTGCTTAATCAGGATTCGTTTTAACAGATGATAAAGGCCAAGCTCATTCTTCCTTTCCTTACTTGGATATTAGTATCACATTTTCTTTCCTCCAGTCCTCTGTTACCTTTCCAGTCAGACAGACTTCTGTGGGTGTCTCTCCTCTTATACACATCATTATTTATATTTATATATTCTTTTACATGAAACTGTACAATTGGTGAGTTAGACAAATTGTACTGATATTTGTTTTCCCCAAAGTTCTTGGCATTAAATTGTCCTTGGTAGTTATGAAATAGTTAGGGAGGTAGCCCAGAAAACTGTCAGAAACCAGGTAAAAAGAGGTAAAACTGGTGAAACCTAGAAACTTGAACATCTCTCTTCCATTCCCCCTCAACCTCCATCCAAAAATGGGCAAATGCAAAGAAATCTGTCATGGAAGTGAAAGCTGACCCCAGGCAGCTTCAGCTTAAGTGATGCTCACTTGTACAGGATAACGCTACAGGAATTTCTCACATTCTCACAAATAGCCAGAATCCCTGTAGAGGTAATGCGACAGTCACTCACAATCATGTACACAGAAAAAAAAATCTCACCAGAAAGACAGATCACATACATATTAAATGAAAATAGTGTTAAATAAAGTACTGAATTTCACATTAGGCAAAATGATTCTCAAGTAATAAATTTGCTCCAAATAACCTACAACATTGTTACAGCCAATTAAATCCTTTAAATTTTTAAAACAATAATGCTTTATTCTTAAAAAGTAATGACAACAGATGGATTACAAAGCTTATTTTGTTTCTTTAAACAGAAATCTGTATTATGCTTCAGCTGTGGGAGGAGCAGCCCTGGCATACCTTTTCAAGACATGATGCCTATGGAGCCTAGAGGGTCATTGTATGGGTGCTCCTTGCAACACCTATAACAGTGATTCTCAAACTTTTGTACTGGTGACCCTTTTCACATAGCAAGCCTCTGAATGCGACCCACTTTCTAAATTAAAAACACTTTTTTATATATTTAACACCATTATAAATGCTGGAGACAAAGCAGGGTTTGGGGTGGAGGCTGACAGCTCACGACCCCCATGTATTAACCTCAGAACCCCCTGAGGGATACCAACCCCCAGTTTGAGAACCCCGACCTATAAAAATATGCAGTTGGTACTCTCCCATGCTGCCCCCTCAGTGGGACATGGCCCAATCATGTATCCTCTGGGTTGTGCCAGCACTGCAGGCAGCGCTTGTCACCTCTGACCCCTGGCTCTTTAAATTTGCACCCAGGCCAGTTTCTGGTTTGTCTACATGCTATTCATGTAGTTTATGCTGCAGTTGCTTACACATGTATGATGCACACTCCAACAGCTGCATAAAAGCTCTGCAAAAGAAGCAAGGATATGTGCCTGTAAGGAAGTGCTAAATCATAAGAATCCTACATTTAGAGCCATATATAGAAGCCAGTGAACTTCTTTTCTAAAGCTTCATCTAACACTGCAGCTGTTTTGAGATTTCTGATGGCTCTTCAGATCAACAACAAGATACAGGTTTAAAAAAAATCTATTTCAGAGCAACAAGATTAGCCTGCAAACTTGCTTTAGGTTTAGAGCTGTAGCTTTCTCTTTGATCTGTTCTACGGATCTGAGAATCCCGGTATGAAGGGAACACAGAAGCTGCTTGAATACATTTGATGTGGAACATTTAGTGGATTAGGAAACAAAGCAAGCAGTGGCTTGCCAGTGAAATTATTACAGAGCCAAAATTAACAAACACAAAGCATTCAAAGAAGCTATGAATTGGATTCAACAAGGAGAGCTGAACTTTTCCAACTCATTTTTTATTAAATCTGGCTAGTTGGAAAACATAAAATATTACCCAGTTTTGATTAAACATAATACTAATGAGTTTACGCTTGTCTTTCTTTCCAGGGAAAACAGTTGTAATTAGGACTGACCCTCTTAGCGTATAATGACATGGTATGTTCAAGCATGGAAGCTTGTGCATTCACACACACTATTCAAATCTACTGTCAAATAGACAAATGATCTGGAGAAAAGCAGATGAAGTCAACCTTCCTTACTGACATTATCAACAAATAGTCTATTTACATAACCTCCCCCCACAACAGAACTAAGGTGCTGATAAAAATAAATACAAATTCTATCAGAAGCATAAAATATAATCCCCTTGCCATTTGGATGGCTTGAGAAATATAGCTCCCAGCAGCTCACAAAGAGAACATTGCAGAGGCTGCAGAAACTGAAACTGCCTGGCTTAGTTTGTGCTTGGACCCCAACCAGCAGTGTGGGTGGGAGAGAGGAAATGAAGAATTATCAGGCCAGAGACTTTACTGACCTGACAGGGCAACCAAGAGCAGGCCCTGACAGCCTATACATAGTTGCGACTGCCCAGCGCTGTTCACTGAGCATGGACAGACTCAGTGTTTGGGGCAAGGAAGATGGCTGCTAGCAAGAGAATGGAGACATGTCCTGAGTTGCTTGTGACAGAGTAGGTGAGAGAACCCCAATTTGCAGCTCACCCAGAGAGGCCCAGCTGACTAGGAGCACAGCTTCCCAGGGGGAGTTGTCTGTCAGCTAGCTGTCTCTGAAACAGCTTGGGTGTTGAAATTATAGGGCAGTGAGAGAGGCCAGTGCCTCAACTCACACATTCACCAGTCACATGCTAGACCCAAAAGGGAGAGCGAGATCTCCCAGACCCCATATTCTGAGGGAGAAGATCATTTGCGGGCCTCATCTATTATGATGCCTTGTTCCAGAAGCAAGGGAAAGCTGCCTTTCCCCTACTCCACACAGTCAGGGATCTGTCTTGAAGCTTTAACAGGGCATGCTGGGGATATTTCACTGAGCTAGATAGGAAAGGATTCCAGAGGTGAAGAAAATTCTGATTTATCAGTGCACAGGCAGGTGAAAGCTCACCTGGAGGCCTACAACCTTTCTTTGATTGATTTACTGGACAAACTTACCTCTGCTCTTCCTCCCCTATAAAGATTCATCACAAGAACAGTACATCAACCACCTGGGACCTGTGGGCAGGTTCTGAGTTGCACTCACCTGCTTTTATATTTTGTATGGGTTTTTGAATAGTTAGGGATGGTCTGATTATTTTTGTGGGGTTTAGCCAGTTCATTCAATTATCTTCTCCTTTTGGTTCCTCTGCCCCTTCATTGAATTCCGATCCTTATACTTTTTATATTAACCTTGTCCTTTCCGCTAATATAGTGTTTGTTTGTAGAGAGAGCCTGGGCTGAGAATGCAGTTTAGCTCCAGTGGTCACCAAGCTGAAGTCTGACACTAGCCATCAGCACAAGGAGCACAAAGAACTCAGGGCCCACTGTTGCTAAGGTGGGACACAGCTGAGTGGGAGAAAGGATCAAGTGGACACTACCATAGTTGAGGACAGGGGTAAAAACAAATAAAATAACCCCCTCCTACCTTCTTAAAGCTCAGATTAAAAACAAATGATTAGCTCAGCTAATAACTGTCCTAAAGAAAAATAGGTTAATGTGCTCACAAATGGCCAGGTTTTCAACAGACCCTCGATAACAGGGCTCAAAAAAGAATTCACGGAGGATAGGCCCATCACTGGCTATTAGCCAATATGGGCAGGGATGGCGTCCCTAGCCTCTGTTTGCCAGAGGCTGGGAGTGGACAGCAGGGGATGGATCACTTAGTGATTCCCTGTTCTGTTCATTCTCTCTGGGGCACCTGGCATTGGCCACTGTCGGAAGACAGGATACCGGGCTAGATGGACCTTTGGTCTGACCCAGTATGGCCGCCCTTATGTTCTTATCCTGTATTGTTTGTTGGAACAATTTGACACCCTTCCCTCTCCCTCCCCACCCCCAAAAAATGTGCAGGTACAATTTGCACTGAGAATTCAAAAGCAATTCAAAGTACTTGTGCCCATATGTGCTTAATTGTGGGTACACATTGAGTAGTTAGAAGTACAAGTACACTTTGTTCCCACGGTTACCTGTTGTTAGTGTAAAACGCAGGCACAAAGGCCCAGATCCACAAAGGTACTCAGGCTCCTAACTTTTATTGTTTTCAATAGAAGCAAGCCTCACACAAGCAAGGCCTTTTAAAAAGCTTAATTTCTTGAAAATTTAGCACACTGTATTGAATATAATGTGTCCAAAGTGCTTATGGTATGATACAGTAATGGAGAGCAGTGTGACACCAACCAGTGTTTCAGAGATTCGTTATTCGGTAACTGACTAGGCCAGATTTTTCCAGGGGCGGGAGATGTTTGCAAGTGTAACCCACACATTGTCTGGGTGTGGTGTTCTGTCCCATCTAGTGACACCAAGACCACTTAAAGCAAGAGAGTTAAATGAGTCTGCTCTACAGCCTTAGCTAACAGGCAATTGGCTTTTAGCTCATGCGGTAGAGGCTCATGCACTAAGCTCCAGAGGTCCCCGGGGGGGTTGATCCCGCCTGACAACGACTGGGGTCTGTCAGCGTTACACAAGCATCATGGCTCCCTGCATGGTATCAAAATTATTATCTGGTACTTGGCACACAAGTCTGCCATTTCCATCATTAGAATGTGAGGTGGATGAAACTTATAATTACCATTATAATACAATTTATATTTCAGAAAATGCTAGTAATTTGGGCTAATTGTATGTTTATGAATTTTCAAGGTTCATTATGACATAAGAGTGGTGTAATTGTAGTGAAAATAGTTTAAAATAGTATTAATTATATTGGTGTTTTCACTCGTGTGATTCAAAAATTCTGTTTTTTACAGTACTGGGGACTTGCAGATGATCCACATTTGAGTCTCACAGTTTAATCAGCCACAAAAGGATGATGGATTTTCATCAGCTCTGGTTTTGTTAAGACTGTTTCATTTCTGCAGACCTGAGTCCAGCCATCATAACATTCTACCATAAGACTTAATGTTTTGCCATTATTGGATGCTGCAAGTAACTATCAGTCCAGAGTAGTGAATCAGAAATGCTGAAACATCAGTTTAAACAAATTCTTCTTCTTCAGCCTAATGTCCTTTGACTAATAATGTAATTGGTACTAACAAGCTGCCCCTGCTGACAATACCCTCTTCTTCACCAGACTAAAATGAATCACTGAGTTGCCTTCTATACAGTGGTTGTGTCATATGGGTGAAGAAATCAGCTCATATGATCTGTTGTCTGACTCCCAAGTATGGATAAGAGTGTTCCGAGACAGGTGTCTCTCTCTCCTTGTTGACAAATAATATATCAGAAAAATGGCAGATTACGTGTGTTCCAGTTAGTCATGATATAGTCATATCTTATATTTGTATTTTCTTGGGTAGTTTCATCATACATTCAAAGGGATTTTTATGCTGTAAACACCTGATTGTGCTTGATTACTGCATTTTAAACCCAAGAGGACAGCTACGGCTTATTGACAACCATTTCCTTTTTACCATAGCACCTGTAGACGTCTAGAATGAGCCAAATCTTGAAGTCCTTACTCAGGGCCAGACCGTCTCTGGCCTTGCACAAAGAAGCCTCTCCCCTCTACTATAAACGATATCATTAATGTCTATTGAACCCAGGTGCAGGGTCTAGCTACTCAGTAAAAAACAATGTGCCTGGGGAGCAGAGTCACAGTGCTGTGCTAGTAAGGCCACTGGGACTACCCTCCCAAAAGGGAAGGGATGAGGTGTGGCCCTAGCCTATACACAGAGGTGATCAGAACTTGCCATATGCAGAGTGGAAGGCATGCTGCCGCCTTTCAAAGAGGAACAAGAGCTGTCAGTGCAGTGTGTGCTCCACAAAGAGTCCCTGTGCAGTCAGTCAGCCAGCCACAATTCTTCCTGGGCTCCTGCTGTATCATGGCTCTTCTATATATATGCTTGTGCAGGCATGCACGTGCACACACACACACGTGTGCACACACCTACTCTGCAGGACTGTGCCTTTCAGGCACAATTCAGCTCTCACCTTATAGTCACGCCTTAAGAAAAACTTGTCGTGAAGTCAATGAGGTAGACTCTGGAGTCCTTACTTGGCTTTTACTCCATCTTTACTCAGAAAAAGTCTTATTGATAGAAATGTAGGAAAAAAACAAACTAAGAACATCAGGATTTCGACCATACAGTTTTGAATGACGTGACATACATTTCATATGTGCCATTCTTTACGGAGTATTTTTATAATATTTATATGTGTTATATAGACGAACTATTCATATATTTTAAGCATTTCACTACTAGGTACCTCAGCGGGTAATCAGTGCATTACAGGTTCTAAAAAATTGTAATGCATACTCTTCCACTCCGGTAGTATGTTATATTTTGACATAATTATTGGTTGAGATGCATCTAGAAAGTATTCAGCCAGCCAATGTCTTCTAATGCAGCTTACTCATCCACAGTACTTCTCTCAGGGTCAATATCTTCAGGAAGGATTAAATGTTCAACTTTGAGGAAGGTAGGTGAGGTATGCAAAATATTTTTCTTATCTTTTTGTCTTTAGACACCTCAATTAATAGCCATTTCTGCCTACATCCTCTTCTTTCTCTTTTCAAAGTGAATTTTAGTGATGTTAAAAAGTATCAGAATGACAGCACTGAAAAATGAAGTTCTTTGTTTATCCACAAAAATGATCAGTCAGGAGCTCCGATACTATATTCAGCACAGTATCAGAGTCTGAACAGAAGAGAATCAGAGGCAACAGCAGTGGAAAGACTGAAGCCCTAGGTATCAGCTGTGATAATGTTATCAAGATACAGACAATGACCCCCTAGAAACTGGACTGAAGTCATCCACTTAGTTTACCTAGGTTGTGATGGGAATGACTTTTGGTAGCCAACAATCAGTGTGAAGTTTTAACTTGTTAATTCAAGACAAAGTATCAGAGGGAATCAAATGCAGTTACATATTTTTAAGAAAGGAAGGCTAAAAATTGCAAGTCCTGAAAGTTACAGGCTCTAAATAGTAGTGAAAATACTAGAACAAACACTAAGGTGGTCAATCTGTGAGCACTTTGAGGAAGATAGTGCAGTAAGGCAGTATGGATTCATAAAAATAAACTATGTCAAGCTAACTTGTTTTCTGTATTTAACAAGATAATAAGCTTGGTAGAAAGGGTGAATAAAGTGGACATATCTCAACTTCAGCAAGGGATCTGATAGTGCTCTGTATCATAGTGGTGAGGATAATGGTCTTAAAGAATAAATAATAATGCTTTTAAAATAATTAGACCAATGGCTGAGTAACCACAAGCAGAGAGTAGCTATTAATGTTGTTGGGGCGACTGTGAAGTAGTCTCAGATGTAGTCCTGTAGGGCTTATGTTTTTTGTAGTATTAACCATTATACAGGTATTCATTTAGATCCTAAAGGAAGGAGCGTAAACTGTGCTAATGTCATGCACTGATTATTTGTTGCATTTGTTTATTCTTCATATCCGGTATGCATGTGTGACATTTCCCTGGTGCTATCTGGACTGGTGATCTGCTAGGTCACTCCAATCTTTGACTCTGGGAGCCAGTCTTACCCTGCTTTGCTGTGAGAACCCCCACTCCCGGGTTGTTCCCGCATGGCCTCTAGCATGTAAGCTGCTCCCAGCTATGTGAGTGAGCAATTTTGGCCAGCTGCTGCTTGGATTGTGTAACCGAATGACACTAGCCAATATCTCGGGTCCCAGACACAACCCTAGGAACCCCTGTCTTGCAGTGTCCTGTTATGCCCGCTGGATGCTGCAAGCTTATATGAGTTTGTTATTTTAACAAAGAAATTGATACGTACCAGGCTTGTTTTCCCAAGAGGAGTCTCTGACATGCTTCAGACCAAATACACTGTTTCAGGTAGAATAAACAAACAAATTTATTAATTACAAAAGATAGATTTCAAGTGATTATAAAACAGCACAAGAAGTCAGATTTGGTCAAATGAATAAAAGCAAAATGCATTCTAAGCTGATCTTAACACTTTCAGTGCCCTTAGAAACTTAGATGCTTCTTACCACAGGCTGGCTGGTTGCCCTTCAGCCAGGCTCTCCCCTTTGATCAGCGCTTCAGTCGCTTGGTGTCTGTAGATGGAGGTGGAAGAGAGAGAGAATAGCAAATGTCTCTCCCTTTTTTCATGTTCTTTCTTCCCTCTTGGCTTTGCACCCCCTCCCTTCAGAGTCAGGTGAGCATTACCTCATCGTAGTCCCAAACTGACCAAGGGAAGAGGGGTGACTCACTCAAGAGTCCAACAGTTCCTTTATTGCTGCCTAGGCCAGTGTCCTTTGTTCCTGTGAGGCTGGGATGAGTTTGTCCCATAGATGCCCTGATGAGGTGTGAACTGCCCCTCTGCTCCTGGAGACTTTTGCCTGGGCTTGTTTTAAGCCATGAGGACGCACTTTCAGCCTCATAATTACATACATGAAATTACAACCTATAACATTACTATAACAACAATGCTCAGTGCATCATGAGCCTTCCGAGACACCCGACATGACAAACTTTGTATTCGATATCACACAATCATATTATAAGGATGAACATGGGGGTGCAGGGTGTTTCTCCGAGGCACAGAGCATCATAGCATGGCCATCAGCATACTGCTTCTCCTCCTAATGGCAGGGGCATCGGAGGTCTTGCTAGTGAGGAATGTGACCACTGTATGCTATTCTCAGTTGGTAGGACTCCTACAGCATACATTTCTGTGAGCTGGTTATTTAGCAGCAGTCATCAAGCATAGAGGTCTGTATTACAGACAACTCTGCTCCTCCATTCTATTTATCAACAATGCCAGGTCCAACCAAGTTCAGGTCCTGCCAGCCATTTTAGTCCCATCTCTCCATTCCTCATAAGATTCCTAGTCCTTCTCTTCCCAGCTCTCTCTTCATACACTATACATCTCCCCACTCCATCTCCAAGCAGCTCTCACCCATCTCCCAATACTTTGTTTCCTCTGCATTCTCCCTGACAACCCTCACCTCTCTCCTAACCCTACAGACCCCTATCACTTGGACATAATCTTCCCCACTTGCCCCTATCATAGTTCTCCATTTAGTCTCCAAATCCCCCTTTACTTCTTCATCTCCAAGATTCTAAACTCCCCTCTAGATGGTTCTACTACTCCATCCCCACAACCTGTGGGCAAAAGCTTTGACTTTTCAGGAGGGTGCTGTAAGGGCCATCCAACAATTTCTGCATGAGCAGGTATAGAGGAATGTGCAGAGGAACATGTACTCCTGCACAGAATTTCTGTTCCTCTGATGCTGGTCTACACAGTATTTGGTTTTGATGAATATTTTGGCTTTAAGA
Source organism: Mauremys mutica (assembly GCF_020497125.1). Classification (NCBI taxonomy): domain Eukaryota; kingdom Metazoa; phylum Chordata; order Testudines; family Geoemydidae; genus Mauremys; species Mauremys mutica. The sequence goes on along the minus strand of NC_059073.1, from coordinate 252,943,259 downwards.
CCTAATCTAGTCAACTGAAGTAAATGGGAGCAAAATTGGGCCCTTTGTCTGAAGTTATAATTAAATTATTAATTGTTATATTTCAGAGGATATTCAGTCTCCTATTTAAATCCCATAGTCTAACTTATCCAGATAGAAAGAATCTATTCCCTGCGTACCTATTCAAAGAAAGTCAAACATCAAAGGTTCTAGGCTGATGCTGCTCTTTTTTGTTGATCTTTATACAACTCATTATGATTAGATATTTTTCCTCACTATATCATTACACTACCATCTCACTCATTATATTCGCCCTTGTCTTAGTCTTTCAGGAGCAGCCAAGTGCATCTCTGGTGTAAATCCACTTAAGTCTATACAGTTACAGGCAAGATAAATTTGGTCCCAGGAGATTTGTACCTTATTTCCCCAGAGGACTCTAGATTCTGTCATGCCTCTCCTGAAGATGTAACCCCCAATGCTTATTTTGCTGCAGCATTTGAAGGTGGTTGATTTGTTTAAGTCCAAAGAAATGGAGAGAAGCAGTGGGAAGGAGACATGGGTCTTAGTTGAACCCTCTCTGTCTCTGTACATGTGCCGAGAGCAGGCCAGGGTCACTTAGAAAGGCCCAGAGTCATTTAGAGGAGGGGTTTGATAGTTACTGGACATGCTTCATAGCTGTTTCGGAAGCCATGCAGAGGCTTTATATGCAAAGCAAGCAGCCTTGAAGCCTCCACACATCTACCATCTGAGAGCTAATCCTATCAGAGCTCAGGGGAAATCGCATCCCAATGCCTGTGTCACTTTGGATGCAGTCTGCAGACCCCTGATTTTGCTGGTAACCACAGAGTCAGGAACTGGGTCAGGAACTGAAATGGCTGTTGGGGGTGAAGAGCTTTGGACTGTTGGTTCTGAGTTGATTCTGGACTGTTTGGAGGCAAGCAGTGCTCTGCAGGCTCTGGAGTGCCCATGTGACATGCTCACAGGCCTTTTGAGGCCTCACTGTAGAGACAGAGAAAACATCTGTCAGGAGAGGAGAGGGGAATGTGTCTGGATGTGTGTACCAAAGTCTAAATAGTCCGTCAAACCTCACACTGAAATATCTATAACAACAAAATCTATGTAAAGAACACCAGTAGGTTTACTGCCTAATAGCTTTTTCTTAAAACTATTCCTAATACTAATTACAATGTTTTTGTATTATTAAAATGCTTTTTTTACCAAAAAATTGTCTCTCTCTTAAGCTGACTGGGAACAGTATTTAACCCCTACATTGAGGGTTTTACGTACAATAGCTCTGAGATTTAACTCTGTGTAATACTTTAGAAAAGTCTGGAAAATACAGAACTGGGGCCTACATTTCAGCAAAGAGTTAAGCTGAGTATGGGTGGGGGGGAAGTGTAATAGAGTTAAACATAATATTCCCTCAACAACCCCTTTGCCCATTACACAGAGAGCAAAGGATTTGTGCTTATTCACTAGTTTGTTCTGTCACCTGAATTCACAATTCCGTGCTTCTCCTCTTTGGACTCTTAAAAGTACAGGCATCTATTGGATGCTATTTGACACATACTTAGAGCTAGTCGTAACTCAGAACTTCCATTTTGTGGGAAACTGCGGCATTTTAAAATGTGAGTTTGTTCTGATTCACAGCCTGGGGACCCAGCTGGCCCAGGATTCTGGAAGCCCTGTGGTACCCAGCTCAGGGCAGTCTGTATGGTGGGGCTGCCTCAGATCTGTGGATCTTGGAAGCCCATCCCTGGGCTCCCTGCTGAGGAGCCAGGAGCCTGCACTCTGAGAGCCCTGATTGAGCTGGGACTTCCCAGGGCTGCCAGGCTCCCATGCCAGCTGGCTCTCCAGGCTTCCAGACTCTCTCCACAGCTTGCTCCCCAGACTGTGGGAAGTGGGCAGCCTGGGAAGCCATCTGGCCTGGGACTTTGGAAGCCACTGGGTCCCCAGCCCCTGGGAGAGTCTGTGTGGTGGGGATTCCCTGGAGCCATGAACGCTAGAAGCCCTGGCGTCCTACAGCGGTACCAAGCAAGCTGGTAGCAAACCAGGCATGTTTCTGACAAAAACCAGGTGTGTTTCAGTGAAACATTTTTGGCTTGATGAATCTGCATTTTCTTTGAAACCCTGTCTCTCTGGGACATACCTGACCAGCTCTGCTTATGCTATCATAGAAGAAATGTTTTGGCAATTAAAACATTATTATCTCTGCTAATTTCCCACTCCTTGATGACATTTCTCCCAGAATAGGGAGCCTTTTTAAGAACCAGTACTTTATGGTCTGCCAAATTTGCAGTTGCCACCCACCAAAACTATTCATGTTCTGTAACAAATTAATCTGTTCAGATACTGTGCCAGCATGATCCTTTGCTTGTAGGATATTGCTTGATTACCACTTTGAGCATTTGCCACTCAAAAAAGTTGCTTGACTGGCAGACTACATATTGAAATAATAGCATTTAAGCACACTATGACCACCAAGAATTGCATAATTGCTGCACACCTAATTAACTATCCTGTACCAAAGTAGCAATTTTATGTTTTTCCTTTGTACTAGAGTCATCTGATTAATTTATGCTTGATTTCTTGCCAACTGGTTGGCAGCAAGTGAATTCTGGGAATTTAACATGGTAAAAAGAATCTCTGAAAAGTTTGTTGAGATTTCATTTCACCTCAACTCAAGGATGCTTATTAGAAGTGGAGGAACTGACAGATAGAAGCCCTTCTAACAAGGGAGGGCTGCCAGTGGTTGGCAGGCATCATGATGTCACTCAGGGATGATGCTCACCCTCCTGGTCCCACCCCCCAACTGGTAGCCAGATGTACAGCTTTCCTTTGATTTGGAAATCACCAGTTAAATAATTTGAAATGCTGTTAAGAATAATTTCAAACAGTGCAACAGATAAAAACGACAATGATAAAAAAGTATAATTGAATCAGGAAAGACATGGCAATGCAGATCGGTAAAATGATCTTTTAAACATTTATGTATGTACTCATATGAGAAGAACTGAGAATTAAGGCTAGCTGGAAATTTGGGATTTCCTAACTTGCAACTGCATGGACAGCCAGGAACCCACAGGTAAACCCCCACATCAGTAACACACAGCATTTGTCATTTCAATAGCTATACTAGAATCTGAAGTGCACTTTATATATTCAGGGGCTTTGTTTGTTTTGCATGTAATAACCTACCTTAAAGGGAGAAGTCAGGGAGCTGATAATTGTTGATTGAGGTTGCTGGAGTGCGGGGCCCTGCCAGTCATTAGTAAAAGGGCTGAACTTCTTTTGAAGTTTATCTGTTCAGCATAGCAAGTAGTTACACAGACCAGGAGAGTGCTAGTTCTCCATCTCTCTGTTCATAATGACAGAAATGGATTAGGGGCAGATCTGTGGATCCTGACCCTAAATCCAGAGGGGACCAAGGAAGGTCAAAGGTGAGTTGCCCCACCTTGCTGCAGAGTGTTTGTTCAGTGCAAAGCAGAGAAAGGTAGGCTACTCTCATGATTGATTGTAGTCCTGACCTTACAGGCCACCATACACAAGCTGTGGGCAGGACCCGAGGAAAATGAAACTAAGCTGAAATAGAAGCCAAACTAGAGGCTAGGCAGGACAGGCACATGTTTTCCCTAGTCATGTCATGCTCTGTCCTGACAGAAGGTTGATGGGGTGCAGCAGGCTGCTAAATGACTGTCACCAGCTACAGGTACATGATGTTGCTCCTTGCAGATCTCTGTCTGTGGAATGCAAATCCTCAGCTTCTCTCCCTTTCACTGGACCTCCCTCACCTCCCACTACTAATAATTCCTGTTGTTGGCTCTCCCATAGGGTGACCAGATTGCAACTCTGAAAAAACGGGACTGAGGTGGGGGGTAATGGGTGCCTATATAAGAAAAAGTCCAAAAAAAACCATGACTGTCCCTATAAAAATGAAACATCTGGTCACCCTACTCTCTCATACCAACTCCACTTTCTCCCAATCTTGTAGTGAGCAGATGACAAGCAATGGAGAAAAAGCAGCTGGGAAACAAGTACTTTGATTTTTTTTCTAATTGTGGTTGTTCCTGTCCAGTCAGACAGGCAGTTAGGGAGGCCTTGGATTTGGAGGGGGAAGATGGGGCACTGTGGGGGTAAGGGAGGGGCTCAGGGGTGTGGAAGGATGAATACTTCAGGAGGTGTAGTAGGTGGCTGGAGTGATGAGATGAGGAGGGAAAAAGTATGATGGATTCGGACCCCAGACTGTTGGTCTGTCTCAGTAGAATAGCACTAGGGAGAAATATTATTCTGGGGATATTTAGCTATATTAATTCGTCTTATTTAGTCTAATTTAATTTGGTTAAGTATTTGCAAATACATAACTGCACTTGTTTGACTCATGCTGACGAGAGAAGTCTTAGGCACATTCTTGTGGTTACAAACCACAGACTGAAATATCATTTTAACAATACACAATTCTGGCTGGTGATTTGTGCCTTTCCATCTTAGTCATAGTATCTCTTCTGTCATTCATTTTTCCCCACTTATTGTTTTCTCTCAGGATGATGTATGTGAATGATCTATTTTGATATCAAATCAGAACACTGCAGCCTTTTTTAACCAACAAACAGCTTGCTCCCCTTTTATTTGAAAAATTGGAAGCTCCTGAATGCAGACATATTTGTTTGATAACATATTTCCTCTCTCTACATCCAGATAAAAAAGATCTGCTGCCTTTGCAATACCTAGATATTCTTTTTTTATTTTGACCCAGTAATTCATTTCCGAATGCATATATTATGATCATAGTCTGAGACAGTATTCATTTTCATTTTATCTTCCCTCAAACCCTTCAGCATCTCAGCCCCCAATAAATCAACTTCATACAGTTTCCTTTAAATCCAGGCAAAAATAACAATCCAACTGTCTACTCTTGGGCCCTATCCTGCAATCTGCCATGAAGGAGAGCAATGAAACAAGGACAAGGCTGCAAGGGCTCTGAAACCACGTAAATGGGAATGGAACACGAGCAGCATGCTCTTTCCTTCCAGACCCCTACAAAGTGCACTGCATGGTTTGGACTCCATAGGTCCAGGGTGAGAGCTGGGAATAGGTGATATCCAGGCATCTTTCCACACCTGATGCTCTTTCAGCAGAAACACTAGACAATCATGCTGCCAGGAGCCACATTAACTCTCTCTTCCTGCCATTTACTCCCTTTGGTGGAGCACAGGACACTGGCACTGTGGGAAAGATGAGAGGATGGAAGCAGTGTTGCCATGGAATATTGGTAGCCTGCGTTGAAGAATAGAGGGGCAGGCCTTTCGTGCGGTCACTCTCAATATCTGTGAAGTTGGAGTTTCCTTTTCCACAGATCTTCAGCCTCAGGTGGGGTTTGGAGGCTGTGCCATCTTCTGCAAGGCTGCAACCTCTTCCCCACTTAACAGAGAAACTCCCCCCCTGTGGACCTCATGGTTTTGTTCCAACCTAAGGGAGGGTATGATTTAGGCTTTAAGGAGTACTCAGTAATACATAAGGAGCAGGGGATGTTTGTGTTGTGCTCTACTTTGGTATACTGCAGTGCCATGTCTCATTTCTCCACTGGCAGCTTCTAAGCTGGCAGTCTAATTATGCTAACTGCTGGTAATAGCAGAATTCCACTGTAGACATGTTCATGTTTTATACAGATATAGATCAATCCTTATATCTGCACTTCCGACAATTGTTTTGTGTGCAAGTGTATTTTTGCAAGGTTGTGACTCCTAAATGGACTCTTAGCTTATAATTTGCATCGCGTATGTTTTGCATTTTCTGATCCGAAGTACTATGGCCCATCGTAGGGCCTGATCTTCCAAGGTGCTGAGCACTCCTGTGATGTGTTGTCTGCCCTTAACGTCAGTGGAACTTGATGGTACAAATACCTTGTAGGGTAGTTCCTCCAACACAGAAAGTAGCAACATTTATGAATTCAGGATCCGAAGATTGGTTATGTAAAGGTGAATAGTATTATATTTAATGTTAACCCTCTAGTTAGCAATCTTTGGCAAGTAGCTTTTATTCTCCAAGAGTTTCCGAAGCCCTCAGTTATTCTGGAAACAATGACCTTTCCTGACCCTCCCCAGTTCTCTTCTCTGTTGTGGTGTTGGGGCTCACTTTTGCTCTTGCTGATGTCAATGAGAATTTTGCTGTTGACTTCAATAGGAGAGGGATGAGCCCTTTGTGGGGATCAGTATAGTCATACCTTGTAGGCAAAGGCCCATGTGAGAGGCAGTTCAGAATCACATCACCCCAGCAGGAACCTGATGTGGCACAGTGTCTCACTGAGCTCACAGTGCCTCATTGAGGCAGACAGAGGGAATATGCCTGCTTTGACACTCCTTCAGGGGTACTGTATGTATACACTTCCTCCGTGGCCAGGTTGCTAACCTTCTGGAGTAGTTAGCATCTGCAGGGTGAGTGTAATAATTTCAGTTGTGGCTGGCTCCTTAATTGAGTGGGTGGGAGAGGGAAAGCTGTCTCTTGTCTAGTAAAATCAGAGGGGAGTTCCCCTTTCTTTTCCTTTAGGGGCTAGCAACCATATCTCCTCTCTGCCTTGTTCAATCCACTTGAACCACTTGAAGAAGGGGCAAAAGGGTGGGAGGCAGGTGCCTGGTGCCCTCTCCCACATTTCACACCTATGGAGAAGTCACCCTTTGACATGGCCCTTTGTATGAAAGATTATCATGTTATCTCTGATCCTTTTTAGTCATGCATTGTTGTCTGTGATCCACATGTTGTCTGCTTTTATATTTAAGCTTCTATCCTCATAGAACTATTTAAATGCAATACTGGTTTCTCCTTTCTTACACTTATTGAAAATAATAAAGCAGATTCTAGTCTCAACTACACCACTGCTCTCAGTTCAACCGTATAATTTCAAAATCTAGCAGGTATATTTTTATTATCCACCTGGATGTTGGTGGTGTTCCTTTAAATACAGAAGACCCTGAACTTCTGAATTTGTTCCTCCATTGATCCATAACCTTGAGGCCGTCAATATTTCTTTTAAAAGAACAGAGGTTTTAGAGGTATTTTATTTTTCCCCTGTACTGATGCTGCCACTAAATTAAGTCTCAGACATCCTTTTCATAGCTGGGACATAGTGTGATTGATTTTCAATTTTTTTGCATCATCTTCCTCCTTCATGGCTGAAGTCTATTCTAAGTTGAGCAATTTGCAGCTTTGTTTCCAGTGCTTCTTCATTACAGTCAAAAATGTCAGAGCGTGGTCTAGCCTTATGCTCAATTTTTCTTTCTATATGAATTGTCAGTTTCTTGTAGCTTTTGCTTCTTGCTTTGTTATCTGTGTCTGTGTTGTCTTTTATATCTAGTTATATCTAATCAAGTTGTCTAATTTAGCTCTCTGTTGACCCATATTTAGCTTCTCTAGCCTTTTCAGAAACAAGAGAGTGATCTTCAGAAACTGGACTTACAAATTCCAACAGAGATGTCATTTGGAGTAAAAAATGTTAGTTTTTTTATATTGTGGTGCTGTTTGCATCGACTGCTCTGACTTTCATGCTATTTAACTATGGCAAACAATTTAGGTCAGAGGTGGGCAAATTTTTAGCCTGAGGATCACATCTGGGTATGGGCCATGAATGCTCACAAAATTGGGGGTTGGGGTATGGGAGGAGATGAGGGCTCTGGCTGGGGGTGTGGGCTCTGGGGTGAGGCCAGAAATGAGGAGTTCAGGGTGCAGGAGAGGGCTTCGGGCTGGGGCAGGGGGTTGGGATGTGGGAGGGGGTGAGGGCTCTGGCTGGGGGTGCAGGTTCTGGGGTGGGGCCAGGAATGAGGACTTATGGATGCGTAAGGGGTCTCTGGACTGGGGCAGGGGTTGGGGTGTGGGGGAGAGGGCTCTGTGATGGGGATAAGGGGTTCGGAGTGCAGGAGGTGGCTCCAGGCGGGGGTTGAGGTGTATGAGGGGGTGAGGGCTGTGCAGTGAGGCTGAGGAGGAGAGGTTTGGGGTGCAGGAGGGTGCTCTGGGCTGAGATTGAGAGGTTTGAAGGGCAGGAGGGGGATCAGGGCTGGGGCAGGGAGTTGGGGCGTGCAAGGAGGTCAGGGGTGCAGGCTCTGGGCAGTGATTACCTCAAGCAGCTCCCGGAAGCAGCGGGGGGTACCCCCTCTGACTCCTATGTGGCTCTGTGTGCTTCCCTGTCTTCCGGCACCACCCCTGCAGCTCCCATTGGCCACAGTTTCCAGCTAATGGGAGCTGCAGAGCCGGCACTTGGGGCAGGGGCAGAATGCAGAGCCCCCTGGCTGCCCCTACATGTAGGAGCCAGAGGAAGGACATGCAGCTGCTTCTAGGAGCCATGCGGAGCCACGGCACATGTGCAGCGGGGCAAGCCCCCGACCCCGCTCCCTGGTGGGAGTTCGAGGGCCAGATTTAAAGGTCTGACAGGCTGGACGAAGCCTGCGGGCCATAGTTTGCCCACTCCTGAGTTAGGTACTTTAAAAATCCAGCATACTTACAGAAACCCATAGCTTCTGAAATCTTCCGTGTTTGAAGTTAAAGGAGAGCTATGCATTTTTGTTTTAGAATGATTACAGCAGAGTATTTATATTCCATTAGTTTGGAGCATCCTGTAGTCAAAGATGACAATCATCTTTGTACCACACGCCATTCTGATTTTTTTTATAAAGCACTGTACTATATGAATAAAGCATATATTAAATGGATTAAAAACTGAATAACTAACAGATCTCAAAAAGTGGTGGTCACTGTGGAATCATCATCCAAGGGGTGTTTCCAGTGGGGTTCTGCAGGGATCACTGCTAGGCCTGATGTGATTCAATTTTTTCATCAATGATCTGGGAAGTAAGTATAAAATCTCTACTGATAAAATTAGTGAATGACACAAAGGTTGGTGGAGTGGTAGATAATGAGGACAGGAGAGTCATACAGAGTGGTCTGGATAGTCGATTGGTTAACTGATCCCATTTAAACAAAATGTGTTTCAATACAGCTAAATGCAAAATTGTACATGTAGAACGAGGAATGCCAGGCCATATCTATGGAATGGGAGACTGTATCCTGGATAGCAGGGCTATTTGTATAACTAATAAGCAAATTAAAAAGAACAGTGGAAATCTGTTTTTTTTCATAGGACGGGGGAAGAAGGACTTGTTTGTTTTGTTTTTTATGAGTGTGTGGGTTTTTAAAAATTTATTATATTATATCTTAAGGAGAGTGTGAAGTTACAGGGGGGTGGAGGGGGGAGGGAGGAAGGAACAGAAAAGGGAAGCATCATTAATACCATAGATTCCTTTTTGAAAATGTTTTTATGGCAGAGCAGCTTTCTTTGATTCCCTCCGCTCCCCTCCTGGAAGGTTTTAGAGGGTTTTCTTTCACAGCAGACACTGGAGCTGATGTTATTTGTTTTCCTTTGAACTATTTTTTATTAGACGATGTTGGTGAGTTATAGATAATCCAGGAGATAGTGCCCCATTCCATAACAGAGAAGGAGAGAGAGAGAGAGAATAGAGTAGTTGTACTCTCAGTAGAAGCAATAGACAATATAATCACACTAACAGCCTCTGCCAAAGAATGTGTCTGAAACTTTTAACAGTGGCTAGTCCCCCACTTCTCCAAGTGGCCGCCATGTACCCTTATGTCCTAGGGTGGCCACTTTTCAAAATCCAAAAACGGGACACATGCAGGAGTCCTGCCCCCTCTGTGGCCCCATCCCCTGCTCCTCCTCTTCCCCCTGACGTCCCACCCCCTGGACAGGCCAGAAGCTGGAGCAGGCCAGGCCACTGTCAGGAGCTCTGGACCCTCCACCTGCCCTGGGTTGGGGACCAGGGGGCCCAAGAGCAGCCCCTGGCCTGTGTCCCCTCCCCGCCCCCAGGATTCACCTCCCAGGGCAGGTGGAAGGTGCAGGTTCTACTGGAGGCGTGAGTCATGGCACCTATTAAAGCTCTGGTGCGCCCGCCCACATATAAAGGCCCGTCCCCCAGCCTAAAGGGAAGAGCTACTGAACCCAGGGCTCAAGTAAATAGGGGGACGACAAATGAAAAAAACAGGGATGAGAGTGAAGGTTACAGAGTCAAAAACAGAGTCAGAAGGGGACGCTGAGCAGAGAACCCTGGACAGCACCCAGTGGACGCGGCCCTGAGGAACTCTGGGAAGAGCGGAAACAGGGAATCATGGTAGTTGATTGAGCAGCTCTGGTCTGGCTGTGGGTTTGCCTCACACTCATCTTTCAGCTGCTTCTCACCTTGCAGGCTGGCAGCCCTTACTGATAAACACAGGAGTTTGTATGCCATTGTTCCTGTATTTATCAGTTTTTGTCAAACCTCAAAAGATCAGGATTTGGGAGGTTCCATTCAGATAGACATACAAATAAGTGGATAATAATCCATCCCTTTAGTACAGGACTAGGAGAGGCTTTCACATGAAATTACTGGTACTTCCTGCTTTCTTTTGGGCTTTCTGGGAATAATGAACATTCTGTCACCCAGTATGTCTAATTGCATGTTCTCTTATGTCAAATTAACTGTGTCTGTTGTGTCTCAGTCATTCAATCTATATTTTTTTAATCACACTAAGGGTACGTCTACACTACAAGACTATTTCGAATCTATTTAATTCGAATTTGTGGAATCGACCTTATGAAGTCGAAGTTGTGTATCCACACTAAATACACTAATTCGACTGTCTGAGTCCACAGTAACGGGGCCAGCGTCGACTTTGGAAGCATTGCACTGTGGGAAGCTATCCCACAGTTCCCGCAGTCCCCGCTGCCCATTGGAATGCTGGGTAGAGCCCCCAATGCCTGCTGGGGGAAAAAATGTGTCGAGGGTGGTTTTGGGTAACTGTCATCATTGAACCGTCACTCCCGCCCTCTCTCCTTGAAAGCGCCGGCGGGAAATCTGTTCGTGCCCTTCTCTGGTCGTTTACAGCTCGGACGCCACAGCACTGCGAGCATGGAGCCCGCTGCGATCATCGCTGCACTTATGGCCGTTGTCAACTCCTCGCACCTTATCGTCCACCTCTTCCACAGTCAGCTGCTGAGAAATCGGGCGAGGAGGCTCCGGCAGCGCGGTGAGGACAGGAAGTCACAGAGTGGCGCAGACCTGTCACAAAGCAGGGTACGCCGCGCAGTGGAGATCATGGTGGCAATGGGTCAAGTTCATGGTGTGGAACGGTGATTCTGGGCACGGGAAACAAGCACGGACTGGTGGGACTGCATAGTGCTGCAGGTCTGGGATGAATCACAGTGGCTGCGGAACTTCAGGATGCGTAAGGGCACTTTCCTTGAACTCTGTGACTTGCTGTCCCCTGCCCTGAAGCGCCAGGACACCCGGATGGGAGCAGCCCTGACTGTGCAGAAACGAGTGGCCATAGCCCTCTGGAAACTTGCAACGCCAGACAGCTACTGGTCAGTAGCGAACCACTTTGGCGTGGGCAAATCTACTGTAGGGCTTGCTGTGATTCAAGTAGCCCACGCAATCGTTGAGCTACTGTTCTCAAAGGTAGTGACCCTGGGAAACGTCCAGGTCGTCATAGATGGCTTCGGCGCGATGGGATTCCCAAACTGCGGTGGGGCTATAGATGGGACTCACATCCCTATCCTGGGACCGGCCCACCAGGCCAGCGAGTACATTAACCGAAAGGGCTACTTTTCTATGGTGCTGCAAGCACTGGTGGACCATAGGGGACGTTTTACCAACATCTACGTCGGGTGGCCGGGCAAGGTTCATGACGCGCGTGTGTTCAGGAACTCTGGTCTGTTTAAACGCCTCCAGGCAGGTACTTTCTTCCCGGACCACAAAGTAACAGTTGGGGATGTGCAGATGCCTACAGTGATCCTCGGGGACCCAGCCTACCCGCTAATGCCCTGGCTCATGAAGCCCTATACAGGCGCCTTGGACAGTGAGAAGGAGCTCTTCAACTACCAGGTGAGCAAGTGCAGAATGGTGGTGGAGTGTGCTTTCGGACGTCTCGAGGGGAGATGGCGGAGCTTACTGACTCGCTCGGACCTCAGCGAAAAAAATATCCCCGTTGTTATTGCTGCTTGCTGTGTGCTCCACAATCTCTGTGAGAGCAAGGGGGAGACCTTTATGGCGGGATGGGAGGTTGAGGCCAATCGCCTGGCTGCTGATTACGCTCAGCCAGACAGCCGTGCCGATAGAAGATCCCAGCGGGAAGCGCTGTGCATCCGGGAGGCTTTGAAAGCTAGGTTCCTCGGAGAGCAGGGTAACCTATAACTCTCCAGTTGATTTACAGAGAAGCTGAACCTGAGCCTGTTTCAGTGACTGTTGACTTCGATCTGCGGTTACATACCCCGATCTCCAGGTTTCCCCCCTTCCAACACACTTTTAAAATAACTTTAATGGAACACTGATTATTAATAAAGTTTTCTTTAATTATGAATTCCTGTTCAAGGGTTGAAACATGGACGCGGACTGTGGTGGGTACGGTGTGCACTGATGTCCAGACCGCTTCTACACTAGAGGAATGACAGGCTCCTGCTCCTACAGCGGTCTCTGGGGGAGGACGGTTGCAGGTGGGTGTGCAGGAAGGGGTGGGTTTGCAGGAAGGGGTGAGGGGTGCCATCTTTGGGACGGAGTTTGGATGCAGGCTCTGGACTGGGGGTTGGGGCGTAGGAAGGGGTGAGGGGTGTGTGGGAAGGGTGAGTATGTGTCCGTGGATGAGGGCTCTTGCTGGGGCTCAGGGCATCGGAGAGGCTCGTGGCTAGGGGGGAAGGGCATGGTAAGGGCAGCCTGCCTTGCCATTTGTGGATGTCAAGACGCTAGGACCCTGGGGCAGCATACACCTCACAGACTGACCCGGGGCAGCATTCACCTCCCAGAATGACCCTAGTGCCTAGTGACTGCAGTCTGTGTGTGTCCTGCTGTTGATCCTGCCCCCAAGTCTGTACCCTGGTAATGGAGGCTGTCCTATGCAATTAAAAAACCCCTCCCCCCCTTCACACAAAGTCTTCTGACAAGGAAAACGTGACGGAAACAGTGAATAACAACAAACTACTTTTAATACTCAACTACACAGTGGAGGGATGAAACTTGGATTTGGGACTGGGTGATCCAGGAAGGGAAGCACTTCTCATACTTTAGGGAATGAGAGCTGTTTGGTACATGAGCGCTCTGCTGGGGTGGAGTGACAGTTTTCACGGCCCCTAGCGCCCCTCCTTCTTGTGATTTTTGGTGAGGGGGGTACAGGACTTTGTGCCGGGGGAAGGCGGTTGCAGATACAGTTCAGGGGGGCTCTCTGCTCCTGCCTGCGGTCCTGCAGAACATCTACAAGGCGCCGGAGCGTGTCCGTTTGCTCCCTCATTAGCCCAAGCAGCGTTTGAGTCGCCTGCTGGTCTTCCTGCTGCCACCTGTCCTCCCGTTCGCTGTGTGAGCACTGGTGCTGACATAGGGTCTCCCTCCACTGTCTCTGCTCGGCCGCCTCGGCTCTGGAGCAAGCCATCAGTTCAGAGAACATGTCGTCCCTAGTCTTTTTCTTTCGCCGCCTAATCTGCGCCAGCCTCTGTGAGGGGGATGCCGGGGCAGTTCGTGAAAGACCCGCAGCTGTGTGATGGGAAAAAGGAAGTGATTTCCTTGAAAAGATACATGTTTGCGAACACTGAACACAGTCTAGTCAGTTTCTGTGAACAAGACCATACAGGGCACCTAGTCTCACGAGCTCTCAGGACAAGTTCGAGATTTCAGAATACGCTTTCATTGGCTGCGGTCTTGCACAGGAGATCGGACAAGCGGGGCGGTACAGCTGAATCCATGTAGCAGCCAGGCCTGGTAAGCACTACACTATAGGCTGCTTAACAGTTAATGGATAGCTGTGCCCTCCCGCTGAAGGCAATCTGTAAAGCATAAAGTCTGACCCTGTTCCAGCCCCTCGCGGCTGTGCACGGGAAAGATCACTGTATGCTTTTCCTCTGTGGCCTCCAACACGTGGCTGTTAAACGAAGGTCATTGCTATGCAAAGTAAAAGTCAAGCATTCACAATAGTAACAGTACACTAATTGCCCTAATTAGATGCAGCAGTCGCCGAACGAGATTACCCTGAGGCGGGTCACTCGGAGAGAGAGAGAGAGGATGCTGCTAGAATCCCTGCACAGACCAGGACCGTATGCTGCAATGCTGGTGGAGGCAATGATTCCGCTGTACATTAGGATGGCCTGGCGCGGAAGAGTGTGCTTCCACAGAGCACCAAATAAGGCACCTCTCCCCAGGAACCTCCTGCGGAGACTTTTCGAGCTGCTCTCCGAGAGCTTCGTGGAACTGTCCCAGGAGGATTTCTGTTCCATCCCTATATGTGTGGACCTTCTCTTTATATAGTTTTTTAAGGAAAAGTTTTTATATAGTTTTTACATATTTTTTATTCCTGTTTTTTAAAAAATAAATGTTTCCATGTTTATAGCACTTACCGACTGATCCTTCCCCTGATTCTGAGTCCGGGTTAACTGCCGGGGAGGGTTGGTAAGGGATCTCTGTGAGGGTGATGAAGAGATCCTGGCTGTCGGGGAAAGCGGTATTGTAAGCGCTGTCGCCTGCGTCGTCCTCCACAAACCCTTCCTCATCTTCCCCATCGGCGAACATCGCCGAGGAACTGCCCCTCGACACTATCCCATACTCAGAGTCCACGGTCACTGGTGGGGCAGTGGTGGCAGACCCACCTAGAATGGCATGCAGTGCCTCGTAGAAGCGGCATGTCTGGGCTGTGCTCCGGAGCGTCCGTTTGCCGCTCTGACTTTTTGGTAGCCTTGTCTCAGGTCCTTGATTTTCACGCGGCACTGCGTTGTATCCCGGCTGTATCCTCTGAGTGCCATGGCTTTGGAGACCTTATCGTAGGTCTTTGCATTCCGTTTGTTGGAGCGCAGCTCCGAAAGCACAGACTCATCGCCCACACAGCGATCAGATCCAGGACTTCACGGTCTGTCCATGCTGGGGACCTCTTTCTATTCTGGGATTGCATGGACTCCTCTGCTGGAGAGCTCTGCATCGTTGCAGGTGCTGCTGAGCTCGCCCCGATGTCCAACCAGGACATGAGATTCAAAGTGCCCAGACAGGAAAAGGAATTCAAATTTTCCCGGGTCGTTTCCTGTGTGGCTGGTCAGAGAATCCAAGCATGGACTGCTGTCCAGAGCGTCAACAGAGTGGTGCACTGTGGGATAGCTCCCGGAGCTAGTAAGTTCGATTTGCATCCACACCTAGCCTAATTCGAGATAGCCATGTCGAATTTAGCGCTACTCCCCTCGTCGGGGTGGAGTACCGAATTCGAACTAAAGAGCCCTCTAGGTCGAATTAAACGGCTTCCTAGTGTGGACGGTTGAGCGGTTAATTCGAATTAACGCTGCTAAATTCGATTTAAAGTCCTAGTGTAGACCAGGCCTAAGAGTCTAGTGGGCTTATCCCACTTTTGTATATTATATTACTTCTACATTGTGGTGCCTTATCTGATATCCTACACATTATGCAATGTACTGTAGTTGTCTCAAATTTTCTAAATAATGAAAGTCATTTGCATGCTGTGTTGTGGTTATATCTACTTAGAAGTTTTTATGTCATATATATGGAGCTTTCTTGTTCCTGTTCCCTATCAATCAATTTGGCTTCATATTTATGTGACCTAGTAAGATTCTTTCATTTGGAATTTATTTTTTGTTGGTCTTTTTTCCCTCTATTTCTCTAGCAGTCAATTTGGCTTGATTACTGTTTATTACATGACCTGTTGATACTGTACTTTGCTTAACAGCACTGATTACCTGGCATGTGTTGATGTGCAGCAAGGCTTTTGTTTTACTGGGATATTTGGCATTGCTGTCATTGCAGGGGTGGCTTTTTAATACACAAATACTTTCCATTCTGTATTACTCAGTATATCCCTTGGGTTTTGCCTGTTCTCAGATACAGTTTTTGCTTCTTTGTATTGATATAATTTAACGCTCAGTTGCCATATAAAACAATTAACATTTATGATATAAAAATGCTGCTGTATCAAGCAAATACTGCAGCTTCTATAAAACAAACAGATAAGAAGAATAAACATAGTGAGTCAGTAGAAGCTGAAAAAGTGCAGCCTTTGCCTTAGGCTATCTCAGCACACAGCAGACTTAACCTGTACATCAACTTTATCTCTTACTTTTTTTTACTAGGTCACTGAAGACATTCTCTGTTTCTAAAAGTAATTTTTGGTCACCAGTGATAAGCAGAGTAATTTTCCCAATATTTGCGATAGTCTGTGGCTTGAACACCTATGCTTAGTTTATGGTGAGGTAAAAGAATAAGCTGGCTCTCATTGCCACTGGTGGGAAAGCTATGGTCACTCCCTTCACTTCAAGATGGAAAGCAGAGTTGGTCCGTCTAAGAGGCTTCATTTTCAAACCTTCTACTTTTCATAGTTCCAGGAGGTGCTTGAGTAAATGTCTTCCTGTCTCTTAGATGAGATAAATGTTATGTTTATCTCATTGAAATGTCACCTTAGATCACAATAAATATTTAAACTTGCAAACAGCTTCAGACAATAGCTAGGAAATATGTAATACAGTGATGCAAAAACTATTTTTCATACACTGAAAGAATTGTATTACTATTTTACAACAGAATGAAAAGTCACAAGCCATTTTTTCTAGTCATCCCCTTCACCAATCTGGTGTACATGTGACCACAATTCATTACACATTGACTAGATCTCCTCCCAGCTGAAATTACATTCTGCTTCCAGTGTCCATTGTGCTGTATTTCCATCTCGTTTAGACAAGCACCTATGCATTTGAGCTCTGTGTATGTTAGAGTTTTCTGTAGAGCACATCACTGAAGTAGCTAAGGGTCCAAAATATGAATATGGTAGATTCTGTCCAGGAGAAACCAAAGGGAATAAAGACTTATATTCCTTCTATTGTGGGCTCTTTTTGTTTGAGGCAAGGTTTTTTGCAGGATGGATGGGGAGCAAAGGGGTCTGTATGCACTTACTGAGCTTCTGAAACCCCAGGGCTGCTGGGATTGTTCCAGCTCCAGCACAAGTTACTGCAGCTTCAGGGATGCTCTAATTTGTACTCTCAAATGGCCCCTGGGGAACAAAGAATTGGTCAGGGATCACTGGCACTCCTGCAGCATTTTAGTCATGCCCCAAACCCAGGCACAGCCCATCCTTAAAGCTATGCTGCCAGTTTTGAGATTATGGCAGTAGAACAAGAGAGCATATCTGGGCTGAGGATTTGGCCTTTTATCTAGAGACTTATCGATCAAAGATAACCCTTCCAAATAACTCTAAGGTGTATTTATTTACCGGGGGTGGGGGACCAAGAGGGAATGATTTGAGTGCAGTAATATCAGTGTGGATAAAAAAATGATGATTTTTTGAAAACAAAAAAAGGATTTGGGATTTTTTTAAATTTAAATTATAGTAATTTTTTATTTTTTAAAATAAACCTGTTTAAAATGAAATCTGAATTTAACACAAACTATGTAAAAAGCTAAACTTATAATCTCTTAAAATATTTACATAAAAATATGCTGAATCCATGAGTCTCTATCAAAAAATTTGACTTGAAGGCTGCTTTTCTATATAAAGAAAGAATCAGAGGGAAATCATCTAACTTTTGAGGTCAAGCTTTATAAATGTGGCACAATAGGTCATGTACTGTATTAAGGGCTTCATCCTGTGGGGACCCAGGGGCTATCCTACAGGATGAAAGAGACTGGAAAAGTCATCACAGGTGTTGGGACCGGCTGACTCTGAGTGACACCATCATGTATCTCAACAGGATTACCAATTGAGCACCCATCTGGGTGATCTCATACTCCTATTTTATAGCTTCTCTCTGATTGGCTCAGTTCTCAAATTATAGATATCTATGATTCCATCTGTGACAGGATGTGCATACCGCACACTAGGCAAGATAGGGTTAACTCTATGTTATGGGCAGTGGAAGTCCTGCCCCTCAGACAATGCTGGGCATGCTCCAACTGCTGCCTCAGTATAAAAGGGAGTAGCCCAGCTCATTCTGGGCTGACTGCCGGGGAGGAAGGACACTCAGTGGAGGCTCCAACCCAGGACCTGCTTCAGCTCCTGACTGCAGGAACCAGAGATATTGAAGTTCAGACAAGAGACCAGTTGCCTCCAGCTAGTCGACAGGAGTCCCAAAAAGCTACTGGCGTCAGGGAGTCGGAGACCCTGATGACAATGAATGGACTCCAGCTCCAGGACTCAGAGTAAGAAGTGGCCCGGTGAGGGCGAGTGAGTGGTATCTCCCATCCGAGGAGAGTCAGCTGTTGCAGTATGATCCCCGCTGACTGGGTCGTGACCATACTCACTGCCGACAGGGCCCTGTGCCAGGACCCAGTGGAGAGGAAGGGCCCAGGTCCCCCTACCCCAGCTGCCACCCACCACACCCCTAGGTGGCGGCCTGCTTCACTGACTCCGGTCACTAGGCTGCACAGCCCTGAACCCAAGGGCAGCTGTACAGACACTGGTCACTAGACCACACAGCCCTGAGCCCAAGGGCAGCTGTATAGACTCTGACCACTAGGATGTACAGTCCTGAGCCCAAGGCAGTTGTATAGACTCCAGAAATTAGACCACCTGGCCCTTTGCCCAATGGTAGCCATCTTGTCCCTGACCACTGAGCAGCTGCCTACAGCCTAAGGAAAGTCTGATAGATGGTAGTCACGGTGATATCACAACCCCACCTCACCCTGAAATAGGACAGGGTGTGCATACTCCACAACACCATCTACCAAGGAAACCTAATATACAGCTCATGGAAAAACATTCATCTACCCAGGAATTAGCAACCCTTGGTTCTGGACGGTTCTGAGCATTTCAAGTAAATGGCATTGCTCTGTCTGCAGAAAGATATATAATCAGAAATCTATTAATTTCTCAACTGTCTCCCCCTCTCTCTCTAACCAAATAAAGTACTATAGTGCAAATGGTATGTGGGTTTCACAAGCAGACATTTTGGATTATTGTTAGTTCTTTTGTTTTTCTGGGGGTGGGGTGGAGGAGTTATGTAATAATGGGAAAAGAGCAGAATGTGCAACCAGAAAGGAACAACACTGGCATCAAAGCCGGACACTGTGGGAAGAATGGACAACATTCTTCTGGGTTCAGCCTCTAGTGTTTTGCTTTCAACACCTGGGAACTGGAGGAAAAAATAACTGTCATGGTGTCAGGTAGAAGAAAATACCCTATTTGGGAAGATTTCAAGAAATTCCTGTACTTCTGGGTAAAAAAGGAACACATGCCAAATATAAAGAGTGCAAACAAACAGACGTGAGGCTTGATTGGCAGAACTAAACAGCATTATGAAAGACACTCCTCAGAAGGCAATGCCTTTGAAGATGATGAAGTGGAAATGTCTGAACAATCTGGATCAGCTGGTTAGTAAACTTATTTTCTCACTATTCTTATGGATTGCCTACCATGTCTAACTATCCTACTAAATGATAACTTAGACTGTTGTCATAAATTTGAGTTTTGCGTTGATTAGTTACTTATGAATATCAGAAAGGTTGTGCTCAAAATACAATTGGGATGTTGGCTTGTGGTGGGAGTATTTAGCAATTATATTTTTGTTGTTACTGCTGGACTTCAGAAATATTTTTTTTATTGCTCAGTATAATCAAACATCCTAGCTGAAAAGTTCTTGTTTAAAGGTAAAGTTTTAGTAGGCATTTATGAATATTTAACATTTAATTTTTTTTATAATCTGTTTAGTACATCAGATAGAAAATTATCTGTATTTGGAAAAAAAGACTTTCTTCATCATCCAGTTAAACCATGGATGAGTTCCTAATCAGGACCAGCAAATTCCAACAAGACTGCATAGATTGCTCATTTAATTTATGCAACAAATTGTCCCTTTCATCTTGTTCAGAACAAACATTCAACTGGCCTGGTTCAGTCATTACGACCTGACTACACTCAACGCAGCAGAGCAGACATTGCTGGAAGGCTACTAGATACAGTGTATGAGAAGGAAATTGAACAGTGTGCAAAAAACATTGACCGGAAATTCATTAATCTGAGTCTTGCTGGGTGGAGTACTGTACACAATTATTCAGTAATATACGCTTGTGTGACAACAGAAGATGGGGTTATCTATCTTACATGAAAAATCGATACATCAGGAAATGCCCATACAGTAGAATACTCAAACGAAGTAGCAGTAAAAGCTATAACAAACTGAACAAAAATTTAAATATCAAGTGCATAGCTTTGTTACAGACAGTGCTGCAAATGTAGCAAAGGTGAGAAGAAATCTAGAAGAAGATAATGAAGCTTATAACATACAGGTGCAGTGCTCATTTGATACTCCTTTTAGCCAAAGATTTAAGTACCACTCCAGGAATAAAGAAAAATGTTGTTGAAATGGCAAAACACTTCTGTAACTCCCACTTTGCTTCAGCTGCAGTGAAGAGAGCAGGAGGATCCAAACTAACTCTCCCCAAAGATGTGTGATGGAATTCAGCGGTTGATTGTTTTGAACTGTTATTAAGAGCTCTGACCTATTCTTATGACACTTGTGAAGAAAATGATGACAAAATAGATGGAACTATCGCAGCTAAAGTACTCAGCATCAGACTAAAGAGAAGTGTAGAAGATATGCTGACTATACTGAACCTATTTCCATAAAAATATAAGAATGGCCATACTAGATCAAGCCAATATGGTCCATCTAGCCCAGTATCCTCTCTTCGGACAGCGGCCAGAGGCAGGAAGAAGGACAAGGCAATTTATTGAGTAAGCCATCCTCTGTCATCCAGTGCCAGCTGCTAGCAGTCAAAGGCTTAGGTGTCAGAGCATGGGAATGGGCCGCTGACAATCTGGGCTAAAAGCCATTGATTATATAAGTTATATATACTTTTGGCTTCACAACACCCCCTGGACATAGCCTTGGACAAACTGCAGAAAGATTGCTGATGTATTGCTGATGCTGTTGAAGTTTCGAAAGAACTTCTAGTGACATTTTAAAAAGAAATATCCAACCACAACGTTACATTTCAGGCAGTAAAGAAGCAGATGGATCAAGCACTTACTCCATCTCATTTTCTTGCCAGTATTCTCAACCCAAAATACCAGGGTAGATGACTTACTGCTGAAGAAGATGGAGCTATGACATGGGCATCTAATAAATCACCCATCAGTCATGCCACCCATAATAAATTTCAGGGCTGGAGGTGAACAATTTAAGCAGTACATGTTTGCTGAGGATGACTTAAAGAAAGTCACATCACTAAACTGCTGGAAGTCACTAGCTAAGCACCTGAAACCAGAGTTAGTTGAAGTGCTAAACCAGCTTTTGACAGCAGTAATCTCTTCTGTAGGCACAGAGAGAATATTTTCTTCATTTTGACTAATTCATTTTAAGTTGAGAAATTGATTGGGAGTTGAAAAAGCAGAAAATCTTGTCTTTCTCTTCCAGTCTACGAATGAAAAATGAAGAGGGAGGGAATGAGATCTAGTTGTTTTAAAAGTTTGAAGGATTGCCTGCATAACTTAGGAAACTGTTGTCTCATTTTTAAGAGACTTAGGCAAGTCGGAACTTAAGCTCCAGTCACTTTTATGTAGGCATTTTTGAAAATTTTCCCAGGCTGACCTGAAATAATCTAATTAATTCACTAACTGATTTAGTTGTAAATGTGAAACATGTTTTGATAAGAGAAGTTATATAGCCACAACAGTGAAGGATATTTTGTCTAATAAAAATAAATTTATATGCTGGTTTATACGTTTAATTAAATTGCAGTTACCATCCGAGTGCAGCTTGACACAAATTATGAGTAAAAAGTGAATTATCTAGTAAATAAGCAATATCATTCACAATTTCCTATGATAATAAAATGTACTATCAATAAGAATTTGAAAATATAAAACTATGTAATGGCTTGTATCTCCTAGGTAGCAAAAAGGTGTACCAAATCTAGTGTAAAGGTTGTATTTGGTTGTAAATCAACATGTTTTAATGGTTATATCAACCAGTGAGAATGCACCTTTCTTTAGAAAATAACTCAAGGACAAATGGAAAAGTTGATTACAATCTATGATTTCAATCAAGACTTTCCAGTTGGTGATTTAAATTGCTGATAGAAATCAATGTGCCCTATGTATACAAAAAAGATGGAGTACTAGTAAATATATACAATATAAGTAGCCTCACTACTAGTGTATAGTGGATAGTGAATAGTGTGGATGGGCCCAGTGGGGGATGGTGGGTGCCAGTAGGCTGTGCTGCCGAATAGGAATGGGGCACAATCACATTCCTTAAGCCCAGAGGGTGCAAAGCTTGTTCTCGCAAGAGGAGTAGCTTGTCCAAAGTGGGAGGACTAGCCCTGCTCCGTCTCACAGTGGCCAGTGAAGGTGGCATGTTGCATCTCTTCAAATGGTGTAGCAGCTGTCATGCTCCCTAGTGCTACAAGCGGCATTGTGTCTGACCAAGGTATAATGGCTGTAAAAGCTCCCACTGGGGTTCTGCAAGTCTCCATCACCATTAACGTGTGCTTATGTCTTGAAGTTTTCACAAAAGCTTATGCCCAAATAAATTTGTTAGTCTCGAAGGTGCCATAAGGACTCCTCACTGTTTTTGTGTCTTGAAGGAGTATTATAGCCTTCAGAACATGGCTGAGAGGGAGGCTGTAGTGAAGGAGGGTTGTTTATAGGGTCCCCGCTTCACCTCCCTTTAGCTCTCCTCCCTGTCAATGTTCCATTAGAAATCAGTGGGGAATCTATAATGTGTGCTTGGTAGAACTTCTGTGCCCACCGGACTATATCTGGGTCCTGCCTTCTCCCTTTATCTCAGGCAGAGGTCCCTGCTGCACATCAGCATTTCAGATGACATTGATGGGCTTGTTACCTTCTTAACTTTAAAAATAGACTTTCCAGGTTGTTCTTTGAAACTCCATGGTAAAGCAGGTCTCCAGGAGAACATTTGTTTCCTGCCCTCACTCCCCAAGACTCATTTCCTCCCACCAGATTCTGTGCCACTGGTCTCCCCCCTCTCAGGCTGTTTCTGACTGCAGATCTCATTGCCAAGCTTTCCCTCACCAAGGGATCCTACTCCCATTAAATTCAATGGCAAAATTCCTATTTACCCTAAATGAGGCAGGATCAAGCCCCTAGGGTCTGTTCTAAAGCCCACTGAAGTCAATGGAAAGCCTCCTACTGGGTTTGGGATCAGGCCCTAAAGCCCTACTGGACAGGTGAGTTGGCTAATGTGTATGCAGCCCCGGAGGCAGGAAAACGTTGCTGAGGGCACTACAGACCTCTCTTTCTTTCACCCAGACTAATTTGTTAAACCAGATGCTCTATTAATCTGGATGTTTTCCAGTCTGACAAACACTAAATTACCGGAAAAGTAAATGGAAAATGTCTTTTAATTCTAGTGTTTAAATTCTCCTAACATAATCTCAGAGTGCTTCAAGCAAGAAGCAAAAGCAAATAGCTAGGGCCAAAATCTCCTTGAGTTCTCATTCGTCTCCTCCCATGAAGGAACATTCTTCCTGTTTTTGAAGGGTTCTGTGCAGACATATTAGCATAATTTCCTCTGACAGTTCTACTGAGAAGAAAGAAAATTCCTCCGGTTGTAATTTCTTTGGAGGCACCACTGCATAAAGAACATGTTTGCACTGTGATGGGAATCATGTTAATGGGTCTAGGATATTTCAGTAGGGGACATTTGAGTGTGGATATTGCAGTGGATATTGGTAGGACATATCTGTGTGTGGCTGATTCACTCATCTACATTTAACTTCTGACAGCATTTGATTTGTGATCTTTCACTTGACTCTCCTGTCATTCTTAGCATGGAAAATTTTAGCCTTTCATTTGACATGTGTGAACTCATAATTTCTGGTAGCTCTCACTCACAAACACAGAACAAACACAGCAGCTGGAAGAAAGCTCTTCCCACCTGAAGTCAAGTGGAGCGGTTACATGCAGCCTGGGAAGACTGCCTGGCATCCTGCACAACTCTGGCAAACAATTTCATATTCTTTAGAAATACCCTTCAATTCTCATGAGATGAGGTACATAATTTGTGGTTTAAACAACTGAGTATTTGCCAGTGACCAGATTATCAATTTGGACTGAGGCATCCCTGCTCCATAAAGCATGTACCTCCATAGGACCTAGCACTGAAAAGTCCTTCTCTCATTCTGAATGCACTTCAGTTTCCTATTTTGCAGAACAAGACTTTTCACAGAAAGGGTCCAGAAGGTGAATTACATGGCTTGGGGACTGATAATATGATATAGAACCTTTTACCATTAGATTAGTGGTTGAATCCAATGCATCTTTGCTGGACCCTCCTATGATTATTCATTTAGCACCAGATTGTGACAGCTCTGTCCTGCTGAGTGGCACCGTACTGGACAAGTAGTCCTATTGATGACCCTTAATATAAAACAAGTTAGTAACCCACTTGCTAATGCATCAGTTGTCTGTGTCCCAATAATACTATTATAAATAGCACTAGCCTACACTAGTTTATGAGGTGTCAGCATCTGATAGACCAAGGTAAGACTGACTAGATCTCTCACTCCAGACTCTCCATGTGTAGAGATAATTGCACTCCTTGTGCTGCATCCAGTCTTCAGACAAATAAAGAAGTGTATAGGTCCAGATTGATTGCTTCCGCCGACGTGCACAGGCAGAAATTGTAGAAAAACAACATTGCTTGCCTCACAACCTAAGTCATGCAGAACGCAATGCCATCCACAGCCTCAGAAACCATCCTGACATTATAATCAAAGAGGCTGATAAAGGAGGTGCTGTTGTCATCATGAAGAGGTCTGACTACCAAAAGGAGGCCGCCAGACAACTCTGCAATACCAAATTTTACAGGCTACTTCCCTCAGATCCCACTGAGGAATACACTAAGAAACTGCACCATCTATTCAGGACACTCCCTACACTAACACCAGAACAAATAAACATACCCTTAGAGCCCCGACCAGGGTTATTCTATCTACTACCCAAGATCTACAAACCCAGAAATCCTGGACGCCCCATCATCTCGGGCATTGGAACTCTCACTGAAGGACTGTCTGGATATGTGGACTCTCTGCTCAGACCCTACGCCACCAGCACTCCCAGCTATCTCCGTGACACTACTGATTTCCTGAGGAAACTACAATGCATTGGTGACCTTCCAGAAAACACCATCCTAGCCACCATGGATATAGAGGCTCTCTACACAAACATCCCACACACTGATGGAATACAAGCTGTCAGGAACAGTATCCCTGATGATGCCACAGCACAACTGGTTGCTGAGCTCTGTGCCTTTATCCTCATACACAACTATTTCAAATTTGATGACAATATATATCTCCAGATCAGTGGCACCGCTATGGGCACCCGCATGGCCCCACAATATGCCAATATTTTTATGGCCGACTTGGAACAACGCTTCCTCAGCTCCCGTCCACTCACACCCCTTCTCTACTTACGCTACATTGATGACATCTTCATCATCTGGACCCATGGGAAGGAGACACTGGAAAAATTCCACCACGATTTCAACAGCTTCCACCCCTCCATCAACCTCAGCCTGGACCAATCTACACGGGAGGTCCACTTCCTAGACACCACGGTGCTAATAAGTGATGGTCACATTAACACCACCCTATACCGAAAACCTACCGACCACTATGCCTACCTTCATGCCTCCAGCTTCCATCCCGGACACACCACAAGATCCATTGTCTACAGCCAAGCACTGAGGTACAACCGTATCTGCTCTAACCCCGCAGACAGAGACCAACACCTAGAAAATCTCCACCAAGCATTCTCAAAACTACAGTACCCGCACGAGGAAATAAGGAAGCAGATCAACAGAGCCAGACGTGTACCCAGAAGCCTCCTACTGCAAGACAAACCCAAGAAAGAAACCAACAGGACTCCACTGGCCATCACATACAGTCCCCAGCTAAAGCCCCTCCAACGCATCATCAGGGATCTACAACCCATCCTGGACAATGATCCCACACTTTCACAGGCCTTGGGTGGCAGACCAGTCCTCACCCACAGACAACCTGCCAACCTGAAGCATATTCTCACCAGTAACTGCACACCGCACCATAGTAACTCTAGCTCAGGAACCAATCCATGCAACAAACCTCGATGCCAACTCTGCCCACATATCTACACCAGCAACACCATCACAGATCAGCCACACCATCACCGGTTCATTCACCTGCACATCCACCAATGTAATATATGCCATCATATGCCAGCAATGCCCTTCTGCTATGTACATCGGCCAAACTGGACAGTCTCTAAGGAAAAGGATAAATGGACACAAATCAGATATTAGGAATGGCAATATACAAAAACCTGTAGGAGAACACTTCAACCTCCCTGGCCACACAATAGCAGATCTTAAGGTGGCCATCCTCCAGCAAAAAAACTTTAGGACCAGGCTTCTAAGAGAAACTGGGGGGGAGGGATAGCTCAGTGGTTTGAGCATTGGCCTGCTGAGCTTCAGTTCATTTGCAAATTTGACACCATCAGTTTAGGATTAAACAAAGACTGTGAATGGCTTGCCAACTAAAGAACCAGTTTCTCCTCCCTTGGTTTTCACACCTCAACTGCTAGAACAGGGCCTCATCCTCCCTGGTTGATCTAACCTCGTTATCTCTAGCTTGCTTCTTGCTTGCTTATATTTACCTGCCCCTGGAAATTTCCACTCTTGCATCCGACGAAGTGGGCATTCACCCACGAAAGCTCATGCTGCAAAACGTCTGTTAGTCTATAAGGTGCCACAGGATTCTTTGCTGCTTTTCAAGGATTGGAATTTGTGACTTCTCATCTAGTGAAGGGACAGTCATCCACCTTTCCAGTTCCATAAGTTGCATTACCCATTTCATGAAATGCTGGGGTCCATACACCGTGCAACAATGCCTTGGAAAATGTATGTGTGGACCACCCTAGTAGGCTAGTGATAGTGCAGTGCATTCAGGAGATATGGGGGGATTATGTGTTTTACTCCTTTTTCAATGGGACTGCTTTTAAGGACAAGAGAACTAGTTCTCTTGCCATTACTCTGAATATGTGAGTCAGAGCTACAAATTTAGAAGTCCCATCTTGCTGTGCTTTATTGGTTAATTGAGGAGTTTTATTGATTTGTTCTTAGCTCAGGATAGTTAGCCAATGTTTAGCTCTAGGGAATTATTGACTGGAGATAGAATGTAGGAGCAGCTGAGAGGAGGCTTTACTTCCTGGAATAACAATTCTACCTAAATTTAAAAAAAATTACAGAGAGGAATAGTTTCTCTGCCTTGTATAAATTATCATCATTATATAAAGATGATGTTTCATAAGCAAATATTTTCATTAACATATTCAATAAAATAGTTAACTCATAGGTAATAAAGTGTTATTGAAAGTCAGGTTTGGAAAAGCTCAGATATGAGAGAGTTAAGTAGATTTGGACTGTGCCTGAGGAAGTTATTTTTAAAACAGCACTTGGCTCCTATTTGGCAGCTTATCATCTGAATGGATGCTCATGAATCAGCTTATGATGGCACAAATTTTAAACTTGCAATCTAACAATGCAGGTGCTT
Organism: Mauremys mutica; assembly: GCF_020497125.1. Taxonomy (NCBI): domain Eukaryota; kingdom Metazoa; phylum Chordata; order Testudines; family Geoemydidae; genus Mauremys; species Mauremys mutica. The sequence goes on along the minus strand of NC_059073.1, from coordinate 252,915,729 downwards.
GGAACCTGAACCCTCATGAAGTAACATTTTAAATACAGAAGCAGTGCTATTTATAAAACCTATTTGGCTATGCATTGAACAAAAGCTTTGTGTAGACACTCATATTCTCAGAGAAAATAATGAGCATACATTAAGAACAAATTATATGTATCTGAACTTAATGGGTCAGGTGTCCTGTGCTTTTGGAAATGAATACTAATGGCAGAAAAGTGTAATATGTATTAAATATTTAATTAACTTTTGGGACAAGATTTTTCAGTGAATTACACCCATGCAGCATGTATAAAAATTGCATTTATAAATACAATCCCACAATGAAAAGCAAGAGACATTTTTAACAGATATTTTCCACAAGAGAATCCTAATAATATTGTAATGAACTGGCTAGTGTGGGAGATACCACTGCTCCCTACTGAAAGGAATCAGAATGGCTGGCCTGTGGCCTGTGCTATGTACTGCCATCCTCTCGCCCTGTGCCGGAGAATCTGTTCTATCTTCATTGTTGCCAGTAAGATCTAAATAGCCAGCCACAGTGAGAACCACAGGGTATTTAGGTAGACATGGATTTGTTACACTGGTGTCAGAAGCAAAATTTGAACTTCTGTGAACTATCAGGATGTGTCTATACTGCAGCTGGGAGTGAGCCTCCCAGCCCAGGTAGACAGACTCGTGCTAATGGACTAAAAATAGTAGCGTGGATATTGTAGTTCTGGTGAACACAAAGGCTAACCACACAAGTTCAGACCCAGGAGGTCAGATTGGCATGATGTCAAGTATCAGGGGGTAGCCACGTTAGTCTGTATCCACAAAAACAACAAGGAGTCTGGTGGCACCTTAAAGACTAACAGATTAATTTGGGCATAAGCTTTCATGCATGCATCTGAAGAAGTGAGTTTTTTACCCATGAAAGCTTATGCCAAAATTAATCTATTAGTCTTCAAGGTGCCACCGGACTCCAGGTTGGCATGAGAGTCCGAGCTGCTGCCTAAGCAGCAACAGCCACATTGCTCTGTGTGTGTGTGTGTGTGTGTGTATTTATTACTGCCTTCTGCTGCATGGAATGAGTATAGTCCATATTAGGGTCAGGCCTACAGGCCTAACAACTAACTGCCATTCTTATTTAGTTCACATGGTAGCAGCCTCAGTTTGAAAAAGGAGAGTTTCTCCCGCTCACATAGCTACTCACAGAGGTGGAGTATTTAAGGCGACAGGAGAGCTCTCTCCTATCGGCTTAGAGCATCTTCACCAGATGCACTACAGTGGCACAGCTGCACCGCTGTAGTGCTTCTAGTATAGACTAGCCGTCACCATCAGCAACAAGTCTCTAGATATCTCTCTTTGAACTGGTCCTTTATAGTTTTGTATTGACACATGAATGTTTGTCTGACGAGGTGAGGGACAAAGAGCTAGCAAGTGAAGGGATTGTTTACACTTGTGGAAGAACATGAGGCCTCATTTCTGAAATTAGAATGACATGTTATCAAGCTGAGACATGGTGGGTGAGGTGATATCTTTTATTGGGCAACCTTCTGTCGGTGAGAGAGACAAGCTTTCCAGCTTACACAGAGCTCTTCTCCAGGTCTGGGAAACTTACTCAGATCATGTCTACACTACCACTTATGACGGCAAAACTTGTGTCACTCAGGGGTGTGAAAAAAACACACCCTTGAGCAACATAAATGTCGCCGGTATAAGTGGTAGTGTGAGCAGCACTATGTCGACAGGAGAGCTTCTCCCACCGACATAGCTACTGCCGCTCGTTGGAGGTGGTTTAATTGTGTCAATGGGAGAGCTCTCTCCTGTCGCCATAGAGTGGCTACATGTGAGATCTTACAGTGGTGCAACTGCATCGATTAAGCAGTGCCACTGTAAGCTTGCTAGTGTAGATATGGCCTCAGTGTCATAGGTAAATGCAAGGTGGAACAGATCATGTAGCATAAGTAGTTAACACATATTTCAAGGAACCATTTAAGGTGAAGTGGCCCGTTAGCACCCCTCCAGTCATAGGGAGGAAAATGGGGGAGCAGCTGCAGGGGGTTCTTAGTGGGTTATAGATTATTGCAGTAAGCCATAAATACAGGGTCTGTATTCAGTCCATGATTTTTAGTGTCTGTCAAAGTTATGAATTTAAGCTCCGAGCCTCATTTTTAAACTGTTGGGCAGGTTTCCTTTGAGGATGAGAACTGATAGGTCAATATAGAATGATCACTTTGTGAAAAGTGTTCACCCGCAGGTAATATGGTGTTTGTGTCTTTTATCATTTTCCTGTGTGAGTTCATTTGAGAGCATAGTGATTGTCTAGTTTCACCCACATAGTTGCTATTGGGGCATTTACTGGACTGGATGAGACACATCACATGTTGTGATAGGCATATGTAGGATCTTGAAAGGTGTGTTGTGGGAGGTGTTGATCATGTAGCAGCAGAGATATGTTCTCAGGTTTTGCATCTGTTGTTCTGGTGGAGTCTGGTGATGCTTTGAGTTGGTGTGTCCTGATCTGTGGGGAGCTTGCTTCTGATGATGAGCTTGTAGAGGTTATGGGGTTGTTTGAAGGCCAGAAGACAGGGTTCAGGAAAGATTTTTTTCATGATGGGGTTCCCATCGAGTAGGGGGTTTAGTTGTTTGATGATACCCCTTATGTAGGGCCCTACCAAATTCATGGTCCATTTTAGTCAATTTCATGGTCAGAGGATTACCTAGAAAGGTGGTGGAATCTCCTTCCTTAGAGGTTTTTAAGGGCAGGCTTGACAAAGCCCTGGCTGGGATGATTGAGTTGGGAATTGGTCCTGCTTTGAGCAGGGGGTTGGACTGATGACCTCCTGAGGTCCCTTCCAACCCTGATATTCTATGATTCTATGATTAAATTTTTTTAAATGTTATGATTTCAGCTATTTAAATCTCAAATTTCATGGTGTTGTAATTGTAGGGATTCTGACCCAAAAAGGCATTGGGGGGGGGGTCACAAGGTTATCAATAACCTTGTGCAGTACTGCTACCCTTACTTCTGTGCTGCTGCTGGTAGCGGTGCTGTGTTCAGAGCTGAACAGCTGGAGAATGGTGGCTGCTGGCTAGGAACCCAATTCTGCAGGCAGAGCCGCCACCAGCAGCAGTACAGAAGGGTGGCATGGTATGGTATTGCCATCCTTACTTCTGCACTGCTGCTGGCGGGGTGCTGCCTTCAGAGCTGGATGCCTGGCCAACAGCCACTGCTCTCCGGTCACCCAGCTGTGAAGGCAGCACAGAAGTAAGGGTGTCAATACCGTGACCCCCTAAAATAACCTTGCAACCCCCTGCAACTCCCTTTTGGGTCAGGACCCCCAATTTGAGAAATGCTGGTCTCCCCTACACTGTATAGTATAGGGTAAAAGCACAGAAAAGACCAGATTTCATAGTCTGTGATGCATTTTTCATGGCTGTGAATTTGGTAGGTTCCAGTGTGGGATAGTAAGTTTCAACTAGGTGTGTGCAGTCAGAGGGGGGTTTATTTCTGTACCGAGGCAGGTTCTCTTGGGGTATTTAAGTGGCACATTCCATGATGCAATCTACTTCTCTAGTGGAGTGTCCATGTTTGGTTAAGGCGGTTTTGAGTGTGTTGAGGTCTATACTCCAGGATTTCTCTTTGGAGCATGTTCTGTGGTATCTGGCTGCCTGTCTATAGGTAACAGATTTCTTGGTGTGCTTGGGGTGGTTACTGTATCTACGAATGTAAGTGTGGTGATCTGTGGGTTTCTTGTGTATTGTCCAGGAAGTTGATGCTGGTGTGGGAGTGTTGCAGAAAGAGTTTAGTGTAGTGGTTCCCAATCTTGTTCCACCGGGCCGAGCCGCTGCTTCCAGCAGCTCCCATTGGCCCGGAGCAGTGAACCATGGCCACTGGGACCCACGATCGGCCAAACGTGTGGACGCGGCAGGTAAGCAAACCAGCCTGGCCCGCCAGGGGCTTTCCCTGCACAAGTGGCGGAACAAGTTTGGGAACCACCGGTTTAGTGGATCGGTGGTGGTTGTTGAAGTTGTGGAAATCTATGAGGGAGTTTGTCATCTGCCCAGAGGTCAATTATATTTTCATCCTATCTCAGGTATATCATTGGTTTTGTGCTGCATGTTATCAAACTGGAAGAAAAGCCATCAGGCAATAAGTTATGTTCCATTTTATTTAGCCAGCAGGCAATAAACAGCGGTCAGCCTGCTGCCTCATGTCATTCACCTTCTGCAGGATCTTTGGTTTGACTGGCTTTTACTACCTGCTGGCGTTTCTGCTACTTTTATAAAATGTGATTCTAGAAACTTAGAGACCATCCTTAATTCACCCTCTAGTGCGTAGTGTTTCAGGTCCTTCAGATCAATAGGTGGTTTGTCTTTCTTTCACATAAGGTGCTGCATATGCTGCAACACCTGCTTACAGAAGTTCAAGACAATTAAAACCAGCTATTGAATGAAACAGAGAAGGTAAGCTGGGTGCTCCCACTTACCATTTCCTCAGGACAAGAACAAGAGAACATTGAAATTGACAGGAAAAAGGAGAAAAAAGATTAAAATTGATCAAGAGAAATATTCTTTCCCAGAGAGCATAATTAACCTGTGGAACTCATTGTCACTATATGTCATTGAGAGGAAGAGCTTAGTCAGATTAAAAAAAAAGATATTGATATGGATAATGAGGACATCTAAAATTATATTGGAAAGAATAACATTAAAAATATAGTGCCCTGCAGCATCAGGGTTAGGCTGATTGTGCACTCTTTGAGGCAGGGACTTTCTTTTTGTTTTGTGTTTGTACAGCACCTAGCACAGTGGGGTCCTGGTGCAAGACTGGAGTGCCTAGATGCTACCGTAATAATAACAACAACCACTAACTGATGGCAGCTAGGAAGACATTTATCTATCGGTAAATTATTTCATAACTGTCCCCCACTGGGTTCTCATGTCTCCCTCTGAAACATCTGATACTACCTACTGGCACACTTGTGAGCAGAAGACTAAACCTTAGGGGCTCCTGGAGTTTCTTGAGGGTGTAGATTTGGGTTCACAGACTGAAGAGCTGACTTTGAATTGCCTTCCCTTTGTCAGTAAGCTTAATCAATATTTCTGGGCTTATCTGAATTTCTGTACACATAGCCCCTCTGCCTCTGCATGCATCTGCAATGCCTATAAATGTCACTGAGTGGAAGGACCCTAAAAGTGAAAGGTCAGAGGGCCAAATTAAGCCCATGGGCAAATTAAGGCCAAACTCTGACTGACACAGGAGCAACTCCCATTGTCTTCATTGTGAGTTAAACCTGTTTGCGGCTGAAATTTGGTCCAGAGAAAACACAAGTTGTTTTTTTGTTCACAATTAGACTCTAAAGGATGTTTTAATAGTGTCATTTCAACGGGTATGAAAGTCATTGCATCAGTTGTGGTTAATTTCTATTTCTAAAAGAGTTGCTTCTAAATGTACGTGGGTTAAAGCAAAGTTGTTATAAAAATAAGTATTCAGAGTCCCCCTGCCAATGGATGTGCCACATATTGACTCATGAATATTTTAAGAGCCAGAAAAAACACAAGATGAGTTGGTAAGAGAAAGTACAACAGTGGCAAGAAAAAAAAGTAGTATATAAAATAGAGTTGTTTTTCCTATCTGTCTTTCACAAAGTATTTTTTTCTTCCAACTTTTGGGTTTTTCTCTTTCACTGTGAAGGCAAAATTCAGTCATTTTGCTTATTCATACACAGGACACCTGCTAGGTTAAATTTCAGAGTGGTTGTTGCTGTCCTGGGAGATCTCTAATTACACTAAGTCGTTAATTGATTTTTTTTTAAATATAGTCAGTTAAAAACAATTGTCTAAAAACATTAAATCTGATGGCTACATCCATAATGAGGGGTTGCTGCTGGTGGAAAATACAGTTAAAGATAAAAATGAAATGGAAGGGCTGGAGTCTAGCAAATCAATGGGAGCTGCAGGAGCTAACATGGTTCTGTAGAACTATGAGCACAGTAGTGCTCTCACTAAACTCAAATGGCAAAGCTCTAACTTCAGTGGAGTGAGCCTTGGCTGTACTACTACATGCAATAGAGCTCTGACATACTCGTATTTACCAGTGCAGTGTAATATGTGCAGTAAATACAGGACAGCATTTATCATTGTCTGATGAAATAGATACTATAGCAATTATAATTAGTGTAGTTCATCACAATGGGCCTAGGGTGACCAGATGTCCTGATTTTATAGGAACAGTCCCGATTTTTGGGTCTTTTTCTTATATAGGCTCCTATTACCCCCTGTCCCTGTCCCGATTTTTCACATTTGCTGTCTGGTCACCCTAAATGGGCCCAACTTTGTTATTCTTACTCATTTCTGACTAGCACTTTCTCGCTTATGTTAGTCTCATTCAGTAGTCCCTTTGTGCCATGGAACTCAGTGGGACCACTGACGGGAGTAAGGGTGAGAAAGGGTCGCAGAATCCATTTGATAGAGGCCCTGTATTTTCTGGATTGAAATGTATAGGCAGTAACATAAACTAGAATAAACTCTACTACATATGTACTGACTTACTGGGTATGGGTTACTTCAGTTTCCATGTTAAAATGTCTCATATTCATTATACCGTAATAGGGAAGCTGTAAATAAACCAAAATATCAATCCCTGGATAATCATTTCTAATAATTTAGGGCCTTCTCTGGGCACTCTTACGTGTGTTAATTAGTATCTTACTCTGTGAGAGCCTGGCCCTAAGCAATTGGAAATGGTGAAATAGGTTAGGTATTGCTGGATCTATTTTTTTAAGTCTATTTTAAGTCCATTTCCTAATAAAATGACCAAGTGCTTAGATACTGTGGTGCAATAGAAATCCCTAAAATAGATAAATATTTATTCCAGGACAACCGGTTCACTTAAAACAGGGATGAGCAAACTGCGGCCCAGGACCGCATCCGGCCCTCCAGACATTTTAATCTGGCTCTCAAGCTCCTGCTGGACAGCAGGGTGTGGGGCTTGCCCCACTCCGGTGCTCCAGCTGGGAGTGGGGTCGGGAGCTTTCCCTGCTCTGCATGGCTCCCAGACGCAGTGGCATGTCCCCCCTCTGGCTCCTATGCGTAGGGGCAGCCAAGAAGCTCCACACACTGCCCCCGCCCCAAGCGCTGCCCCCACAGCTCCCATTGTCCGGGAACCGCAGCCAATGGGAGCTGCAGGGGTGGTGCCTGCGTACAAGGCAGCGCACAGAGCCACCTGGCTGCACCTCCATGTAGGAGCCAGAGGGGTGACATGCCACTGCTTCTGGGAGTTGCTTGAGGTAAGTGCTGCCTGGATCCTGCACCCCTGACCCCCTCCTGCAACCTAACCCCCTTTCCCAGCCATTATCCCCCTCCGAACCCCTCGGTCCCAGCCCGGAGCACCCTCCTGCACCCTTAACCTCTCATCCCCAACCCCACCTCAGAGCCTGCACCCCCAGCAGGAGTCCTCCCCCCCCCAAGCCCCAGTTCCCTGCCCCAGCCTGGGGCCCCCTCCTGCACCTTGAGCTCATTTCTGGCCCCACCTCAGAGCCCGCACCCCTAGCCAGAGTCCTCACCCCCTCCCGCACCCCAACCCTCCAATTTTGTGAGCATTCATGGCTCGCCATACAATTTCTATTTCTATACCCAGATGTGGCCCTTGGGCCAAAAAGTTTGCCCACCCCTGACTTAGAACGTAATGGAAAGCTAGTAAAAGTAAAGACTTTTCCAAAGCAGAACACTTACAAAAAATCCCATTGCTCTTGCTGACTAAATTCCATTTTGTGGAATAAAACTTTTAATACAGCACTCCTTGCCCCTGTGAGAGTCAGTTATAAATCACAGCAATAATGATTGTTGACATACCATTAAAGTGAGAGCCACAACAGCTAATCTTGTACTGTAAGTAGGAATTTGTAAGAGTAGTTCAATTAAGCTGGGCTACAGCCTGGCAATCACAGGAACAACAGGACAAGAGGGGACAATATCCTGCTTCTGATTTGATGATGTCCTATCAGAATCTAGCTTCTATTCTTTTTGTAGTGCACTCTCTCTTAACAAATGTTTAGCAGTTTTATCTATAAACTTGCACACTGTATGTGCAGCCTCTGTGTTCTGCACAGAATAATTAACCACTATTGATATTTAAACGAGTTATGCATACAAACCTGCTGGAATTCTTGGAACAAATTTTGTTCTCACTTTCACCTCTAGAATTCCAGAGTAACATCATTAGCTGCAGTGGAATTATTCCAGCATTATCACTGAAAATAGAATTTGGACATTTCTGTTTACCAAATATTCAGTTGGGCAATAATACAAACCTACTAGAGATGGGATGCTCAAAAGCACTCAGTGTTGATCTCTCTGTACCTATGGAAGTCAAGTGGAGTTTTACTATTGACTTTAATGGGAGCAGAATTAGGCCAACATTAAACTTTTTTGAGACTCTCACCCTGGAGCATGAAATCAGCATTTTCAAAATTGGGTGCCTAAAGTTAGGTTCCTAAATCCTTACATAGGTATCTAAATAAAAGTAGCTTGATTTTCAGAGGTGGTAAGAACTCCTGACCCCTATTTATAGGGGGGAGGAGGGGTTGTTTTCAGATCACTTTTACTTTGGTAACTAAATATAAATTTAAGAGCCTAACTTTTAGGCATCCAAGTTTGAAAAAATTTATTGGAGGTCTGTGTAATGCAGTGTAAAATATTTTCTTCTAGTAGTCTCAGACAAGTGGCCATTTCAGTGTACAGCATCTTTTTTTAAAACAGATAGTAATAAAATAATGAAAAAGCACTTTGGTCTATGGGTTAAATTCTACAGGTGAAATAAAACTAAAGACCATCTGTCAAGAAAGCGATGCAGAAAAGAGAGATGTCTTCCTGCTGAATTAATATAGGCGTTAGGAGAAAATATCTTGGGAGAATTTTTTTGCTTGAGATTAATTCACAGGATACTAATTTTCAAAATACCATTGAAGGATTTTCCTAAGAAGGTTGGTCCTTGTATACTGCATTATATATATAAGATGTTACTATTCACACTGGGTGGTACTTGAATCACCTTACACTTTGATCTCAACTTGACTCGCCAAATTCTAGTTTGGGTAACTGCATTCTGCCTGCTAATTGAAAGTTATAGAGTAGGGGTAGGCAACCTATGGCACACATGCCGAAGGCGGAACACGAGCTGATTTTCAATGGCACTCACACTGCCCGGGTCCTGGCCACTGGTCTGGGGGGCTCTGCATTTTAATTTAATTTTAAATGAAGCTTCTTAAATATTTTAAAAACTTTATTTACTTTACATACAACAATAGTTTAGTTAGATATTATAGATTTATAGAAAGAGACCTTCTAAAAATGTTAAAATGTATGACTGGCATGTGAAACCTTAAATTAGAGTGAATAAATGAAGACTCAGCACACCACTTCTGAAAGGTTGCCAACCCCTGTTATAGAGTTTTCTTCCTATCCTAAACTATTGCAAAATGTTTCTACAGCATTTCAGTAGTGGGTGAAGTTATTCCTATAGTAGTTTGTAAACCTGTTGAAGAGCTCAGTCTGGAATCCTTCTGGATGAAAGGCACTGTTTAAATATAAACCATGACTATTCTGCCTAATGCACTTCCTATGGAAAATGAGAGCTACATGCCACTACGGCTGTGTGACAAAATGCACTAAGTTAGGTGCCAAAATCATGATGGGGAAAAGCAGTCTTCCCCCTGTTCCATAACCTCCATGTGGTTGAAGTTCCATGATTCTGGCTGCAATTGAAGTGAGAAGCAGGGAGTTATCGCTCTCTACAATATGCTTCCCTAGATGCAGGTAGATTTGTTAAGCAGAGGTCCATACACAAGCTATTGTTGCTTGTACTAACAGTAACTCCTCTAGTGTGGCTGTAAGGTATTCCCAAGAGTTTGGGGTGGGGAGAGGGTTGTTTTGTTGCAGCCACTGGCAGAGGCCAAATGGCATGTGTTCCCATAGGCTGGAATTTGGAGATTTACAGGTGTTGATTTGCACAGGGAGAAGAGTGTGCTATATTTGACCAATGAAATCATAAACCTTTTTAATATCATTAAGATTTGCAAATTAGTACAAACAGAAACATGGCCTTGTAAAATGGGTCTCCAGAAAATGAACCAAATTCTGCACTGTTTTATATAGCTTGTAAAGCCACGGGGATTGCAGAGGGTGTAAAACAGCACAGGAGTTGGTCCACTGCCTTTTATTTGCATAGGGAGAGGAGGATCCTATGGGTAAATTGGAGTGAGTCATTGCAAGGGTTTTTTTGCTGATAAGATAAAGTAAAGCACAGTGGTAGACCTTGGGTTTCTGCAACTGCTCTTTTAAAGTAAAAGGTAAGACACTGTTGTTTTGCCCGATTTTAACACAACACAGCATCATCATGAGACAGTGTATTACGGACTGTCTTTTGAACTGGAATTTTTGAATTAGACTGAAGCATGATTAAAAAAAACACATAATAGCACTTGCAGTTCACATACAAAGAAATAAAAAGTCTGTAGGCTCGATTCTGTGCAAAAGTGCCCAGAAGGGATCGAATTGTGGAAGAGCAACACGTATTCTCACTCTCATTCCACAGAAGGGACAAGGTTAGAAGAGGAAGCAGAGGCCCTGAATCCCACTGTGCTGTCCAGAAGCCATGGTAGCATGGCAGGAATAATAGCTATACTGGTACTTTCTCATTGCCTCCACGTATGTTTTGCAAAGCTGCAGAATGGGGAAGGTGGAGGTGACAGAGTGCTTAGGGGCTATTTAGCTGTCTCAGAACTTGTCTTTACTGCAGTGTTACTGTGAGGCATAGCTCGCAGTTTGATCCTAACCTGACTCATGTCCACACACAAATCTCTAGCTCAAGTTGGTGCTTTAAGCTTGAGCTAGTAATGCAGTGGGGATGCAGCTATTCTGCGCTGCTAACACAATCACTAGGTGCTGTGTGAGTGTTGTTTTGCAGTATGACCGTTCTCACTCTGCTAGGGCTGATAGCGAAGCTATCACCAGCATTAACTCAAGTGTAGGTAACTTGAGCTAACACTGCAGTGAAGCCGAGCCCTTAGGTTACATCTATGTCTACTTGGCAGAGAGTCTCAGAGCTCAGATTAACTGATTTGGGCTTGCATGATGGGGCTAAAAGTAGCAGCGTGGATGTTCCTGCTCAGGCTGCAGCCTGGGCTCTGAGACCCACCCCACTCACTGGGTTTCAGTGCCTGGGCTCCAGCCTAAGTGGGAATGTCTACATTGCTATTTTTAGCCCCTTAGCGTGAGCCTGAGTCAGTTGACTGGGGCTTTGAGACTCACTGCGGTGGGGCTTTTTTTTTTGTAGTGTAGACACAACTTAGCTCTGAGCCCTGGTCTTCACTGCTTTAAAATGTGTGTGGTTTTTAGCTCAATTGCATTAGGCCTGGTCTACACTGGGGGGGTGGGGGAGGTGTCGATGTAAGATACGCAACTTCAGCTATGGGAATAGCGTAGCTGAAGTCGACATATCTTATTTTGACTTACCTCCTGTCTTCATGGTGTTGGATCAACGGCTGCGGCTCCCCCATCGACTCCACTTCCGTTGCTTGCCCTGGTGGAGTTCCAGAGTCGACGGGAGCATGTTTGGGGATCAATTTATCATGTCTAGATGAGACGCAATATATCGATCCCGATAGATCGATTGCTACCCGCCAATCTGGCGGGTAATCTGGACATACCCATAGTTACCATGAGGTCATTATAAGGTAAAATCACAGTGAACACAACCCCACTTGAGGTTGAACTTGCTGAGTTAGCCTTTCAGTAAAACTAAAGTGCCTTGTTTTGACTTTGAGAAAGCTCACATGCATTAGTTATCCTGAGGTAAAAATCACACCCTTTTTAGCAGTGAAGAAAAGGCTGGAGGTGGTGCAGTTTTTGGTGGGAGCATGCCACTTAATGTGGCTTATTCCCTACCCTGGCTCCACATCCCCTTTTGCACATGGAGTATGTGGATATTTGTCAGAAGGAGAAAGGTAGGGTGTGTGTGTGTGTGTGTGTGTGTGTTTTCCCCCCACAATGGAAATCCACTGTGGTTTTGTCCTTGTATTTGAACCCCTCCACGCTGAGTAGCATGATGGTGAGGAGAAAATTGGCCATAATCTTAAAGACATGTTAAGATGGTTCTGCTAGCACAAGACTCAAATAGCAACCTGCTGTAAAGCTATACCCACGAGAAAATGTCTGTGATTTCTCATTTTAGTGAATGCAGTTTTAAACTGAAACCTTTGCCCCACAAAGATGTTGGAGATACCACTAATACTTCCTATTCAAAGTACAGTGTCTCAGATTCCACTCTGTGCTGAAGGCTGATTTTCTAATGGTGAATGCTGTTACAGAAACTGGCTCACACCACAAAATTTGACTGCATTCAGATTTTTAACACCTCCAAAGGTGCCCCCCCACTGAGATCTGGGCTTTTGGTTCAGGACCATCCCTAGCTAATAGTTTAGATCTGGAAAGGCTCTTCCATGTATGGAGAGACCTTTCAAAACTGTTAAAGGAGTGAGGTTCCTGCGAGTCCTCTTCATCCCTGGAGCCCTGCAGCTATCATTCAGAGGGTGCTCAGGGAGCACAGGGGTACACACAGTTTAGGGGGTGGAAAGAGGCTGGCTGTATACTGCATGGAAATCTTAATACAGCTTAGAACTATGTAACTCCCTCTGGCCATGTCTACGCTAGGGGAAAAGGGGCATTTTTAACACGTCAGCTAACACGTTATCATCCTAGTGTAGATAAGACTCCTCATTTTAAAACATCGCTAGTGTAGGTTCCTTACCAGGGTTGATCTCAACCAGCTAACATGTATTGAAACAGTGGTGTGCCTTATCTAAACTAGGGTGTTAACACATGTCGAAACTGTGCCTCTTTTCTGAGTGACCTCGGGGCCTTTGACATCTCACTGCAGCTGCCATTGAGCATCCAGATGAAGCTGTACAGCTTCTGGAGAAGCAGAGCTGTCAGGGGTGTTGTGTATTTGGTTGTCATGGTTTTTGCTGCTATGGCAACTGAGTTAGAGTATTATGGTCTGTAAATAAAATGGAGGTTTTGGTTAGCTGTCTGCTCTCTGGCCTCAAGTGATTGCTTCCTACTCCGGCTGCCCCAAGGATATAACACTGGCGACGAGGGTGGGATCCTGGTGCTGCGCCAGTAACAGAAGGAAGTAGAAGTCAAGGTAAAGACCAAACAAAGAAAAAAAGCTGCTTCTTTGCACTGACTGTGAAAGTGAAACTAAAAATCATGGCTACTCTGACCAGGCCCCTGGAGCCTTTTGATGAGAATACAGAGCAGTGGCATGTGTATACTGAGCGTTTTGAGCTTTTTTTTATTGCAAATGACATTACAGAAGCGAAGAAGGTGCCAATATTCTTAAGTGTTGTAGGGGCTAAAACCTACTCCCTGCTACACAGCTTACTACACCCTGTTAAGCCAGCAACTAAATCTTACAGTGACATTGTGGAAATCCTGGGGTCCCATTTTTCCCCAAAACCACTGGTAATTGCTGAAAGATATAGGTTCCACAAAAGAGACCAAAAGGAAGATGAAACAGTTGTACAATTTGTAGCCATTCTAAAAAAGCTAGCAGAACACTGTGAATTTAAAGAAATGTTAAATGATGCCCTGCGTGACAGGTTAGTGTGTGGCCTGTACAGTGAAGCTATACGGAAGCGCCTACTGACAGAGGCTCAGCTTACCTTACAGAAGGCTGTTGATATTGCTGTCTCCATGGAACTGGCTACAAGGGAGGCACAATACATCGGTGCACCCCCTAGGGTGCAAAAAGTGTCACAAGAACCGACCCACAAAACTGTGCAGAGTCAAGAATGTTACCGCTGTGGTAAGCCAGGACACCAGGCATCAGAATGCTGGTGTAAGGACCTGGTGTGTCGACACTGTGGCAAAAAGGGCCACATTGAGTGTGCCTGTAAACAAAAGAAAAAGAGGCCTGTGGTCTGGCCGACAAAAAGAGGAACCTTGCATACTCTAGAGCAGACCCAGGATGATCAAGGAGACACCTCATCACAAGAGGAAGTGCCACTGCATGTTTTGTCTTTGGCAATGGGCTCACATGAATACTGGGTAACCCCCTTATTGGAGGGCAAACCTATACGCATGGAACTGGACACCGGTGCAGCTGTCTCGCTGGTCTCTGAGACTGTGTATAAAGAAAAGCTACAGCATCTTCCGCTTAAGGCAACAAAAACTGTTCTGAAGACGTATACGGGAGAAGCTGTGCCCATGGTGGGCACTATTGATGTTAAGGTGGAGCTCAATGGACAGGCCGCTAGATTGCCATTGTTTGTGGTGAGAGGTAACTACCCAGCCTTAATGGGTAGGTCTTGGCTTGGGAAGATTCAACTGAACTGGGCAGAAGTGCACCGGATGACTAAAGAAGAAACCAGTCTAACCCCTATACTAAGGAAACATGCTGCTGTTTTTGGAGATGATTTGGGAAGTATGAAGGGAATCACTGTGACATTGAACATTAAACCTGGCAGTCCACCAAAATATCTGAAAGCCCGAACTGTGCCATATGCCATCAGGCCAAAGGTTGAAGCAGACCTGGAGCGCCTGGTCACCAATGGAGTCCTAATACCAGTTACCCATAGCTCATGGGCCACTCCTATCGTTCCAATAGTGAAGAAAGATGGCTCTCTCCGGATTTGCGGGGATTTTAAAGTCACTGTCAACCCAGTGTTGTGTGCAGAGCAATACCCGCTTCCCCGCATCGATGACCTCTTCGCAGGCCTGGCTGGGGGACAAAAGTTCAGTAAGATTGATCTGAGTCAAGCATATTTACAGATGCACGTCGATGAAAAGTCCCAAGAGCTGTTGACTATTGTGACTCATAAGGGGCTTTATCGATACTGTCGCCTACCCTTCGGAATAACATCGGCTCCCGCCCTGTTCCAGAGAGCTATGGACCAGATCTTGTGTGGCTTGTCAGGAGTTCAGTGCTATCTGGATGACATCCTGGTCACTGGAAGAAATGAAGAGGATCACTTAAAGAATTTAGAGGCTACCCTACAAAGATTGGAAGAGTATGGCCTACGAGTTCGCAAAGACAAGTGTGAATTCTTCAAGCCCTCTGTTGAATATTTGGGACACATAATCGATTCTGCAGGTCTTCATAAGGCCCCTGCAAAAGTTAAAGCTATTGTGGAGGCTCCCCCACCACGAAATGTAAGCCAGCTGCGCTCGTTTCTAGGACTCCTGAACTATTATGGAAAGTTCATCTCACAGTTAGCCACACTGCTAAAACCACTTCACGAGCTCCTTGGGCAGAACAAGGCCTGGAAGTGGACTGAAGCCTGTGATGTTGCATTTAACAAAGCTAAGGATGCATTGTTAAATTCTGAAGTTCTAACGCACTTTGATCCATCCTTACCCCTGCAATTGGCCTGCGATGCCTCCCCTTATGGAGTGGGAGCAGTCGTGTCACACATTATGCCTTCGGGAGAAGAGAGACCTATTGCTTTTGCTTCACGCACTCTAAGCAAAGCAGAAACTAACTACGCCCAAATCGAACGTGAGGCATTAGGAATTGTTTTTGGAATTCGGAAGTTTCATCAGTACCTCTTTGGGCGAAAGTTTACTCTTCTTACAGACCATCGACCTCTGACGTCAATTTTTGGACCCTACACAGGCATTCCCCCATTAGCTGCTAGTCGTATGCAACGTTGGGCATTGTTACTTTCAGCACACACATATGAAATCAAATATCGGAAATCCACTCTGCACGGCAATGCAGATGGCCTCTCGAGGTTGCCTTTGCCGGTCAAACATCAAGATAGTGCCCAAAAGGAAATCTTCTACTTTGAACAGGTAGAGAATACACCCATCACTGCTACTCAGATAAAGAAGGCAACTCGCGTTGACCCAGTATTGTCCCAAGTTATGGACCTGGTGATGCATGGAAAATCTCGACAAACCTCTCCGGTCTCATCCGACCTTGTTCCCTACATGTCCAAACGGATGGAGTTATCGGTCCAATCTGGTTGTTTGTTGTGGGGGAGACGTGTCATTATTCCACCCCCGCTGAGATCACAGATGTTAGAACAGCTACATTCCGGTCACTGTGGAATAGTGCGCATGAAGGAAATTGCACGAAGCTATTTTTGGTGGCCTGGATTGGACAGCGCTATTGAAGAGAAGGCAAAAGCTTGTATGTCATGTCAGGGTGTGAGGAATGCACCCCAGTGGGCACCCCTACACCCATGGGACTGGCCTGAAAACCCCTTGGCAACGTATTCACGTTGACTTTGCTGGCCCCCTTGAAGGAAGCATGTTCTTGGTGGCAATAGATGCCCATTCTAAATGGCCAGAAGTCTCTATAATGCAGTCCACTTCTGCAGAGAGTACTATCCAAAAACTACGAGGACTCTTTAGTCGTTTTGGTCTGCCAGAACAACTTGTGAGCGACAACGGACCGCAGTTCGTTTCTCAGGAGTTTCAAAATTTTATGAAGGCAAATGGGATACACCACATCACGTCAGCACCATATCATCCGTCCACCAACGGATTAGCTGAAAGATTTGTGCAGACAATGAAAAACGCTTTGAAATCAGCAAGGGGACAACACTCCATTCAAAAGCGTCTGGATATCTTCTTACTTTCCTACAGAAACACCCCTCATGCTACGACCCAGGCTGAGGCACCGAATCACAAGTCACCTGTTCCTGACTGTTCTCCTCCATTACTGCCGGAAGTTCGCCGTAATCCACCTAGAGACAGAAGGCCTCCTCATCGGCTGGATCTCTAGCTAGGGCGAACCCACGGTTATGGGGCAAAATAATCCCCAGGGTTTAGCCGGGAATGGAGGCAGTCTACCCTCCTTCTCTAGTCTAGTGTGTGTTTTTTTTTATTTAGGGGATGTTCTTATTAGGGGGGGAGGAATATGTTGTGTATTTGGTTGTCATGGTTTTTGCTGCTATGGCAACTGAGTTAGAGTATTATGGTCTGTAAATAAAATGGAGGTTTTGGTTAGCTGTCTGCTCTCTGGCCTCAAGTGATTGCTTCCTACTCCGGCTGCCCCAAGGATATAACAAGGGGGATGATGATTCAGCAAAGCTCCAGAAAAGCATAGCAGTCTGTACAGGTCAGCTCCTGGGTCGTAGACCTCAGGGACAGCCTTCACCAAAATGAAATGTAGGGTTGGAAGGGGCTTCCAGGGGGCTTAGTACAGTGCCCTGCCCTGAAGCAGTATCAAGTATACCAAGGTGGATTTGATTTAAATCAAATTGATTTAAATCATGATTTAAATCACTAGTCAAGAAGGCTCAATTTAATCATGGTTTTCCGCATAAAAGTGCATTCTTGTTGGTTTTTATAACCTTAATACATATTCTTCACAACTCAGAGATAGATGTAGGTTTCATTTTTAGAAGGTAAACACTATACATTTTTAAACAGTGATTTATTATGAAAACTTTTCCGATTAGTTTTACAGCTATATCAGAAAATGAATGATTGTTTGGTTATTTCATTTACCAAAGGTAATTGAAGCAGATATTTATGAAGTCATTGGGAGGTGAACTAGCTCCAATTCAACTGGTTAATCATTAATATTTGGAAGATTTTCTTGCCATGCTGTTTTAGGAGGAGAACATCACGAGACAGACATTTAAATTGTTTTATTTAACTAAAACAACAACGTTAAGTATTCTGGATTTTTTTTCTTCAACAGCAAACCTATAATATTTTTAAAAAAAAGCATTTGTCCCTCGCTTCTCACATTTATCTCCAGACTTCTTCTACTTGTCCAGATCAAGGCGAAGACCTTGACAATCTACTATTCATTGAACTTTTTGAAACTTTGCACTTTTAGAGAGAGGTAAGGGGTTGACTCTGTGTATACAAATTTGCAGAGGGACAATAGAGTTGAGGTCTGTTATTTCTCACCTTTATATATTATTTATTTATTTTAAAACATTTTTGCCGTTAACAAGCATGTTACCTCTTGAGACACAAATCCACAGTTTGAGAACTGCAAAACTAAGCATCTCTGATGGTATCTTTTAGACTGAGCACTGAGTCCCATTGGGTAGATAGAAAGATTAACCTAAATAATCTATACAGAAGCCCCTGGGTCCCTAATCCATGAACTATTGGAACTCATTTACAAAACTTTTCTTAAACATTACATAAATATAGTATACTCATACTATACTATAGAATTAGAATTTATAATCCCTATTCCATTATGAGATATCTTTGAGCTATAATGTATCTTAATTAAAACTAGCTTTATATAGGTTTTTTCTCAAAAAGCATTTTATCAAAAAAATCTGATTTAAATTAAAAAAATCCAATAAAAAAAACCACATTGATTTTTATCCACCCTGAAGTATACCTAGACCATCCCTGATAGGTATGTGTCTAACCTGTTTGTAAAACTTCCACAATGGGGTTTCCACAACCTCCCTTGGAAACCTCCTTATAATTAGAACGTTTCTTCTAACATCTAACTTAACTCTTCCTTGCTGCAAATTAAGCAGATGACGTCTTGTTTTACCTGAAGTGGACATGGAGAACAATTGATTACCTCCTCTTTATAACAGCCCTTAACATATTTCAAGGCTATCAGGTTCTCTGCACCCCCTCTTCTTTTCCCAAGAGTAAACATACCAAGTGGTTTTAACCTTCAGGTTTTCTAAACCTTTTGTCATTTTTGTTGCTTTGCTCTGGATTCTCTCCAATTTGTCCACATCTTCCCTAAGCTTGCACCAGGAACTGGACACAGTATCCATCTGAGGCCTTACCAGTGCTGAGGAGAGTGGGGCAATTGCCTCCTGTGTCTTACATAGGACACTCCTGTTAACACACCCCAGAATGATATTAGGCTTTTTCTCAACTGCATCACATTGTTTACACATTCAATTGGTGATCCACTGTAACCTCCAGATCCTTTTCTGCAGCACTACCACATAGCCAGTTATTCTCCAGTTTGTATTTGTGCTTTTGTTTTTTCCTTCCTAAGTGTAGTACTTTGCACTTGTCTTCATTGAATTTCATCTTGTTGATTGCAGACCAATTCTCCAGTTTGTCAAGGTCATTTTGAATTCTAATCCTGTCCGCCACAGTGCTAGCAACCCCTCCCAGCTTGTTGTTTTTCACAAATGTTATAAACACACCCTTCATTATCTAAATTATTAATGGAGAATATTGAATAGTAACAGACCTAAAACAGATCCCTGCAGGGCCACAGTTTGACAGTGAACCATTGATAGCTACTCTTTGAGTGTGGTCTTTCAACCAATTTTGCACCCACTTCATGATAATTTCATCTAGACACCCATTTACCTAGTTTGCTTATGAGAATGTCATGTGGGACTGTCTCAAAAGCCTTACTAAAATCAAGAGATAGCACATCTACAGCTTTCCCACGTCCACCCACTAAGCCTGTAATCCTGTCCAAGAAGGAAATTATCTTGGTTTGGCAAGCTTTGTACTTGACAAATCCATGTTGGCTATTACTTATCACCTTATTATCCTCACTGCTTGCAAATTGATGGTTTAATAATTTGTTCCAGTATCTTTCCATGTATTGAAACTAAGCTGACTGGTCTATGGTTCCCTGGGACCTCTTCTCTTCCACAAAAAATGTGGTTTTTTTTGGTCTCAGCCCCTCTTCCTGGAGGAGGATATTTTACAGAAAACTCCATATGAGGAACCTTGCATTTCTGGACCTTCTCTTGTGGGTTTTGGTGGGCGGGAGTGATCTGTCCCCTGAAGATCAAAACTTCTGTTAAGTCTGAGCATGTTTATTCTAAATTTTTCTTTCTTTGTCATTTTCACTCACTGTTGAGTATGATTGTTCATGTAAGATGAGGGAAGCTGGCTTCTTGGTATTGTGCACTAGATTCTCAGCTATTGTAAAGCAGTGTAGTTCTATGGTTTCAATGGAGGTACACCAATTTATGCCAACTGAGGATCTGGTCCACTGTTCTCATCAGTTTTCAAGTCTTCAGCTTTCCCAGCACTTTCTGGCAAGCTTTGAAGTAGCAGGTTGATTTTTTTATAAATTAAAACAGAAGCTTAGATTCTGGCAACTGTACTCAAGATTAAACAGTTGAGAATTGACCAGTCTTCTCAAGAATTTTTACACAGGAGTTTTATTGGTGTGGGTAGCTAAACCTTGGAAAATGCATAAGGGTACCAGATTTGTTTAGCTCGTTGGTCATCAAACTTTTCACATCGCACATCCCCTTACCCCTTTCAGACCCTGCATGAGCCAGGGCCCGGAGTGGGGCTGCGGCTGGAAGGGCACGGACAGGAGCAAGGACACGGAACCGAGAGTGGGGCTGCAGGTGGGGGCAGGTCTGGGGCTGGGAGCAGGGCCGGGGCCAGGAGTGAAGCCACAGCTGGGGTCCAAGGCTGGGGGCAGGGCTGGGGCCGTGAGCCGGGGCCATGGCTGGGGGCAGAGCGGGGCTGGGTGGCACTCCCTCCCTGCCCCTTTTGGGGGCTGGCCTGGGCCCTGCCACACACCCCTGAACATTCCTCCATGTTCCCCTAGGGGGGCGTGCCCCACTGTTTGGGGACCACTAGTTTAGCTCCAAAAGGGTTACGTAATTGATGGTCAGTTTACCACTGCTGTCTCCAGGATAGCTTTAGGCCTGCTCAGCTCTGTGTGTCATAGGGGCTATACTGTAACAGCTACTAACCATGCTCCTGTAGCTGAAATGATAGTGGCCTACGCTTATGGAACAGAAGAATCTGCTTAACGGTTGACAATGGATTTGTTACAATACTTTAATTATTTCAAGTAAAAAGTAATTGCTAGTTTTGTGGAAGTCAGAGCCAAATTCTGCCTTCAGTCATATTCATACAATCTCACTAACTATAACGAATTTGCAGTGGTGTAACTGAGGGCAGAATGTTTTGCGGGTTAATGAACAGATTTCTCTTTACTGAAAGGCAGTGACATTAATGCAGGATGCTTCAATAGATAATATTCTGCTATTGATAGCCATTGCTTTACTCTTCCCAATCTGGTCAGTGACTTGGGAATTGAACCATGACATTTATAATTCAGTAGAGTCTATGTTGCTGTCTGTGTGTTCAGCCACTATATCAGCCAGATTTGACTTGTATTTTTTTCAACTAGTCAGTTGAATTGCAGTTCTTTAGAGTGTAAGCTGCATATACAGTATGAAATATTCCTTGGCAGAAGGGTTTCTTTACAGTTGTGTTATGCTATACAGTTATCCCTTTCTTTTCAAGGTAAATAATAAGTTTGCATTTACATTTAAAGAAGAATGGACTAAATTTAACTCTGGCATGTGTGGGTGAACTCCCATTGAAGTCAATGTGAAGCACACTTCCTTTACATTAGGCTGATTTTAACAAAATGTATCCGTATGGGGAAATATTGGTGGTATATTATCTTTTATTCACTGTTTCATACTTTATATTAACAAAACCCCAAGCATGAAAGCTGCATAAAAGCATTAGACTGGTAGACAGAAATGGTGGATACAGTTTAGTTATTTTAGAGAAGATTCCTCTCTAAACGCAAATTATTTCTATTTGGGTTGACATAATGCTGTTGTATGTTTGTATCATATGTTTCCCCACAAGCTGTTTAACATTATAAATAAACAAAAGCATTCTAGAGGGACCTATTGGCCATATAGTCCTGGGTAGAAAATTCAGACTGTGAACATCAATAAAAATTTGTTGGTGGAGAGTGAGAAACATGAATTTACTTACTTACATAATGGCATTTGTTAAACTTTCAAAATAAGATCCAGTTAAGAAACAATTCTATGTATACAGTATATATTTTCTGTACGACGGAGGGGGTTCTTACCAAACTTTAAGCCTCTAGGGAAACTTGCATGACTATGAAATTTGTTTCTCAATAGTTCATCTACCCTGCTGCTTATTCCTCATCTGAAGTCCTTGTCTCTGTTTGTAATATCACAATCATCTTCACTGCAATTACTATTTAGCTGATTCATTTCTTCTGGTGATCACCTGTTCTATTTCAAGCAAGCATATTTTATGTTCCATTATTTACTTCAATTGTAACAGATACCTCTTCTTGACATTTGAGTTACTATTAATTGACACCGTTGTGACTTTCATTTATCTTACCACTTGCACAGAAAACAAATATAGTACTCATGAATGTGGAAAGGCAGAGATCTTGTTTCAGTTTGAAAAAAAGCACAGTAAGTTAAGATTCACCTGGCCAAATGTATCTAATGCACTAATACCTGAATATGGAAATATCAGGACAGAACTAATACCTTTTAATTCCCCAAATGGTAACATTGATTATTAATGAAATAATACTTCCACTGTAAGCCAAGTATACTTCCATGTGATTAGTAATGTAGGTTGATTCTATGGGAAAGGAATATCTTAGAATTCAGTACTAAGTCTAAATAATTGTGAAGATATATATTATTTATGATGTGAACATATAGTTTTGAGAAATGTGGGTGGTCATTGGAATTCCCATTGTATTTATTAGATACCAAATAGTCTAACAGATTTGAAGTCTCATTCATATGTGTAGGAGATGCATCTTTGAACTGACTCTGTGCAATGTAACTCCACTACTGTTCAGGTGCTGTCACTTCAAATGACCAGAAAGTGGATGTCATCTGCTTCTGTTGCTTCCACATGCTCTTTGGAGTTGTGAAGGTCCATTGTCCAAAGTCAAGATTAGCTAGACCTAGTCAATATTTTTCAGTCAAAGTCAACGTTTTTTAGATTAAATGGGGCCATTTTTCAAAAACAAAAATTCAATTCTCATTAAAACTGTTTGACTTTCTCAACAGATCTTGTAATTGTCCATGTGACAAGGTCACCTTACACCATCTTTGTAGCCAGTGCTCTGTGCCTCAGTTTTCCCTCTTCCAGCTTCAGACACTTGAATCTCCTGTTCTTGGATGGGCCAGTTCCAGTCCTTCTGAATGACTTAGTCCTCCAACCAAATTGCAAAGCTTATCCTCCCTTCTGGGAGTAAGCAAGAAGTCCCATAAAACAAATTCATCTTCTCAGTGTTTCACCAGGGTTCCCACATTCTTTTGACCCTTTCAATCACCTTTTTGCCAGGGCCTCACAAGTCTGACTGATCACTTCTATCAGAAATCCAGCTTTGGGCTTCCTAAACCTGTCACCCACCTGTCACTCACCTGACTTTATTGCAGGAGATCATACCTACTCCCTACAGGTCTCTCTTTCTCTCTCTCCCCCTGCAGGAAGCACTACCTCCAGCTTACTGTCATGCGATGCCTAATCCCCTTACCCAACCGCCAACCCATATCCCTCTCTTGGGATACAGATAACTAGGCAGAGGTGAGCAGGGCTGCCCCTAGACCAAATGGCGCCCCAGGTGAGGAGCATCTTCAGCGCCATCCCCCCTCTGTTTGTTAAACTTTTGAATACCTTAGTTTTTATTGGTTTTGTAGCCCATTTCATGACTTTGATGCACAATTTGCATGCATGATTTATCCCTGTCATATAAGATGATAAATTTGCACACTAGAATCTGTAAATCTGTATTTATTCATGCCATATACAAGCTAATAAAAAATGTTTCCTCTAAGCTTACAGATACTTTTAAATTTTAAGAATAACTGAAATGTACTAACATCAAGAAATTGAACTATGCACCGACATTGGGTGGACCAGTATTAAATAGTGTTACACTAGGAGACAGCCTTAGAATGTTAACCCTAGTCCTTTAGTTCAAAAGGTCGCTTTTCTTGCCTTTGCCCTTGCGAACTGAAGCACAGCATCAGAGAGAAACAAAGACCAGCCAATGGCATTTTCAAGCGATAAAATAGCAAGTGATGTCAGTCTCTCGTTGGCCATTGTCAATCGAAGATATGTTTTAATGAGTCTGAACATCAAAAAGCTGCACTCACCACTCACAACTGTGACCGGCAGCGTGAGCAGAATCCTCAAAGCTATCCACACGTTAAGAAAAGTGTCCTTCAGCTCTGCATCATGAATGAATTGGAGAACTTGGAGTGGAGAGTGCTTCCTGTGTCGCAAAATGTGATGGATGGTGTCCAATTTGACATAGAGGTCTTTATCATTGATGTCTGAACATTCCCCATGTGTCAGTGTCTGGTGAAGATCTATACAATGGTTCAAGAGTGTTTTCCCATCCACCAGCAGCTTATTAAGATCATACAACCCTCTAATTTTTTCCCCAATCTTTCCATAACCTCATCTCTCCCCTCGTAACCAAATTGTCTCTTCTTCCGATGAATATGAGTTTCCTTGAAGACAAGCTCAACTCCTAAGTTTTCTGCCATTTCTTTGGCAGCAGTGATGGCATCTTCAAATTCATTGTCTCTGTAGGCCACAATGAAATCAAGGCAGCTTCTTATCAAAGTAGTATTGGTCGTGATGTCTATTGACTGAGTTTGTAATGCCTTGCTTACAACGTTTACTTAGAACAGGTGCCAAACCATAATTGAGACCAGAAATCTGAAGGCAGTGATCTGGTTTGCCAGGCTTTGCGCCTCGTGTCAGATTCTGGCCTCAGCTTTACTTGATTGCACCAGTTCCATCAGGGCATCATAAACCTCAGTCACTTGCTACCTCACTGGCCTTATGCTGTCAATATGGCTCTCCCAGTGAATGTCACTTAGTGGCTTCATGGCCACATTTGTAACATTGTCTGTGAGAATTTTCCACCTGATAGTTGATACTGAAAACAGGATATATATCCTTTGCTGTACTCTGAATCTAAAGAAGATGCTGCTGCATCTGATACAACCTGGCTGAGGGAATGGCAGCCACAAGGCACTAAGAAAGCTCTTGGATTCAGCGCCAGGATCTTTGCCCGGACATCATCATTTCTTCCTTCGCCACTCTCATAGTCTTGACCATCACAGTCCTGAAGCTTTATTTTATTCTTATTAAAAACATTCATAAAAAGTTCTGTTGGGCCTTTTCCAGTAGAGTCAGCCACAGTCCAGAAACAGATAAAGCATTCCTTGGATACAGTCATCCTTGTCGTCAACAAATCTTACCATAAATGACATCTTTTCACTGTGACTAATGTTGGGAGTGCAGTCCATTATTATGGCATTGTACTTCACTTTACTGAGCCACAATAGTATGTTGTCAGGCACCTTCCTTTCCATAAGGTCAATCAATTCATTTTAAGTTGTTTTGCTGCAGTAATGGTTCGTAGCTTCTTTACAAACTACTCGACATAGGTGCTCATGCATGACATTGTATTTCCCAAGGAACTCTATCAAACCAAGGAAATTACCATTATGTTCAGTGACCAACTTATCTAACAAGCCCTGGAAAGCCAAATTATTCTTTGCAAGGAAGAGAGTAATTGAGATCAGATGCTCGAGCACATTCCTCCAATGCTGGGTTTCTACATTAATAATGTGCTGGTTTTCTGCATCTGTGCGTTTATTCAGCTTGAGCCTGGATGTGACCTCCATCCATTTACAGTAGGCTGTAAAATGGCCAGGTGACTTTTCATGTTGCTTCAGAGCATCAGCTAAGTTATGCCAATAATTGTAACTGGCAAGTGCAAGCAACAATTTGGCATTCTTTACAAATATTTTGCAACAAAAACAGAACACTTTGTCAGTTGATTTTGAGTAAACTAGCCAATGCTAGCACTCTTTCACAGTATGACTTTGAGAAGTGGCTCTTCTGCTCATTTACTGGAATTGTTCTAGCCTCGATTTTTGCCCAGCCCATTCAAAATTGTCTGATCAATACTGGCAGAGTTTAGGGTGGCTGGCCATACAGCAGGATCTGATGTATCGATTTGTGGTGTGCAATTTTTCTCACTGCTGTGTCTGTCATCATGCAAGGCTGATTCTTCTTTATCATTCCTCTCTTTTTCACCAAATTTTTCTTTATCATCACTCTCCTTTATGGTGCCAGGGAAACTGGACGTTTATCCATCAGTTTCCTCACATTTCCATTTCTTATCTTCAGATAAATCTACTAATACCTTAGTAATAGGGCTTCCCTCATTTACGCTTTGCTCGTCAGTTTCTTCTGCACTGGGACAATCATTACTGTCTAAGCCCGGTCTATGTTGTTCTGTTTCAGATATTTTCCCATCAAATTTTTCTTTGCTGCAAACTAGATTGCAATTGAGCTTTTTGCTTCCTATACTGAGCTCCTGAAGGCTTCTTCGGGGGCATCTTTTATTTTCTTTGGGGGGAAACAGACAGTATTAGGGAGAGCAAAAGTCTATGTTCCGCAGTCTTAGAAAGTCATCGAACATTCTGGGTTAAGCATGGCAAAAGAAGTAACAGTATTTCTTTTATATTGTTATATAGATAGGGGTTCGATAGATATCTCTGGTGTCTCATTAAATATGTCCTTTATTAGTTGCTATTTATACACTTCAATTCTTAAAACACAGGTACACTTTCACAGTTACACAATAAAACAAGGTTCACAATATTTCAGCTGGGTTTTCACTTCACTTCATTCTTATATCTCATTGACTGACTGGCAAATGTCCCGCCCCTTATATATGTGTGAGGGCATGGCTGACAATATTCTAGAAGGTTTAAGGAAAATGTAGTTCTCAGAAAGTCTGGAAGGTTCCATGAGATTCTGAAAAGGCCCAGAAGATTCTAGGAGGTTAATGAAAAATGAATCCACATACGGAATACCTGAAACATTGTACTTCAAACATTCCATTTTCTCTTTTGTTGCTAACAACAAAAAGAGTACTCCAAGCCTGGTGCTCCCTGAGCCTGGTTCCCCCTCAGCCCAGCACCCCAGGTGATTGCCTGCCCCTAAATCTGGCCCTGGAGGTGAGGCTGAGCCCTAATCCCTTTAAAGGGCTAGCCTACTCTGTGACAGACTGCAACATGCACTATTCCCACATGGGGGACTTTAACCCAGAGAGTTTGGACTTCCTGAATTTGCACCTGATTTTTCCATTGTGGTTTGCCCATCCCTCTTCCCTACACAGATAGGGTAGGATGTTCAGTCTGTTGGTCTGAGAGCTGAGGAAGACTAGGGCTTGTGAACATGGCTTCACAGGCTCCTGCCTGATGTATCTGATGTAAGATGGGGAACCTGTGTAAATTAATGCCAATGGGAGCAGCATTAACTTATGCTCTTACTAGCTGCAAATTTGAAGGAGGATAGCACAACTGATTGGAATTTTTCTTCTGCAACACAATGACTTTCAGGGGCAAATTAAAACTTTCAGCTGGATCAGAAAATTGCAGGGCCTCATGGGACCTATAGTTCAGTTACCTCATGTGCCCATTCTCCTTCCTGGGCTAGACTTCCTGGCCAGACTACATCTCCCATGTACATCTATAGCTCTTGATTTCTCCACGTACTGAGCTGCCGTGGGCCATCACTGGAGATGCAATCCAGCTGGGGCACTTGGCCCTTCAAGGAGAATGGGTTCTCTAGGCAGCCACATTACAACTCTCACAATATGCCACACTGATATTTCTTTTCGGTTTTGTGGAGATTGGGGTTTTTTTAATGACAAGCCAACATTTCTCATGGAAAGTAGTACTTTAAAAAAAATTGATTGAAAACCAAATTTTCTGTCAAAAACAGTTTTTTGATCAAATATTTTCCACCAGCCCAGGACAAGCCTGTGGAAAGCAAATACCCACCCCACCATCACCACCATGGAGTCCAATCCCTGTGGAACACTCCTCTTTCCACATTCTGTTCCCAGATCTGCTGCTTTCTGCCTCGTCTGCTCTCAAAACATGAGAGCATTTGGTCCTTCCATTTTTTTTCAGACCTTATGTTGCTAGTCCCCAGTAACCTACCAGAATTATTAGTGTATCCCTTCCCCTTTAGCTGGTGGGTGGTATTTGAAAGAATGTGAGGGAACAGGATTTCCCCAGGATAAGAGAGATATTGATATATTCCCCAGGAACAGGATAATGAAGCAAAGTGTTTGTATGATAGGTGGTGTTCCCTGGTTTAGGAAAGGCAGGCACTGTTGAGTGAGGGCTCTGGCTCCATTCAAATCTGTTGAAATTTTAGACAATGTGGTCTAACTTCATTCCTTTGGATACCCCTAATGTTACACTATTCAGATTACAGAAGCTTCAAGAAATCCTACTTAGGACCAGGGAGCCAGTCTCTGCACTACACAAACACAGCCAATTAGGCCCTGACTCAAGCAAAGCACTTAGGTGAATGCTTAAAGCTTAGCATAAAGCTTAATTCCCATCAGTGCAAGAGTGCTTAAGCATATGCTTAAATGCTTTGATAAACTGGAGCCTTGATAGGGAAGTAGGATATAATTTTAGAATAAGTTTTTGAATTTGGTTCATACTTAGTACTCAATACTAATCAACTACAATTATTTTCACCGGTATTTGGGGACATCATATGGGTCTGGTTGAATCTCAACTTACTACCCCTATTGACATTATAGCTGACTTTAGCCTGTGCTGTTAGCCAGTCACTTTCATGGAAATCAAATTAATAATTAGGGATTCAGAACAAATGATAGGAAAATTTGAGTTACATGGATCATGAATAAAGTTTTCAGATGGTAAATGACATTTGATTAATGCTATAGGCATAACAATGCTCACACTTTTGCTGTGCTGATAGCAATGAATGTGCCTCTGAACTCAAGGCCTCTAGGCTCTCCTATAATAATAATAATTACAAAATTATTGAAAATAAACTGTAGGGTGCCAGCAGTCGTGGACCAATGAAAAACACAATAAAAGAATAAAAATACTGTGTAGAAAAAATCTTGTTAAAAGAATCTTCTAATTAAAAAATAGTGAGACAAGGTATCTCTCGAGGGCCCAGAAATTTACTGGGCACTTTGTAAAACACAGGCCCCATTCCAAAGAATTTGCAATCTAAATGCAACCTAAACACAAACAGTAGGGGCCACAAAACGGTGATGAATGTCAAAAGAGAGAGGGCTAGGGGGACAATAAAAAGAACCTGATTCCCTGGAGAGATTTGATGATTCCACTATTTTCTTATCACTGCTCTTTCCCCTCACTTCATTTCTCTCTTTCCCTCCCCTTCTGCTAAACAACAGAAGATTTTTAGTTTTAGGGAAGGATTTGAATGAGGTGAAGGAAAAAACAAATAAATCCCTGTAAGTGACAAAGGGAGATTAGCAAGCTGCCAGGAGCATTTGGTGTTGTCAGAGGTGACTTATTTCCGGGGTGCGTGTGCCTGTTTATGCTAGACAGACATATGGGCCATGATCCCTACCGGAAATATGTAACTGACTTCAACAGCAAATTCTCAGGCAGCTGACATCACATTTTTTTGGGAGGGGATGTGTGTCTAGACTTTTGCAATATAAGTGCTCCTACCTGAATCACTCATGGTGTCCTATTGTATAAAGGCTAATTTATTGCATGTCAGCTACTGCACAGGTAATAAAGAGATGTAGAGGATTGTCATATGCATATTTTATCTAGTGTGAATGATTAACTTTGTTATCCAATTTGGAATATTGTGGGTGGCCACATTAATTGCTTCATATAGTTATTTAAATTGATGAGCATAATGGCACTGGTTTTGCGAAGCCAGATGAGTCTTGCTTTTGCTAGTTGATGTTTTCACTTTTTACAGTCATTTAAAAAATACATAATGTTAGCAGTGGTGAAAGACGCTGGATTTACACTGCTGGAGCCTGAAGTCCATGTTAGCCACAGGTGCGGCACAGGCACCAGCACTTCCCCTATCTAGAACTAAGAGGGTTGTTCATCTATTTTAAGGCCAGACGGTTTTGTTATGATCATTGAGTCTGACCTCTCCTCCATAATAGAGGCCATGGAATTTCACACAGTAATCTCTGCATCAAGTCCACAGCTTCTGGCTGAGCTAGAGCATAACTTGTGGAAAGACATCCAATCTTATTCAGTCTCATCTGAACAACACTCCCAGTAGGGCTTCCAATTACTACCAGAAGGGGTGGTGGTTTTTTTAACGTGGTTACTTGTTCATAGGAATTGGACTGGACACCCTCTTTTATTTTATGTTGTTTGTTCCATTTGGGTAGTTAGTTACTGCTGTTGGAAAACATATTAAAGAAATTTGTTGTGCTTTCCGATTGTCCTATTGAAATGAACTTGTTTCTTGTAAAGGTAATAGTGCTGCATTTAGATGACACTTTTCACTGCTTTGTTTTTCCAAGTGTTTTTGAGACCAATGATTTATACAGCAGTGCTGGCATATGTACATAAACAAAACAGCCTTCAGGCACTCACCATCTGTGTTTAACTGTAAAAAGTTATATAAATGCCAATTAATGCAAATATTGACAATTCATTGGATCTTTAATACCTGCTTGGACAATAACAAAAAACAAAAGAAACCACGCAGGCACATTATTAAAACTAACTGACAATTACACTTGTAAGTACACTCTGACCAGGAGTGGTTTTTAAGGAATAATATCTCAGCTCCAACGGAACAGTGTGTCAAAGACTAAAGTCTCATTTTTAGAAGTAATTGGCAGATATTCCCCAACCTTAGCATGATTGTCTCTTTGGATATGACGTCCCTTCTGAAAATATGCAGTGGCATTGGTAGCAGAATAGCCAGGCTATCCAAAATGCTTCCTCTTTGGAGGTACGCACATTTCTGTCTGTCTGCCTTCAATAACTTAAAGCAAAGGGGTCTTCCAGGACCTTCCCCAATGGAGAGGACTGGTGGTTCAGTGGTTAAGACACTGACTGGACTCAGGAGATCTGAGCTCAGTTAGACAAATCACTTAGTCCAGCAGGAGCTGAATCAGGCCCTTAATCTCTTTGTGGCTCAGTTCCTCACTTATAAAATGGGGAAAGTAAATCCAGGTGGTGTAAGAATACATGAATTATTGTTTGTGAGCTGCTCACATACTTCTGTAATGGGTGCTATATAAGTAAGTAGTGAGTGAGTGCAACACTGGTAATATCAGTAGGTATGGGACCAGATCCTTCTATGTTTTTGTCCACTAAATTCTTGGGCCTTTCTGTAGACACTTCTACACAGAAAGATCAGGCTTCATGCTGCTTCTAGAACAAACAGTCCCTGGTATTCTCAATTATGGAAGGGTGATCGTCCATAAAAACCTGAGCCTGCAAATGCAAAAGTAAGAGCATTACCTAGTCTATCTGTGCAATAACATCACCTAACACATACATGCAATGAGACCTTGATTATCCAAATAATGATGGGCGACTGAATAAAAAGTATGGATGATAATAAAATTCTGGATACTTTCAGAGATATTGAGCAACATGCCCATGTTTCAGATAACAAAGAGTTTCAAACAATTGAGATTACTGATAGGAATAGCGAGGGAGAGTACTTAGGCAAGTTGCTTAAGTCCACATAGGTTCAGTATCAGTGCTAAGATTCAAATTCAAAGTTCTTGCCTCCCAATCATGTATCCAGAATACTAGACAATACCTCTCTGCTTCAAAACCCTCTGACTAAAAATCTCACTCCCTATAAATATAGAGGCAGAAATGGAAGATGGGTCATGAGAAGCCAACCAGGATCCTTGGAACCCATTTAAAATCTTAATGTCAAAATAAGGAGTTTGAATTCAGTCTGTGCACCAACCAACAACTAGCCAGAGCATGAAGCAGCAGATAATCAGCATCTCTTCTGCTCTCTCCTGACAACAATTGCCACTGCCATGTTCTTCACCTCCCGTGGCCAATGGAGCAGATACTTTGGTTGGGTTATATGGCACGCACTACAGCATTCCACTTGTAGAGTCAAACACTGCATGAGAGAGAGAGTAAAAAGAACAAAAAAGAGACCAGAAGAGGCCTGTCACAACTGACCATGTACAGTACATACTCCCTAGAAATGTTTAACATGTTATTAATTCTAAAATGTGGAGAATGCTGAATTTACTAGTTTAATGATTAGCTTTAATTTCAATCTAACTACCTTATAAAAGGGAATGAGAATTGATTTTTCTAGCAGGAATGGCTGGCAGAGCCTGACAGAAGCTATTTGCCATTTCATCTGAAATAATTATGTGAATTGTTTTGGTTTGCCACCCTTTCTCCCCTTTGTGTATTATTACATTACTGTTAAACTAATTGAAGTTCAGTAAACTAGACTCCCTACAATATATTAAATAGATCAGATCATAGTGCTGTTCTCTAACACTGGGGAACAATGCCCTTTAGACTGATGTGGAAAAGCTCACCAATTCCCAACTATTCATTCAATAAAGGATGAAAAGCAATTTGGTTGTTTTATCTAGAATTAGGGGAAAGCTCAAAATAAAAATATCCTCTTGATGTTTTCCTTGAAGATTTCTCTCATACTTAATCGAAGTTACTCCCTCTTGAAGCTGTGAGGTATTTTTAAAAATGGAGAGAGGTCTCCCTTTACACTTGATACTGTTAATGACATTCTTTACACTTGATACTATTAATGACATTCATAACCTCTTTGTGAAAGGACATGGGAAACAAATATGCGTTGTTAACATAGGAAACATTTGAACCCTTTCAGGAACTCTACATTGGCTGTGTGCCATGGGACAAGTCACTACTGGGTGAAACTCACATAACTGGCTATGGTGGCTTTAGGGTCATTTTGCAGGTCTCCATGACAACTGAGTTGCTACTCAAAAGCCATGTTTGAGAACAATGACAGGTAAGGGTACAGGGGTTGGGCATTTCTTTTACTTGAATACCCTTGGCAAAGATGATTAAAAATTAGGATTTCACCTTTAAAATCAGTCAGCATGTTAAAAGTCCAATTCATGATGCCAGATTGTACAAACAGCAAATAATCTTATTCTTTGAGACAGGCTGAGAAAGGACTTCTATACAATTATTTTTAGCTTATACTAAGAAATATGCAGACATGGCTCTATTTTCCTCAACTGTTCAACAACTGATCTGGTTTGGAGACATGTACAGTGTGTCTTCCTGTTACCCCACATATTAATGAGATTTTTCTTTTGCAACATCTTAGTTGCAAAAGATTACAACACTAATGACTATGATTTGCATGCATCTCTTTTGAAATCTGTATTTGATGCCACATCTTGACACCCAAGCAAAAGTTTTCAGTGTTATACATTAATAACTATGTTTCATAATTTTGTACTCAAGAAATCTATGGATTAACAGTCAGAGCAATAGGCTTATTTATGGGAATAAACCTTTTCATTACTATTAGTCAATGTTTCAGGGCAGGATGAAGAAGGTGAAGTGGTTCCATATATATGAAGCCTGCTTTACTTAGAAACATGGGTTCGTTCTGCAGTGCCTTGCAAATTTTACCTGTAGAAGGCTGGTGCTAAGTTTTTCCTCCTAGGCAACAGACGCTTGAAAGAAGGAAATTTGGTTTAATATTCTATTGATTGCATAAAGACAGTTTCTATATGTTGTTACATTATTTATGGGAGGAAATGGAAATCATATAGAGCCCCCCTGAATTTTAGAACTTTCTAACCTATATTTTGACAAGTAACAAAATTATCTTAGTTTAAAAAGGAATGGAAATGGTGTTCTACACTCACGCAATATAGCCCTGCCTATTTATTGGATAGTAGAGGGGGTCTTTAATCTCTCAGATGAAAGCATAGGAAGATTGAATGGCTGGAGCTGAAGCTTGATAAATCCGAACTGTAAATAAAGTACACATATTTAACAGTCAAGATAGCTAACTGTTGGAGCAACTTAACAAGGGGTGTTGTGTTTTCTCCAAGAAAATATGTTCTAGTTCAACCAAAAGTAATGGGCTAGATGTAGGAATCACTTGTTACAATTTTATAGCTTGTTCTATGCAGGATGTCAGACTATATGATCAGATCGCATTGATCCGTTCTCCTATTGAAATCTATTAATTTATTTTAGTACCCCAATTCCCCCAAATCATGACATTCTTCAGTTTATTACTCTGCATTTTTTCTGCTTTAGGTTACTCAAGTTGTTGCTTGGGCTTCTTGGACTTCCCAGCATGCAATGGACTAGTGATATCATTAGCACCACTACAGCATGAGTCTCCCTGTGAGGAAATGGTAAGTCAGCTTTTCTTCAATACTGAGCGGGTCTCTGTTTGTTTTATTTAATATTCTTATTTTGTATCCTGTAGGTATAGATCCACTCAATGTTGAAGAACAGCTGACTTACATTTTTCTTTTAGGCAGACTAAACTCCCTCCTCCATCACTGATCAGCGGTGACACTAACATCCCCAGGTTATTGAATTTTGGAATGTCTGAGCATGAACAGGAAGTCAAACAACCCCATGGCAGCAATTTGGATACCTCAAAACAGAAAACAAATCCCACTAGCTAAACAACTGAAGAATTTAAGGAAATGTATGACTGTTTTTGAAGTACTTTTGTCCAAAGTGGGAGTTTGTACATTCATGATGGTAAGTGATAAATTTTTCTATTTTTTAAAACTAGAAAATGATAGTTTTATCATGTATGCTAGAATCATAAAGCATATAAGGAACTAATAAATAAGCATGAATTGTCAGCAAGAACTTACCTATGGCACAGCACAACACACATTGGCACAATATAAGATACAATATTGTAGCATACTCACCCAGCTGATTACTAATACTAAACTAAGTTACTGTTTTATCTTTATATTCTTGCAGAGAATAATTGTAATATGCTCTAATCAAATAAAATTCCAAACATTAAGATTCAATGTACCTTAAAATATAAGTACCTCTACACTAGTTTAATATTGCACCTCTGAAAATCAAGCCACTGATGTAGGTGCCTTAATATGAATTTAAGTATATTCTGTATGGGCCTGATCAAAAGGCCACTAAATTCAGAAGGAGTCTTTCAATAGCCTTTAGTGGGCTTTGAATCAGCCTCTATAGCCTGTATAATATATAACATTATACAAACTAGAATTTTTACACCAACGCACATTCGAAACACACAGGGCATGTCAACATTTCAAGCTGGGGGTGTAATTCCCAACTTGAGGAGACATACCTGTGCTAGCTCTGATTGAGCTAGCGTGCTAAAAATAGAATGTAGCTGCAACTAGCTGCCCTGAGTACATACCCATCTGAGAAGCAAGGCATGTACTCTGGGCGGGTAGCTCCTCCCACCGCCCCCAATGGTACACTCTTTATAATGCTAGTGTGAGTATGTCTCCTTGAACTAGGAATTACACCCCCAGCTCGAAGTGTAGTCATGCCCTCAGAGAGTCTTGTACATACTCTCCCAGCAGGCTTCAGTCTCTGGAGGCG
The DNA here is from genome assembly GCF_020497125.1 of Mauremys mutica. Lineage (NCBI taxonomy): Eukaryota > Metazoa > Chordata > Testudines > Geoemydidae > Mauremys > Mauremys mutica. The sequence goes on along the minus strand of NC_059073.1, from coordinate 252,880,549 downwards.
GAAGTATGGTCAGAGTATTACTGTGCCACTACGATTATTGTAGATGCTGCTGGGTTTGTAAGTAACAGTACCTTTCACCAAAAACTTGGTGATCTTTTTTTTCCTTCCTATCATTTCCCCACCCCCTTTTTGTGGACTTCTCTTGAGGATGGCAGGTTGGGACAGGTGCAGGAAGAGTGAGAGCAGAACTTTGGGCCAGATTTTTAAAGGTAGTTATGCACCTAAACAAGGTGTAACAAGGTGCTTAGGCACCTCCTCAATGCGTTTGAAAATCCCATTAGGCACCTAGCTGCCTCTTTGGGTGCCTACTACCGTTAAAACTCCTGCTTTATGCCTGTTCCAGAGAAACAACTCTACAGCTTTGGGGGATTGGATTTGGAGGCCTCATGTAAATTGACTCTTTACCCGAATTGGCAATCTAGGGATCATACTCCCCCCTGCCCTGCATAGTATTGCCACCTGATCTCTACAGGGGTGAATTCTTCCTAGCCACTTTTGCTCCCACTGAAGCAAGCATGTAAATTGCACTTCCTTGTGCCTAAGAGGGAGGGGTACAGTAAGCCCATAAAGTAAAATTTGCAAGCATTAGTGCTGCTTTGCGTATACTGCAGTATGCTGGCAAGGAAATGGGCTGCTTATCTGCTGCCAGTGCCACACTGTTACAATAGCAGCAACAATAACTATTGTATCTGTCAGCTTGAAAATTGTTTCCCTTGTTCTGACAGTCCAAACTTCTGGTTTAAAGTTACACAATGCTACTGGCTTGTGCAACCCCCGCTCCCCCCCGCTTTCTCTTTTGGAAGTGCAAACCCAGTGGCTTCCTTGGCTACTTTTGTTCTTTCCTGACCTAGGTTCTGATTCAGCAAAGCACTTAAGCATGTATTTAACGTTAAGCACAGGAGTTGTCACACTGTCTTCATAAGACTACTCCTGTACTTAAAGTTATGCATGGGCTTAAGTGCTTTGCAGGATCAGGACTCTGGCATGTATCTGAATATTTCAAATACTACAATTATATGTGTGACTTTCTGTATCTTGAATTGCCTTCTTGCTACAAGTCAGAATTGCCAGAGATTGCTGCCATAATGTTTTTTGTGTGAAATTTTAAGTGTACAGAATTGTAAGAATCAGGAAATTCAAGCAAAGATTGAAATAAAAAAATCTAATTTACAAACGAGATCCAGAAATTATGGAACCCCAAAAATTTCACAGCAAAAAAAAAAAAAATTCTGGATCCATATACCATGCAAAGAAATTTGAAAAAAGTGTGTCTATGAAATGCTACTTAAAAATATCACCATATCTATCCACAAGAATCTAAACAAAAATCCATGTACAAAACAGATGGATTCCCATTAATTTGTTTATTTTGTCTGGAAAGATATTTGCTTCGATGACTGCAACCAACTTTTCCTATCTGCCAGACTCACTATGCACAGAGGAAATGTTAGGAAGACTGTGTTGTTACTTACATTTTTGTTGCATACATTTCTAGTTGCTCAGATGCAAACGTACTGAGGTGAAAAGGTTTGATTCTCCACTCACACAAATGATGGAGTCAGGTAGGTTGTGGAGTTACACTGAAGTCAGTATAGTTCTTTCAGTTTACAACTGGCACAAGCCAGATCAGAATCAAGTCTGGTGTGTTTGCATACATCCAGCTGAGCACAGAATTTGGTCCTATAACTGTGTACATTGCTAAAAACATTTTTAGCATTTATTTTAGTTTAATATGCTGTCCTTTTACACTACTGTTAATATATTGGTGAATCATGATAATGTGAAATTATAGTTAAAAATATAGAGGGGTTTAAATTCACATGGCAGAATATACCAGATGTAGCAACCCTGCACTGGCAGGAGACAGACTTGTTGACCTAATACTGTAGGTGTTTTCCATCTCTGACTTATATGGTTCTATTTTATTATTACTGTGGTTTTAGGTTAAGATCAGATTGTTATCCTTGCCATGTCATTAAACTGTGGTTACACAGAAGTAAACAGTCCTGAGGGACTTTCTTTCTACATTATCATCCTATATTTTAAGACACCCAACAGTAAGCAGCTCTGAATGTAGCAGTGACCCCTTTACAGCTTTGAAAATGAAAAAGCTTTCAAAGCAGGGTTTAAAAAAAGTGCACAGCTGAAATGAAAATCGGTAAGAACAGCTAGTCTGTTCAGTGCATCTTGTACCTCTTCACACAATTTTCCCTCATGGGGTTGAGATAAAAAAAAGAGTGTATCTTAGTTGTGTATAATTAATGTCAAGAACTGTGATCCTACAATGACACAAACTATATTACTGCAAGCAAACGGTAAAAAGAAATCATGATTGCTCAGCAATTTATACTAGAGAATGACGGGGAAAGTCATTTTAAATTAATGGTTTTACAGCCTTGATGTTGCCCTGCCACATTTCATAAATCTTTTCTGAGCTATATCTCCTGTGAAAAGGGGACTTCACAGTCACTTAGGGAATACCAAACAGTAAATTTTTCAGGAGGAAACTGTTCTTTACATTTTGCTTCAGAAAGCATCCTATGGAAGCATTCAGCATTTAGTGTGATGTTTATATTCTACTGACTGCAAAAAGGTTTCATCCTTCTCAAACAAGATACTTCTCTTCTAAACAATATTCTGCCTCCTAGACCTATAATATACAAATTTGATTCCCGCTGCCCGCAATTAGTTGTGTTTAAACTTTACAGAAGATAACTATTCAAAGGATCATTCCACCTCTACACGGTGGAGTTTACCTCTGGCCATCACCAGGCCCACATGACGTTTAAGTGAGACTTCACGTTGCCTAGGCCTTGTGATTGCACTCTGCACAAGGGTGACTTTTACTGTATAGACAGGTCAGCATTGCTGCATATGTTGTAAAATATCTGTCACTTGGTGTGAACGCAGTGTCAGAGAGCACAACTCAATCAGTTTAAAACAACAAGATGTATTTGTGAACATTTGGGCACTTCCCAATATTTGGGAACACAGTGGGATTGGGAAATACCAATGTGCATGTGCCATAGAGGCTTGGTGTTTTGGTAGCAACACCATGTTTCCTGTTGACATTCCTCAAGATACTCAGTACTGCCCCTCAAAACCTCTTGTGGATCTTCCGTCCAGCAGAACTGGTGTCATATGTACTAAAGCATCTCTAATAAGTAGCTGTAACCTCACATACACATTCTTTTCAGAGGGCTGTATAAAGGAACAGTGCAAGTCTGCAGGTTAATAGATTCATTTCAGATTGACAAATTCATTTAGCATAAAGTAAACAAGGAATAGGTAAAAAGCGACGAAGAGTCCTGTGGCACCTTATAGACTAACAGAAGTATTGGAGCATAAGCTTTCGTGGGTGAATACCCACTTTGTCAGACACATGTCACAAGGAATAGGTAGATGACCTACCTTAACACATCCAACAGCTACTTATGCGCCTGCTAGTACCACATCTGATGCACAAAATGCTTTTTTTTTTACCTCTACATTCTCTGCTTCTGAGCACTAAAACCACTTGAGTGATAGCACAAGGGACTCCCTTATGACTATCATTTGCTAAAAACAATCTCATATGACTCCCTCAGGATTGCTTCAAAATCATTCCCAGTGTGGTATGTACAGAACCACTAATGCATTTTGTTACTAAAATCCACCACTTCTTGAAAATAGAATCCTGAAAGGGACTCCTACAGGAAACTTAAATATGAAATGAAATCCTGTGATCCTTCCACAAACTAAGCCATAAGTGTCACAGTTCTGGCAACTGCATCTATATTTCAGCTTCCATGGTCCAGCAAGGACACTCACTTGAGGCTGTCAGCTCCTCTGCTGTCATGTCTCTCTTCCTCCTGAACAGAATATTTCCAGACTGCACAGCTCCCTGCCTGTATTGTGACCTTCCCAGCAAAGGCAGGCTTTACTTTTCTCCTCAGTGATTGTAAACAGTGCAATTGTTACAGTTAAATTACCATACAGCTATTTCCAAGCAAATACATTTATTCTTAAGGTAAAAGCATTGCAGAAGAAAACATATTAAGAACAATAAAATAATGTGTGTGCATGCTAATAAGCTTACCAGAGATTAACCCCTCATTCTGACAAGGGCTGTGGTTGGTGATTAGTCTTTCAACCCCCACACATGGGTTCTTCCTATAGTCACAAGTTCATCACAGAGTCAGCTCAGAACAAGCATGTTCATGAGTAAGTCAGTTACTCTTTTGTACAGTTTGTCTTTGAACAAGTAAAACAATTAGCAGCAGAAAAAGGCCTCCCCTCCCCAGGGCACACAAATATTCATGAATGATTCTTTTCAGTATTCACAGCTGTGACTATATTTACTGGAGTTCCTTGCTAGCAGCACCCCCTACTAGCTAACATGGAACTCCTGCAACAACAGCCATGAGGCTGATTGCAGGATTTGTCTCCACACTGACACTGCACCCCCTCTGCTGTGACCTCCCACATCTAATGCAGGTTTCAAACTCACCATCATAGCATGCCAGTCTTTGCTGGTAATTCTCCCTGTCCAATAAACCCTGTTAGGAGCACAGCTCACAAGACACTTCCTCTTTACCCCTTATTTTATCCTGGAGTTCTATTCTAGAAACAGGGACAGCTGGTAGTTTAAACCCTGTGACTATTAATTTTTAAAGGTAACTACTCGACTACATGCAGTGGGTCACTGGATAGTAAAAAGTTGTTGGCTTATATCACTACCTCTGCCAAACAGAAGTGCCAGAAAGCCCAGCTAAGTTGTTTTTAAAATGCTGTCTAAAAATCAGATCTTCTCTCAAATCCCCAAGAAGCAAAAGCAATTTCAGGGGAAAAAACAAGATAAACAACAAGAAAAATACGAAAGCAAAACAGTAAGACCTGGTTGTATATTCTCTTGAAACACCAAGTGTTAATCACAGATTACAGCAAGGAAGAGAGTGGAGGAAGCAGAGAAAAGGGTGTACTAAGAAGGTGACATTTTGTGATCATGAATGGTACAGTGATTACCATACATCCTCTTTCTGTAAAGGATAACAAGTACCAGGCTGAAATCTTGGAAATACCATCTGTGAATGATGCCTGATAGTGAACAGTTTTGCTATTTCTTAATAGAGAATTTGTTTCCAAACACTGATGTGTACAGCTTCATTAGGTTCCAGGTTTCACCCATACCCTGCCACTAGGTTTTTACGCAGAGCTACTATTGGTTTCAAATAAATTCCATATTACAAAAAATGGCTGGATATAGTCCCAGGTTTTCCAGTTCCCTTCTGTAGCAGTATCCTTCTACTTTCCAATTACGAGTTTTCTCTACTGGCATGTCTGTCTACTAAGAGCTTTAGATAAATTAAGTTTTTGTTAAAACAAAAGTCCTATATTGCCTCACTGGTTATGGTACTTTAAATTCCCCCCCCCTTATCTTTGCTTTATAAGGCACAGATCCCCATGTATCTGCAATATGAAACTTGCTTGCTATTAATTACATTTGCTGTATAGTATCAAATACATTTTCTAATATATTCCATTATAAAAACTTTTTTAGTTGCCAGTGATGAAGATTCTTGGGCAGTCTTAATCACCCGCTTATTAGTACAGTAGTACTTATAACAAGATTGTGTGTTCAGGTTTTTAAAATGTTTAAACAGCAAGGTGCATTTACTTTGCTTTATATAAGAAACTGATGAACGTGCAAGAGAAGGTTAATACAATGGGCAAAATTAATCAATTTTAAGTTTCAACTAATAGCCTTAATAGTTGGGAAAATCACATCAAAGGTTTCTGTTAGATGGATGCTAAGGCTAATTTGACAGTGTCTGCCATTAAGAAACAATTACTGGCTTTAAAGTGGCACTTCTCTTTATCTTCCCTTTTAAGACAAATGAAGGCAAAATAAGCAGCAGCACGGAGGAAGAGATGTTGCCGCTAACAATAAATTGCTGGGCACATGGCTCAAGTTCATTTCACTTGCATAGCTTCATAGAGCAATAAAATACAAGAACTACATCCCTACCTTGCAGCATTTTGTATTGTGTAAGTAAAACTTATATAGACTCATAGACTTTAAGATCAGAAGGGACCATTATGATCATCTAGTCTGACCTCCTGCACAACACAGGTCACAGAAGGGGGGAGGGATAGCTCAGTGGTTTGAGTATTGGCCTGCTAAACCCAGGGTTGTGAGTTCAATCCTTGAGAAGGCCACTTAGGGATCTGGGGCAGAAATTAGTCCTGTTAGTGAAGGCAGGGGGCTGGACTTGATGACCTTTCAAGGTCCCTTCCAGTTCAAGGAGATTGGTATATCTCCAATTATTACCTTTTTATTATTTAGAATCACACCCATCCACTCCTGTAACAAACCTAGGGTGACCAGACAGCAAGTTTGAAAAATCGGGACGGGGTGGGGGGTAATAGGAGCCTATATAAGAAAAAGACCCAAAAATCGTAACTGTCTCCATAAAATCAGGACATCTGGTCACCCTAAACAAACCCCTAACCTATGTCTGAGTTATTGAAGTCCTCAAATGGTGGTTTAAAGACCTCTAGGTGCAGAGAATCCTCCAGCAAGTGACCCATGCCCCATGCTGCAGAGGAAGGCAAAAAACCTCCAGGGCCTTTGCCAATCTGCCCTGGAAGAAAATTCCTTCCCGACCCCAATTTATATGCTGTACATGTTATTTAGGGAGGGGATGCTACTAGATATGTGTGTCTTAGAGTGGTGATTCTCAAACTTATCTGATCAGCCCCTCTACATCTTTGTGTCTATGGTTGTTACCCCTCCCCCAATTATATATTCTGGCACCCAGCTCTGAAGGCAGAGTGGAGAGTAACGGCTGCTGGCTGGGCACCCAGCTCTGAAGGCAGGGACATGCCAGCAGCAGTGCAGAAGTAAGGGAGGCAATGTGTCCCATTGCCACTCTTGTTTCTGCACTGCTGCTGCCACCCTGGGGCTGACAACTGGAGCCTCACTGCCTCCAGGTGAGGGACTGGGCGCAGGGGAAGGAGAGCCTGAGCTCGGGTGGTGGGACTTCAGCTGACCCTTTTATTCCCACCTCCTGGGTGTGCGTGGCCCTTCTGCATGAGCCCCAGCCACCCAGGGCTGACAGCCAGAACTTAAAAAAAAACAAAACCCACAGCTCACACCTCCTTTAACACATTCCCATGCCTCCCTTTGGAGACCTGCCCCTTAGTTTGAGAACCGCTGTCTTAGAGCAATTTTCCTTGCACTACTTCAACATTATCAGCTATAAATCCATTGCTGTCTGGCTGTGGGTTCCTGGCAGGGGAAAGTCTGTCTGGAGCAGGACGGGAAGCTGGCACTGTTGCACAGAAGTCTGAAACTGGCTGGCACATAGAGTCAAAGAAATGTAGGGCAGGGAAATGTGAGAGGGTGCCGGACGTGGACATCTAGGAGCTGGGCTGATTCCAGAATGAGTCAGGTGAGATGGAAAGAGAGAGAGAGAGAGAGAGAATATGAACAAACATAGGGTCCACTCTTGCACTGAGAATCATGCGGGGCAGGGCAGGTCACAACCCACATACAGGCTTGGGGTCAGAGTTCTAAATCTCACTCAAATGATAAACATCCTGCTATTTCTGTGGAACTAGACTCAAACTGTCCTCCTGCTGTTGCAAATTCTTTACTTCAAACTAACAAAGTCTAAATATTGTATTCAAAATCCAAAAGTCTACGTTCAGTTTGTCAACCTCTTCTGCATTGTATTACAGCAGATTGCTTGCTCAGAGCATCCAGTAAATGTGTTCGCATTTAGGGCAGATACTCAAAAGTGCATCCAGCACTGATTCCAGACTTGCTTTTTCTCCATAGGATCCACAAATTTGGATGGACATTCCATACAAAAGTGTTGCCATAGTATATGCATGGTCTGGCACTAGTGAAGAGCCTAACATTCTTCTAATGGATTTAACTTAATGTACACTGTGTATCCAAACTATTGCCTCTACACTATTTGTATCCAAACACTGTGTATCCAAACTATTGCCTGTTCCATCCGAGAGATCAGGGGTTGGCAACCTCTGGTACGCAGCTCACCAGGGTAAGCACCCTGGTGGGCCGGGCCAGTTTGTTTACCTGCCGCGTTGGCAGGCTTGGTGGACCGCGGATCCCACTGGCCGCGGTTCACCGTCCCAGGCCAATGGGGGCAGCGGGAAGTGCCACAGGCCAAGGGATGTGCTGGCTGTGGCTTCCCGCCACCCCCATTGGCCTGGGACGGCGAACTGCGGCCAGTGGGAGCCACGTCCACCGAACCTGCCGACTCGGCAGATAAACAAACTGGCCCGGCGAGCCACATGCCAGAGGTTGCTGACCCCTGATTTAGATGATGAGTCATTGACATTCTTCAGAAGGCTTTGCAAGTTGCTTCATTCTCATTTTCATAACTTGTTTTGTTATCAGAATTGTTCTTTCTCACAATACTAACTTGCAGTCTTTACAAGTCTGAAATGTATAACTGCTCATTAGGAACCTAGACAAGACAGGGAGGGGAAGAACAAGAAAACAAGCAAAACTACTGATCATGAAATCATAGAGTCAAGTAGCATGCAAAATACATGAATCAGGATGAAATCAAAATAACACAAGACACAGATCAAAGCTGACCCGGAAACTACAATATCATGCATAACGGTACTGTATCTTTTTTGTTGGCTGATATTTTCTAAGTCAAGGGAGATGTTGTTTACAATTACAATCCAATGCCAAAGAATGGCATTGGATACCACTGTTAGTAATTCACACACCACATCCAACTGAAAAGAGTAAATAGGTGGCACTATGTGCACAGTATGTGTACAGTATAAATACTTTATTACAACCACCACAGACATAATGTGTTATCTGCACAAAATGCTCACCAAGGTGTGAACATCTTAAACTAAGCAAAGTCCAAACAGTGGAATGGGTAGGTTTCATTTTGAAAGTGGTGGTAGTAACTCCATAGTTAAGGTATTTTTCTCTGGAAGTAGGAATAAAGTCCCTTTCATAATTCAGTGATTGAATTTAGTGTCTGAATTTATTACAATTAATTATCAGAATATAGTTTAGATTTTCCATGACATCATCTGGATAAATTAGTTCCTAACATTTCAAATAACACTTAACAATCAGTTTTGAAATTTTGGTCCTTACAGTCACTCTTCTTTCTCCAAAAATAAGGACAAGTCACTAAAACTCTCACCACACGTACATCATCACAATCTCTCAGACATAGGCCAGCTCTCCAATGTTTCAATTTACCACAAAAATGATTATTCCCCTTGTTCATCACAAACTACTCTAGCTCTGCAAAGAAAAGCTGACAGATAGCCAAGAAGTGCCAGCGTCTTCCATTTTCTTAAGCTGTCTGCCTGGCTCACGACGCTGTTCACCCTCACTTGCTGTTCTAGTCCTCACCCTACCCACCTCTGCTACCTGCCAGTCTTTGGGAGTTTTAAGTCCTGCTCTGATGGATGAGGTAAAATTAAATCAGATTGGGATCCCACTCTGGTGAACCATTTACCAGATAGAAAATCTGCCTCCATTACAGACCTGGAAGCTGTGCTTCTTAGACAAATTTGCCTGCAAATCCTCACTTCTCTGATCCCTCCTACCATGTTCTAGGCCCATCCGCAAAAGAGGTCTCTGTGGAGAGCTGCAGCCAAAGTAGTCTGCAAAGTAGAGCTCACCGTTTTACTATCGAGGCAGCTTCTCTGTCTAGCAAACCTCTGAAGATTTGCCAAAGTAAAGTCCTGATCTCCCAATAGACTGGGGTTGGGGCTTGGATGTCAGAGGAGCTAGGCTGAATGGTAGTCAAAAGCTGGATCCTGAGAAGAAGATTTCAGCACACTAGGGTGACTAGATAGCAAGTGTGAAAAATTGGGAGGAGGCGGAGGGTACAGGTGCTATATAAGAAAAAGTCTTGAATATTGAGACTATCCCTGTAAAATCTGGACATCTAATCACCCTACAGCACACATCAAACTAGGGGACACAGCAGACTTTCAAATAAGCTGCTAGTACAATGCTGTGTTTCTAAGGTACAATGAGTACAGTGGCACCTTAAAGACCAACAGATTTATTTGGGCATAAGCTTTTGTGGATAACTAACACAGCTACCCCCCGGATACTTGACACCATGTAAGATACAGTATGATTCTTAGCCATATAAACAGTATATTAAATGGAGGGAGGGAGTTAGTGTTACTGCTATGTAAGGTGTGGGTGAGATCATTGCTGGAATACTGTGTCTGGCAAGATCTGGCATCCCTCCTTTAAAAAGAATGCTGAAACAGTGGAGAGCATTCAGAGAAGAATCCCAAGAACAGTCTGAGGTCAAGAAAACAGGTCTTCCAGTGAGACTTAAGGAGCTCAATGAACTAAGGGGATCAAAGCGATGAATAAGAGGTGACTTGTTCATCAGCTATAAGCACCTGCATGATGAGAAGATATGATACTAGAGGGCTCTTTAATCCAGTAGGCAAAAACATAACAAGATCCAAAGGCTGGATGTTGAAGCTAGATTATTTCAAATTGGAAATAAAACACGTATTTCTATCAGTGAGAATAATTAACCACTGAAATTCTGTCCATAGCTTCTGTTTGCCAGAAGCTGGGAATGAGCAACAGGAGATGGATCACTTGATGATTACCTGTTCCGTTCATTCCCTCTGGGGCACCTGGCACTGGCCACTGTCAGAAGACAGGATACTGGGCTAGATGGACCTTTGGGCCATTCTTATGTTCTTATGTATGAACAGGCTGCCTAGCGGTGAAATGGATTCACCATAACTTGGAATCCTTAAATCATGATTCTATGTCATTCTAAAAGATGGGCTCTAGTTCAACCAGTTGTAATTGGGCTTGGTGTGGATGGTGTTCTATGGCCTGTATTATGTAACAGGTCAGACTAGATGATCCTAATTGCCCCCTTCTTGCTTTAAAAGCTGTGAAAGCTCAGGGTTATGCAAAGCCATAATACATTTGCCCATTCATGTCTCCTATCTGAGCATATTTTTTGACAATAACTAACTATAAAGGGCCATATTGTTAAAACCCATAGCACAGCCAACAAAAGAACTGATCTATCTCACAGAGTACCGGACAATTGCTCCCTTCAAAGGCCCTGGGCATCTGTGGGCCATGGAAGCTTCAGCCACTGAAGAAGACCACTTCCATGCTTCTCTCCAGAACCTCTCTCTTCCATAGCAGCAGAGCTTCTTGGGTAGCCAGGCGTCTTCTCCTACCTAAAACAGATCTATGCTATACTCCCTTTGCATGGGGAGTTAATGCAACCAGTATAAACTCTCACTGGTTTGGGCCTGGAGATATTTAACACTACCCCCAACAGCATATTAGAAATGTATTATAGGCAACATCCCTGGACTGATAGGAGGATGGACATGATCTTATACAGCAGGGATTTTGTAGCTATTATTTCTGTTATTCTTTTGACTGTTTTTCTTTAACAAAAGTATCACATCAGGGTCATTTACATGAACATAAGAATGGCCAGACTGGGTCAGACCAAAGGTCCATCCAGCCCTGTATCCTGTCTACCAAGAATGGCCAATGCCAGGTGTCCCAGAGGGAGTGAACCTAACAGGTAATGATCAAATGATCTCTCTCCTGCCATTCATCTCCATCCACTGACAAACAGAGGCTAGGGACACCATTCCTTACCCATCCTGGCTAATAGCCATTAATGGACTTAACCTCCATGAATTTATCTAGTTCTCTTTTAAACCCTGTTATAGTCCTAGCGTTCACAACCTCCTCAGGCAAGAAGTTTCACAGGTTGACCGTGCGCTGTGTGAAGAAAAAGTCTGAAGTGCCAACATTGTTCTGAATTATCAGCTTTAATTGTGTAACTTAGTGCAGGTTTTTAAAAGTAGCATAGTGTGCAGTAAGAAATATCACAACACTAAAATGTACCTTTATCACTTAGCTAAACACAGCAGTTCATAAATATTAAAGCTATGTTCTTCATATATCTCCTGACTTTTGATGAACAGAGAAAGCTGGTGTCTGTTTACAGTATGTTTAGAAGGTCAATAATTATCTCTAGAAGTTATTGTTATAAAATGAACAAGGAGATAATCAATGAAACTAAAATGTACTAAACTTATAACCAGGAAAAGAAATACTTTATGCATGGTGTAGCCAATCTGTAGACTTCACTACCATTGAGACAAATACTGATTGATTTTAAAAAGGACTGGTTCATTTTGTGATGATTATATCACACAACATAGCTATATGCAGCCATATGAGCTAACATAATGATGTAGGTCATCAAACCTCTGTCTTAAGAATTTAAGCCTGGGTTTGTTAAGAAGGCATTTTCTCCTATTCACACTGTTCCATAGTCAACTAGTTATTTAAACCATCGACAACATATTGGTGCCACAGTTAGAAAAATGCTAGGTGAATTAATGGCCTGATTCAGAAAAACTCATGTCTTCCTTTGCTTGTATGAGATCACTCTGTAACACATTTCCTCCCATTGCCTCCTTTTCAGTTGTCAAGTGAACTTGATTTTAATCTTGCCTTTCTTCAGTCCCTTCACACAATCTTATCATGTTGGTGTGAGAACCTTCTCCTTTGCAGCTCCTGGGCACTATTAGGAATATTGGTCATCAGTCAATTCAGCATTAATTATTCCAGGAGCTTCTGAGTTGGGGTATTCCCATAGTTTGGAGCAATGGTAACCAGAGGAGTCTGCGATACTGCAGTTGTGATGCCAGGGCACACTTGAGAGAGTACCCAGAGCCAACATCCAGGCAGAGGGCCTTTGTGCAGATGACCCTGGTCTCCTTGGGATCACGGCAGATCTGGGGGGCTTAAGAAACCATCTGTTAAGTTTGTTATTCGCTACAGGCTAGACAACGTGCCCTGAGTCTGGGAGAACACGTAGCTGCACTGCTCAAGGAGCATCCCAGAGGACAAATAATGACTGAAAAAGGCAGAGTTGAGTCAACCAAAACATTCTGCAAATTTGTGTCAAATTCGCCAGCTTGTTTTTGGAAAAAAATACAGCATGGAAAAAAAATCAAAATATTTTGATTTGAGACAACGTTTCATTTCAAAGTTTCTCAATTTTATTTTTAAAAAATCTTTAAAAAAAACCTTGAAAATTAAATGTTTTTCAACATAAAATAAAATGCATTTTTTTGGTTTGCCTAAAAATTAAAAAAAATGGTTTTTTTTGTTTGGCTAGTGAACCAAGAAAATCAATTATTGACACAACTCCAGTTATGCCTCACAGTCACAATTCCTCCTGTCCTCTCCTCTTGGTCTGGTAGGGGAAGCTAGTGATTTAACCCCTTTTCAAGGAGCAGCTTTCTCCCTCTGGTGTGCCTGGCTGGTGAATGGCAGGGATTGCACGGGTGCGATGAATGGGGGCTCTTCTCACTCTCCACACTCACGTGCTGGGTGGGTGTATCACGCAAGTACCCACTGTTCTCCTGTGGACTGAGTCAAAATCTGAGCAGGAGAAAGCAAGGGAATAAATGTGGCTTTCTTGCTCCCCAATTGCCCTATTTATGCCTATGACAGTCTAGCCCTGTGTTTCTATAAACTGTACCATTTGCTCTTTGTTATTCCCCTATATGGAACATTTAACTCTGCTAATCAGGGATCAGAAACAGTACACATGACTTCAGTAACTAGTCACAAATAATAACAAATAATGAATAGCTGAAGCAGTTTGTGGCAATCTGGAATTTGAAAAATATTCATCCAAACTATTTGAAGAATACTTAAAAATAAACATATTCAAAGAAAATCAAGATTGGTTTATGAATGACTCACTAACCATAAAATGAGGATAAATTCATAACAAATATTATTCCTATCTAGAGATGGTCAACATTTTTCCACTGGAACTTTTCGGCCACAAGTGTTCAAACTGAAACGTTATGTGGGAATGTGGTGACTTCAATGAAATTCCATCAGATTTCTGCCTCATTTCCTGCCAGTTTGTCCACCTGACTCCTCAGGTTTCCAAGGCTTTCCAGCTCCATGGCAGCCCACCAGGCAAACTGCCTCTGAGCAGGGGCCTCTGGGGTCCCCGGCTGTTGGGGGCAGCACTGGGTCTCCCAGGGCTTGCAGGCTCCCCGAGCTGTCCTGCTCCCTTCCTGCTGGGCTGCCAGTGCTCTGGGCAGGGGCGGCTTTAGGCAATTTGCCGCCCCAAGCACGGCAGGCAGGCTGCCTTCGGCGGCTTGCCCGCAGGAGGTCCCCGGTCCCGCGAATTCGGCGGCAGCCTGTGGGAGGTCCGCCAAAGCCGCGGGACCAGCAGACCCTCCGCAGGCTTGGAGCCGCCCCTGGCGCTGGGCAACTCAAGGAGCTTGGAATCATTGAGAAAAAAGTTGAAATGAAATGTCATTTTGACCGTTTTAAGATGGAAATTGGAATTCCTGTTCTGTGCGAAATTTCAAAAAATCATGTATTGTTTTTGGGAACATTTATTTTGTTGTTAAATTTTGGAATTTCCCATGGAATGGGAGTTCCAATTTCTTGACAGCTCTATTCACAACAAATAACTTCGCCAGCTGTATTCTGACATCTGTTGAGGTCTTAAATTTACTAACTACAAATGCAAATAAATACAGAATTCTTAGAGACAGTTTCAAACTAAATAGAGCCTAAAGCTCCCAGTATTTCAAAAGTTCAGAGAGTACAGCCCAAGTTAAGCTCAGCAGTGTTAAGTAGCTGTTTTTAAGGGGGTCACACTTAGCCAGTTATATACTGAGAAGTTTCATCAAAAAGTGGCAATGCATAAATACAATGATAGCTGGTAAGGGATGGCTGGCTTATTTTGTATAGTATTAGGATCAGCATTTTGTGTCTCTACATTAAATAAAGTGATAGAGCGGCACATATCTTGTCCTACCAATGTGGCTGTCATAGCATAAAAAGGGTCCTGTGGTTCACTAATTTGTCATTTTTTATTAGGTTGTTTCAGTGTTTCTATGAGAAAATTGGATAGTAGAAACTGGAATGAGTGTAAATGGGCCGTCCTGTGTTCAAGGGAATTTCTATAAAATGCTGTGTGATTTCTGCTGCTCTGAGCTTTATTTTTTAATCTCCAAAATGGAGTGTGTTGGTCCATTTAATCCATCCAATGAAATAGTAAGTGCATGTAATCAAAGAGGTTTTATTGCCCTATTCTACCTAGAGTTGAAACTCTATCCATGATACTTACATGGCCCCCTATTACCGTGGTATTTGAGTACCTCACAATCATTAATGTATCCTCACAACATCCCTGTGAGGAAGAGAAGTGCTATTACCCCTACTTTACAGATGGGAAAAGGAGGCACAGAGAGACTAAGTGATTTATGTATGGTTACACGGGAAGTCTGGGATGTAACAGGTCTACCAACGCCCAGGCTACTGCCCTAACCACTGACCCATCCTTCCTCTTTCTTACATGAGAGGAAAATATAACTGTATGCAACCTCAAATGAAAACAGCACTTTTACAGCAATCTGTATAGACAAAGGAATCAGTAAATTCAAAAGTTTCAGTTAATGCTGCACAGAACACCTTTGTGACAACAGAGATGATAACAAGCCTGCAAAGCACATACTGCAGTTCTGAGAATCCTGTTCTCTTCCCATGCAAATTTCCATGGTGAATTATTGTTATTGACTTCTGATGTCATGCCATTTCATATAATGTTACTGACATTTCAATGCATATCAGACATGTTTTAGTGCAGCGTAAAAAAATGAGATAAAAAATGGATGTCAGTGCATATATTTTATTGAGGTCTAAACATACACCAAGAACAAAGTAATGGAAATGTGTTTCCTTGAAATATTTTCTAAAAACAGAGGGCCAAATTCCATCCTCAGTTATACCGCAGGATCTCCAGTGATTTCACAGTAACAGAGCAGAATTGGCACAGAGCATTTTAAAAAGACTTATCTGTAATTAGAAGAGATTGGATGGCTTTGGTCTCTAGAGAGCACACAGAGTCCTGCACCTCTAGGGCCTAGCTTCAAATTCAAATTCAACCTCTCTCTACCCATATAGTAATAATGTAAGAACACAGATAGATAAAAAACACAAGTTACCTCTCTAGTAATATTATATCTTGTATATATCAGGGACTACTAATGTAAAAGGTACAAAATGCATGAAAAGTTAAAGAAGATGTAGTAGCAACCCACAACTTACCATCTGAAAATGTGAAAATATGTACCATCTGAAAATCAGGGCCAGTTGTATTTTTGTTCAGCCTCCTTTGCTCAATGCCCCCCAAAAGGTTTTCTGCCTACTTACAAAAAGGTAATAGTATGCCACAAAAATATAATTCACAATTGAGCCAAGCCTAAAAAACATCATCTTTGCTGGTAGGCAGTGGATAGTCTCTTTTTGTTTTCAAGTATCTGAGTCATTTCCATTACCAGTTAGCACTCATAAGATCTGTGCAGAATGCAAAGTACAAATGAGACCTGAAAAGAGCTAGCAGCACACAGAATGTTATTTCAGACCATCAGCTCTGTTGCTGCAGTAGGGTATTGAGGTCACCAAGACATCAAAGGATTATGTAAATTTACAAAACCACTAAGCTTTCGTCTATAATGGCTTATTACAATGTTTAGATCACACAACAAGATGCAGCAAACAAGCTGCAGACTACTGAATTCTCTCTTTGGCATCATTTTTAGAATAGGTCTCAATCCTGGGAATACATATTGCTTTATAACTTATAGATCAGTTTTGAGCACCCAAATGTTCAGAGTTGCTGAGCATCCACAATTCTCAGTTAAGTCAGTGTGAGCAGTGGGTGCTCAGAAGTAAGGTTAGTCAAATTTACATGTACATTTTGGATAGACCATTTGGTTTTCAACAAAACAATTCTCACAAAAAGTGTCTTCTTTCCATGGAAAAATTCATTTTTGCAGTGAAAAACTGAATGTTCAAAGACTGAAATAGTCAAAAAAAACCCAACAAAAATCCCAAAGTATTTTGATCTGGAAATGTTTCTGTGGTGCTCCATGGGAGCTGTAGTTGCTTTGTGTTCTCATTCTTCTCCATAGGCTGGGGTCCCCAGCCAGACTACATCATCCATGATGCACCATGGTCAGGGATTCCCAAGATGCATTGACTGTGGTGCTTCGTGGAAGATGCAGTACAACCAAGAAGCCTGGCCCATAGTAAAGAATGGGAATGTGAGGCATCCAAACTAAAACACCTAAAAGGCACTGTGGCAGCATTTCCAAATCAAAATTGGTTCTGAGCCAAAATATTTCAGTATTGTTACCCCTTTTTGATCCTAGCAGCTGGGCCCTGGAGATTTCCAGACAGAAGTAGATATTGATGATGGAGTTTGTTTTTTTCTTTGATGCACTCTTATTTACAAGGAATGTACAAAGCCTTGCTTCTCCAAACACAGGAGGAAGCCAACCCAAGAGATAAGCTTGGGTTGTAAGCAAAGATGTTCTTTCAGCTTCTGACTCAAAACCTTTCTCTAGGCTTCTTCTAGAATC
The DNA here is from genome assembly GCF_020497125.1 of Mauremys mutica. Lineage (NCBI taxonomy): Eukaryota > Metazoa > Chordata > Testudines > Geoemydidae > Mauremys > Mauremys mutica. The sequence goes on along the minus strand of NC_059073.1, from coordinate 252,863,059 downwards.
ACACCATGCTTACAAGCTGCTGCATTGCTTTCTTGCTGTTTCTGAGTTTATGTTTCTTGTCTGTCTCCATTTCCCCCAGTTAGATGTTTTTGCACACACACACAGAATCAGAACAATACCAGTGAAATCATCTGCCCACATGGTGCTAATTTCTGGGCATAAATTATGCCTTGTTTTAAGTGTCATCCCTTAACATCCCTTACAGCAATCTTTAATGAAGGGTGCACTCAGACATAAGATTCAATGAGGTTTTAACCCAGCTCATAACAACATCTCCACCTTTGCTTCACTTACCACCTTGATGAGGCCTAAAATTGTGACCCAATAACCAAGCCCAAACAGAAATAAAAGAAATAATTTAACAACTTATAAATGGTGCAAGTTCAACTATTTACATATTTATATGTTAGGATAGCTTCACATCCCCAACCCAACAGAATTTACTTCCACTCAAATCTCTCTGGAGAACTTAGACTTTGCTGAGATTAAACACACACACACAGCTTCACAAGTCCCTTGGGTTCTTTTCAGTAGTCCCACAAACCAGTTTTAGGTTGTTCAGTTTTGGATCCCCGATTCTCTGACTGTTTTAGCATATCTGATCTAATAACTGTTGTTTCAGCCAGTGTCAATCATTACTGTGCATTTCACAGATTCTGTTACACACTCAGTAGCCAAACTCCCATTGTTGTTGTTCAACTGCCCAGCTCTAAACAAAAATGGTGGGGTTTATCCTTGTACCACCAAGCTTTGCCCCTTCAGTGTTCCCCCATCTCCTGAACTTGGAGAGGGGCTTTCACTATATACTAGTGACACTTTGTCTTGGCCTGTCTTACATTTATAATAATCCTTTTTGTGGCCAGTTTTGTCAGCTCAAGTGATGCAACTGAACTGCATTTAACTGAACTGTTTCTTTTAAAACTTGCATTATTGCTAGTTTCCCTTTTAAAAACCAAACTTATCAATTTTTCTAATTAATCATGAGGTCTAAGGTCATGAACCAGATTAGAATCCCCTTTTCCCTATACACATTAGATACAGAGTTGTACTTACAGGACTCATGGCATTCAGACTCCATCTCCCTCACTAGTGGCAGCTTCCTCTTCTGGTGCACTACTGAAAGGAAAGATATCACGTTCTGTGGCAAATTCCACAGCCTTTTGGAGTATCTTTGGTCTCTTTTCATTGATCTTGATCTACAGGTCTAAGTCAAGATGTGCATTTGTAAACTGGGTTCACTGACAATTTATCCTGGATGGACAGGAATGGTGTCCCTAGCCTCTGTTTGCCAGAAGTTGGGAATGGGCAATAGGGGATAGATCACTTGATGATTACCTGTTCTGTTCATTTCTTCTGGGGCACCTGGCATTGGCCACTGTCAGAAAACAGGATATTGGGCTAGATGGACCTTTGGTCTGATCCAGTAGGGCTGTTCTTCTGTTTATGTTTCTTATGTACTCTGTGGTATTTGGGTATTCCAGGAACACAAATCTCCACAGGTCCTCTGACAGTTCAGCTACACTTTCTTCTTTCCCTCTTCTTGCTTTCAGCTATGCCTTGGCAAGCTCAGATTGATGGTAGCTCCAAACCACATGTGAAGGCTTTGCATCAATCTCTTTTGGGGGGGTAAATTCTGCAGCACCATCAGAGCTGGGCTAACCATTCATTTGATGCTGAATTGGGCCAGATAAGCCTCCCAGGCTTTTCCCTCAAAGACAGTGGGTTTTTGCATCATTTGAGCTGAGACTGCTCGAATTCTCCCTTCTGGGCCTCTGAGGTTTACAAACAGGATAGAAATCAGTTGTAAATATCTACAGTTAACCAAGTCCTCAATTCTTCATCTAGGTGACTGCTTTCCACTGTGATCTGTGACTCTTTGATTTCCTTCTGCAGCTGTATTTTCAGCTCCTTATGTCCTTGTTGCAGTTCATCTCTGTTAGCAAATTCCCAATTTGCGCCCCCATCCCTCAGTTTGCTGGTCTCCATTATCTTGTGGAAAACTTCTGGTCACTGGTAATCAGATTGTTGGTCACCTCATTCTATTTTGCCATTTCAGCTACATTTCCCAATCTCTCCAGACACTTTGTAGATGTTGCTCCAACAGGGATCTCATCTTGGCCTGAAAGCCTTCTCTGAACCATTATGTCAGTGGCCAGCAGCAGCCTAGAGGTGCTAGCTGCCTTTCGACATTGTGCAGGCAGAAGGGGACAAGATGCTTCCAGAAAAGGGGTGGGGGAAGGGAGGGAAGCAGAAGAGATGAGCTCTGCAAATCATGGGCCAGGTTATGTGCCCCTTTGCCCTCTCCCCCCGCCCCCAGCTCCTGTCCCTTCCCTCCTGCACAGTGCTGAAAGGTTGCTGCTGGCTACATTCTGGTATGAACCCTGGCAGAAATCTGGGGGCAGAGCATGTGACCCTGCGTTCTCCCCGATGTGTTGCCTTGGGAAGACGCAGCACCAGGTACCAGGAGAGGTGGGGCCATCTTGGGGGCCCAGCCAGGCATGGAAGGCAGAGAGCACCGGGCAGGGAGGGTCAGGTCAGTTAATCACCCCCACATGTGAGAGAGGTGTATGGAAGTGTGTGTGTGTGTCACCTCTCCCTGTGTGAACCCTAAAGCCTTAACGATAAGAAGGTAAATAAAAGAATCCAAATATGTAGTATTTCTTTTTAATGAGGGCTCAGTTAACTTGATGTTAATTTGAACATTTGTACTGCATAGTTCTGATTGATTGCCATTGAACTTGCTTGAATATGAGTAATTTTACTGACTGTCCCATATTCAGCATAGGGAAATATGGTAACCCTATAAGTTCAGTGCCCTGGGGATGTTCCAAATGGGAGTAGAAATTGATGATAGAGCCTGGTATTTTATTTGATGCAGTCTTGTTTACTTACAAGGAAAGTGCAAAGTCCTGCTTCTCCAAATGCAGGATGAACCAAAACCATAGGATAGCTTGTTTTGTTTACAGCCCAAGCATCTTTCATCCAGCACCCTCTATCCAGAACTTTCTGCTAGACTTCTCCGAGGGTTACAGTGTGCTTACAGGCTGCTGCTTGGCTTTTTTCTTGCCGCTGACTCTCTTTCCCCTCCCTATTGAGCTCCCCCTCCCACATACCCACAGACACGCCCAACCCTGGTCAGAACAATATCCAATGGACCCTTCTGCCCACATGATGCTAGTGAATGGGAACACTCCATTATGCCTCATTTAAGGTGTGTCCCCTTAGCTGTCCTTTCCAGCAGTCTTAAATGAAGGGTGTGTTCACAGATCAGTTTCAACAAGTTTTAACCCAGCTCATAACAGTACTCAAATTTTTGCAGAATTTTTTTTCCATGGTTAAAAATAACCCAACATTTTTATATCAGCTCGATCGGGGGAGGTCCCGGATGACTGGAAAAAGGCTAATGTAGTGCCCATCTTTAAAAAAGTTTGGCTGTAATGCAAGAGACCTACAGATCAAACATCCTGTATGTGACGCTAAGGCAACTTTAGCACATTTTGGAACCCTTACTCAGAAAAGTTATACTAGACAAAATATCTACACAGATGTCTGGAGACCTTTAACTGAACCAATAACAGTAAAGGGTGAAAAAAATAATCTAGATTTTGGCTTGGGTTTGTTAAATTTATACTGCATGTAACCTAAAAAAGGGAAATTTTTGCCCACAAATCTAACAAGTACATCACAAATGCGTACATACCTGTCATTCATACGCACATACATACTAGCCTATGGGGTAAGTGCACCCTAACATTTCCATGGGGGGGAAGGATAAAATTTGGACATAGAAGGAATGGAGCCACTGCTTCCTCCTAGTGCTGCAGCCAGTGCTCCCCTCCCTAACAGGAAGGGGCAGAGTGAGGGCCTAAGTCTGGCCCCACATCACAGCAAGGTAGCTTGGCACAGGTGGGAATGCAGAGTGCATCCATTGTGCAGTGTCCTGGAGAGACCCAGAGTAACAATGGATGAGTAGGTGTAGACGGGCCTGACTCACCCCTAGCGGTGCCTCCTGCTGGTGATTCCAGGAATTAGCTCGTTCCAGCGCTGGAGCGCCCTCTGCAGGCTGGTGATCCGCCTGTCTTCTGGCCCCCCGTGTCCCTCCCTGGACCTGGTGCCCTTTTACATGGGGTGCTGCCCCCTGGCAGTAACCCCTTTCTCTCTGGGTCTCCCCTCCCCAGGGAACCCTCACCCTCCATCCCCACCTTGCCTCAGTATATGGCTACTGCCAGTCATTGTCTAGCCCCACATCCTAGGGCAGACTGCAGTATCAGCCTATTCATCACTGGCAAGGAGGGTTTGGACCTGCTGCCTTGGCCTACCCCTGGGCTGCCCTCTGCAACCCCCAGTACCTGTTGGCCCAATGCTAGGCGGCAGCCTGGGGCTTTCCAGGCTGGAGCTCCCCCAGCTCCTCAGCCTTTCCCCAGCCCTGCTTCATTCAGGTATCCGGTCTCTAGCTCCCTGCAGCCAGGCCCTTCTCTCTCTGAAGACTGAGAGAGACTGTCTTGGGCTTCTGGCTTCTCTGCCTCTTATAGGGGCCAGCTGGGCCTGATTGGGGCGTGGCCCAGCTGCAGCCACTTCCCAATTAGCCCATCTTAAAAGCTGCTTTCTCCAGCCACATTCCCTTCCCAGGGCTGTTTTTAACCCCTTCCAGGCAGGAGCAGGGGTCCACCCTGCTACAATAGGCTAGAATCCCCTTTTGCACTCCTGACGCAGCTTGGCTGTTCTGAGTCCCGCAAAATCTTCTCAATTCAGGGTGGTGCTTCTAGTCATAATCCAGCCCTCATTCACTCCCATATCAACATTTTACAAATTCACAAGTCAGAACCAGATGTTCTGCATGGCCTAAGTGATAAAAGAAGTCCTCAGATGTTAGCTTTGATTTGGGAAACATGTTTTTACTAGATCACACAGTTGTCTGAAGAATGCATATTAAGCAAGGTCTACTGGCCAGAGTTGCATCCCAGAGGTTCAGAAGTACATCTGTACTACTTCCCAGTCCACCAGACTGATTAAAGACCTTTTGTAAGAGGAAATTCCTCAGATAGGATTAACAAGCCTGTGAATGTTGCCAAAAAAATTAACATTTCTTCCCATTCATCCTGCAGAATTGAGCCATGACAGCTGTAGCCTTTAAATATTAGAGTAATACATAAAGGCAGAAGTGTTTATTCATTAAACAATTTTACACTCTCTGGATCCTTCTGTACTGTCTTTCACTTGAGCCACTAAAGTCTTCTTTATCTTTCAATGGTGTCTCCCTTTTGCCTGGCACAAATGGCTACAGCTATATTTTGGGACAAAAATTTAGTATGTGGGAATAATTCAAGACAAAAATCAAAATGCTAATTCAGAATGGGCTTGTTAAAAATAAGACACAAAAGCTTATGTAAGTGATATGGCTGTGACCTACAAGTAGAAGTTATCATTAAACAACTTTCATAATATTATATTAAATTGAATCATATTTCGGCTTAAATCTTGGCTTAGCTAACAAGTGAGTTTTGGAGTCTCATTCTTATTCTCATTTGTGCACATAAAATAAGCACTACAGAAGCATTCACCATTAGAAGGACCTCTGGATGAATCTGCAGCCAAGTAAACAGGTATGTTAAAATTAAGACTAAAAGGCCGAGTTCCAATGTCAGTTACATCTATGTAAATTCTGTTGACTTCAGCAGATCCAGATTTTGGCACTGAACATTTTCTGAGGCTGTTTCAAGACAATTTTAAAGCTTTATCTCCCAACTAGTCAAGCTACATCCAGGACTTTCTAAAATGTAATGTTATTTCAATACAAGTCTTGTCCTGTGCAACTCACAAACAAGGGTGTATGATATGCAAAAGATGAATTCCAATTTAGGCAGCTACAATAGTCAGCAAAGGGAACTGTGTCAGCTGTCATGTGCCTCCTGGAATCAATGAAAAATTGCAAGATACGCAACAACAAATGTCTAATTGAGACGGCATTAGCAATGTTCCCACAAGGAGGGGCAAAAGGAGGGTTCCCTTTTTGTGCACCTGACACTACAACCGGTTCTAGTTTGAGATGTAATTAGAGATGGTCAAATTTTCAATGGGACAATTTTCTTTTAAAAAAATGCAGTTTCAAATCTAAATGTTTTGCCGAAACATGGTGATTTTGACAAAATATGAAGGAAAAATGTTGAAACAAATCATTTGGACTTTCTCAGTGCATTTCAAAAATGGAAAACTGTATTATTTCAATAGATAAAAGCATTTCATTATGAGTCTTTTTTTTACTTTATTGTTGCATTTTGTTTTGACTTTTGTATTATTAATTTTAACATCTATATTTAATATTTTATACTATAATTTTTTGAAATAATTGAAATAAAATGTTTTATCATATGGAAACAAAATGTTTCAACATTATTGGACTGAACTGGTGACATTATCAAAACAAAATATTTTCAGATTTTTTTATTTAAATTTCTGTTCTGTGAGAACTGTCAATATTTCAACTTTTTTGTCTCTATTTCGAACAAAAAAAGTTTTGAAATATTTCCCATGGAATAGAAATTCTGTTGTCTGACCAGCTCTAGTTGTGACTGTGGCAATATTCATAGACTCATAGACTTAAGGTCAGAAAGGACCATTATGATCATCTAGTCTGACCTCCTGCACAACATAGACCACAGAATCTCACCCACCCATTCCTGTAACAAACCTCTAACCCAGGGGTCGGCAACCGGTGGCCCGCGGCTCGCCAGGGTAAGCACCCTGGCGGGCCGGCCCGGTTTGTTTATCTGCCGCGTCGGCAAGTTCGGCCGATCGCGGCTCCCACTGGCCGCAGTTCGCGGTCCCAGGCCAATGCGGGAGGCAGGAAGCGGCGCGAGCCGAGGGATGTTCTGGCCGCGGCTTCCTGCCTCCCGCATTGGCCTGGGACTGCGAACCGCGGCCAGTGGGAGCCGCGATCAGCTGAACTTGCCGACGCGGCAGATAAACAAACCGGGCCGGCCCGCCAGGGTGCTTACCCTGGCGAGCCGCGAGCCACCGGTTGCCGACCCCTGCTCTAACCTATGTCTCAGTTATTGAAGTCCTCAAATCGTGGTTTAAAGGCCTCAAAGTGCAGAGAATCCTCCAGCAAGTGACCTGTGCCCCACACTGCAGAGGAAAGTGAAAAACCTCCAGGATCTCTGCCAATCTTCCCTGGAGAAAAATTCCTTCCCAATCCCAAATATGGTGATCAGTTAAACCCTGAGCATGTGGGCAAGACTCACCAGCCAGCACCCAGGAAAGAATTCTCTGTAGTAATTCAGATCCCACCCCATCTAACATCCCATCACAGACCATTGGGCATATTTACCTGCTAATAATCAAAGATGAATTAATTGCCAAAATTAGGCTATCCCATCATACCATCCCCTCTATACACTTATCAAGCTTAGTCTTGATGCCAGATATGTCTTTTGCCCCCACTACTCCCCTTGGAAGGCTGTTCCAGAACTTCACTCCTCTAATGGTTAGAAACATTCATCTAATTTCAACTCCAAACTTCCTAGTGTCCAGTTTATATCCATTTGTTCTTGTGTCCACATTGGTACTAAGCTTAAATAATTCCTCTCCCTCCCTGATATTTATCTCTCTGATATATTTATAAAGAGCAATCATATCTCCCCTCAGCCTTCTTTTGGTTAGGCTAAACAAGCCAAGCTCTTTGAGTCTCCTTTCATAAGACAGATTTTCCATTCCTCCGATCATCCTAGTAGCCCTTCTCTGTACCTGTTCCAGTTTGAATTCATCCTTCTTAAACATGGGAGACCAGAACTGCACACAGTATTCCAGATGAGGTCTCACCAGTGCCTTGTATAATGGTACTAACACCTCCTTATCTCTACTGGAAATACTCGCCTGATGCATCCTAAAACCGTATTAGCTTTTTTAACAGCCATCTCACATTGGCGGCTCATAGTCATCCTGTGATCAACCAATACTCCAAGGTCCTTCTCCTCCTCTGTTACTTCCAACTGATGTGTCCCCAATTTATAACCAAAATTCTTGTTATTAATCCCTAAATGCATGACCTTGCACTTTTCACTATTAAATTTCATTCTATTACTATTACTCCAGTTTACAAGGTCATCCAGATCTTCCTGTATGGTATCCCAGTCCTTCTCTGTGTTAGCAATACCTCCCAGCTTTGTGTCATCCGCAGACTTTATTAGCACATTCCCACTTTTTGTGCCAAGGTCAGTAATAAAAAGATTAAATAAGATTGGTCCCAGAGCCGATCCCTGAGGAACTCCACTAGTAACCTCCTTCCAGCCTGACAGTTCACCTTTCAGTACGACCCATTGTAGTCTCCCCTTTAACCCGTTCCTTATCAACCTTTCAATTTTCATAATGATCCCCCGCTTTTCCAATTTAACTAATAATTCCCCACGTGGAACCGTATCAAATGCCTTACTGAAATCAAGGTAAATTAGATCCACTGCGTTTTCTTTGTCTAAAAAATCTGTTACCTCCTCAAAGAAGGAGATCAGGTTGGTTTGTCACAGTCTACCTTTTGTAAAAGCATGTTGTATTTTGACCCAATTACCATTGACCTCAATGTCCTTAACTACTTTTTCCTTCAAAATTTTTTCCAAGACCTTGCATACTACAGATGTCAAACTAACAGGTCTATAGTTACTCAGATCACCTTTTTTCCCTTTCTTAAAAATAGGAACTATGTTAGCAATTCTCCAGTTGTACGGTACAACCCCTGAGTTTACTGATTCATTAAAAATTCTTGCTATTCAGTGTGGGAAGATTCACGAATACAATGGCCTAAATTAAAAGGTGAGTTACATGTCGGTAAATGGTTTGTATGGGACTCTAAAATGCTGTAATTAGCACACCAAGGAGCCAGAAGTAGGTGATGCATTTAAGTGATGGGGAAGGTAAGAGGGAGGGCGAAGAGGCTATTTTAATATACACCTTCTTACAGCTTCCTGAGGTTGCTTTTCTTGCTGTATACCCTCAATTCAATTCCTCTTGATGTGTAAGTTACACCAACGTATTATCCCTTAGGCTCCCTTGCATCCAATTTTATACATCACTTCTGAATTTGGCCCTATGACTTCAGCAGCAGGGTTCCACTAATTGGCTAAATTCAACCTAAGGTCTGCCACCAGCTCGCAGACACATCAGGGAAGAATCCTGATTAGCTGATAGAGATGTTAGCTTTCCTCCTGGTAGATTCCAAGGGGTGGACTCCATTTCAAAAAGTGCTGTAAACAAAAACATGGAGAGAATGGTATCTATGTTTACAAAAATCATTATTTCTAATAAAGTATTATCGTCCCAGGAGCCTCTTATGATGTGTCATTTTCCTTATGCTATGTAAACCAAATGCCCTCATCTTTGCTTTGTGGCTCTTTCTTTGGGTCCACACAGAAGATAACACTCTCAGAGCATAATTGGTACCCCTGGTGCCATTTTTTCACTTATAACATGTCTCAGCTGCTCTAAGAAATTACAGTAGGGGAAATGTGTTATACACTGTGCTGTTAGGTGTGCAGAGATTGCAGTATGAAGTGCTGCATTTAAAGAGAGAGAAAACCATGTTTTTGTGTACCAGACCGAGGGGTTTTTAAGTGTGTTTTACTAATAAGCTTCTTGCACCTGATCCAATGCTCAGCGGAGTCAATGGAAGGATTCCTTTTGCCTTCAGTGGACAGTTCCACTGTGAATGCTGTTGCCTGCCTTTTTTGCATGTATAAAACAACATAATTCCATCATCCCTGGACTCAGATGCCTTCACTGGCTCTCAGCATTCAATTTGGGATTCCTTTAAAAATCACTCTCCTGGGTGCTGATCAAGCAGTCTTATTTTAGGAGGCCTGTAATGCCATAATGTCTGAGCACCATGTGGTATTTAATGTATTTATCCCGTAACATCCCAGTGAGATAGGAAGAAGAGCACTTTCCTGTATTACAGATTGGGAACTGAAGCACAGAGAGACTAGGTGGTTTGTTCAAGGTCACACAGGCAATTTGGGGATGGATAGAGACCTAAACCCAGGTCTCCTAAATTCTAGCTACTGTCCTAACCACTGGACCATTCTTCTTCAGATCACAGATGTCTGATGCTCGGTGCAGGATTGGGGCCATCATTTTCAAAAACTTCTCCATAGATTTTCTCTTTCTTATCTCAAGGACTTTACCTCTCTATAGTCCCGCCTCACTAGCATTCTCCCGAGTGCTAGGCCCCTCTTTTTCCCTTCAGACAAACTTAGCACTATTGATGTGAAACCTCTTTTCTTTGCACCTCCTGCCATTTTGAAGCAACTGCCTGTCTATTTCTCCTTCCTTGATGATCTCTGGCTCTTAAGTCTCAAAACATCTTCTCTCCCTTGACAATGCCTCTTTCCCTCTTCTATATTTAACTCTGTTACTGTGATATTTAACTCTACAGGGCATTTTGGTCTGCAGTTTGGAAAAGACACTGTATAAAATACAATACTCTAAACTTGCTGGTACATAGTGTAAATTATAAAAAGTCAAAATTTGGTGTGGGAAAATTCCACAGGTTTTATATAGTCAATGGATGATAGAGAGCACTGATACATGATGGTTATAATGTGAAATATGTACTAGTCAAGAAGGTTCAATGCAAATTAGGGACTCCAATTATAATTACCTAGCCATCCTCTTTAATGGAAGCATCTGGTGCTGAAAATCTAATTTTGTGGCAGTTCCCCCCCCAAATAGGCTGTTCTTTGCCATTTTTACAATAATTTATAAAGTTTCTGCTTCAAACAATCTGCTTATTCATTTTGTTGCTTGAAATGTGATTCTAAAATTGAAGGTGTACATGTGAAGTACTTGAATTAGTCATGCAGGGTGCGCTGGTTTTATTATGAAGCTAGACGCCTCGTTGATTTAAATAGTTACAATGGTACGCTTTTTTCTTATTTTGGTTGAGATTATTTTGTATTACGTTAGACTATAATTGTGTTATTCATAGGAATGAATTGTAGGGTCACAGTGTAGTGATGGTATGCATGTAACCATAGCTACTACTATTGTTCAATCTACTTTGCTTTTTTTATGCAGCTGTGAATATTTTTAGTGGTTACATTAGATTATATTTTTAAAGTAAGAAATCCTTAAAATATAAAAGTCTCCTCTAAACGAGAATCACTCCGAATTGTCCAGGCTGTGCTATTGAGTATGAAAAGAGGCTAGAGGGAAAAGTGAAAATTATCTGACTTAGAGGTGACAGGACAGCTGTTAAAAGCTGATGAAACTGGGTGATCACTTCTAGACATCACCACCACCTCACTTTGACCCTGACCCTGGGAGGTGGTGAGCACCCCCTGAAAAGTGCTGAGAGCATTAAACTGCAAAGGTAGCACCTTTGAGACTCTTTGGCCTGGTCTACACTGGGGTGGGGGATTGATCTAAGATACGCAACTTCAGCTATGAGAATAGCATAGCTGTAGTCGACGTATCTTAGATCGACTTAGATTGACTTACTTCATGTCCTCGTGGCGCGGGATCAACGGCCGCCGCTCCCCCGTCGACTCCACTTCCGCCTCTCATCCTGGTGGAGTTCCGGAGTCGATGAGGAGCGCGTTCGGAGATCGATGTATCGCATCTAGACGAGATGCGATACATTGATCCCCGATAGATCTAACACTACCCGCCAATCTGGTGGGTAGTGTACACATACCCTTTGTCAGTTAAAGCTCACTCCTGCTCCCAATGAAGTCAACGGCAAATCTCCCATTGATTTAAATGAGAAAGGAGTAGGGCCATTTATTTTCTAAGGGCCCAATCCAAAGCCCACTGAAGTCATTTGGAAGTCTTTCCATTGATTTAATAGGCTGTAAATCAGGCCGTTAATCAATAAAGTGAATGTTTTCCATCACATGGGGCCAAGTAGGGAGTCCTATCCCATTGACCAAACATGGAAGAATGGGGACAGCAGTGTGGTGCTACCAGGTTGGTAGCGTATAATAGGGGGAAAGAGGACAGGACATCCTGGGCATTCCATAAGGGATATAAGGTTGATGAAGAAGAGAGCCACACCAAAGTAGCCATGAGAGAGATGAAAATTGTCTTGTAAGGTAAGAGAAAAGACTATGTGCACCAAGATATGCTTATCCTGTACTTCTTAAGTGTTTAACTGTAAACAAAACCACCCATAATGGAATAAATATGACATTTGCAAACTACCACACTGTTCACATTGTCCGTATGTTTTGTCCTTTCCTCCACACTTTGTCACATCTACTTACACTGGAAGTTCTTCGGGGTAGGGTCTGCCTTTTTCTACATGTATGAATAACGCCTAGCACAACAGGGCCATAGTCTTGGGGGGAGCGTCTAAACATTATTGTAATACAATTATTATGTGTGAACTGCTAAAGTCTTGTTAAAATGAGAGCATTTGAGATAGTAAAAAAGACACCCCACGCATTTCCCATATAAATACCAAGGATTTCTTTTAACATGGTTTGCAATTGTAATTAATTAGGGACCAAATTATGGCATTTAGGCACTGCTCTGAATTGAGGGCAGATCAGAGCAGCCCTGCTCCAGGGGGGAGTTTATCACAAACCCCTCCAAATAGCCCCATACTTAGGGAAACAGTGATGGGCAGCCTGCTTCCCTCGGTGTCATTGGCCTGCTTCACTGGCTGGTGCGTGTGTGTGTTAGACAAGACCATGGCCCAGCCTCCTCCTCTATTTTCCCTCTTCAGAGTGATGTGCATACTGAGCACAGGGGATCTGTTTGTGCGTGGTTCCTTGCATGGCCCTCTCTCCTGCACATGCAGGGCAGTCACAATCTTATCCCAAAGGGTGCACTGGCCCAGACCTGGATTAAGAGTGGAAACCTTTATGCAGGCTCTATAGCAACAAGCAGAGCATTGTGACTTTGGACTCAATAAGGCGGAATACGAGAGTGATCATCTAGTAGTCGGGACTTTGTTAGAATAAGGAAAGAATATTAATACTAATGACTTTGCCTCCCACAACCTTCTACTGTCTGGTTTCCTGCTACAGATTTGAAGAAACAGTATACACATCGTCACAGAAACTGGTGGGGTATATGAAAAAAGAGTTTTCAAGCTCAGGCAGTTAGCAACAGAACCTCTGACAGAACAAAGACTTCAAGATATCTAGACTTCTACCATTTCCTTCAAAACAACTATGGCAGGATCCTCAGCAGGTGTAAATCAGCATTATTTCACTGAAGTCAACAGAACTAAGAATCTGTCCCCAAACACTTTGAAATATATATATATATATTTAGTCTTGCTATTAAGAAAGAGTCCATAAAACCAGTGGTTAATAGAATCAACCATCTCCAACAGGTAGAGATAATACATTGCCTTAAAAAGAAACAGAGCTCATCAATTATCACCGGCAACTCCCCTGCAAATTTTAGTACCATTTCGTGTTCTAGTTTTTGAAAAAAAGAACTTTCCTTAAAATATATTTTTACTATTTCTTCCTTTGTATGCGAGATTAAGATATTTTAGCAGATGCATGTTACAAACCCATTAAGATATCAGATGAGAATTTTAAGGTGATAATGTAACTTATATTATCTAACTCATACCAGCAGCAGCCAGGCCATGGAGTTGTGGGGATTGGTTGAAGAATAGTAATTCTAAACTAGCTGTACTCATGAGTGCAATTAACTGAGAACAGACTCCAGGGAATTAGGAGATTGCTGCTGCTGACTATAAAATGGTTATAAAGTTTCGCTGTATGGATAAATACAAAAATGAGACATTAAATATACTAGAACTATCTCAGCTCTCCTTATCAATGTTTATGACTACTGACAACAAGCGCATATGCGGTATGACATGAAGCTCGAACTAGCTTTACATATAGAATTTTCTATTCCGCTCACACTCTGCAGAGATAGGATTGCTTTCTGATTGATTGCTTATGAGTACAGTTTTAGCTTTGATGCTTTTCTTTTAAAGTCACATTTTGTTTCCTTGCAGTCTGTTCTCTCACAGTTCATGCTCCCTCACTAATATTTTAATCAGTGCTCAAAAGAAGGGGAGGATAAATTGCTGGTTAATACTATGTTCAGGCTAATGTGCAGGCTCGCCAACCATTGGGCCACAATCAATCTTAATGTCTGCCCCCTGGGCTTGACTGGCTGAAAAGTTATTGTGCCCAATACCTGCCAGGCCGTAACCAATTCAAAGATATCCTCACTTAAGGTACCTTCTTCCTATCTCCTGTCAGCTCCCCTGTTCTACCAGATTACGGAGACAAAAACAGTAGGAAGATGAATGAAAAGAATCAAACCCCTAACCTTAAAGTTGAGTGTAATTTTACTTCCATTTTATCACTCCATTCTTTTTCATTGCTCTCACTTCTCACCTTCATCTCCATGTTATTTTGCTTTTCTTTTGACCTAGCTACCTTTTAGTATTTTATTTTTTCCCTCTTCCCTTCCCACTTTGGTTCCCCATATGCCTCTAGGCACCCCATCTCTTCTCCCCTTCCCATTGTCACTATACTCGCCCTAGTTTTCACATTTTTTCTTTCCCATACAAAGTGTTACTATCTGTCTTCCCTCACTCTAAGCTCAGGTTTCTGGTTTTATGCCCATCTCTCTTTCATCTGTCCTTCTATACTCTCTCTTTCCCAATCCACTTTCTCCCCTCTCTAAGTGCCTCAGTTTTATGCCTTTCCTTGCTTGTCCTCCTTCCCAGATCTCCTTTATTTTTTTCTTGTAAATCCTATTTTTCCCCTGTACATTTTTTCTCTCTGTTCACTAATTACCTCACCTTTAATTCTCTCAGCTTCCTGCCAAACTGTCTTTTCTTTCTCTCAGTCTCCCCTTCTTTATTTCCCTCTCTTCCAGCTTGACTCTCCCCATAATTATAAATCTGTTCCCCCCATGGTAACCCTTATCTTTTTTCTCTTTGTGTCTTTACTTCCTTTCATCCCTGGTTCTCCGTGAGTTCCCTCTGAACTCTCTCTCCTCCTTTAAGTCTTTGATTCTTCTTGTGGTTTTTTTCCTTTAACTCGCACCTAACTTACTTCTCTCTCCTCCTCTATAATTGACTCCCTATTAATTCTCTTTAAACTCTTCACTTAATTATCTCTCTCCCCCCGCATTATTACTTGCCTCTGTGCCTCCCCAGCCAGAGTCTCAAGACCAGAGAAGGACTGGGAGGCAAGATTCCATTACTCAGGATGACTCCCTCAGAGCCTAGCTTTTTAGCTGTGTATTGGGATAGAATTTACCCTAATAGTTCAGGGCCAGATCCTGAAATGTTGTCTTTATTCATGCAGCCCCCTCCCCCTCAAAATTCCCTGTTAATTGTTGTCTGATTTAGGACTTTGTTAAAGACTGACTCAAGATTTCAGGCTTTGGCCCAATGTTAGGAAGATGACCAAGATGATTACACAAGACATGCATGTCCATGTGCATAATACACTCTGAGAAAGGATTTGTCTGTACCAAAACACTGATGCTTCACTTAGAGATGCATAGCATACATTAAACCCTTGAAGATGGTGTGCCGCTCCTGTGGCTTTTCCTAATCACAATGCCCTGGTTTATTACTGGGTTCATACAGCGGGTTAGGCAGACTGATGTGTTCTCTTTTCACTACTCTGAGATTTATGTCACTCTGAAGAGTCACAGATGTATTGACCCTTCTCTGGCTGATTTGTGCAGCTCTACTTGTGGAAAGCAGCTGTGAAGCTAGCAGAACTGTCCCCAGGAGGGTTTGCACTGCAGATGGTCTGGATCTGCCATAGCCGCTGTCAAACTCATCTCCACCCAGGGGACATTCTTAGGGGATAGTAGTGTGATTACAGAGTCCCTACAGCCTGGCAGTCTCTGCCCATGAAAAAGGCCCATTGGGGCTGCTAGACGTACAATAGAGGCCTGAGGAAATGTGGTCTAGAGGAACGAGCACTGGCTTGGGAATCAGTACAGCCTACTCTGATCATTTCTGCCACTGGCACATTATTCTTATTATGCTAAGTGACAAAAACAAACAAACAAAAAAACATATGCACATATCCATTTTTAGCTGCACAATTCTCTTTTCTAATTACACTGTAAATATTCCAGCAGTGACAATGGATTTATTTTTGCCAGGTTTTCTCCTTTGTCTCAAATGTGCCGGATTTTGTGGCTAGAATGGACAGCATCAAACTTTACATTAGCAGAAGATAGATTACCAGACCCAGTGTTTTCAAAGCAGTTGTGTCCCCATTGAGTTATTAATCCTGCATCAGCATGTGGAGGATGGACTACATGACCTCTTGAGGTCACTACCAACCCTACATCTCTATGATTCCATGTGCACAGATGGAGCAATTGCATCTGTAAGTGATCAGCTAGCTACACAGCTGCCTGAGGTGCAAGTATGAATATACAATACTTGGGATAGCTCAGTGGTTTGAGCACTGGCCTGCTAAACCCAGGGTTGTGAGTAGTTCAATCCTTGAGGAGGCCACTTAGGGATCTGGGGCAAAAAAATTGGTCCTGCTAGTGAAGGCAGGGGGCTGGACTCGATGACCTTTCGAGATCCCTTCCAGTTCTAGGAGATTGGCATATCTCCAATTATTAAATTAAACAATTGTGCCTGCTCAGCTACGATTTTGCAGGGCTTTTTGTGGGAACAACACATTGCATCCATATTTGAATTTTTTGTCAGCAACATTTCACATGTAATTAGGAAAGACAGGTGAAAGATCAGTCAACAGTTTGGAGAGGCAAACAGACTTATGAATACAATCCTCTCTACTTACTCATACAGTGTAAAGAAAGTTATGGATAATCGTGCAGGCCTTAAAGTGGCCATGTAAATCTTGGCCTTCTGTCAGATGCTTTCTAGAGATAGGCCTAATAGTTCACCTTCCAGGGTTAGTTAGGTACTGCTGCTCCGGGCTCAGAGATTCATTTAGAGAATGATTTATTTTTAGGGTTGTGCAAAAAGTTTATCTAGAAGAGTAACTCACCCAAAGTCATGATGGGTTTGGGTTCTAGCCAATCCCATGAACAAACAATCCAGGTCCACAAGGTTTAACTGTGGATAGGCTGTTGAAGTTCATGTTGCTATCCCTCCATCTCAGGATCTGTCAGTCAGTGAGTGGCCAAGTTCCCATGTTTGACCCATTCTGTTCAGGCTAACAGCTGTTGCAATGAGACACAGGAGACATTGTCAGTTACAGCGATCTTTTAAAGGATGTACTTCCTGTTCCCAGGGAAGACCCTTTCTGGTCCCTTCTCTCCTGAAGCTAAGAGAGAGGGAATGACTATATATATACCTGCTCTCTGGAAAGAGAGAGGCCACAAGTCTTAGGCATCCATCCCCTCCCAATAAGGTTGAGAGGTGGAGGAAGGAAGGCATCTCTAAGGCCTGTAAGAGGACAGATGTTCTCCATGGAGGAAGTGATTGGAGTTCTTCAAATGAGGGATGGTTCTACAGAAATCACACTTACAAATGAACTTGCAGTGGGCAGAAGCCACAGAAACCACATAAACTGATCCTTGGAAAGTTCATTCAGATCTATTAATTTCCCACCACAAAATTGCTTTTCTATCACTTTGATCTAGAGAGTTAGACTCCTAGGTTGAATAAATGGCTCTGTGCAAACTGTCATTTATATTTATTTTTTTCTTGTTGACAATCTTCTGTTTTCTGATGAGTTGCATTGTGCTTTTAAAAGCATCAATTTTAGGAAGCTTAGTGTTACATACAGACTCAATATCAGGCTGGTGTCAATTCTCTGCTCCTATTAGCTATGATAATTTGGAAAAACCACAGAGCAGATCCAAGTGACAAATTTATTTCCAAGAAATCCCCACCTGTATTATTCCAATTCAGTATTATTTCTAATCTAATCAATACTTTATATACACATTAATAGAATTCAAATAAATTATGTCAAAACAACTTTGAAACATTCTGATTTTTTATGCTTTCTGATGGGAAAAATCCTCAGCAGATGTAAATTGGAGTAACTCCACTGAAATTAATAGAGACGTGCAAGTTTTCACTAGCTGAAGATCTGGCTTGTTATTGTCATTAAACTTTAATCCATGTTGGAAAGTATCATTAAGATGACAGATTGTATTACACTACTCACTCAGGGTCACATCCTGAATTTCTTACAGTTTTTTTCAGTCTTTATTTAGATTTTATTGGGTGTTTTACCTTAGTAAGGACTGAGTAAAAACTGAGTAAAGACTGACTAGGAATAAAAAACAGTGACAAATTTTTATACAAGAATGGGCCAGTTGATTTGGTTTATACTCCTGTTTTTCAAAGTCTTAAACTCAAGTGAATTCCCATTAAGTCCATAGGATATTGATTATGGAAGGACCTCTATGTAGGCCCCTAGTAAATATTTATTTATTTACTTTACCTGTATAAGAGCTATATTCTGTTTTCATCTATACTGTTGCAAATCTCTACTATTTCTACTAAAGTCCCCTGAGTTACTCTGGATTTGAACTTCAGGTAACTAGGGGCATAATTTGGCCTGAGAATATTAGTAATCACTTTCTTTTAAACACAAGTCTAATTATACAAGGACCATAAAATCCTTAACCTAGCTTTTACTCAACTCTTAATCAGGCCCACCTCTAATTGACTTTAAAGAGAATTTTGCCCAGAGAAAGGCTGAACAAGAACCAATTAATGACTTTCAGGATCTCTCCCATTGATAATATTACTAATGGCTACTATTGGTCTCTAACCGAGAAAAATGTTAACATTATTGTTACTTTAGGAAAACAACCGTCCATCACTGAAGAATGCTTCTGAAGTATGTATGCATCACTAAAGGCTATGCTACAGTCTCTCAGCTGGATTCAGACAATTTCATACATACACGTTGCAGCTGATTTTGAATGAGTAATTTGCCTTTCTTAGCCCTCACAGGCTATTAGCTAAAAAGAGGTTTGTGTTTAAAATCTCTTGCCCCATGACCCTTCAGATGTATACCTTATTGGATGAGATTTCATGTTATGACAACTATTTGCATATCAATCTTTGTTTAGATGTAGAAAGAGGAAATGCAAAAAATCAGCAAATGCCCTTTACATGGACCATTTCCTCTCAGCCAATAAGTCGCTACGCCACATAATGAAATGTGACAATTCATTCATATGTGAAAGATATAGTGTTGTTAGTCTAATTACACTGACATCATGGATTCACTATATTGTTGTAAACTAAAGATAACCATGCTGCTATGACAGAACGTTGTACTAGCTTTTGCCATAACTGATCTAATTGCAAATCCTTGGACTCAGACACATGATACTCCCTGGAAGATTGAGAGTCCAGAAGCTGATACATACACTGCACAGTATACTTTATACTCTACTAATGATCAACAATCAGTCTGAGAAAGATGTCATCTTATCCCGCCATTTTAATTTTCTATAATATTGTAAGAACACAATGTTTTGAGAGACACATCAGAATAAAAATTGCTTATAGAGAAGTTTGCAGTCTAAACCAGCTATGGGTTATGGGGCTTGATTCACCCCCATGAGCCCAGAGTAATGCACTTTGCACTGGGAATCAAAGCTGCCCCTGAGATGGAGAGCAGGCAGTGGTGTCACTGCCATCCTCCACCAGACCATGGCAATCTTTGAACTCTGGCTATGAGTTCGAGTGACTTCTGCTGGCAGAGGCTGCCCAGGAGAACTATGAATTAGTGCATCTCATGTGCCCTGAACCAGCCCACTTTGTGTGCTGAACTGGATGGTTCTGGGCCCCAGTGGAACAGGGCTTGTGGAAAATTTGCATTACTACACCCATAATCTAGGTAGACTTTCCACTGGTGAGGAAAGGAAGGAACCAATTCCTAAGGTACATTTATTTTCGGTTAGACTTTAATACAGTTAGAACATAAATTCTGATTACACCAGGGATCGGCAACCTTTGGCATGCGGCCCATCAGGGAAATCCACTGGCGGGCTGGGATGGTTTGTTTACCTGCCGTGTCCACAGGTTCGGCCAATCGCAGCTCCCACTGGCTGCGGTTCACCGTTCCAGGCCAATGGGGGCTGCGGGAAGCAGCAGCCAGCACATCCCTCGTCCCACGTTGCTTCCCGCAGCCTCCATTGGCCTGGAACGGTGAACCGCGGACAGTGGGAGCTGCAATTGGCTGAACCTGCAGACACTGCAGGTAAACAAACTGTCCCGGCCCACCAGCTGATTTCCCTGATGGGCCGCGTGCCAAAGGTTGCTGATCCTTGGTATAAGCAGAATAATTGTTTTTGATTTTTCCTCTCTCTGACCCCTGCGCATGTTAGACTTATGGGCTGAGGTGTTCAAAGGAGCCCAAGAACATCAGGTGACAAACTACCATTACATTTCAATAGTAATTGGACATCTAGTGCCTTAGCCACCTTTGAAAATTTCAGTCATATTAATTAAGGACTTGTCTACATGGGGATGCTGGCTGGCAGAACTATAGTGGTATAATTATATTGCTGTCTCTAGATCAGTATAACTCCCCATGTGGACAGGCCCTCCAGTATCTGGTTCCAAGGCACTGGCAACCAAGAAATAGTCCCAATAAAATGTTCTAAAACCTTTGTAAAATGTTCCAGAAGTAGCATTTCTGTAACATATGTGATGTATACAAGATACATGATGTAGTAGTATGGTATATTATTTTTTAACTCCACAGTCCACTCATGACTTCACCACTTGTGAGTAATGCAACCGTCCTAAATTAATGCCAACAACACCTTTATACCTCACCACACAAGCTTAGGTTCCCTATGTTTGTAGGGATGCCTCTCACACATCTATTTCATATTTCACATCTATTTCCACATGGGGAGTTATACTGATCTAGAGACAGCGAACCACGGCCAGTGGGATCAGCAATAGGCTGAACCTGCAGATGAGGCAGGTAAACAAACCGGCCCAACCCGCCAGAGGCTTTCCCTGAACAAGCGGCGAACCGGCTTTGAGAACCATTGATCTAAACCAAAACTTTTCATGAAAATATAGCAGTTTTGATTAAACTTTCATTGGGAAGGTTTCTCAAGTCTAGGATGGAATTTCTGGTCTAAACCAGAGCAAGAGACTGCTCCGGATAACCGATAGCCTGGCAGTTAGGGCATGGACCTGGTCTGACCCAGGCAGGGCAAGGACTTGAACCTGAGTCTCCGACATCTCAGCTGACTGTGCTAATCACCAGGTTATTGAATACCTTAAGGTCTCATACTCTCATTTTTTTCATAAAAAATTTCTAAAGGCCATGGGTTCATTCCTCGTCAGAATGGAAACATATGACAAAACATTGGGGGTTTTCACAAAACAGAAATCTTGTTTTCACAATGTTCTGGCAGTGCAAAGGGATCTTGGTCAGCATAATCTGCATCCACTTGAAGGCCCTTTACATTGACAGAGTGGCATAAAAGGGCTCTAGTGTAAATAGGATCCAGGCCTATGGTCTTGCAGTTCCCAATACCTCACATATCATGCAAAGCATCTTTGTTAAATAATTATTTAAATAACTAATATTAGTTTAGGCAACAATAAGTCAAATGGGCAGTTCATGTACTGTAGTCTCCCAGTAACTCCTTAATGAATTCTTTCATGTCTAGAACTGGTTGGAAATTTTCCAGCAAAACTTTTCATGCACTGAGAAACCTGAGTTTTGGTCAGCTCTATTCATGTATCCTTCTCACTATTCCATAGCTTAAAATCCCAGTATTCTAATTGTTTTGTCTATTTGCCATTGGTGAAAGTATTCTATTTTCCCTACGTCTAAAAGAAGGGAAATTTCACTCCCATCCAGACTGAGGTCCTGAACATTTTCAGACAAATGCTTAAAGACCACATTCTCCCTATTTAAGTTCCTCCTCTTCCCCCAGATTTAATTGGACAAGGAATTGTTCACTTCCTTCCTTAAACAGTTGACTAGAGTTACTGTGCATGGTTGAACATCTGTCTTGTTTTCCCTAGAGGTGGCTGCATTTCTGGGCTGGGAGAATTGATTAAAATTTGTAAAGCCCTTTCATTTATATGTTTTATAAATATAAGATATAGTTGTTGCTTTTATTAATAATACTATTAACAAACTGCTCTAAATATCATTTGAATATATCAGTTGTAGCTCCTTCAGAGAAAGCTCCTTTCTTACTCTGACATTTCTTGTGTCTAGGCCACATTGCACATTTATACTTATTATACTTTGATTCAAACTTTTCTTCTTGGGACATTGTACGTTCCCATCCATTCAGGAATGAGTCATAAACAAACCTGGCTTGATAAGCAGGCATTTTTGTGGTGTTTACATGCTTATATATCTTTTCTATTCATGCAATTTGTACTCAGCGCTTAGAGCCATCTATATCTTATGTCTCACTTTTGAACTGAGTCTCCTCTGCGAAACATGAATAAAACACTAGTTCGCTTCTCTGGCATAAAGTCAGCCCATAATACAATTCTTATTTGAAAGGACCCCTAAGCTGCTGAATATGATAAGACTAAACTAATCTTTTGAAACATTTACAGAAAACTATCACACTTTTCAATTTGAAAAATAGCATGTCAAACTGTAATATCAAGACTGTGAAGAATGGAAATGTCTGATTTTAGCTGTTATATAAAATGCATATTTGAAAAAGTCCTGATAAATAAAGCTTGTGGTTGCTACTTAGTCAGATCCAGGGGTTCAAGTTGCTTTAAAGAAAAATCTGATCCACATAGTAGGACAGTTGTTAGCCCTCTGACTCTGCCTGGGGATTGCTACTTTCATGGAGCTTTATCGTCACTTTTTCCACTCCTTTGGATTTGGGGCTCATATTGCAACCAGCTTGAAAGCAACAGAATCAAAGATTCAACAATAGATACAGAAGTTGTACACAAAGGCCTGGTCTACACTAGGACTTTAATTCGAATTTAGCAGCATTAATTCGAATTAACCGCGCACCCGTCCACACCAGGAAGCCATTTAATTCGACCTAGAGGGCTCTTTAGTTCGAATTCGGTACTTCACCCTGACGAGGGGAGTAGCGCTAAATTCGACATGGCTATGTCGAATTAGGCTAGATGTGGATGCAAATCGAATTTACTAGCTCCGGGAGCTATCCCACACTGCACCACTCTGTTGACGCTCTGGACAGCAGTCCGAGCTTAGATGCTCTGACCAGCCACACAGGAAAAGTCCCGGGAAAATTTGAATTCCTTTTCCTGTCTGGACAGTTAGAATCTCATTTCGTGGTTGGACATCAGGGCGAGCTCAGCAGCACCGGCAGCGATGCAGAGCTCTCCAGCAGAGGAGTTCATGTAATCTCTGAATAGAAAGAGGGACCCAGCATAGACTGACCGGGAACTCTTGGATCTGATCGCTCTGTGGGGCGAGGAGTCTGTGCTTTCGGAGCTGCGCTCCAAAAAACGGAATGCAAAGACCTACGAGAAGGTCTCCAAAGCCATGAGAGACAGAGGATACAGCCGGGATGCAACGCAGCGCCGCGTGAAAATCAAGGACCCCAGACAAGGCTACCAAAAAATCAAAGCGGCAAACAGACGCTACGGAGCCTGCCACCACTGCCCCACCAGTGACCATGGACTCTGATGATGGGACAGTGTCGACGGCCAGTTCCTCGGCGATGTTCGCGGACGGGGAAGATGAGGAAGGGTTTGTGGAGGATGAGGCAGGCGACAGCGCTTAAAATGCTGGTTTCCCAGAGAGCCAGGATCTCTTCATCACCGTCACGGAGATCCCCTACCAACCGTCCCCGGCCATTAACCCGGATCCTGAATCAGGGGAAGGAGCAGTCGGTAAGTGCTTTAACCATGTAAACTTTTATTCTTAATATAACAGGAATCTGAAGTATGTGAAAAGGAGGTCTCTCTATATATGGGGATAGAACAGAAATCCTCCTGGGAGATCTCCACGAAGCTCTCCTGGAGGTAATCGAAAAGCCTCCGCAGGAGGTTCCTGGGGAGAGCTGCCTTATTGGGTGCTCCGTGGTAGCACACTTTTCCGCGCGAAGCTTTCATGAGGTACTCAGGGAACATTGCCTCCCCGAGCACGGCTGCATAGGGCCCTGGTTTGTGCTGGCTTTCACGCAGCATGCGCTCTCTATCTCCTTCAGTGACCGTCCTCAGGGTGATCTCGCTCGGAGACTCCTGCATCTAATTAGGGGAATTACTGTAATGTTACGCCTGGTCCAAAGTATTTTTAAAAAATCTCCGGACAGACGGCATAGCAGAGACTCAGCATGCTGCTGCGTGACGAGCGTAACGGAAAGCCAAAGAATCAAATGGACGCTCATGGAGGGAGGGGGGACTGAGGACGCAAGGTATCCCACAGTTCCTGCTGTCTCCGAAAAGGATTTGCATTCTTGGCTGAGCTCCAAATGCTTCTAGGGTCAAAAACAGTGTCCGCGGTGGGTCAGGGCATAGCTCGGCAATTTACGCAGCCCCCCACCCACCCTCAGAAGTGAAAGGGAAAACAATCCTCTCTTGACTCTTTTACATGTCACCCTATCTTTACTGAATGCTGCAGATAGACGCGATGGTGCAGCACTCAACACCAACATCCTTGCTCCCCCCACGCTATGGATGGCTGATGGTACAATAAGACTGATATCCATCGTCATCATCAGCCTATTGGCACATGGGGCAGTGCAAAAGGACTGGTAACCATGCTGACTAGCATCTGTTAGGTCGATCAAGGGCGCCTGGCCCTAATTTTTCCTGGTAGATGGTACAGTATGGCTGATAACCATTGTCATCATAGCAACAGGGGGCTGAGCTTCATCAGCCCCCACCCTTCATGTGTAAAGAAAAGATTCAATTGCCCCTGGACTAGCAGCAGGATGCTGGGCTCCTCTCCTCCACACTCCTTAATGTCCTATCTGGACTATCATAGCAACTGGAGGCTGCCTTCCACTCATTTCTCACTAACAAGTCACTGTGTCTTATTCCTGCATTCTTTATTATGTCATCACACAAGTGGGGGGACAATGCTATGGTAGCCCAAGAAGGCTGGGGGAAGAATGGAATGAACAGGTGGGGTTGTTGCAGGAGCACCCCCTGTGAATAGCATACAGCTCATAATCTATGCAGGATCTGACACAGAGCAGCTGTGCTCTCTGGTTCTCTGATACAGTGGTTCTCTAGTACACTTGCCCATATTCTAGGCAGGACTGATTCTATTTTTAGATACCAAAAAGGAGGGATTGACTCAGGGAGTCATTCCCAATTTTGGCTTTTGCGCCCCTGGCTAAGAGCAGCCAGGGGCACTTATGACAGCAGCAAATGGTGCAGTGCAAAAGGACTGGTAACCATGCCCATCTTATTACCAATTTATGGTATGGTAGATGGTACAATATGGCTGGTAACCATCTCTGCTGTCATGCAAAAGCAAAAGCATGCTGCTGTGTAGTGCTGCTGGACCGCCTCTGTCAGCGGCATCTAGTACACATACGGTGACAGGCACAAAAGGCAAAACAGGCTCCATGGTTTCCACTCTGTGGCGTCTGCCAGGGCAATCCAGGGAAAACGGGCTTGAAATGATTGTCGGCTGTAGCTTTCCCGGAGGAAGGGATGACTGACGACATTTACCCAGAACCACCCGCGAAAATGGTTTTTGTCCCATCAGGCACTGGGATCTCAACCCAGAATTCACAGAGACAGAGTAGACTGTGTTTATTGTTCGCAAAAATGTATCTTTGCAAGGAATTCACTCCCTTTTTCCCATCACACAGCTTCGACTGTGTCCAGACCCACCACAGCATCCCCCTCACAGAGGCTGGCAAAGATTAGGCGGCAAAATAAAAAGACACGGGATGAGAAGTTCGCTGAACTTATGGGGTGCTCCCGAGACGAGGCGGACCAGCAGAGCCAGTGGACGGAGACCCTCTCTCTGTACCAGCGCTCACACAGCGAACAGGAGGAGAGGTGGCGTGAGGAAGACAAGCAGGCGACTCAAACGCTGCTTGGACTAATGAGAGAGCAAACGGACATGCTCCTGCGCCTTGTGCATGTTCTGCAGGACCTCAGGCAGGAGGACAGAGCCCCCCTGCAGTGTATCTGCAACCGCCCTCCCCTGCCACAAAGTCCCATACCCCCCTCACCCAAAATAACCAGAAGGAGGGGCGCCAGAGGCCGTGAAAACTGTCACTGCACCCCAGCAGAGTGCTCAAGTACCCAAAAGCTCTCATACCCTAAATTTTGAGAAGTCCTTTCCTTCCCACCTCACCCAAGCCCACATCCCAGTTTCATCCCCTAACTGTCTAGTTGATAATAAAAAATACTTTTCTGTTAACTACTGTTTCCGTCATGTTGTCATGGGATCTCACCCCCACTTTGAGCTTGTGGGTTCAAAGATGGGGACCCGCATGTATTCTGCCACCATGTCCTATGGGATCTCACCCCCACTTTGAGCTTGTGGGTTCAAAGATGGGGACCCGCAGGTATTCTGCCACCACCCTAACCCTTAGGGTAGGGTTCCTTCTCGCTGCCACCACTCAATTAGGAAATGTGAATTGAGACACAGTCCTTCCCCAAAATCCTAGGGGATTCCAAGAGCCCCAAATCCATGGAGTTCTTACACCCAGGAGAAACAAACCATTCCCCCTGCTTCCTCCCCCCTCCCTTTTCCTAGGAGAGATACCGGGATCCAACTACAGAGGGATACCTCCCCCTCCCCTTTCCCTGAGAATCCACCCAAGGAAAGACCAACAAGTCCTTAATAGAAAAGAATTTATTAAAGAATAAAAAGAAAATACAGAATCTCTATGAGCCCAGGCTGGACACTCATAGGGTATAACCTTATCAATCTCTGGAGAGAATCCCCTCTCCCCCTTTTCTCAGTAAAAGTAATATCAGCAAACAGGAATAAAGCATTTCCTTTAGCAAACACACAATTGCAAATATAGAAATCAAATCATAAGACTAATTCGCCTTTCTAATTAATACTCACTATTAATTAGTAGAAACTACTCCAGGAGAACTTGGAGACATGACTGTCCTCTGTTAGATCCAAAAACAGTTCTCACCAGACAAAGGCTTCCCTCCACAGAGATTTGAAAAAATCTTATCTCTGATTGGTCCTCTGGTCAGGTGGTCACCAGGTACTGCATGTTAACCCTTTACAGGTAAAACAGACTTTAACCCTTAACTATCTGTTTGTTTATGACACATGTTCTTTTAGAGGAGACTGTGTTTGAAGGGGGGGAAGGGGGTTGGTAATTTGACAGGACAATCACCTTTACCAGGGTACAGACATGGGGGCAGGATCAGCAGCAGGTCACACACACACTGCAGTCAGTATGCACCCTGGTCGGTATGGGAGGTGGTTTGCAGGTTCTGTGTGGGTGGGGGGGTACGTGACTTTGTAGCGGGTGAGGGGGGTTACAGATCTCATGCAACGGTCCCTGTCCTGGACCACAGAGCCACGCAGCAGAGGAATCTGTATCCGTCCTCCCCCGCCAAAAGGCCACATAGCCCCCGCACACAGAGTCCCAAAAAGGAGGGATGGCAGGCTCCATTGAAACATCCAGTCCGGCACTGCAGACTGCTCTGGGAGCAGGAGCCTGTCATTCCTCGAGTTTACAGGCGGTCTTTACATCACTGCACACCCTACCCAGCACAGTCCGTGTCCCAGTTTCAACCCTGTAACGCAAAGTCATCAATAAAGAAACCTTTGTAAAGTTACAGTGGAACATGTATTTTATTTTTAAACGTGTGTTGGAAGTTGGGGAAGCGGGGTGGGCGGGGTATGTAACTGCAGATGCTAGTCAACAGTAACTTGGTCAAGAAACAGGGGCAGGTTCAGCTTCTCTGTAAAGAAACTGAACAGTCTCAGGTCACGCTGCTCACTGCTCGCTGGTACTTGAAGAGTTCCTTGTCGCTGTGCAAGGCGCCTGCACAGAGCTTCACGACCCAGGGCATTAGCGGGTAGGCTGGGTCCCCGACGATCACTATAAGCATCTGCACATCCCCAAGACTTATTTTGTGGTCCGGGAAGAAACTACCTTCCTGCAGGCATCTAAACAGACCAGAGTTCCTGAAAACACGCACGTCATGAACTTTGCCTGGCCACCCGACGTTGATGTTGGTAAAACGTCCCCCATGGTCCACCAGTGCTCGCAGCACCATTGAAAAGTAGCCCTATTTCTCAGCAGCTGACTGTGGAAGAGGTGGACGATAAGGTGCGAGGAGTTGACAACGGCCATAACTGCAGCGGGATCCGTGCTCAAAGTGCTGTGGCGCCCGCGCTGTCACTGAGCAGAAAAGTGCACGAACAGATTGCCCGCAGGCGCTTTCAGGGAGGGAGGGAGAGCGGGAGGGAGGGCGTGATTGACGGTTCAATGATGACAGTTACCCAAAACCACCCTCAACACGTTTTTCCCCCCACCATGCATTGGGGGGAAATCCCAGAATTCCAATGGGCAGCGGGGAGTGCGGGAACTGTGGGATAGCTTCCCACAGTGCACCGCTTCCAAAGTCGACGCTGGCCCCGTTACTGTGGACTCACACAGTCGAACTAGTGTATTTAGTGTGGATACACAACTTCGACTTCATAAGGTCGATTCCACAAATTCGAATTAAGTTGATTCGAAATAGTCTTGTAGTGTAGACATACCCAAAGTGTGCAACTCTCTTTGTGACAATGTGACCATCTAGATTTTGGTTCTGCCTGTTGGTAAACTCATCCCACCAAAACTGCACAAGAAAACTTGTACCAAAATATTCACAAACAGGGAATTTTGGGTCCATTGCCAAGAGACATCTAAAACAACATACACAATTATTTTTATGACTAAATAAACTTCATTTGGAGAGAAACTCACTAATAGAAATTCAGTCCATGGGCAGAGAGATCAATTAAATCCCACTTCAGTGGTGCATATGCTTGGGGCTGGATCTCTGTCAATTGTGAAGTAGAAGTACTTCATAAAGGTAATTATTATTAATTCTTATTGGTACTACAATAGAGCATAGAGGTTCCAAACCTATCCTTAGACCAATTGTGCTAGTGTTAGGACATTGAATCAGGGAAACCTGAATCATGTGATTTAGGTGACTGGTGACAAATTTGCATGGTGAATTTTGACTTGAATAATCACCTGAATATTCACAACTATCATTCCATACTTCATATACATTCCAGCAAGCTAGTTATCATACAGTTTCAAATAACAAGTTCATAAAAGAATTGTGATCTGTTTGCAAACAATTCACACAGAGAAAAGGCTAAATTTCCTTAAAACGTAGTTCACAACTAATACTTTGGCCAGGTCTAGTAAACATTATTCCCTGTGTTTTAATAAAAGTACCTGATAATAAGTATATCAGATTGTATATGGACAACATTTGTCGCTTCACCTCCCACACATACACTCCCACACATGCAATACACTCCAAACAGTTTTAGCATGCTCACTTACTAGGTTAGCTGGGTAACATTGCTGAATATTGAATTTTTGATGAATTTTTTCTTCAAAAAATTATTTTTGATTGGGAAAAAATCCCTTCAAGATGTTGAACAGTTTTTTTGTTGTAAATATTAATGTTCTTCAACCATGCGTATTAACTAGTGATATCAAACCCAGTACTGCAAACCCTACTGACACGAGTGATCATTATTTACATTAAGAATCTCATAGACTTCAATGGGATTACACATAGATTCATAGATTCATAGATTCTAGGACTGGAAGGGTCCTCGAGAGGTCATCGAGTCCAGTCCCCTGCCCTCATGGCAGGACCAAATACTGTCTAGACCATCCCTGATAGACATTTATCTAACCTACTCTTAAATATCTCCAGAGATGGAGATTCCACAACCTCCCTAGGCAATTTATTCCAGTGTTTAACCACCCTGACAGTTAGGAACTTTTTCCTAATGTCCAACCTAAACCTCCCTTGCTGCAGTTTAAGCCCATTGCTTCTTGCTCTATTCTTAGAGGCTAAGATGAACAAGTTTTCTCCCTCCTTATGACTAAGGCTAATTGCATGAGTCAGGATTGGTAAGATTTTTGTGGATCCTTAACTTTCTAAAATCATCTCCTTTCCAATTAATTGAACTTGTACATATGTAAATGAATGGCATGTAGGTCATTGGAATTTATCTAACCTCCTTAGATGCCAAGAGTCTTGTTCTCCTGCCGGAAGAAACTAATAACTCCCACTGACTTCAGGGGAGTTCCAGAAGGAGAATAGGGATTTAGGATTTCCCACTTCCTGGCTTCCCTATTCACCTAATTTACATCGGCTAAAGTAAAATTTAAACATATATATAATTAGTGATGTTATTTGACTGCAAAACTAGCTTCTAATTTGTAAAGAGCAGCATGTGTAAATCTGAGTTATGCATCATGAAGGTAACAATAGTATATTTTACCTTTATATAAAGAACGTATTAAGAGGTCAACCAACATGAAAAAAAAAACATCATTCTAACTGTCTTAGAAAACTGGCATATATTTCTGAATCAATACACACAACATGTGAAGCTATGTTACAGTGTACTCTGTGTCATTATCATCACTTATATAGTGCCATAGGTGTGCCTGGTGTTCTACAGACAGATAAAAAAGGACAGCTCCTTACCTCAAGGAGCTTGCCATCTAAATTAGCACAGCAATGGATGACAATAAACAAAGGGAGGAGGTGGGAGAATGTGGAGGACAAACGTGAGATAATTGCTTGTTTGGTACATACTCTATTAGTTCCTATTTTGTTTTTGGTTAAAATTAATAAACTAGATCTATTAAAGTGTGGGGGCAGTGTCTGCAATGAAGGATTGTGAGTGTAACAGGGTGCCTTGCCTGAGGGCTGGAGCGTCTGGGGCTAAGCCTGATTACAAGATCAGCCCCACCTGAGAGGAATCAGGTGATACCACTCTAAAAGCAGCAGGAAGCTGTAGAGAAGAGTGTGGTTGAGAGAGTAGTTGAGACTGCCAGAAGCAGGAAGCTCAGGAAATGGATAATTATGTTCTGGGTCTGGTGGAAGGAGGGACTGCATCCAGTTTTAAAAACTGTTGAAAAACTTGGCTTGTTTTGGATTTTTGTGTTCTGTTTTTGACTAACTGTTGGCAGCCTGAGGAGAATTGTGAAGAGTGAATTAAAGGATTTGGGCTCAGAAGACCACTAGAGACTGAATTTTCTTTAAATTGGCCTGGCTGAAGGGGAAATAGAGGTGGGATGGCCACAGAAACACCCTTAGCCAACAGGGGGCACCCAGTAAGTGGGCACTGGGCTCTAGCCAGCAATGGAAGGTTAACCACAAGAAGTGATTTTTGAAAAAGGAGTTGAAGGAGGAAAGTAAGAATGTGTTGTGCACATGGTCCAGGGGGCACTAGCCTGGGACAGATTCTCAACTGGTCAGAGCTCCATAGAGGAGAAGGCTAATTGTCTGAGGAGGGATTTGTAAGATCTTTGTGGACCTTTAACTTTCTACAGTCATCCCTTTTCTGATTAATAGAACCTGGACATATATAAGGTAATGAGGGGAAGGTTTGATCCTGAACATTTTAGTCACTTTTTGATATTTTGCTTATTAACAAAATGACAGAATATTTGGAAATGTTCACCCATGTGAAAAAGACACAAACAATGATTACTCTTGTAATTATCTATAAAGATAAGGTATTATATTACTTGCATAATTAATTCTATGTACAGATGCATCAAAGGCAATTTAGTATGAACCATTTTATTAGGCTCTGCCAATAGCGATGAAGAGAGTTTTATTTCATTTTATTATAGCTCAAAATACTCCTCCGGGTGTGATGTCTAATTTCCTGCCACAGGAACCAATTGTGCTATTAGCAAAGGAAAATCTTGTATTTTTAGCAGCCATAGTCACTTTTTATTTTGAGTATATGCTGGGAGCTGTATGCAGATGTATACTTTGTGATAGAAGATATAAGTCAAGTGACATAAATTATCAGAATGAAAGCCTAGAAGCATATTCAATGTGGTGTTTGACATGAAACATAGTTCATTAGTGTTTCTAACCTTGTGGCACAGTTTTGGTTCCATTTACACTCAACTAGGATTTTCTCCATTATACCTCATCTTATTATACTGAAATTTAGAAATATATAACAATGCTTTAGAAAAAGCATCCACTTTCTATCAGCATGTGGTAATATTTCAAGTATACATCAATATAATTACTTTTGTTAATGCAGTGTTAGGGTTGAGAAATCAAATACTCAGAAGTCATGAGGACATTCCAAAAGTTAGAGGGTCAAATTCATCTCAGGAGTAATTCCCATGATTTCAGTGGAGTTGCACTAGAGGAGAATTGGTCCCGAGATTTCCATCAAACGTGCCCCAAGTGCCCTAATCAGCCCCAACGTATATGTTATATGGCAAAGTAGCACATTAATGTTTAAATGCAACAAAGAAAACATCATGAATCATATGTATGTGCTAGAGGGCCAAGTTAACATTGCAGTACAGCATTACTGTATATATAGCCAGTTAGATCTTGTAGATTCCAAGGCCATAAGGGATCACTGATCATACGGACTTCCCCAAAATAATTCCTTTTGAACTAGAGCACATATCTTAGAAAAATGTCCAGTCTTAAAAATTGCTACTGAAGAATCAACCATGACCCTTGGTAAATTGTTCCAATTAATTACCCTTGCTGTTAAATGTACACCTTATTTTTAGACAGAATTTGTCTAGTTTGAACTTACAGCCATTAGATCATGTTATATCTTTTTCTGCTACAATGAAGAGCTTATTATCAAATATTTGTTCCCCATGTAGGTACCTAAGAATGTGATCGAGTCACCCCTCAACCTTCCCTTTGGTAAACTAACTGGAGTGAGCTCCTTAAGTCTGTCACTAAAAAACATTTTCTAATACTTTCATCATTCTCATGGCTCTTCTTTGAATCTTCTCCAATTTATAAATATCCTTCTTGAATTGTGGACACTGGAACTGGACACAGTATTCCAGCTGCAATCCCACCAATACCAAATACAGAGGAAAAATAACCTCTCTAGTCCTACTCGAGATTTACTTGTCTATGCATCCAAGGATCACATTAGCCCTTTTGGCCCCAGAGATGCACTGGGAGCTCATGTTCAGCTGATTATCGACTCTGACCCCCAATTTTTTTTTCACTTGTCCTTCCCAGGATAGAGATCCTCACCCTATAAGTATGGCCTGCACTTTGCTCCTAGATGTATACGCTGATATTCTGTCATATTAAAATGCATATTGTTTGCTTGCAGCCAGCTTCCCAAGTGAGTCAGATCATTTTGTATCAATGACCTGTCCTCTTCATTATTTACCACTCCCCCAACTTTTGTGTCATCTGCAAACATTATCAGTGATGATTCTGTTTTCTTCCAGTACATTAATAAAAATGTTAAATAGCACAGCGAGAAGACTCGATCCCTGCGGGATGTCATTGGAAATAAACCCATTTGATGACTATCCCCTGTTTACAATTACATTTGGAGACCTGTCCATTAGCCAGTTTTTAATCTATGTAATGTATGTTGTGTTAATTTTGTATCACTCTCATTTTTTAATCAAAAGGTAGTGTGATACCAAGTATATTACATCACCACTATTACTTTTATCCTCCAAACTTGTAATCTCAAGTTAGTTTAGAGCAGTGCTTCTCAACCAGGGGTACGTGTACCCCTAGGGGTATGCAGAGGTCTTCCAGGGATGACATCAACTCACCTAGACATTTGCCTAGTTTTACAACAGGCTATATAAAGAGGCTCCTGGAATTTCCCCATTGTTCCAAGACATTTTGAAAACCAGCATTAACAGTCCAGCATGCTTCTCAGTCAGCTCTTTTAAAACTCTTGCATGAAAAGTTATCCTGACCTGTTGATTTTAAAATGTCTAATTTGAGTAGCTGCTGTTTAACTTTCTCCAGACATACTTTTGGAATGGGAAGAATCATCATCATATGATATGACGACATCATCTGTTTTTCCCAAATACAAATCAGAAATATATATATTAAACACTTCTGCCTTTTCTACATCATTATTGATAATTCCATCATTTTCATCTAGTAATGGACCAATACCACTTTTAGGATTCTTTTTGTTCTTTGTGAACTTAAACACCTTGTTGTCCTTAACTGTGTTGGCCATAGGTCTTTTTTGTCTCTTTGCTTCCCTTATCAATTTTCTAAAATTCCTATGCCTATGCTTCTGATTTATATCTATTACTGTTGACTTCCCTTTTTTCCATTTGTTATTTATATACTTATTTTTATAGCTGCCTTCACTTCCACTCTAAACCATGTTAGTTTTTTAACCAGTACAGCTTTCTTTCTTGATTGTGGCTGTTTGGGCACCTAGTAAAGTGTTCTTAAACAATTCCCAATTTCATTCACATTTTCTCATTAAATTCTTCCTCCCAGCTGATTCGAATCATAAATTATTTCAGCTTTTTAAAATTGGGCCTTTTAAAGCATCATGTATATATTACTGGTTTTAATTTTGATCTGTTTGCATATCAGAAATATGATCAAGTTGTGATCACTTGTATTTAATTTGTACCACTAAATTTTACTCTTGTAATCAGTTCCTGTTTATTTTTCAAAACAGGGTCTAATATAGAATTCCCTTGTTTGGATGCACTACTTTTTGATTTAGGAAATTGTCATCTATAATAAATTTTGTAGGAATTTGTAGGACAGACAGCATGAGACTTCTAGCATATGTCACTCAAACTGAAGACCCCCGTGATCACACAGCTACCCATTTGAGAGAGGGGCTTAAGGAGCTAGTCATCTATTCCCTAGTGTGATTTATCATCTGTTCCCTAGTTTGATTTGTTGATCTGTAGCAGGCAGTAACTAGTAACCCATCTTGTGCTTCATCGGTTGGGACATTGATCCATAAGTATTCAGGATCACTTTCTTCTGAGTTGTCAGTGACTCAGAAACAGGTAATGCCCTTTTTTCCCCTAGAGGGCCACTCCCATGCCCCTTTTGCTGACTCGATCCTTCCTAAATGATTTATAACCATCAATTTTCACATTCCAATCCCAGGAATTATCCCACCAGGTTTCAGTAATGCTAGCTAGATAAAATTCATGCTAATAAATGAGCAATTCCAGTTGATCTTATTTGTTACGCAGGCTCCTAGCATAGATGTATAGAATTTCTGCTCTTCATGTCCTTCGGTTACTTGATTAATTTTGTTCCCAAGATCTCAATTTTGTGCTGAGTGTTCATATCTTCCCTCATTTTACTCGCCTTTTGTTGTGAGCTTAATGCCCTCCTGACTACTCTACCCAGCCTGTCCCCAAGGAGATCTTTTGTGGGGAGAGGAGGCTGTATAGGTTAAATGGCTTCCATCTCAGCAGAAAGGGAACCAACGTCCACAAAATTAAAGCCCTCCATCCTATACCACCTACCTAGTAATTCACTTCTAGGATCTTCTGTCTTCTTTAGCTCATGAGTAAGGAAGGATCTCAGAGAAGATAATTTGGACGTTCTTCTTCCTCATGCTACTGAATTCCCTGAAGTCATCTATTACCTGTGAGATATCCTGTGACAGTGTCACTAGTGCCATCCTTGCCCATTGGCTGTAGAGACGTATTCAATTTTAGAGTGATGTCTGCCATATTTTGTTTCTTAGTTTAAAAAGTACATCATTAAACAATAAATGAACATTCTAATCAGCTTTTTTTCTTTGCTCTCATATTTGGATCGTTCTGGAAGGACTGAAGCACATACACATGTTCTTAAGTCCCACTGACTTCTGTGGGATCTGCAGGTGTTACTGATTAGCTAAACTGGGGCTAACATGAGTAAGGCTTACAAAAATGATGAATTCTAAAATATTAATGCTCCCATTCATGTAGAAATAATAGGGTGAGGTTCTAAGTCCAGTATTATGCAGGTCGGACTGGATGATTATAATGGTCCTTTCTGGCATTAAAATTTAAGAAACCATTACATTCAATCAACATAATAGACCATCATGCAGCTTAGCAGCCTATCACTTTTGTGAAATTTTCTCAATGGACGTTTGTTTGCAAAATCAAACAATTATATTTTGCACGTTCAAAAACAAGTGAAATGGATTAGGACCTTCTTTTCTTTTCTTTTCTTTTCTTTTCTTTTCTTTTCTTTTCTTTTCTTTTGGCTTAATAATCACCCTGAGAATGAATGTGAGCAACACAGCTAGAAGTGTAAATGATATGTTGAGCTTCTTGAATCTTTTTCTGACAATTGGACACCACTTCTAGCAACACATTCCATAGTTTCATTCACAATGTCATTGTATATTGAATGTGAATTTCACAGACCATAGATGTGTAGGCCTGGAAGGGACCTCGAGAGGTCCGGTCCAGTCCCCTGCACTCAAGGCAGGACTAAGTATTATCTAGACCAGTAGTCACATGATCGGCTGGTCGATTGTGGAGCCTCTGACAGTCAATCTCAGTCACAATCCAGAGTTGCCAACCCTTCTACAGCCAAACCGGGAGATCAGCTGCTAACAGTCTGGTGGTGCACTGGGACTAAGGCAGGCTCCCTGCCCGCTCTGACCCCGCTCTGCTCCTGGAAGTCGCCAGCATGTCCGGCAGCGGCTCCTGGTTGTGGGAGGGTCAGGGGGTCTCAGTGCGCTGCCCTCATCCGCAGGCACCACCCCCGCAGCTCCCATTGGCTGGGAACTGTGGCCAATGGGAGATGTAGGGCGGTGGTGCCTGCAGATGATGGCAGCGTGCAAAGCCACTTGCCCTTCCCCCAAAGGAGCTCCTGCTGGACATGCCAGCTGCTTCTGGGAGTGAGGCGGGGCCAGGGCAGGCAGGGAACCTGCCTTAGTCCCACTGCACCACCGCCCAGGAGCTGCCTGAGGTAAGCAGCAACAGGACGGAGCCCACATCCCAAACATTTCCCGCACCCTAAACCTCTGCTCCAGCCCGGAACCCCATCCTTCACCCCAGCCCCTGGGACCAGCCCTAAGCCCCCTCCCACACCCTGTCTCCCCCACACCCCAATCCCCTCCTCAACCCCAACCCCCAGCCCCAGCCCTCAACCTCCTCCTGCAACCCTCTTCCCGGACTCCTCCCCAGCTTGGTGAAAGTGAGTGAGGGTGGGAGAGAGTGAGCAGAAGGGAGGGTGGATGGAGTGAGCAGGGCAGGGCCCCATTGAAGGGGTGGGGTGGGGACGTGGACTTGGGGGCAGGTGCGGGGCAGGGCAAGGGTGTTTGGGTTTGTGTGATTACTGTTATTTCTACATTTCTTTGAAGAAGATCCTGGGTTGCACTTAAATTCAAAAAGTGATCTTGTACTTTAAAAGGTTGGAGACCACTGATATAGACCATCCTTAACAGGTATTTGTCTACCCTACTCTTAAAAATGTCCAGTGACAAAGATTATACAACCTACCTAATAATTTGTTCCAGTGCTTAACTACCCTCACAGTTAGGAAGTTTTTTTCCTAACCAGTTGTCACTGAGTCCCCTGGTGATGCTCTGGAGATGCCCCACGGAGTCTCCCTACAAAGCCAGTCAGGACTCTTGTGAAGTCTCCTCTCTGTGAGCAGACTGTCTTCAGGGCAAGAAGCTCACACAGCTTCACCTTCCTGTGTCTGTCCTTGGAGCATTCAGCATCCTCTGCCTCTCCGTGTGCTTCCCACAGTGAGTCCGCCCAGGCGGGGTCCTGGGGAAGCCAGAGTGCCTGCACGCACCCCAACTTCACAGTCAGACGTGACTCTTAGCCAGCCAGTAAAACAGAGGATTATTAGATGACAGGAACACGGTCTAAAACAGAGAACAGGACCCCTCATCCAGGTCCATTTTGGGGGATAATGAGCCAGACAACCACGACTGCACTTCACTCCTCGTCCCCAGCCAGTCCCAAACTGACTCACCCTCCAGCCCCTCCTCTCCTGGGCTTTGTTCCTTTCCCAGGCCAGGAGGTCACCTGATCTCTTTGTTCTCCAACACCTTTAGCTATCTCCTTGCAGGGGGGAAAGGCCCCTGCCATTAGTTGCCAGGAGACAGAGTGTCGGCCATTTATGCACACTGGCCCTTTGCTCTGCAACAATCTCACCCCCTAAAGACTTAAGAAATGCATAGGGGAAACTGAGGCACCCCTACAATATTCATAGGAAACCTAAGACCAGTCCCACTTTGTCACATCTCTCCCCCCTTCAAGACCAAATTGAGCGGGGTCACTTTAGCCAGTGACCTGGGGAAGTTTGAACCCACCAACGTTCCCATGGATGCCCCATCCCTGCTGTGTAATCACTTCCCAGCAGCACGTCTAGACCAGGCCAACCTGGTTGGCAGCTGACCTGCCCTGCCTGTGTGTCCCCCCACTCAGCTGGGGTCTCAGCTCCCACCGTGCTCAGCGCTGCCCTTGCTGTCATAGTGGGGGTAGGCAGTGAGCTCTCTGCTCTCCTTACAGCATGAGAGCCAGTGTGAGCCCCCTCTCTGGTGTGCAGGGGGGCGGGGAGCATCTGTCCCTCCCACTCAGTCCCATGAGTCTGGTTACAGGTAGGCAGGTATTCTGAGCCCAGCAGCTCCTCCCCCCTGCCAGCCAGGTCATGTCCAACCTACACTGCCCCCGCTGCAATTTAAGCCCGTTGCTTCTTTTCTTATCTTCAGAGGTTAAAGAGAACAATTTTTCTTCCTCCTCCTTGTAATAACCTTTTATGTATTTTAAAACTGTTATGTCTCCCCTCAGTCTTCTCTTTTCCAGATCTTTAATCAATTTTGTTGCTCCTCTCTGGAATTTCTCCAGTTTGTCCATATGTTTCCTGAAATGTGGTGCCCAGAACTGGACACAGTTCTGCAGTTGAGGCCTAATCAGCTCAGAGTAGAGCAGAGGAATTACTTCTTGTGTATTGCTTACAACACTCCTTCTAATTCATCCGAGAATGATGTTTACTTTTTTTGCAACACTGTTGACTCATATTTCGCTTGTGATCCACTATGCCTCCCAGATCCCTTTCCACAGTACTCATTCTTAAGCAGTCATTTCCCATTTTGTATGTGTGCAACTGATTGTTCCTTCCTAAGTGGAGTACTTTGCCTTAGTCCTTATTGAATTTCATCCTATTTACTTCAGACCATTTCTCCAGTTTGAATTTTAATCCTATCCTCCAAAGCACTTGCAACCCTTCCCAACTTTGTTTACTCTCTATGCCATTATCTAAATCATTGATGAAGATATTGAACAGAACCAGACCCATGACCGATCCCTGCAAGACTCCACTTGATATGCCCTTCCAACTTGACTGTGAAACACTGATAACTACTGTCAGGGCAGGGGCGGCTCTACAAATTCGGCCGCCCCAAGCAGTCATGCCCGGGAGGCGCCCCCGAGCCGTGGACCTCCCGCGGGCATGACTGCGGAGGGTCCGCTGGTCGCGCGGCTCGGCTGGACCTCCCGCAGCTGCGGGCGGTTCGCTGGTCCGGCGGCTCCGGTTGAGCTGCCGCAGTCATGCCTGCGGGAGGTCCAGCCGAGCCGCAGGACCAGCGAACCGTCCGCAGTCATGCCTGCGGCAGGTCCGCTGCTCCCGGGGCTCCGGTGGACCTCCCGCAGGCATGACTGCGGCAGGTCCGCCGGCCCAGCCTGCCGCCCCCCCGGGAAAGGGCCGCCCCAGGCGGGTGCTTGCCCCGCTGGGCTCTGGAGCCGGCCCTGTGTCAGGGAATGGTTTTCCAACCAGTTATGCACCCATCTTATAGTAGCTCCATCTAGGCTGTATTTCCCTAGTTTGTTTATGACAAGGTCATTTGAAACAGTATCAAAAGCCTTACTAAAGTCAAGATATACCACATCTACCACTTCCTCCCTATCCACAAGGATTGTTACCTGATCGAAGAAAGCTATTAGTTGGTTTGACATGATTTGTTTTTGACAAATACATGCTGACTGTTACTTATCAACTTATATCTTCTAGGTGTTTGCAAATTGATTGCTTAATTATTTGCCTCATTAACTTTCTAAGTATTGAAGGTAAACTCTCTGGTCTATAATTCCCCAGATTATCCGTATTTCCCTTTTTATAGATGGACACTATATTTGCCCTTTTCCAGTTCTCTAGAATCTCTCCTATCTTCCAGGACTTTTTGAAGATAATTGCTAATGGCTCAGATATCTCCTCTGTCAGCTGCTTGAATATTCTGAGATGTTTTTCACCAGGTCCTGGTGACTTAAAGACCTCTAATTTACCCAAGTAATTTTTAACTTATTCTTTCCCTATTTTAGTCTCTGATCCTATCTCATTTTCACTGGCATTTATTAAGTTAGATGTCCAGATGCTACTAAACTTTTTGGGTAAAACTTAAACAAAAAAGTCATTTAGCACTTCTGCCATTTCCACATTTTCTATTATTGTTTTCCTTCCTCATTGAATAACAGGTCTACCCTGTCCTTAGTCTTCCTCTTTCTTCTAATGTATTTGTAGACTGTTGTCTTGTTACCCTTTATGTCTCTAGCTAGTTTAATCTCATTTTGTGCCTTTGCCTTCCTAATTTTGTCCCTACATACTTGTGTTATTTGTTTATATTCATCCTTTGTAATCCATCTCAGTAGTCATAGAACTTTCAGCCTCTAAGAGGAGGCAATAAAGGAAAGGTAGCTGGAACATGCCCTGCTGAAGATTCTCAGTTATGGGGCACAGCCTAAGGAATCCCCTCTGTAAACAGGTTCTCTCTTCAGCCCCTGGAAACCTTGGCTAATAAGGCCTCTGAATGAATTTGACAGCATACACAGTCCATTAGAGTATCTTCAAAGTGTCTCTATTACTGTTTCTCCTTATGCTCCAGGTACAACACAAACCATAACAGTAACTAGAATAGTCACCCCATTCTGCTCCCTGGCTCAGCCTTTTATAGTGTTTACCTTCTTTTCCCAGCTAGCCAGCTAGTGAGCTAATTAGCTCATTATGTTCTCTGCAGGTGCAAGTGATTCCTTCTAATCTTCCAATCCAATTCAAACTACCTAATCTCCTCCTACTCCAACCACACCCAATAACCTGGGCACGCTAAATGACCAATGTGCTGGCTTCCCAAAGGCCCTATTTATAGCTGCTAACAACACCCTGTCACATCCTCTCCTAAAGTTGGTCACTAACAGGGCTGCAGTCTGACAGACACAGAGAATACCTAATGACCATATCTGAGAACCAAGTCTGAGGAGGGTAAGGTAACAAAAAACAAAGGCAGGAAATTGGGCATACAGGGAAATGCTCTTGGGTGGGTGAGTGGGGAACAATCTCATGGTGTGATGAATGAATTTACTTTATCCAAGAAACAACATGAAACTCAAGGGGGCCTGATAGTGCTTAGATCAGGGGTGGGCAAACTTTTAGGCCCCAGGGACACATCTGGGTATGGAAATTGTCTGGCGGGCCATGAATGCTCATGAAATTGGGGGTTGGGATGCGTGAAGGGGTGAGGGTTCTGGCTGGAGATGCAGGCTCTGGGGTGGGGCCAGAAATGAGTTCAGGGTGTGGGAGGGGTCTCTGGGATGGGGTTGAGGTGCAGGGAGGGGGTGAGGGCTCCAGCTGGGGGTTCAGGCTCTGGGGTGGGGCTAGGGATGAAGGGTTGGCGGTGCAGGAGGGTGCGCCAGGCTGGGACTGACAGGTTTGGAGGGCAGAGGGGGATCAGGGCTGGGGAAGGGGGTTGGGGTGCAGGAGGGGGTCAGGGGCACAGGCTCCGGGCAGCGCATACCTCAAGCGGCTCCCAGAAGCAGCAGCATGTCCCCTGTCTGGCTCCTACGTGGAGGAGTAGCCAGGTGGCTCTGTGCACTGCCCTGTCTGCAGGCGCCACCCCTGCAGCTCCCTTTGGCCATGGTTCCCAGACAATGGGAGCTGCAGGGGTGGCAATTGGGGCGGGGGCAGCATGCAGAGCCCCTTAGCTGCCCCATGCATAGGAGCTGGAGGGAGGACATGGCACTGCTTTTGGGTGCCGTGCGGAGCGGGGCAAACCCTCAACCCCACTCCCCAGTGGGCCGGATTAAAATGTCTGAAGGGCTGGATGCAGCCCCTGGGCCGTAGTTTGCCCACTCCTGGCCTAGATAGTTTTTCCTTTAGTATCCATCACCATATTATCTAAGAGCATGAGAAATGACTTCCAAAATAAACTTTTTTTTTCCTTTTAAACTTCTGACCTTGGACCCCCATATCCTAGATAAAATCTGTTGCTCCAGAGAGACATGGGCACAAGAATGCAATAGGAAGAAGAGAAACAAGAACAAACAGGGGTAACTGAGCAAAAGAGATGTGATCACTCTCAGCTCATTTGGGGAAAAAAGATTATTTAAATTAGGAGTCTGACATATCTTCTTAGACTGCACGCAAATAGAGGCCTGAAGATTTTTTTTTTTTTTAAGGTTAGCCCACAGGGTTTCATTCAGATCTTTGCTGAACAGCTCACTACAGCTCTAATTGAAATGTTTAATTTGGTACTCCATAAAAATACCTCAAAATACATTTTTAAAAAAGTACCAGCAAATACTAAATGTTACTTATCACAACAAAGAGAAAAAAAATCCTGTGAAAAATTGATTTTTTTGTTCTAAGGTGCCAGAAGGAAGCTAATTAACAAAATGTATAGTGCATACATGGAGTAAGTCACTTTTGATTGTATACTCAGATTTTTGGTCTGAAAGAACAATACTTTATTAATTACTTAAAGGAGGATTAAAAAATAAAGTGTGGGGAGGGTTTGTGTTTCTACACTTATGTATAACTGTACACTTTTCTAATAAAAGGTACAAATTTAAAACTAATAAAATGGAAATCAAGGACAACTGTAACATACACCAAGGACAAATTGAAGAAAGTTAGAGCTATAGAAGTTCTCTCATTCTTTTATTTTTACTATATAAAAATGACTTTTTTAAAGGAATGCTCAGTTTCATCTGACATTACTACTGATGAATGCCAGTGTTCACTGAGGCATACTAAGAGGGAAAACAAAGAAAAATTGAATGTCTTGAAGTAAAATGAGGGCCATTTTAAAGATATGCATAGAGGAGTCTTAGCCACTAATATATGCAACTCATATAACGTAAATCAAGAGCCATATGTCTGTGAAAGAAGAATTTGCAGAAGTCACGCCATGTTCTTGCATGAAAACCTCCAGCTGTTTTCCTCTTCCCTCAAAACTGCCACACAGTCAATAGTTGCTCTTCATTCTCAAAGGAGTCATACTCACTCAAACACCATACTCTAAGGCCTGGTCTACACTAGGAGGGGATCGATCTAAGTTACGCAACTTCAGCTCTTTGAATAACGTAGCTGAAGTCAACGTATTTAGATCTACTTACTGTGGAGCATTCACTATGGTGAGTTGACTGCTGCCGCTCCCCCCGTCGACTCTGGAGTACAGGAGTCGACTGGAGAGCACTCAGGGATCAATTCATCATGTCTAAACTAGACGTGATGAATCGATCCCTGCTGGATCGATCGCTGCCCACTGATCCAGCTGGTAGTGAAGACATACCCTAAGAGCCCAAGAGTTAGGCCAAAGGCAAGGTGATAGTTCATACTGCTTCCTCTAGAATTCCATAAGAGATCAGGGTAAGGAAGTGTTGGTATATGAGAGCATCTCTTGAAAATCTACGAGGAATGAACCCTGCTGACAGAGCACCAGTGGCAGTTGAACATCATAAGAACAAAAGAAGGGCCATACTAGATCAGACCAAAGGTCCATCTAGCCCAGTATCCTGTCTTCCAACAGTGGCCAATGCCAGGTGCCCCAGAGGGAATGAACAGAACAGGTAATCATCAAGTGATCCATCCCTTGTCACTCATTCCCAGCTTCGGGCAAACAGAGGCTACGGACACCATCCCTGCCCATCCTGGCTAATAGCCATTGATGGACCTATCCTCCATGAATTGATCTAGTTCTTGTTTGAACCCTGTTATACTCTTGGCCTTCAGAAGATCCTCTGGCAAAGAGTTCCACAGGTTGACTGTGCATTGTGTGGAGAAATACTTCCTTTTGTTTGTTTTAAACCTGCTGCCTATTAATTTCATTTGGTGACCCCTAGTTCTTCCTTATTTACTTTCTCTACACCACTCATGATTGTATAGACCTTAATCATATTCCCCCCCTTAGTTGTCTCTTTTCCAAGCTGAAAAGTCCCAATCCTATTAATCTCTCTTCATATAGAAGCCATTCCATACCCCTAACTGCTTTTGTTGCCCTTTTCCAAT
Source organism: Mauremys mutica (assembly GCF_020497125.1). Taxonomy (NCBI): domain Eukaryota; kingdom Metazoa; phylum Chordata; order Testudines; family Geoemydidae; genus Mauremys; species Mauremys mutica. Next base: position 252,818,937 of record NC_059073.1, on the reverse strand, counting down.
TCTTGTATATCTTTTTGAGATGGGGCAACCACATCAGCATGCAGTGTTCAAGATGTGGGTGGTACCATAGATTTATATAGAGGCAACATGGTATTTTCTGCCTTATTATCCATCCCTTTCTTAAAGATGCTCAGACTAATTTGGATCTAGGATTCTTCTAAGATTCTTTTGTAGGATCTAGGATATGTAAGTCCAAGCTCAGAAGTTTAAAAGGGAAAAAAAGTTTATCTTTTAAAGTAATTACTAGAATTAGTAATTACTAAATTGGGATTTAGGATTTTTAAAGAATTTGTAATTTAAATCCTTGGATCTTTAAAGAAGTCTAGTAATTCTTACTAAATTTCTTACAAAATGCAAATCCCCAAAAACTTGTAGCTATGAAAATATTTAGTTTTGATAATGTTGAATCACTTTGTTCCTATAAGATGAACATTTCATACAAATAATGTCAAAACATATATATTATAAAATATTTTAATATATAAAAGTAAGAACAAAATGAATCGAAATGATAAAGTTGACACTAAACATTTTACCTTACTGAAATGAAACACTGATATTATCAGAACTAAACATTTCAATATTATCAAAACAAAATGAGAAAGTAGAAATGATTAATTTCACCACTTTCTTGCTGAAGCTGACATGTTCCCATGAAACATTTTGATTTCCATGACTCTGCATTTTCTGACGGAAAACTGTTTTGTCAAAAAATGTCATCCAGCTTTAGAAGTTAAGCTCAAAGGTTTGATTGGGAAGACAAAATGTTGCAATGTTCCAGTGAAGATCAAGTAATAGTTCTTAAAATTGCTCAAAATTACTGATCATTTTATTATATTAATCTCTTCTATGGCCTAGATTGTGATAGGCCAATAAGTGGTTGCTCTACAAACCATCAATAGGGAAAAGTGTGCCTACTTTCTCCACTTTATGGATATCCACAGATGATGTTTGTATGGCTTCCTTGTGAGACCTATTAAGAAATTCCCTTATGATTTCTATTAATGATTCAAAGATTTGTCACTTACAAGAGTGATATGTTTTATTATGAGCATTGCATTCTCTTAAGCAATCATTCCTAATGAGAGACAATGACATTTCCACATGAAAACTGAAATTGAGAACCTTCTTGTGTGGTGACCTGAATGAGTGGTTGGATACTATTATTTTTGTTGTTTGTATGCCTGATGCACAGCAATACCTACCCATGGCAATATGTAGTTCTTACCCTAAGAGCTTGCATTCAAAGGCATGCAGTATGATTAAGGATGTGGGAAAGGATATGATGAAAATATATACAATTTTATATACTTGTAATTATGCATTATTTGAATATAGATTAATAAAATACATTATGCCCCACTGTGGCCCAATCCTTTTAATGGTTAATAACTGTATTGATTGCCAATTCATACTAATTAATGGAATGCGGATAATAGGGTTCCTGTCCCAAAATCAGGCTCCACAGAATTAAAACCTACAAATTCACTGTCTTTTAGGGAACCACAGGGTACGGCAAAGACTCTCATACTGAGAGCAAAGCAAAGCTATTTTCATTAAATCGGTAAAGACAGAAAAGCTCAAAACCACATAACCAGATAGCAGTAATACCGTATTAGGGATATCTTTGGTGTCATTCCCTGCGTATGCTCACTTATATACTCACATCCTTCCTTGGGGACCTGGTGGTGAGAGACACAGGACCAGTCCTGTCTCTGACATGCCAAATGAATCTGATGGTCCAGGTTCCCCAATACCCAAAGATTGATGGTAGATAATGAAGACCTGAAAGGTCAATAATGGAAAACTAGCCTCCTCTACATGGTTGCTTGGGCCTGGCACTATCATGAATATTCATTCTGATGCCCAGCCTTCCATGTCCGAATTTAACTGCCTCACCCTCATATAATCAGGGTGCATTTATCCTATAGGTTAACATATTAATGCCTTTTAACTTATTATCATATACGTCACCTATTGCTCAAGCAAGTTTGTGGTTAGACATCTGCCAATGATTCTGTCTTAAAATATCCAAGCCCAGTATCAGTTCAATGTTCCTGGAGTTGCCTGGTACCATTATGTACCATCCCCTTCTGTTGAGCAAGCTATTCCCAGGTCTCCAAAATCTAGAATAACTGTTGGGCCATTTTATCTGTGCTAAAGGTCATAAGTCTAATTTACTTATGCTAACTTGATTAAGCCGCTGTCTTACAGGATATGGGCCTGTAGGTTCCTTGAGATACAGCTGAGTGAAATAAAAGGCTAAACTAGCTCTATAGCTATTATTAGCTGAGTGGTTTCTTGTAGGCATCACAGAAGAGGTGGGACCTGAGAGGGGAGTTGAAAGAGGAGAGGATAGATACGATCAGTGAGGGCATTCATGGACAAGGGAGGTCTGGAAGAAGGTTGAAAAAGAAGAGTTGTGTGGAGTGGGAATGAGTCACCCTCCCCAAGTAGGTTAAAGTCTAATACTGAAACAAACTCTGTGTTGGGGTATGTGACCTACCCTGGGAATAGACTGATAAACTCAAATAAATCTGAACATTTAAAAGGTTGAAAAGGTGTCAATGAAATAAATGTCAGTACAGTAATTTCAGTCTGAACATGAAGTTTTTTGTAAAAGAAAAAGAGAGCTATTTTTAACAAAAAAAAATCATTCAATCTTGTAGAAGTTGCTGGAAAAGGAAAAAGAAATAAAATGGTCTGACCCTGGTCAGGCTGAGTTTTTAAGACTGAATTTTTGAAAAAGTACTTTCAGCTTCTTCTGTATGTTGCATCCGATTCTCATTTATTCGGCAGCTGTTATACAATACTCCAGCAGTGTAAGGTCCATCCAATGGGCATACATTAGAGTGGTGTAAAAGAGCCCTTACTGAGACTCAGGCCCGTAATTGTCTTTTACTGATGAGAAAAAGATCCTAAAAGGAATTTGTTTGCAGGGGCGGCTCCAGGCCCCAGCATGCCAAGCACGTGCTTGGGGCGGCAAGCTGCGGGGGGCGCTCTGCCGGCGCCGCGAGGGCAGCAGGCAGGTTGCCTCTGGCGGTTTGCCTGCGGAGGGTCCGCTGGTCCAACGGCTTCGGAAGACATCCCGCAGGCACGCCGAAGCCGCGGGGCCAGCAGACCCTCCGCAGGCAAACCGCTGGAGGCAGCCTGCCTACCGTGCTTGGGGCGGCAAAATCCCTAGAGCCGCCCCTGTTTGTTTGTATCTATAACTGGAAAACAAATTTCAAAACAAAACAAATACTCATTAACATATGATCAACATTGGCAGATACAATTAACAAGCCACCAAGTCTTAAACCTTTCTATTAGTATTAACTTTAATAATAAACCCATTTGTATGGGGCACTTTATGGAAACAAACAGCATTTTTAAAAGATCTATTAATAAACAGGTCAACAAATAATTTTTCTCCATTCTAAGGGGAAAAGTGCCCACAGAGATGAAACATGAAACCAAAGACATATCTTTCTAAAGTATTTGATCAAACATGGAAGTCAACTAATAGACCTCAGTTTATCTAATCACTGATTTTGCTGATCACTATGGTATGGGAGCATAGTTGCAAAAACAGCAGTGAATTTCACAGGGAAACAATTTTTCTAGGCAACTCTGACCAAGATTATGCAATGCCTTAAAACAGAGCAGTTCAACTAAAACCCCGATGCTTCTTGACTTAAAGACAATTAAGTTGCTTTTAATGTAGCATGAGGTGATCAGATATCGAATATGGTATGAAGCAGTAGTAGTCCAGAACAGGAATAATAATGGCTTGACTATGCATTGCAGTCTTCTACTGAGGAAGGAAAACCTTGAATTTAAAGCACATATTTGCTGCCCCCTTCTTCCCTTCTGGAAAGGACTGTTCAACAGTCCCACTGCACTATTAATTTTTAAACATTTGTGTTTAATTCATTGCTCCCCAGCACCAGATGCTCTGCATGCTGTACTCCCACTGAGACCACTGAGAGTGGAGGAAGTTTCAAACCTCTTAAGTGCCCAGCACCTAACTAATCTGGTCCCAATATTGTTTTTCAGTATGTAACTTTATAGTAAGAGTTGTTTTCAGGCAAGGTAGACATTTAAAATGCTTGAATACTTAGTTTGCAACAGGAAACCATACAAGATTCCATGGTGTCCCATGATTGCATCTACAACAGATATACTGACAACCAACTAACTTGTAGCTACTAACCTTCCAATGTACTAGCCTGACGAAGAGCTCTGTGTGGCTTGCAATGTTGTCTCTCTTACCAACAGAAGTTGGGCCAATAAAAGATATTACCTCATCCACTTTCTCTCTAATATCCTGGGACTGACAACTACACCACATACAATTTACTAGCCTGTCAGTTATATCATGGTAGGGATGATGATTCTGTAAACACTTTTTAGAAGGCATCATAGCCAGTGTTTTCTATAGCAACAAGCTGTCAGAATCACTGCCTGTCACCGTCTCATTTTGTTGACATTGTTTTAGTCAAAAATATGCCCCTCCTGCATTTAACTCCTGTGCCTTTTTTAGAACTGCTAGTCATAACTGCTGATTGGATGGGCATTTGAAGTGTCGTTGCTGAACTCGTAGTTATTTTTTGTCACCCTTCTCTTCCTGTTGCCGACGCTCCTGCTGTGGAACTTAACTGGCGTAATTGTATAAGAAAATAAAATGAGATTCTTTACATAGTACAGCAAAATCAGTAGCTTGCTACTTTTCTGGTTATAAAATGACACTCTAGGCTTCTAGTGGGTAGCACAGTAGGCCAGGACTCAGGAGACCTGGGTCCAATTCCCAGCTCTGCCCCAACCTGCTGAGATCTACAGATGAAAACTACTATATAAGAACTAGATATTATTTATTCTTCTTCGAGTGATTGCTCCTATGCATTCCATTTAGGTGTGCGCGCCGCGCGTGCACGGCTTCTCCGGAACATTTTTACCCTAGCAACTCCGGCGGGCCGGCTGGGCACCCCCTGGAGTGGCGCTGGTATGGCGCTGGATATATACCCCAGCTGGCCCGTCCGCTCCTCAGTTCCTTCTTCCCACCCGTGACGGCCAGTAGGAACAGTGGAGTGCTCCCTTACCTCCACAGCCCTAGCGTTCTCCATAGTTATAGTGTACATAGTTGTTAGTAGTTAGTTAAGTTAATTGTTCTAGGGCTTGGCTACACTTACGGTTTGCAGCGCTGGTAGTTTGCAGCGCTGGTCATCCAGCTGTGTAGGAGCAGCGCTGGTGTGTGGCCACACTCACAGCTACCTGCGCTGGTGTGTGGCCACATTTGCAGCATTTCCAGCGCTGTTGGGAGTGATGCATTATGGGCAGCTATCCCAGCATTCAAGTGGCCGCAACGTGCTTTTCAAAAGAGGGGGGTGGAGTGGGGTCTAGTGTGACAGGGAGCGGGGGGAGAGAGAGAGTGGATTTTTGGAGCCAACACTGTGTGTTAGCTTCCTGACTTGAAAAATCAGAACATTTTTCCGACACCTTAGTCTTAACTCTTAATTACAAACAGCCTGCAGGCAACACGACTCCCCACTGTTTCCCTGCCTGCCTCTCATTTGATTGTTTACAGCCAGGTACAGATGATCACAGCAAACAGGAGCTTTGTTTGTTTTTTAGATAGCAGCAGCGGCAACGGAGGAGCTCCACAGAGCTCGTTCACAACAGGGAGGAGGATCTCATTTGATTGTTCACAGATTGATCACAGCAAACAGGAGCTGATAAGCAGCTCCGGTAGAAACGGAGCGAAACGGAGCTCCTCCGGAGGTTCACAACAAAACAAAGAGAGGCTGCATAACAAAACAAAGGGAGTAATTTAGTTAAAAGCATTCTGGGATATCTCCTTATTCCCTGGAGGCCAATAAAAGCGCTGGTGTGTGTCCACACTTGATGAGCAGCGCTGGATCACCAGCGCTGCAATCGCTACACCCCAACCCAGCCAGGTGTACAGCCAGCGCTGCAGCCAGGGAGTTGCAGCGCTGGATGTGCCTTGCAGGTGTGGACGGTTACTAATTGCAGCGCTGGAAAGCCTCTACCAGCGCTGCAACTTGCAAGTGTAGCCAAGCCCTTAGTTGTATATATAGTTGTATAGTGTAGTTTCGTAGGGAATTAGAGGGGTTAGCCCTCTTCTTCCGCTCCCGGTGCGGGCTTATGCCCGGGGCACCGGGATTCAAGCCCTGCGCGGCTTGCCAGCGACCCATGCCGGTGAGTGACCCGCACGACTCCTGCCTCCGCTGCCTCGGGGAGTCGCACAGGACTGACAAGTGCCCGATCTGCGTGGCCTTTAAACCCCGAACGAGGAAGGAGCGGGACTCTCGCCTGAAGCAGCTGCTGATGGAGGCTTCGCTCCAGCCTCCGGCGTCAACTCCACCGGCGCCGAAGCCTTCCTCGGCGAGCAGCGCACCGGCAGCACCGAGCCGCTCCAGTGCCGCGGAGGGTCCTCGGCACCCGGCACCGAAGTCCCGGCACCGCTCCCTCTCCCCCGGAAGGAAGCATAAGGCGCCGAAGACGGCCTCGGCAAAGCAGCCACAGAAGCCGTCAGCCCAGCCGCCGCCGCCGAAAACGGTTCAGGCTGAGGCAGTGCGCAAACAGTGCACCGTGCCGTCGACTCCGGCGCCGCAAGGGCCGTCGAGTCCGGCACCCCCCAGCTCCCCAGTACCCACCGAGGAGGAGCTGCGGATCCCGTCCACGCCGGAGGCGTTTGCGACGGCGAGGGAGCTGATTGAGCTCACGGAAGCTCAGAGCCTCTGGCCCCTGGCACCGCCGGTGCGGGCGCCTAAGTCAATAGGCAAACCGCTGATGATGCGGCCTCCTTCCCCGGCTGAGCGAGACGGTCGGCGCTCTAGGATTCGGTCTCGATCCCGGTCCCACTCTCGGAGGCGGTCGCCGCCACACCGGTCCCGGTCCGGAAGGCGGTCTACATCTCGACGCCGCTCCCCGTCTCGACACCGGTCGCAGTCCCGGCACCGCTCTCAATCGCGGGGCCGGTCGCACTCCCGGCGACGGTCCCGGTCACCGAGTCACCGGCACTGCAGCAGGTCCGGTTCCAAGTATCGCTCTCGGCACCGTGACTCCCGGAGCCGCTCCCGACGACGCCGTTCACGCTCAAGATCAAGCTCCCGGCGCCGTCGGTCGAGCTCCCGGCGCCGTCGGTCGAGCTCCCGGCGCCGTCGGTCGAGCTCCCGGTACCGCGCCTCACACAGGTCCCGCTCTCCGCTGATGTCTCATGACCGGCACCGACCTTCGGCACCGACGAGACATGTGACGCCTGCGTCGGCCGTCCGCTCGGGGACCGCCACGGCTCCTCCCTGGCCTTCGCGGGAACCCTCCATTGCTTCTGCTGAGGGCAATGTGGTGGACTTCAGGGCAGAGTCTCTCCCACGGGACCATGGACCCCAGCAGTGGGGATTTTGGGTACCCTGGGCCCAACATGAGCAAGGGCCCCCCCTTCCACCGAGACAGGCGAGTGTGGCGCGTTCCGTGCCGGAGGCCACTATCAGCAGGCCTCCTCTGTCCCCAACGGGACAGACCACCTCCCCTCGAGGCCTGCCATTGGGGCAGGAGACACTGACGGCTGATCGCCCAGGGGCAGAGCAAATGCCTGAGGAGGTGCTGCCAGGCCAATCCTCGTCCTCATCACCTGACGAGGCGGTGGCGGGGGCATCACCATCCGAACCCCCGCCTATTGACCTGAAAGCGCATCAGGACCTTCTACGACGGGTAGCTAAGGCCATTAACCTGCCCATTGAGGAGGTCCAAGAGGTCGATGACCCAGTTACCGACGTCGTGGGAGCGGAGGCCCCCGTGAGAGTAGCACTGCCATTCATCCGCACAATCCAGCGGAATAATGCTACCATTTGGCAGTCGCCTTCCTCCGTTCCCCCCACGGCGCGAGGGGTGGAGAGAAAATATTCCATTCCACCCAAGGGGTACGAATACTTATATGTGCACCCAGCCCCGGACTCTCTGGTTGTCCAGTCCGTGAACGACCGGGAAAGGCACGGACAGCCGGCCGCTGCGCCAAAGTCCAAGGAGTCGCGGCGCATGGACCTCTTGGGGCGAAAAATCTATTCAGCGGGAGGCCTTCAGCTCCGCATTGCAAACCAAATGGCCCTCCTTTCCCGGTACACTTTCAACATCTTGGGGTGCCTGGGTAAATTTGCAGAGCTCACCCCGCAAGACTCTCGCCGGGAATTCTCGGCGCTCCTGGACGAGGGCAAGACAGCCTCCCGGACCTTGATTCGAGCGGCTGTGGACTCCGCGGACTCGGGAGCCAGAACCATGGCTTCCGGGATAACAATGCGGCGTATTGCGTGGCTGCAATCCTCCACCTTGCCGCCGGAGGTACAATACACCCTCCAGGACCTCCCCTTTGAAACTCAGGGTCTCTTCTCTGAAAAGACGGACACGAGAATCCAGACCCTGAAGGATGGGAGGGTTGCTATTCGGACTTTGGGAATGCACACCCCGGCTACCCAAAGACGATCGTTCCGGCAACAGCCCTACCGGCCCTTCACCCAGGCCAGGTCCCGGCCATTTAATAATCGCCGAACGGCCCCTTTCCGCCGCAGACCATCGGGGGGTCGGCGTAACCAGGCCCAGAACTCCTCCAAGGCTCCTCAAGGCCCAAAACCGGCCTTTTGATGGGACGCCCGAGGACGGCCCACCACTCTCCCCACTGGATCCATCCCTATTGTTTTCAAGTCGCCTTTCCCGATTCCTCCAGGCGTGGCGTTCTATAACGTCGGACAGCTGGGTCCTCAACACCGTCCAGCACGGCTACCGCCTGCAGTTTATTTCGCCCCCTCCCTCCCACCCACCTTCCCCGTCCCTCTTCAGGGACCCCTCTCACGAGCAAGTCCTCTTGCAGGAGGTCGAGACTTTGTTGAGCGTGGGTGCTATCGAGGAGGTGCCTCGCAGCAGGCGGGGCAGGGGATTCTACTCCAGGTACTTTCTAATCCCCAAGGCGAAAGGAGGCCTTCGTCCCATCTTAGACCTCCGAGAGCTCAACAGACACCTGTGCAAGCTCAAGTTTCGTATGGTGACCTTGGGGACCATTATTCCTTCCCTGGATCTGGGAGACTGGTTCGCCGCCCTCGACATGAAGGATGCATACTTTCATGTGGCAATTTACCCCCCCCACAGACGCTACCTGCGCTTCGTGGTCAACGAAGCTCACTACCAGTTTGTGGTACTACCCTTCGGCCTTTCCACCGCACCGAGGGTGTTCACCAAGTGTATGGCGGTCGTGGCCGCAGCCCTCCGCCGTCGTCGAATTCACGTGTACCCGTATCTCGACGACTGGCTGATTCGCGGTCGCTCCCAACAGCTGGTAGCGGCTCAGGTGACCGAGATACTGCACCTGTTCCGGTCTCTAGGCCTGCTTATCAACGCGGAAAAGTCCAGCTTAGTTCCAGCACAAAGGGTGGAGTTCATAGGAGCGGTCCTCGACTCCACTTTGGCCAGAGCCTGCCTACCTCGTCCTCGGCACGAGACGATGGTCTCCTTCATACGAACACTGCAGGCCTTCCCTACAACAACGGTGCGATCCTGCCTGCGCCTGCTGGGTCACATGGCATCGTGCACGTTTGTGACCGCACACGCAAGGCTGCGACTTCGTCCCTTCCAAATGTGGCTGGCATCGGTGTACCGCCCCCATCGCGACCCCATAGACATGGTGGTGACGGTGGCGAAGCCCACTCTCCAGACGCTCGCTTGGTGGCTAGATCCAGAAGTGGTCTGCGCGGGGGTCCCATTCCGCCCTCCTCGCCCGTCGGTCACCCTGACCACAGACGCCTCGGCGCTTGGATGGGGGGCTCACATAGGAGACCTGCACAGCCAGGGTCTCTGGTCAGCCCAGGAGCTCTCCCTCCACATCAACGTCCGGGAGTTGAGAGCGATCCGTCTGGCGTGCCTCGCCTTTCGGACCCACCTCCAGGACCGCTGTGTAGCGGTGTACACGGACAACACCACAGCAATGTTCTATGTCAACAAGCAGGGCGGAGCCCGATCCTCCCCGCTTTGCAAGGAGGCGATGCTCCTCTGGGATCTTTGCGTGACCCACTCGATTCGCCTCGAAGCGTTTTTTCTGCCAGGGGTGCAGAACACGTTGGCCGACCATCTGAGCAGGTCCTTCGCCTCCCACGAGTGGTCCCTTCGCCCAGATGTGGCTTACACAATCTTCCAGAGGTGGGGGTTTCCCCAGATAGACCTATTTGCCTCCCGGGCCAACAGGAAATGCCACAGGTTCTGCTCCTACCAGGGTCAGGCTCCGGGCTCCCTCTCGGATGCGTTCCTCCTACCATGGACAGATCCCCTCCTCTACGCTTTCCCTCCGTTTCCGCTCGTCCACCGAGTGTTACTCAAGCTTCGGAGGGACAGGGCCCGCGTAATACTCGTCGCTCCGGCCTGGCCGAGACAGCACTGGTACACCCTGCTGCTCGAGCTGTCAGTTCGGGATCCCATTCCCCTCCCATTATGGCCGGACCTCATCACTCAGGACCTCGGCAGGCTTTGTCACCCGAACCTGCAGTCGCTGCATCTTACAGCTTGGTTCCTGAGTGGTTGACCGACTCAGAAAGAGGTTGTTCGTTGCCGGTACAACAAGTGCTGCTCGAAAGCAGGAAGCCTTTGACGCGCTCTACCTACCTCGCAAAGTGGAAGCGCTTCGCACTCTGGTGCGACCAACGAGGTCTTAACCCATTCTTGGCCCCCATCCAGACCATCCTCGACTATCTCTGGTACCTGAAAGGTCAAGGTCTCGCGATCTCTTCCCTGAAGGTGCACCTGGCGGCTCTGTCAGCCTTTCGGCCCGCCATAGCAGGTCGGTCTGTCTTCTCTAACCCAATGGTGGCCCGTTTCCTTAAAGGGCTAGACCATCTGTACCCGCCGGTACGTCCTCCTGCCCCGACCTGGGACCTGAACCTGGTTCTCACTCAGTTGATGAGGCCACCCTTTGAGCCCCTGGCCACGTGCTCTCTGCTTCATCTCACCTGGAAGACGGCCTTCCTCGTGGCCATTACATCTGCCAGACGAGTCTCGGAACTCCGCGCCCTGACGGCAGGTCCCCCGTATACTGTCTTCCATGGGGACAAGGTGCAGCTTCGACCGCACCCGGCCTTCCTCCCCAAGGTGGTGTCGGCCTTCCATCTCAACCAAGAGATCTTCCTCCCAGTCTTCTTTCGGGAAGGAAGATCTCGAAAAGCGAGCTCGTGGCATGTTCGGGAGCAACAGCTTCACACCCTGGACGTCCGCAGGGCCCTCGCCTTTTACATCGACCGGACGAAGCCCTTCCGGCGTTCGACCCAGCTCTTTCTGGCGATCGCCGACCGCATGAAAGGCGAGCTGGTCTCCTCGCAGCGGATTTCATCCTGGGTGACGTCATGCATACGAACATCCAAGAGCTCGCTCGCGTCCCCCCGTGCCGACTCACCGCACACTCGACGAGGGCGCACGCCTCGTCGGCCACCTTCCTGGCCCATGTCCCCATCCAGGATATCTGTAGAGCGGCCACCTGGTCTTCGGTTCACACCTTCGCTTCCCACTACGCGTTGGTGCAGCAGTCTCGAGACGATGCAGCCTTCGGCTCAGCAGTCCTACACTCGGCCACGTCTCACTCCGACCCCACCGCCTAGGTAAGGATTGGGAATCACCTAAATGGAATGCATAGGAGCAATCACTCGAAGAAGAAAAGACGGTTACTCACCGTAGTAACTGTTGTTCTTCGAGATGTGTTGCTCCTATCCATTCCAGACCCGCCCTCCTTCCCCACTGTCGGAGTAGCCGGCAAGAAGGAACTGAGGAGCGGACGGGCCGGCTGGGGTATATATTCAGCGCCATACCGGCGCCACTCCAGGGGGCGCCCAGCTGGCCCGCCGGAGTTGCTAGGGTAAAAATGTTCCGGAGAAGCCGTGCACGCGCGGCGCGCACACCTAAATGGAATGGATAGGAGCAACACATCTCGAAGAACAACAGTTACTATGGTGAGTAACCGTCTTTTACTAATAACTTAAATAATGCACAGTTTTAAAAGTATAGGCAAAGATTCCATACAATACTTTGATTCATCCAGTCTACAGTTAAAAATATTCCACTCAATGGACTCCCTGATCTTGTAGTGCACAGCGAGGAATGTTGGTTTTGGATAGTGGAAAAGTATTCAATAGTTTAAAAGCTGATACTAATAAAGAATAGTGAAAAGGTCAGAAACTCACAAATCAAGGGATGATGTCAAACAACGTGGAGAGAACTACTGGAAGCCCAAGAAATAACAGCTGGAACATTTGGGACATGTTTTCTACCAACTGTAAAATGTTCCCTGTTTTAATATTTTTTCTCATATTACATCAAAATACATAGAATAATTTGTGGGCAATCGGAAATTATTAGGTAACACAATTTCATCAAGACCATTAAGCTGTGGGCTGAAAGTGATTTATAATGTCATCAAACACCTCAAGACATACATTAAGCCACTGAGTCTATAGATGATGTCATTACGCAAATAATAATTATAGAGTTCTATGGCTTGTTGTATGTTAACCCTTGGCTCACTGTTACAGTCCACCTAAACCTGCATGTCTTACAATATTATAACAGTGTTTCCCTAAGTATAGGGCATACCACCCAGTAGGACATGAAGGACTAGCTGGGTAGCACAGAAGATAGATAAATTAAGATGTGTTGGCCTTTAACACATGACATGCTTGAAGGGGGTTGTGCTTGCTTTCATTTTCCCGAAAAGGGCTCTGCTACCAAAAGTCTGAGAAGTAAAAGAGCAAATCACATATGCCAAACTGTGTGTTCTAAGGCAAAAGTTCAGGGATGGGCAAACTTTGGCCTGCGGGCCAGATCTGGCCCGCCAGCCATCTTAATCCAGCCTTCAAACTCCCACTGGGGAGCGGGGTCTGGGGCTTGCCCCGTTCTGGCACTCCAGCCAGGGAACAGGGTTAGGGGCTGCTCTGTGCGGCTCCTGGAAGCAGCAGCATGGCCCCCCCTCTGGAACCACGGCCAAAGGGAGCTGCAGGGGCAGTGGCTGTGGATGGGGCAGCATGCAGCAGAGCCGCGTGGCCGAGCCTCTGCATAGGAGTCGGAGACGGGTCATGCTGCTGCTTCTGGGAGCCACTTGAGATAAGCACTGCTTGGAGCCTGCACCCCTGATCCTCCCTCTGTGCCCAACCCCCTGCCCCAGCTCTGATCCCCTTCCCACCCCTCAGTCCCAGCCTGGAGCACCCTCCTGCACCCCAAACCTCTCATCCCCAGCCCCACCCCAGAGCCTGCACCCCCAGCCAGAGCCTGCACCCCAACCCCCTACGCCAGCCCGGAGCTCCTGCCCACACCCTGAACTCCTCATTTCTGGCCCCACCCCAAAGCCTGCATCCCCAGCTAGAGCCCTTACCCCCTCTCGCACCCCAACCTCAATTTTGTGAGCATTCATGGCCTCCCATACAATTTCTATACCCAGATGTGGCCCTCGGGCCAAAAAGTTTGCCCACCCCTGCTATAGCTAGTAAAGCATGTTAGAGACCATATATCGTAACCATGCATTAATGTGGTTTCTAACCTTAATGCTACACCATTTTGCATATTGCTCCAAAATGCTATAGCATCAGTATCGTTTGCTAGGGCTCTGATTCAGCAAAGTACTTAAGCACATGCCTAATTTGAAGTGTATGAATAGTCCTGTTGGAGTCACATGATCAAAGCAAAGCACCCACTTAAGCACTTTGCTGTACTGGAGCTTGGATGTAGGATATATTCCTCACATTTTGGGAGTGACCGACATAACTCTCTGTGTCTGAATCCATCTGTTGGCTCTTGTTTTGTATTTCGATTGTAAGCTCTTTGGGAAAGGGTCCATTTCTTTTGTTCTGAGCTTTTGTACAACTCCTACAGGGTCCTGGACCAAGACTAGAGTTTCTACAGTAATATACATAATAATAACAATCACTGTAAACCTACAAGTTTAACTTCTGCTATGAGAAACTGTCACCCTCCCCAATCTCAGCTTGGTTTTCATCTGTGATCATTAGGTGTTTCCTCAGCATTGCGTGGACTATGGCCCTGCAAGCAGCACACCTCCGAGGACTCCTTAGTTTGGACCCTTTTGAATCCCCAGCAAGCTAAAGCTTGTTTCACTTCTACAAAACTGTCCATTCCCAATAACAGACGAAAACCACAGGGATCGTAAGAAAAGATGTATTAAAAACTGAGTGAGAGCAACTTAAAAGAAAATGAAAAGCATAAACTCCATAACGTATCTGGTCTTTAAGGCTGCGAAATCTAGTCTGGAGATTGTGTGTCATTACAGGAAAGCCAGCCGCCTCTTACATTTGTCCCCTCTGATCCTTTGCAGGCAGCTGGTCAGTGACACCGCTTGTAGTCTCAGGAGTCTCCTGTCATCGTTCCTCCTCTTCTTCCTAACTCACAGCACTATTCTTCTTTTCAGGTTCCTTTGATGTGCCTGGCTCATTATCATACCAGACACCCCCCCACCTTAGTCTCTCTGCAGAGAGGCGTATTAGTCTGGCTCTTGGCTGTGTCCCTTGTATGCTTCTCCAAAGTCATTCAGAGCTGCCACCACTGCTTTCGATAAAGAGCTTAGGTTCTTGTGTTTTCTGTAACCCTTTCATATCTTATTTCCAAACTAAGGCAAGGTCTACATCTGCTGGCATCGCTATGTCAGTCAGGGGTGTGAAGATACCTCAGCAATGTGCCTTCATTGATATAGTTTGTTTTGCTAGTGGGGGTGGGATTTACTATACTGAGACAAAGCACAGGGTTGCTGGTATAGATTCATAAGATATGTTGACATTTGATCTGGGAGGTGTCACTCCTAGGTTATGTAGATGAACCCGCACTAGCTCTGTTTGAGCTAACATGCTAAAAATAGCAGTGTTACACTACACAGCTACACTGTTATTTTTAGCACACTACCACGAGCAGAGCTAGTGCAGGTTCATCTACTCGAGCTGGGAATCACACCTCCCAGCTCAAATGTAGATGAAGCCATAGATTCCACAACCAGAAGGGACCATTGTGACCTCCTGTATAAACACAAGCTATAAAACTCTCACCCTTCCCCCCCAAAATCCTCTTGAACTAGAGTATCTCTTTTAGAAAAACATCCAGTCTTGGTCTTAAAATTGCCAGGGATGGAGAAGCCACCATGACCCTGGGTTAACTGTTACAAAATTGCCCTCACTGTTAAAAATGTGTATCTTATTTCCAGACTGAATTTGTCTAGCTTCAACTTCCAGCCACCGGATCATGTTACACCTTTATCTGCCCACTATCAAATATTTGTTTCCCATGTAGATCCCTATAAACTGTGATCACGTCAACCTTACCCATCTCTTTGTTAAGCTAAATAGATTGAGCTCCTTGATTCTATCACTATAAGACATGTTTTCCAATCCTTTAATCATTCTTGTGGCCCTTCTCTGAATCCCCTCTAGCTATCTACATCCTTCTTGAATTGTGGACATTTGAACTGGACACAGTATTCCAGCAGTGGTGACACTAGTGGCAAATATAGAGGTAAAATAACCTCTCTGCACCTACTCTGGATACCCCTGAATATGAATCCAAGGATTACATTATCCCTTTTGGCCACAGCATTGCACTGGGCAATCATGTTCAGCTGATTATGCACCATGACCATGACCCCCAAATCTTTTTCAGAGTTACTCTTTCCCAGGATAGAGTCCCTCATCGTGTAAGTATGGCCTACATTCTTTGTTCCTAGATATATATCTGTATTTGCCTGTATTAAAATGCATATTGTTTGCTTGAGCCCAGTTTACCAAGAGATCCAGATCACTCTGTATCAATTACCTGTCCTCTCGATTATTTACCACTCTCTCAATTTTTATGTTATCTGCAAATTTTATCAGTGATGATTTTATGTTTTCTTCCAGGTCATTGATAGTGTACGGCCAAGAACTCAGCCCTTACACAAACCAAAAAGAACAGAACGTAGTGTTCCAATAAAATCAAGCTTTTTTGAAAGAGGACATTTCAATTTTCTGTATCAAAAGAGCAGTTTGTTTCAAGGTTGTAAATTTTATATTATACAATATAATATATAATTCAAACAGACAAAATCAGAACGAAACATTTATATTGTGTCAAAGAAACATTTTGATCAACCCCAAATTAATGTTTTTTCAGAATTTTTTTTTTTAATAAGAAATTTTAAAACTTCTTGGCTGTGTTCCGGTTTGGAATGGAAAAATATTCAAAAATCACAGAATTTCCCATGAAATAGAAAATCCAGTTCCTGTCCAGTTCTAATATCAATTTATTGTATAATTACACGATATGGCATCATGATGTAAATGTCTCCATTATAAAGCTGTGCCAGGCACTGTACTATATGTTTCTATTTCGTCATGATTTTGTCTGGCTAAAACTGCATCTGATGACACAAAATGGCTTTACCCTACTGCCAGAGGAAATAACAGATGGTTTTAACATGCTCAGACATACAATCCTTTCATTTTTAAAAGAGGTCACTGTTATTGCTTGATGAATACTGCAAAACCAGTGTTTGCAAATATTTTTCTCAAATACCAAATGACCAGTTAGTTACACCAGAATCATATTTGCAATATTTGCAAGCATTCATGCAAACAGAAATATTGGGGAATGGCAGTTCGCCATATTCAGTGCAGTTTCTTTGTCAGTATAAATAAATTTAATGTAATAGAGATTTTAGATTGTAATCTTTTGGGGGCAGAGACTTGAGAATCCTACATGTTTCCACAGCACTTAGAAAAATTTTGGGCTCTTCTGTAATATAAATAATACAAATAATCGAGTTGCTTTGATAATGAATCTGACAGTATAGCCAATACAGGCAAATTCCATTCCATAGCAACCTCCTACCATAGGTAAGTAACAAACAGCTACAGAAACAGACTAAGTAACACCTGCTCTCCTTAGTATTGGTGGAAAGTGGAGATGGCAATATACTGGAAGAAATTCCATTCAAAATTAGAAAATGCTGGAATTCATGCAAGAAAATTAATTGTAGATTGTTTTCTTCTGCTTTTATGCAGCAATCTGACATTTGATATGAGAAGGAAAGGAAAGGGTCTATGAATTGTGAATTATTATTAACAACAGCGTGTCAGATTAGTTTGGAGCAATGTGGGGGGAGTGGGAAGAGCTAATCCCACAGTCCCCTTGCAGGCCAAACTGCCATTGATTAACTGGGAGTTTTTCCTGTGTTGGGACTGCCATCTGAAGCCCAATAGCTGGAAACTGGTGAGTATCTCTCTGTTTTTTCAACCGTAAAATTGTCAGTGCTCATTGGAGCTCAGGGAACTGAAAGGCAACGTGTACCTCTAGTTCAAGTCTGAAAACATATTTTTTCCTATATTGTTCAATGGGCACACAGCCCTCTGTATTAGGAGTGCAGAACTGCACAGGCCCTGAGAGTGCATCAGGAGAGATTGTGCTCAGGACAGCCAGAGCTGTTGAGTGGACATGAGACATACAGGCTCTGCACCATCCATTACAATTGTTCAGTTTGCACCCATGGGACAATAGCCCTTCTCCTTGGGTCAGTGCAAAGGGAGAGTCGGGGCATGGCAGGAACATGTCCCTGCTTCCTCCCTGGGTGACTTTTGGCTTGAAGAAGGCAAGAGGACTGCATGGGACTGCTAGTGTGATCAGCCCTTTTGCAGGCTACTCAAGGACAGGAGAGATTTCTTGCCCACACACTTCTCTGCTCGCATGCATGAGGGCTGTTCACAAATAGGGTTCAGAATAAGATGCTGCTTATTCTCAAGTAGGCTGGGCATCATGCTGGGCAGACTAAGAGGGATCTTCTGTGCTGCCAAGTGCATTATAACTGCTCAAGCAAGTCAGTGTCATGGCTTTTTTGTTTGTTTCTTTCATAACAGATCTATTTGAATGTCAAGTAGGAACGGACAGTCAGGTTTGGATAACATAAGCATTAACCCAGATTTTAAGCCTAAACTGAAAATGAACAGGTGAAACATTTTGTATGTTAAAATATGATCAGGTAAAACTTTTTCATCATTATTTTCTGCATGTCTTTGTAGCTCCTCATTCCAGAGAGTCATGTGCTGAGTTACAATGAGACAAGCCGTCTCACAATTGTAATGGAGCGGTGGTGCCTGCATACATCTGGGTTAATTGACACCAGGGAGACCCATGAGTCTCAGCGAGTTCAGATAAGGTCCAGAAAAGTATCTGACCAATTGGGTGTTATCCAGACTCAATCAATAAAAACACACACTATCTAACCTACTGCAAATAGAACCTCTGACCCTTTCAGACTAAAATAAAGACTCAGAGCAAATTGTGTGTCAAGAAACAGCTGGCACAATACATCTAAAAATATCTCTTACGGACACTAGTCAACTCTCCTTAGGGGAAAAAATGCCATGCATGTCAAAACAGCGCATTACATTTCTGTGAATAAATGGTGACATGACAGAAATTCAGCCATCCCATCCATACTGGATGATGTTTATTAACAATATTTTAAAAATAAGGTATTTAAGAAAAGCCAGTATATATCAAGTATGATACAAACCCAGTCAAATCTTGCTTCTGGCTCCACCACCAATTGAAGTCAGTGGAAAGACTCCCCATTCACTTCTAAGAGGTCCACCATTATTGCTAGCAGCTAGTTACAAAGGCAAACGCTGGCACTTGGAGGTGTGCCAACACCACAATGTTTGAGACAATAATGCAGTGGACAGCTTCCATCTGAAAAGAGGAAAATGACATACCACTGACCCTTTAAGGCCCCTGCTGCCAGGACATCACTTACAAGCACAGAAAACTAGGAGTGCTTTTAAACAACGTCCAATTTATTCTTCTTACTAAAACTTGAGAGACCCTTGCTTGATTTCAGTTGACTATAAACACTCTACAGCTCATTGAACAGGATGGATAATTACCCGCCTATTATTAAGGTAGCCAGACACATCCTATTATATGACCCTTTGTGACGTTCCCCTCTGGTGTTATCCAGACTGGTGATCTGCTAGGTCACTCCAATCCTTGACTCTGGGAGCCAGCCTTACCCTGCTCTGCTGTGAGAACCCCCACTCCTGGGCTGTTCACACACAGCCTCTGGCATGTAAGCCGCTCCTTGGATTGTGCAACCAAACGACACTAGCCAATATCTCCAGTCCCAGACACAACCCTAGGAACCTCCATCTTGCAGTGTCCAGTTATGCCCACTGGACGCTGCAAGCTTATATGAGTTAATCAGTTTAACAAAGAAATTGATATGTACCAGGCTTGTTATCCCAAGGGGAATCTCTGACATGCTTCAAACCAAACGCACTGCTTCAGGTAGAATAAACAAACAGATTTATTAACTATAAAGATAGATTTTAAGTTATTATAAGTCAAAGCATAACAAGTCAGATTTAGTCAAATGAAATAAAAGCAAAACGCATTCTAAGCTGATATTAACACTTTCATTGCCCTTACAAACTTAGATGCTTCTCACCACAGTCTGGCTGGTTGCTCTTCAGCCAGGCTCTCCCCATTAATCAGCACTTCCGTCGCTTGGTGGTGGTGGTGTCTGTAGATGTAGGTGGAAAAGAGAGAGCATGGCAAATGTCTCTCCCTTTTATCATGTCCTTTCTTCCCTCTTGGCTTTGCCCCCCTTTCAGAGTCAGATGAGCATTACCTCATCGCGGTCCTATACTGACCAAAGGAATGGGGGTGACTCATTCGAACAGATCCTTTTGTTGCAGCCTAGGCCAGCGTCCTTTGTTCCTGTGAGGCTGGGCTGGGTTTGTCTCATACCTGCCCTGATGAGGTGTGAACTGCCTCTCTGCTTTTGGAGAGTTTTTGCCTGGGCTTATTTTAAGCCATGAGAACACATTTTCAGACTCATAACTGTATACATGAAATTATAACCTATAGCATTACTGTAACAATTACGATAACATCACTATAACAACACTGCTCAGTGCATTATAAGCCTTCTGAAGACCATGACAAACTTTGTATTGGATACCACACAATCATTTTACAAGGCTGAACATAGGGGTGCTGGGTATTCCCCTGAGGTACAGAGCATCACACCCTGCTTTAAATTGCTTATAATTTTTGCAACCTTTAACTATTCAGGCTGAAATTTCCATGCTAAATGTTTGTCTCAGACTGGATATTCTGGAAAATTTCAGTCAAAACTGTTCAGCAATTTCCAAGAACAAGGCTACGATAAAATACATTGTTTTGTGTGTGCTAGTAAAATCTAGTGAATTTTTCTTGAGAAGCTCTAGCTCCCTCATGGTTTGGAGCAAGGATGTGAAATTTGGTAGGTGGGGAGCTTTACCATCCTTGTGAAAAACTACCTGAATTTGCCCAAGTTATAAGCCTCTGAAAAACTGCAGTTTACACATGCTCAGTGAAGACTTGCTAAAACTTCACAACCAAATTCCCAAAGATTCTGTCCACACTGAGCATGCTCCAGCCCAGGGCTACAGGAAACTGAACAGGATTTTCACTCTAACTGTGGCTTCAGTCTGGGCAATGTTACTATCAAATTATTGTATGTGATCAAAGGTATTTGCTGAAGGTTTAAAGATTTGACGTTTTAAAAAAGCTTATAGACACAGTGTGGGTTAGCAAGTTCACTTTCTTTTATAATGATTGTCATAATTTTTTTTCCTTTATAGTTTTCTAATTGTTTTAAAGTTAATAAAATATAACATTTTTGCATGAACAAAAAAAATGCAGCAGCAATTTTACTATGGCACAATATCATTTTACATTAGTGTTATTAACATAAAAAGAATATGCTAAAACGTGTTTTAAAAATTTTGCAATCAATGTTAATTATTTTTGCCACATATTGGTTCATTATTTCTTTAACTTTGTATTGCCAGGACCCTCTCTCTCATTAGATTATTTACTTTTAAGTTTATAGTCTAATTTTTCCATTAACCAGCTTAGGAAGTTGCATTATGCTTTGCTATTATTAGAAATGAGTTAGTATATGCCTGGATTCAGCAAGATATTTAAACATGTGCCTAACTTTAATCATGTGACTAGACCTATTTATTACTCACATGCTTAAAATGAGGTATATGCTTATTAATTAATTACAAGAAGAATTAAAAATAAAAACCGACATTTTCAAAAGCGACTAGTGATTTTTGGATGCCCTCTCTGAGATGACTGCTTTAAAGGGCTAAGAAGGAATGGTTTTCACAAGATGTGTGTTCAGAATTTTCTTGATAACAATGCTCCTTGAAATGACTCAGGTTTGGCACTTAAACCTCCTGACATCCAAAATCACTGATGACTTTTGAAACCCTAGACTGAAGCTTCTGAGTTATTTCACAGAAAGCTGCAGCAGCATTATCTTTAAGTGAAACCCAGTCAGAGAACAATTATATGCAGAAGTGCTGTCAGACATTTCATCAGGCTATTGCAGAAAATAAGAGTCAGTGGGCTACACTGGAGCCTGATCCAACGTCTGCTAAAGTCAGTGGAGATATTCCCATTTATTATAGTGGGCATCGGATTTAGCTTGTGGTGCACAAAGGTCTAGTTTGTACCATCCCGTAACAACCTCAGTGAGCTGGTCTGCAGACATTCCCAGCTAACATTTATAAAAAATAAGATTAATATAGACAATTGAGTAGGTGTAGCAGACTTAATGGCTGCTGTAAGACTTATGGTAATAAAATGTATGCAAAAAACTCTCTTCCCCACAACTGCACATTTTCCCCACTATTTATTATAAATACACACTATTTTGTGTTAGTGAATAATTCCTGGGCATTGCTACTGCTTTAAAGAGGAAGGGCAGAGCTGCTAGGGAAAGCTGACAGATGTAGAAGCTACAGAGATTTTTTGATTCTACAAAAGTACGTCCAGAAGCTGTCAAAATCTACATCTTTGTTAAACCAATATTCTCCGATCTAGTACTCTGCATAGTCAGTGGGAAGCACTCTGCAACATCTGCCAGTGTAACATACTGCATGAGCCTCAACAAACAGCCAAGGGATATGTGTCTTACTAAAAACTAGCGCTGCAGTGAGCTGTTCTCCAGAGATTTGAATGCTGATGAACAAGCTCCTCTAGGCACTCTGAAAAGACTATGCACAGACCTCCAGAAAGCTACTCTGAGGATAAACTCTAGGGTGGGATAAGTGAACCAAAATAAAAGTAACTCTTCAACCCCAGCACAAATTGCGTGGAGTGCTTTGAACACAATGTGGGGAATGGTGAGTTAGGGAGCTATGGGGAACAGGAAAGAACATAGCACTTGCCTAATGATAGCAGTAGAAACAGAACAAGTGATTGAAGTGAGAATAAAAGAGAGAATTCCCCCAAGACTCTTTCTTGAAGATCTTCCAGCCTGCTAGTGCTGCAGCCACTCCTGAGGCAGATGGTAAAGAAAATAATTCATTGGAATGGTAGGTTGTGACTCGCTGGAGCAATGGTTACAGTGAGGGCAAAATATGAGCACAGAGAGCTCCTAAACTGGAGAGATAGTATAGAAAACATTGGTTCTGTAATGTGCTTTGGTGAAAACAAGGTTATTTCCAGTGGCCTGCAGATTCTTTTTCTAAACTTCTGAAGTGACAAACCCGAATTTAAAGGTTTCAGGGTAGCAGCCATGTTAGTCTGTATCCGCAAAAAGAACAGGAGTACTTGTGGCACCTTAGAGACTAACAAATTTAAATAGTATATAAAGATACAGAATTAATAGGAGGATGTTGGATTGCCTTCTAGTTCTGTGTTCTCATTTTGCTTCCTCTGCATCTCTGCTGGTGTACACTAAAGGTATATCACATTTACCTTACAGGCTCCTGGCAAAAACTCAGTTCAGAAAACAAGCTGTGCTTTATGAATCACTCCATCCTTCTTATATAGCAGGGGTAGGCAACCTATGGCACAAGTGATTTTCAGTGGCACTCATACTGCCCAGGTCCTGGCCACCGGTCCGGGGGGCTCTGCATTTTAATTTAATTTTAAATGAAGCTTCTTAAGCATTTTAAAAACCTTATTTACTTTACATACAACAATAGTTTAGTTATATATTATAGACTTATAGAAAGAGACCTTCTAAAAATGTTAAAATGTATTACTGGCACGCAAAACCTTAAATTTAATGTGAATAAATGACAATTCGGCACAGCACTTCTGAAAGGTTGCCGACTCCTGTTATATAGGCACAATACACACAGGGGGGGCTTGAATAATTTGCATACTGTGGGTGCTAAGAGCCATTGAACCAAACTGCAAACCCAGTATAGAATAGAAACCACTTCAAGCCAGGGGATGCAGCAGCACCCCCAGCACCCATAGTTCCAGCACCTATAAATACACATACTTTATGCATCAGATAAACCCAGTATTAACACAGTTTAATCTGGTCATGGACATTTTATATTGCTGACAAGGAATATAGATGAGAAAAAGAATGGAAACACTTGAATGACAGTTTATTAAAAGTGATGTTACCAGTAAACCACAATTTAGCAGAAGCATCAACAAAATAAATTAATAAATCTCCAATGTTGTTGCATCTTGGCTGCTTAGCCATCAATGTCATGCTTTTGGTCTGTTTTCAGAATTGCTCTCTGTGGTATTGGTGATGTCCTGATTTCAGTCAGCAATTCCATATGGTGAAAATGGGAAGTATATTCCAATGCAATTTGCCAAGCTATAAACCACATCCCCTTCAATAATGCAGCCGGTAATGACTGCAATACCCAGCAAACAAGTTTCAGCGTGAGTCCCTATGAAATGTTTATTTACCAACAGAAATAATGTCATGCTCGATGTGTCACTGCATATTGTGGAGTTTTTTTATGGACAAAAATATTAGCACTCTCATCTGCACTGGCTTTCAGAAGTGCAGCTTAACAACAGGAACAGATACTTGGATTTGCATGGCAAGCCATGGGAAGGGTGCCATTTGAAATTTTAAAAAATTCCCTCTGCTTTTATTGTGACAGATCCTCAGCTGGTGTAAATGGCATGGCTCCACTGACTTCATTAAGCTGGTATACACCAGCTCAAAATCTAGCCCATTGTTTTATGATGACTGCTTTTCTGAGCATAAGCCTGGTGAAGTGTAGTATATTACCTTTGTACATGAATATTGTGACTGTTCCACTTACAGATAATGCTGTACACAGTTCATCAGTCATCCAGAAATGTGCTGCATTTGTGTGCACTCAGGATAATCCCAGATTAACAGGCCCCTTCCAACTGAATAATATCATATCTCTTGTGACACCATTGTTTTGCTGACAAAGGGTGTGAAGATTTCTATAATGAAATAATTCTGTATTTTGAAAGGACAATAAAATCATTACCTGGGACACACTGTATTTGGCATCTATTTTCTATTAGTTCTGACATTATTCCAATAGGCCACAAACCCTGGGACACCAGGGGATGGCTGTATTACTTTGAGTGTTGTTTTGATGATATATACTAAAACTTTTTTGTTTCAGACAAACACACAGCAGATCCAAGTTCTGGGTTTTACATCTTTGACTGCTGAGGCTTAGACCCAATAAGTATAATGTAGAGGTGGTCAAAAAATTTCATTCACTTTTTTTTTTCCAAAGAAAAATGGCCTTTTTTCAAAACAATTTTTTGTGGAAAAATGTCTTTGAAAATGTTCTAGTGTTCCCATGAAAACCCCAAAATGTTTTGTTGTTCAAAAATTGAAAAAAATGCAGTTTTTGTTTTTTCACCTGAAAACAAAGAATTTTCCTTTAAAATTCTTGGGGGACAAGTGACCATTTTTTTATATCTTTCAAAAAAAATTAATACAAAAAACGTACTACTTTATGACTGGCCCTATTGTTTGGAGAGTTTTCATGGGATGATGTGTGTTAAGCACTGACACAAATTTGTTTGTGCTTTATGTTTATTAAGCTAGTTTTATTTTCACGCCATAACATCCCATTTTTACCATCTAACATCAAGCTAAAGTTTTCTTCAGCTTAACTATTCTGTTCATGGTATTTCTGCTTAAACTCTGAGACCAAGAGCTCTCAAGAAATTACTACCACTTCTTACTCCCAGATGGCCAGATACTCCAACTATCGTCTTTCCTATGGTTTTCAGTACTTTCGATTCTGGCTGGCTGGAATCAGGGACTGCACAGATAGGAAGATGAAAAACAAGCGAACAAATTAGCCCAACTTTTCTCCAGACAATTTCAGATGTGGATTTGGTTGATGTTTAACACAAAGGTTCAAGCCGGTCCTTATTTTAGCTGAACGGGTTCAGAAAGACAGGCTGGCAACTTTATTTATTTGAGAATGCTCTTGTCTCAGATTTAGCTTCTCGTCACCCCCATGAAATGGTTCATATTGTTTAGCCAAACAGCTTTATTTATTTCAGAACTAGAATGTTCATAGCAATCTGAACTCTGTTTGACTGAAGTGTTTTTGCACAGAGGGCTGTATAAATATGAATGGTCAGTAAAAGCTAAAGTATTGCTATTAAGTATAACCTATACTGGAAAAATGCACTCTTATTCCAGAATCAGAGTGCCCATGTGGGGAGTAATTTCCAGCTCGAGAAGAGCTATTCATGCTAGCTCTAATCCCGCTAGCTTGGTAAGAAAATAGAAGCATAGGCCCTGGCAGTGCAAGTGATGGAAGGGCTAACTGTCTGAGTACATATCTACCACCCTGGATTGGTGTATATGAGGGGCATATACTTCTGCTCATGTCACCACAGCTACACTTCCATTTTCAGCACAGCAGCTGGATCAGAGCTAGTGCTGGTAAGTTTCCTAACTGGAAATTATAGCTGTACCCATAGAGGCATAATTATAACAGTAAATGTTCCCCGATGGACAAGCTCTTAGAGCAGCAGCACTAAGTGGCATCAGGACTGCATCTAGCCCTGAGGACCAGGGAGACATAACTAGCTCCATTGCACCTACCCCGCACGTTTTTACTTATAAATTGAGCCAATTTTATTTGAAAGTCAAGGAGATGCAACAAATCAGAAACCCACTGTGATATTTTTACCACCACATTTCAAAGGCCGTTAATTGATAAATATTTGTAAAGCCCTTTGAAATCCAGAAATGAAATGATCTGTGTGAGTGCAAAGTATTAGTCTGGGAACTAATTCTGCACTGACTTACGCCCCCAGACAAGTCCTCTTTAACTTCAAATAAGTAAGGGCAAAAGTTTGTCTATTATATTTGAGAAGTTAGGTTTTATTTTCTGTGGGTTTTCTTAAATTTTAGTTTCCATTTTCAAACAATTAGTTGCAAGGATGCTGAGCTGGAAGTTTCTTTGACACCATATTTCCCAGGATGCAGCCTGGACTATTGATGTAATCTTGTGTTATATCAACTACTGCTGCCAATTAGAGATAAAATAGTGACAGCCTTTGAACAACCGTGTTGTGATACATACAACATTTCTGCATATGCCAGTGCTTTCTACTGTTAGATACAACACAAGTTACAGGCATTGATAAATAACATTGCAATTAATTCCATTTATGAGTCCTTTCTTTCTCTAATAATGCTCAGTTGTGAGTGCAATAATAGCACACAATGCTATGGCTAATTGTGTTGGTTAATAGCACCCAGCACTTTGGCTTCTAAAATTGTGTACATGATTCATTTGGAGATCTATGTATATGCACAAGCCAAAAAAATTAAAAATAGAGGCCTCTTATTAATAATGACTTTTTGACATTTGGCACAGGCTTTTGTATTGCATAAAAAAATAGGCACACAGCTGTTCATTGACAAGGTAAATAATAATCCTTTGATTACAGTAGCTAAAGGCTGTCCTTTAATGGATTTTACTTGTCACTTTTAATTCTTTTTAATCTTTGTCTGCATTTCATTAAAACGGCTTTATCAGCCTGATGGCCCTGGTGTCCTTATTCTGATTGAGTTAATGGGGTGTCTTCATGCCATGGAGATCCAGGATAAAATATAATAGTGTTATATTTATAGACATCAGGGACATTTTTAAGATGATTGCTTTGCCAATCAGCTTTTCTGCTTTTACATGGTACATTATTGCAAATGTAGTGGAGTCTTTTGCTTTCTCTTGCCTGGTAGGTACCCTGAGCAAAGCCTCTGTCTTAATCTCCCAGGACTTAATCTACCTAAAAAAATGCAACAGACATTTGGCAAGGGAGCTAGCAAAGGGTCTGTTATCATTTTCTTGGCTGCTCTTCGGCTGTGATTTTGACTTTCTGTTTAAAAACTACATACCTGCACTGCCATCCTTTTAACAGATGATAAAGGTACCTGAAAGTTATTCAGAAACTTACTTGAGGTCTTCTGACCCTATGATTATAGTGGATTTGTTTCTCTATTGTGTTCTTCATGGTAGATATACAGCAGACGTATGTGTGGGTTTGAGGCCTGTATACCTCATTTATTTATTTATTTTACGTAGTTTTACGGTACTGTACTTTTTTTTTCTATATTATAGAGAAGTATGATAAATTGGTTATAATTTTGAAGCTAATCTCATCCAGTATAAAAGCCTTATTAAATAACCATAGAATATATGTTAGACATCTCATGATTATTGTTTCAATTATGTACTGTAAAGATTAAACTGGTTATACATAGAATAATATTTGGATGATGGAGAACGTGTCCTTTTGAGGTTTAGAGAATGAACTACTGTAGGGTGTCATTTACTAGAGTATACGACATGTTGGTGAGAATGTCTTTGATGTGTTGTCCAGCTGTGACATTCAACCATGTTACCTGACCTTAGAGTATACAATACTTAGTTACAGAACAGAATTACAGCATTATATGAGCTGTTTTTTCACAGTTTGTTAGAGTATACTTTATTGTAAGTTTATGGCAATGAGTTAATTTGCCTAAGAGTCAGATAATGAGTTGTATATGAGCAATATAGCAATACTGTTTAATTAGCATTTGTCTTAATATAAGCAGGTATTGGTGCAATGTTCTAAGTTTACTCTGAAGAGATTCTCTAAAACTATATGCAATTTTCATACTACAGCAGATGTATGTATTTTATTAAAACTGCACTAGTGATGCAGAAAGGTATTATTTATGTACCATGTGATAGAAAGATTAGATGAATGCATTTCCAGGAATACAAATATCAGAACTGCAAATACAGCAAATATAATCAATGAATCATAGAAAACAAATTTCTGGCAATGGTTGTCTTAAATCTGAGTTAGGGGCAGGGGAGGGTTTAATGGCGTTCACCGAGAAGTACACACTAGTACGTGTTGGGTGAAACATCTAATTTGAATTTGTATGTGCTTGCTCTAGAAGTGAAATTGTGTGTGTAGAAAATGTGTGTGCGTGTGTATGTGTGTGTGTGTGTGTGTGTGTGTAGAAAGTGTGTGCACATATGTGTGTGTAGGAAATTTGCCGTCCATTCAATTTGCAGTCCATTTAACTTAATCAGATACTTCAACACGGGGTATATTCATATACTTGATTTCCAGGAGTCTCCTAAAATCAGAGAATTAAGAATCACTAATATATTGAGGTATATGAGTGTGAGCTTCATTCATCATGTTTTCACAGTAAGAATAGTAAAGCTTTTATTTATTGAATGAATAATTTTTTCATTGAATACAGATGTATAGACACCAAAATAATCTTTATCAAATATCATTACTTTCCCTTGAACCATCATATAATTTTTTGAAAACTATGTCTTTGTTTTTGTCTAGTTATTATATCATTATTCATTATTGTTTGTGATACCGTAAGTAGTAGCCCATGTCATGGACCAGGATCCTAACATGCTGGATACTGTACAAACACAGAACAATACAAAAGCATAACAGCTCTAACATGTTTGTACACAGCGCAGTCCTGAAGTCCTGTCCTAATCTGAACTGGGTTTGATGTAAAATATGCAGAGGATTCTCTGAGAAAAGTATATACTCTTGTTATTCTAAAAAGGTGGTGAGGAATTTGGACAGGAAATCAGCCTACGACAGACATTAACTCAAAGATGGAAGTCTGTTGGAATTGTGTTGATGGATTTACTGAAGCTATTTTTTTATCCATTTATGTATTCAAAAAAGGCTTTTTAATATGGATTCTCTGCATAAAGACACAATGGCCATACTGGGTCAGACCAATAGTCCATCTATCCCAGTATCCTGTCTTCTGACAGTGGCCAGATGCTTCTGAGGGAAAGAATAGAACAGGGCAATTAGCAAGTGATGCTTTCCCTGTTCCCCAGGTTTGGGGACTCCCAGAGCATTGGGTTGCATTTCTTATCATCTTGGCTAAACCATTGATGAACCTATCCTCTATGAATTTATCTAAATCTTTTTTGAACCCAGTTATATCTTTGGCTTTCACAACACTCCCTGGCGACAAGTTCCCCATGTTGACCGTGCGCTGTGTGAAGAAATATTCCTTTTGGTTTAAACCTCCTGTCTATTAATTTTATCAGGTGACCCCTAGTCCTTCTATTACAGGAGGGGGTAAATAACACTTGGTTATTCACTTTTTTCAGACCATTCATGATTTTATAGACCTCTATCAGATCCCCCCTTAGTCATATCTTTTCTAAGCTTTACAGTCCCAGTCTTCTTAATCTCTTTTCATATGGAAGCTATTCCATACCCCTATTCATTTATGTTGTCCTTCTCTATAATGTTTCCAATTCTAATATGTTGTTTTTGAGATGGGGGTGACCAGAACTGTACTCAGTATTTGAGGTGTGGGCAAACCATGGATTCATATACTGGCATTATGATATTTTCTATTTTATTATCTTTCCTAATGATTATTAACATTCTTTTAGCTTTTTTGACTGTCGCTGTACATTGAGCACATGTTTTCAGAGAACTATCTATGATGTCGCCAAGATTTCTTTTTTGAGTGGTAACAGCTAATCTAGCACCCATCATTTTGTATGTATAATTGGGTTTATGTTTTCTAATGACTTTCATCTGCCATTTTGTTGCCCAGTCACCCAGTTTTGTGAAGTATCAGAGGGGTAGCCGTGTTAGTCTGGTTCTGTAGAAGCAGCAAAGAATCCTGTGGCACCTTATAGACTAACAGACGTTTTGCAGCATGAGCTTTGCATCTGAAGAAGTGGGTATTCACCCACGAAAGCTCATGCTGCAAAACGTCTGTTAGTCTATAAGGTGCCACAGGATTCTTTCCAGTTTTGTGAGATTCCTTTGTAATGTTTCACAGTCAGCTTTGGACTTAACTCTCTTGAGTAATTTTGTACCAGCTGCAAATTTTGCCACCTCACTGTTCACCTCTTTTTTCAGATCATTTCTGAATATGCTGACCAACAGAGGTCCCTGTGCAGATCCTTGAGGGACCCTGCTATTTACTGCCTTCCATTGTGAAAACTAACCATTTATTCCTACCCTTTGTTTCCTATTTTTTTAACCAGTTATTGATCTATGATAGGACTTTCCCGCTTATCCCATGACCACTTAGTTTGCTTAAGAACCTTTGGAGAGAGACCTTTTCAAAGGCTTTCTGAAAATCTAAGTTCACTATATCAAGTGGATCACCTTTGTCCAGGTACTCCAAGATTGCTGTTAGATTGATGAGGCATGATTTCCCTTTATAAAAGCCATGTTAACTCTGATCATTCTGGTCTTCACTATAGTTCCAACCAATTTGCCTGGTGCTGAAGTTAGGCTTATCAGACTGTAATTGCCAGGATCACTTCTAGAGCCTTATTAAAAAATCGGCATTACATTAGCTATGTGGTACAGAGGCTGATTTAAGCAATAGTTTACATACCACAGTTAGTAGGTCAGTTAGTAGGTAGTTTCGTATTTCAGTTCCTTCAGAACTCCTGGGTGAATATCATCTGATTCTGGTGATTTATTATTGTTTAATTTATCAGTTTGGTCCAAAACCTCATCTCATTGATGCCTCAGTCTGGGACAGTTCCTCCGACAGCTTCAACATTGTGAAAAGAATATTTTATAATTCCAACTACTCTATTTTGTTACAGGATTTACTGTGAGGCCGTGGGCTTTGCCATCTATTTTTTCATCTTGTTTTTTGATAGGAGTGTAACCCACATCATTGGCAACTGTATTGCACAGAACGTCATATAAGGGGTAGAATCATAGAATCATAGAATCTCAGGGTTGGAAGGGACCTCAGGAGGTCATCTAGTCCAACCCCCTGCTCAAAGCAGGACCAAACCCAACTAAATCATCCCAGCCAGGGCTTTGTCAAGCCTGACCTTAAAAACCTCTAAGGAAGGAGATTCCATCACCTCCCTAGGTAACCCATTCCAGTGCTTCACCACCCTACTAGTGAAAAAGTTTTTCCTAATATCCAACCTAAAACTCTCCCTCTGCAACTTGAGACCATTACTCCTTGTTCTGTCATCTTCTACCACTGAGAACAGTCAAGATCCATCCTCTTTGGAACTCCCTTTCAGGTAGTTGAAAGCAGCTATCAAATCCCCCCTCATTCTTCTCTTCTGCAGACTAAACAATTCCAGTTCCCTCAGCCTCTCCTCATAAGTCATGTGCTCCAGCCCCCTAATCATTTTTGTTGCCCTCCGCTGGACTTTCTCCAATTTATCCACATTCTTCTTGTAGTGTGGGGCCCAAAACTGGACACAGTACTCCAAATGAGGCCTCACCAGTGCTGAGTAGAGGGGAATGATCACATCCCTCGATCTGCTGGAAATGCCCCTACTTATACAACCCAAAATGCCATTAGCCTTCTTGGCAACAAGGGCACACTGTTGACTCATATTCAGCTTTTCATCCACCGTAACCCCTAGGTCCTTTTCTGCAGAACTGCTGCCCAGCCATTCGGTCCCTAGTCTGTAGCAGTGCATGGGATTCTTCCGTCCTAAGTGCAGGACTCTGCACTTGTCCTTGTTGAACCTCATCATATTTCTTTTGGCCCAATCCTCTAATTTGTCTAGGTCCCTCTGTATCCTATCCCTACCCTCTAGCATATCAACCACTCCTCCCAGTTTAGTGTCATCTGCAAACTTGCTAAGGGTGCAGTCCACACCATCCTCCAGATTGTTAATGAAGATATTGAATAAAACCGGCCCCAGCACCGACCCTTGGGGCACTCCACTTGATACCGGCTGCCAACTAGACATGGAACCATTGATCACTACCTGTTGAGCCCGACCATCTAGCCAGTTTTCTATCCACCTTACCGTCCATTCATCCAGCCCATACTTATTTAACTTGCTGGCAAGAATACTGTGGGAGACTGTATCAAAAGCTTTGCTAAAGTCCAGAAATAGCACATCCACTGCTTTCCCCTCATCCACAGAGCCGGTTATCTCATCATAGAAGGCAATTAGATTAGTCAGGCATGACTTGCCCTTGGTGAATCCATGCTGACTGTTCCTGATCACTTTCCCCTCCTTTAAGTGGTTCAGAATTGATTCCTTGAGGACCTGTTCCATGATTTTTCCAGGGACTGAGGTGAGACTGACTGGCCTGTAGTTCCCTGGATCTTCCTTCTTCTCTTTTTTAAAGATGGGCACTACATTAGCCTTTTTCCAGTCATCCGGGACCTCCCCCGATCGCCATGATTTTTCAAAGATAATGGCCAATGGCTCTGCAATCTCATCGGCCAACTCCTTTAGCACCCTCGGATGCAGCGCATCCGGCCCAATGGACTTGTGCTTGTCCAGCTTTTCTAAATAGTCCCGAACTACTTCTTTCTCCACAGAGAGCTGGTCACCTCCTCCCCATACCGTGCTGCAGAGTGCAGCTGTCTGGGAGCTGACCTTGTCTGTGAAGACAGAGGCAAAAAAAGCATTGAGTACACTAGCTTTCTCCACATCCTCTGTCACTAGGTTCCCTCCCTCATTCAGCAAGGGGCCCACACGTTCCTTGACTTTCTTCTTGTTGCTAACATACCTGAAGAAACCCTTCTTGTTACTCCTAACATCTCCGGCTAGCTGCAACTCCAAGTGTGATTTGGCCTTCCTAATTTCACTCCTGCATGCCTGAGCAATACTTTTATACTCCTCCCTGGTTATTTGTCCAATCTTCCACTTCTTATAAGCTGTTTTTTTGTATTTAAGGCAAGCAAGGATTTCACTGTTGAGCCAAGTTGGTCGCCTGCCATATTTACTTTTCTTCCTACACATCGGGATGGTTTGTTCCTGCAACCTCAATAAGGTTTCTTTAAAATACAGCCAGCTTTCCTCGACTCCTTTCCCCGTCATGTTATTCTCCCAGGGGACCTTGCTCATCAGTTCCCTGAGGGAGTCGAAGTCTGCTTTTCTGAAGTCCAGGGTCTCTGTTCTACTGCTCTCCTTTCTTCCTTGTATCAGGATCCTGAACTCGACCATCTCATGGTCACTGCCTCCCAGGTTCCCATCCACTATTGCTTCCTCTACTATTTCTTCCCTGTTTGTGAGCAGCAGGTCAAAAAGAGCTTTTCCCCTAGCTGGTTCCTCCAGCACTTGCACCAGGAAATTGTCCCCTACACTTTCCAGAAACTTCCTGGATTGTCTGTGCACCGCTGTATTGCTCTCCCAGCAGATATCGGGGTGATTAAAGTCACCCATGAGAACCAGGGCCTGCGATCTAGCAACTTCTGTTAGTTGCCGGAAGAAAGCCTCATCCACCTCATCCCCCTGGTCCGGTGGTCTGTAGCAGACTCCCACCACGACATTACCCTTGTTGTTCATACTTCTAAATTTAATCCAGAGACTCTCAGGTTTTTCTGCAGTTTCATACTGGAGCTCTGAGCAGTCATACTGCTCTCTTACATACAGCACAACTCCCCCACCTTTTCTGCCCTGCCTATCCTTCCTGAACAGTTTATACCCAGTAGGTGGGTGTGGAGTTCAGAGCTCATTAGCATACATTCTTTCTTTACTTTTTCTTTTTTTAAAAAAACAAACAAACCCCTCCACACTCGTTCCAAGATGGTTTCGTATGTGCAGATCGCACTGCTACCTAGTTTAAGTCAATGGCTGTTTTGACTCTGACTCCTCTGGGAACAGGATCAGGGTTTGTATCTGTTTTTTCTACACTTGGATAGGTTAGCTGGCTTTGTGGCTTACCCTGGGCTGATGCAGCTTGGCATGGAAGTATTGATTGATTCAGTTTTCTCGTACTCCTCCTGTTGGTACCATTTCTTTTGCATTCATTGATGCTGTGATACAAACTCTGTATATCTATCTACACATATTTGTATAGCCTGGGCAGGGCAGAGGCAACATCTAATGGGAAGAGGCTACAGAAAATCACAGTATCATAAGGGACCCTTTACACTACCACAGTCATATAACCACTAATATTTAGCCATAACCTACAGGGAATTCAAATGACTCAGAGAAACTCTCTCTTTAAATGTGCATTTACTCCATTGAGCTGCATCAGCACACTGGAAATTCATCCATTTAAAAGAGTTTGCTGAAGGACCTATTCACTGAGAAGAGGCTGATTGGCCTATAGTAATATTAATAAATAAAGTGTAGGAAAATATGGTAGGGAGGGGGAAATATACAATGCACAAGTCAGAGAAAATGGGCATTGAAAAGACATTAAAGATGGGAGCATGGAAAGTGTTACCAGCTTTGCTCATTACTTTGGGGTATGCTCATTTATTAGGGTTACTCTTTGGGGAGTGGAGTGTACTTCTGTCAATGTACTGCTTGTGTCACTTGTGTTCTCATATGGAGCTCTACTTCTCCCTGCTGCAAGGTCCCTCCCAGTGGAGCTATCCTGCAGGACCTAGGTTCCCCAGGGCTGGGTTCTTCCAGCCCCAGACTCAGACGAACACACACACACACACATATTGACAGAGCGCATCTGAGAGGACCAGGTTAATCAGCACTCCCAAGCTGACCTCTTATATGTCCCTGGACTCAGTAGGCTGGGTTGAGCAGCACTTTCAATCTGCCATCCTCATGTGTCCCAGGTTCAGCATGTCTCTATCCCTACTTTCACGTTACAATTGTTCTGGTAGTAACCCATTTGATGAGCAAACCCCACAGGATTTACGGCGCTGCAGGGATCTTTTAGCTTAGGTACGAGGAGCATTGCTGCAGAGCAAATGAGGAAACCAAAAAACATGCATAAGGGGGAGAGAGAGAGAAGCAACCAGCTTAATCGTTAAAGTTATTTATTGCCAGGTAATAACCATGGGGAGCCAAACAAACAAAACAGTTATAATATTAAATCTAACCTAAACTTGATTATAAAAGTCAGGTATAGCAAACTATAACTGATCACACAAGTCAGGACCAGAAGGCAGGGCCGCCCAGAGGATTCCGGGGGCCCGGGTCTTCGGCGGCGGGGGGCCCTTCCGTTCCGGGACCCGCCGCCAAAGTGCCCCGAAGACCCGCGGCGGGAGCCCCCCCGCCACCAAATTACCGCCGAAGCGGGACCCGCCGCCGAAGCGCAGCCCGGTCTTCGGCGGGACGTCGGTGGCGGGGGGGGGGTCCCCGCCGCGGGGCGTCGGGGCACCTCGGCGGCGGGTCCCGGAACAGGGCCCCCCGCCGCCGAAGAGGCTGCGCTGCAGCGGCGCCCCAGCCCCAGCCTCTTACCCGAGTGCGTCTCCAGCGGGGCCAAAGCTCCGTCCCGCTCAGAGCCGCGTGGTGAGGGGGCGGGGCTGGGAGCTCAGGCCCCGTTGGAGCTTCCAGCCCCGCCCACTCATCACGCAGCTCAGATCGGGGCGGGACTCAGGGGCTCGGCCGGAGACTCGGCGCTTGATGCGCTGAGGCTCCAGGAGAGGGGCGGAGGCGGGAGCCTCCGCTCTTCTCTTGGGGGCCCCTGTGGAGCCCGGGGCCTGGGGCAAATTGCCCCCTTTGCCCCCCCCCGGGCGGCCCTGCCAGAAGGCTATACTGAGAGAGAGAGAGAGAGAGAGAGAGAGAGAGAGAGAGAGAGAGAGAGAGCTGGGTTCTCACCACTCCGTGAAGCTTGAATCCATTGTGGGTCCTAGATGGTGGTGGTAGCTGAGGGTCCGGAGTGCTGGAGACAGGCAGAGCCCCCAGCACGATCAGTCAGGAGAAGGTGAAGTCCCAATGGAATTGATGCAGATTTTTGATCCAGCCATCAGAACACTTACTTGAGCATGGGTAGGGGTTTTCGTAGAGAAACAACAATGGTTCAAGGGAGAACACTAGATTTGTTTGTGTATAAACAAGGGAGATTACCAAAGTTGTTTTTGTTCAGACTAGACATGGGAGCTAATCATTCCTTGCTTTGGGCGGTGTTCCTTGGAGGGAGCTCACAATGCAATTAAGGAGCTTCACTATTTTGGATACCAATAAAGAATTATTATTAGAATTGGGCTGATAACTACTGAGCTGGGTGTGTGCAGGCAGGTTCATTAACATCTGGAGCAGAGATCCCCCATCATGCACTGCTTCCCTGCTTTTCTGGTCCCAGAGTTCAGTGTGGTTCTTGCCTTGGAATCTCTGTTCTCCAGTCTGTATGCTAATGGTGATGCCTCCTTGTCAGATCTGCGATGCAAATGAGGCTACGGGTGTTTCCTTAATCCTGTCACTCTTATCCCAGGGGTTTAGGTGTGTCTCCCACTGGCTTTTCATTGCTTTTTGTAAGTCTTTCTTTTGATGCAGATTTGGTTCAAGCAAAGCCTGGGGGTGGGGGTATTTCATGAGTCAGACAGGCTGGGTACTGCACCCTGGTTCCCCAAGAACACAGAGCTGCTAGGTAACAGAAGGTTGACAAAGAACAAGAGAGGGAAAAGGTAAAGGAAGAGAAAAGAAAACATGAAAGGAAGGAATAGAAAAGAACATACATAAATATGGTAAAGTATGTGTAAGTTGAAAACAGCAGGATTCGTAACTTCAACCTAGACCCAGCGATGTCTGATGCCTTAGATCTCTAGATATCCTAGCAATAGCTGGGATGATCAGTTTCATTTCTCTGCTATGCTAGCACTGCATGACAGTCTACAATTAAAACTGGTCAACGACAGCGATAAAATTCAGTAAATTATTCATTGAAAACTGGAAACAAATTTGCTGAATAATGTTTTCAGTGAATAGCAGTCAGCCAGCTCTAGCTGCAATTGATACGTAATGTTCTAGTGGCTCCCTGGCATACTGTTTCATATAATCAGTTGGTAAATGTTATCCATTTTTAGTAGGAGATGGGAAAGAAATCAATACTGCTTTTATATCTGGCCCCCAAAAGACAGGATATTTGAACAAATATGATCATAACAATTTAAAAATCATTCTGGTGCAACTAAAGTGTCATCACATTGAAACATGTTTAATTCCTATGTTGAGGCTTATAAGGATTTTGTTGAATTTCAGTTTGATCTACAAAGGCTTGAATGAATGTTTTGTGGAACTCAGGCTATAACTTTGCAGTGTCGCAGTACAACTAACGTGTTAGTGTGACCCATTTGCCTAATAGGGAGATATCTCTTTAAGAGACCCATTGTGGGGAGGTAGGAGTGAGTTGTGTCTGAGTCATTGTGGCTAGGCAGATTTAGCCCTCCACATCCAGAAGCTTCTGGAATTGGGTGGGGTAGTTTTGGGTCTGCTCCGATAGGTTCCCTGTTGCTGAGGTCAGACTCCATGAACGTGAGCAGTCAGGGCAGCTGCTTTACTAAGGGCCATGTGTCCTGTGTGAGTTGGGAGAAGCTGAGCCCAGGAGCAGAAAGCTGGCTGTTGTCCCTAACTCTGAAGCATTTTGCAGCAGGGTTTTCTTTAAATCTATACACTTGTGACTTAACTGAGTGGCTGGTTAGTCAGTTAGCTGACTGGCTAGCAGTGACTTCAGCAGAGGAAGAGTCTGCGTGGATTCCAACTGAAGATTCCTACAAGCAAGTGGAGGGAAGATGTTGTTTTAGACTCAGCAAACTGTATAGATTTGGTGAGCAAAGACTCTAACTGAGACTTAGGTGAACTCAGCCTAAGCTTTTGGTATCTCTTCGTTTCTTCTCACTGTGTTTCTGTGGGGACTGAACTGTTAAGATTTTAATTTGTTTTCTTTATTTATGTTTATGTATAACGATGAAAACAATGTCTGTGGATTACAAAATAGCCATGTTATGCTGAAAAAATTATATGTTCTAAATCATAAAATTTTATACATTTTAATTAAATTAATTTCTTTTGTTCCTTTTGGGACTGGAATGTGGGGAGGTTGCCCCTGTGCAATCCTTGCTGAAAATCCTTAGAGACTGAACTCTGGGTCTCCAGCTACTTTTCTATGGGAGTTGCAAAGTTTTTAGGTACTGGAGAAGGGCAACAAAGTGAACTCTAGCCCATTCAAAGATTACATTAATGCTCTCACCTCTCAGCATAAACGTCCTGAGTTCAGATGCAAGACTTTAGCTTGTATGCAGTGCTGCAGCTGTAGTGTGGTAGTAGAGATTGCTTCACTTCCAGAGGTTCCATTCTTAACTCATAGCATGAAATTGACCTCCCTACTGTACTTCCTTGATGATTGTCCAGGTTGTACACAAACATCCAATTTGATCAAAAATAGTAGGGGAAAAATCTCAGTTTCTCAGACAGCATCTAAATGTTGTAGGTTCTCATATGATCAATAGCATCCTCCTGAAGTACAGACTAATACTCATCTTGATCTAAATGGCTAGACAGCCAAAGTTAAATGTACGACAGCTCTTCTATAGTATGCTGAATCTTGGAGCATCTGACATGACCCAAAGAAAAGTCTCTGGAAAGCATACGGATTTGATTTTCATAGATCTCATTTTAATTGTACTATTTATTATATTCAGAGATCTGTCCCTGACATGCCTACACTATATTCACCTTGAAAGTCCTAGAAACATTGA
Source organism: Mauremys mutica (assembly GCF_020497125.1). Lineage (NCBI taxonomy): Eukaryota > Metazoa > Chordata > Testudines > Geoemydidae > Mauremys > Mauremys mutica. Next base: position 252,780,197 of record NC_059073.1, on the reverse strand, counting down.
ATAATCCCACTTAGACAATTCAAGGGCAGCAGAACTGGACTCTTAGGATCCTATTATGGTTCTTTTATTGATCTACAATAGCACCTTGGTCCTCAAAAGATCCTTTGATTTCAATAACACTACCTCAGGAGCGATTTACTGGTCGGCTTGAGGAAGGGTACCACGATTTGATCCCAGTGATCAGTTTGCACTGTTGCCCTCCAGAGTGAGATTTGATATAAGAATGGTGGATTTTGTTTAAAGTATTGCTGTTTAAATGATTCTCCTCCTGATCTAAATACATATTTCTCTTCCTGATCTAGTTATCTCAACAACAAAACAGCATTGTATCCTGCCATTCTTCTGCATGTGTAACTCCCACTGAAATCGATGGGATTGGTATCAAACTGAGGAGGGTAGGAAGTGGTCCGGAAGGCAACTTTCACCTTATTGCAACCCCCAGCTGCTGTTATTACAGACTGTGGGCGGAAATAGTGGCTGCAGCCCCACGTGCCATGTAATAATGCTTAGGCCTTGTATATCCATGTGCACAGCTCAGTACAGTTTACAAACAAGGGGAATGTTCTTTTTACACATGTGGGGTAAAATTTTCAAAAGTGCTCAGGATTAAGGAGCCTATGTCCCACTGACTTACTATGGGATTTATGCTCCTAAATGCATAAGTCCACTTCTGAAAATGTTAACTGTGGAAACTTTCGAGACGCGATGTTATAGTTACACAGTGAGTTGGAGCGGCCTGTGGATTCTCCATGTTCGGTGGGGACGATGCTCAGTGCACCTTTTCAGGCCTTCCCCTCCCCCAGTAGCAGATGGCTGCAGGCGGACACAGCAAGGTACCTTTAACACCCAGCAGAAGTCAGAATTTGACTAACTAAAAGTGGGAAAGACCTAACTGGTTTGAAGACAAGAACAAGCTTGCCAAACATAGTAACCAAGATGATGCTGGATATGTATAAGAGGGATTCTATGTGAGTGTCTGTGTGCGTGTGCACCTGTATAAAAACACTTTCCACTCCACCCCCACAGTGAGGAATAGTTATTTCCAAGTTATCCACAAGTATGCCTCACCTTTTCGCTCATCATCTTACATATTTGTTAGCTTTGATTCAATTGATAGCTTATTCTTCTGCAATCAATGCAGAGGTCAGTTTGGGGACCCGTGTTATTCATAATAATGTTTGTATAATTGATTTGGATAAGGCATTGAAAGCAAATCTCCAAGTCTGCAGATAATACTAAAATTGGAGGCAGAAGAAATAATGAGGCTCAATGCAACCAGATTCAAACTGATCTGGAGAGTGTAGGTGACAGGGCCAACTGACAGAAAATGGAATTAAATGTAGACAAATGTGAAATAATTAGCCTGGGAGCAAGGAAGCAAACTACAGAATAAATGCTAAATTGAACTGTGACTCAGCATACTGATTAGAAAAATGATGTGAGGGTTATTGTGGAAAGATTATTGAAACCATTTGCACGATGCACAACACCAGTAAAGAGTGTAAACAAAGTAATGGGTTGTATTAGCACAGGGACAGAATATAAAACAAATCAGGTGATAAACTACCTAATAAGGCACTCGTTAAGACACTGCTTGGCATACTGTGGGAAGTGTTAGCAGCCGGTTCAGATGAAGGATATTTTTAAAAAAACAAGCAATATTAATCTTTGCTCCCCCCCCAAAAAAATCCCAAACTAACCCCCCCCCACACACACACCCATCAAAACAGGACACTCCACTGCACATGCTTCTCCATTCTGGGGAGAGGATGAGAAAACAGACAATGTATGACCGATGTGGAGTCACATTGCACTGTAGGATAGAAGTCCCAATTCTAAAAATAAGCCACAATGAGGCATAATCAATTGGACTTTTCATGGAGGTATTTTCAGGACTGAGCCCTAAGTTCTGAAGTAGGTAAAGATCACATTATAGAAAGGGAAAACAGAGGAAAAACTTCTCTGAGGTCACCCAGCAAAAGAGTAGCAGACCCAAGAACATGAGTCAGGTCTCGTGATTCCCAGTTAAGAGTTCTAGGCAAATGCTACACTCTTAACCATGCTGTATACACACAGACATGAAAAATAGGACCAATCACATTTTTAAAAAATGCTTAAAACCATTACCAAAATAGCCTTCTTATGAAATAGGCAGAATATTTGACAGTGTTTTGTGTAGTGTTGCCATTCCAGACTCAGGTCAAGAGCACCCCACTACAGGCTGTATTTCTTTAAATGAAAAGTCAGTACAAATAAGAACACGGAGAGCAATTCTAGAGAACATTTCTGTGTTTGGTTTCCTTAAAGTGCTTTTATTAATACATCTAGAATAAATGGAATCATTCAAAAGTTTCTTGTTCTCTCACAATCACTACCATCTTCATTCATTATAACAGAGTACATTCTCTTCCTCCAATAGCAGTGCTCTGCAGTCAATATACTGCTTTTCAGCATAGTATATACCCCATCATACAAATTTAATCAGGTTAGTTTTTAAGGTAGATGCATCTGAGGTGAATTTTGCATTTTTATTAAATGAGCAAGCAAATGTTTAAAACCAGTATTCTGCTACAATAACTTCTGCTCAGCTTTTCAAACAATTTAAATGAAAGGGCAGAATTTAAATTCCCAGACAAAACCTAGGTTTAGGAGGTAAGCTTGAACTACATGTCAGTAATCTACAGCAAAAACATTACAGTGGTGTTCTAATTATTTAAAAAACAAAGCATTATGTAATCAGGAAATCTGTAGTTAAAATTAAGTTTCAAAGAAATCAAAACCCAGTTAAGGTACGGAAATACACAGATAAGGCATTTAAACAACCTTAATTCTGTTCTGTAGAAATACCCTGCAATAACCATACAATTATAATTAATACATACTGGTGCTTGGGAAGCCTGATTAAACTGATTTTTAAGGCCACGTTTTGAGTGGGTCATATTTTCTTTTCTTGCTGGAGTCATGGAGCTGCTCAGGGATCACTGACTGCCCTAGAAAAGGATACCTGATGGAATATTTTAAACATTGCATCATATTGGGCACAGTACTGTACATACTATGGAAGATCAATTCTCATGCAGTCTGTGCTTTGCTTTATGATTTTTAGAAAAAAGGGGAGCATCTGCTAGACCTATGTACTATATAGCATAAATGAATGGGCAAAACCTAGGTAAGACAAGTTCTTTCAAAATGTTGTTATATTATTGTACACTTCTTTAACATTTTTAGATCCTGATTACCATCAAGCAGCCTCCAATTATCCATCCACAACACTGGACTGCACACACCTTGCAACACAAACTCTCGATGTACTTTCACATGCAGATGCTGGTTTTTGATTAAAGAAATTGCATCGTCTATGTATGCAAATACTGGAGTCTATCACTTGTGAGCACAGATGTTAATGCACTGAAAGTGTAGGCACAGATCTGCACATGCACAAAGTTACACAGACGCAGGCTGGTGCTAAATTAAGGAACCTTTGAAAAATCAGGCCCATACTCTAAGTTGGATACAATGAGCCAAATTCATTGGTAACACCTTAAAGCCAATAGGATTTGTCTCCATTTTACAAAAGGACTGAACTGAATACTCGTAGTATTAGAGAAAGAATGCTTTATTTTGTACCTATTACTACAAACCCTCTTCGGCATATAAATATGATTCATTTTTCCACATCTATCGATTGTCAGATATTTTCTGAGTAACATATACCTACTTTATTCTGTTCAGATACTTATACCATGCCCATCTCCATAGTATTTTTTTTATAAACCTGTTTATGTCTCTGCTTAATTTGACTCAGCATTTGGCTAAATATGACCCAGTATATTTCTGATATTGTTATGTCTTATTTGTTAATGAAAATATGGTAAAGAATGACGTATAATAACATTGTTTGAAAGTAACATGCCTATAAAACTAGGCATTGTTGAGAACAATTTGTATTAGTCTTTACTAAAACAACAGATAATATACCCAAAAGGATAAATTCATCCCTGAAATAACTCTTTTGACCTCAATGGAGTCACATCAGTGATATATTTGGCCCCTTATGCCTACCAAGAATGTCTCTGACATACAACCTCAATTATTAGGAAACTGTATTTATTTTGACTACCAAGTAGTTTAAAAGGATCATTCATGTTCCTAACTGTATAAATAGAAATGTTGGGCACTGATGAGCCATTCCCTTCTCAGACAATAGTGCTCCTTTGCGTTTTCCTCCTGCTACTGGCCGGGTTCGAAAAATCCAATTCCAGAGTCTTTGGTAAGTATTTAAACAATAGCTTTTATTATGGAAAGGAAGTCATAACCACTGAAGCTCTGTTTGTCAGGCAGAGTCACACTGGGGCAGGGGTCCCCAACGCGGTGACCGCAGGCACCATGGCGCCCGCGGGGGCATCTAAATGAGCCCGCGTCCTGGCCGGCGGTCGAGCATCTGCCTCTGGATGACGCCACTTGCCGCTGACAAGCGACATCATCGAGAAGCGTCGCTGCCAAAATGCCGCCGAAATTCGGCAGCATTTTGGTGGATGCTCGACTGCCGCTATGGTCCTTCGTCAGGCGCCTGCCAGATGAAAAGTTGAGGACCACTGCAGTGGGGCAACCCGGCTAACAAGTCCAAAGAACTTATAACAACATGCAGTAAATATATTAACAAAGTAACAAAGCAATACAGAGCAAACTGTTGTTGGGTAAACAAAGTAACTAATCAAGAGCTGTTGTTAGACAGACAGCTACTTTTCACATGAATAATAATCATAAGCAAGCTTCTGAGGCTTTCAGAGCTCAGGCCAGGGGTCCCCTCTGCACATGTGCAGACCCACAAAGGTCACACAGTGGACACCTTGATTGACAGCCCTAGGCTGCACTTACTGTGCTGGTCATATCCTGGTAGCATAGCCTACAATAAAGACCTCAGTTTCTTTCAGGTGAGTTTTTCTTTGAAGATTGTCATATGTACTTAAATAATATATTATTAAACATATATAAAAAGCTTAGATAATAATTAAATCAATGTAATAAATCTGCTTAATACCACAGCTGTGTTAGCTAACAACACAAAGCCAACCATGCCCTGAGGTAGCAATGAGGCAAGTCCTATGAGCCTATCAGTTTTAAATTAAGACTACATCATGTAAAAGGGAGAGATTTTAGACAAAAAGAGTAAACAGCGGCATAACTAGGAAGAGCGTTTATCACTTTATCTAATTTTTAGAAAATATCATGCTTGTGAAAGCTGCTAAACTGGTAATCTGAAAATGAAAACCCTCTATTGACAGAATGAGCGTTGTAAAGGTAGTAGCAGTAGAAACTTTCTTATTCCACCCTGTTAATGTGCTTTAATTCTAATCTGGAGTGACCCTTCTAAGGGCAGGGCCGCCCAGAGGGGGGGGCAAAGGGGGCAATTTGCCCCGGGCCCCGGGCTCTGCAGGGGCCCCCAAGAGAACAGCGGAGGCTCCTGCCTCCGCCCCTCTCCTGGAGCCTCAGCGCATCAAGCGCCGTGTCTCCGGCGGAGCCCCTGAGCCCCGCCCCACTCCGAGCCGCGTGGGGAGGGGGCGGGGCTGGGAGCGCCGGGCTGAGCTCAGCTCCCTCCGCTCGGCGTGGAGCTCCCAGCCCCGCCCCCTCACCACGCTGCACGCTGGGGCACGCTGCAGCTGTTCCGGCGAGGCGCTGAGACTCCGGGTGAGGAGGGAGCCAGGGGTAAGAGGCTGGGGCCGGGGCGGGGGGGAAGCGGGACCCGCCGCCGAAGCGCAGCCCGGTCTTCGGCGGCGGGGGGCCCCTTCCGTTCCGGGACCCGCCGCCGAATTACCGCCGAAGTCCGGGCTGCACTTCGGCGGCGGGTCCCGCTTCGGTGGTAATTCGGCGGCGGGGGGCTCCCGCCACGGGTCTTCGGGGCACTTCGGCGGCGGGTCCTGGAACGGAAGGGCCCCCCGCCGCCGAAGACCCCGGGCCCCCGGAATCCTCTGGGCGGCCCTGTCTAAGGGTACGAATGGGCAGTCCCTTCTCATAAGCGCATTGAGTTGTTAGCATGTTGAGCAAGGGTCCAACTGTGATCAGATTTTTTGCTTTTCAAAAACCAAATGGAATTACATTTTTTGAGTTGAATCAAATTGAATAGAACATTAGCTTTGTGTAATTTCAAAATCTGCCTGCAAAAAATTCAAAAACTTTTCATTTGAAATGTCTAGTTTGACGACCATTTCACCCTCAGATTTTTGGCTGCCATACACAAATTCCCCCCAAATGTGATAATAACTGTGTACTAAATTGCAAACACATATGATACATTTCATTTCTAAATCATCTTTGGTTGTTTAATCTGCACTCTGTCCACTATGCCATCTTTGCAGAGACCGCTAACAACATTTCAAACCTCTGAGCAATTTCAAACACATCTTTTAAATAATGAAAAAGCAAAAAGTAGCAATAAACTGTTTCCTCTTTTCCCATCATTTACATAATCTCTCTGTAGCTGTACATATGAATATTTAAAATTCTTGTACAGAAAGTATATATACAATCTATATACTTCTAAAATTGTACATTTATTGACTGCAGTAGTACTACATAATTGGATCCTAGCTATTGTTAATAGTTTGGTTTCTGTGTCCCACAATACTAAGTAATAAGTACAATCCTTGCAGAGTATAGATTCTTGTACAATTTTCAATTCTAGGAGAATCATCAGCTAAGATTCCACCATTTGGGAGAACTGTGGTAGCTTAGTGTTTGAATAGAATGTTTTGATGTATATTACAATAGCTACTCCCACAGTTCCCAGGGATAGATTTTTTTCCTCTTTTGATGTGTGCTGTATCTTGTAGGATTATTTGTCACAGTACTTTGCAACTCCAGTTACAAGGTTTATGTTGGACTCACCCAAAAATTGTATTCTAGATGGGAAAAATCAAACCAAAAACCAAACCAACCAACTCCTCTCCCCTCCCCCAAAAAACTCAACAACTTTACACAATCACAATGTGCCTTAAACCTCTGCTTTAATCTTCTACAAAAGTGCTCATCAGTTAAGGTTATGGCTTGTACATTAACAATACAATCCGTTTCATTGTCATACAGGCAATACTAGATGAGCCTTTTCACATCAACTCAGAGCAGAATGCTCTTGATTTAAGTTACAGAACACCATATACAGGGATGAGAGTGCAGGCGTCCAGAGTAATTCAGCACTGTTGCTAATGTACAATGTAAGTAATATTCTTCTCTGATATTAAACAAGAGGATTAATAAAAGCAGCAAAGGGTCCTGTGGCACCTTATAGACTAACAGAAGTTTTGGAGCATGAGCTTTCATGGGTGAATACCCACTTCGTCGCATGCAAGAGGATTAATGAACATACCCCAAATGGTCACAGTGCTAGTGAGAACCACAGCAAGAGGCTTTTTTAAATAGAGACTCTAGTCTCTTTTATTACTACCTTATGCTATGCTCTTGTATAGTATTTTGACTTTTTATGCTTTATGCAGAGAACATACCTACAATTACAATGAGCTCTTGGAAACTACAATGAAATGACTTTGTAAATGTGTACATCCTCTGTGCAAACAAAGAGGTATAATTCATTAGAATGGACAACAAGATGCAATCTTGGTCTATCCTGATATACTGTAGCAAGCAATATTTTTTGCTCCTTCTCTATTACAGGAAGGATTTCAATGTACAAACTTAATAATGCAATTTCCTTTTTTATGAGTACTCTGTCTTCATTTATGGACCACTTTATTTATCTTTATTCCATTTCTTTTCTTAACAAGCTTTCCAATACTATAAGGCTGGCAGTGGAACAGTTCATAAATTTTATTTCCTTAAGGAATTATTCACATTACAGTAGTCATAATTATCTGCAGAATGTGTATATTGGAGGCCACATTTTCAGCCAACTTCAACAATAGTTTTTAAGTCTGCAGGCCTTTTTTTCGGTGTGGAAATAGCCATCTGCATAGATAACTGGTGACTAGACACCATGATGATGGACACATTACAAATGAAGATTAAAAACTCTTGTAAGTTTTGAGACTGCAGATGAGATGGAGGCTTTAACTGTCTTCCACCCACCCCAACATGATATAGGAGTCAGTTTTGAAGAACTTTGAGAACTAAAAAGTAACTTTAAAAACTCTCTCATCATGCCTTCCTAACATTTTTTTTTAAATATAATAATAATAGGAGATATACCTATCTCCTAGAACTGGAAGGGACCTTGAAAGGTCATTGAGTCCAGCCCCCTGCCTTCACTAGCAGGACCAAGTACTGATTTTGCCCCAGATCCCTAAGCAGCCCCCTCATGGATTAAGCTCACAACCCTGGATTTAACAGGCCAATGCGCCAACCACTGAGCTATCCCTCCCCCCTACATATACTGCTAATGAGGACCAGATTTAGCTTTAAAACCACATTCTACTTTTTGGAAAAGTTTTCAAGTGTCTTAAATCCCTGTTCTCATGAATTTAAGATATAGAGTTCTTTGATCTGTTGTGGGGGCCAAATTTTCAAAGGCTTCTCAACTTAATCTTGACATTTGCACCTGTAGTTTTAACCATGCCTGTGGCACAACTAGGTTTTTGCGCAAACTCATGTTTTGAGATGCTAATTTAGGTTGAATTTATAATAAAATCCACACAGGCAGAACCCTGTGCCCAGGGGCGGCTCTAGCATTTTTGCCGCCCGAAGCATGGCAGTCAGGCAGCCTTCAGTGGCTTGCCTGTGGGAGGTCCGCCGGTCCCACAGCTTCGGCGTACCCACCGCCAAATTGCCGCCAAATCCGCGGGACCGGGGACCTCCCGCAGGCAAGCTGCCAAAGGCTACCGGACTGCCGCCCTCGCAGGGACCGGCAGGGCACCCCCCGCGGCTTGCTTCCCCAGGCACATGCTTGGAGCGCTGGTGCCTGGAGCCGCCGCTGCCTGTGCCCATGCAGAGCTCATTGGAAGCCACCAATTTTGCTATTTAGTCCTATAATTCCAACAAACTATGAATGTTCCTGATCAGCAACAGTTTTCTAATGGCCCACTCTTCCTTGTAAGCAAAACTCCTGTAAATTTTCCCAGTTCGTCTGTGTTTGTGCACTGCCAACTGCAAGGGAGCCCAGATCTTGACTGGGCTCCTGGAATATAAATGGTTAATAAACTAAAACTACAATAATTAATAGAAGTTTTGAGTGCACAGAAAGGCAGAATTGGTATCCAAATTACAATTGATCTAATTATCAATCAGGCTGCTGGAAACAATGACACAATGATAACCATAATCATTGCTATTCCTTTGGCAAAATAGCTTGTGATTTTTCATTACCCCTGCTCTATTTTGGAAACAGACCTCAAAATGCCCATTTTTATGATGCTAACAATTTTTCCTATGACAGTCTCCTGCAGTACGAGTAAAGGGAATGTGATGCTGTAAAAGCTGGCATCACAAATTGGCAAAAATATCTATTTTTAGTTACTATTTGACTTGCTCTTCAATGAGTCATTTGCTACTTATAATCAAAAGGTTTTCTCAGCTAATTTGATTTGACAGTTGTGTACAGTGCAGCATATATAAGGTAGTAGAAACTTAGAGAAATGTTGCCATTTTAGTAAAAACTTTTAATGTGAGGTTTTAAAATGTTAACACAATAATGACAAATGTGATGTAAAACACTATTAAAAGAACAACAGATATATACACAAACACTTCATTGTAACAACAATAAACTGCAAGTGGTGAGAAAATAAGCTACAAATATAATTCTAAGAAAAAAAACTAAATTGAAACATTTTTCCCATTGAGGAGTTATGATTCCTAAGGAGGAAATATCTCCCAAGTAATACCAATAATAAAATATGAACTAAAAATGTTTTACTTAGCCCTTTCTTGAATGTATCCCCAGATTTTCTCCCAAACACCAGTGAAGGTGAGCTCTGTTATGCTCATGGCATACAAAGAGAAAAAGCTAAAAACATAAATACTCTTGCTGGAAGGTAGCAGTGTAACACCACTTTATTTCCTAGAATTCAGAACAATAACCACAAAACAGAGAGAGATAAAGCAGGCTGCTCTCTAGAACACCACACATAACTAAAGACTGGCTGGCTGCACACTGACTGCTGCTGGGCTCAGATCACATTTCCCTACAGAGTTCACAAGCAGGACGAGAAGAAAACTCTTGAAATTTAAGTGACAGGTTATAGTTTTAGCACAGTTTTCACCACATCATAAGCTGCTACTGAATTGTTGTAAGGACTTCTAATAGATTTCAGATTAAATAGTTATCTTGCTAGTTAAATTCTTTATTGCTAAAATATTGGAGGCAACATTTTCGGCCAACCTCAACAAAAGTTTCTATATTTGCAGGCTCTTTTGGGGGGTGTGGAAATAGCCGTCTGCATAGACAATGGGGACTAGACACCATGATGGCAGGCACATTATAAATGAAGTTAAAAACTCTTGGAAATTTAGACTCTGCAGATGAGATGGAAGCATTAACAGTATTCCACCCACACAACATGGCATGGGAGGTCAGACGTTTATAAGAAACAAAAAGTAACCTAGCAATCTATCTCATCATGCCTTTCTAACATGCAAATTTCTCCAATGAGATTGACTCTATGCTTGATGTATAACTGTATGCCAATATTATTTATTTGTGTTCCCTTTACCATTTCACCAAAGCACCAGCACTCATAGAGAAGCCCCAAAATAATAAATAATCCTTTCCTCTGAGTTATTTTAGAACAAATGAACGTGCAGATAAGTGAAATTCTCTGACCCATTGCAGTGCATTCCCTGATCTCTTACCCTTCACTCCAAAACTATAGGAACCAGAATGTTGCTTGTTCCTTGCTTAGCTCTATAATGTGCTAGCCCTTCTATGAAGCCAGTATACCAGAATAAACAGGAATCTTCAGCAGGCTGTGTATCCGTCTCCAAATACTGAGATAATTGACTTAACAAATGGTGTTTAAACTCATTATCCCCTAAGAAAGAAATACTAAATTACCATCCCTTAGGAGTATTTTTGCATTTATGACAGCTAACATTTATAAACATCTTCATCTGGCCAGAAAAGTTATGTGACCTATGTTTTTTTATTTAACCATACCCAAAAGATTTGTAGATCTCAGGAAAAATAATGGTACACATTTTTCATTTAGGAATTAGACAGAAGATGATATAATCCCTCACTGTGGAACAAAATAAAGTATGTGTTAGACTTTTGCAACTGGTTGTAAAAGTATTAGAACGTGACAGTTTATTGAACTCTGTGGATAAGACGCAATTAAAAGCACCTCCAAGGTTTAAAAGAAAGTCACTAAGAAAGTAAGATGATAACTGGCTCTAAATCCCTGACTCCTGGTCATGGGTTGGTAAACAACAATAAAACACTTAGGGATAAATAATGAAATACTAGAACATTGCTTGTATTTTCACATGGCCTTGAATAAGCCACCCCTCCCCCCCAAGCAAATGGTGAAAAACTGAAGGACTGATCAAAGTTCACTGTAAAGCAAGGCTATCTCCAAACTCAATTCTCGTCATCTAGTTTTAGATGTACAATGGTGGCCAACCTTGTCTGCCTTACACTGAACAAGGGCCTTGATCAGGACCTTCAGGAAAGTACTTGATCATGAACTGAAGCCCATCCTTCCTCAGAACATCAGGCCAGCATGTACGTACGTACTTCACTTTAAGCCTGTGCTCATGACTTTAGTGGGGGCAGGATTTCAACCAGGTGGAACTGAGAGACAGCTGTTCCAGGACCTTCATTCAAGTGAGCAGAAATACAGGAAACACTCTGGCCCTATTGACCCCCCGCAAAATCTAAGTTGCACATCATAATTATTTTTTCTCTTCCAATTAGCAAAAAATAAACTTAAATATCTTTTTCTAAAGTATTAACAGGCAACAGCAACTGATTTAAGTTAAAAAAAAATCCCAATTAGCATGATCAGCAGAAACAGTACTCAGAACCTCCATTCTGCAGGAATAGTTATAAAAGTGAAAGATCATTGGCTGGGTCTACTTCAATATGTTAATTAAAGTACAAGTGCTCATATATTAAATCCATTTCCATGCAAGCTTAAAAGCTGCTTCTGGCTTCAGTTTCTTCAGGAAACCAGACAGTTCTTCTAACGATCTTGGCTTTGAAGGCACCACTTGCTCTGTCACTGCTAGATGGTGTACCATTTAATCAGTTATATCCTCAAGACCATTCTGCAACATCATTAACACAAGTAACTGAATGCTGTTAGATAACGGGACCTGAGGTGTTAAAATTGTAGGCCGAATTTTCAAAATATGGCCTTTACGTGTGCTTGTTTGACTTTATATATGAAAGCATATGCACCCACAAAGTTGTGCATGCACATAAGGAGGGTGAGTTGGGGACTCTCGCAAAAATATGGCCTGTAATAGATAGCACTGATCTTCAAAACAGGCATGTGGTCTCATCTGTTTGCGTAAAGTCCTCTATTAACAGCACTGTGTAAAATACATAATACTGAGTGTTACGTAAGTAGCTACTTGCTTCATTATCAAAGAACTCAGTACACCTGAGAGCCTTTTTCTTCTCAATCACATTATACACAAAAGTGCTTATCCAAATCTGCTTTTTCCTTGCTGTCTGTGGGTTCTGTATTCCTCATGAATATGTCCAGCAAAGGGAATAGTGAAAGATGCACAGATTCTACATTTATTTATTTATTGTGCAGTGGAGTAAAAATTGGGTTCTTTGTGTGTTCATAATGCTCATTAACTTTTAAAACAGCCACCAAAAGACCATGTTAACTGACAAATGAATCAGGCAGTGGCTCAAACAGCAATGTCCACTGTGTAGGTCACCACCATCTTAATCTACCTGCTTCCCCACTGTGCTTTTTTGTAACCATCCTGTATGGAACTGAATTAAATGAATGATGACATGCAATTTAATTAAAAGTGCCTGATTAATAAAAATGGAATCCCATGTTCTTTAAGGCTAATGCATGACTTGTCTTTCACTGGCATTATCTACAGCAGTCCAAGTAGTGAAAGTGATGGAATTTGTTTGATCTAATATTTAGCCTTACTTTAAACTGAAAAGCAAATCAAATTAACACTGGGCAGTGGAAGATGGTATTGTAAGGTCCTTCAGCCCCTGCACAACTGATTAAAACCTACGTGGATCTTTGATCTGGTATGGATCTGCTTCCTGGCACACTCATCTCTGAGCTTGTGGGCCAGTGGGCTGAGAGGGACTAAGATCTTGGCACCATCCTTCTACTCTCTGGCAAGAATTGATGGGTAGGCACCAGGTAGCAGTAAGCTGCACTCTCTCAAGGCCTGAAGTAATTTATTTTCCCCAGTGCAAGAGGGCAGCAGGGGTGGATTGTGCCTCATAGAAGTGGCAATTATTAATCATAATGGGTGTGATATAGCACAGGCAGAGGGCAGCAGGAGAGCGATAGATGGGAGATATGTAAGCCCCAGGATGATGAGAGCCTTATTCCCTGTAGAGGGAAGAAAGGCTGCTACAGATTAATTAGAGCACCTGAAACCAATTAAACCAATTAGAGCTCCTGAAGCCAGTCACCTGATAAAACCACCCTACTTCAATCAGACAGTTGGAGGAATTGAAGCAGAGAGCAGTTTGGAGAAGTGCTGTGGTAGGCCAGAAGACCAAGACCCTAGGTAAAGGGAAACCTGGCTTGTGAAGAGCAGAGGGACTCTACAGACACCAGGGGTTGGGAGAAACTTGGCCCAAGTGGAGCGAGGGCAGGAAGCCCCACAAGCTGAAGGGCTGAGAGGGAAGTAGCCCAGGGGAAGGAATCACTAGGTCAAGTGGTTTACTGCTATCCCTAGGGCCCCTGGGCTTTGACCTGGAGTAGAGGGTGGGTCTCTACTGGCACAGTTTATACCCCAGTTCAGGGGTGAAAAATGGCACCCTGAACCCCCACAAGAGGAGAAAGTATGGGACCCACCATAATAGTGCTGGCAACTTGCCACATGGGTTGGACTGTGCCTTTAGTCATGATCCTGAGTATTCTAGCCATTATGATTAGCAATTATCACTCAGTACAATTTAATGATCATCTTTTAACATTGGATTGGGAGGAAATGGAACTGATCAATAGCACAAATGCTCTATCCCGGTTTGGATAACATGGCTACATTTTATTTGAGGGCAAATCCAGACACTCTGGAGCCGCAGAAGGACACTTGGGAGGGGATGTAGAGCAGTTCTGCCACCCAACTGTGTTCTGAGGAGCCAAGCAAAAGGTTCACTTCCCCTTCCCCTACGCAGTGTAGAGCGGATCAGCTCTTTGTGCAGTGAGGTTTGGCCCATCTGTGCCATCAGTGGGCTATGCAGTTAGAAGATTCACAGCTATGTGGATTCTCTCAGGAGTGTGGGGAGAGGAAGAGGGAACCTGCATAATGGCTGGTGAAGGATATTGATGATTCAAACTTTACCAATTCTTTTGCCATTTGTTCAAAGATCTGGTGTTAAGATTTCCAAACACAAATGAAGTGCTGCTCTGTACAATCTATCATAATTTCTACTATCACTAGTGCTGCAGTATCAGGTACTTCATCCTAACCCAGTATGGCACACATCTTTTTCCTGACTGAGGAGCTTTCTTTCATATGGTTTGATATGTACTGCTAAATATTTATCAGAGGGGTAGCCGTGTTAGTCTGGATCTGTAAAAGCAGCAAAGAGTCTTGTGGCACCTTATAGACTAACAGACGTTTTGGAGCATGAGCTTTCGTGGGTGAATACCCACTTCATTGGATGCATGTAGTGGAAATTTCCAGGGGCAAGTATATATAAGCAAGCAAGAAGCAGGCTAGAGATAACGAGGTTAGTTCAATCAGGGAGAATGAGGCAAAACCAGTTTCTCCTCTCTTGGTTTTCATACCTCAGCTGCTAGAAGAGGGCCTCATCCTCCCTGATTGAACTAACCTTGTTATCTCTAGCCTGCTTCTTGCTTGCTTATATATACCTGCCCCTGGAAATTTCCACTACATGAATCCGACGAAGTGGGTATTCACCCACGAAAGCTCATGCTCCAAAACATCTTTTAGTCTATAAGGTGCCACAAGACTCTTTGCTGCTTTTGCTAAATATTTGTAAAGTAACAGGGATTTCCAAATGCCTTTTGGCAACACAGGTGTGTCCATACAAGGGATGGGTCTGAACCAACACTGAAGATTTAGATGCCTCTGAATTGTGGAGAATTTCATATCCAGTTCCAAACTTCATGCTTATCACTTATCTCTCCAATAGGTGAAGCCAACAGCTCCCAAATTCTGGAGCATAACAACACCCAAATTTTGTTGAGATTGGATGCAGATCAGAATTTTGTGCTTAAGGCCCAGCTGAAGTTCATATATGACTAACTAACTATGGAAAGGATTTTCAACAACCATTATAGAGGGATTGTAAACATCTACATTTAAAAAATACAGATGCCTTACAAATACAGATGCCTTATTGTGCAGTGGAGTAAAAATTGGGTTCTTTGAAAGACCATGTTAACTGACAAATGAATCAGGCAGTGGCTCAAACAGCAATGTCCACTGTGTAGGTCACCACCATCTTAATCTACCTGCTTCCAGGAACTGAATTAAATGAATGATGACATGCAATTTAATTAAAAGTGCCTGATTAATAAAAATGGAATCCCATGTTCTTTAAGGCTAATGCATGAAGGTTGGTCTTATCTACTACTTTAAGGAACTATGCGGGGGTTAGATTGCAGTTCTCAGACATTTGGATAATATTTTGTAGATAAAGTGTTCCTTTGTAAGGCATCAGGTGGACTGATGTCAGCCATGTCACAGTATATCCCATCTCATTGATGGAATGAGACATGAGATAAAATCCTGGCCCCCTGAACTCAATGGCAAAACTCCAGAATTTCAACCATGATGCATCACATTATAACACAACATCTGGGTAAATGTAAAGAAAATGAAACAAGGCAAAACACTGTAATAAATTCTGTGCTGCTCCCCAGATGAACATAGCAACGGGTGGATATGGCCTAGTCTTGTAGGTGGCTGGGCTGTACATCTGGTTTGGAGATGAGGAATCTTTCCCCCATGTCAACTTTTTGGTCATTCCTGAAGGTAAAAGGCTTTGCTCAGGTGCCCAAGGTTAGGCCCTATATAGAGTTGGGCAGTACTGTGAAATATATGGGGAGTGAGGGGGAATAATTTGCTTAATCCCATAGAAATTTTGCAATGTTTAGTCACTGAAAATTTGATAATCTATGACACTCAGGAGATTAGATTCAATATTTACTTCAGTACCATTGTATGAGCCCTGATTTAGGCGTCTTCAGTATTTTGTGAGGTATAGAAGCATAGCAGGAGCTAGGCACTGTAATGAATGATATTGTAAACCAATGGAAAAAAATAGTTTTCCATGACATGAACTTTATAAAGTGGAATATATAAAATCACAGAGAAGCATCCAATATATTGATCCTATTCCTTCATGAATTCTGATCTCATCTGTCTCGTGCATCAGCTGCATGAGTGGTGAAGCAGCTAAGAAGTTACAATACTGGAAGGCATTGCATGCACAGTTACAATGATACCAAATTCCACCCAACAAAGAGATGATTATCAGGTATATAGTATTTTTCTTGAGACAGAACATTTATTTATTTATAACTTTCTTCCCTTTTTGAACTGACCTGATTATCATGTAGTAGCACCTTGTCTCTTTACCCAGGCATCTGGGGAGTGAGGGGTAAGGAAGGGTGGTGTTTGTGGTAAGAGTATAGTTTTGACTTCATAGTCAGGGTGTGATGAATTTCATCGTGGTGTCATACACACATTTTTAAAATTGATGTTGTGTATTGTTAGTGCTCAGGAATTTGTGAGCCAGCCAGTGCAGACAGGTACTGTGCAATCTTCCTCATGCTCTACCCATAAAGCTAACTCCCAACTTGCAACAGGCCTTTTCAAGTATGTCTGCCTGGTATAAGGTTAACATAATTCAAGAACAAATAAAAAGAAAGCATCAAAATATGAGGAAGGAATAAAATGTAAAATGAAAAACTGTCCCAGAAAAAGCCCTTGAGAAAGACTTCCAATTGCAAGGTAGTGACAAAATATTACATTTTTTGTGAGTAAGGCTGAGGAAAAAAATCTATGAAAAATAGAGATACACAAATGCTCTACCGTGCCAGTGCCACAAGGACTGGAGAAAAGAGTCACGTCAATACTCAGAAGGTGGATGAAATAGCTGAGTCTACTGCAATTTGTTTCTTTGGTCCTCGTGACATGTATCATGCACTTCATCCTACTTTTTCCCAATAAGATTATTTTTATTCTTTCCATATTTTCTGTTTCTCTTGTTCTCTTGTTACTGAATTACATTAAATGTTCTGTCTGTACCTTTCTCCCTTTTTGATTTTGCATTTGCGTCTCTGAGAGAATTTGTGCTTTTTCTTCTGGTAGAATTTTTGCATTTAATTCTAGCTCTTCCCTACTGGCATTAATTTTTGGTGTTTTTCATAACTGATATTTGCACTGAATGTTCCAACATTCTGTGAATGTGACCGCACAATACTGATATTGCTATAAGAAAAAATATTTGGCCCGATCCCCTAGCTGACCATTAGTTGTAAAAAGTTGTGTAGAATTGTATTTACCATAAACCACAGACACTCTAATTCAAACAAAAGTTTTGCCATTGTTTAATGTGTCTTTAGGGACCTGAGCCCATATGCACTACAGTCAATGTCACTTCAATGGCTACAAAACTAAGCTCTTATCATTTTGCTTGTTCTCTACTGTATTAGTAAAATTTACAAAAGTATTTAAGCGACTTAGGATCCCAAATCCAATTTCCAAAAGCGCCTCAGGCACTGTTGAATGTTGTGGTGGGTACTGCGTCACTGACAATTTTTAGATCAAGATTGGCTGATTTTCTAAAAGATCTGCACTCGAGTGTTGTTTTGGAGGAAATTCCATGGCCTGTGTTATACAGGAGCTCAGACTAGATCCCTTCTGGCCTTGAATCTATGACTTGGGACTTAGGCACTTAAATACCGTTGAGAATCTGGGCCCTACTTGACTTGGTACTTTCAAAAACTTTACAGTAGTGTCTAATAAATGTAGTTGCTGAGAGTTAGCTGGATGATGCTAGAGCATTCTTATATCCTGCTATACTAATATTACTGTTTGGAGTACA
The DNA here is from genome assembly GCF_020497125.1 of Mauremys mutica. Taxonomy (NCBI): domain Eukaryota; kingdom Metazoa; phylum Chordata; order Testudines; family Geoemydidae; genus Mauremys; species Mauremys mutica. The sequence goes on along the minus strand of NC_059073.1, from coordinate 252,762,010 downwards.
CTCTTTGCTGTTGATTAGAAGCTTCAGGAAAAGAGGGACTATTCAGCTGATCTGTTCTAATCACAGAGCAGTATAATGCTAAGTTCCTATACAAGAGGACACTAAAGAAAACATAGATACAACAGGTACTGTCCCCATAACAAAGGTTGAGAAACAGTTACCATTACCTCTTCCCATTTTCCATCATTCCTTACTTTTGGAAGCATCCACCTTTTTATGCTGAAATTGTGCAAGTTTGGTCTCTGCCCCAAGAGGAATGTTTTGTTGAAAGTTGGAGCAAAAGTGGTTTAACAATGTTTGGGTGAGTGGAGAGTTAAAAAAAGACTTGCCTCATTTAAAAAAAAATCTTATGAACTCTTTTTGAACAGTCAAGTCAAAATAGCTGGAGGTTCGAAAGCGACAGTATAGTGTGGCATGAGACCTCACTGAAGAGCAGTGTATAGTCTTTTTTTTCTTTTCAGAGGAAGTTGATTTTACTTAGACCAAGTTATGGTATTTGAAAATCACCCACCTTGACTGTTCACAACATTCCCCCCCCCCCCCCGATGCATTGTGCACTGATCTCCACAATTCTCAGAATGGCTCTAAAGCAGACTTATTTTAAATCCTGTGAAAGACCCAGAATCTGGTAAAAAGATCATTCTTTTTTCCCTCCATTCTTTAAAATGCCCCATGGCCTAGAGGGATTTGCACAGTGCTGACAGCCAATAGGGGCTGTGTTATATTTCTATAACTCTTGTTGTTCTGTTTTAAATTCTTTACATGTCATATGTTTTTGGAGACCTCACACCACTACTGGCTATTTATTTATGTCCACTCATCACTGTATTAATGCTTTATGAATTTTGAAAAGAAACACAAGGGTCTATGTTTTTTTACCTCCTTCCACCCCCCACCCCCAATAGTTGGGTTTTGTTTTACTCTGGGAAGGCTACATTGCGGAAATGAGTTTGCATTTTTTCTAAAGACAATGAGGTTCATGATTATTCTAATCTATTGCAGAAGGGAATTCCATGGACGGTAAGCCAGCTGTGGAATAAGTTCCATTGCCCACATTCTCCAGTCTAGCCCTTGTGGCTGATATGTCCATTGTCCCTGAGGAACAAAGCTGTCAAGGGAAGTCATGGTTGTAGAGAGACAAGTGGTTTCTAAGGGTGCTTGAACATTCAAAGCAATGGATGGCTTTGAAAATTACAATAAAAAAATCAATTTGTCTCTGTATTCAATGGGGAGGCAGTGAAGTTAGCAGAGCACTGGAGTAATGAGATTTCAATAACCTGTTGTTGCTAAAGAGGCAGACGGCTTCATTCTAAACCATTTGGAGCTTTTTCAGGGTCAGTGTTTTCATTCTTAGGTGCAACGTGTTGCAGTTTTTAAGCCTAGAAGTCACACCATGGTCAAGTCCATCTCTGGCAAGGTGGGGACTCAGTCCCCTAGTCAGCCATGGATGGCTGTAGAAAATATTTTATGTGATTCCCTCCCCTGAGGAATAGCATGTGGTCTCATTGTTAAAGACTACATACATACATAAGTGGCCAGGGTTAAGGTTGCGCAATCAACCATCAACTTCTGCACCCAATTATTGTGTGCTCAAGTTTGCAACCCTAACATTATCTTAAAGTAGTTGTTTTCTTGGAATATAAAACTTTGGTGACAATGATGGAAACTCCCACTTACACCTCCTTCTGAATTACTACCTTGCAATGATGAGCCTGCACTGCCTTTTATAAACGTGTTTTGTAGGTTTGAAAACTAAATTGCAGCTATTAATAGATGATGTAAACTGGAGTTTGCTGATACCTTGGCTGAGTAGTGAAGGCCAGTGTCTTTTTTCTATACTTCCTTTCCCCACTAATTAATATGCTACTGCAGTTTAATCTTTAATGAACCTTTCCATGCTTAAAGTGAGTGAAGTATTACAATAATGCAGACTCCACCAATGTGCGCACACACAATGGGTGAATCTACTGACTAATGAGTTACCATATTGTGGGAATCACTACACACTGGTACTGGTATCAAATGATGAGATCATAAACAAAACAGCAATACCTTACCAAATACCCCTGCTATGTATACAGCACAGCATTGCTTAGACCAGAACTTACCCTACAGATAGTTAGTTATAACTAGCCAAAATGAATCTACTGTAACAGATGTAACAGAGACTAAAATAATGTGCCATATTCAGGCAATTATTTCACTAACACTGCACTGCTCAGAGGAGGGGACCTTTCAGAAAAGACACCTCATAAAGTTTTAATGACACAAAATCTGAAACTTTATTCAATAAATACATATCATAGCCAAAAACAAGCTAAGAGGACAGGAAACAGTCTTTGCAGCAAAGGGTAGCTGCAGCTGATGATCCTGTCTCTAGGCCATCTTTTGCCCTAGATCACAGACCCTAATATCCATATGACACCCAGGTCAACTTAACCTTCCAGCCCCACTCACAGAAAAGAGCATAGTAAAAGAACAATACTACTTACTCCAGTATGCACCATGTATCCAAACAGTCGTACATTTGCAAGATGGCCTGGATGACCTATACTGTATGGTTTCTCTGGCTGAAATGTTTATGGTTCTATAATTGGATCAAACAAAGTCATGCTTCTTTCCCCCTACAAATTATGCCAAGTGTTATCAGTGTGGAAAGGCAGGGCATTTAACTAGTCAGGCAGGTGAAGTCATTGTCACTGATCTCATTTTCCTGAGTGTAGATAACAGCTGTTCGCCTAAGCCAGTTCATAGACTGCTTTGCTACAGCGTAATATTTGCACCTCTGGAAGACAGCCACAGACTATTGAAATGATGCCCGATAGTGTTTCTGTCCAGTTCTGCTTGAATTGACTTAACAGCAGTGTTATCAAAATGTACAGCTTATAGAATCTAAACTACATTTGACTCCTTGAAAAAAAATCAATCTCTGAGTTTAGTCACCTTAATGCTCTGGTGACACAAGGCACATTGTTCTTATATTGTCAGAACTAGCACTCCCATTCTGAGAACTGACCTTTTTTACTGCTTTAAAACTACAGGCTGTTAATGGACATGCTTCTTTACTCCTGCCCAGGGTGACCCTGTGTGTGTAGCCCCCATCTCCATGGTGACAGAATGAACTGAGTCAAATGGGGCTGTGAAGTGGAATTGGTATAAACAATGAACCTGAAAAAGGCTAGGCTCCCCCTTTCCCCATTAAACAAACTACAGAGCAAGTCAACAACCCAGATGCCTCCTGCAAAAGTGATGTGTGAGACAGGATGCACACCAAGTTGCATAAAGATTTTCTCTGAAAGGCAATATGGTTGCTTGAGGTGTCAGTCAGGGCCGAATTTGGAATGGAGTCTGATAAAAGAGGTTATAAGCCGGTGGAATACCTACCCTGCGCTGAACAGAATACATAATAGCCAAGTTTAATCCCCTACTGGAGCTTGGCTATGCACACCCAGAGCATAAACTTCAGCCTATACTTTCTCCCCAGATTTGGCTGTTCCTAGGCTTTTCCATGCTGGAGCTCTATGTGCCAGACCTTAATTCCTTGTGCCTTAAGAGGCTCCAGCCTCTCTCACTACATACCTGGCTGAAGCTATTGGCTACAGTGGCTGGAATGATCCAGCAATAATTGCCTTCTAGACTTGCATGCAGGGTTCAAGCACCTGATAAGAGAATGATTCAGCTGAGCAGCCCTGCAGGGTTGTGGAGACCTCTTACAAATGTAGTCTAACTCGCCACACTAAAATGCCTAAGACCCAATTCAATGAAAGCAAAATAAAAGCCAACAATAGGGTACATTCCTATATGCTCCAATACTAATCCAGAAGTCTACTCTGGTTATTTTGTAAGAGTCTGAAGACAAAGGGATAATAAGCTTACTAAGCACAATGATCCAATCCAGACCATGGTCCAGGTAGAGAATATACAGGCTTTATTTCAGGAATACAGCCCTACAATAACTTTTCAAATTTGTCCCTAACTATAAATAAAATTCACCCCAAAGCAGAAGACCCTCTGCACTATTTACACTTTTAATGTGTGGTGCACTGGGCTTTGTACAGGTCCTCTACACTGGGGTAATTTCACCCTTAACAAGCTGCTACTGTCACTTTGTCTTATTATTGGGGAATATAATTAACTCTCCAATATTGCAGACAATGTGCTTTACAATATATGTTGGTGAATTATTTAATAAAAAAGATTTTGGGGTTGTATATACAATACATTTGCGGGCAGGAGAAGTGTTTCCAAATAGAATAATTGCAAATTACTATATGAAATGAGTCATTTTTGTGTCTGTTGTATGGCTATCTAGTTTGCTTTGTCATTTTAGTTTTCTATAATTTTATTGTATAGTTCATCTTTTTGTTGGAAATATCAGCATAAAATTAATTTAATTATCCTATTCGGCATGCAAGAATGTGATACATTTGCCAATGAAGAAATGGAGAGGAGCAGCAAATTCAGGAAGAGCAACAGTTTATTATGCATGCAAAGCCAGTATGTGCTTGTTGCTGAGATGGTTTAGTACAGTACTTCTTGAACAGTTGTGATAAGGTTTGCCAGAATTAAAGTATGATCTTTATGAAGAGAGTAAAAAAAGTAACTGCTATAAAAATTACTTCAGTTCATTGAACTCTGCACATTTTATCTTGGGTCCGACCACAAATTATGATATTCATTATTAGACAGGGAGAGATGCTAAAACTGAAAAATGAGGGACAAAAGTGGTGATCGTTAAATTATACAACTTGTCATAAAGTCACAAATTATTATAAGTAGCCTCTTTTATGACTGCTTACATAAAAACTAAAGAAACTGCCAGAAGATGTTTTTCAGCAATAACGGTAAAAGCAAAAAATCTTTAAAAACAAGCACTCTAAGCATTCATACTAATCTGTAGTATTTGTTCAAATAAAGTAGCACTTTGCTACATTCCAAATTATTAATATCCTGGATTAAGTAGCCATAAGTTTATAATTGAAGTGATTCGTGACAATGCAACTCATTAGCAGTCAAGTTCACAGCAAACAGTATAACACTATTTCTCCTTCCAAAATGCACAGTACTTACAACATTGGATTATGTTAGGTGCAAAGTGTGCTCTTAGATTTTGTGATGGCAATGTCCATTGATTCCACCAAGAATCATGCATGTGTATTTGAGCTCTGTATTTGGTTCATAGTAGAATTTGTTCCAGCTAATTATCCCAAATTTACCAGTCAGTGAGGGCACAGAACTCGTTTGGGGCTGCAGTGGGAAGAGTGATCTCCTCCAGCCACTGGTGGGGAAGAGAGGCAGCTCCTCCACCTGCGGGGGTGGGAAGGAAGAACCAGCTCCTCTGGCTGCAGGGGCCACAGAAAGTGCCCTTCCAAAAGCAGACACATTTTTATTCTTGTGCATGCCTCTGAGAGACAGGTTATTTAACCTCTGCATTTGCCACTGGAGCAACTACTGCTGGAATGCTGTGTCAACAGTCTTCTTGAATTGTTGATAAATTGGAGAGGGTTCAGAGAAGAGCCATGAACATGATTAAAGGATTAGAAAACATGCTTTATAGTGCTAGACTCAGGGAGCTCAGTCTATTTAGCTTTGCAAAGAGAAGGATAAGGGGTAATGTGGGGTAATGTGATTACAGTCTGTAAAATATTAGATAAAATATTAGGGCATATATTAGATAAAGGCTCTTCAATCTAGCTGAGAAAAGTATAATATGATCCATTTGCTGGAAGTTGAAGCTAGACTAATTCAGACTGAAATATGGCATAGATGTTTAACAGTGAGGGTAATTAACCACTGGAACAGTTTACCAAGGGTCAAGGTAGATTCTCCATCACCAGAAATTTTTAAATCAAGATTGAATGTTTTTCTAAAATATATATGTAACCCACATACCTTCTGGGTGTGGTGTTCTGGCCCATCTAGTGGCACTGAGACCACTTAACAGAGATAAAATGCATCTGCTCTACAGCCTTAGCTAACAGTCAGCTGGCTTTTTAGCTCACGCTGTAGAGGCTCATGCACTAAGCTCCAAAGGTTGCAGGTTCGATCCTGCTGGTGGACGACCAGGGTCTGTTGGCATTACAAGTGGAGGCTAGTCTGGGATTTCAGCTGGAAAGACTCTGAAGCTTGGGCGATGTTTCCTCAGCTAGGGGAAGTATGTAACCAACGCACCTTCTGGGTATGGTGTTCTGGCCCATCTAGTGGCACCGAGACACTTAAGAGAGATAAAATGAATCTGCTCTACAGCGTGATCTAACAGCCAGTTGGCTTTTAGCTCATGTGCTAGAGGCTCATGCACTAAACTCCAGAGGTCCCAGGGTCTGTCGGGTTACATTTGCTTTAAGAATTTTTCAGGGAAATTTTATGTCCTTATGTCTCTGTTACACAGGAGGTTAGACTAGATGATCCAGTGGTCACTTGGGATCTATGGATCTATGCCTTTTTGTCATATGAACTATTTATATTCAGTACAGGGGGAGGCTATTCAGAAATGAGAGTTAAATATAATGGACCGAATTCAGTGGTGATATAAATACTAGTTTAAGATAGTTTATAAAAAAGGTGTAAGTAGTAAAGTGTGTAATCTGCATATGGAATTCAGTGGGTGTGCAAAATCAGGACAACTTACATGGTGAGGGAGTACAAAGCAGGAAAAACAACTCACAGCAGAGTGCATTATGAAACAGCTCTCCTCCCGAAAGACATTTATTTGCTATATATCATCTGGTAAAGCTTTTCCTTCTGCACGGCCTCATCAACTCCTTCCCTGTTACGCTTGTTTTGCCCACCATCTGAATACCAAATCAGTACATGTTATACTACTGCATTTTACAAATTATGCACATTTTTAATCAGCATAGCCCTGACATGTTATGTACACAACTAGGCATGGCCTCAACATTTCTCTGAGAACTCACCTTACTTAAACCACTCCAGATTCAAACAATAAGTATAAATAGGTAAGTAATAATACTAGTTATTAGGGGATGTTACTATTAGGACAGATTTTGCTTTAATTTACACTGACATAAATCAGGAGTAACTCATGTGACGCCAGTGGCATTATGCCAGTGTACAACTAGAACAAGAGAGATCATAATCAGGGTAGTGGTGGTGGTGGTGTTTTATGAGTTACTCAAGAATGGGCAGTTTTAATAGAGGTTTTAAATATTGAAAGGAAATATCTGCTCATTGTTAATTCATTGAAAGTTCTGTTTAATTAGTTTACCAGTTAGAGAGCCTACACACTTATATTCATTAAGGGAATGTGCTATCAAACGTGTTACCTAATAAGGTTGTACACTGATCTATAACACCTGTACTTATTGGAGATTGTATGCGCTAGAAAATTCTGATTTAAAATCAAATTTGTAAAGCACTTCTGCTGACTGCCATGGTTTACATTTAATAAAAATATTTTTAACATTCAGTAGAGAATCACATTTTAAAAATAAATGGAAAAAAAACAGAAAAGAACTGCTAGATTTAAAATCAATTGATATTTAAGAGCAATGAAAGCCTCTGCGCAAAGTTTCTATATGAAGTTTAATACTTGTAACCTTGGACTTGAGACTTCCAAATATATTTATAACAATTGATGGCAGACCCAGAAAAACCTTTTTCAAGAGAGAGAAGCAAGGATAGATAATCTTTCTGAGACCAAGAACCTACATTGCCATTCATTCCAAGTCCTTTTGGTAAATAAATGTGGGACAGATGAGTTCACGGGACTAATTGTTGCCCCAGGAGGTCTCATGAAACAGTATCAAACTGTAAGCAGATGCTTGAATCGTTTCACAAAGCCTCAGATCTCTATGGCACCACTAGAAGTGCTCATTATTGTCTGGATAATATATTCCGAACCAAGTATTTATAATACTATTAGCTGCTCCACATTTTATAGTTTAGTCATCAGAGGACAGATGAGGATGGAATATGTTTTACTTGGTCAACAAAATATTTATTTAGGATCTTTGTGCCCCAGACACTGGCAGATACTTAAATTATAAATTATGTTTTGCAATGATAATCCTAACACCAACATCTGTGCACCAATGAATTCATGAGTGCAGCCAAAGTGTGCCTTTATTTTGATACCTTATTATTGTATTGCTTAAAATATAGCAGAAAGGAGAACAAAATTTGTCACTGATTAAAAAAATGTTTCCTCCTTTAAAATATTTCCTATAAGCCTGCCCCTTCAGGGAAACCCTCATCATTTTTTCCGAATATTAATAATCTTCACAATGTTTCCTTCACCTGTGGATTGTTGGCCTGTGCTTTAGCTTTTTTTTTTAATATATTTGCTTTCTCATACTTATGGCTAACTTTGAAACTCACAGTGATTTCAGTTGTAGTATTGGCTCATTTCTGGAGAGGTGCTCTTTCCTTCCTGTCACAGGCCGTGGGTGCTGGAATGGAGGCAGGTGACTTGGCCTTGTTGGTCAATGTAGCTCAGGAGCTTGGGGTGGTATCTTGGCTCACCAAGGCACTCGTGAACAGGGACAGACCAGAAGACCAAGGTCTAGCTTTGTCCTTATCTGAGGAGGCTTGCCCCAAGAGGAATAATTTTAGTCAGTCTTCTCTAGCTTTCTGAGTTTTGCTTAGAGAAGGAGCAATGTAGGAACATCATTCAGGAATATGTCCCTTTCTGAGGCAGAAGAGGCGCCTGGAATGCTCCTCATTATGTGCCAGTGAAGCTTCACTTTAGAGGCAGATTTTGAACCCTTCTAGCCATATTGCTAGAGAGACAGTGTGTCTTTAAACTAAAAGCTAACCAACATTTTGTTTTTTGTTTGCCAATGGGGTAAAATGACTAACACAACTAACTAACGACTGACTACCACTAAAGCTAGCAGTGTGCAGAGGTGTCAGGTGAACACTACAAAGGTTTCGTCTTGCTGACAGGTGCAGTAAGAAGCACCTGAAGGATGATTGGGCCCATTCTGCTCTTGGATGAGGAGTGTGAGACCATGTCAGGTCAGGTGCAGAGCAGACACCACTGACCAGAGGAATCCAATCTTGCATGCATGGGGAGCATGTGCACCAAGAGTGCAATCCAGGTGGCCAATCACTCTAAGAAGAAGCACCATTAGTCTATGATAGGGAGTGTCCGAACTGCTATGTTGCACTCTATCAACTCAAAGCTCTTTGTATGCTTCTGCTATCTATTTCATTGGAAATCCCAGCCTTCTTTCTTCACACTGGATGTGAAGGCAGCATCTGGAAACAACAAAAAACAATCTAAATCTAGTCTAATATTGGAGTTGATTGTAAGTACCTCCCTTCAGGAGGGTACAATGCCAGCACATTTTAAAGAAGTTATCTCTCAGTCCTCACTGAAGAAACCATCTCTTGAGGCTGTGAATCTCAGTTATCACCATATCTCTAAATCTCCGTTAGAGGAAAGTTACTGAGGAGGAGGTAATGAAGAAAACTCAGACAATAAGTGGAGTTCTCAGATTTACTTGATCACTGTCAATTCCATTTTAAGCCTGGGTATGACAGTCTGAATTGGATGGCTCGGTTAATGATCTTCTCCAGGCAGTGGGTGAAGATTAAGTGTCCGTGATGATTCCTTTAAATCTGTCAGCTGTTACTGCTACTTTTGACCATAAGGTTTTCTTGATGCCTGCACATCCTGTCAGGGATAGACAGAGTTGAGCGTTTCTTTTCCTCCAAGAGGGCAATATTGGGTAATTGTTTCTCTGCATAAGGGCTCTTGAACAGAGGGTTTCATGGTGTTCCATTCTTTCACCATCAGAACGGTGCAGTTAATCAGCAATTCCAGTGCTGAAATAAGATTGCAACTCAGATTCAAGTTAATTGACTGAGGTGCTGGTGATATGGTTTGGTTTAAAAGGGACAGGATAGATCCCTTTCTTTCCATAACATTTTAAATACTATTACAGTTTTTATCAGATCTCCAACAAATCGTATGCTTTAATTTTGGGACGGAATAATGTTATTTCTCTGGTTGACCTCTGAGAATTTTACCCACCTAACAGACTGCAGAATTGAGTACTTTACTCAATTACTTTACCACATCCATTTTGAGCTTTTCATGACCACAAATTAGAAATGGGCCTGAACTGAATTCCTTTTAATATGGGCATTCCCAAACTTTGGGGAAGTGTAGATTTCAGTCACTACTTGGGCCACTTCTTTTGCAAAAAGTTCTGTAAGCAGGAGTGTAAAGCTAATACACAAGTTATACTGGGTTTCCATTAAAAAGTTTTTCAAATTTAGTACAATATGCAGACAAGTTAGTCTTACAAAGGAAAGGTGCAAGAGAAGATGGAATTAAATGAGATGATGATTTATAAGATGCTAAGACTAAAGGTAAGTTTCCAAAGTAGAGTGAAAATATATTAGACATATTATGCAAAAAGAAAATGGCTTTATTAATAGTTGACAAGTCTTTTATCACAAATATACAAGTTGTCCACTATGTCTCTGAGCAATGACATTAGATACAAGGCAGTGTCAATTATGGGATTGAATTGGCCTATTTGAATTGGCTTTAATATTATAGTATCTGCAATGTCTGGATCAGACTATTTTAAAGGGAAGTGAATGTAAATGTTTTAAGTTATTGATGTTTAAGGACTATAAAAAGCTATTTGATATGATTAACATACATTTTATGAGGAAGGCACTTTAAAAAGTGTTGTGTGCTAACTGCTCAGAGCATAATGGATGCTGCATTTGCTTACACAGTTACTTCACAACCAGTATCTAGCTCATTATCATAAAGTACTTTTACACTAATTTGAGTATGAAAGACACTACATATAAGGGAAAATTCATTACGTTCTATACATAGAACAAAGTGTTGGGCTGAAATGTATGAAGACCTTAAAATTATGTCGAGTAGGTCTTCAGCTCAAAAAGAGGTATCAGACAATGAGATACAATATTACTCAGGCTATTAAATGCTGTGCTGGAATGTGTATTGTACTGTAAGAATTGCAGTTGGAAGAACTAGAATGCTAAGAGATAAATGGAGAAGGACTGACTCTCTTCAGATTAACTGATAATGCTGGATGTGTCAGAGAAAAAGTTAAAAAAAAATCACTGAAGAGGAGGGGAGAGAGGATTAGATGGGGAACAAATTGACTTTAAATGGAAAATTATGTTGCCCTGGATTTGAGGGTTGTGTACCCCAGATTTTGATCAAGCTAATTAATTGCCAGCATATTACAGGAACTCCTCACTTAAAGTCATCCCGATTAACATTGTTTCGTTGTTACAGTGCTGATTAATTAGGGAACATGCTCGTTTAAAGTTATGCAATGCTCTCTTCTAACATCATTTGGCAGCCGCCTGCTTTGTCCACTGCTTGCAGGAAGAGCAGCCCATTGCAGCTAGCTGGTGGGGGGCTTGAAACCAGGGTGGACCGTCAGCCCCCCTATCAGCTCCCCCTGTCAGCTCCCCACTCCCCTAAGTTCCCTGTGCTGCAGCCACCCAGCAGGCTATCAATCAGCAGTTCAGCTCTCCTTCCCCCCCACCCCACTGCCATGTGCTGCTTCTGCCCTCTGCCTTGGAGCTGCTCCCAGAGACTCCTGCTTGCTGTGCGGGGGGGGAGGTGGGGCTAATGTCAGGGTGTCCCCTTCCCCCCCTACTCCTGCACCCCCTTCTCCATATAGAGCAGGGAGTGGACACTGAGGGAGAGAGACAGAGAGAGCTTGGGGCAGCAGCTGCTGTCTCAACTTCCTGATCCACTTTAAAAGACAATGCACTTCAGAGTGGGTCAGCTTACTTAAAGGGGCAGTGTGCAGCTCTGTCTCTCTCTCCCACACACAAGGTGTGTGTCTGTCTCTGTCTGCTGTGCTGTCTCCCCTCCCTCGTGTTCGTGCTGCCTTGTGTGAGAGGCAATAACATTAACAATAATGTGTTAACCCTTGAGGGCTCAGCCGAGTCTAGTTCATCATTTAGCAGCAAGGCATTCTCTGGGAAATATCCCACCCTCTTCCACTCTCTAACTTCACCACCTCAACCAAGCTTCACAATCATCATAGCTGTTTGTTTAAAACATATACTGTGTGTATATCTATATAATATATAGTTTGTCTGGTGAAAAAAATTTCCCTGGAACCTAACCCCCCCATTTACATTAGTTCTTATGGGGAAATTGGATTCACTTAACATTGTTTCGCATAAAGTCACATTTTTCAGGAACATAACTACAATATTAAGCGAGGAGTTACTCTATGTGTATTCAGCTGCCATGAATTAATAAAACAGATCACCACATAGTTAAGGGTTAATTTGAACAAGCAGGGCTTCTGGAGACAAGGTCAAATGCATTTGGAGGTTTGCAGTCTCTGCTAATCAGAACAGGAGAAGGGGAGAAGAGAGTCAACGATTTGAGACTGAAAGAAAATAAGTGGATGGAAACCTTGAGTTTTGGGCACCTTTGATATAGACGCTTATTATGACTAAGATTATTAGGAATGTTTGTTGTTAAACAGTTTATTGGACTTAAGAGAGGAGATGACTCAGTAGGGGTCACTATGAGTTGTGTGTTTTGTAAAAGTTAGCTATAAGACTAGATAATAAAGTGTACTTTGGAGCAATCCTCTGAAGCTATCCTAAGAGACCTTTTTCCTGACCCCTTACTCCCTGGCAGGGAAGCGACCAGCCATCGCGGACCTACCATAATTACCCAATACCATCTCAGATTCTAGGTATTATTTGGGATGTTCTAAACCTATTGCTTATATCTGTTTGTGCTTCAATCTAATAAACTGTTGTTTTAGGTAAGAGCACGCTTACTTGTATTCATCCTTCATCAGACAGAATTGCTGTGCTCCTATTGATTTATTCCTGACACTGCCTGGAGTGAAACAGCTAAGTTACCACTGCTTTGGGTTCTGAAAACCCTGGGTAACAACTGATGATAATGTCATAATCAACAGTATGCACAAAAGCAGGACTCTAAAGAAAAAGTGAATGATGCCGCTATTGTTTGCAGTTTTTTGTGTTTTTTTTTTTTTTGGTTTGCCCTTTTTGCATAAGAGGTAGGAGCTCACGTGTGCAAATCTCTGCCCATGTGAGTTGCCCTGACTTGAGGGAGTAGTCTTATTGGACCATATCTTACTTAGTCATACTGTTGCTGATCTGAAGTAATTCACTGAAGCCAAAACAGGTTCTCCAGACTGATACCAAAGTGAGGGCAAAGATCTTGCCTTTATGAAGCAATATCTCCATAGGGGGCTGGAAGCTCCACAGGGTCTTCTGGCATTTCCTAACTTGAGTGCTAGATTTTTGCAACATTTTAAACATAGTTGTTTGCCACATAATAAATAAAATAAATAATAATAATAATAATTAATAATACAATTTCTTTCAATAGAGTTAGACCAGGCTTTACTTTGGCCCCTAAAGTTTTACCCTAGTTTTGGCAACATGAGGTGCATTTTGGCTCTGTCTCTGATTATACAATTGCAGTTTTATCTGCCGCCTTGTATGAGCATTGTGAAGTACAGATTGTCATGGGCAGTGGGTACAATAGGCCAGGGGAGGCTCTGCCTCCCACAGTGCTGCCACGGCCGCTGGACCCCCGGTTGCAGATTTGGTGGTGAAGTTTTTGCTTTATGCCCCATGCATGCTCCAGGGTGGCTGAGGAGGCACATACCGCCTTCTCAGCTGTCCCAGAATCTGGATGGGGCATATTAAAGCATCTTGTAACACAGATGCTTTTCCAATTTCCCCTGGGCATGTTGGGTCTGGGGAGGGGAAGTATGGCATGGCTTCAGCCAGCCTCAGGCTCCTCTGGGTGGGTGGGGGAGGCTTGGGGCTTCAGCTGGCCTGGTGCTCCTGCATTTGGGGGGAAGGGAGGGCTCTCTGGGTGTAGAGGGGACAGGGGGTCTCAGGGCTCCAGCCACAGGGAGGGTGCGGGTGGAAGGGGCAGAGCCGGGGGCTAACCTTCCCAGAGGGGGGCTCTACCCGCTGCCCATGCAAATAGTTAACGTACAGAAAAACTTTGGCTTTGAGGAGTCAAATAAATGCTAAGCATTGCTTTCTGTACTTGTTTTCATGGAGGATTCTCACAAGTGTAGAATATGTAATATAGATTCCGAGTGCAGATGAGAGAAAATAAATGTTCACCATTAAATGACTCTGAGCAAGCTTGGAGAAATGAGCTGAGCAGAAGATACAATAATAAAGTGATATTCCAAGGAAGAGAGATGCAGTGGAACCAAATGAAAATTAGAATATCCTGAGGGGAGGGAGTCACAGATTCTATGAAGTTCTACATTTAAAGAAATGTGCAATAGCATTTGGTCAGTTTCAAAAAAGCAATAGGTGTAGGTACTTTAAATACAATGAATTCCTAAGCCCTGAAGTCCTTACTTAGTTCTTACTCAAGTAAAACTTTCACTTAAGTCAACAGAAGTTTTGATGGAGTAAGAATTGAGTTAGGACTTCAAGATTTGGGGTAAAATTTTCAAAAAGCACCAAAAGAAAGTTAAGTCCAGATCTTCAAAAGCATTTAGTCACATCAAGAAATTCTTTTGAAAGCAGATAAATTAGGAATGGGCTTGCCATTTATTTGTTAAAAGAAAAGCTCTCTGATAGAGCTGGCCTAAAGATTCCAGCAGGTTTCTAAGTCTGAAAGACATGCAAGACTTGCTAAAAGCGTTGCACTTTTCAGATGACAGCATTCTAGTGGCAAATGGCAGCGGATGGAAATATGCAATTAAGGACTCTGTGGGAATACCCTACCTGCAGAAAGATAGGAAAGGGAGACTTGTTTGGAGAAGCTTGGGAGCCTTCTTCCCAAAGTCAGCTGAGATTGGCAGTACTTGCTGCTGTGGAATAAGAAGAAAAGGAAAACCCCTTTCCTCTGAGATAACTGCATGATGTTTTAGAGTGGGACACATGAGGGAGTAAAACAAACTTTGGAATTTTCAAAGTGGGTGTCTGAGCAAATGCTGAAGGATGAGCAAATATAGGTCAGGTTGTGGGCATAGCCTGGTAAATGGACATACAACCTATCTTCAGATGCCCACGATGCTTTAGGCATATTCCACTGCAGCCTCAGGATGTACCCCAGGGTGACTCAGACATAAGCAAATCATTAGTTAGGAAGATGCAAGTGAGACGGTGTAAGTGGAGCTGATCTCCCATCAGCATTTCAAATTTCTACTGAGCCACTTAGTACCGCTGTAAAGGGCTAGCAAATAAAACTCTCTAATGAATCAATGTCTTGCTTATTTGCCTCATCCACACCACTAAGCCTCCCCAGCAATTCTTATTAAAATAATCAAAATTATATTTATCATATTATGCTGAACTATAATCAAGAATCCCCTGTGCTGCAACCACATGAAGCTCTTTGGTCAACAAATGAGGGTCTTATCAGGGAAAACCATGAAAATTCACAGAAAAGATATGTCCATGTTAAGACACCGACACAACTAGCTTGATCATCTCCTGGGTATTCCAATACTTGCAGCATTTTCCCAGTTCTAGAACATACAATTAACCAGAAATATGAGTATTACTTCCTGGATTCTTCCACTTGTGCCCAGTTGATGAGCCACCTGGACCCTGTTTCAATATACTTTTCAGTAGCTGGGGGGGAAAAAAGTGGAAAGGAGACAATCAGAGCTGCAGCTGTCCTGGGAATAGGTGAAGATATGAACATTAGAGATGGATGATACACAGAAGCACCTTATTCAAAATTGAAGTTTGTGGCATGCTGCCTAAATCCATGTGCTTGTTCAGACCTTGGCCATCTACAAGCTCCTCTGCACATGCAAGATTCCTTGAAAGTATGAACCATAATGTACATAACTAGGGGCAAACCCAACCTCAGGCCTCCACAGAGATGATCTTATTTACAGAACTGGTGTTGTTCTACTGAAAAAGGGGGTGGGGCATGTTTCTATGCACACCCCTTATACAATACAGCTTCAAGAATGTGCCGGCACAGCATGCAATGGAGGCACTTGGGGAAAAGACATGATCAGGATGGGGGTGATCCAGGGCCGGCCCACAACATTTTGGCACCTGAGACGGGGAGCTCAAATGACATCCCCATGCTCCCTCGCTTGGCCCAAAACTTTGAAAGGTCTCAATTCTGCCGCCTTCCTGGTCTACTCCTCTCATGGTACTGCTCTGCTACCTACCCCAATAAAGGAGAACTAACAACTTAAAATGCCTTGTTCAAAAATTTTAAGAAACACTTAACTTTCAAATGCCTGAACAGCAAATGTAACTTTCCTTGTCTGCATAGTAAACACTGGCATTTTTATCTGTTTGAATAATCAAAGTGGTGCTTTCCGTGCCTTCTTGGTTGCAAAGATTTGAACTGCTTCCTGAAGAGCCACAGTCTGGGCCAGCTCATGCTCTACTGAGATGGTTTCAAGGCCGACCAGCTTTTGTGTGATTGTGGAGTGTAGATGTGTTTTTATTAACTTCAGCTTGGAGAAGCTGCATTCTCCACTGGCAACTGTTACAGGAAGTGTTAGAAGTATGCACAGAGCAACAAAAGCATTTGGAAAGAGGGTGGTCATGTTATTTGTGCACATATGGGGGGGAGGCGAAAGAGAGCAAGAGAGAGCGATAGCTCAGTGGTTTGAGCATTGGCCTGCTAAACCTGGGATTGTGAGTTCAATCCTTGAGGGGGCCATTTAGGGATCTGGGACAAAAATCTGTCTGGGGATTAGCCCTTCTTTGAGCAGGGGGTTGGACTAGATGATCTTCTGAGGTCCCTTCCAACCCTGATATTCTAGAACAGCCTTTGGAGTTGATCCTGCTGAAATGGAGCTTGAAAGGGCTTTCAGTTCATCACCTAAATTACTTGCATCAATGTCAACACTGTCTCTAGTACCCTGCATTGCTGGTGTAGGCCTTCTTCAGGTATAGTGAGGAGTTTTGGAATATGATACAACATCCCAAATATACTGCTGTGTTCCTTGAGCTGCATGAAACATTCTTCAACTGATTGTATTGCACAATCTAGCACCTAGTTAAAGAATTCAACTTTGAATTGCTGTTTGGGCTCTCTTATGGGATTATCCCATGCCTCATAATCAAAATGTCTTCTTCAGTTACTCTTGTATTCTTGAATGGGTGGGAAAATAGCTTCAGTGTGAAGTTCCTCTGCCAGCTTCTATGCACTCTTCAGAACATTTTGAAATCCCTCATCTGACTGGTTAAGACTGTAGGTCTGACTTTGCTTTGTCCTGTTGTTCCATTGATCCAGATATATCAAGGTCAACACCTTGGAGTCTCTTGCTTACAACATTTATTTCCAACAGTATGTCATGCCACAACACTAAGTCACACAGAAATTTGAAGTTATGTATGTTTCTGGTGATTCCATTTCCCTCTGCCACTGTTCTCCCACGAACAGTTCCTGTCATAGCATTATCCTCCATAATGGCAACTATGGTATCATCTATCTTCCCAATTTGGTGTTTGATAGGCATTATCGCCTCAACTCGACTTTCCCATTGTTTGGCACTCAGTGGTTTCAGTGTCAGAGAGGATGTTCCCAGATGTTGCTTCAAAATTTGCCATCGATGAGTTGATGCAGAGAAAAATAAATAAATGCTTTGAATTACATTAAAAAATTCAGCAGCCTCACTAGAAGCTGATGCTGCTTCACTGACCATCGAGTTCAATGAATGAGAACTGCATAGGACAAAAAAAGCTTAAGGGTTTAACTCTCGGATCTGTGTCTGCACTCCTCTGTTCTTTCCTCTCATGTTGGCACCATTATCGTAGCCCTGACCTCTCATGTCAGCTATCGCAATTCCCATATCTTCCAGCTTTTTAAGAAGTGTATTTGTCATACCAGCTCCTGTAGTATCATCAATGTCAATACATTCTAGAAAATGCTCTCTGACAGTCACCATTGCAGGGACATTTTCACCAGGTTCTGTTGTTGTTACAAAACGCACCATTAAAGTCATTTGTTCCATATGGCTGATGTCAGGTGTGCAGTCCAGAATAATATCTTGCTGACTTCAGATCTACCACAATCTTCTGTGCGACTTTTGTTGCCAGTAACTGTATGATCTCATTTTGAATTGTTTTTTCCAGGTAGTGGTATGTGTACATTTCTTGGGTGGTGACTCTACTTAGATGTACTTAGAGTCCAGCATCAAACTCAGCTCCACAATTTTAAGGAAGTTTCCATTGTTTGGCACATACAGATGATCTGAAGTGCCACACAGTGCTAGGTTTTGAGTAGCAAGCATTCTCACAATGGCAATGAGCCTTTTGAGAACATTTTGCCAGTAAAGAGACTCTGATGCAATCTTCTCTTGACGCTGATCATCTGTGGTGGCCTTTAACCTTAGTCTCATCTCAAGCTCTTTCCACCCATGGAATGCTCCCTGGTGATTTGCTGCCTTCTCATGGCATGCCAGATTTCTAGCCAGATTTTTCCAGTACTTTGTTCCCGTAGAATCCAATGTGGCAGGAACATTAGACTGGAAGAGTTTGCAACAAGATCAGTATGCAGCATTCTGCGTTTTTGAGTACATAAGCCATGGCCTCTCCACCTTGTCACCTTTGGGGATTTCATGCCTGTAATGTGTTGGATGGAAACTTTTATTTTCATTGTCTTTGGTGAACATGAAGTTTTTCACTTGCTGTGGCCCATGCAGTACAAGGAAGTCCCTCAGGCTACTGCTCAAGTGGGTCCACAGCCCTGGATCATCTAGACTTAAGGAACTAAACTCAGCAGCAGTTGTTTCTTGTGCCTCCACCACACTCTTCTCTGATCTACACTTTTCTTCAGGAATGTGCATGGTTACATCCATTTGAGATGGAGATATTGATGCTGCAGTAGCTGCCAGGTCACCTGCACTCTGACTAACTGGAAGATCAAGCATCTCCTCACCACTCTCATCCTCACTGGGGCTGGGAGGCTCACTGCGAACATTTGTGTCTATGTATCTCAGGAGAGATCCTTCCTGCTTAGATAGAAAAGCTTCCTTTGCTTTTTCTTTTTCTGAATGCTGCCCCAGATGAGTGTTTTCTTCTTTCACTCATGACTGCTGTTCTGTGCCAGCTATAGTGGCTCTCAACACTCAATTGAAGGGGACAAATAAGCAGGCTGGTAGCAGGGCCTGAGTGAGGGGAGATATCGTGTCTTAAGGGCCTAGCTGGCTCCTACTACTTCAGTTGACTGCCTGTTCTCCTCAAGTGGGTTCATGGAAGCAGCAGGAAACAGGAAGCTCCCCAAGAAGCTGGTGTTAATCAGTCCAGGCTCCTGGGGGTGCTAGAGAGGTACATAAGAGGCTCCTCCTCCTCCTCCTCTCTCTCCCTGCAGTTCCTGCTGCTTTCTGTTATTTCCTCTCACCTTTTCTCCTGCCTGCCTGTTATGTCTCTTGTGCCCTCCTTCCTCCAGCACAGCACTCCACCATCTCTGTGCATCTAGAGCAGAGAGAATACATATGCACCAGCAGCAGACACAATTTTCAACACTCTGGGTCCTAGTGGCACCGCTCCTCCCCTCCCTCTCCCCAGAGTCTGGCACCTGAGGCGGCCGCCTCAGTTCACCTCATGGTAAGGCCAGTCCTGGGGTAATCCTCCCATCATTGAATTTTCCCTTTGTGGGGACAGGGCAGCAGAACCATTGGCTGAAGCAGTTTCTGTGCAGCATCTGCAGTGCTCCTCAGACAACTTTGGTGGAGACTTCCTCCCAGTACTCTTATGCACCTGCCCAGTGTGCCTCCTTGCTAGTTCTACTGGTCAGTAGGTGGAGGATTTGTTTTAATGTTTCATTAAGGAGCAACTCCATGAACATAACCTGACAACTCAATGGTTCCAATAGTGCCCTTGTCTCTGACATAGTACATATACCTACCTTTAAATCAGCAAACTGTAACAGCACTTCAAAACAGGCACCATTGTTTATATCCCTCAAGAAAGAACAGTCCTTCACTTGTTTGGCTCTGCATTTAAGCAACATTCCTCCGAATTGCTGACCGCAACTAAGAAATGCTAATTTGAAAGCACCATGACTACTATTTTTACATTTAAGTTCAGGAATGTTTAGACAAAAAAGTCCTAAGGCTTTAATGTTTGTTCTGTTTTTTCAATTTGTCATTAATTTGTATTTATTCCACCAGAACATATTTATAGTAATGCCCAGACTAATACAAAAAACTGCCTTTGCAAGTTTCACTGTATGAGCTGACCTGCTCATCACCTTAGTCCACTTGGATAGAGCAGAGATATTTGTGATCAATTTCAGAAACAAGTTGTAGAATTGTCTAGGTCAGCATTCTTTAATGGGCATGCAAGTCTATTAAATATCTCTTACAAACTCTGCATTTAATAAATGATTTCTAATTGACTAGGTGTCATCAGCAACATTCTAGAAAACTCAGTTACAAAGTATTTTTCATTGATTTTCCTTATATTAGAAAATGAAATGTCAGATACCATTAATTGCATTTTCACAATAAAGAGCAACAGCTAAAGAAACTGCTAAGTGAAAGCACTTCCAGTCTAATGCACAATGGATGGATTCACTGTAAATGAATACAATATATCAACATTTATTACAGTAATATGCATCTGTGGGCTAAATTGATGTGAATGTAATTACTATCTTTACAAATGGAGCAGCTCTGCAGGTTTCTACCAAGAAAATCATTCACATATATTTTACACATTCCCATAGCCTTATACAGCATATTATCTGCCTTTCAGCAATACACTAGGTAATTAACCCTTTGGGTCTAAGAGTTTCTACTTATAATGATTGCATCATCATCACACCCTCCTGTACTTGCTGCTAGCTGCAGACTGTCCATGTGTCAAGCATCACTAATTTGCATACTCTCACCTTTATGGTTTTTTATCACGCCTATGTCTCACCAAGATGTACCCAGTGACCCAGAATGAAGTGTATTAGGTTGTGACACACATTTCCAGCGAATCTGATGATCCTCAGACACATAATATAAAGCCTTTTTCTTACTATTTCTTGAGCTACCTAGGAGAGATCTAAGAAGGAATTAGGCTTTATATTAGCAGATAAAATGTCAGATATGATTCTGCATGCCTTCCTTCACACGATTCTTGTATTGCACCCAAACATGAGCATTGTTCTTTGCAGAACAGAGGAAATGGTATTAATGGTCTGGAAGTGTAAATTTATTTGACTATAAACAATGTAATGTTGCGCTGGAAGTTTTAACTCCTTTGTGGGGAAAGAAAATCCATGACCTTTATAAAGTATGTGCTATAGCATTCAATTTCCCTGCATCTGATCGATAAGCAAGCAGGAAATTATATCTTTTTCCATGGCAGGGAAGCATAATTAAGCAATAAGGCAATGGAAGTAGTTGTGATTATCTTCGGATGCACCTGGAAGCGGCCTTGTTGCTTTTTTTAAAAACATCTTTATGGTAAGGGAACTGTGTATTAATTTCTGCTGAGAAAGATGAAGTTGACAGTTTAGAATGCTCATGAACAGCAGTTTCAATTGCGTTTCAGAGAGAATAATGTAGCCCACCTCAAACAATTAGGCTGCTTCTTCTATGCACGCAGTGATGAAGCTGTAAACATGTAACTGACAGTTCGTAACCAGAAAAAAAAACCAATTATGCTCTGGCTGGTTGCCAATGAGTCAAAAACTTGCATTTTTTACAAATTTACAATAAGAATATGTTGTCCCCAATACTTGACTTCCAGGGAAAGCATCTCTGCATAATTAGCGCTATTGCATGCACATGCTAATTTATGCATTTTAATTATACCAACGGCCCAGTGAATAATTAATGTTAGGAAAACAATAGGTCTGAAACATAAAGCTAAAAAGTATCACTGAAATGCTTTTTAATGGTCTTTGTGGGTTTCACATAACTAATTAAACAGTTTAACTATTTGAGTGCAAGAATATTTTCCTACAATAGCTTTACAGTCAAGTGCTGAGAATTAATTAGCCTGTTCAGTGATGGGAGATCATGTGGGCTTCCTAATTTTCCCAGCCACCTGTGCGACAAGAACTCAGCTATGTCACACTGGTGATGCATGGATGCCTAAGTCCATAGGAAGGGCTGGAGGCTGCCATCCATATGGCATGTGAGATGGGAATGCCAAAGTTTCAGAGTGAGATTTCCCACTACACCCCCCACCCCAACCTTCAAATTTACTGCTAATCATGGAGTAGCACTCCCACTTGGGCACTTGAACCCTATCCTGAGAGATAAAAGCGCCTATAGGAGACTAAAAGGAAACTAAATGGTGACCTCAAAACTATTAGGTGAGATTGACCCAGTGATCCCATTCAGGCCAGATGAAAAGTAGACCAACTCAGGAAAGAGACTTCTCCAGGAGTTGATGCATAACACTCAGCATTGTCACGCCTAACTTTTAGACACCCAGAAAATCCCTCGGATTCACAAAGGCTGAGTTTGATGCGTACACAATGAATTGCCAGAGATAAGGAGACAGGCCCCTAAGACTGGAGTTTCATAAAAGCCAGCATGCTAGGCAGACTGCCCCCTTAGACAGTCAATGGGAGATGCGTAGGAGAGGGGTGTGTCCTAAGCTCCTCCTCTCTCAGGGAGTTCCATGCCTTAGTCTGGGCTGTATGGAGGTGTCTGCCTCTGTTTGGGCTTCCCACTTGCAAACCCTCTCGTGGTGTTAGGCATCTATGCCATTTTTTGCAAGTGGGAAGGAGGAGGAAGCTGACCAGCTTCATAACTTTTTGCCATGTGGTTAGGGCACTTACCTAGGATGTGGGAGACCCCCTACTGAAGTCCACCCGCCCCTCCCTGCCTCCAGAAGGGAAAAGAGGATTCAAGCAGGTGTTGGCCACCTCTCAGAAGAGCACTCTAAACACTCTAAATTCTGATGTGGGGCTCCCTCAATATCACTGTTCCACGTACATAAATAATTTTAAAAATAATTGGTGCAGGGGGACTGGATCCTGGGTCTCTCCATCTCAGGTGAGTGGGCTAATCATCAAGCTACAGGGTCATTCTTGTGCTTGTTCTCGCTCTCAGCCAGTGACGCTATATTTATATTTTTCAGCGTGGAACAGCTTCCACAGGAAAGATTGAGGGATCCTGCACATTAGACTATTCCATAGTTCAGTAGTAAAAGCACTCACCTGAGAGTGAGGAGACCCCTATTCAAATCCCTTCTTCCTCTCAAGGGAATTGAACTGGGGATCTCCCACATCCCATGTGAATACCTTAATGACTGGGCTAAAAATCACTTCGGAGCTCAACCCCTTTTCCCAGTTTTGTGTAAGCCCCCCATAGCAGTCTGATCTACTAGGCAAGCTCAGAGCACACCTACCAGATCAGGCCTCACAGGCAGGTTAGATGGAGGAATACCTATCTTTCCTTGGTTCGCTTCATGCATCATGCTGGGACTCTGGCATCCAGATACCTTGTCTGGGGCTAGAGTGCGCATGTAATATAGGTGCCTACGGAACTTTCATTGCAAAAATGTAGGCATTGCGTGATTAGAGGCAGCTGATCTGGGGTTTTGTGAATCCCACTGGGGTCTGATTCTGTGATTTAGGTGCCTAAAGTGGCAGTTAGGTGCTTTAGTCCCTTTGTGAATCTAGCCCTGAGAAGTCAGGTCCATGTTACTATGAAAAAAATGCACATTCAAGTCTCAAAGCTTGCAATGTCTGATCTTCATGGAGTAAAGCCTTGGAACTCTTGTCATGTAGATTTCAAAATTTGCATTCCGGCTGAGGGTACTTAGAAACCAGACAGCAGTTCTGTGCAGTTGTGGAAGCCTCATTATAAAAAGTGATGTGCCACATTCCCATCCAAAAATGGGTATAATAATTACAGTAAATGATTAATTACATGACTCACATGGCAATGTATTTTAACGTGCACATGAATAGCACCAAATAGTTCATTGTGAATATGACGATGGAGATCAAATTGATATTTTGACAACTTTTTTAAATAATTGTTCCCTGTTTGAAGTTTGCTTTTAAAGCTCCTAAATAAAATAGTGTAGAATATATTATAAGATACTTTTTAAATGACCAACACTGGGAGCTGCTGCTACTTTAGAAATCAGGCCATTTGTTTAGGTGCCTAAGTATGGCTTTAGGAGATTAACTGTAGGCCACTATTTCTGAAGGGCTTGGCCCATCTATCTATCTATCTTAAAAACAATGGATCACAATCCCTGCTTTCCTGTGCTTCCTCCCAGCACAGCAGGGGACCATTAGAGAGACAGTGATGGCTGGTTGTTTCTCAGGGTGGATCTCTGCTGTCTGGAAGGCTGGTCATAGATCAGAGCAGCCAAGGGGCTGTTCGTTTAAACTAATAGGCTAGGCTCCCTATGGGATTGAATGCCAGCTGAGTTTACTTGGAGTGCAGTATACTCCAGCCACCTGGCAAGCTCATTCATGCTGAAGCTGACTGCAGGAAAGTGTGGTGCAGGATCTGCTCAAGATAAGAGTTCCCTTATCCCAGGAGAATTCTCTGCTGGCCATATTCAGCTGCTTTCTGGCCCTTCTGAGCCACTCATGTGGTGTAAAGAGGGCAGAACACAAATGAGAATCTGACCCAGTATGCAACTGTATAGAACAAATTTGCTTCCTCTAAGCAACGATATGAAAGAACAGACACACGGATTGGCAAACAAAAGACATTGGAACAAATAGGTATATCATCCTGTGTGTAGCCACACATTCATTTGTATCATCTTAACTATTCTATTTCACAATAAGGGAATTAAGGGTCCACTAATTGTTTGTTGCACATTGTTTGGTGTAATATTTAAGTCAGGCTGTAAAGAGTAATTAGTCCAGAGAGTGAATGTTTCCTTAATCTGACTGGGAGAAAAAAATATGTCCAGTAAAGTCTGATGTCAGTAACTTTAGATCAAAATGTATTTTCATATCAATGTGGATTTCCATCATCAGTTCGGTCTGTGAGGAACAGACCTAACATTTTAAATGCTCCTTATTGTGTAACATAAAATGTGGCTAATTAAGCGTGAGATCAGGAATCTGCAGTGCTACTGGTAACAGAATGCTACCCTTTCCCTCTGCCTTTGTAGGGTTATGCTGAGAAGGAGAAGGCCACAGCAAAGGGTCTGGAGGATGTGAAGGCTAACTTCTACTGTGAATTATGTGACAAGCAGTATCACAAACACCAGGAATTTGACAACCACATCAATTCCTATGACCATGCTCACAAGCAGGTAAACTTGGAAAGTCATGCATGTGATTGGTATTCCATCATAAAGGAAGAATACAGCACAGAGTGACTGGAAATCACCTTGAATGGCATGGTTAGAAATATTGTTCTTATTGACTTTTCTTATGTCCCAGACCCACTCACATTGATTCTGATCCAAAGTCCAATTGACATCAATGGGAATCTTTAGATTGACTGCAATGGATTTTTGATCAGATCCATGAAAACAAGCCTTCCATGTTAATTTTCTTATTCAATATCTAACACAGACAAGGTTCTATGGTGATAACAGATTTAGACCAGGCTCCTGAAAGGACTCAATGATTCCCCATTTTGCTGGTTGATACTTTTAAAGGGACAGGGTTTAAGATAACTCTAATTAAGTGTAGCTAGTCTGGGAATGATCAAATGCAACCCAGAGCTTATTTTTAAACTAATATTTTTTCATTAAAATCAGAGGTGAAATATTTTTGAGTTTTAAGCATTCTCAGGGGTTAACCAATTGAACTGAAGGATCATTGCCATTGGTGTGAGATAATGGGTCAGTATTGGTCGTGATAGTGATATCTCTACATGTGGGATTACCAGCCTAAAGAAAGAGAAGGAAGGAGCGCTTTCTCAAAAATCCAGCATTTCTCCTTTAGATTCAGATGGTCAATGTACAGGGGCAGAAGACATTTTGTTTTAAAAATAAGAGCATAAATTTAAATTCAACTTTAGAAACATGTGTCTTATAACCATCTATGAAAAGGGGAATAAGGACAACCCGGGGAATTACAGACTAGTCAGCTTCACTTCAGTACCCAGAAAAATAATGGAGCAAATAAGCAATCAATTTGCAAACACCTAGAAGACAGTAAGGTGATAAGTAACAGTCAGCATGGATTTGTCAAGAACAAATCATGTCAAACCAACCTAATAGTTTTCTCTGACAGGGCAACAAGCCTTGTGGATGTGTGTGTGTAGTGGGGGCGGGGGAAGGGAGTGGTAGATGTGGTATATCTTGACTTTAGTAAGACTTTTGATACTGTCTCACATGACCTTCTCATAAACAAACTAGGGAAATACAGCCTAGATGGAGCTACTATAAGATGGGTGCATAGCTGGTTGGAAAATAGTTCATTCCCAGAGAGTAGTTATTGGTGGTTCATAGTCAAGCTGCAAGAGCATATTGAAGGGGGTCCTGCAAGGAATGGTACTGGGTCTGATTCTGTTCAATAGCTTCATCAATGATTTAGATAATGGCATAGAGAGTACACTTATAAAGTTTGCAGATGATACCAAGCTGGGAGGGGTTGCAAGTGCTTTCGAGGACAGGATTAAAATTCAAAATGATCTGGACAAACTGGAGAAATGTTCTGAAGTAAATAGGAGGAAATTCAATAAGGACAAGTGCAAAGTAGTCCATTTAGGAAGGAACAATCAGTTGCATACATACAAAATGGGAAATGACTGCCTCGGAAGGAGTACTACAGAAAGGGATTTGGGGGTCATAGTGGATCACAAGCTGAATATAAATGTAAAGCTGTTTTTAAAAAAAGTGAATATCATTCTGGGATGTATCAGCAGAAGTGTTGCAAGCAAGACACAAGAAGTCTTCTGCTCTACTCTGCCCTGTTAAGGCATCAGCTGGAATATCATGTTCGGTTCTGGGAGCCATATTTCAGGAAGATGTGGACAAATTGGAGAAATTGGAGCAACACAAATAATTAAAGGTCTAGAAAACATGACCTATGAGGAAAGATTGAAAAAAAACTGGGTTTGTTAAGTCTGGAGAAGAGAAGACTGAAGAGGGATATGATAATAGTTTTCTGGTACATAAAATGTTGTTACAAGGAAAAGAGAGAAAAACTGTTCTTCTTAATCTCTGAGGGTAGGGCAAGGAGCCATGGGCTTAAATTGCAGCAAGGGGAGGTTTAGGTTGGACATTAGGAAAGACTTCCTAACTGTCAGGGTGGTTAAGCACTGGAACAAATTGCCTAGAGCGGTTGTGGAATCTGAGTCATTGGAGGTTTTTAAGAAGAAGTTACACAAACACTTGTCAGGAATGATCTAGTTATTACGTAGTCCTGCCTTGAGTGCAAGGGACTGGACAAGATGCCCTATTGAGGTGCCTTCCAGTTCTACACCTCTATGATTTCTCAGGATGGAGCTCTTACAGCATTGCATGCAGACTCTAATGGATGTTATTGAACAACACGGCTTGTCATTTTAGGAAACAGATCATACTTTCTAATTGCTTATTATCATTTGTTTTGTAACTAGTTAATCACTGCTAAATATGCTAGCTACATCCATAGCTGGTGCCTGCTGTCCTGCTAGATGTGCCTTTTACAACTTGCTTTGCTACTGATTTTAACAGGATGTCAACTTAAAATGGCAGCAAGGAGGAAAAGTGCTATTATTTCATACCAAGATTTCAGGCTTTAGACAAAGTGGTTCCCCCAAAAGTCATGCCAAGATGTGTGAGCATTCAGAATTTCTGATGTAACTGATATGGTTTTATTTCTGCAATGAAAAGGTTTGTTGAAATGATTTAGTCAAACGCAGAAAGTGTTGTGGTGATACAGATAATTAAAGGGTGAATATTTAGTCATCCGTTTCCAACAGAGAAGAGAGAGATACAGGATGTTTAATCAAGACAAACCCTCAAGAGAATTTTAGCTCACAACTTTCTAACTACATTATTGATGAAGGGACTAATTTGGGAGGGGCTGAAAACTCACCAAATTAACCCATTAATTTATGGTGCATGCTCAGCGCTTTTTGGGTAAGGGTTTAGGTTACAATGTAGTTGACTAAGGGCATGTCTATACGTGAAATGTAAGTCGACCTATGTTAGCAAATACTGCGGTGGTTCATGTTCACAGTACCCTCCTTCTGTCAGTGCTGCGCGTCCTCACCAGGAGCCTTTCCATTGACTTAAGAGGGGCAATGTGGGGGGGTGAGAGCCTGGGCTCTCAGAATCACGGGCAGCTCCTTGAGAAGAGCCCAGCTGACCCCTGGGTTCTTGGCTCCCCACTCCCCATCACTGGGAGCCTAGATGCCCCTGCAGCTCACAGCAAGGAGCCTGGAGCCTCGGTGCAGCTGCCAGGCTCCCTGCGGTGAGTGGGGAGCCTCCAGACAGCTGCTGGGCTGCATCCACCCAGCTCCCCACTCTCAGCTCCAAGCTGAGCTGCACCTTGGACTCTCCACTCCCCACTATGCACTGGGAGCCACTGAGACTCCAGGTGAAGATCTCCCCCCTGGGAATCCAGCTGCGTCCAGGAGTGGGGAGCTAAGAGCCTGGGTGGGGGTGCAGCCGGACTCCCAGCCCATTCCCAGCTCCTGGCAAATAGAGGCTAGGGACACAATAGCAGTTCTTCACATCACCACTCAATTAATCCACACAAACATATGTAATAATATACAACAAAAACATTTTCAGATCCCAACCCTGTGATGCTAATATTAATATCCCCCCTTCAGTGTTTTTCCACTTGTCAGGATTGTATCTGAACTCAAACTGAGCCAGTCCCAGCACATAGCAACAGCCTCCCCCATCCCCCAACACTACTCTCTCCCTGTGATTTATGCAAAATAAAACTGCCATTTTGATGCACTGACCAGTTTTTCTTGGCTGCTTTCCATCATAAAAGATAATGTTTAAGCAATAAAACTCTTTTTAATTTTAAAGTAAATGTAGTGCTCTGAAAGCTGCCGGATTGACAGTACTCAAGACTAACAGCCTGTACTGAAATGCACAACATGTATAGTACATCGAGTGTCAGTGCAAGTTTCCTCCACCCTTCCCTTTCAAATGTAGCTCAGAAGCAGTCGTGTTTCAATTAGCTCAGAAGTAGCTACCCACTTTGGGAAAAGGACAATTTAGTCCTGCAGGCCCATTCACTTCTTCACCACTATGCCAAGATGCCAGTAACATTAGTTTGCAGAAGAACTTGGACAAGGACACCCCTCTGCTCCAACTTCTATAGTACGTCACTAAACATGAAACGTTTCTGATATGTCAAATTAATTTCCTTCCCATAGAGCAGGGCCTCTGTTTCTCTATCATAAATAGGAAGATTCCCCATCATTTTGTGTGTCCCACACCATCAGCTGCAAAGACTTTGTCACAGCCAACAGTCTTCTCTAATTGGAGCTGAAGAAAAGAGTGACCCTTCAGAGCTCATTAGAAATGCTCTACACTTGACCAACGGGATAGTTTATGAACAAAAAAGTAATTCCCTGCTGTTCTCTTACCTCTCATCCATAGGTTGCTACTCAACAATAGTCCTTTCCCTGATATTTTGGGGCTCATCATTCACTCAAATGGGAAAGCAACAAATAGAATTAAGTTCTCAAGAAACCATAAACTTGATGCTGCATAGAGTTGGAGTATGAAAGATCCTGACCAGGACCCTGAACTTTGGGTCTGAACTTTCAAAGTAGCCCCATTCAGAAAATAATAGAGAAGACAAACTACTTCTACATTACTCCACCACTAAAAGACAGGCTATTACAGTCTTATTGTATACGAGGCTGAGAGATTGTCTGCTAAGCCGAAGGAAAGAACATTGTATTGTTTGTCCACTTACTGTATATACTGCATATCAAGGCAAGGCAATGTGTCTCTTAGACATGGGCCATCCTTTGCAAATTGGACCAGCTACTATACTCCAGATATGGAAACATAATGTGAGACATTTGAACTAAGGGACCCAGCAAATTTGATCCAGTTTCCCAGCTGGTGGTTATATCCAGTAACTGAGAAATAAAACACAAAAGGGTATTTTTAGCACAGGAATGAGTAAAAGCAGATATGTTGATGGTTTAACTGAGCATTATACCATACATCCTATGTTCTTCCCCTGTTCTGTGTTCTGCAGAACACTGATTTTCTTTGATAATTTCTGACTCAAAATCTCCAAACATTATATTTTTCTAAAATGAAATCCATGAGCTGTTTTTCCATTTATGATTTCATCCATTCATTAAAGTACAAAGTGCAAAGTCTTGGCCCTAATACTTAGTATGGTACTCATTACCTTCATCGTCCCTGAAGGTTTCTAAGGTTTAACTATAACAGCTTGGCCTTGTTCACTTAACTAATTTGTACTAGTGTGCTATGCTAACCTCCTACATCAGTTAACCATAGAGTACGTTATCAAAAGCTTTATCAAATACACGTTCTCCACCAATGTCTGTTTTTGCATTATCTTCTAACAATAATCCATCTAGCATAGGCAAATATGATTTATACAGAATTCAGTAATTATGACTAGCTTTTAGCCATTCTTATTTCTATAGCTGTTTTATTATCTTAGTTAGTTCATATCACCAACGTCTTACCTATTACATAGTCCAGATATACTGTGCTAAACCTACATGGAGAAGATGCCCCTTTCTGAAGATAAAGTCCTTTGAATGCAAATCCTGGGATAAAGTGAATGTGGAAATTCTGGTTGTGCACAGACCTTCCCATCATTCCAAAGGCTTCTCTATGTGAGTTATCTGCTCTTAAACTTGGTATTGGTATCAAGTTTGGTATTGTCTTGAGAGGAGAGGAGGGCAGAGGGGCTTCAATATGCACTCTTGAGAGCTTTAATTCATGGTCCCTGTACCTTTGGCCATCATAACAACCATATGCTTACAAGCAGCTGGTCTCTCTGGCCTGACACATACAAGTGGGCACATTCTGGACTTTGGCATGGAGGTTGGGGTTGAAGACAAAGTTATCAAATTTTAAAGTCTTTATTTATTTATTATTGCCTTTCTTAGGCAAAATCCCATTGAGTTCAATAGGGGTTTGCCAGAATAACAACCTCAGGATTCATTCCATATTGAATACAATTCTATCATGGACTAAATAATCACTTTTACAGACTGGGTTAGGGCTTATTCACTCTCAGAAGCAAAGGATCTGTGATGATGGTCCACTCCCAGCAACTAATGGATCCAACTATTTTCTAGAACTTTTTGGAGGGGGGAGGGGATGCATATGTGCCTCCAGAGCAAGATATGGATTCTCTGCTAGCACATTAAAATGACCAGCTTTATGAAAGTATTGATTCCCTGGCTCCTAAACAAAAGCAACTTATAGGTCACCATGTTTTAATGATTACCTGTAACAAAGAGAAAAGGAAGATTATCACAGCATTGGTGGCAAAATACAAGTACTGATTCTGACCAGCTATGCAATAGGGAGTTTTTCAGTTGTATGCTGTGGCATTCTTGAAGGCTAGCAATTTCTTTTTCTTTTTTTCCTGTGCTATGGAATCTGTGAATCCTGGCTAACAGAATTGCTTGGGCAGTGGCCCATTTGACAAAACCACAATGCCTCCCTACCAAGCATCTGAGGCGAATGGTCCCTGCTGCAGGGAGTTCTCATTATTCTTTGCAAAGAAGATTGACTGAATTAGAAGCAATTTCACTGGAGCTATAGAAAGTATACCAATACTGGCAGGACAAATATCCTTGGTTTGGTTCAAAGAAGGGAATAGTATGGAAGGCAATACAAGCTATTGTTTGAAAATATAGTATGCACATTTATATAAAATCATTATAAGTAAAATAGAAAATAATATAAGGCAGTATATTTCCTTTAAGGGAGTTCCTTAGTTACATACATAAGTCAATAGAAAAGAGACCAAATTTGGTTAGAGATATGCATTTTGTTGGTGGCATCAAATGAAATCTTTCAGTGCTTCCAGGTCATTCACAACATTCATCCATTCATTTATTGTAGTACTGAAGTAGTTGGAGAGTTCCAATTTTGTATATATAATTCTTGGCAAAAAACAAGGCCTCCTTAGAAACCAGCAAGAGAAAGTTGTAAAATATCAATCTGATCCATATACTGTATAATAATAATGATGGTGATGATAAAAATAAGCCGCTAAGAAAAACAAGGCTGTATTGCCATCTTGGGGCTTCTGGTGACATCACAGGTATTTATTTGCAGTTTTTGAGATACTAAAGCTGGTGATGATCACTCTAATGAAACTGCAGTCAGTTCTTAGTATGTTTGGAATCTACAGTACGTTTGTGTTATTTGGGCAGGATCTTTCAGTCTACACTTGTGCACATGCTTGTATGTAAACACAGAGATGCGTGCTAACACTTGTGTGCATGCCATGCATAATCTAGGCACATACAACTGTGCATATTTTGACCTCCAGCTCCTATTAATGTCAATGGGACTTGTTGGTGAAAACTCCAGTACTGGAAGTTGTGCAGCTGCTACACTATTTAAAAGCTAAGCAGATATATTTAAATTTTAGATGCTGTCTGTAACTAGAAAATGCAAATTTAAGTACGTGCAACACCAGGTGGAGGCCAGGTAATGCCCTGCCTGAAAATTTAACCATTCATGAACATGAAATGTACACTAAAAAGCTTGGATTAAACCTTTCTATCAAGGGGGCTAATTGCCTTTCAACTTTAAAACCAACTACAGTGCATGGCTGCCCGAGCACAACAACTGATGCTCTCTGTTACTGTAACAGGGTTAGCTTTACCTTTAACCTCTCTCTGTCTGTGGGCACCCCTTCCAAGTGACAGGTATGCACTTCTCTCAGAGTGGAAGCCTGCAATTCACCCCACTTTTACACTGCGTGTCCAGACTACCTATTTACCAACCATATTTCCTGGGATTGGTGCCTAACCATCAGAGGAGTGAACTTCAAGGGGCGCAGTGGGGGCAAAAAAACCTAACTGGCTTTAAGACTGAGCTTGATAAGTTTATGGAGGGGATGGTATGATGGGACTGCCGCCAATGGCATATGGCCCATAAGCGACTGCCAGTAGCAAAAATCTCCAACTGCTGGAGAGGGGACACACAGTGGGGAGGGCCATGAGTTACTACAGAGAATTCTTTCCCAGGTATCTGACTGGCAGATCTTCCCTACATGCTGTGGGTCTGATCACCATATTTGGGGCCAGGAAGGAATTTCCCCCGAGATCCGGAGGTGTGTTTTTTTGTTTTGTTTTTTCTTCCTCTGCAGCCTGGGGCACAAGTCACTTGCAGGTTTAAATTAGTGTAAATGGTGAATTCTCTGTAATTTGAAGTCTTTAAACCATGATTTGAGGACTTCAGTAACTCAGCCAGAGGTTAGGGCCTGTGGCCTGCAATGTGCAGGAGGTCAGACTAGATGTTCACGATGGTCCCTTCTGACTTTGAAGTCTATGAGTCTCTAACCTCACCTTGATCGATTTGCATTGGAGACAGAGGCAAACAGGCAAAACAACATGCCTTTGTCTAGGGCAGCCTCCAAAATATATTTCAAGAACCTATTACAGCTCACATATGT
This sequence comes from Mauremys mutica, assembly GCF_020497125.1. Lineage (NCBI taxonomy): Eukaryota > Metazoa > Chordata > Testudines > Geoemydidae > Mauremys > Mauremys mutica. The sequence goes on along the minus strand of NC_059073.1, from coordinate 252,728,556 downwards.
AGCTCTTTATGCACAGTCCGTACATGCACCACATGATGATATTCATGACCAGCATATTGCCAGTTTTTATATGATAGCCTAAAAGTTGCTGTTTGGCTAAATATTCTGACAACTGTATGTTGGGTGTGCCTATGCTAGTTGGCACAAAGGGGCTCTTAGAGTCACAACCTGTATAGTCACTTGAGCACCAACTATTGGGGCTGTCTAAAAGACATTGAGTTTTGGTTCCTTCAGATGTGCAAAAACTATCCAGGACTGAGTTAACTCTTTGCACCCATGTAGCAAAAAGCACAATTGGACTGAAATCAATAGAGGCCCACATAATATTCTCCCACATTCTTCATATCCCATTTATGAGGCTAAGCCTGAACCATTATTATACTAATGCTTTCCTATTACAGCAATTATATAGAGAATAAAATGTCAAGGGATAGGAAAGATAGGTTGAAACAGCTAGCTTATAAGTAGGTGTGTATAGTGGCTGTATATAGCACATAAGTAGATGTATGCAAATTTTAAATATGCACCAATTTTTACATTCAAACCACATATTTAAGTATACAGTTTGGGAAGTCACTAGATTTTCATATGCAAATACTGTTTATGTATGCACAATGATATCATGTCCAATGGTGAGTAGGCAAAATAATCCCCCAGTCTTGAACAATAAAAACCCCTTTATGAACTTGCTTAACTTTAGGTCCATAGGCAGTCCCACTTACTTTAATGGGACTATTCACATGCATAAAGTTAAGCACATGCATTGCTTTAGCAGGATTAGGACTTTAGAGGACACTTTATTTATTTGTGCGTGTTTCTTTATTTATTATTTCAGTTTACAAAAATTAACAATAGTCATATACCTAGACATGTTAGACACCTCTAAGACATAAATCAAAATATGGAAACTTTGGTCTCTTCATAGAATCATAGAATATCAGGGTTGGAAGGGACCTCAGGAGGTCATCCAGTCCAACCTCCTGCTCAAAGCATGACCAATTCCCAACTAAATCATCCCAGCCAGGGCTTTGTCAAGCCTGACCTTAAAAACCTCTAAGGAAGGAGATTCCACCACCTCCCTAGGTAACTCATTCCAGTGCTTCACCACTCTCCTAGTGAAAAAGTTTTTCCTAATATCCAACCTAAACCTCCCCCAGTGCAACTTGAGACCGTTACTCCTTATTCTGTCATATGGTACCACTGAGAACAGATTAGATCCATCCTCTTTGGAACCTCCTTTCAGGTAGTTGAAAGCAGCTATCAAATTCCCCCCCTCATTCTTCTCTTCTGCAGACTAAACAATCCCAGTTCCCTCAGCCTCTCCTCATAAGTCATGTGCTCCAGACCCCTAATCATATTTGTTGCCCTCCGCTGGACTCTTTCCAATTTTCCCACATCTTTCTTGTAATGTGGGGCCCAAAACTGGACACATTTGCAGTGCTCAGTAATCACCAATGCTCATTAGAGGGCAATGATCATGTCCCTCAATCTGGCAATGCCCCTACTTATATAGCCCAAAATGCCATTAGCCTTCTGGGCAACAAAAACATACTGTTGACTCATATCCAGCTTCTTGTCCACTGTAACTTCTAGGTCCTTTTCTGCAGAACTGCTGCCTAGCCACTCAGTCCCTAGTCTGTAGCAGTGCATGGGATTCTTCCATCCTAAGTGCAGGACTCTGCACTTGTCCTTCTTGAACTTCATCAGATTTCTTTCAGCCCAATCCTCTAATTTGTCTAGGTCCCTCTGTATCCTATCCATACCCACCAGCGTATCTACCACTCCACCCAGTTCAGTGTCATCTAGAACTTGCTGAGCCCTGGTCTACACTAAGCTCGGGGGTCGAACTAGGGTACGCGAATTCAGCTACGTGAATAACGTAGCTGAATTCGAACTACCCTAGTTCGACTTACTTACCGTCCAGACGCCGCGGAAGCGAACTCCGCGGCTCCAGGGTCGACTCCGGCAACTCCTCCTGCCGTGGTGGAGTACCGGAGTTCGAACTAGCGCTTCCGGGGTTCGAACTATCGCGTCTAGATCAGACGCGATAGTTCGAACTCCGAGCAGTCGAACTCGCCGCGTCGACCGTCCCGGTAAGTGTAAACGTACCCTGAGGGTGCAGTCCACGCCATCCTCCAGATGATTAATGAAGATGTTGAACAAAACCGGCCTCCGGACCGATCCTTGGGTCACTCCGCTTGATACTGGCTGCCAACTAGACATGGAGCCATTGATCACTAACCGTTGAGCCCGATGATCTAGCCAGCTTTCTATCCACCTTATAGTCCATTCATCCAGCCCATACTACTTTATTCTTGCCAGCAAGTTACTGTGGGAGACCGCATCAAAAGCTTTGCTATTTCCTATTATTCCATTTGAGTTGAAACATCATCTTATTTTTAGCCTTTTGACACCTCATTTATTTCCAACAATTTTCAAAATAACTTGTAGAAGTTTCTTTAGGTTTATGATCTGGATACCTAGCCTTGTTAGACAATGGTACTTCATCACATACCTTTATTTCTTTAAATGCTATTGTGTTGTATCCTTGAGGGATTTTTTTAAAACTCAGAGTCTTCATTCATTTTGTTTTCTTACACTGCAATTCAATATTTCTGCTCCTTGTTTTAAGCACGTATTTTTCTTCCCATAGAAATGGTATACTCTTTATGTATCTGGCATCAGTCTTGTTTTGACTTCATTTATACTGTTTGTAGAGGCTAATTTGTCCACCATTCCAGTACCTCTGCTATCACTGACTCACTGATCTCTGATTCACTGATCTCTCACTCACTGTAAAAGTGATGCATTTCTTATTGTAGCTTGTTCTTCTGCCCTCCATTATATTCTATGCTTAATTTTCACACTCTCTTTACTTTATATCAGACATTGACTCTGCCATCCCCCTTTTCCACTGGTGTGTTTGATATTTTGTTCATTTCATTTGTGGGGGGGGGGTTCTTACAATTTGCCTTTTCTTGTTCATCCTCACTGAGGCTACTTCTGCTCTTAATGTAATAATTACTAAGTAGCACACATGCACCATCCTTGGGGCATTGGGTAATTTCTTGTTGAATATTTTCCACTTCCTCACTCTACCTTTCCTATAATTGCTTTATCACACTGAAAGCTGCTCAAAATTGTTCTCATTCTTCCAGAAGTTGCTGTAGTGAAATTCAGTATTTATACTCTACCTTTTTGTTCTCAAATTAGATTTGACTACAAGTTGATGTGTGTATGGTTTGTATTGGCTTATTAGAGGCCAGAGCTGGCAGTGCACCTATAATTTAGGTGGCCTACCACTATCCATTATAAGATCTTCTTTTCAATTGCTTATAACTTTGCCATACTTTAAGAGTTTGGGCCGAAATGTTTCTTGACAGCTCTTTGCCACAGGCTGAATATTTTGGAAATTTTTAGCAAAAATGGTTTAGTTACTTTTCAGAATGAAGTTGGGAAAACCACATCATGCACGTTAAAAAATTCTTCCAAGTTTTGTTGAAAAGCTCTATGGCCAGAACCCAGGACTCCTGAGTCTCAACATCCCTTGGCCCGTGCCCCCCATTGGCCTGGACCCCCCATTCCCGCACTCCCCATTGGCCTGGAATGGCAAACCGCGGCAAGTGAGAGCCGCGATTGGCTGAACCTGCAGACGCTGCAGTTAAACAAACCATCCTGCCCTGCCAGGGGCATACCCTGATGGGCCACATGCCAAAGGTTGCCGATTCCTGGGGTAGACATTACTTAGCGTTTGTATTGGCTTATTAGGTGGCCTACCACTGAATCAGCATTGTGGAGGGAATGAGGCTTTTGTCTATAGAAAGAAAGGTGAAGTAAGATGCAGGAAACTATAGGAGAAGGATATAGAGTATGGAAAAAGGAAAGGAATGGGATTATGAAGAGATCACGGGGATAGGAGCAAGGTGGTGGACCAGAGAGGGAAGGGACAAAAGGCAGCAAGGAGAGTGGCAGGGAGTTAGCAAACTGAAAGAAAAAGAGAGAGACTGGGTCTGAGACAAGAGGTTGCTAGACAAAGAGCAGAAAAACAAGCAGATGTGAAAAAGGAAAGACCTGGAGAAACCAGAAGAGGAGGCCAAGAATACAAGAGAAAGACAAGAAGAAAGCATAGGAGAAGAGGTCCTGTCAGAAAGAGCTCGTATTGTCAGCTATGGACAGGAAAGTCCGTTTGTCAAACTAGTAAGGCATTGAATGAAAGGGAAGAACCAAATCACCAGACCTAAGCTATGGAAGCTAGAAAATAAGAATCAAAGGAGAAGAAAGGCATCCAATTTATTCTGGTATTAGAATACTACCAGGTTATGTCACAGGCCTGGGCTACACAGGAGGGGTGGGGGGGGGACATTCGAACTAAGATACGCAACTTCAGCTATGCTATTCTTGTAGCTGAAGTCAAAGTATCTTAGTTCAACTTACCTGGCCGTCCTCATGGCGGCGAGTCAACAGCCGCAGCCCTCCCATCAACTCTGCTTACTCCTCCTTCCAAGGTGGAGTACAGGAGTTGATTCAGGGATCGATTTATCACATCTAGACGAGACGCGATAACTCAATCCCCAACACATGGAACACTACCCGCCGATCTGGTGGGTAGTATAGACGTACCCACGGTGTTTTGAAACTTGGAGATGAACACCAGATTTTCCCTACTTGAGATTCAAAATGCAACTTAAGGGGGGGAAGTCCAGTGATAACTGCATATTTGGGCAAACAGTTCAGTTAGCAAGTGTACTGCAGATTTTATATTGGCTGAAAATTGTATGTTTTTAATATAGTAAACACTAAGAGCCCTGACTAAGGATCTGAAAAAAAATAAAAACATATATAGTACCATTGCTGCCCTTTAGCTCTCTGTACGTTCTTTCCCCTGGATACTATATTGACCTAAACACCATCCTACCTTCATGCCATGAGCTCTCATTTGACTTATTTCAATTAGCAGGTTTAGAGCCCCTACATATCCCAAATCATCTCTACACCACTGCTGCTATGCTCCAGGAGGGGCTGCATGGTGCATCTTCTCATCTACCTATTGCAATCCAGCAGTGATGAATTTATGATGCAGTGAAACAAACCATCAGGTTGTGACACATCACAAACCCTGATGTAACTAAAGGGAAAACATCCACTGAATTACATCAGCACTTCTTTAAAAAAAAAAAGGTGGTATGCAGCCAATGCTATAAGAGAGAGCAGTATCCATAACACTAAATTGAACTATAACTTTTATTTGCCTTAATTCAAATTAATTTTATAATTAATATCTACAGTTTACAGTTACTAATATGATGTATTAAATTTTTAAACATTAAGAAAGGAGGCATTAATTTTTGTGTTATATGAAGAGGTTTCAATCGCACATAACTGTGAATGCATATACTTGGGTAGCAGGAATGGAATTATCAAATGCCACTGAGCACAGCCCAGTGAATGCGTAGGTCTTGAGGCAACAAATTCCAATTCTAAATGTCAGCATACAAAATTATTTTATTTTAAACCCACAAATCTATGAAGTCCAATGGTCTTTAATAAGAACTGATGCACCTGCCACACTGTAAGTGCTGTGTTACTTTCTTATTATGCAGAGATAAAGTACATAAATTAGCAATATTCATCCTCGGAAATTGCATGTTGTTAAAATAATGAGATTCTCTTAATCATTAGTACTTAAGAAATCTCTAGCGAATAGTGCAGAGGTTCCTTTAAATTTAATGTCTAGATAAGCTAAATTGTTAAATGCTAGATGCTATGGAATTACATTTCCTACTCTTCAGAATGAATGCTAATTAACATGAAAATTAGCAATTTAACCCTCTTTAAATTGGAAAAAACCCACGGGACACTTAATTTCATAGTTGTTAATGATGGTCCAATGACTGTAATATATTTCTTAAGTATTTCATTATACAAGGAATTACAGAAGTATATTATCAGATTTTGCATTTAAAGCATAGCAATAATCAGCTGTGTCTGTCAGAGGAAGTTCTCTACATTAATGTTTGTGTTATTTTTCTTTCCAGTCTTCTCTGAGGGTACTGAAATTTTATTACTGAAATTTTATTACTTGTCTTGCAAGCAGGAAGAATGGACAAAATCATCCAGTCTAGTGAATTGGTGACTTAAATAAATGAAGCATTCAAAGGGCTATATTTTTCCACTGTTCGCACAGATCTTTAAATGCATAAATCCTATTACAACTAATAAGGGTGTTATAGTTAAAGTCCTACAGAGCAACTTGGAATTCTAACTTCTTAATTCTAAACACGAGAAACAAATTCTGATATCCTTAGGCTAAACTCCCATTGACTTCAAGCACCTCATAGTAACCAAGAGTTTGGGAGTTTCAAAAACACTTAGTGTTGGCCTAACTCTGCTCACATTGAAGTCAATGGGAGTTTTACCTGCTACTTCAATGGGAGCAAGATTAGATTACCTGTTGAAAATCCCACCCAGAGTAGGGCCTTCATGACATGGCTAGGTTTTACTTTTACTTGAGATAAGCAGATCTGAGGCTATTAGGGTTCAACTGCACAGTTTGGGAAACTGCACCCTTAACGTGATGATGTGTATAGAGCAATGCATCACAATGTATAGTGCCTTAGCATCACAACATTGGCTGTATAAAGCTCCACTTTCAGGGAAGAAATGCAAGTAGTAGGAAATTGCCAGCCACATGGGAAGCGGAAGGGGGCTTCTTTCTGCATTTTGGGGATGGGATCCCATGGCACAGGGACTGTTTGAAGTAACATTATTATGGCGTCGTGCCACAATATGACAACAAAGATGGCCACTGAACTTGCACCTGTGGTGTCTGGTTTGAGTTCAGCCAATACAAATCCTTGCAGTTAGGTTAGATGATGCTTGATTCTAATCCTTACACACATAAAATGGAGCATAGTAGCAGTGGTGAAGCACCATGACCTATAATCATTATGAAGCTAAATTCAAATGTAACACAACTGCAGCCAATCAAACCCCAAACCAAACATCTGTAACCCAGATAGTCTGATTAGGAATACTTTTCTGAGGGTTTGAAAAGTTGCAATTGTTTTGGATTTGAGCTTAGTGTCATAAATCCCCACCTGGTATATAGTGAGCAGTATGAAAAAACACATACTCACTGACCACAGATTTTGACATACTGAACAGTGATGGGAAAAGGCTAATGTAGTCCCCATCTTTAAAAAAGGGAAGGAGGATCTGGGGAATTACAGGCCAGTCAGTGTCACCTCACACCCTGGAAAAATCATGGAGCAGGTGTGCAAGGAATCAATTCTGATGCACTTAGAGGAGAGGAAAGTGATCAGGAACAGTCAGCCTGGATTCACCAAGGGCAAGTCATGCCTGATTAACCTAATTGCCTTCTATGAGGAGATAACTGGCTCTGTGGATGAGGGGAAAGCAGTGGACGTGTTATTCCTTGACTTTAGCAAAGCTTTTGATATGGTTTCCCACAGTATTCTTGCCAGCAAGTTAAAGAAGTATGGGCTGGATGAATGGACTATATGGTGGATAGAAAGCTGGCTAGATCGTCGGGCTCAATGGGTAGTGATCAATGGCTTCATGTCTAGTTGGCAGCCGGTATCAAGTGGAGTGCCCCAAGGGTCGGTTCTGGGGCCGGTTTTGTTCAATATCTTCATTAATGATCTGGAGGATGGCGTGGACTGCACCTCAGTAAGTTTGTGGATGACACTAAACTGAGAGGAGTGGGAGATACGCTGGAGGGTAGGCATAGGCTACAGAGGGACCTAGACAAATTAGAGGATTGGGGCAAAAGAAACCTGATGAGGTTCAAGAAGGACAAGTGCAGAGTCCTGCACTTAGGAAGGAAAAATCCCATGCACTGCTACATACTAGGGACCGAATGGCTAGGCAGCAGTTCTGCAGAAAAGGACCTAGGGGTTACAGTGGACAAGAAGCTGGATATGAGTCAACAGTGTGCCCTTGTTGCCAAGAAGGCTAATGGCATTTTGGGCTGTATAAGTAGGGGCATTGCGAGCAGATTGAGGGACATGATCATTCCCCTCTATTTGGCATTGGTGAGGCCTCATCTGGAGTACTGTGTCCAGTTTTGGGCCCCACACTACAAAAAGGATGTGGAAAAATTGGAAAGAGTCCAACGGAGGGCAACAAAAATGATTAGGGGGCTGGAGCATATGATTTATGAAGAGATACTGAGGGAACTGGGATTGTTCAGTCTGCAAAAGAGAATAATGGAGGGGCGGGGGGTTGATACTGCTTTCAACTACCTGAAGGGGGATTCCAAAGAGGATGGATCGAGACTGTTCTCAGTGGTACCAGATGACAGAACAAGGAGTAACGGTCTCAAGTTGCAGTGGGGGAAGTTTAGGTTGGATATTAGGAAAAACTTTTTCACTAGGAGTTGTGGTGAAGCACTGGAATGGGTTACCTAGGGAGGTGGTGGAATCTCCTTCTTTAGAGGTTTTTAAGGACAGGCTTGACAAAGTCCTGGCTGGATGATTTAGTTGGGGATTGATCCTGCTTTGAGCAGGGGGTTGGACTAGATGAACTCCTGAGGTCCCTTCCAACCCTGATATTCTATGAAGCTGGTGGAAATTTGGAATTTCCATTCTGTGCAAAATTCCGACATTTCAAAATTGCCTTTCGTTCCAAATCCATTAAGGTAAAAAAGGAATGTTTTGACCTTATTGAAACACTTTTTTCAATTTATTTTCTAAATAAAATGTCATCAACACATCCCCACAAAAGGTTTCAATTTAAATGAAACAGCATTTTCCAACACCAAATCATTCCTGCAGAAAAATTTTGACCGGCTCTAATTAACAGTTTTCAGTGCAACAAAACAGACATAAATGCAATATGTTTGTTTAACCTAAATAATCAAACACTGACTTCAGCAGTCTCCAACCCTATTGCTTCCATAAATTATGAAAGAAGAAATAATGAAATTCAGCATAGTCAGTTCTTCTATATCTGCAAGCACTGCTTACTCAGCTGGCATGTACAGATTGAAGCTCTAAAGGACATTTGATGTAGTGCTTTACCCCTGCTTTGCACTCAACTTGCACAGATGTACGGACTACACAAGCTGAAAGGCATTGGACCATAGATAGATTACATGTATTTTAGTGATGCAGATACACAAATTCAAGAACCTTCTGTTCCACAAGTGATCGGTATTGAAGCCAGATTAGAAAATCTGCAGAAAGATAGCATGGCAGCTAACTTTGAGACCACTTAAAATAACAGCCTGATTAGCTAGCCTGTTACCAAATATTTACAAAATGAAAAATAATAAAGGATTAAAAATCAATAGTTCAACTATCACTCTACCAGTTGCTTTCCTGAATAAGGTGGACATGCTAATGTTAACTGTAATTATAATAAAGCCTGGCTAACATATGAAATATAAACACTATGCATTTGATATAGGGTTTGACGTGAAAGGTGCTAAGCACTCTGACTGCAAACCAACATAATGCTTACAGCACATACTTAATTTTAAATACCCAAGTCCTACTGAAATCAATGGGACCGCTCAAATGCTTAAAGATCAGCACCTCCTTAAATACTTTGATGTATTATGACCAGAGTGCCCAACATCTTGTAGAATGGAGATCATATTTTGCAGTAGGAATACCAGCTGGAATATTTCACATTTGAATCTGAGCCTGTGCAGCTAATACATGCTGTCTGCATTCACCCTATGATTTTCAGTTCTGACATGCTAATATATACAGGACATAAGAGCTGCCAGAAGATGGATAAGCATTAAGGGCCTAAGAAAATGTTTAGGTTTAGATTAATGTCCTTGTTTTCAATAAACCTTTGGGGTAGTTTTATTAGTGACACACCAGTATTATTTAATCTGCTGAATCACATAGGCTTTGCTGCCCTTTAAAAACATACATGCCAAAAATGCCTTTTTAAAAAACCAATGGTTCTTAATGTAGGTAACAAATAAACAATGAAGAGGTACAACATACCCTCAAACTACTCTCATGTAGAATGCTACTGCTTGTATAAAAATATCCATCCAAAGTGCCCTATTTTAAGCGAGTAAGTGAACACATGCATTTGCAGGGCTGAAAACAGACATATAGTATCACTTCTCTTGCACCACTGCTCTACAGACTGACCCTGGCAAGTCACCAAGTAGAGGGATAAATGAGCACATATGGGCCAAATACTCTGCGGGTGTAAATTAGCACAGCTCCACTGAAATCAATGAAATTTGGCTTTATGGGAGTGCTGCATAGAGCTGAGTAAACGCTAACGAAAGAGGCCATGATACCTTGTGCACATTAGTTATCATTATCTAACAACCACATCCATGCTGGAGGAGTTACTTGTGGAGTAAGGTGTTACCCAATATGAAGACTGTATCACAACCTGGTCTACAAACATGATTTTTCCTTTGGTCAATTTTGTGCCCCAATTAGGTTAGCTTTTTGGTGAGCAATTGAGTTTTACTGGCACAAATGCTTGCAGAACTTTAAAGCTGTCCTCCCTTGCCCAGTGGCTCCCCTGCTTCTGGGTGATGAATCCCTTCCTCTAATCCAATTTGCACCCACAAAGGTGGATCTGGCCCAATGAACACCTGCCTAGCATCTGCACGTAAGACATATTTTGCCAATTTTGCCTATCTGTAACTTCCAGATAGTGGTTAACATACAACATAGCTGCATAATTGAATCCTGTGGAGCTTTAAAGCAATGCTAATCAACTGTGCTTGTGTTTAAGGAAATGTGCAGTGTGTCTTTATGGGACACTTATAGAAGAAACCAAACGAAACCATGTCTCGGTATCACCACGCTAGCAATAAAATGGTGGAATTAGTAATTTATTAGACAAAGTGAGTTAGAAATATTAATTAACATCCTTTCATACCTCTCCAAGGGAAAAATAAAAAACATAACCCTAGACTAATTTTCATTTCACTGCCATAGCAATTCGACGTCACTATTAGCCATCAAAGAAAATGATGGCTCTTTAAGTGTCCTTTAATGAATACTAAATTACAGGGGAATACCTAAGGAAATGCAGATGACATTCATGTAAATACCCATTGAATCTAGTATGTCTGATGCTGTTCCCGTGAATACCACATAAATTCCTAAGGACTAGAGCACATCAAAAAAATTTCAGTGGAACAGTTTCTGTCGAAAAATGCAGCTTTGTTGAAATCTAAATGATTTGCAGGAATGTGTTGATTTAAATGAAATTTGTGTTATGAAGAAGACAAAGCATTTAGTTTTGATGGTGCCAAAATGTTTTATTTAAACAACGTTGAAACTTTTTGTTGAGCTAGTGTTATTTCATTTTGACATGTATATTATTATGGAAATATAATATAAACGTCAAAATAAAATGAATAAAAATGACCTTATCAAAACAAAATGTTTTGATGGTCTCAAATGAACACCTTTCAGAAATGTAATTTAAATGAGAAATTCCAATTAATAATTAGAATTATTAATATTAATATTAATTTGAAATGTCTGGTTTTCCCACAGAATAGAAATTCTGGTTCCTGACCTGCTGTACTAATAACTAAATATACAGGGCCTGATCCAAAGTCCCTGGAAATCAGGGATTTCCACTGAACTGCAATGGGCTTTGGAGCAGGGACTTAGAAGGTGAAAGGTGTCTCATCCCACACTCCATTTATCAATGTCCTTTCACTTATGCATGCTAATGAGTCTTGTGCAAAATTCATTTGCATTTTGTTTATTCTCTACTTGTACCTGCAATTGTAGATTTGTGCCATTCAAATGGGTAGGAAGTAATACCCAATAGAAGCACTTATTTTTATATATTATTTGAATTGTGGTACTGCCTAGGAACCCCAGATATGAACTAGTACCAAACTGTGCTAGGCATTTTACAAACATGGTGAGGGGATATAATAGCATGATGCTGGGGTGAGAAAATATAATTTACTAGAGTGTCTAGTTATCAACAACTGTATTTTTCTACTAAAATATTTCCTAAAGGTTACCACATCATTTCCCCCTTTTCAAGGTAACCACAATACCGAAATAAGGCATTGTCTACCCTACACAGTTTTGTCAACATACAACAATGCTCCTCCCACTGATTTAACTCTCCTGCTGTGCTGACATAATAAAACCACCTCAACAAGCAGCATAGAGATTTTTGCAACTAAGAGAGTGATGCAGTGTCAGTGTAGACACTGTGTTTGCTTATGTCACCCTAAGTGGCCTCCAGGAGGTGTCCCACAATGCCCATCATGACTGCTGTGGTAAGCAGTTTCTACTCTGCTGTCCTGCAGCCAGGTACCTCCCCCTTTACAGTCCTGTGAATTTTTTTTTTAATTCCACTTCCTGTTTGCTCAGCATGGACAGTTCACATTGCAACTTCCCAGCTGACTGTGCCAGTGTTCTACATCAAAGGCTCTCCCTCCTGGAGTACACCGCAGTTGCAGGATCTGTTGGGTCTGTGGGGAGAGGGAACTGTGCAGTCGCAGCTACAATCCAGCCATAGGAACTTTGACACCTACAAGCAGATTGCTCGTGGTATGGATGAGAAGGGGCACAAAAGGGACACGCAACAGTGCTGTGATAAGATCAAGCAGATGAGGCAGGCGAACAACAAGGCAAGGGAGGCCAAGTGTCGCTCTGGTGCAGCGCCAAAAATATGCCGCTTCTACAAGAAGCTGCATCCCATCTATAGTGGTGACCCCACCTCCATCGCCAAGAGTCCCGTGGATACTCCAGGGGGACTGGAGGCAGCAGCCAGCGGAGTCAACCCCAAGGACGAAGTGGTGGACATGGAGGTCAAGTTGGAGGTGGATGTGGGACAGCTGACAGGCTCATCCAGTGGCCTGGCAAGCCAGGACCTCTTTTTGACTCTGGAGGGGTCTAGCCAGTTCTAGAAGTCCAGCTCTGATGTGCCTGGAGCAGGAGAGGGGAGCTCCAGTAAGAAATAATTTTGCTTTGACAGTGCATGGTTACATCAAGTAGAGATGTCCTTTGTTTTGTTACATGGTGCATGCGGGAGAAGGGATCGAAATTAACATTAGGTACAATTTGCAGCTGCTTCACAGTCCCCTGGGCAGCTACACCGTGGGGGCCTGCAGAAAAGTTTGCTAATGCACAATCCTCCATAGAAGTCCCACAGTCCTCCAGGAGTCCTCCATAGAGATCTCTAGGAAACTTTTCTGCAGATACTCTACAATCCTCTGCTGAAGATTCCTTGGCAGAGCTGCTTTGTTTCTTCCCCATTGTAAGAAACTTTGCCTTGCCACTCAGCAATTACTTCTGGAGGAACCAAAGCAGAAACTTCCCAGACACTTTGTCCTGTCTTGCACCCCACCCCACCCCCGGTCACCATGGTTAGTGCTCTGGCCATGCTGCGTGCTTCCCAAGGGAAAGTGAGAAAGAGGTGTATGTAACTTTAATGATTCAAGACTCATGCATTTAGGGATTAATAACAAGAATTTTAGTTATAAATTGGGGACGCATCAGTTGGAAGTAACAGAGGAGGAGAAGGACCTCGGAGTGTTGGTTGATCACAGGATGACTATGTGATATGGCCCTAAAAAAAGCTAATGCGGTTTTAGGATGCATCAGGCGAGGTATTTCCAGCAAAGATAAGGAGGTGTTAGTACCGTTATACAAGGCACTGGTGACACCTCATCTGGAATACTGTGTGCAGTTCTGGTCTCCCATGTTTAAGAAGGATGAATTCAAACTGGAACAGGTTCAGAGACGGGCTACAAGGATGATCCGAGGAATGGAAAACCTGTCTTATGAAAGGAGACTGAAAGAGCTTGACTTGTTTAGCCTAACCAAAAGAAGGTTGAGGGGGATATGATTGCTCTTTATAAATATATCAAAGGGATTAATATTAGGGAGGGAGAGGAATTATTTAAGCTTAGTAACAATGTGGACACAAGAACAAATGGATATAAACTGGACACTAGGAAGTTTAGACTTGAAATTAGACGAAGGTTTCTAACCATTAGAGGAGTGAAGTTCTGGAACAGCCTTCCAAGGGGAGTAGTGGGGGCAAAAGACATATCTGGCTTTAAGACTAAGCTTGAAAAATTTATGGAGGGGATGGTATGATGGGATAGCCTAATTTTGGCAATTAATTTGGCAATTGATCTTTGATTATCAGCAGGTAAGTATGCCCAGTGGTCTGTGATGGGATGTTAGATGGGTTGGGATCTGAGTTACTACAGAGAATTCTTTCCTGGGTGCTGGCTGGTGAGTCTTGCCCACATGCTCAGGGTTTAACTGATCGCCATATTTGGGGTCGGGAAGGAATTTTCCTCCAGGGCAGATTGGCAGAGGCCCTGGAGGTTTTTCGCCTTCCTCTACAGCATGGGGCACGGGTCACTTTCTGGAGGATTCTCTGCAGCTTGAGGTCTTCAAACCGCAATTTGGGGACTTCGATAACTCAGACATAGGCTAGGGGTTTGTTATAGAAGTGGATGGGTGGGATTCTGTGGCCTGCATTGTGCAGGAGGTCAGACTAGATGATCATAATGGTCCCTTCTGACTTTAAAGTCTATGAGTCTAAGACTCTGAGTGTACACACAATGCTGACTCTGTGGATTGTTTCTTTTGCTTCTGCAGATGTGCCCTTGAGGGCCAGTTCCTACACACCCGCAGAGTGCCTCTGTCAGATAAGGAGGCGAACGAGGAGGAGTTAGGAGGACATGTTTCACAAAGCACTGCAAGTGTCAGATCAGGCCAATAGTGAGCACAGAGCCTGAAGAGAAACAATACATGAAAAACTAGATATGGATAGCCAGGAGAGGAGACAGGGCCAGGATTGGATAATACAGGGTCGAGAGCAGATATCCATGGAGTACCAAACAGAGATGCTGAGGTCCCTGATTGTACTGCAAGTGGAACACATGTGTGTTTGACCAACTTCCTTGCCCTCCCCAATCTCCCACCATACATTCCTCTCACATTCCCAGCCTGGCGCAGTACCCCTTGCACTCCACCCCAAAGGACATTGTCCATAACGACAGCAGGATTTACACACAGCTGTGAGATCCTCACTTCAGAGAGTCATGTCCCTTATAAGAAATGTTAATCTGTGTATTGCCACTTAATAAAAATGTAGTCTCACTGTGATGGGGCATGCATGCCCCGCACTGGGCCTGGAAGGGTAATTCCTCTCTTTGGGCCGAGGAGGCCATTTCCCCTCAGGCCTGCTGGGCATGCTCCTGCTGGAGGCCAGGTATAAAAGGGAGCAGCCCAGTTCATTTGGGGCTGATCATTGGAGAGGAAGGAGGTGTGCTGCAGGCTCCTGCTGAAGGACCTGCGGGCACTTCACGACACAGAGGCCAGCCAGATGGCAGTGACTCATAACCCTCAGGCTCTGGATGCCACAGAGGGGGGAGAGACCGGGGGAACCATGGGACCACAAGCTGTGGAGAAGTGGGTTGGAAGTAATCCAGTGTTTTGGCCAGATCCCCGCCGAGCTGGTGGCGGGCAACCCTGGTGGGATCTGGTGGAGAGGGAGGGCCCAGGTTCCCCTATCCTGGCCACCCAGCACCCTGGGGTGGTGGCCCGTCTCACCAGCTCTATTGATTCTGGCCACTAGGCCACACGGCCCTGATCCTGAGGGCAAGTCTACTGACTCTGTCTGCTAGGCTGCATAGCCTTAATTGTGAGGCCAGCTCTCCTGACTCTGGCCACTAGGATGAACAGCCTTAATTGTGAGGGCCGTTCTACTGACTCTGGCCGCTAGGCCACACAGCCCTGACAGAGAGGGCAGCAACTGGAACTCTGACTGCTAGACCACCCCACCCTGATAGAGAGGGTGAATAGATTGACTTTGCTGTTAGGCCACATTACTCCGAGACTCAGAGGGATCATGCAGACTTGACCACGGGCCAATAACAACCCGTGCCCCATTCCAAAAGGGGACGGGGTGTGCATGCACTTACAAAGACAGTGAATCTTTATTTCTGACCTTCTGGTTGCATCAGAAATTCATACACAGAGGCAATCAGCACACTGGCAGACTACAATTAACGCTCAGGCAGGAATCATTATAGGGTCATTCAGTGTGGCAAGAAAGCAATGCCTAGCTCAATACATTACAGGAAAACACATTACTGGGGCTCATTGTCAAAATGCTGCTTCAAAGCCTCCCTGATTTGAATAGCCCAGTTGAGCCCCTCTAATAGCCCTCATATCTGGCTGCTCAAAATGAGCCACCAGACAATCAACCCCAAATACTCCACCTCTGGGGAAACTTTTCCCCCTTGGCTTCACAATTGTTATGCAGAGCATAGCAGGCTGCTATGGCCATGGGGATATTTTCCTCTTTGAGGTCTAATCTGCCACAAAGGCAGCATCAGGGACTGCCAAATGCACATTCTACAGTCATTCTGCACCTGCTATGCCTGTTGTTGAAGTGCTCCTTGCTGCTGTCAAGGGGTATGGCTTCATGAGCTATGGGAGTGAGGGGTAGGCTGGGTCTCCCAGGATCACGATGGGCATTTCGACCTCCTGATTGGAATCTTCTGGCCTGGAAAGAAAGTCCCTGAATGCAGCTTTCTATACAGCCAAGTGTTCCTGAAGATGTGTGCGTCATGCATGTTCCCTGACCACCCTGCATTGATGTCAGTGAAACGACTCCGCTGCTCCACCAGCACCTGCAATACCATAGAGAAGTAGCCCTTTCTGTAGATGTCCTCTATTGCAAGATGGTCTGGGCCAAAATTGGGACATCTCCCTGCTGCTGTTAGGGAATCCAATTGCTACGTAGCACGAGGCAATTAATGGCTGTGCACACATGTGTCACCTCAACCCGCATGGTGGACTTCCCATCTCCAAACTGATTTGCAACTGACTGGTAGAAGTCTGGAGTTGCCAGCTTCCACAAAGTGATCGCCACATGCCTTTCCACTGGTAGGGCAGCTCTCATTTTGGTATCTTTGCACCACAGAGTGGGGGCGAGCCCCACAGAGTTTGAGGAAGGTAGCTTTGCACATATAAAAGCTCTGCAGCCCCTGCTTGTCATCCCATAGCTGCATCACAATCTAATCCCACCACTTGATGCTTGTTTCCCGAGCCCAACAGTGATGGTCCATGTGTGCAGCTGCTCTGTGAATGCCAACATCAATCTTGAATTGTTTCTTTCCATGGCACACAGCAGGGCAGGCAACACGGATTCCTGTTCAGATTTGCAGTTCATGAAATACTGTAGGATCAGTTGTGTTGTGTTCATTACACTTATCACAAGACTGGTGAGCAGTGGAGGATCAACAATTTCAGGCAGAGATGGTGGGAGAAAAGTTTACAGGGGCAGATGAAAAATGGTGAAAAACATAGTCAGAAGCCCTTGGAATTATGGGCCAGAGAAAAATGCATCCTGGAGCGGTGATCCCACCCCAATGATGCACTGCCATCCATTCCCAGAACTTCTAGTGGGAGAAGGTGGTGATTTACACAGTGGGATAGCTATCCACAGTGCACTGCTCTCTCTGTCAGTACTAGAAAACTAACTGTGGATGTGCTCCGCCGACACAAGGAGCATTGTGTGAACATGCAGAAGTGATATAATTACAGTGGTTTATGATCGTCGATGTAACTTAAGTCAACTTAACTCTGTAGTGAAGATATAGCCTTGCCTCTTGCCTCTGAGCAGAGATGAAAGTAATATTAAACACTTACCAGTATGGGCCCCTGGGCAGAAGGGGTGGGGCAGGGGGTCAGCCTCCCACAGCCAGCCCATCCGCGCTGCCTGGCCTGCACCGCCCAGGGTCGGGTGGTGATTTAAAAGGGCTCGGGGCTCCGGCCACTGCTGTGGGTCCTTTTAAATCGCTGGCCCCGGGCAGCTGCCCCTTTTGCCCTCCCCTGTCGGTAAGGTCCCTTAAAACGGCAGTTTTAATGTCGGCTGCATACAGGCCAGTACGGGCTTCTTACCAGTATGCCATACCGACCCATACTGGCCTATCTTCACCCCTGCCTCTGAGCAAAACTCAGTTCTCTCAGCAGGCCCTGTGATCCTCTTTTCTTTTCTGGCTTTGCAGTTACTTTCACTCATACTATTTGAGCATAAGTTATGTCAGACATTCAGCTTCTCCAGATCAATAGGCGGCATGGACCAGATTCCGATTTCCACCACTCTGAAGATAAATCAGGAGTAACACCATTTAAGTTTAACTAATCCAAATCTGATCCTGTATGTACACACTGAGAATACTCTGTCTTCCAATTAAAAGTAAAATAAATTGTCCTGGAAACTGATAACAAACATTAACCATGCCTCAGCACAGGTATGCAAAATAGCAAGTCTCATTAGAGTATATCTACATTGGCCTACTAGCCAAGTGAAACACATAAGAATTATTTTAGCAAAATCTTCTAAGAAACCAAGAGTATTTTTCATGCAATACTTCATCACTTCCAGAGTTCAGAGAGCTGCACAAGGTTATTGTAAAGAGTTAAACCAATAATACACATACTAGCAATGACATATTGTTTCAGGAAATGCAATGGTAAGATTAATAGGATTCAGCTGCCCTGTTTCTCCGTATCTAAGAATAACTTATATCATTCTGGCTCACCTAGTCAAAAGGCTATAAAGTCACTGTCACCATGTTGAATCTGTGCTGGTGCATATTTTAAGGGGATTGTGGCTCTGAGTATATAAACTCACAATCTTTCCTTTTAATGATAAAGAATTCAAATTCAGGGCTAAGAAGCAAGTTACAAAGACTTCAAAAATATCATGCCACTGTATAAACAAAAGATTAATTTTAGATGTTACCAAAAAAAACCCATGTTACTTAGTAACAAAATAATAGAATAAAACTTGTCTAATAGGGTGTTTATGTCAACTGAAAGGCAAAGAATTTAAGAAGAAGCAAAACATATTGCAGAGCCACTAAACAGTTCTCTCTTGTAATATTAAAGACAGTTGTGTGTATGTTAAGGGCTAGATGTGCCTTTAAGGCACCACTCGTTTGATGATGAAGTTGTGCAGAGACACACTGCTGGGGGAAGACCGGGGAGCATTCTGCCACAGAGAGAGACGTTGCCTCCCAGAGGCCCACGCTAGTTCCACAGCATGAAGTGGGAGGAGTAATTTTCTACAGCGCTTTAAAGGGTGCAGCTTGCTCTCTGCTGGCCACCTGCTTTCCAGTGAGTTGCTCCTGGGGTATTGGTGACGGAGGATCAGCTTGGTGGCAGTCTCTGCTTTCCTGAGCTGCTCTGACACAGGAAAATGGGGGGCTCCTTTCTCTTTTTTGGCAGATTTATAGGGAAAGACCTGGCTCTGGGCAGGATTTGCATATTGCACTTTACAGCCTAACTTAATGTGTACGTACACCCATAGGCGCTGACTCTGTAGGTGCTCTGGGGCCAGAGCACCCACAAAGAACATAGGGGGTGCTCAGCACTCACTGACGGACCACACCGATAAGCTCCTCTCCCTCCACCCCCGTGCCTCCTGCTCACCACTGATCAGCTGTTCAGTGGCGGGCAGGAGGTACTGGAGGAGAGGGGGAGGATCGGGGGGCAGGAAAAGGCAGACCAAAGGTGGGGCGCACTTGGAGGAGGGGGCAGAAAGGGGTGGGAAGAGGCAGGGTGGGTGTGGGGCCATAGGGGAAGGGGTGGAGTGGTGGCAGGGCCTGGGGCAGAGCAGGAGTTGAGCACCCCTGCGGAAATCAGAAAGTTGGCACCTGTGTGTACACCTGTATTTAAAGGGTTTCTGTGTAGTGTGCATGTCCTGGCTGCAACTCACATGAAAAAAAACCACACCAAAGAAATCTCTCCTCTACTCAATAAAACCTTCAGTCACTCCATCAGGCAACAACAACAATACCATGTGACCTACGAGATCAAGCATAAAGAACAAATTGCAAAAGGCCAGTCCCCCAAGTGATATTTGCAGTAAATGAGCAATCCATGCGCTGAAATGTGTTTGCCTTCACAAAAAGGAAATGGGCTAGTTTAATTAATACATTGTTCACTGTGCAGGAAGAATCCTATTGTCTATGTTTTTTCAGAGGGCAACACTCCTGAATTGAGGAGCAAGATGGGTGGGAGGGAATGGGGCAAAAAGAGGGAAGGGGCACAGAAAGCAAAAGAGGATAGGTAAGGAGCGGGAGCCGAACGAAGTTTTTGAAAAATTAATCCATAAATGAAACCAGCATTTTTTTAATCAGTGCAATGCACTGAGGAGAATGCTCAGAAAATTGGTCAAAAGGTCAAATCAGGACATTGGAAGAATATGTCATTATTGAATTTTCCTTGCAAGACTGGGACATCTGTTCATCTTTTTCTGAAATCAAGCCAAAGATTGGAATGTAAATTGTTACCCGAATTATGTACATATCAAGATTAAAATTAACAGATTATCATGCTAAACTTGCTGCGTCATGTGTACCTCCCCCGGTGTCGAGCAGAGTACATTCATTAGATCAGATGGTAGAAAAGAACTGTAGATAAAAGAGTCAGGACTCATTCACAGTTACTGAACTCTTAGAAACTGATTTTTAAAATTTACATTATTATTACAGCAGTGATGTACCTAAACACAACAGTAGCACAACTGATCATGACTTGATTACATTTGTTATGTATAAACAGGATAAACTCCAAACAGCTATTTACTTGGTATTTTAAAAGGTCTAATTTCACAAAGCTGAAAACAATTATGAGCAAAATCACTTGAAAGACAGAATTTTAACAAAAAATGTGAATGATAATTTGGAACTGTTTAAGAATACTTTACTAGATGCCCTAAAAAATGATAATCAAGAAAGGCCACACTGGTTAAAAAAATACTGACGTGGCTTATGAAGTGAAAGTAGCTATAAAAATTATATATGTATAAAAACAAAGGGGAAATTGACAGTAATGAATATAAATTAGGAGCTGTGACAAAAATTGATAAGGGAAGCAAAAGGACAGAAATCAAACTCTATGGCCAGCAGAGTTAAGGATTATAAGAAGTTTTTAGGTATATTAAAGAACAAAAGGAAGACTACCAATGGTACTGGTCCATTACTAGATGGAAATGGCACAAATGCCAATAATAATAAAGAAAAAGCAAAGAAGTATTCAATAAATATTTATGTTCTGTATTTGGGGAAAGCCCGATGAGATAGCCATATAATATAATGATGAAATACTTTCCATTTCACTAGTAATTAAGGAAGATGTTAAACAGCAACAACTAAAGCGAAGCATTTTTAAAATCAGCAAGTCCAGAGAACTTGCATTCAAGAGTTTTAAAAGAGCTGGCCAAGAACTTCCCAGGCTGTTACTGTTGGTTTTCAATAAGTTTTAGAACACTGGAGACGTTCCAGGGGACTGGAAAAAAGTTAACATGCCAATATTTTAAGAGTATAAACAAGACGACCTGGCTAATTATAGACTTGTCAGCCTGACATCAATACTGGGCAAAATATTGGAATGGCTGATATGGACTGAATTGATAAAGAATTAAAGGAGGGTAAAGGCTATATGTTTTGTTGATAAGATGATAGTGTTGGTGAAATATACTGAGACTTCTGTAAGACTCACCATATGACATTTATATTAAGAATCTAGAACAATACAAAATCAACATGATACACATTATATTGATTAAAAATGGCTGATGGATAGGTCTCAAAATGTAATTGTAAATGGGGAATAATCAAGTGGGTGTATTTCTAGTGGGGGTCCTGCAGGAGTTGGTTCTTGACCTTATCCTAATTAATATTTTTAATAATGACCTTAAAGAAAATGTAAAATCATTACTGATCAAGTTAACAGATTACACAAATATTGGGGAGTGGTAAATAATGCAGAGGACAGGTCATTAATACTGATAGAGCTGGATCACTTGGTAGGCTAGGCACAAGCAAACAATATGTTTTTTAATACAGCCAAACATAAAGTCATACATCTCGGCCATACTTACAGTTGACTCTGAAAGGGAATTGGGGCTCAAGGTGGATAATCAGCTGAACATGAGTTCTCTCCCAGTGCAATGCTCTGGCCTAACGGGCTAATGCAATCCTTGAATGAATTAACAAGGAAATACCAAGTAGGAGTAAGGAGGGTTATATTACCTATGTGTTTAACAATGTTTCAACCACTACTGGAAATAACAAAAGCCTCCAGCAGATGGAGAGTGGCTGCAAAGTGGGCTCTTTAACCCCCAATGTCTGTTTACTTACATGCTGCATGGGTGCCCAAGATTTGGCCTACAATGTTAAATGTTAAAACAACCTCTCAAGCTTATCAGTTCAAACCAACACACTTTTGGGCTGCTGAATTGGCCAGTTTATCCTGTTGTCAATCTTCCTGCCAAACGACTCTGCTTGAAAAGCACCACAACCCCAAATTCCTTGCTGGTGGTAGACAGTAAATGAATGAGTGAATTTCATATTTAATTCTTTTAACAAACCTGCAATGCTTGCAATCTCTTCTGATCCAGTAACCTCTCCTAGACAAGAAACCAAAAACATTCCATTCACTAGATTGGACCTGGCATTTTCATCCTTGTTAACTGTAAGATGCAGCAGAAAGTGGATATTACCACTTCTTGTATCTGTAATTAGCTGAAGTGGTGAAAGGCCATCCTGTGGGATGTGCTTAACTTGACCTTACTCCTCCTTGCTATTTTCCTGTTCAGCTCTCCCCAACCTTGTTTCTCTTTGCCGGGGGCTCAAATGTTGGATGTAGGGAAGCAATAACCAAAAATAAGAGAGACCCCATTCTACAAGGAGGAAGAACTGGCTGAATCCCTCTCAAGGGACAAATCTATTCAGTGGCCCAGCCTGTTAGTCTACAATGGAATCTGGCTCAGAGACACTGGAAGAGACTGTTCTTTACCGCCAAAATGTTTTTCACAGCTTGAGGGGGCAGGACTGAGTGGTTCTACTTAGCTGCAGCTTTCAAAGACAGCAGGAATCAGAGGACAATACCAATGATGGGATGAATCACCCCTTTAATCTTGCCAACGTGGGACTTCTCCACAAGCCAGACACAGAGGCAGACAAAACTCTCACTTCAGTGAAGTTTTAATACATCAACTGCTGCAGTGAAAGCCTACATCATGGCAGCTACTACTTATAGGCATAGGCGGCTGTTGAAACTATTCTGTGAGGGACTTCCTTCTTCACTCAGCCTGTAGTGGTAGCACCTGTCCCATGGGCCAGGCATCAGTATGCCTCCCTTTCCCCGAGTCTCCCCTTCTCCCCCTATCCTCTCAGGATCTCTACCCTTCCCCCAGGATTTGGCCCCACTCAAGAGAATCTCATCTTGATTCCCAGTGTGGGGACTTTACTGTCTGCTCTGCGCCAGCCCCGTCTCCTCCTTGGTGGAACCCCCTGGGATCTCACCTCAGAAAAGTGTCTTCCACTCACCTGCTGGGACTCCCTGGACACAATAGCTCCCCTTCTCCTGTGTTCCACTCCATACATGGCTACTGAGCCTCCCTGCCTGGTGGATCTGCCACAGCTGGCACTTTTCAAACTTCAACCTTCCCAGGAAGCGTCACTCAGAAGCCAGTACCCTCTCCCATGACTGAGGTATTAGTGCCATCTGTGGGGAATCTGGCACACAGACGGCACCCTCCCTGCACCAATGCCCCATCCTGCCCCCTTCTTGGCACTGCTGGACATGGGACTTTCACCTGCTGAGCTGAGCAGGTGCATGTGGAAGGATGGCTCAGAAAATGACAAGGCAGCGATAGATGTGGTGGGGGGAAGGGATGAGCCCCATCTGGACCCAGCCACCTACTGCCTATGCTTATAGGACTCTGGTTGCCTGGGAAAACAAGTTACACAGTTCTTTGAAGGACAAGTGTATCAAGTGATTTCTCAAAAAAAAAAATCACCCTGGCCTCCTTTTTCATTGTGGATACCTCTTTTGAAACAGATTTTCATAGAATATCAGGGTTGGAGGGGTCCTCAGGAAGTCATCTAGTTCAACCTGCTGCTCAAAGCTGGACTAATCTCCAGACAGATTTTTACCTCCATTCCATAAATGGCCCTCTCCAGGATTGAACTCCTAACCCTGGGCTTAGCAGGCCAAGGCTCAAACCATTGAGCTATTCCTCCCCCCACAAGGGGTATCAAGAGTCATAGCTTCCCATTTGGTCTTGCTTAAACCTCTATGGCTGAGGAATTACCAACTCCTACGAGAAAAACTCCCTTTTCAAGAAAAGCTAAAGTGGCACAAAAAGCTTTTTTGGTTTGTTTATGCCAATCAAGACAATCCTTTCTTCCCTACACTCTAACACAGGGAAGAAGTGATTCCTCCAGAAGTACATCCACATCCACACAGACCACTAGAGTATTCCAGAGAGCTCTTCAAATATATTAACAATGCTTCATGACTCCAGCCTTCTCCCGCTCCTCAAAATTCTGTCTCGGGTCTGGAGCAAACTTCATTTGTTTTCTGTTTACATTTAAACATGCAACAATGGTCAGGTGCAGCAGCTAACCAAGAGGGGGAGGGTATGAATAACTCCATTGAGGTTCAGTAGCTACCACAGGACTTTTCTAAGGACATATTCTCTCTCTCTCTCTCTCTCAAAGATTCATGGGAGCCACTGTTCAGGAAATTCCAGAATTCCAGAATGCCACGCCCCCAATAAAGAGCTGAACACCTGTGTGAGCATCCATATGAATTTCTTAGTACTGTATTATTCCCTGTCAACGATTGCTTTCTTAGTGGGCATAATATTGGCAAGGCATATACCCGAGTGGTCACTTTTATTAGTAAGAAAGCAATTCTGCACCATCCACCGTGATAATGTGGTTCTTCAAACATCTTTGGAATTTATTCTCAAATTGAATCTAACGTCCCACCAATCTCATGATGTAGTTTTACCTTCCTGCTTGTCCTGTAGCAGAATATCTATAGGTGAAATGGCATAAGCTAGACATTAGGATGAAACTCATAATGTATTTGAAATATAGAAGTGTTAAGGAAGAATAAGGGTACATTTATCTCCCTTCATCTGAGGTTCAAATGCATGGAGACTTTGAAGGCCACCATAATTAAGTGGATAAGGTCCTGAATTAAAAAAACATAATAAATTGTATATTCTCATGACTTCTGGGATCTAGGCCCATATCAAGAGACTATGGAAGAAATATGCAAGGCAGCCACTTTGATACTGTGGTCCTCATCTCATTCAGCAAGATGGGTTTCCAGGGCATGGTTGACAATTGAGTTCTTCTTCCTTCTCCTATCACTTAGTACTATAACCAGTACATTTCTTTTGTGAGAATACATGCTTTCATTTAAACTTTCCATGTAACAATTGCCTATCTGCTATGGTTGACTGTACTACAATTTACCACACAATATGTCACTACCACACATTTAAAGTAATCTGTGGTAGTACTTTGTTACAATTAAAACAAATGAAAAATTATGCATTAATTTTTAAGTTACATTTCTCATGGTTAATTCCTATATGTAATAGCCTTTCAATTTTATTTTTAGAATGTCAGTTGCCATGGTGAACGCAAATTCCTTCATTGCTGTTTCTCCCTGCCCGCCCCTCCCATTGCTTAGACAGCTAATACTGTAAGCTTCAGACACAGAGCCTATTTATGTTCTGTAATAACTTTATCATATTCATTTGATGGTTTGTAGTTTGAAGTTAATTTGCAAATAATGTTATTGGTTCCAATATATTCTTCTTATAGTTTAGGGCCATTTAAAGGAATAAAATTATTGAAAAGCATGTTTTAATTTTCAGTGTTTAACCCATGTACAATGACCTTGTTTAGAAGACACTGACCCAGCTTTTGAGCGAAGTAATCAGTATGCTAAAAAGTAAAAACATATATGGCTTTGTATATAAAACCCACGAATTTGCAGATTCATTTTCAAACATGATAATCTCATTGTACGTGACAGGCCAAATTCGGCCAACTGCTGCATAAAGTGGGAGCACTTACCATGTTTATTTCTGGGCTAGCAGCGGATTATAAAATGACGAATATTACTCGGATAGATTGGGAGTAAACTGATAAAAAACTAAATGTAAGTGACAAAGTAATATAACTTGCACTAATTTGCCATTTAGCATTAAATGGGTATGGAAAGTGCTGTTTTACCCGTCTTTGCATCACTGTAACTTCAATGTCAATAAAGTTACCTCAGATTTACATCAGTGTAAATGAGGAACTGAATTTAGTCCTCATTAAATAACTTACATCACCATTTATGCCACTTCTGGATTGATTTGGCCTGACACCTCCAGGACAGTTGTATGCAGGGGCTCAATCAAACCTGTTTTGAACATAAGAACATAAGAACATAAGAAAGGCCGTACCGGGTCAGACCAAAGGTCCATCTAGCCCAGTATCTGTCTACCGACAGTGGCCAATGCCAGGTGCCCCTGAGGGAGTGAACCTAACAGGCAATGATCAAGTGATCTCTCTCCTGCCATCCATCTCCATCCTCTGACGAACAGAGGCTAGGGACACCATTCTTACCCATCCTGGCTAATAGCCATTTATGGACTTAGCCACCATGAATTTATCCAGTCCCCTTTTAAACATTGTTATAGTCCTAGCCTTCACAACCTCCTCAGGTAAGGAGTTCCACAAGTTGACTGTGCGCTGCGTGAAGAAGAACTTCCTTTTATTTGTTTTAAACCTGCTGCCTATTAATTTCATTTGGTAACCCCTAGTTCTTGTATTATGGGAATAAGTAAATAACTTTTCCTTATCCACTTTCTCAACATCACTCATGATTTTATATACCTCTATCATGTCCCCCCTTAGTCTTCTCTTTTCCAAACTGAAGAGTCCTAGCCTCTTTAATCTTTCCTCATATGGGATCCTCTCTAAACCCCTAATCATTTTAGTTGCTCTTTTCTGAACCTTTTCTAGTGCTAGAATATCTTTTTTGAGGTGAGGAGACCACATCTGTACACAGTATTCGAGATGTGGGCGTACCATGGATTTATATAAGGGCAATAATATATTCTCAGTCTTATTCTCTATCCCCTTTTTAATGATTCCTAACATCCTGTTTAGTATTCGAGATGTGGGCGTACCATGGATTTATATAAGGGCAATAATATATTCTCAGTCTTATTCTCTATCCCCTTTTTAATGATTCCTAACATCATGTTTGCTTTTTTGACCGCCTCTGCACACTGCGTGGACATCTTCAGAGAACTATCCACGATAACTCCAAGATCTTTTTCCTGACTCGTTGTAGCTAAATTAGCCCCCATCATGTTGTATGTATAGTTTGGGTTATTTTTTCCAATGTGCATTACTTTACATTTATCCACATTAAATTTCATTTGCCATTTTGTTGCCCAATCACTTAGTTTTGTGAGATCTTTTTGAAGTTCTTCACAATCTGCTTTGGTCTTAACTATCTTGAGTAGTTTAGTATCATCTGCAAACTTTGCCACCTCACTGTTTACCCCTTTCTCCAGATCATTTATGAATAAATTGAATAGGATTGGTCCTAGGACTGACCCTTGGGGAACACCACTAGTTACCCCTCTCCATTCTGAGAATTTACCATTAATTCCTACCCTTTGTTCCCTGTCCTTTAACCAGTTCTCAATCCATGAACGGACCTTCCCTTTTATCCCATGACAGCTTAATTTACGTAAGAGCCTTTGGTGAGGGACCTTGTCAAAGGCTTTCTGGAAATCTAAGTACACTATGTCCACCGGATCCCCCTTGTCCACATGTTTGTTGACCCCTTCAAAGAACTCTAATAGATTAGTAAGACACGATTTCCCTTTACAGAAACCATGTTGACTATTGCTCAAGAGTTTATGTTTTTCTATGTGTCTGACAATTTTATTCTTTACTATTGTTTCAACTAATTTGCCCGGTACCGACGTTAGACTTACCGGTCTGTAATTGCCGGGATCACCCCTAGAGCCCTTTTTAAATATTGGCGTTACATTAGCTAACTTCCAGTCATTGGGTACCGAAGCCGATTTAAAGGACAGGTTACAAACCTTAGTTAATAGTTCCGCAACTTCACATTTGAGTTCTTTCAGAACTCTTGGGTGAATGCCATCTGGTCCCGGTGACTTGTTAATGTTGAGTTTATCAATTAATTCCAAAACCTCCTCTAGTGATACTTCAATCTGTGACAGTTCCTCAGATTTGTCACCTACAAAAGCCAGCCCAGGTTTGGGAATCTCCCTAACATCCTCAGCCGTGTAGACTGAAGCAAAGAATCCATTTAGTTTCTCCGCAATGACTTTATCATCTTTAAGCGCTCCTTTTGTATTTTCATCGTCAAGGGGCCCCACTGGTTGTTTAGCAGGCTTCCTGCTTCTGATGTACTTAAAAAACATTTTGTTATTACCTTTGGAGTTTTTGGCTAGCCGTTCTTCAAACTCCTCTTTGGCTTTTCTTATTACACTCTTGGACTTAATTTGGCAGTGTTTGTGCTCCTTTCTATTTGCCTCACTAGGATTTGACTTCCACTTTTTAAAGGAAGTCTTTTTATCTCTCACTGCTTCTTTTACATGGTTGTTAAGCCACGGTGGCTCTTTTTTAGTTCTTTTACTGTTTTTCTTAATTTGGGGTATACATTGAAGTTGGGCCTCTATTATGGTGTCTTTAAAAAGGGCCCACGCGACTTGCAGGGATTTCACTTTAGTCACTGTACCTTTTAACTTTTGTCTAACTAACCCCCTCATTTTTGTATAGTTCCCCCTTTTGAAATTAAAGGCCACAGTGTTGGGCAGTTGAGGTGTTCTTCCCACCACAGGGATGTTGAATGCTATTGTATTATGGTCACTATTTCCAAGCGGTCCTGCTATAGTTACCTCTTGGACCAGCTCCTGCGCTCCACTCAGGATTAAATCTAGAGTCGCCTCTCCCCTTGTGGGTTCCCGTACCAGCTGCTCCATGAAGCAGTCATTTAAAGTATCGAGAAATTTTATCTCTGCATTTCTTCCTGAAGTGAAATGTTCCCAGTCAATATGGGGATAATTGAAATCCCCCACTATTATTGGGTTCTTAATTTTGATAGCCTCTCTAATTTCCCTTAGCATTTCATCATCACTATTACTGTCCTGGTCAGGTGGTCGATAATAGATCCCTACTGTTATATTTTTACTAGAGCATGAAATTTCTATCCATAGAGACTCTATGGAACCTGTGGATTCGCTTAAGATTTTAATTTCATTTGAATCTACACTTTCTTTAACATATAGTGCCACTCCTCCCCCTGCACAGCCTGTTCTGTCCTTCCGATATATTTTGTACCCCGGAATGATTGTGTCCCATTGATTGCTCTCAGTCCACCAGGTTTCTGTGATGCCTATTATATCTATATCCTCCTTTATCACAAGGCATTCTAGTTCACCCATCTTAAGATGTCCACGCAGTGTGCAGAGGCGGTCAAAAAAGCAAACAGGATGTTAGGAATCATTAAAAAGGGGATAGAGAATAAGACTGAGAATATATTATTGCCCTTATATAAATCCATGGTACGCCCACATCTCGAATACTGTGTACAGATGTGGTCTCCTCACCTCAAAAAAGATATTTTAGCACTAGAAAAGGTTCAGAAAAGAGCAACTAAAATGATTAGGGGTTTAGAGAGGGTCCCATACAAGGAAAGATTAAAGAGGCTAGGACTCTTCAGTTTGGAAAAGAGAAGACTAAGGGGGGACATGATAGAGGTATATAAAATCATGAGTGATGTTGAGAAAGTGGATAAGGAAAAGTTATTTACTTATTCCCATAATACAAGAACTAGGGGTCACCAAATGAAATTAATAGGCAGCAGGTTTAAAACAAATAAAAGGAAGTTCTTCTTCACGCAGCGCACAGTCAACATGATCCAAAGGTCATCCCTAGCAGTGTAGTCAAAGAGCTAGTCAGCTTCCGCCCCAGCATTGTGCTCCCTTAGTCCCTGAACCTCCAGAGAGAGTAAGCACTGAAGGCCAGAGATCCACCCCCAGGGGCAGGGAGAAGGATAAGGAGCAGGAGATCAGATCTTTCCAGCACCTTGTAATGCAGGGTATCCTTGCAGGAGTTTAATACAGTCTTTCATTTTTCACAGCTATTATCATTTGTCATATTTATACCCTTGAAATGCTGATTCTGAAAATGTACTTTGAAAAACTAGCCCTTCTTCTGTATACTATATGAACAGGGTAAAAGAGATCTCTCTCTCTCTTTCTCCTCATTTTTTTCCATGACACATGCCAAAAACATAAAATCATACATTTTACTTCTTTGTGGCGCTGTTGTAATTAATATAGGGCTGCAAAAGTACAGACAGCAGTTAAACCACTCATCTGCAGTATGAGGAATAAAACTCAGGACTTTAACTCCTACCAGACAGGCCCCTATTACTGTAGCTAAAGGAGAACTAGCACTATTTAGGACTTCTATCTTTTCTTCAGATGATTCACTAGAGAGCAACAATCACAAACACTTGTGCAGGCTGGACAGAGAGGCACTGACGCACATACATCCAGCCAGAGCTTTGAACTGTCTGGCCTGATGCACTTCACATAAGAATGGTAAAATTCCAGTTAAAAGTTTTATACAATCAGGTCCATGTAACTTTAAGGCAAGATCATTGCACTGTGCCCAGTGTCTTACAGAATAAAAAGGTCCTCAAGACCGGCTTGGGAGACTTTTTTTTTTTTACTTGGACTGTGAGATATAATTTTAATGTGAATCTATGGGTCTGATTCTTCATTCACATACACCTGTGTAACTCCACTGACAAATGGAGCTATTCATCACCTATTACACACAGTAAGAGGAGCATGAGTACACATCAGCTTCTAAGAGTAAGCGTATTAGATACAGGCTCCAACATAACTAAGATGTGGATATTTTTCCTTTTCTTTTAATATTCCATGCTTATATAACAAGAGTAACTTTCATTATGGCAGCCATCTTTTCAATGTTGTAAACGTTCAACACAAAGGAAAATTTTAAATTAGAAAAAAAATGATAAACAGATTTTTTTAAAATCTATAATTCCTTGGTAATGCTACTTGTAGGAGGTATAAGTGAAAGCACTAGCTCTATTAAATGAATCCTAATTTATTACACATATCTAAATGTAGATGCCTAGTTAAGCACCTAATTACATGAAAAATGCAAATGTACATTTAAATAGATATTAATTGCCAGGTTTGCCTGTTTGGTTCAATGCTCTCACTTAGGTACACAACGATTTTTATGTTGTTCAGCACCACCATGCATTCAAGTGCATGTCAGTATGGTTGTATGTGTCATTAGCATCACTAGGTTACAGGAGCAATTGGACTATGCAGGCCCATTGTTCTACAAATATAGTCCACACATTTAATTGAGATGACCATATAATGACTGTGCTGTGCCACTGCAAGTTTTTGTTTTGATGAGTTGAGAAAGACTCTCTCTGTCAACCTGGTACATGCTTCTAAATTTTGGATTTCATCTCTCATGGATGAGTTCTCAACTACCTGTCTATTGTAGCTATATTCTTTGTGTTCTTTTTCCTATTTCATTGACACTTACTGTATGCCATTAGAGAGCAAAAATACAGTTAGGTGTTCTATTCTTAGTGCTGGTCCATTTGCTTTGTTGATTATAATCCTGACTGTCAAAGAAGTGAAATGGCACCACTCTTCAGTACCTGCTTCCACAGTACTAGCTTTCACATTGTTCTTTGTTTCCTTGACAGGTAGAAACTGTTTCTGTTTCTCCTCATGAATACTGTATGTGTGCCACTGAGCAGCTCATGGTGACAGCTAAAATTCAGCAAGTGTCACCAAAGGACATTTTTCAAATGTGTTTCTTTGCCCTTTCTTCAAGTAGAACAGGTTAATAAGAATAAGGGCTACTTGCATTGTTCTGTGAGAATGAGATCTTCATTGTTTGAATAACTTTATGTTCTTGTTAAGTTTGGAGAGATGTCAGAAAAATGTGGTTTTCATTTTTTTCTAATCCATTTTACAGTTTGGTCTGTAAAATATTGTTAAAATGGAAATTGCTTTCTCGGGTTAAAAAAAATCTTGTTTTACACATTAATTTGTATTATTGTAAATTGCAGAGAGTGAGAAGTGTTCAGAAGAGAAGGGCACCACAGGATACCTGTGCCAAACTGCAGTGGGAAATGGGGAACAAGCATGGGGGAAAAGGGAAATTAAGAAAGTGTGTGAAAAGTACATGGTTAGTTTTCAAGGAATTGAAAGCTTGATTCATTATTTTAAATAGGGATTAGCAGATGTGCAATTTCAATATCCAGTCCTCTGAAGTACTGAGCACTAGAACTGGTCAAACAATTTCCAGGGAAATGCTTTTCCAATGGAAGGTTCTGATCCCACAGAATAGAAATGTTCCATGTGAATGTGTTGATTCTGTCAAAACTTTTAATGGACACCCGGCACCCCCGATGCCCCAACTCCTGTGGCAGCTGCCTCTCAGGGCTGCCCAACTGCCCAGGAAGCCAGAACCCTCGAGAATTGAACAGCACAGGGAGGCAGCTGCCTGGTGAGTCATGCAGCTGGAAGCAAGCTGACAATTTCCATTTTGGTTCACCCAAAAGGGAATTTTTTAGAATGTTTCTTCCAGTGAAAAAAATTCAATTTTTTGCTACTTCTTCCCAGTTTGGAATGAAATGTTTATCCAAAAAATCCAAATTTTCTGTGGGAAGGAAATACTATTTTCCAGGCAGTTCAACTGAGCACCTTCAAGTTCTACTAAACTTGACACCCTATAGAGACAGACACATCCTATAAAGTCAATTGGACTTAGGCTCCTAAGTCCCTGACGTCACTTCTGAAAAAGGTATTTAGTTAGCTAGGGCACTTAGGCTTTGCAATGCTGAGTAGAACAATGCCCAAATGCCTTTAAAAATCTGGACCCAAATGCGACCACTGTAGTGACGTCTTTCCAAGAAGTGGGTGGAATGATAACTCTGAAAGGCAGCAAGTATCAGAGGGGTAGCCGTGTTAGTCTGGTTCTGTAAAAGCAGCAAAGAATCCTGTGGCACCTTATAGACTAACAGACGTTTTGCAGCATGAGCTTTCGTGGGTGAATACCCACTTTGTCAGATGCAAGTAATGGAAATTTCCAGGGGCAGGTACATATAAGCAAGCAAAGAAGCAAGCTAGAGATAAGGAGGTTAGTTCAATCAGGGAGGATGAGGCCCTGTTCTAGCAGTTGAGGTGTGAAAACCAAGGGAGGAGAAACTGGTTCTGTAGTTGGCAAGCCATTCACAGTCTTTGTTTAATCCTGAGCTGATGGTGTCAAATTTGCAGATGAAACTGAAGCTCAGCAGTTTCTCTTTGAAGTCTGCTCCTAAAGTTTTTTTGCTGCAGGATGGCCACTTTAAGATCTGCTATTGTGTGGCCAGGGAGGTTGAAGTGTTCTCCTACAGGTTTTTGTATATTGCCATTCCTAATATCTGATTTGTGTCCATTTATCCTTTTCCTTAGAGACTGTCCAGTTTGGCCGATGTACATAGCAGAGGGGCATTGCTGGCATATGATGGCATATATTACATTGGTGGACGTGCAGGTGAATGAACCGGTGATGGTGTGGCTGATCTGGTTAGGTCCTGTGATGGTGTTGCTGGTGTAGATATGTGGGCAGAGTTGGCATCGAGGTTTGTTGCATGGATTGGTTCCTGAGCTAGAGTTACTATGGTGTGGTGTGCAGTTGCTGGTGAGAATATGCTTCAGGTTGGCAGGTTGATGATGCGATGGAGGGGTTTTAGCTGGGGACTGTATGTGATGGCCAGTGGAGTCCTGTTGGTTTCTTTCTTGGGTTTGTCTTGCAGTAGGAGGCTTCTGGGTACACGTCTGGCTCTGTTGATCTGTTTCCTTATTTCCTCGTGTGGGTACTGTAGACTTGAGAATGCTTGGTGGAGATTTTCCAGGTGTTGGTCTCTGTCTGCGGGGTTAGAGCAGATACGGTTGTACCTCAGTGCTTGGCTGTAGACAATGGATCTTGTGGTGTGTCTGGGATGGAAGCTGGAGGCATGAAGGTAGGCATAGCGGTCAGTAGGTTTTCAGTATAGGATGGTGTTAATGTGACCATCACTTATTTGCACCGTGGTGTCTAGGAAGTGGACCTCCCGTGTAGATTGGTCCAGGCTGAGGTTGATGGAGGGGTGGAAGCTGTTGAAATCGTGGTGGAATTTTTCCAGAGTCTCCTTCCCATGGGTCCAGATGATGAAGATGTCATCAATGTAGCGTAGGTAGAGAAGGGGCGTGAGTGGACGGGAGCTGAGGAAGCATTGTTCCAGGTCGGCCATAAAAATATTGGCATATTGTGGGGCCATGCGGGTGCCCATAGCGGTGCCACTGATCTGGAGATATATATTGTCTAACCTTGTTATCTCTAGCTTGCTTCTTGCTTGCTTATATATATACCTGCCCCTGGAAATTTCCACTACTTGCATCCGACAAAGTGGGTATTCACCCACGAAAGCTCATGCTGCAAAACGTCTGTTAGTCTATAAGGTGCCACAGGATTCTTTGCCTCTGAAAGGTATGAATTGCCCAATTTTTCTTTATGGAGTGTTTATTCATATGCCCAGTTACAATAATTTAAATGTCAACATTGTTAACTAATTCATTTCTGTTCAAAGCAGGTAAGAAAAGAAAGGAAAGATCATATTATGAGATTGTGCACAACCTACTGTGAGGGCTGGCTGGTGTCCACTGAAAAAATACATCCTGTTAGAAAATGTGTCAATCAACTAACACAGGGATCGGCAACCTTTGGCACGCGGCCCATCAGGAAAATCTGCTGGCAGGCCAGGGTGGTTTGTTTACCTGCAGCGTCCACAGGTTCCGCTGATAGCAGCTCCCACTGGCTGTGGTTCGCCATTCCAGGCCAATGGGGGCTGCGGGAAGTGACGCAGGCTCAGGGATGTGCTCGCCGCTGAACATGTTAGCTGCTCATGGATAAACCATGGGGGGATTTTTTGAGACATTTGGTGGGGCTTGATTTGTGGGTGGAGGTTGGAGGAGAGCTACTATATTTTCCCCACCTTATGTTAGATGTCTCCAGGTGGTGCTTTTACATATATTCTTCCAAGCTCTCTTTCTTAGCATGTGAGCAAATGCTCAGTCTTGAGAAGACATGCTATGTGTTGTTACTTTTAGTCATGAAAGGTTCTGGGTAGAGGGAACCATGTAAGAAACATAAGAGTCTTACTTGGTTTCTGACTAGTGTAAATTCTTAAGGAAGAGTTGCTGCCTGCTGGATGAGCTTTCTAAGCAAAAAAAGGATTTCCTGCATGCTGTTTGTGACCATCTCCATTCCAGAGCTCAGACATTTGCTATTGCTCAGGAAACGGGAAACTATATCAGACAGATTATTACTAATACTAATTTTTTGCTATAAAAGTAGATTTAATTGCCCTATACTCAGTTTTTAGCCTTGACACTCTGAAGGGAAGGACTAACATGGTTACTTTTCTGATAGGTTTCAAGTAAGACCATACTAATGCCACTTGGCTTCCCTTTGCCCATTTTTTGTAAGGAGAGGGGCTAACTTTGTTTTTAAAGGTTTTATATATGATCTACCATTGAACAATACATAATAATTATTATTTTACAAACCACAGATGGGATCCTGGCATTCAGCACCTTTTTATTTTCGATTAGCCCTTCATATGAAAGGGATAAATATTGTTATGGGCTTCCTCCTCCCCAATAGCTTAGTTAACTGTGGGTGTGGTTTAGAGAGAGCAGGAGGAATACGATTGAACCAAAATGTTCTTTTAGAGGGTTGTGCCACATATTGCCGGCTATGGGGAGGCAGACACTGCTGTGTGAGGACTGTGACAGCATTAAAGTGTGTTGGATATTTTAGACCAGTGTTTCTCAATGATCAGTTCATGCACTGGCACCAGTCGCTGAGCTTTCCCTGACACAGTTTAAGAAGGTAGCAAGATAGTCTCTGGTATCAAAAAGGTTGAGAAACTCTGTCTTAGACAATGTGGTGTTGCAGTCTCCATTCACTTACCCTGATGCTATAATATTAAGTCGGAAACTCCTAGTGGTGGCCCTCAGATATAGCTCTGAGTACTTTCCACAGAACATGTAGGGCTTTTGAATGCAACCCAGTTAGCCACATTCATTCTAGGTATAACTTAATTAAAGACCTCTAAGGATGGATTTGGCACAATGGGTTTAGAAGACAGTTATCCCTGCTTCCATGACCAGTGCTTCTGATACTACTTGGTAAGCCAGCTCTGTTACCTCTCCTGGCAGTGGGATGTCAGCAGCTACCATGAATTCCATAGTTGTTATACTTTTGTCATTAGAGTATCGTGATGTGACAGCCCCATCTCCGTTCCTCAAATCCTATAGTGTCATTAAGTGTGTCCCCTATAGAGTTACTGCATTCCACTTCTTCCTTAGCCCAACTGATCCTGAGGCATAAATATAAGGAGAGACAAGGGACACCTCCCAACTTTCAGCCTTGGCAGACGACAACATGTAACCCACCACCTTTTGGCGGGCTGAAGAGAAGAAGGAGGAGAATCATCAGAGTGGAGGATGAAGATAGTCTGAGGCTGCTTTCAGCAGCAGTGCTCAGGCTTGTGTCCCTTGGCGCTCTACCTGCTGCTAACAGACAGACAGACAGGGGAGTGAAAGTGTGATATGGGTTCAGAGGCAGATGGGGATTTGAGGGTAGAGAAGTCTTCAGAGAGGGGGCTTGCTGGAGACAATGAAGGAGTTGTGGGAAGTAGAAGAACTGGGTGATGTCACATGGTGAAGTCTGGGTGGGGAAGGAAAATAGGGGCATTTAAAGACAGGGTGAAACTTGCCATTATGTTTTCCTGAAGGCAGCCAGGGAGAAAGTAACTTGTATTTGAATCTTTTTCTGGTCAGTGACAGGAGGTGGTCTTGCAGTCTCTGTCCTCCACAACTTTTGGTTCAGATATACTCCACTGCCAGTTGAACTTGACAGTTGTTGGCAACCAGTAAAATCTGTGTATGGTGCGCTGCAGCTACAGTAATAGAATCCATCAGTCAAAGCCTTATCACCTATTATTTAGATGGACTACTTGGCTTCATATCAGAGCTACTTATAAATGGGCACTGCAGCCTATGAGTCTTAAAGATTTTAATTAGTTCTAAGCTAGACAATCATCATATTCCCTAAGAACGCAGTCATCATTTTCTTTTGCTGAGTGTTTCTTTCTTTTTCCTATGGTATCACCTGTGCAAAACTTCGTAATTAAAATATTAACATTGGGGAACTAAAGAATTCAAAGAAACTATATAATATGGCTTCATTATACATTGCTCAGCATTAATTCTCTGAAATCTAGGCATATCAGGTACACAGAAATGTTGTGAATTTGTTCATAAGAGATTTAAGACACCCAGTGAAATAGTTTGGCCACCCCTTTTCTCCCTTCAATTACAACTGGGATTTTAAATACTACACATGCACGCGCACACACCTATTCACGAGTATACATCCCCACACAAATATCTCTATGCCACATATTATATTATATACAAACACACATGAGTTTATACAAGTAGATTTATACATATTATGGATTTAATCCTGATCTGTTTGAAGGCAATGGCAAAACTTCCACTGAATTCAACTGGGCCAGGATTTCACTCTGCATGTGTGTGCATAATGTTCATATATATAATGTACATCCATCCATAAGTGGATGTGCATATGTGTGTGTATCTGCGTCTAATGTAAGCCTGTATGAGACCAGCCATAAATAGTTTTGTTATTTTGTCACATCAGATGAAAATAGTACTTTGAATCTTCACTGGAGATACTATTTTAAGCACATTTTTATTATCTCCTGTTGCACATTGCCTTCAGCAGGAGCACAGGAATGTAGTAAGAAGAAAGGCAGTTGCTCTGTACATATTTAATCCTTTCCCTTTTACTCCTTTCACACAGCGACTGAAAGATTTAAAACAAAGGGAATTTGCTCGAAATGTGGCTTCAAAGTCATGGAAAGATGAGAAGAAACAGGAAAAAGCACTCAAGCGGCTCCACCAGCTTGCCGAATTACGGAAGCAGTCTGAATGGCAAGTATTTGAAATTTATGTTACGTTTTAACACTCCCTTTCCTCATTCCCAGAAGAAATCTCTAACTTTTATTCCTGCTTTCTATAATGTACAGAGATCACATATACTGTAACCCATTTTTAGTTTTCACGGACTCCAAATATTCCTGTTCTGAAAACCATAAAATTGAAAGTCCTTGAATTAATTACTTGGCATCTGAAGGTTTTGTGTTTTTCTCCCCTGTAGCCTGTTAATCTAATCTCCTCTGAATTGTGTGATTTGAAGATGATTTTACAATATCAGCATTTTATCTTATTAAAATTGACCTGAATAGACGAGTATAACTCTTAGTAGTTTGTAGAGAGTGAAAGGAAAAGGTTAAACAGACCTTAATGTCTCTGTGTTGAGTCTGCAGATCCCTTCATTACTTTTAGTAGACTTAGGCTATTCAGGTAGTTTCTCCCTAGAGTAAATGACAGTTTCATTGTGTGAATGAAAAACAGATGTAATTAGCTCAGTTAAATTTACCCAGTACTGTAGTTAAACTGATGATAATAATACAGGTACAGTACAATGTTTATACTAATAAACCTTTAAGTTTGACAAATCTCTTTTTTGTTTAATGACACTTACATACACTAAATGCTTCAGCAGAGCAGGCTGTTACCAGACCTTCAATTGATGTTAATCTGTGACCATAATGGATTAATTGAACTGTCATTCTTATGTTAAAAACAAACCAAGATTTCAGTACAGTGGAAATAATAACATTCATGGTGTACTATACAATGATTTCAGGCCAATGCAATCTTTTTGTGGTAAAAGGTTGAGGTTGTCACTTAGCACAATGCATTAGGGCTGACCAGAAAAAAAAATAATTCTGTTTCATGAAAAACTTCAGGGTTTCAGAATCTGTTTTCTGTCTGATGGAGAACAATTTTCCTCATGAAAAAACATGAGTGCAAGAGCCCACAATAACCAATACTCCAATAGGCAGGGCACTCACATGGGATATAGAAGATGCAGATTTCAGGTCCCTGCTCTGAACCAGGCTATGGCATCAGTCTCTCTCTTTCTTTGGCCCGTAAATATTCAATGACTTATACAAAGCGGAGCAGCTCCAACAGGAGAGTTTTAGGGTACATCTATATGTTGAGCAGGAGCTGTAATTTGCAGTTTGAGGTGATACACCCACTCTAGTTCTTATCAAACTCGAGTGTTAAAAAAATAATGTAGCTCCAGCGGCATGAGCACTGGGTCTAGCTGCCCAAGTATGTACCTCGTGTCTCAGATGGGATAGTGCACTAGGCAGCCTGCCCTTCCCACTGCTTGAGCCGCTGCAGCAACACTTCTATTTTTAACGTGCTAGCTCAATCAAAGCTAGAGTGTGTATGTCACCTCAGGCTGGACATGACACCTCCCCTCAATGCACAGACGTAAAGTGAGAGAGATTGACTCCATAGTCTGGTGGTTAGGGCATTAACGTGGGAACTGAGAGACCCGGCTCCAAATCAGGCTTCAATGAATGACCATTTCCCATCAAAAAAACATTTTGGTGAAAAAATTTCTGACCTGCTCTACTAAGAATGACTGCAGTGGAATAGTCTTCACGTAAAGGTGGGTTTTCATACAACTTAATTAAATGAAATACACTTACCCGTGAAAAGGCTTTTTATCCCCTTCTACATCAAAGGGATAAACTGTGTGCCGTCCCCAAACAGACTGATAAGATAGGGAGATAAGCCCAACGTTGGGCTGGGAAGGAACCAATACATTGGCTTTTAGAAACATCCTGCTACCCCTAACTCCTGATAGGGAGCAAAGAAAGGTAGTAGTTGCTATTTCTATCCACAGTGGCTGCAATAATGGGTGCAGAGAGTGGTAGGACAGTGCTGCATCGCTGCCCCCATGTTAGGAGCCGTATTGCCAGTTCTCGATTGATCTGGGAAAAGGGTAGCCATAAACAGAGGTCCTGCTGTCACCAGAGTCACAACTAGTGCTTTGAAATGTATTGCAAGTTTCACAAGAGCTGAGCTCCCTATGGGTCTAAGTGCTGGCTGACTCAAAGTTACTACTAACACATGCATGGATACATATTGATACACCAGCATCAGTAGGCACCTCTGTTCTGACCAGAACAGCACCCGGAAAAGAACACCGCCACTCACTGCACCCCTAAGAGATTATTCTTGCATGACACACAAATAAATGGCATGGGGACGGCATAGGAGCTCCCATTGCTAAATGAGGGGCATATGCATACACAGCCCTGGAACATGCCTCTGATGCTAACCCAGAATTTTCCTTTTTGGCTCCCACTGCCGAAGGCCTGCAGAGCCACCTCTCTGTGGGTTTTAAGTGGCATGAGAAGCAAAGCAAATCAATGGACTCCCCACACTCTCCCTCTACTCATACTTTTAGACACAGGTAGAATTTTTACCTGTACTGAGTTAAAATATTTTCCAGTTTCATTCAAACTTTGATTTCATGTCAAAATGCTTGGCAGGGATGTATTATGTACTACACTCCATTGATTGCAAGAACAGATATTTGTCTAGTAAAACTCATTTTTAAAGCATAAGTAAAGAGACCATTAATCCAGTGATCATATATGTCTGATCTTGAATGCAAAACAATGCAGAGCAGTCATTCTTGTTCCCAGTTGGTCACTTCTTAGAAGGACAGACTGCTAGAGTTCTGTGTCAAAGCTACATTAGAATATCTTGAACTGAAAAGAAATATCCAGGAAGGTAAACTATACATTTAAATCTAAAAGGTTTGGGGAAAGGGGGGAAAAAAGGGTATACAAGGGAGTCAAATACAGGAGGAGGAGATGTGAAAATGACAGCCAGATACTGGTGGGTACTGAGACTAGTCTCAATCAACGCACATTTGTAATTGCCATTACCATTAATGGAAGTTGGCTGCATGCACCCAGGAGAGAACACATGTCCTTTTGTATCAAAAAGTGAGGGGGAAGGGCTATAAAACAAATAAGATAATTTATAGAAAGGAAGTTAATGCAAAATACTAAAGTCTTATGGTAGCTTGGATGTGTTTTTTAATACTTAATGTCTCTTTGAATGTTTCACAAAAGAATTGTATTATAGAATAAAGTCCTTTATATTACAAAGGAAAGAAAAAGAAGAGAGCATAAAAACGTTAGCTCTGAAAGAATCACACTGAGTAATATACCTGAGAAAAATCCCTTTTCTCACTTAGGGCCCAATTCTGCAGTTCTTCCATGTACAAATCTCCCTTTTGTTGGAGTTTTGCATGTGGCACTTCACAATTAGAAACAAAGTCCCTATGAAAAGCTGACCTAAATCATCACGGGCCAGAGGCTGATCTCAGCTGCACTGGTATAAATATATAGTAACCCTACTAAAGCCAATAGAGTTTGCTCTGGATGTACAAAATGTGGCTATGTGCTCAGTTAAAATCGTGTCAGTTACTGAGAATAAAGACTTTCTTGCTTTTTGAGAGGTGGCCTAGGCCGGGGTGAATTGCATTTATAGGATATAGAAACAATCTAATAGCTTTCACTTTCAACAGCATTAATGACCCCTCTTTCAACAGACTGATCATGAGAAATGTTAATAATTTCTTATTTCAATTATTTCATTAATCCATTCATTTTATTTCTTTATTTATAGCATCACAGGCAGCAGACCAGTGTTTAAAGCTCCCAGGCTGGTGGTGGAAAAGCAACAACTGCAAGAAGGAATTTTCATCGATAAAAATGGCAGAATCACAGCAGGTACCAAGAGTGTGGTTCTGTGTGAAGGACAAAGTTGCTCTAGAGGCATGTTAGAGAAACAACAGGTGCTTACACTAAGCAGGCACCAATCACATACTGAGAGACCCTGTTCGCTTGGAAATCAAGCCTCACAAGCATTCTCAGATGGCACCAATATTAGTCACAGGACAGGAGTTTCTTTTTCTTTCTCTAAAAAAGCCCAATTAAAGTTAGAGTCATCAGCATCAGTTTTCAGTGAGAACACTGAAGAAGCATATGATGGTAGTGAATCACCTGACCATAAAACAAAACAAACTCTTGAGGGCTGTCAGTCTTGCACAGTTTTGCGTGGGGATACAAAAGCAAGTGTGGATAGAGGATTAAATATCCCACAAGGTCAAATGGATATCATTGCATCAAGCAATACAACAGCAAAAACTAAAACAGTAAAAGAAAATGAGAAAAACAGCAATAAAGAGTTAGAAGAAATTGTCAGCGCTCATCCTTCATTCTGCAAAACCAAAATGCAGCTTTCAAATTTTGATTTTACTGGTTCGATCAGAGAAACAGAACAAGAAGGTGAGTTGAATGAGACTGAGAAATTGTTGGAAACTCTCATTTCACCTCCAAGCCAAACTACCAATCTTTGTACCCAGCAGAACCCTTACAAGCACAGTGATACCATGCTAAGTGACCTCTTAACAGAGTTCCCACCACAACACCCAGCTGAGCAGGGATATGCAAGTGAGCTGCATTACAATCCCAAGGTGGTCAAGACAGAGACATTTTTTGAGAGTTCAGGAACTGTGAATGGAAACACAGAAATGCTACCAAGTGAGACATTGGTTAATGAGATGAAGCCCAAAATACTGCCGTTTCTTCATGTACTGAGCAAAGATGGCAGCACTGCCCTTCAGTGGCCCACAGAACTTCTTTTGTTTACAAAAACTGCACCCTGTATCTCCTATGGCTGTAATCCATTATATTTTGACTTTCGACTTTCTCTAAACCATAGAGATCGTAAAGATCATGAAACAAACACAGAAAGGTGTAGTGAGCCCCCTACAAATATGAATGCAGATGAAAATGAAGCCTCAGGTTTAATAGAAGACAAGCAGATGTCAATGGAACAAGATAATCAGTCACTGAAACCAAAGAAGATGAAAGGTTCCAAAACCCATAACAAGGCCCAGCAAAAAGCTGATTCAGACACAGAGAAAGAAATGAATGGAAGTGGTCAAAAGTACATTTCACATTATTTGAATGAAAACATACCCAAAGTGCCTGCTTTCCTTGATGTCTCACAAAAGGATTATCCAAGAGAAAGAAGTCTCCATGCCAGAACACCTAGGAGATCTTTAAAGCACCATTTGCATAGCTGTGAAAGAAGAACACACAGTGGTGGAAATGAAAGCATTTCCTTTTTGCCTTGTGTGTCTAGGACTAAAAAGCATAAAACTGCAAAATGTGATTTAAGTTATTCTGAAGAAATACATGAAAACCAAAACAACTGCAAATCCATTCAAAACTGGCCTGGATGCAGCAGTGATGTAAGTGACAGTGGAAAAGATTCTATTGGAAGTTTCCTTAGTTATAAATCAAGTTCTCAAAGCAGGTATTCAGCAAATGAAGGGTGTGGAGGTTATACAAGATACTGGAGATTCTCATCCTCCCAAAAGTCATCCTCTGACAGACATTCTAGCTATTCTGACACTTCCATTAGCAGTACACCTAGCTATGTAAGTAGCTCCTCTAGCCACAGATCAAGCGATCACAGTAGAAGTCACTTGCTCTTTTGTTGTAAAAGAAAAAACAAGACAGTTGAAAGGCACAAACGTAAACACAGAAAGCACAACTGTATTTCCTCTTCTGATGATGCAGATGAGGATTACCTTTTCTACAGTAAAAGTCAAAGAACTAGAAACTGTACACAGGGGGATGCAATTAAATATCAAAGACATTCAAGACGTAGAGATTTACACCATAGAGACAGATCAAAGCAAAGCAGAAATACACACCGACATTCTGGCAGAAAATACAGCAGAAATAGAAGATACCACAGCTCCAAAAGTTCTTCCACCAGACATTCAAGAAGCAGTGGAAGATCATCTAGTTGCAGAAGATCAACAGCCAGTAGTTCAGGATCCTTCTCAAAAGAAACAGTATATTATTTGAACAAAAGCAAGGAAGAGACAGAAGGCTGTTATAGCACCGAACCAGGAAAAACAGAATCTACACATTTTGACTCACAGAATGTGAATTGTCAGTCAAAAAAATGTCATGTTGGCTCTTCCGAAAACTCAGCAAAAGACACAGTGGGAGACAGAACATCATTGACAGCCAGGCTACTTTTAGAAAGAGTGCAATCCAAGAAAAACCAAGAACAAGCACACAGTTCAGAGGGATTTTCAAACTATTGTGTGATGGAATTGGAGGATCACTCACA
This sequence comes from Mauremys mutica, assembly GCF_020497125.1. NCBI lineage: Eukaryota > Metazoa > Chordata > Testudines > Geoemydidae > Mauremys > Mauremys mutica. The sequence goes on along the minus strand of NC_059073.1, from coordinate 252,684,399 downwards.
AAGTCACTTTGCTAGTAAATTTCCATCATCGGTAGGTGACATAGCAATATTACCTATGCCTGAAAAAGCCCTAAATATAAGTAAAAAAGTTTTAACAAATGATGAAACCAGTTCATTAGAAAGCAGTGCAAAGAAAGACAATTTTGAAGCTTCACAGACAAATAATGTTACTCGTACAACAGGCACTAATTATGATAATTGTCTTTTTAAAGACATAATTCAAATAGGAATAGGCTATCAGGCTCCCAGCATAAAAAGGAACACAGCAATAAAGGAACAATCAAATCTCTTAATTAGTGAAGTACAACCTTTTATGCAAAGCTGTGACCCGGTACCAAATGATTTCCCTGGTGCTTTTCCTTCTAATAGATATTCTGTTGTTAATTCAGCAGAGACCAAAGAAGAAGTACATGATGTAAGCATGAACTTGCATCAAGTGGAAGGGAATGTAAACACTTATTGTGACAGTGCTATGCATAAGTGTGATGAAACAGAAAATGAGCTAGAAATGTACAGGAAATCCATCTCCCCTCCTTTAACTCAACAGCCTATCACATTTTCCCCTGATGAAATAGACAAGTACAGGTTACTTCAGCTGCAAGCCCAGCAGCATATGCAGAGACAACTCCTGGCAAAGCACCTTAAAGTTTTGCCTGCCACCGGACCGTCTGCCTTCTCTGCAACACCAGCAGTTCATTCTGTTCCCAGTCAGCATCATGCTTCTGTCACCACAATCCACCATACCCTTCTGCAACGCTTTGCGGTCTCCACTTCTGTACATCCCCATAGCAGCCATCTTTCCTTGACCAACATGCACCCACTCTCTGAATCATATTTCACTCCCATAACACTTTCCCCGTTAGCTCCAACCATCATTCCTTCCCACCCTACTCTACTGACAGGACGCCCACTGCATTTGCTCTCCACCACACCCATTCACCCTTCCTATCTGACCCTCCCATCATTGCCACATACTGCATTTATCCCTACTTTATTCACTCCACACCTGAATGCAGCTGCAGCTGCTGCCCTACATCTGAATCCTTTAATGCATCCATTGTTCCAAGGGCAAGATCTTCACCACCATTCTTGCTCTAGCTAGACCCAGCAGTTACCTGGACTGAGAGACATTTTCAAGGTTTCTAGTTATTTAAATTAGCAAAACTATTATTCCTTTGCTCCAAAAAGAAATTTGAAGAAAAACTGGTATTTCATAATCAGTCACACATCCAAAGGGAAGTACTAGGAGCACATCAGCAATATTTAAAAGTCAAGGAAAGTGACAGAATATGAATGTTGATTTAGTTTTCACACCACCAAGGGCCTGTCTTCACTACCGGGGTAAGTTGATCTAAGTTATGCTAGTCCAGCTACGTTATTCACGTATAACGTAGCTGGAGTCTATGTAGCTTAGGTCAACTTACCCCAGTGTCTTCACTGCGTTGCATCGAAGGGGGATGCTCTCCGGTCAACTTCTCTTACTCTTCTTGGAGAGCTGGAGTACCAGGGTCGACTGGAGAGCAGTCTGCCGTCGATTTAGCGGGTCTTCACTAGACCCACTAAATCGATCCCTGCTGCATTGATTGCAGCAGCATCAGTCTCCCCATAGTGGAGACATGCACCACATGAAAACTAAAACTAAAACTAGAAGGAAGCAGTAATGCTAACTTAGTTCTGCAGAGAGAATTAGAATATTGGCAGAACTCACTAGCTCTAAGTTTCAATGGGGCTGGAGCTGGCCTTGAGATGCGGGGAACTGTACCTGACACCCTGATGCTTTGTTTTCTCCCCTGCCAAGCAGAGCTCTAGAGAATCTTGCCCAAAGAATCTATATATACTTTTCTCAAAAAAATGTGTACCCCTTCTCAGAAAATGTTTGCTGGAAATTATAATGTTGCATTGGTCTCAGCCAGGCTCAACATCAACATGGTTACCTTTTGCAAATAATTCTCTGTATGTGGTCTTTGGTTAAGGAACCAGAATTTCACCAGAAAGGCCAAATTTTACCTCTGTCCTATGCAGCACCACTGAAGCTAATAGTGATGCATGTGTATAATGCAGAATTGACAACTGTAGTGGAAAACTCTCAACGGTATGAAATAAAAGTGGACTGAAAAAAACAATTGGTAAAAATGAACATGCAATGAAGTTCCTAATATAATTTCCAAAATTCTCAAAGTACAAGTTAAGGCTGTGATTCAGCAAGGCACTGAACCATATGCCCAACCTTCAAACACATTAGAAACGTTATTGACATCAATGGGAGTACTCATATACCTAGAGTTAGCTGTGTGCTTCAACGGAGCCTCAACTGATTATATTTTATGGTGGTCTAATACTCAACACTGGATACTCTGTATGAAATGAAGTTCTTGATTGCAGTTAGAGTACAACTATGCCTGTCAATATCACTGGCCAACAAAACAGCTGACAGATTATACCTGTTAATTTGGATTTAGTGCACAGTTGATATTCTACACTCCCAGAATTAATTCCCAATACATATAATAGCAAAGTTTTGAGGAATTTTATTTCATGATATTCAGTTAGCTATAGAAAGAGAGGAAAGTAGCTGTGGTTAGAATATAGCAAGTTTTTTAAGCAAAACCTATAGCTGATTTTTTAACTTGGTTTTTATCAACCTGAAATGAAAATAATCTAGTCACAATCAAGTAAAACTGCAGATTCAGATGAATTCTGCAGAGTGGCCTAGACCATAACATTCAAGTGTGGTCACTATTTCTGGATGCTCCACTCAACCCAACTAATGCTTGATTTTCAGAGATGTTGAGAGACAGCTGATCCCCTCTGAAAAACTGCTTTAGACACTCTGACTGGGCACCCCAAATTAGTAGACATATTTGAAACTGTTGGATTAATTCTATAGCTACCAGAGTTCCGTGGGCATGTTATAGCCTAATAAGACAAGTTCCCTTCCCCAAAGAGATTACAATTTAAGAGGCCAATCCAGCATCCATTAAAATCAATGCAAGTGATTCCATTCTTTCAGAGTTAGTTTGGGACTTATTTAGACAACACACTGACAAAAGGAGGAGGGGAAGGGGAAAAATGACAATCTGAGCGACTGAGTGTGGGGGGGTGGGGAATCAACAATAGTTTTGTTTAATTTTTAAAATTCCATAATCTCCAAAACAAGGGAGGTAGATGGGATATTGGTTATAGAACTTTAAGAATGGTAGGTATAGAGTGAACTTAGGGATGACATGTCAAACTGGGTCTAGGAAGAGCTTGCGGCATATGGATTATCAGGGAAGGACAGTGGGCAGCTATTAAAAAGACAAGCATTTTAAGTGACCACATCCAGTGATATCTGAGATACCACATTCATTTACTACACAATCACTAAACTGGAAATTAGTGTGATATCTCAGATGTCACTGTGGTTACTCTTGGCAAATGTTGACATTTTAGGCCCTGATCCAGCAATGCACTTAAGCCTGTGTTTAAGTCTGTTTCTCTTTAGTAAAGTAGCTATGCAGTAAAATTTGCTAAGTGCTTTGTTAACAAGGCTGGGCTTAAACATGTGCTTAGGTGCTTGGCCGAATCAGGGCCTTACTGACTATCACAGTGCTTCACAGTGCCCCAAATGTGTTATGATTATAGTAAATTTAAAATCAAACCAACAAATTTAAATTAAACCATCTGTGGTTTAATTTAATCAGAACATAATATTTTGTAAAAAACAGACAGGTATAAAAACACCTCACCACCAATAATAATCAGTGATATATAAGGGTTTTAAACATGAATTAAGCTTATTAAAGAAGATGCAGAAGTTAACGTCAATCAGCCTCCACCCCCATGTAAGTATAAACCAGGGGTAGGCAACCTATGGCACGGGTGCCGAAGGCGGCACGCAAGCTGATTTTCAGTGGCACTCACACTGCCCGGGTCCTGGCCACTGGTCCGAGGGGCTCTGTATTTTAATTTAATGTTAAATGAAGCTTCTTAAACATTCTGAAACCTTATTTACTTTACATACAACAATAGTTTAGTTATATATTATAGACTTATAGAAAGAGACCTTCTAAAAACGTTTAAATGTATTGGCATGCGAAACCTTAAATTAAAGTGAATAAATGAAGACTCGGCACACCACTTCTGAAAGGTTGCCGACCCCAGGTATAAACACATATTAGCAGGCTCTTAATAATTCTTAATTCTCAGTATCTATTTCAACTCTGTTTGCCAATTAAAAAGGAGGGGAACTAGATTATGGATTATTTGGGAATGCATTACCTTTCGAGCCACTTAAAATGACTTGTAAAAGCAGCAAAGAGTCCTGTGGCACCTTATAGACTAACAGATTAACTGTCTATAAGATGCCAGAGGACTCTTTGCTGCTTTTACAGATCCAAACTAACACGGCTACCCCTCTGATACTTAAAATGACTTAGGCTACATTTTACAAATATATGTCATGAGGTGGCGATGCATTGGGGGGAGGGCATGAGGGGTCATGTGCCCCCCCAGATTTGCTGTGTGGCTTGTACTTAGCATGTTCACACAGACTGAGCATGCTCAGTAACAATGTCGAAGCTGACTGCCCTCACTCTGCCCCGCTCTCCACATCAGCTGGCACAGGTTGTCTCTGCCTGAGGTTCACGAGCAAATGTGTGTGTGTGTAGTTACCACAATTGCATGCGTATGTTGAGCAATTGTACCTGCAAATGGCTGGATGCCTAAATACCCAACTGTGCATGCAATTGCAGTAACTGTTTGCACAAAGGTATACGTGCAAATACACATACATTTTTACATATGAACCTCAAGGTCTTACTTCAAAGACTGATGCACATGTTTATCTCTGCACACTTGAGTACTCCTACTGATTTCAATAGGACTGTTCACTTCTGTAAAGTTAAGCATATATGCATAAGTCTTTTCAGGATCAGATTCTTCACTTTTGAAAGATAACAGAACTAATTAAGAAATATTTATGATAGCAAAAAAATCAATCAAACAAAAAAAGAAAATCCACATAGTATCAGATTGCTTATAAAAATCTAAAAACATTGTTATACACATCACCTGTTTATATAAAGTAAATTAAATAATTGAGAACAGAATCAAATTAAGAAAAAATCAAGAAAAAGTCATTGCTTCCAAAATGAAAACAATAAAACCTAGTAAGTAGAACTGTGAAAAACAGAAGTAAAGCTATTGATGGAGAAAGTAGAGAGAAAAAAGGTACAGAAACAGAATGAAAGCAAAATAGTCAGTATGTGCTACATTTAAAGGGAGGCTAAAATTGATTCCTTGGTGCATTTAGGTGGATTTTCTTGATAATGTTTGTTAAACTGTAGTTTAATATGACTTATTTGCTGAATTTATTCCCACACTTTGGTTTGCACTATGTTATTTTTAAAAACATATATATCTTGTTAATACCAGCATTCTTAGGTCTGATATGTGCAGCAAAGCTCCGGTTCCAATTTTATTCAGAATTATTTTAAAGAAAGTAACGGTATGTGGGTGGTGTTGGGATGGTATCTCATGGGAAAGTGTGGTATCTGCACTCAAAGTCAATACAAATTTTAGCATAATTATATATTCTTTGGCCCTTAGTCAAAGAGATATGTGTCATCCATACTGTACAATAAACATCAATTCCAATAACAAAACTGAGCCCCCAATCCACAATGATGAAACATCTAATTTTTTTGTAACTGAGGCATTTCTGTAAAATACCTAATATGTACATTTGTTATGCAGTTTTGCATAAACATGCCATTTGAACTGATTGATTTTAAAAATGTTTAGTTTGTATTAAAACTGAATAATACTCTGACTAGTATAAAATGTAAACTAGTAATTTTGTTTTGTATTCTCTGTATAAAGTGTTTTATATTATACAGTAGCTAAGTGAATTGCACTATTGTACATGCAATGCAGCTTTTTTTTTTTTAGTTTAATCAATGAATTCCTGGGAATGTAGTTTAATGCAATAATTTTTTTTTCAATAAAAAGGCTTAATGGTATAAAGAGTGTCAGTCATGTATTTTTAATGTAAAGCATAAAGCAGCAACAAAGTAAAATGCAGAATTATGTGAACATATTCTGTATTTTAATCTGTAGAACTGAAATATGTTTAATTTATCCCTGTAGCTATAATGCTGACATTTCTTAAAATGTTTCTTAAAGATTTTAGTATGTGTTACAAAAGTGGGTTGTTTAAATGGAATTGAAAATAAATATTCCTTAAAAAATTATTCTACTGATGTGTTCTTTGCAAACACTTTTAATGGAGCAATGTCCCCTGGGAATTTGTTTGCATATTAAAAGAATTAGGTGGGTTTTTTTAATTATTCTGGTAACCCGTTTGTCAGATTTGCCATCACCTTTGTGCTTTGACCCAGGCCATCCCTAATGCATGCAAATAGCTCCTCAGAAAAATCTACAAGGTCACTACATTATTCTCCTTCAAGTCTCCCTAAAACTCCCCTCTTTCTAGATGCCCACCACGGTTAGGCCAGCTGTTATTCTGTGACTGCTGCTTATTACACTAATCACAAGTGTCTCATTTTTTGCCTTGTGCTTCTCAAAACTGTTTATTGTATCTACTTGTTGTGTCTCATCTTATGCTTTGATGCACAGCCTCTCTTTTTGTTACATGTTTGTACAATGCCTAGCACAATGGGGTGGAAGCCTCTTAGCACTATCACAGTACAAATAACAACAAAATAATGATAATAACTCTTTGTAATCTGTTTCAGCGCATCATTTTCCAAGTTGTATGTAAAGGGCTGGATTTTGGTAGATCCATAGCATAGTCCAAAAAATAGAGAATGCAATGGATTGAATTCTGCCCTGGGTGTGTATACATGGCTGCAGTCTATAGCCTATGAGATCTGGACTTCAGAAAAGCAGACTTTGACTCCCTCAGGGAACTGATGGGCAGGATCCCTGGGAGAATAACATGAGGGGGAAAGGAGTCCAGGAGAGCTGGCTGTATTTTAAAGAATCCTTATTGAGGTTGCAGGAACAAACCATCCCGATGTGTAGAACGAATAGTAAATATGGCAGGCTTGGCTTAACAGTGAAATCCTTGCTGATCTTAAACACAAAAAAGAAGCTTACAAGAAGTGGAATATTGGACAAATGACCAGGGAGGAGTATAAAAATATTGCTCAGGCATGCAAGAGTGAAATCAGGAAGGCCAAATCACACTTGGAGTTGCAGCCAGCAAGAGATGAAGAGTAACAAGAAGGGTTTCTTCAGGTATGTTAGCAACAAGAAGAAAGTCAAGGAAAGTGTGGGCCCCTTACTGAATGAGGGAGGCAACCTAGTGACAGAGGATGTGGGAAAAGCTAATGTACTCAATGCTTTTTTTGCCTGTCTTCACAAACAAGATCAGCTCCCAGACTGCTGCACTGGGCAGCACAGCATGAGGGGAGGTGACCAGCCCTCTGTGGAGAAAGAAGTGGTTCACGACTATTTAGAAAAACTGGATGAGCACAAGTCCATAACTGGGTCTGTGGATGAGGGGAAAGCAGTGGATGTGTTATTCCTTGACTTTAGCAAAGCTTTTGATATGGTCTCCCACAATATTCTTACCAGCAAGTTAAAGAAGTATGGGCTGGATGAATGGAATATATGGTGGATAGAAAGCTGGCTAGATTGTCGGGCTCAACGGGTAGTGATCAATAGCTCCATGCCTAGTTGGTGCCGGAATCAAGCAGAGTGCCCCAAGGGTCGGTCCTGGGGCCGGTTTTGTTCAATATCTTCATTAATGATCTGGAGGATGGCGTGGATTGTACCCTCAGCAAGTTTGAAGATGACACTAAACTGGAAGGAGTGGTAAATATGCTAGAGGGTAGGGATAGGATATAGAGGGACCTAGACAAATTAGAGGATTGGGTCAAAAGAAACCTGATGAGGTTCAACAAGGACAAGTGCAGTGTCCTGCACTTAGGACGGAAGAATCCCATTCACTGTTGCAGACTAGGGACCGAATGGCTAGGAAGCAGTTCTGCAGAAAAGGTCCTACGGGTTACAGTTGATGAGAAGCTGGATATGAGTCAACAGTGTGCCCTTGTTGCCAAGAAGGCTAATGGCATTTTGGGCTGTATAATTAGGGGCATTGCCAGCAGATCGAGGGATGTGATCATTCCCCTCTATTCGACATTGGTGAGGCCTCATCTGGAGTACTGTGTCCAGTTTGGGGCCCCACACTACAAGAAGGATGTGGAAAAATTAGAAAGAGTCAAGCGAAGGGCAACAAAAATGATTAGGGGGCTAGAGCATATGATTTAGGAGGAGAGGCTGAAGGAACTGCGATTTTTCAGTCTGCAGATGAGAAGAATGAGGGGGGATTTGATAGCTGCTTTCAACTACCTGAAAGGGGGGTTCCAAAGAGGATGGATCTAGACTGTCATCAGTGGTACCATATGACAGAACAAGGAGCAACGGTCTCAAGTTGCAGTGGGGGAAGCTTAGGTTGGATATTAGGAAAAACTTTTTCACTAGGAGGGTGATGAAGCACGGGCATGGGTTACCTAGGGAGGTGGTGGAATCTCCTTCCTCAGAGGTTTTTAAGGTCAGGCTTGACAAAGTCCTGGCTGGGTGATTTAGTTGGGAATTGGTCCTGCTTTGAGCAGGGGGTTGGACTAGATGACCTCCTGAGCTCCCTTCCAACCCTGATATTCTATGATTCTATGATTTGAGAAGAAATGGCCCAAACTAATTCCTTATGTTACTCCTTTGGCTTAATTGTATCATCAGGAATGTATTTAGCTCAATATGTTCAAGAAAAACTTTAAATCAGAGTATGAACATTTTTGCAATTTCCTCCCCTTTTTTCTATTGAAATCTGATTTTTTAACAAAAAATTAATTGAAAAATCAAAATTCAGAAATTTTTGACCAAATTTCTGTCCATTTGCCAAAAATATGCAGTTCCTGAATGTTATAACTGTCTTGAAATGGAAAACTGTTTATGTATTATTATTTATATTACAAAAGAGGCTTTCAACTGAGGTCAGGGCCCATTGAGTAGGAACTACCTGAACACAGCACTGAACACATACATGGAAATGAGGTTGTACATTGCTTCTTACTGTTGGAAGAACTCGCTGGTGTTCATCAATGGAGCTTGCATATGCTGATTCAAATAAGCAGAAGACACCACTTACTGCAATTCTTCAGCAAATAGGCATGGTTTATTTCAGGGAACTGGCACATTAAACATATGCAATAAACACTGTCCATTTGCCAAACCTGAATCCTATATCTGTTTCAATTTTCACTCCTAGCTTAAGCCTAACTTGGATCCAAACATTCTTCTCAGTTCATCCATAGCATTATTTAGACTCAATTCTGCTTCTGTTCATACCAGATCTTTGTTTACTGAAAGGGCAGTGAGTTTGTCATGAAAAACATTTTTTTAGGGGAAAAAAAGAAGTCATATAGATGCATAATGGCAAATGTTAACAAAATCTCCAGAACTGTGACTTTTCCCAACAATTTTGGCCCCTTCCTGCAACTCCCTGTCTTTTACACTGCTTCCCTTCCTCTGGCAAGTATCTCTTCAAGCTACTGAAGGAAGGGACAGGATACGGTCCTACCTTATTGCACACAGGGGATATGTGGGAACTGGTAAAGCCTTTCCGAGCTAGCTGGAAATTATTTTACTGGTCAATAGAGTGATTACTGGGGTGGGGAAGAAGTGCAAGAACGACTGAGATAATTAAGGTCCTATATGCAATAGCAACAAGAATTGCTTCCAAATAGGTTTTTCATCGTTTGCCAGGAGGCACCAAACTGCTCTCTAGGGCCCTGATTCAATATAGCATCCTCATTCAGCAAAGCACTTAAACACATGTATAACTTTAATCACATGCTTCAGACCCATTGCCTTTAATGTGCTTAAGTGCTCTGAGGAATGAGTATGGATTTTGGAACATAATTCAATGCTTTGCTGAATCAGGGTGTCGGAGACCCAGCCAGAGTCCACTGAAGTCAGTGGAAAGACTCCTGTTGACTTCAGTTAGCACTGGACTGGGCTCTGGAAGAGCTGCATTGTACTTGTTTAGAAAAGACCTACCACTTTGTCAGTACTTTTCATTATACCTTCTGATTCAAATGTTTCTTTCTTTAGAAAAACATGAATTGCAGCAATTATAGACAGAAATAAACCTCCTGACAGCACTAATGGCTCTTTATTTTCAACGTCTGCTACTTTTAATAATAGCCAAACTATTTTCTGAAGAGATTTAGAGGGGCTCCTAAATAAGACATCTTAGAAGAATGCTCAGCCCAAAGTCATTTTTAATGACCTTACCTATAAATCCCTCAAATCAGAGAGCAAGATGAAAAGGTTGATAGACTCTTAACTAGCAATGCAAGTAGCCCCTGCTCTCTGTGTGCAAACATAAAACTATATCACACATAAAAATCAATACTTCATTCCTATGAGCCACTACATTTTTCAGACAAAATAAATCTAGCACTTGCAAACCAATATATTAAATGTACTTATCAATTTTGCATATAAACAAGTTCTGTATGTACTAACCGCTGTACGCAAATCAGTATGATTTATAAATAAATCATTGTTAATTGAACAAACCAATGTGTTTCCAAATACCTACCAATCTTCCATCCACATATAAAACAATGTGCTTTATCCTATAGCTGGTCAAATAGAGTAAAATGTACACATATCCCATTAATTATTTACAAATCATTCATGAGACAACTGATTTCTATAAACCCCTTATGGAAAAAAAATCTGCAGAATTTAATGGAAATAGATAACATCTGCAGTTTGTTTGTTTTTTAGACCACTCTATAGAATTCAATAGAAAGTTAAATCCCTGGCATAGTATTCTATAGGATTGTTTCAAAAAGGAAAAAATATGTCCTGTCTGGGAGGTCTAAAAGGTTAGGAATACTCACTATTGTGCCTTGTTGACCCCAGAATAAGTCACATAGGACTCAGGATGCTCATATCAGATAATGGTTTAGGCTGTATTTACACATCTGATTGAACCGGCTATATAATCTACCTCAGGCATACAGAGCTCAAAGTGAAAGTGAAAGTAAAAGAATACAGTCTGTGTCGATTGTAAGCTCCACAGGGCAGGGTTCTTGATTACTTAGATCTCAGTAAAGCAGAGATCCCACATGTATGGTGAAATAAGCAGTAAAACAAAAGAACGGCATCCTGTCTGTTCTCTTGAAAAATGGAAATCTCCTTTACTGGTTGCTAGGTTGAACCCTCAGCTACTGTTAGGGGACCATTACCTAACGTTATACAGAAATATCAAATTGGACAATTTAAAAGCATGTGCTTTGCTGGAAACCCATAATAACAATAGCCTTTTCATCCTTGTATGTGTTTGCTTTTTGTGAAGTGTGCAGAACACTTTTAGCATTTCTTGCAGATGGGCAGCATGTCTGAAATTTGGACTAAACTTCTTTAGGTGCCTAAATTTAGATACCCACATTTGAAAATTTAGGTACAGATTTAGGTGACTAACTTTAGATACCCACATTTGTAAATTTTGACCTTAAAATTGTTTTTACAAACACACAAAAGCTTAAATTGTACATAATTCCCAGGTTGTCTTCTGAGGAAATCTTTTTACTCACCATTGTCACATTGATTTTTTAAGCCCTACCCATATTAAAAAAAAAAAAGTCCTGAAATATATGGGAAGATTTGCAGACCTCTTTTGTATACGTCTCCATTTCTGAGAAATTTAGTATGGCTGCCTGAGAAGAAAATTAAAAGTGTTGATCCCTGGTCTATTTTTTAGTTTACCAGTAATTTTTTTTAAAAGATCCATGTGACTTACAATCCTTAATGCTTTTATTAATCATAGAATCATAGAATCTCAGGGTTGGAAGGGACCTCAGGAGGTCATCTAGTCCAACCCCCTGCTCAAAGCAGGACCAAACCCAACTAAATCATCCCAGCCAGGGCTTTGTCAAGCCTGACTTTAAAAACCTCTAAGGAAGGAGATTCCACTACCTCCCTAGGTAACCCATTCCAGTTCTTCACCACCTTACTAGTGAAAAAGTTTTTCCTAATATCCAACCTAAACCTCCCCCTCTGCAACTTGAGACCGTTGCTCCTTGTTCTGTCATATGGTACCACTGATGACAGTCTAGATCCATCCTCTTTGGAACCCCCTTTCAGGTAGTTGAAAGCAGCTATCAAATCCCCCCTCATTCTTCTCTTCTGCAGACTAAACAATCCCAGTTCCCTCAGCCTCTCCTCATAAGTCATGTGCTCCAGCCCCCTAATCATTTTTGTTGCCCTCCGCTGGACTCTCTCCAATTTATCCACATCCTTCTTGTAGTGTGGGGCCCAAAACTGGACACAGTACTCCAAATGAGGCCTCACCAGTGCTGAGTAGAGGGGAATGATCACATCCCTAATACCATCTGTAATTATATATTTATTAATACCAGCTGTAAAAATATAAGAACTGAGGATATTTATTCTACTGTGTCCTAGCCTACCTAGATATTAGAAGTTTAATCCTTACTATGAGCATCCCTCCTGTGAATATAATATAAATATAATTCCTTCACACAATTATATTTTTTTTCAAATGTAGAATTATTTTTCTTAAATGATTTGGGATAATTATTTCTCATATGACTTTCACTGGAAATGATGAAGGCCGGAGTGAAGAACAATAATGAATCTTATTGTGGGTTTATGATCAGAGCTTGCAAGTTGGAGAAAACAATTTTGCCATTTAACTTAAACCTGCCAGACCCACCAACATTTAAAAAAAAATAATAATAAGGGGTAGAGAGAGACTGAAATGCCCAGAGTGGGTAGGAGGACCTGAATGGAAAAAAGCAGGGTGAAGAAATGGAGTAAAGACAAACGGGAGGCTATTTACAAACAATTAAACTAGCATAGGGGTGTGTGCAAAAATCTGAAGAACATGTGAGATTGACCATCCTGCAGCTTTAAGCAGGGGGGTATTTGGCTGGCTGGCTGAATGAAGGGAACTGTACTTTATGGCTGGGGGGCAGGGAGAGAGATGAAAACTGCTGCAAAAGGGGTCAGCGTGGTCGCTGGTTCATCCCATAGGAATGCAGGGTTTAAAAGGGGCAGCCCTGTGCCTGAAGCCTCCCTTTTACACGGAGCAGGCTCAACCAGGACCCACCCTCCCTTCCCTTTATGTGGTAAAATACCAGGTTTGGTCAAGACCTGCTGTGGGCATTATGCTAGCGGGAAGGAATTTTTCTCTTACCACCATATTGGCTTGGGTGCAGTTGGGGTTTTTCTGCCTTCCCCACAGCGGGTTCAGGAACGGCTTTGTTCATGCATGGCATGAAGGGAGGTAGGCTATATGTCGCAACTCATTATTTAAGTGTGAGGCAGATGTCCAGTGCAGGTCCTCCATAGGAAAGGTATACAGTGACCAGATAAAAGGCTTGGAAAAGGACTTTAAAAGAGGTGTTTGTTAAAGGAATGAATGGGGGGTGGTTGGGGACTCCTATGATTGGTATGTCAGGGAGCCAACCCCACAATTCTTATAGCCCACCTTAACCCTCCTGTGAGGGAGGTGGATGGTAAGGTCCCAGCAATGGATTTTCTGGAGGGACCTGGATGGACAAAGCGGGGAGGTGATGGAAGCCCCCAGGTATGGTAAGGTCCTGACAATGGATTTGCTGTAGGGACTTGAATGGAAAAGAGTGGGAGCTGATTAAAGCCCCCTGGGTAATTATGAAATGAACATGGGATTACCTCCACTGTACACTTTGATCTGCCGGGTAGTCCCAGACATATAATAATAAAGTTGCGGCCTAATTAAACCCATGTCAAATGTGTCCTCTCCTTCTTTCAGTATAGCCAGACAATTATGATAACTGATGAAAAAGGCACAGTGATTCCCAAGAGAGGTGGGGAAGGGGTTCAGAGAACATGGAGGAAAGATTAAAGATGGGTAAAACTAGGGATGGGTTTGGGAGTTCAGTTCAAACCTCATCTGAACAATTCCAACTATTAGTGTGTATAAAATTGCACTGGAAATTTCTAAGTAGGCTTTTTGCAAGACTTACGGTTCTTCCTGATAATAGAAGACTGTCAATATTACAAAATCAGCCACTCTGATTATGTTTTTTTTAAATCCAGACTAAGCCAGAAACAAAGGGTAGGAATAAATGGTCAGTTTTCAGAGTGGAAAGAGGTAAATAGCAGGGTCCCCCAGGGGTCTGTTCTTGGACCAGTGCTGTACAACATATTCATAAATGATCTGGAAAAGGGGTAAACAGTGTGATGGGAAAGTTTGCAGATAATACAAAATTACTCAATATAGTTAAGTCCAAAGCAGACTGTGAAGAGTTACACAGAGATCTCACAAAACTGGGTGACTGGGCATCAAAATGGCAGATGAAATTCAATGCTTATAAGTAGAAAGTAATATACATTGGAAAACATAATCCTAACTATAACATACAAAATGATGGGGTATAACTTAGCTGTTACCACTCAAGAAAGAGATCTTGGCTTCATTCTGGATAATTCTCTGAAAACGTCTGCTCAATGTGCAGTGGCAGTTTAAAAAAGCTAACAGAATGCTAGGAACCCTTAGTAAAGCGATAGATAATAAGACAGAAAATATTATTATGCCACTATATAAATCCATAGTATGCCTACACCTTGAATACTTCCCGCAGTTCTGGTTGCCTCATATCAGAAAAGATAGATGCTTTTCAGAAACTCCCATGCCTGTTCTTCACACCTGGTCTCCCATTGGCCTCCACTGTAGAAGCTTTATATGAGGTTCTTGGAGGTCGAATGATAGTCAAAGGCAGCAATGTTCCTCCTGCCCCAAATAAACAGGCCTTTGCCATAGCACTGAGCTCTGATTTTTTTTTTTTACTTGTGGGGGGGTGAGTCAGTGGATTTTTCCATAGCTGGGCATTTTGGGATAGCTGGGCAGCAACCAGCAAGATAATATGTCTGCAGTTTATTTTCAGAGCATGGAAAGCATGTTCCATACTGGTTCTTGAACCAGATGCTTACGGAAAGACAATGAGGGTTGCGCCAATGAGCAGCAATAGTCTCATAACTATCAAAAGAAAATGCAGGAAATAATCATTTTTATACTGTAAAGATTATTATCAACACCAGAGAGGGAACTAGTATAACAATACTGAGCTGATAGTATGACAATTCTCCAATCATACCTTGGCTGTATTTTGACCATTTTCCAAAAAGAACATGTATGTTTGAAAAAAAACTTGGTGGATCAACAGTGTCACTTTAATTTTAAAAATTTAGTTTCAAACTTCTTATTGCAGCTGGGCAGAGCACATATATATTAATGTTAACCTGAAAAATCCTTTTAGCGCTGCATAATATATAAACACTTTAATCACATTGTAAAACTTCTAATCCCCATATAACACAAATCCTCTCTCTCTGTTATCATGATGGTGTGACTGTGCAATCACTGTAAAATGAATATAGGGAATCACCAAGCACTTTTACCCAACTGCTAATTCAATAACTATTTGGATTAAATGTATTGTGCTCTTTTCTTTCTAAAGGTTATTCATCTGGGGTTGGAAACAAAATATTCTCAGCAGATTGTTGCTAGGGGTACATTTTCAATGCTGAGCTATGAGTTTTAGCCACGTGATTCCAATTAAAGTCAACAGAATTCAAGAGTATGTACATCTTATGTTTAAAATATATGGGTTAATATGTACCATCACTGTTTTTAAAGCTCTCTGAGGGATCTTGCAGGAAGGTAGCATTAAAGGTTTCTAGCAGATACACACATGCCCCAACTCATTCCCTAGGAAAGTTTCTTTTGGCAGCCTGGAAAATTAAAAGCATTGCATAAGGCCCAATATGCAAGTTTCTGACATTCTGTAATCTCATAGTTTTTATTTATTCAATCATTGCATATTGGCAAAACTTAACCAGATTTTTTCTTAAAATATCTTCTGTATTCTAGAACTGAGAGAATTTTTTATTGTGTGTCACTTCCATTACAAGATTTACACATCTAGTAATTTCTGAGAGTACAATAATCACTTTCAGCCAAATCCTTGCCTGACAATGTGGTGTGTGGTTATAAGAGGCATACTACCCCATTATTGCCATGTTATGATAACTGCGGACCAAACCCAAATTATCCTTAGTATGGTTGATTCTAAAGCAGACAAAGAGCTGCTTAACTTATTGCAATGCTTGAGCTGCCAAAAAGTCTCTCTTGCCGTGTAGAGTGTGGATGAACAGTTCACTGGATTTATTTGGTATGTGCCTATGCAACCAGTGCGCTTTCTGTGTTGTGTCTGAATCAGTAATCATTTTGACTCAAACCTGCTCTTACTGAAGTCCAAACTGAAATCAGTGGCGCTACACTGATCCATATCAGCTGAAGATCTGGTCCATTAACTATACTAGTCATCTTAAGGAGCGGAAGAGGAGACCAGCTATAGACAGATAGTACAGATTTAGGACTGCAACTGGTCAGGAATTTTCTGATGAAACAGTTTCATCAGAAAATGCTGATTCATTGAAAGTTAAACATTTGGTAGAAATATACTGGGTTTCAATAACTTTTGTCAAACCAAAGGCAGGGCTCTGATGGAATCCTGGATGCTTGGTTTCCTAACAGGGACCAGGGGCTCTGACAGAGCCCCATCTTGAACCAGGGTTCCCATGATATCTGGGTCTGTCAGGCTCCCAGGGGCAGGGGCTGCAGGAATGGCCAACTTTCAGGCAGCCCAGGAAGCCAGCTGGCCTAAAAGCAGGGCTGACTCCAGGCAGCAGCCAAGCAAGCTCGTGCTTGGGGCGGCACGGCAGGTTTGGGGTTTTTTTTGGTTCCTCGATCTGGCCGCTCTGTAGAGGGTGGAGGAGGGGAACGCCCTGCAGCAAACTCGGCAGGGCAGCCTGCGTCCTTCCCTCCCAGCCGACCGGAGCGGCGCAGAGCCCTTCCGGCAGGCGGCACGGTGGTCGGGGCCGAGTGGCGAGCGCCCCGCTGAAGCCCTGGCCGCCCCCTTTCTCTCTCTTCCCCCCCCCCCGCTCCCTCTTCCTCCCCCCCACGAGACTGGACGCACACTCTGCAGCACAGGGAGTCCCCTGCACCCTGGCTCTGGCCGCCCTGTAGGGGTTTTTTGTTTTGTTTTTGCCCTGCTTTTCCGTCCGCACGGTTTTTTTTCCCGCCTCCCCTGCTTTGCCGCTCCGGCCATGCTGTGTTGTTGTTTTGTCCCCCCCCCCCCCCCCCTCCGCGCGCGCGTTTTGCTGCTCCACACACACAGACACACCTGCTTTTTTTTTTTTTTGCTTGGGGTGGCAAAAAAGCCAGAGCCCGCTCTGCCTGGAAGCTTTAGGGTCGTTGGTCCAGGGCAGTCCGCATGGTGTGGCTGCTGCCCAGCTGCATGCCTTGGAAGCCCTACCAGCTGTAAGTGAAATTGACATGATTTTTGTCAGTTTCATCCCTGATATTCAGTGCTGAGCAACAGTGAGACTGACAAAAATTATGTCAATTTCACACAGCCGCTCTGAACTCCTAGGGAACCTTTTTTCATTTTGCAGACATCATATGTCAATACTACAGAACTGATATTTTTTTGGAATCTCTAGTTCACAGGAAATTTGGAAAAAATGGTTTTGGTCCAAACTGGAACAAACTCACATATCTAAATATCAATATTTCCCACAAACTGGTTGTGACATTCTATACATTGGCTGAAGCCCTCGTAGCCTCTCATTTTCATATAATCGTGATCTTACATATAAGCATGCCCTGTAAGGTATCAGGGGAAAGGTTATGATCTGCCAAAAGTCATTTTTCCAGCCATAAATGTATATCATCAATGCATATGAAGTTATGTGAATGTGTTGTATGGTTGTCATCAAAATATGCTGTAAATTGGGGAATCAGCCAGATATTTTAGCTTCCCAGAGACAACAGCAAGGAGAGTAACCAGTGCCCAGGCAGGGTGTCAGCAGCCATTGTCCAGCATAGGCGCTACAATTCAGTGACTCACCTGCATGAGGCCACAGCAGGGGAATTGCTCAACTTTGCCTGGAGATTCAGCAATCCCCCCAGAAGTGCCTCGACTTGCATTCTCCAAGCACATGGGACTGAGGGTATAAAAGAGACCACAGGGGCCCCATGCTTGGCCCTTCTTCTGTGCCCACCTACGCTGCAATCAACCAAGACACTGAGAAGAAGACAACACTCCAAGAAAGGAGATTGGCCCTGCTTTAAGGAACAAACCTGTATATTAAGGACTGCAATATCCAGTGGGGTGAGAAAAACTACTTAATCTGGTTGCTGTCCAGTCTAATAGGGTTAAGAGTTCAGGCTGCATGCTTATATTTTATTTCTTTTGGTAATTAACTCTGACTTTTTGCCACTTAAAGTCTACCTTTTACAGTCAATAAATTTGTTTAATTGTTTATCTTTATCAGTGAGTTTGTATGAATTATGGGGCAAATCTGCTCAGGTTTGACAAAGGCTGGTGTATATCCCCTTTCCATTGCTGAAGTTGTGAACTAATTAATAAATGTGCACTGCCCATCTTGAGCAGTGCAAGGTGGTATATTCCTGGGGTACAGTGCTGGGAGCTGAGGGGATTGGCTCTGGTGCCTTTATATGATTCATGAGTGGCTCTGGGAGCATGCTGGGTGTGGGGCTCCACATGCTGTTGTGCTGAGTGATCACAGCGCCTGGAGGGGTTTGCTGCTGGTCACTAGCAAGGCATTGTGAGAGACAGCCCGGGCTGAAGGGAGTTATGGGGGCACAGCAGTCCCACAGTCCCAAGCTACACTTCTGGGGGATCCCGTCACACTGGTAATTCCAAGTTTTGGTCAACTCTAATTACTACAACTTGTTATTTTGAACCATATTTTATTATTTTGAACAAATGGGCTTGTTCTTGCTCCCACTGTAGTCAATAGAAATGCTGACCTTTCAGCTGGGGAAGGTTCAGATCCAAAATGCTTACAGAATTGTAATGAGCAAGAATGAGCAAGAATTTGCCAAAATTATTCAGTTAATAATATATAACCATAAATACATTAAAAAAGTGTTTAATGAACTATTCATCAACAGAAAAAGGCTACATTCAAATAGACTATTTGCTGCAAATTATTGTCTCAGTTTTAATTATAATTCAGTTAGGTGCTTACATGTATCTGTACACACTACCAAAATGTACACCAGATTCATTTCTCACCTTCCATTTCTCCAAGCAGATAGGTGAACCTTTGTTATAAAACAGTTATGCTTTCAGTTCTATTTTGCTCTTAGCTAGCATGAAACCATTCCATTAATGTTCTATGTGCTAGATAGATTCTGTAGAGAACGTCTGTTATTGATAAACTTTAGTAGTGTGAAAAGAAACTAAGAATGAGTGATGCACAGATGGAATGTTTCAAAAAGTTTCATCAAAGGACTGTGTGTGTGAATATCTCTGGTGTGGGCCACCAAAAAAAATCTATAGTAACAAGTGTAGCTAAAACAATAAGAACGGAAAAATAAAATGAGAGGTCAAAGAAGCTGGAATTGAACAATTCTTCTTAAAATGAGTTGGAATTACAAAAGAAAATTAGATTCTTCATGTCATGACCTTCAATTATAGAATAAAACTAAAGCATCTGCTATAATCCCTCACAAGAGAAGTTCCAGGACATTATAGCTGAAAGTGACTGCCTTAAATAGACCTCACATGAGGATGCATCGTGATCTTCCCCAAACAGTCAATGCACAAGAAAGTCTGTTACAGATATCTTAGTTCATACCAGACACTTCTTGGACCCAGTGGTCCACCTGTTGCCTTGTTGCTAGACATCAGACTAGATAAAATTTTAAAAAGCCCACAAATACACAGAGGTGTGTGTATTGAACCTGCTTAGCGTTACCATGAGCAGCTATGACAATGAGGACATTCACTCCGAGGGGGCAGATGGTATAACCTCATGGCAGGGAAGCTTTAAAATCTAGTTTGGGCTCCAAAGGAATTCCTCTGATGGAGGAATGACTTGTGAAATCTGGGTCAGTCACCCTATGGGCTGTGCCCCATAGGAGGTGCCATGCCCCCTCCCCAGGTGGCTTTTCTACAGCTGAGACCGTGCATCCTGGGTTCCATCATCTCAAAAATCTGCCCTGAAAAGTTCATTTAAAGAGTTGAATACCTCACAGCTCTAAAATCATCATTTCAGTTATGACATCAGTGTTTTTAGAAAACCACCTAAACAAGCTCCAAAATAGCTGCTACTAAACTGACTGCAGCTGAAATAAAGAGCTGATTCCAAGATGGAGAGGCTTTTTTGTATGCTGTACAGAGGAGACCGGTGTGGAGCTCATTACTGATGTCTTGGAAGAATGGAACCAGTGGCCAAATGTGACAGTTAGCTACATTGTCCCTCAAAGTATCTATTGCCAAGCTGCTATAGAACTGTCTGAAGATTAAAATGTCTCAGGTAGCTCCCATCATACCCAAAACCTTAATTACAAAGTGCTCAGAGCACATATTACACTACATGTGCTAGCTAAATCACTCCAAATAAGCAAATAAACTGCTGCAGAATGGAAAGAGAAAGTACATGAGATTCATTTTATGTGAAATTGCCTTTTGCCAGCATTGTATGTTGCAGGCCTCAGAAAAATGGATGACAGCCCAGTACCAGGCTTCCCAGCACTTCTCATTTCTAAGTAATAAATCTAGGGAGGGAATATAGTAATATGTTGAACTTATCTAAACCCCTCCATCCAAGCTTTTTAAAGAATTTAATTTCACATCACCCCTTAAAGAAAGTAAGTAGTATTATTCCCAGGTTACGGATGCAGAATATAAGGCAGAGTGACATAAACAGGCTCATTTTAAACGTGACAACATGAACAGGTTAGTCCCGTGTTTGTGTAATTATGCAGCTTGTGTACAATACTGTGATAATTGTGTGTGCAAATCAGGCACATGCACTTAATTATGAAATCAGATTTTAAGTGATTCCCCTTAGATCACACAGGAAAACTGGAAAAACAAAGGGACAGAACCCAGGCTTCCTAACTGTAAGGTCATGTCTACACTGGATCTGGAAGTGTAAAATCCAGCTCGAGGAGCCATACCCACACTAGCTCTGATTGAGCTTGCATACTAAGCACGGAGTGTAGCTGCAATGGTGTAAGTGGTGGGAGGGGTCTAGTATGAACCCAGCACGGAATGGAAATGCTTTCAGGAGCTCACCAGTGAATGGGAAACAACCAGCTACAACACTCCTAAAGTGGCGCAATGTGTCCTTCCCTCTGCAGATTCTGGCACCTGACTGCGCCCTCTGACATCACTGTTGTAGAGATGGACAAAAATTTTAGCCCAAACTTAATTTTTAAAAAATGCAGATTCGGCGACACCAAAACGTTCTGCAAATTCATGCTGGTTTTGCCAAATTGCTGGTGTAAAAAAACCCCCACAAACCACAAAATTCCAAAAGCACTGCAGTATTTCCCTTTGATGTACTCAAAATGAAATGTTTCATTTTTGAGGGTCAAA
Organism: Mauremys mutica; assembly: GCF_020497125.1. Taxonomy (NCBI): domain Eukaryota; kingdom Metazoa; phylum Chordata; order Testudines; family Geoemydidae; genus Mauremys; species Mauremys mutica. The sequence goes on along the minus strand of NC_059073.1, from coordinate 252,662,893 downwards.
ATGACTTTTCCTTTCCAAATTTTCTTCAGTTTTGTTTAAAAATGCACAAACCGCAAATGCAATGTGCAAACTCCAAATGCAATGTTTTACTTGGGGTGGAACAAAACGCTTTGTTTGACTCAGAAACTGAAGCTTTTTTTACTTTTTCTTTTGCTGAAAATATCAAACAAATCCATTTTCAGGTCACCCTGACCCTAAGTGCCTGGTTAGTTTTCGGAACTGCCAGCCGACCAAGAAATCTATAATTCACACAGCTCTAGTGGTGCCAGCCACTAGCAGTCCAGGCACTTCAGGGAGCACAAGAGCTGCTATTGTTCACGGAGCAGAAAGGCCCCATGTGCCCTGCCACCCTTGCATAAAATCTGCATTATTAACCAATCAGGATGCTTTTGCTATGTTATTAACCGATTAAGTTATCAACTTGCACTAAGTTATTAACTTATTTGCTGTGAGAATTTTATATATACATATATATAAAATTAAAATACAAAATTAATATATCTATATTAATTACACATACACACAAAATATTTCCCGTTATTCACACTCCTGTGGCTCTTTCGGGTAATGTTGATCACTAATTTGGCTCCTGAAACACTGAGTTCTGAATATTACTATTCAGAATAATTGTGGTGGCAGTTTAGCTTGCTTTTCCCTTCATTAGAGATGAGCCAACCCAAAATCTCAATCCAAGCATCCAATGCAACCTTGGAATGTCCAAAATCTGAAACTAGCTAAATTATTAGAGGGCACATGATTTATGAGGAGAGGCTGAGGGAACTGGGCTTATTTAGTCTGCAGAAGAGAAGAGTGAGGGGGAATTTGATAGCAGCCTTCAACTACCTGAAGCGGGGTTTCAAAGAGGATGGAGCTAGGCTGTTCTCAGTGGTGGCAGATGACAGACCAAGGAGCAATGGTCTCAAGTTGCAGTGGAGGAGGTCTAGGTTGGATATTAGGAAAAACTATTTCACTAGGAGGGTGGTGAAGCACTGGAATGGGTTACCTAGGGAGGTAGTGGAATCTCCATCCTTGGAGGGTTTTAAGGCCCTGCTTGACAAAGCCCTGGTGGGGATGATTTAGTTGAGGTTGGTCCTGCTTTGAGCAGGGGGTTGGACTAGATGACCTCCTGAGGTCTCTTCAAACCCTAATAGTCTATGATTCTATGTTGCTTCTTGAACCCAGCTCTGCAGTTACTACCCGGGATCCTTTTAACTACACAGGGTCTCTGACTTCTTAGCCTACGCCCACTGGAGCTTGTGCTTTTCTGCTGAACAACCTTCCACAGCTGACATTCTCCAGTGGCCTCTTTCATTCCCCAGTGCAGGTTGTCATGATAGAAAGATATACACATTTTTAGATCTATGTTTAAAAAATGTAAGACTATTGATTACTTTTGCATTGTGGCCCCAGATGCTGTCTCCAAAGTGTGGCACTGCTGCTGAAAACAGGAAATTGCAGATTAAAATTGTCTGGGAGTTTTATGTTTTTATGTTTTTCCATTCCACATTAGGCCAGGTTTTCAAACCAGGCATGCATGCATAAAGGTAATAATTGGAGATATACCAATCTCCTAGAACTGGAAGGGACCTTGAAAGGTCATCAAGTCCAGCCCCCTGCCTTCACTAGAAGGACCAATTTTTGCCCCAGCTCCCTAAGTGGCCCCCTCAAGGATTGAACTTATAACCCTGGGTTTAGCAGGCCAATGCTCAAACCACTGAGCTATCCCTCCCCAAAGGATTTGATTACACCTAATTTATGTACACTGCTAAGATGCAATGTGCATGCAGAAACCAGTTATTCACTAATACACATGGTCAGATGGGTGCATTACAGCCTTTGGCCCTGACCTGTGTGGATGGATGCTTGCATGAGTTCAGAACTTGCTGCAGGACCGGGGCCTAGGTGGTGCACATGTCATATGTGTCCACAGATATACACAAACATACAGCTTTTTATCAGATTAACAACAGACTAGCCAATACACGTGTGCTATAACAGAAATAGTATGTTTTATAGGTTGTCAGTGGAACAGAATGTTCAACCATTTCTTTTCTCTTTCATTTTCAGTCTCAAACACAGATTAATCATGCCCATCTGTATTATGACGAAGGGATTTAGCAGTGCTCCAGTAATCAGGTTCTAAATTATGTGTTCTTTGGCATTTGTGCTAAAGAGGATGATGCCTATGGAAAAAGGCACTTACTTAGTACTAATGCATGGGAAAATTATGAGGAGGACTTGCTATTCACTGGCATTAAATGAAATGTACTAGGCACTCTTGACTTAAGAGTTTTGATTTAAAGGGGGGAAAACAATCTTACTGACTTCTATAGGTGGTCATTCAAGATTCTTTCTATGGAGAAAAACTTCAAATGAAGCAACTTCTTAGGGCAGACTGAATGTTGTTACTTTGCTTCTGCAACAGAATGAAGAATTAAGTGACTGAATGCAGGATGCATGATATGTAAAACAGTAATGAACTTAGTGAATGTGTAGATTTCTGCCATTTTATGCAGAGCACATTGACAAAAGATAAATTTAAATTGGCTATTCCTGGTCCAGGTGTTAATAGTACAAAAATATTAAGCTTTTTCAGTCCTCTTTTACTACTGGTTACAGAATTGATTGCACACTGCAGAAGAGCAGAAAGAAACACAACAATAAAAACAAACTAAAGTTTTCTACTGTCTTACTGAATTTTTTCATGAGTATTTTTAAAAATCTTCAGATTTGAAATTAATAGGTAGAGAGAATATTTTAAAATAGCTTCTTTACGAAGGTTTCTTGTTATTTATTAACTGGCTAAAACTGTACCCCAAATATTTTCTTAGCTCCATTCCAACACTTTCTCATCTCTGGAGTTAACAACAACAGATTCAGAATGGCAGATGACTGCCAGTTGCAAGCTGCAGTCCCTCATGCAGCTCTATCAAAGATAGCTGTTGGACCTTGTCTACTGCTCCTATAGAAAAGCTCATATTCAGGAGACTGAAGGAAGACTTGATGAAGAATTGAGGAGGACAGTATCCTGATAGTAGTTATTTGAAGACTGGATGGAAAATCAGGGAAACAAAGACTAGAAAAAATTTGTGAGGACTCTCTGCAGATGAGAAATAGGACCAAGACTCCATGACCACTCAAAGCTGCCTTTAGGCTAGAAAAGTGCCATCAGTGTGTAGCGGTCCAAATTCTGTCTTAAATATTCAACTCTATTCTTTATTTCCTTTCCTTGCTCTGAGTGCACTTCTCCTCTACCTTCATATCCATCCTTCCCTTCCTCTGGTCTCTCCTACTCTACTTCTCCCCTTCATTTTGTTTTCTTCATCTCCCTCTCTTCCCCACCAAAATAGTAACCCTACCATGCAATACCTTAGGCTGAACTTCCTCAGGGATTTCAAAGGGAGTGTTCCTAGAACCACCCAACCTGGTGCTTCTGTTGAATTGCCACCTCACGCACACACTTTGCAATATCTCTGATTCTGCATTAGTCCATTCCAGGGGTTCTCAAACTTCATAGTACCACAACCCTCTTCTGACAACAAAAATTACTACATGACCCCAGGAGTAGGGATTGAAGCCTGAGCCCGCTTGAACCCGGCTGCTCCGGGGGGGAAAGGAGGCAAAGCCCAAGGGCTTAGCCCCAGGTGGGGGATGGGGGGGCTGTAACCTGAGCCACCCAGGGCTGAAGCCTGAGGGCTTTGGCTTTGGCCTGGGGCCCCAGCAAGTCTAATGCCAGCCCTGATGATGCCGTTAAATTTTTGGGATCCCAACCCACAGTTTGAAAACCACTGGTCTATTCCAATATCTCCCCCTGCCTCCCAGAAAATCTCACTGGTTGCAGTCTATAAACAGGATAATCCACTGAGGAGGGGGATAGAGGGTGAGTGGAAGAGATTGTTGCTAAGAAGAGAGAAAAAATAATAAGGAATATATCATTTTCCTGTCTGAAATGATAGGACACTGAAATAATCTGATTTAACTGCTAAAGAATTGCATTGAGATGTTCGGTGTCATGTCCTAGTGTGATGTACCTGGAGGATGGCCCCACATAACATGATTCAATGTGACATTTTTATTTAGGCTCATTGCTAGCATTTCAGACAGAGTACTGATATTTAAGTCTGAAGCATATGTGGTGCAGCAATACAAATGGCCAGGAAAGGAGTAGTTTATCACATCTAAGGTATTGCTGATGTGTGTCTCTTACCAGTTCAGATGGTCAGTTTTATCATTTTCCAGTTTTTAAGTGAATAGAACAAGCTGCATCCCTCTGTTCTCAAGGGAGCTGAAAGGGGGCTGAACCTCAGTTAGATCCCACAAAAGAAATTCTGCAGGAGTCAGCAAGAATTTCCCTTGTGGGGCTGCCATGGAGAACAGGCTCTGTGCTTGGCCAGCTCTGCAGGACAATGTGGAGGGAGGAAGAGTGCTATTGCCTGCTTTCAACCCACCTCCTCCCCCTTTTGGACACTTAGGGCCTGTGTGGAGCTAGGAGGGCAGGACGACTATGCTCCCTTTGGCTTCTGGCCAATTACTGCACAGAGGTGAAAAAGTGGAGATGCTCCTCCCCAACCCTGCACAGCTGAGTAGGGGATGGCCAGAGTCTGACGCACAGGAAGAGAAAGCCTTGGCCCCCTTTCCTGGGTAAAGGACGTAGAACTGATGCCACCTGAACTGTGAGAAGGGTTTAAGCCCTGTACCTTCACATCTAGGGCCGTGGAACACTGCCACTTGAGCTGAAGGACGGAGCTCAGTAGCAAATTAAAAACGTGGCTGGCCTGTGCTCTGTAGACTTCTGGGCTTGGACTGGAGCCAAGGCTCTAGGGCCAGCTGGGAGGTTTTCTTTGCTATGTAGACATACCCTAAGTCAACACTAGGAAAACTATACCAGTAAACCTTCCTAGTATAGATGCCACTTCTACTGCCAATAATCTGCTTTTGTTGATATAACTTAAATACATTGTTCATTTATTAAACTTTTTCAATCTTTTGTCTTATAACAAACCAAACAAATTTTGCATCACTGCATCAGTTTACACTCAATTCACTTATAAGGGTCAGCTTCCAATGCAGTAACTACCCACAGCTCCCATTAACTTCAATGGGAACTGCGAGTGTTGAGAAAATCAGTTGTTTTTTTTTAAAGGAAGGTTCTAATTCCAAGGCACAAGATAACCTTGAGAAAAGTGTACAGGCTTGCTAAGATGCCAAAATCCTAATTACTAAAATGGATGAACTTGAGTGGCTGGTATTAAATGAGGATACTGATATAATAGGCATTACAGAAACTTGGTAGAACAATGATAATCAATGGGACACGGTAATACCAGGATACAAAATACATAAGAATGACAGAGTAGGTTGTGCTGGCGGGGGAGTGGCACTGTATGTGAAAGAAAGCATAGAGTCAAATATACTAAAAATCATAAAAGAATCAAACTGTCCCGTAGAATCTCTGTGGATAGAAATTCCATGTTTGAGTAATAAGAGCATAGCAGTAGGAATACAGTAACAACCATCTGACCAGGATGGTGACATGCTTGTGAAATGCACAGGGAGATTGGAGAGGCTATAAAAATAGAAAACCCAATAATAGTGAGGGACCATTCCCATATTCAGAGCTGGATTTAGGGGCAGGCGACCCAGGTGACCACACTAGGTGCCAGTCCTGGCGGGCACTGGGCTCAGGGTGCTGCAAGGTATTCAAAGTTTAACAAATGAAGGGAGATGCAGAAGATGCTCCTCGCCTGGGGCATCATTTGGTCTAGGGCTGGCCTTACCCACATTGACTGGGTATATGTCACTTCAAGATGGGATGCAGCAATACAATTTCTAGACACTATTAATAACTGCTTCTTGGAGCAGCTAGTCCTGGAACCCACCGGGGAGAGGCAATTCTTAGTCCTAAGTGGATCACAGGATCTGGTCCAAGAGGTGGATATAGCTGAACGGCTCAGAAATAATGACCAAAATGTAATTAAATTTAACACCCTTATGGGGGGGGATACTAAAGACTCCCACAACAATAGAATTTAATTTCAAAATGGGGAGTAGCAGGTCAAGCACTCACCGCCATGGTACCTCCCACTAGTTACCTCGGGAATTAGCTCTTTCAGCCCTGGAGCGCCTCCTGCTGGGTGGTGTCCCTCCTGCCTCATGCTCTCGTGTCCCTCCTGGACCCCAGTGCCCCTTTCCCTTGGGGTGCTGCCCACAGTACTGCCCCCACACTCTGGGTCTCCCTTCACAGCAGAACCCCCTCCCGCTATGCCCACCTTACCTCAGTGGCTACTGCCAGTTGTCATCTAGCCCCCTTTTTCTGGGGCAAACTGCAGTCTATAATGGCCACTCATCATTGGCAAGCGCGTTGGACCTGCTGCCTTTCCCTGCAGCCCCAGTACCTCACCTTCCTATCAGGCGTCAGCCTGGGGGTATGTCTACACTACAGGATTATTCCGATTTTACAGAAACTGGTTTTTGGAAACAGATTTTTATAAAGTCGAGTGCACACGGCCACACTAAGCACATTAATTCGGCGGTGTGCGTCCATGTACCGAGGCTAGTGTCGATTTCCGGAGAGTTGCACTGTGGGTAGCTATCCCGTAGCTATCCCATAGTTCCCGCAGTCTCCCCCGCCAATTGGAATTCTGGGTTGAGATCACAATGTATGATGGGGCAAAAACAGTGTCACGGGTGATTCTGGGAAATGTCGTCAGTCAATCCTCCCTCCGTGAAAGCAACGGCAGATGATCGTTCCGCGCCTTTTTCCCTGGATTGCCCTGGCAGACGCCAGAGCCCGTTTAGCCTTTTTTTCACTGTCACCATATGTCTACTGAATGCTGCTGACAGACGCGGTACTGCAGTGCTACACAGCAGCATCCCCTTGTCTTTGCAAGTTAGCAGAGACGGTTACCAGTCATATTGTACCATCTGCTGCTGTCATGGGTGCTCCTGGGTGGCCTCGCTGAGGTCGGCCAGCGGCGCATGGACAAAAATGGGAATGACTCCCGGTCATACCCTTCTCTAAGCTTTGTCTAATGGAGAGTCAGTCTTGCCTAGAATATCAGACAAGCCTACTAAAGAACCAGAGAGGCAAACAGCCGCTCCGGGTCAGAGCACCAGACATCCCGCAGAAATGATGAGCTGCATGCCATTCTAGTGGGTGCCCCTGCAACAACCCCACCCGTTGCTTCCCTCCTCCCCCATCCCTCCTGGGCTACTATGGCAGTTATCCTCCCATTTGTGTGATGAAGTAATAAAGAATGCAGGAATAAGAAAAAACACTGACTTTATTGCCTCTGCAAGCAGAGATAAAAGGGAGGAGGCGGGGAAGGCAGCCTCCAGCTGCTATGATATTCCAAGCAGGACTGAATCTCCATTAGACAAAGCTTAAAGAAGGGAATGACCCAGGGAGTCATTCTCATTTTTGCCTAGGCGCCCCCGGCCGACCTCACCGAGGCCAGCCAGGAGCACTCATAGGATGATGATGACGGATACCAGCCCTATTGCACCGTCTGCCATCAGGAAGGGAAGGGCAGGACCACCCAGAGGATTCCAGGGGCCTGGGGTCTTCGGCAGCGGGGGGCCCTTCCGTTCCGGGACCCGCCGCCGAAGTGCCCCGAAGACCCGCGGCGGGGGCCCCCCCACCACCGAATTACCGCCAAAGCGGTACCCGCCGCCAAAGTGCAGCCCGGTCTTCGGTGGTAATTCGGCGGCGGGGGGCCCCCACCGCGGGTCTTCGGGGCACTTCGGCGGCGGGTCCCGGAATGGAAGGGCCCCCCACCGCCGAATTACCACCGAAGACCGAGCTGAACTTCGGCGGCGGGTCCCGCTTCGGCAGTAATTCGCCAGTGGGGGGTCCTTCCGCCCCGGAGCAGAAGGACCCCCCACCGGCGAAGACCGGGAGCGGAAGAAGATCCTGGGCCCGGCCCCGCAAGAGTTTTCCGGGCCCCCCAGTGCGAGTGAAGGACCCCGCTCCAGGGGCCCTGAAAAACTCTTGTGGGGGCCCCTGTGGGGCCCGGGGCCTGGGGCAAATTGCCCCTCTTGCCCCCCCCGGGCGGCCCTGGGGAAGGGTATGCTGCTGTGTAGCGCTGCAGCACCACGTCTGCCAGCAGCATCCAGTAGACATACGGTGACATTGAAAAAAGGCGAGAAACGATTTTTTCCCTTTTCTTTCACGGGGGGTGGGGGGATGACGACATATACCCTGAGCCCCCGCGACAATGTTTTTGACCCTTCAGGCTTTGGGAGCTCAGCCAAGAATGCAAATGGTTTTTGGAGAGTGCGGGAACTGTGGGATAGCTAGAGTCTTCAGTCCTCCCTCCCTCCCTCGCTCCGTGAGCATCCATTTGATTCTTTGGCTTTCTGTTACGCTTGTCTCAGCTCCTTCACGCAGCACTGTGTTGAGTCTCTATTGTGGCCTCTGTCTATCATAGCCTTGGAGATTTTTTCAAATGCTTTGGCATTTCGTCTTTTGGAACGGAGTTCTGATAGAATAGAGTATCTCCCATACGGTCCATGCTGGAACTCTTTTTTGATTCTGGGACTGCATGGTCACATGTGCTGATCGGCGCTGCACGCTGGGCAAACAAGAAATGAAATTCAAAAGTTTGCGGGGCTTTTCCTGTCTACCTGGCCAGTGCATCCAAGTTCAGATTGCTATCCAGAGCAGTCACAGTGGTGCACTGTGGGATAGCACCCGGAGGCCAATACCGTCGAATTGCGGCCACACTAACCCTAATCCAAAATGGCAATACCGATTTCAGTGCTACTCCTCTCGTCGAGGAGGAGTACAGATATCGGTAGTAAGAGCCCTTTATATCAATATAAAGGGCTTAGTTGTGTGGACAGGTGTAGGGTTAATGTGATTTAACACTGCTAAATTCGATATAAACTCGTAGTGTAGACCAGGCCTGGGAAGTCACCAGGCCTGAGCTGCCCAGCTCAGCCTGCCCCTTCCCCAGCACTGCTCTGTCCAAGGTACCCTTTGCTCCTTCAGGCAGCTAGGTCCATCTCTCTCCAAAGCTAGAGAGAGACTGACTGCCTTCTGGCCCTACAGCCCTTTTATAGAGCCCACCCTACCTCTGTTTGGCTGCCTCTCAACCTTTTCTGATTGGCTCCCAGCCCAAGGGCTTACTTTTAACCCCTTCTAAACTGGATTGGGGTGACCGCCCCACTACAGGGAAGCTACACAAAAATGAAGAAGCTAGTTAAATGGAAAGTAAAAGGAATGCCTGCAAGCTGCATGGAAACTATTTAAAAACACCACAACAGAGGGTCAAAGTAAATGTATACTTCAAATGTAAAAAACAGTCAGAGGACCCCAAAGAGGTCAGTTTTCACAATGGAAAGGAATAAGTAGTGGGGTCCCCCAAGGAGCTGTCCTGGGATCAGTGCTGTTCAACACATTCACAAGTTATCTGGAAAAGAGGGTAAACAATGAGGTGGCAAAGTCTGCAGATGATACAAAATTACTCATGATAGTTAAGTTCAAAACTGACTGAAAAGTTACAAAAGGCTGGCTCTTTGTAACTTCAAAAAACTGTGTGACTGAGCAACAAAACGGCAGATGAAATTCATTGTTGATAAATGCAAAGTAATGTACATCGGAAAAAATAACCCCAATTATACTTATAAAATGATGAGCTCTAAGTTAGCTGTTACTACTTAAGAAAGATCTTGGTGTCATCATGGATAGTTCCTTGAAAACATCTGCTCAATGTGCAGCAGCAGTCAAAAAGGGATATGTTAGGATCGATATTAAACCAAAAAATATTGTAATGCCACTATATAAATCCATGGTACACGCACACTTGGAATACTGTGTATGATCTGATCGCCCCATCTCAAAAAAGAAACATTAGAACTGGAAAAGGTACAGAGAAGGACAACAAAAATGATTAGGGAGATGGAACATCTTCCATATGAGAAGAGATTAAAAAGACTGGGAGTGTTCAGCTTAGAAAAGAGACAACTAAGGGGAGATATGATAGAGGTCTCTAAAATCATGAATAGTGTGGAGAAGGTGAATAGAGAAGAGTTATTTGCCCCTTCACATAACACAAGAACCAGGGGTCACCCAATGAAATTAATAGGCAGCAGGTCTAAGGAAGTACTTCTTCACACAACAAACATTCACCCTGTAGAGCTCAGTGCCAGGGGATGTTGCAAAGGCCAAAACTATAACTGAGTTCAAAAAAAGAATTAGCCACGTTCATGGAGGATAGGTCCATCAATGGCTTAGCCAAGATGGTCAGGGATGCAACTCAGTGTACTGGGTGTCCCTAAGCCTCTGTTTGCCAGAAGCTGGGAATGGGCAACAGGGGATGGATCACTTGATGATTACCTGTTCTGTTCATTCCCTCTGTAGCATCTGGCATTGGGCATGATCAGAAGACAGGATACTGGGCTAGATGGACCCAGTTTGGCCATTCATATGTTAAGCTTGCCCATTTTTACCTCTCGCTATAACTAGAAGTAACAGGTTTAAACTGAAGAGAAAAAACAATAAAACTGAGTGTTAAGAAATATGTTGTAACTGTGAGGTGTGTGGAATGTAGAATAATCTTCCAAGAAAGGCAGAAGAATGAACAATGCATTTCAGAACATACTGCAGAGATCATTTTTTTGCTTTGGCAGCAGCAGGAAAGACTGATGACCTAATACGTTTTTCCCAGATCTAATTTATAGGATTCTCAATGCTTCCTGTGGAAGGGTGGTGGGGCACTAAAAATAAAATAAAATAAAAAACATGACACATTTTTCACATCTTTTGTTTCCAAATCTTCTACATTTGGTGGCCTTTCTTGGCTGTGTCTGAGCAACTGTACCTGTTTCAGCTAATAGCTGAATGCAGCAAGTAACTGCAAAGCACCATTTGCATTCTCCCTCTTTGTAGTAGGTGGCCAAGAATTGTTCATTTCCCAGAGCATTTACAACTGGCTGCAGTGATTCTTCCAAATCTGGAGACTGAAACGTAAATGAGAAAGCTATAGGATAGGTACGTTGGGGAGCACAGTTGCCAATTTCATTTTCGTTGCCCTTCCTGACAGCAAAATTGTGTATTTAGACAGTAAATACAGAAGAGGAGACAAGATCAAGAAGTAGGGTGACCAGACAGCAAATGTTAAAAATCGGGATGGGGGTGGGGGGTAATAGGAGCCTATATAAGAAAAAGACCCAAAAATCGGGACTGTCCCTATAAAATCAGGACATCTGGTCACCCTATCAAGAAGAGAGGAAAAACTAGTGCTGTTTAAACACTGTGAAGTATTTAGTTACACTTTGACACACATTTTGTTTCACTGCAGCACAGTAAGATCAGTAACATCTCAGCAACTCAGCACAACATGAAGCCAAGCAAAATCTACTGTACTTTAACAACACAGTACCAATAAAAGCTTGCGATTTCAGTGCCTTGGGTTTTTTTCAACTGCAGCTTGGCACATTTCATGATCTGTGGAGGAGGTGAGTCTCCACCCTGGTCCTACCACCACACACACATTGGGTTACATGCCCAAAATTCTCCCTCCTCCCTTCCCCCATCCTTGAAATATTCTTTGTTTTAAGTTAAAACACAAAGGCCTGGTCTACACTAGGACTTTAATTCGAATTTAGCAGCGTTAATTCGAATTAACCGCGCACCCGTCCACACCATGAAGCCATTTAATTCGACATAGAGGGCTCTTTAGTTCAAATTCTGTTCTCCTCCCCGACGAGGGGAGTAGCGCTAAATTCGACATGGCTATGTCGAATTAGGCTAGGTGTGGATGCAAATCGAACTTAGTAGCTCCGGGAGCTATCCCACACTGCACCACTCTGTTGACACTCTGGACAGCAGTCCGAGCTTGGATGCTCTGACCAGCCACACAGGAAACGACCCGGGAAAATTTGAATTCCTTTTCTTGTCTGGGCACTTTGAATCTCATGTCCTGGTAGGACATCGGGGCGAGCTCAGCAGCACCGGCAACGATGCAGAGCTCTCCAGCAGAGGAGTCCAGGCAATCCCAGAATAGAAAGAGGTCCCCAGTCTTGGATCTGATCGGTGTGTGGGGCGATGAGTCTGTGCTTTCGGAGCTGCGCTCCAACAAACGGAATGCGAAGACCTGCGAGAAGGTCTCCAAAGCCATGACAGACAGAGGATACAGCCGGGATGCAATGCAGTGCCGCGTGAAAGTCAAGGAGCTGAGACAAGGCTACCATAAAATCAAAGTGGCAAACGGACGCTCCGGAGCCCAGCCCCAGACATGCCGCTTCTACGAGGCACTGCATGCCATTCTCGGTGGGTCTGCCACCACTGCCCCACCAGCGTGCGTGGACTCTGACGAAGGGATAGTGTCGACGGCCAGTTCCTCGTCGATGTTCGCAGATGGGGAAGATGAGGAAGGAAATGAGGAGGGGGAGGCAGTCGACAGCGCTTACAACGCTGATTTCCCCGACAGCCAGGATCTCTTCATCACCCTCACTGAGATCCCCTACCAACCCTCCGCAGCCGTTACCACGGACCCTGAATCAGGAGAAGGGTCAGTGGGTAAGTGCTTTAAACATGTTAACATTTATTTCTTAAAAGAACAGGAAAATAGACTAGGCGAACAGAAGGTCTATATACAGGGGAATGGAACAGGCATCTTCCGTGGAGATCTCCAGGAAGCTCTCCTGGAGGTAGTCGAAAAGCCTATGGAGGAGGTTCCTGGGGAGAGCTGGCTTATTGGGTGCTCCGAGGTAGCACACTTTTCCGCGCCACGCTCTCAGCTGGTACTCCGGGACCAGTGCCTTGATGAGCATCGCAGCATAGGGCCCTGGCTTGTGCTGGCTTTCATTCAGCATGCGCTCTCTCTCTCTCTGTGACACCCTCCTCAGGGTGATCTCGCGCGCAGACTCCTGCATGTAAGTAGAGTGATTTGTGTACTATTAGTATTGGTAGTGCTTCACTGTTCCTTAGAACAACAAGAAGCGTCACTTTAGAGCCACGTGCTGGAGGCTACAGAGTGGCAGCATACAGGGATCTTTTCCAAGGGAAAACCGCGAGGGGGTGGAACAGGGGCAGAGTTTATGCTTTCAGGATTGCCTGCAGCAAGAGGACAGAGCTGGACATTGACTTTTAAGCAGCCAAAAGCCTTTGGCTTACCATGCCTGGCTGCTCCACGGATTCAGCTTTCCTGCCCCGCTTGTCTGGTCTGCAGTGCAATACCCCAGGCAATGAAAGCGAATGCAGAGAAATCGAACTTTCCCTGAGTGAGTGCGCATGAGATAGGTGCCGTCCATGGTCTGGTTCACAGACAATGAGTAGACTATGTTTCATTTTTGAGAAAATGTATCTTTGTCAGCAATTCACTGCTGGGCTGCTCCAGAGCAGAGGCGGACCAGCAGAGCCAGTGGAGGGAGAACCTCACACAGCAGCAGCGCTCACACAGCGAACGGGAGGACAGATGACGTCAGGAGGACCAGCAGGCGACTCAAACGCTGTTTGGACTACTGAGGGAGGAAACGGACACGCTCAGGCACCTTGTCGATGTTCAGCAGGACTGCAGGCAGGAGGACAGAGCCCCCCTGCACTGTGTCTGCAACCGCCCTCCCCCGCCACACACTCCAATACCCACCTCACCCAGAATAACAAGAAGGAGGGGCACCAAGGGCTGTGAAAACTGTCACTGCACCACAGCGGACTGCTAAATTACCCAAAAGTTCACAGACCCTAGATTTTGAAAAGTTCTTACCTTTACTGTGTTGTCGAGTATTAAAAGTATTTTGCTGTTAATTACTGTTTCTGTCATGTTTGTTTGCTGAAGACTTTCTGTGAAGGGGGGAGAGAGGTTTGGTAATTGCATAGGACATTCACCATGAACAGGGTACAGACATGGGGGCAGGATCAACAGCAGCTTACTCACTGAGTGCAGTCACTAGGCACCCTGGTCAGTCTGTGAGGTGTTTTTAATGTTCTGTTCATAGGCAGCAAGTGCCCTGCTCCAGGTATACTTGGAGGTGGGTCTCTCCCCCGGCCCTGCCTGGATCGGGCCCTGGCCCACGCGGGTTTCCCCCTCCCGTCAATTCCCTGCCTGGAGCAGGTCCCAGCGCCCACCTGCCACCCCTCCCCCGGCGTGTCGTCTCCCCCCCTCCCCTCCGCGCTGCGTCACTACCTGACAGTAGAGCGGCTACTGGCAGAAATGCTGTCTGCTGCCCCAGGGTCCTAGCGCCTGCCATCCACAAATGGCAAGGCAGGTTGCCCTCACCATGCCCTTCTACCGTAGCCCTGAGCCTCTACAATGCCCCAAACCCTCAGCCCCAGCCACAGCACGCAACCCCCTATGCCTCCTCCCCCTTCCCACACACCCCTCACCCCTTCCTACGCCCCTACCCCAGCCCAGAGGCTGCACCCAAACTCCGTCCCAAAGCCTACACCCCTCACCCCTTCCTGCACACCCACCTGTAACCGTCCTCCCCCCAGAGACCGCTGTAGGAGCAGTAGCCTATCATTCCTAGAGTCTAGAAGCGGTCTCTACATCACTGCACACCCTACCCACCACAGTCCGCGTCCCTGTTTCAACCCTTTAACGCGAAATCATTATTAAAGAAAAGGTTTTTAAATAACAATGCTCCATTAACTTTATTTTTACACGTGTGTTGGAAGGGGGCAAACGGGGTGAACGGGGTATGTAACTGCAGAGGAGAGTCAACAGTAACTGGGTAAAGAAACAGGGGCAGGTTCAGCTTCTCTGTAAAGCAACTGGACAGTCATAGGTTACCCTGCTCTCTGAGGAACCTAGCTTTCAAAGCCTCCCGGATGCACAGCGCTTCCCGCTGGGCTCTTCTAATCGCACGGGTGTCTGGCTGAGCGTAATCAGCAGCCAGGCGATTTGCCTCAACCTCCCATCCCGCCATAAAGGTCTCCCCCTTGCTCTCACAGAGATTGTGGAGCACACAGCAAGCTGCAATAACAATGGGGATATTGGTTTCGCTGAGATCCGAGCGAGTCAGTAAGCTCCTCCATCTCCCCTTGAGACGTCCGAAAGCACACTCCACCACCATTCTGCACTTGCTCAGCCGGTAGTTGAAGAGCTCCTTGTCACTGTCCAGGGCGCCTGTATAGGGCTTCATGAGCCAGGGCATTAGCGGGTAGGCTGGGTCCCCGAGGATCACTGTAGGCATCTGCACATCCCCAACAGTTATTTTGTGGTCCGGGAAGAAACTACCTGCCTGGAGGCGTTTAAACAGACCAGAGTTCCTGAACACACGCGCGTCATGAACCTTGCCCGGCCACCCGACGTTGATGTTGGTAAAGCGTCCCCTGTGGTCCACCAGTGCTTGCAGCACCATTGAAAAGTAGCCCTTTCGGTTAATGTACTGGCTGGCCTGGTGGGCCGGTCCCAGGATAGGGATGTGAGTCCCATCTATAGCCTCACCGCAGTTTGGGAATCCCATCGCAGCAAAGCCAGCTATGATGACCTGGACGTTTCCCAGGGTCACTACCTTCAAGAGCAGGAGTTCAACGATTGCGTTGGCTACTTGAATCACAGCAACCCCCACGGTAGATTTGCCCACGCCAAAGTGGTTCGCTACTGACCGGTAGCTGTCTGGCGTGGCAAGTTTCCAGAGGGCTATGACCACTCGCTTCTGCACAGTCAGGGCTGCTCGCATCCAGGTGTCCTTGCGCTTCAGGGCAGGGGACAGCAAGTCACACAGTTCAAGGAAAGTGCCCTTACGCATCCTGAAGTTTCGCAGCCACTGTGATTCATCCCAGACCTGCAGCACTATGCGGTCCCACCAGTCCGTGCTTGTTTCCCGGGCCCAGAATCGCCATCCCATAGCATGAACATGACCCAGTGCCACCATGATCTCCACGGCGCGGCGTACCGTGCTTTCTGAGAGGTCTGTGCCAGTCTGAGACTTCATGTCCTCACCGCGCTGCCGTTGCCTCCTCGCCCGATTTCTCAGCATCTGACTGTTGAAGAGGTGTACGATAAGGTGCGAGGAGTTGACAACGGCCATAAGTGCAGCGATGATCGCAGCGGGCTCCATGATCGCAGTGGAGTGCTGTGGCGTCCGCGCTGTCACTTATAACAGGAAAAGTGCGCGAACTGATTTCCCGCCGGCGGGAGTGACAGTTGAATGGTGACAGTTACCAAGGACCACCCTCTACACAGTTTTCCCCCCAGCAGGCATTGGGGGCTATACCCAGAATTCCAATGGGCAGCGGGGAGTGTGGGGACTGTGGGATAGCTTCCCACAGTGCACCGCTTCCAAAGTCGACGCTGGCCCCGTGAATGTGGACTCACAAATTCGAATTAGTGTCCTTAGTGTGGATACACAAATTCGACTTCGTAAGGTCGATTCCACAAATTCGACTTAAGTTGATTCGAAATAGTCTTGTAGTGTAGACATACCCAAATATAAACATTAGTCAGAACTTTCTGCGGAGACAGTTTGGCAGACAGCTGCTTCTATTCCACCCCCCTGCAAAAGAGCAGCTAGACAATATTACGTACCAGACAAGGGGGCAGACTTTCTATTTGCGCCCCCGCCTCCCAACTCCCTAGCTGTCAAGGCAGTAAATCACCATAACAAACAGCCACAATTTGGGTTACACTCCATGACAAAGAACACAAAAGACTTGACTTGTTCAGACACAAAGTATATTCCTCCAGCGCCCTTCAGTTATGAACAGAAATCAACCATAAACCCAGTCCAACAACTAGACTTTATTGGGGCACACCTCAATGCCATAAAAGCCAAGGCATCATAACCCCTTACCAGCTTCACAAACCTCACGAACCTCATCTCAGAGGTACAAGTCAGTCCTCATGTTTGGACTCACACTGTTCTACAGTTACTAGGACATATGACAGCCATGACATTCGTAGTGCGACATACAAGACTACATATGCGATGCCTACATACACTAAGCACAGTATACAAACCAAGCAAAGACAACCTACACAAATGGCTCACAGTTCCACCAAATGTCCTGAACTCATTACAATGGTGGACAAGATCACAAAATGTCTGTATGGGTATTCCTTTCCAACAGGAACCCCCGACAACAGTGTTCACCACAGATGCCTTACTGATAGGCTGGGGTGCTCACATGTGTCAACACATGATACAGGGCAAATGGTCTCTGGGAGAGACTCAACTGCACATCAGTTTCCTAGAGCTGCACACAGTCCACAAAGCCTGCAGACATTTCCTACCTCATACGGAACAAACCCATTCGAATTATGACTGACAATATCGCCTGTATGTTCTACATCAACAGGCAAGGAGGAGCTTGGTCACATTCTCTATTCACAGAAGCCATGAGACTTTAGAACTGCATACAACACGACGTAAACATCTCAGCGTGTTACCTGCCAGGATGTCAGAATGCGACAGCAAACATGCTCAGCAGGTACTTCTCTCAGGATCACAAATGGGACAGGAATGGAGAGGTCCTGAGTTCAATCTTCAAACAGTGGGGCACTCGCACCATCAATCTTTTCACATCCCCGACGAATCGCAAATACGCGATGTTCTGCTCAAGAGCAGGACTGGGATGACGGTCATTAGGGGACACCTTCTTCATCAAATGGAAGGCACAACTCATGTATGCATTTCCACCAACACCAGTGATATCACACATGATACACAAGATACGAGCAGACATGGCCAAAGTTATCCTTAGAGTCCCAACATGGCCCAGATATGCATGGTATCCTTACCTGTTATGCCTGGCAATATGCGTCCTGCGTGCTCTCCCTCACCAGCTGGATCTGCTGTCTCAACACAACGGTCACTCTCTCCACCTGAACCTGGAGATACTCCACCTCAGGCGTGGTTCCTGAATGGTTCCACCACGTCGAAATAACCTGCTCGGAACAAGTTAAACACGTGTTATTAAACAGCAGGAAACTGACTACGAGAAATACCTACCTTCAAAACTGGAAGAGGTTCTCCGCCTGTTGACAAGGAAGACACTTGACGAGTGATTCAGCACCACTACCACTAATCTTAGAATACCTGTTGGAGCTTGAAAGCACTGGCTTAATGATAAACTCGATCAGAGTCCATTACTCACTGCACAAAGTGAGTAACCTTTCCTTACAAAATGGGAAATAACTGGCTGAAAAGGATCTGGAGGTTATAGTGGATAACAAATTGAATATGAATTAACAATCTGATGCAGTTGCAAAAAGGCTAATATCATTCTGGGATGTTTTAACAGGAGTGTCACAAGTAAGACAATAATTGTCCCACTCTCCTTGGCACTGGTGAGACATCAGCTAGAGCACTCTGTCCAGTTCTGGGTGCCACACTTCAGGAAAGATATGGACAAATTGGAGAGAGCCCACAGAGCAATACAAATGATAAAAGAAAGATTAAAAAAATTGGACATGTTTAGTCTTGATAAAAGAAGACTGAGAGGGGACCTGATACCAGCTTTCAAATATGTTAAGAGCTGTTAGAAAGGAAAGATCATGTATTTGTTCAAGGAATAGTACCATACCCTCACACTGTCCACCCTAAATGGCCCCAAAATATTTTGGGATGCTCAAACTAAGGATTTCTGGGACTCTATCTGCCCCCACATGAATGTGAACATCAGAAATTGGACTGACACTGACCCTTGAAGATCACCTGGAAGTGTCAAGCTAATTTAGAATACAGCCAGGAGGCAGCCAAGCAATGTGTGCCCTGCTAAGCAGTACCATATATACTCGTTCATAAGCCGAATCTTTTTAGTAAAAAAGGGAAGCACCAGAGAAGGGAGTCAGCTTATGAACAGGTATAGAGAGGGAGAGGTAGGACACAGCCCCTCCCTCCGACAGAGAGTGCAAGGAGAGGCAGCACAGCCAGCAGAGCCAGAAGGGAAGATGTGGGGCCAGAGTCTCTTCGCTTCTGGCCATGCTGCTCTCCCCCCAGCCTCCAAAGCAGCTGCAGCTCTGGGGCTGGCAGGCTGCAGCCATGCAGCTCGGCCCCGTCCCCCAGAGCAGGCTGTGGCTGTGCCGCCTGGCCCGCCGGAGCACTCTGCGGCTGTGCTGCCTGATCCAGCCCGCTGGAGCAGGCTGCAGCCACGCTGCCCAGCCTGCTGGAGCAGCTCCAGCCAGGCCAGAGATATCCTTCCCTGGCCCTCCCCAGATAAGGTGGGAAGGGATGGGATGGGGAGAGTGTTGGGGTCCCGGGCTAGGGGTGGGGTCATGTGGGGGGTGGTCACTGGGGTTACTCCCCTGACTCCCAGCTTCTCCCCCCGAAAAAATTTCCCCACCAGTTGCTGTCCCAGACCATCAGGGTAAGCTGCCGGCGCGCCGGGACACTTTGTTTACTTAGGTTTGCCTCTGTGCCTGCGGATGCTCGAGGTAAACAAACCATCTCGGCCCACCAGCATCTTATCCTGATGGCCTGGGATCCAAAGTTTGCTGACCCCTGAATTATAGGGTCGTCTTATGAAAGGATTATGAAAATTTTCCATTTTTACTTATCAGTCTTGGGGGGGTTGGTTTATAAACGAACCAGCTTATGATCGATTATATACAGTATGTTATAATATTCCACTGTATGCAGCACATGTTTTTTAGCTGCTTCTGAGATCTTTACAGCCCTACATAGTTTGGGTACCCAACAGATCATATTTCATTATGTTCTGTCCTGCCAGTTGTTGTAATCTAAAGCACTTCTGATAACAATCCCTACATATCAAAACTTTAGGAGGACTGTGTGCAGGGTCCTCAGCTGTGGAACTCATTTTCCTTTTTTTGGTTCAACTGAGCTTGAATTTGTTGTATGCAGGGTTGTTGTAGCCATGTTGGTCACAGGATATTAGACAAGGTGGGCGAAGTGATATCTTTTATTGGACCAATGTCTATTGGTGAGAGAGACAAGTTTTCGAGCTACACAGAGCTCTTCTTCAGACCAATAAAATATATTACCTCACCCACCTGGTCTCTTAAATGTGTTAACATTTGGAGCACAAAGTAATGACCCATCTATTTGTTCAGGGCTAGAGCCAGTTGGGAATTGTTTGACAAAATAGTTTTTTGTCAGAAAATACTGAGTTGTCACAATAGAGAGCATGTGCACCTCAGAATAACCCAGGCCCATTAATCAGCTCACTCATCTGATGGAGAGCAGGGACTTGAACTTTAGTTGCGTCCATGCCAGAGCAGTGCTTGAGCCATTGGGCTATTGGTCTCACTCTTGTGCTTGCTCTCTCTGTCAAAAGGACTTGGCTTCATCCTGGTGCAAACATGAAACCTTGAACATTTTCACAGGATGGGAAAACCCATTCCAGCCCACCCCAGCTCTACTCAAGACTTTTGTTGGAAGGATGCTGTGAAGGACTGTCTTGTTGGATAACACTGATACGGTTCTGTGGTTTTTTTACTGTCACACATTGACATTTTGGGGAACTGTTTGGATTCAGATAGTGTCCATGGACAAATAACATACTCAATGCTATGTATAAATTCATGTTAATTGTACACATTTTTGCAAATTAAATTTGGCCCTTGAGCACCTAGCATTTAGTAGCCATTGGGCTCATAAAGTTTTGCCATTGCTTCTTTATAGGTTTCTATGGCAAAGATATAAAACCACAATGGCAATACACTGTCAAGTGACCGCACTCAGTATAGGGACAGCACTCATTTGTCTTGATGGGCGTGTGCTAAAACAATTAAACCTCAGTTAGAAAGACAAGCTTTTTCAATTGCTCCTGGTATTGGTGCTCTGTCCTCTGTGCTGCTGGGATGCTGTCACACAGCATAATATCATTTTCCAACCCCCATTGCTACACAAGCAACAGTCAAACTACTGAAAACCACCAATGTCAGTTCTCACTGCATCTCTCTGGTTCTCCCAAAACAACCTGTTGGCCTATTGTAGTGCTATCAACAGTCAAACAACTTATAGTTGGTAATATCTTAGGCTGGAATTAAATGGGTAACACAGAAGGCATCTGACAGCAAATGGTGGAGAAAATTAAAATCTAGCAGCGACAGAGTCAGAAATGAACTAATGATATTGAGTCTCAAAGCACACAAACTATTTTGAATTCAACAACACTTTCTGTGGCACAACTAGGAATGATTACCCAGATTCTAGATCAGTGGTTCTCAACCTTTCCAGACTAATATATCCCTTTCAGGCGTCTGATTTGTCTTGAGTACCCCACTTAAAAACTACTTGCCTACAAAATCAGACATAAAAATACAAAAGTGTCACAGCCCACTATTACTGAAAAATTGCTTACTTTCTCATTTTTACCACATAATTATAAAATAAATCAATTGGAATATAAATGTTGTACTTACATTCAGTGTATAGTATATGGAGCAGTATAAACAAGTCATTGTCTGTATGAAATTTTAGTTTGTACTGACTTCGCTAGTGCTTTTTATGTAGCCTGTTGTAAAACTAGGCAAATATCTAGATGAGTTGATGTACCCCCTGGAAGACCTCTGCATACCCCCAGGGGTACACATACTGTAGCCTGATTTGGGGAGGGTTAGTAGGGACAGTGGAATTTATCCACTTAATTTAGTTTTATTTAATAATTAATTTTCTAATTAATTAATAATATTAATAATAATTAATAGATATTAATAATATGGAATGGCTCGCCAATATGTGTGATCAGAAGATAAAGTTCGTCTTGAATCAGGCTTCACAGAATTATACAAGGAGATTGGGGGTATATGACAGGAAATTACACTGAGACAAAATTAGTCAATCAAGACCTTTTATTTAAAATCAATAAAACAATAAGTAAATGTAAAATGTTAAAAGCAGTTTGAGATTACAAAGTTACAAAATATCACAGTTCTTTAACTATGAATCATGAATCTATGATAATACACAGTTCTAAATGCACTCTGTAGCAAATAGGGTGTTGTTCACACCTTTGATAGAGGAAGTTATAAAGAAACTGGTTATGAGTTAAACCCTTTTTAAAACTAGATGTTTTAAAGTAAAACAGAAATAAGAATTATTTCATACTTACAGCTGTGAAAAGAATTAATACTACGACTTAGGCCTGGTCTACACTAGGATTTTAATTCGAATTTAGCAGCGTTAATTCGAATTAACCGTGCACCCGTCCACACCAGGAAGCCATTTAATTCGACCTAGAGGGCTCTTTAGTTCGAATTCGGTACTCCACCCCGACGAGGGGAGTAGCGCTAAATTCGACATGGCTATGTCGAATTAGGCTAGGTGTGGATGCAAATCGAACTTAGTAGCTCCGGGAGCTATCCCACACTGTACCACTCTGTTGACGCTCTGGACAGCAGTCCAAGCTCAGATGTTCTGATCAGCCATACAGGAAAAGCACCGGGAAAATTTGAATTCCTTTTCCTGTCTGGCCAGTTTGAATCTCATTTCCTGTGTGGACGTCGTGGCGAGCTCAGCAGCACTGGCAGCGATGCAGAGCTCTCCAGCAGAGGAGTCCATGCAATCTCAGAGTAGAAAGAGGGCCCCAGCACGGACTGACCGGGAAGTCTTGGATCTGATCGCTGTGTGGGGCGATGAGTCTGTGCTTTCGGAGCTGCGCTCCAAAAAACGGAATGCAAAGACCTACGAGAAGGTCTCCAAAGCCATGGCACTCAGAGGATACAGCCAGGATGCAACGCAGTGCCGCTTGAAAATCAAGGACCTGAGACAAGGCTACCAAAAAATCAAAGTGGCAAACGGACGCTCCGGAGCCCAGCCCCAGACATGCCGCTTCTACGAGGCACTGCATGCCATTCTCGGTGGGTCTGCCACCACTGCCCCACCAGTGACCGTGGACTCTGAGGATGGGATAGTGTCGAGGGGCAGTTTCTCGGCGATGTTCGCCGATGGGGAAGATGAGGAAGGGTTTGTGGAGGACGAGGCAGGCGACAGCGGTTACAATACTGCTTTCCCCGACAGCCAGGATCTCTTCATCACCCTCACAGAGATCCCCTACCAACCCTCCCCGGCCGTTAACCCGGACTCTGAATCAGGGGAAGGATCAGTCGGTAAGTGCTATAAACATGTAAACATTTATTTTTTAACAAAACAGGAATGAAAACTATATAAAAAGAAGGTCAATGCATATAGGGATCGAACAGAAATCCTCTTGGGACAGTTCTACGAAGCTCTCGGAGAGGTACTCGAAAAGCCTCCGCAGGAGGTTCCTGGGGAGAGGTGCCTTGTTGGGTGCTCCATGGAAGCACACTCTTCCGCGCCAGGCCATCCTGAGGTATAATGGGAGCATTGCCTCGACCAGCATGGCAGCATAGGGCCCTGGTCTGTGCAGGGATTCACGCAGCATGCGCTCTCTGTTTCTCCTGGAGACCCGCCTCAGGGTGATCTCGCTCGGCGACTGCTGCATCTAATTAGGGGAATTACTTTAATGTTACTATTGTGAATGCTTGACTTTTCCTTTGCATAACAATGACCGTCGTTTAACAGCCACGTGTTGGAGGCTGCAGAGGAAAAGCATACAGGGATCTTTCCCGGGGACAGCCGCGAGGGGCTGGAACAGGGTCAGACTTTATGCTTTCCAGATTGCCTGCAGCAGGAGGGCACTGCTATCCATTAACTGTTAAGCAGCCTAAAGTTTACGGCTTACCAGGCCTGGCTGCTACACGGATTCTGCTGTCCTGCCCCGCTTGTCCGATCTCCAGTGCAAGACCCCAGGCAATGAAAGCGAATGCCGAAAATTCGAACTTGTCCTGAGAGCACATGAGATTAGGTGCCCTGTATGGTCTTGTTCACAGAAACTGAGTAGACTGTGTTCAGTGTTCGCAAACATGTATCTTTGGAAGGAAATCACTTCCTTTTTCCCATCACACAGCTGCGGCTCTTTCCCGAACTGCCCTGGCATCCCCCTCACAGAGGCTGGCGCAGATTAGGCAGCGAAAGAAAAAGACTCGGGACGAGATGTTCGCTGAACTGATGGCCTGCTCCAGAGCCGAGGCGGCCCAGCAGAGCCAGTGGAGGGAGACCCTCTCTCAGCAGCAGCGCTCACACAGTGAACGGGAGGACAGGTGGCAGCAGGAAGACCAGCAGGCGACTCAAACGCTGCTTGGACTAATGAGGGAGCAAACGGACACGCTCCGGCACCTTGTGGATGTTCTACAGGACCGCAGGCAGGAGCAGAGAGCCCCCCTGAACTGTATCTGCAACCGCCTTCCCCCGCCACAAAGTCCTGTCCCCCACTGACCCAAAATCACAAGAAGGAGGGGCGCTGGGGCCGTGAAAACTGTCACTCCACCCCAGCAGAGCGCTCATGTACCAAACAGCTCTCATTCCCTAAAGTATGAGAATTGCTTGCCTTCCTGGCTCACCCGATCCCAAATCCCAGTTTCATCCCCCAACTGTGTAGTTGAGTATTAAAAATAGTTTGCTGTTCATTACTGTTTCCGTCATGTTTCTTTGCAGAAGACTTTGTGTGAAGGGGGGGGGGGGTTGTTAATTGCATAGGACAGCCACCATTAACAGGGTACAGACATGGGGGCAGGATCAACAGCAGGTCACACACAGAGTGCAGTCACTAGGCACCCGGGTCACTCTGCGAGGTGTCTGCTGCCACAGGTCAGTCTGGGAGGTGTATGTTGCCCCAGGGTCCGAGCGCCTGGCATCCACAAATGGCAAGGCAGGCTGCCCTTACCATGCCCTTCCACCCTAGCCATGAACCTCTCCGATGCCCTGAGCCCCAGCCAGAGCCATCATCCCCCCACACCTACTCACCCTTCCCACACACCCCTCACCGCTTCCTGCAAACCCACCCCTTCCTGCACACCCTCCGGTAACCGTCCTCCCCCCAGAGACCGCTGTAGGAGCAGGAGCCTGTCAGTCCTCGAGTGTAGAAGCGGTCTGTACATCACTGCACACCGTACCCACCACAGTCTGCGTCCCTGTTGGAACCCTTGAACGAGAATTCGTTAGTAAAGAAAACTTTGTTAATTAAAAATGTTCCAATAACTTTATTTTTAAACGTCTGTTGGAAGGGGGGAAACCTGGTGAACGGAGTATGTAACCGCTGAAAAAAGTCAATAGTAACTGAAACAGGGGCAGGTTCAGCTTCTCTGTAAAGAGACTGGACAGTCATAGGTTACCCTGCTCTCTGAGGAACCTAGCTTTCAAAGCCTCCCGGATGCACAGCGCTTCCTGCTGGGCTCTTCTAATCGCATGGGTGTCTGGCTGAGCGTAATCAGCAGCCATGCGATTTGCCTCAACCTCCCATCCCGCCATAAAGGTCTCCCCCTTGCTCTCACAGAGATTGTGGAGCACACAGCAAGCTGCAATAACACTGAGATCCGAGCGAGTGAGTAAGCTCCTCCATCTCCCCTTGAGACGTCCGAAAGCACACTCCACCACCATTCTGCACTTGCTCAGCCGGTAGTTGAAGAGCTCCTTGTCGCTGTCCAGGGCGCCTGTATAGGGCTTCATGAGCCAGGGCATTAGCGGGTAGGCTGGGTCCCCGAGGATCACTGTAGGCATCTCCACATCCCCAACACTTACTTTGTGGTCCGGGAAGAAACTACCTTCCTGCAGGCGTCTAAACAGACCAGAGTTCCTGAACACACGTGCGTCATGAACCTTGCCCGGCCACCTGACGTTGATGTTGGTAAAACGTCCCCTATGGTCCACCAGTGCTTGCAGCACCATTGAAAAGTAGCCCTTTCGGTTAATATACTGGCTGGCCTGGTGGTCTGGTCCCAGGATAGGGATGTGAGTGCCATCTATAGCCCCACCGCAGTTTGGGAATCCCATCGCGGCGAAGCCATCTATGACAACCTGGACGTTTCCCAGGGTCGCCACCTTCGAGAGCAGTAGGTCAACGATTGCGTGGGCTATTTGCATCACAGCAACCCCCACGGTAGATTTGCCCACGCCAAAGTGGTTCGCTACTGACCGGTAGCTGTCTGGTGTTGCAAGTTTCCAGAGGGCTATGGTCACTCGCTTCTGCACAGTCAGGGCTGCTCGCATCCAGGTGTCCTGGCGCTTCAGGGCAGGGGCCAGCAAGTCACACAGTTCAAGGAAAGTGCCCTTACGCATCCTGAAGTTTCGCAGCCACTGTGATTCATCCCAGACCTGCAGCACTATGCGGTCCCACCAGTCCGTGCTTGTTTCCCGGGCCCAGAATCACCGTCCCATAGCATGAACGTGACCCATTGCCACCATGATCTCCGCGGCGTGGGATCCCGTGCTTTGTGAGAGGTCTGTGCCACTCTCACACTTCATGTCCTCACCACGCTGCCGGAGCCTCCTCGCCCGATTTCTCAGCAGCTGACTGTGGAAGAGGTGTTCGATAAGATGCGAGGAGTTGACAACGGCCATAAGTGCAGTGATGATCGCAGCGGGCTCCATGCTCGCAGTGCTGTGGCGTCCGCGCTGTCACTGACCAGAAAAGTGCGCGAACAGAGTTCCCGCCGGCGCTTTCAAGGAGAGAGGGCGGGAGTGACGGTTGAATGACGACAGTTACCCAAAACCACCCTCGACACATTTTTCCCCCAGAAGGCATTGGGGGCTCTACCCAGCATTCCAATGGGAAGCGGGGACTGCGGGAACTGTGGGATAGCTGCCCAGAATGCACCGCTTCCAATGTCAACGCTTGCCCCGTTAGTGTGGACTCACAAAGTCGAATTAGTGTCCTTAGTGTGGATACACAAATTCGAATTCATCAGGTCGAATCCACAAATTCGACCTAAGTTAAATCGAACTACTCTTGTAGTGTAGACATACCCTTAGTATTGACAGCTTTCGTAGGGGAGAGAGAGGCTTCAATGTAGGTTGAGACGATAAGGAAATAGATAGGTGTATCGCCTGTCTAATGGTGGATTGTCACCCTTTTTATACGGAGAAATCCTTCCTCCTATGCCCAAATTTGTCTTTCCCCGATGGAAAGGTGAGGGTACCTGTTTTCATAGGCTGACCTTTTGTGTGCGTATTAATGACAGATATGTACGTATCTGTGGTGTATGTGTTAGATTTGTGGGCAGAAATCCCCCACTCTTCACCCTATCTAGGTGAAAGGTTAGCAGACATTCAAAAGGTCCCTAGACATTTTGCGTAGGTTTGTATCCTATTATTACTTTTCTGAGTAAGGGTCTTAAAGGTTGCTTTCAGCGTCACAGAGGAAATTGGCCAGGATGTCTGGCCTAGAAGTTTCTAGGTATCTTGCATTACAGCTTATTGTAAATAATTCTGTTAAACTATGCCTACACACTTTTATCAAAAAGACATTTTATACAGACCAACAGATTAATCCTCAGGGCTACAATACCCTTGGTTGAGAACCACTGTTCTAGATGCTGCTGTCCAACTATGGAATACCAAATACCTGCAGGCCACAGATGACACCTCTATTCTCCCTGTAACACTGCTAGTAAGCTTCTTGATTGAAAAATGAGGGTGAGAGACATGTTCTTATCACAGTTTAAAAGCATTTATTCCTAATCATTAAGTGCTTTAGTCTGTTCCCCCTCCCTCCCCATGTGTATTTATGGCAAGTAACAGTAAATGCAAAGAATGAAAAGGACCAGATATTCAGGTGATATAAAGGGTGTATTATCATTATGGTCAGTGGAGCTATAATCGATGTATGTTACTTGAAAATTAGCCCCAAATCTTCTTAAATGCTAATTGGTAAGTAAGGTAATCATTCTGGATAATACCAAAGACCTAACTCTCACACACACAAATTGCTAGCTAAGCTATTATCTGCAGTGTCTTTGTTTTTTAGCAATCACCTTCCTCAGCTATGTTATATATTTAAATATATGCTTATTTCTAATTATGTTAATTTTCTTTACAAATGTAAGGAAAGTACATCCCATTCCCTTCTGTAAACTGGATGGAAATAGTGAGGGGAAAATAATCATTGATTTTTACAGGAGATACATGCTGTATTGAAGGTATTTAATAATATGAAAAACTGGCACAATATCAAGCACAAAAATAATCTCCCCTTAATCAATACAGTGACAAGCCAAATTTAATGGCAGTAGCCTTCGCAGAGCCTGTCCTCCAAATGAACAATTTTCTCTAGAGGCCTGATAGAGGTATGGGGTTTTTCAACATACATAATTGTTTTCCCAAAATAGAAACCTCCAGAGAAGGTTAGTTTTATCTATTGTACACATGGCTAAATTGGCTTATGTCACTTTCTTCTATAGATTGATGAAGTGTTGTTTAAATTCAGTCAGATTACCACCATAGCACGGTGCTAAACCATGCTTCTAAATAAATGTGAGAATTAGTAAGGACGTGCAATATGTATTGTGAATTAATGCCAATTAGGTAAACATTTTCCTCATGACTGATCTGCCAAGTTGAGTGATTTTTTTCTTGTTTTAAAAGCTCTACATGGACTGAGATTAGAAGACAGCCAGCCAAATAACCATTCGTAGGGAACAAAGAGGAAACCGTTAAAGATTTGCTACAACATGCAGTAAAATAGGAATTTATTAATTTTGAATAGTATATCTCAACTTTCCATACACCACAGGGAGATGGACAAGACACCAATAATTGGTTTAACTTGGCTGCAACTTTGTTAGTTTAAGACAAGTGGGAAATTCTTCCCCTATAACTTGTCCAGTACAAGTCATCCGTCCTTCCACCATCTGTATCACCTGGGAACCCTCAGCTCATCCCCCTCCAAGCCTTTAACCTGGATTCCATCACCCTCCTATTGTACCAGGTTATGGGGAGAAGGAGTCTTCTCACTGTCCCAAACATCAGGTAGCCCAACTCCGTTCAATGCCTTCTTTAGGAAATACCCTCCCCTAATCCTGCTTTTATTTCTGCTTGATCTGAATGCACAGGAGCCAATGGACTTTTGCTGAACCCTCTTATCCAATCAATTAGCTTAGGATCCCCTCCTGAAGCACAAGAAGAGACTGAGTGCTCATAAGGAAGGGAGAAAAAAAAGAGTGGGAAGCAATCTTTAAAGAGGCCTAAGGGTTTTCTTTACTCTGCTGGCCCAGACAAAGTCTCTCAGGCTGCAGGCTGGGGTGGGGTCAGGGTAGAGAGGGGCACTTTTTGTAATCCACTTAAAAATATTTTATATTCATATTGAATTTCTGGGAATCCAACGTCATTTGTCAATATTATAAAGTCACTAATTATCACTTCTATGGGCTTGGTACTGTTGAGATTTTACTTTAGTCAGTCCCACAAAAACATAAGCACGTCCATAACTTTATGCACTGTGACTAGCCCTGTGGAAGTCAGTGGTACTAAACCGTAGCCTGTCAGATGGAGCACATGTTTAGGTCTGGGCAGGATCAGGGCCTTAAATGGTATTTGAATTAAATGCTTTCTGCCATGAGAACACAATCCGGAAGAGTCCCTCAAAACATGACTTCCTCACCTTCTCTGGGAGACAATCTGAATTCTGGCAAGAAAATAATAGCTCCAGAACTACATTTTAGGCATAGCCTTGGCTTTGTTTAGTTATTTATTTGTTTATTTTTCAGATTAACTTTAATATCTTTTTAAAATTTCAAATACAGAACTTTAAAGGTGACCTGCAAAACCGATTTTTTTTAAAAATGTATTTGTGTCCTTTTTCCCCTTGTTTTGCTTCTTTATGATAAGTCGAGAAGGCCTGAGATGATTATTCCACAAAAAAACACAAACTATATTTTTGATCTTTTCTTAACTAAGAAATTCTAGGAATATCAAGTTTAGTTTTACCAATTTTGCTGGAGTGCCTCTTGAGAGTCTGATGGAAAAAACATTGGAAACTCTTCAAACTCAATTGAACGTCAAGGATGGTGAATATTTAGCAGCAATATCATTTCTCCAAACTGTTCTTTAGGTATTGGCATTGAAACAAACAAAACCAGTGTTTTAAAACAGTTGGAGTACAAATCCCTTCCCCTCTAAATAGCCCAGCAGGGCCGGCTCCAGGCTTTCTGCCACCCCAAGCGGCGAAAAAAAAAAAAGCTCAAACACGCCACTCCATTCTTCAGCGGCAGTTCAGCGGCGGGTCCTTCATTTCCTCTCTTCCTCTTCGGCAGCACTTTGGCGTCAGCTCAAAAAGGAAGAGAGGGACCTATGGACCCGCTGCCAAATTCCCGCCAAAGACCCGGACGTGCTGTCCCAATAGCAGACGGAGGGCCGCCCCTTTGTATTGGCCACCCCAAGCACCTGCTTCCTTAGCTGGTGCCTGGAGCCAGCCCTGTAGCCCAGTTTCATTTCCTTGACCTGAGATGTCAATGTTTCCATAGTTTTTCATTCAAAGGTAGCCAAGTACTGAATTCTTAAATAAAAAATGAAAGCAGTCTCTCCTTGATTTTTGGGGTTGGGGGGGGCGGGGCTGGAAAATCTTTCTCACGTTCTTTATGAACTATAGAGAAAGACAATATTCCAGTATTTTACTGAAATGCAACCCTTTGGATATTTTCCTTGGTTCTCATTTTCTTCTCATTACATTTTTTTATAATTATCAAAAGGTGTTGACAATACTGTTCAACATCAGGTTCAAGTGCTGCTAAATTTGAAGTGCAGGACCCAGGGCAGGCAGCAGAGTGCCAAAAATTCAGGAAAATATTTTAAATGAATTTCTTCACATAAGAAACCTACATAGGTGTAAGGTAGCATATGTTTTGCACAAGCACAGTGTACGGCTTGTTCTCCTGCAGAAGATGATTTGTATGGTGGGTGGGAGAACTTACTTCGTTTTTTTGTTAATGTAGCACTGTACTGTATCTACTGAAACTGGGCCTGTTGTGCTAAGGCCTGGTTCTGCATTCCTTAGTTGGGCAAAACTCGCCCTGAACTTAGTGCACTCAGAGATGTGTGCATCTAGCAGCCCTCATTAGAGTTCAGAATGGAAGAGAAATGATCAAACTTCACAACCCAAAGTAGGTGTGAATAGTTATAATGGCCCAACTGACAGGTGAAGGTCAAATGTTCAAGATACTTGACAAAATGACTCTTAAGAAACTTCCATTGAAATGAACAGGCTGTGTCACATATAGCGGGGAGGCCAAAGACATATTTACAGGCTTCTATGAAAGATTTCAATTTACTTCTGGATTTCCAACAGTGCTCATTATTTCCCTATGCTTTTCCTGTTTTCTCTTCCTTACACAGGAAATGTGCAAATACAGCATTATTAACTGTCAAATGATTGCTATAATGGATTTATATGTAGTTAGTGCTGGTCAGAAAATAGTTACTTTTCCTTGCATGGAAATTCCAACTTTTCAAAAAAGTATAGAAAACTGAAACATTTCAATTCAAAATGGCACTGCACTGTATCTTGGGATTTGTAGTTCAGGTGCCTCAAGCACCCATTCTCCCCTGTGGGCTGGGCTGTTTTGCCAGGCTACCTCTCATGATCAGGTATTTCATTTCCGTATTTCCCCTTTACTCTTATTACAAATCTAGGAAGGGCTCACACATTTCAGTAAGTCTTCTTTTTATTCTCTACATCAGACATTACTTTTTAATAAGATACAACTGCTATTAAGCCTGTTATCAGACTGTGTGGGGGAGAAACTCCAAATATATTACCTAAAAAAGACTCTGAAATTCATCATATAAATTATTTGACAGATATTAGTTGGCAGGCTCTAATCTTAAGTTACATTTGTAATGTCTCCCCTGGAGGCTACAAGCCACAACCTTGTGGATAAAAGATGATGTCACTTCTCAGCTTGGATACTGTAACTAGCATTGGCAAGCAGTCTGATATTCAGATTTGAGTGTCCTACTATTCAGCTCCCCAGATATTTGGAATTCACAGCTCCAGTCAACACCAAGTAGCCCCTTTTGTCCTTCCAGGGAATGATGGGGGGGGCTGAAGGAGCATTCAGAAACATTTGGGATCTTTCAAAAAGTTAAAATATATACTCAGAAAAGGAATATTTTATTCATGTTGCACATCTGTAATCACAGCCTGATATATTTTTTTAAATAAGAAGACCTGTAGTCAAACAAGGGTTTCTTACTGTTACCCTGCCATCCCCCTACCTCACCCACTTGTTTATTTCACCCATGTTTTTGGACTGTACACACAGGGATTGTCATTGACTAAGCGTACAGTGACTATTCTGTAAAAAAAATGGGGATAGTAATATTGCCTTTCCTCACAGGAGTGGCGTGTGAGTACAAATACATTAGAGATTGTGTGGCGCTCAGATACTATGGTGATGGGGGCTGTATAAAACTGACAGATCGATTAGCTAGATTAGGTAGCTGAAGTCTGCTCCTACACCATTGACAAGTCAGTGGGACTTGTCTGCTTCACTGACCTCAGTGTGTGCAGAATCAAGCCCCTAGAGTTTGGACCAGGTTGATCCAGCTACTACCACAATACTGGTAATAGTATTTCATATATAGTTAATATGCTGTTAATATGCTGTTTGCTCAGTGTGTTAGGTGTAGCTCCATGTTAATTTTGGGGAGCTAGCAATAGCCACTTGGAACTGCTAGCACACGCTTCAACTGCCTTCAGTGTGTTAGGTGTATTTGTGTTTAGTGGTGGAGGGATTTCTTGCAGCAACTTGGTGAAGTATGGCACAGAGTAGCTTGAGGAGCATGCCAGAGCTGTGACTGTGATATGAGGAATCTGTGGGTTGGTCTAACTCCCTCCTCCCATGGATGTGTTCAAAGAAAGGAGTGCATGT
Source organism: Mauremys mutica (assembly GCF_020497125.1). Lineage (NCBI taxonomy): Eukaryota > Metazoa > Chordata > Testudines > Geoemydidae > Mauremys > Mauremys mutica. Next base: position 252,630,317 of record NC_059073.1, on the reverse strand, counting down.
GTACCTGTAGGGAACCATTATGCACAGTTTCTGTAGTCAGTTCTCTAGGTTGAGGCAGCAGCAGTGCACAGGGGGTCTTCTTGGCCTGGAGATTGCCAACTGTGAGGTGGGAGATGAATGTTCTCAGTGCTTTTAATGATGAATAAGTGAAAGGATAGCATTATATAGAATCCTCTGAATGGGTTGCAAGAGGAGGTGAAAAGCTTGTACATTTCAGCAACTGTGACCTTGGCAGAGAAAAGTATATGTGTTAATGGGCCATATTGGGGCATTGCTGAAAGAAGGCAGAGTTAAGGTTATATGGGCAACCTTAACTGTGCATTTCCTTGCTTTCAGCAGTTTTGCTGAAATCAGCATTCTGCAAGAGGGCAACATTCCACTGGGCAACCTTAACTCTGAGTTAACAAAGGTTTTGAACTTTAATTTCCTAGTTTTTATATTAAAAATACCCCGGAAACATTACTGGTGTAATTTCATTGAGGTAGGGAAACTGAAGCACAGAAAGCTGAAATGATCTGATTAAGGTCATACACCAGGCCAGCACAGAGCCAGGAAGAAAGGTCGGGTCTTCTGAGTCCCAATCCAGTGTTCTCTCCATTGGGCCACATATATATTTCCAGATGTGCCCCCCTCCCCAATCCTGTGAACTATGGAGTAATGGGATCAGGGAGCTGGTCATACTTTTGAAATATTTGGAGTGTGGAGCTGCTGACAAGGTTGGTGAGAGAAATATTGCTGTCTCTCTCACCTTTTCCCTCCCCTACCACCCAGGTCCCTTTCTCCCCACATTTCCAGGTTCTCCTCCTCTTCCACCTACATTCCCCCACAAGAACTTGGAAAGGCAATAACATTCTAAATAATCTCCCTTGCTCTCTGACGCCATCTGCTAACAGGTACACATATTGCAGACAGTAGTTAGGTGAGACGAAAAGATGAACTTTTTCTGGAACACAGTTCACAGTTTGGGTCTCCCATAGGGTTAACAGGTGGCATGCGCTAGCTGGAGTGAAACTCAAGCAAAGGAAGCCATCTTGAGCTGGATTAGAGCTGTGGTTTGATCCCTAATTCAGGGGGTGGAGGCAGGAGGGGAGAAGGTGAAAACCTTGAACAAATATTGGGGTTTTGGGGGTGGCAGTCTTTCTTGGGAATCTCTGGTCAAGTGACCCCAGCATAACTAAACCTCCCCTGCATCCTCATGAGGCACACTACATTTCAAGAGAATCAGACTAAGCATGTTGCTCTCAGAGAACTTAGAAAGCTCAAAAGCTGGTCGCAGTCGTAACTATAGTGGAGCTCCCACTCCATATAATAAGGCAAGCGTTGTCAGGGGAAAAAAGATAGCTCAATTTAAAAATAACCATTGGATGGCTCCATAAAAGAGAGAAAGAAAAACCAAGAAGGAACACTGAGTAAAGCTGACTGAAACAAAAAGATACCTCCGTTTTTATCTAAGTCACACTCAGGTGACGGAGAAATACATACCCTGACATTACTCTTCTTGACTAATGAATGTAATCCTCTTCAGAGCACGGTAATGTTGAAACAAGAGGCAATGAAACCACTGAAGAAACCAATGGCCATTCAGGGCAGAGTACTGATGGAGCATGACTCAACTGAGCTGCCATCAAAACCAGCTGTCACCATTTTGTACTATTTTAACTGCCAGGTGCCTCTCACCTCAGATTAAAGGCTTTGAGTTTACTAGGGAGGTTTTCTCTGGGCCAGTAGAGGAAAGAGAACCCCTTTAAGGATTGCCCCCATGCTTCTTCCCACCTTCTCTGGGGTGCTCAGCTTCCTCGTGAGCTTTTAGGGGGGCATAGGATAAGAAAGGGGAGCTTCTTAGCTGAATGGCTGGTTTGAAAAATGTAATGGAAGCCCATTGAGCCCAAGGGGAGGGACCTTTCCTCTGCCAGTGAGCGCTATTCTGCACTGATGGGCTACAGCTGTTGCTTCTCTCTCTCCCTGCACCCAAGTCCATTCATGATTAGCATAGGAACTGCTTTGGGGCCTTTGCTGTGGCCAACATGTGACTTGTGTTTCTTAGGTCTGGGAAGGAACGCTTCACTTACTGTCAGACAGGCCCAGGCAGGATGGGTTTTTTCACCTTCCCCTCAGCAGCCCAGAGATCCAGTGAGCATGGTAGGTTATAAAGTGTTCATGCTGTTGCAGCTTGACTGGTGCCCAGTGCAACTGTAACTGGAAGCAGGATTAAGGGAGGCCCTTAAACAAGGTGGGGAATGGGGTTGAGACTACTACTATCTGGTGCAGTGGGAGGCCAACCCCTTTCCCCATATTCTCAATCGTCATAGGAGGAGTGGGCAGTGGGGGCAGGTGTTGTAGCTGATGGATGGAAGGATGAGCTGCCCTGGACAAGTTATTGTGGGATAGTTCCCAGATGTGTTACATTAATAAAGCTGCAGCTAGTTAAACCACATTCCTGATATCTAGTCTGTATCCATCAGATAAAAAATTGTTGAGTAGTGCCATACTACCCACAAGAGCAACACAAGACAGAAGCTGTAAAGTTGAGTTTGAAGACAATGTTATCGACAATAATAGTAACATATGGACAAATGAAGATGTCAAATTTACAAAAAAAAAATTTCTCTTGACAAATGCAGGGAAAAAATGAGCAAACTAGAAATCCTCCCTTACAAGTTGGGACGATTGAATTCCCACACAAAGAAATATCAGACAGTTTAGAAAAATCAACTTAGATCTAAGGCTCTCAATGCTGGGAGAGGACAGGGACTAACTAAGCACCATATTCAAAGAGAACCATGGGCCAGAAACCCTGGACTCAAAAGTTAAGACTTGGGGAACTTCTGTGTTGCATTACTCAGTTCAACACAGACAGGAAGCTGCCCTAAAGGGGCAGTCAAGATTAGAGAAACTGATGTAGTGAAATTCTTGGGTAGTGTAAAACTGGAGTAGTGGGCTCTATGCCCCCTGCTCCCCACTCCCTCAGTATGGGGCGGAGAGAGACAGAGGCTGGGGGCAGGGGCATGTGGTCTGAGAAAACAGTGTTCTTCCCGAATCTTAGGGTATGTCTACACTACGGGATTATTCCGATTTTACATAAACCGGTTTTTGGAAACAGATTTTATAAAGTCGAGTGGACGCGGCCACACTAAGCACATTAATTCGGTGGTGTGCGTCCATGTACCGAGGCTAGCGTCGATTTCCGGAGCATTGCACTGTGGGTAGCTATCCTGTAGCTATCCCATAGTTCCCGCAGTCTCCCCCGCCCATTGGAATTTTGGGTTGAGATCCCAATGCAAAAACAGTGTCACAAGTGATTCTGGGTAAATGTCGTCACTCAATCCTTCCTCTGTGAAAGCAACGGCAGACAATCATTTTGCGCCCTTTCTCCCTGGATTGCCCTGGCAGACGCCATAGCATGGCAACCATGGAGCCCGTTTTGCCTTGTCACTATCACCGTATGTGTACTGGATGCTGCTTACAGACGCGGTACTGCAGTGCTACACAGCAGCATGCATTTGCCTTTGCAAGGTAGCAGAGACGGTTACCATCCCTATTGCACTGTCTGCCATTGTAAATTGGCGATAAGATGATGGTTATCAGTCGTTTTGTACTGTCTGCTGCTGTCATGGGTGCTCCTGGCTGGCCTCACTGAGGTTGGCCGGAGGCGCATGGATAAAAATGGGAATGATTCCCCGGGTCATTCCCTTCTTTATGTTTTGTCTAAAAATAGAGTCAGTCCTGCCTAGAATATGGGGCAAGTGTACTAGAGAACCAGAGAGCACAGCTGCTCCATGTCAGAGCCCCAGAGATCCCACAGAAATGATGAGCTGCATTTCCGGAGAGTTGCACTGTGGGTAGCTATCCCATAGCTATCCCATAGTTCCCGCAGTCTCCCCCGCCAATTGGAATTCTGGGTTGAGATCACAATGTATGATGGGGCAAAAACAGTGTCACGGGTGATTCTGGGAAATGTCGTCAGTCAATCCTCCCTCCGTGAAAGCAACGGCAGATGATCGTTCCGCGCCTTTTTCCCTGGATTGCCCTGGCAGACGCCAGAGCCCGTTTAGCCTTTTTTTCACTGTCACCATATGTCTACTGAATGCTGCTGACAGACGCGGTACTGCAGTGCTACACAGCAGCATCCCCTTGTCTTTGCAAGTTAGCAGAGACGGTTACCAGTCATATTGTACCATCTGCTGCTGTCATGGGTGCTCCTGGGTGGCCTCGCTGAGGTCGGCCAGCGGCGCATGGACAAAAATGGGAATGACTCCCGGTCATACCCTTCTCTAAGCTTTGTCTAATGGAGAGTCAGTCTTGCCTAGAATATCAGACAAGCCTACTAAGGAACCAGAGAGGCAAACAGCCGCTCCGGGTCAGAGCACCAGACATCCCGCAGAAATGATGAGCTGCATGCCATTCTAGTGGGTGCCCCTGCAACAACCCCACCCGTTGCTTCCCTCCTCCCCCAACTCTCCTGAGCTACCGTGGCAGTGTCCCCCCATTTGTGTGATGAAGTAATAAAGAATGCAGGAATAAGAAACACAGACTTTTTAGTGAGATAAAATGTGGGGGAGGAAGCCTCCAGCTGCTATGATAGTCCAGGCAGGACATTAAAGGGTGGGGGGGGGGGGAGAGGAGCGCAGCCTCCTGTTGCTATGATAGTCCAGGCAGTCCAGAATCTTTTCTTTAGACATGAAACGGGGGGGGGGGGCTGATGGAGCTCAGCCTCCAGTTGCTATGATGAGGATGGTTACCAGCCGTTTTGTACCATCTGCCAGGAATGACCGGGAGTCATTCCCATTTTTACCCAGGTGCCCCCGGACGAACTCACTGAGGCCAGCCAGGAGCACTCACGGGCTGATGATGAAGACGGATATCAGTCATATTGCACCATCTACCACCGGGAAGGGGATGCTGGTGTTCAACGCTGCAGCACCCTGTCTACCAGCAGCATGCAGTAGACATAGGGTGACATTGAAAAAAGGCGAGAAACGATTTTTTTCCCTTTTCTTTCGGGGGGGGGAAGGGTGTAAATTGATGACATACACCCTGAAACACCCGGGAAAATGTTTTTGACCCTTCAGGCATTTGGAGCTCAGCCAAGAATGCAAATGCTTTTCGGAGACTGTGGGGACTGTGGGATAGCTGGAGTCCTCAGTACCCCCTCCCTCCCTCCATGAGCATCGATTTGATTCTTTGGCTTTCCGTTACGCTTGTCACACAGCACTGTGCTGTGGACTCTGTATCATAGCCTGGAGATTTTTTCAAATGCTTTGGCATTTCGTCTTCTGTAACGGAGCTCTGATAGAACAGATTTGTCTCCCCATACAGCGATCAGATCCGGTATCTCCCATATGGTCCATGTTGGAGCTCTTTTTGGATTTGGGACTGCATCGCCACCCGTGCTGATCAGAGCTCCACGCTGGGCAAACAGGAAATGAAATTCAAAAGTTTGCGGGGCTTTTCCTGTCTACCTGGCTAATGCATCCGAGTTCAGATTGCTTTCCAGAGCGTCACAATGGTGCACTGTGGGATACCGCCCGGAGGCCAATACCGTCGATTTGCGGCCACACTAACCCTAATCCGACATGGCAATACTGATTTCAGCGCTACTCCCCTCGTCAGGGAGGAGTACAGAAATCGGTTTAAAGAGCCCTTTATATCGATATAAAGGGCTTCGTTGTGTGGATGGGTGCAGGGTTAAATCAGTTTAATGCTGCTAAATTTGGTTTAAACGCGTAGTGTAGACCAGGCCTTAGTCTGCATAGCAACCCCTATGGACTGCCAGTATGTACTTTATAGTTCACAGAGCAGTTTATAGCCACCTTCTCTTCCCTTCTCCAAAACAGCAGAGGATTCAGCCCTATGAACAGATTACATTTCCTCCCTCTAAATTATTCAGATGAAGATAAAAAGTGCATGAAGGATTATATTAGTAGCACAAGATCAGATAGTTATAATCCATAATACAAAATAAAATAAAAACCCAAGATTGTTTTACAGGATTAAAAATATGTCAGCCAAGATTCAGATTTGAGAAAAGGTTTATGGTCAAATTATATACTTCAGAAAATAGGTCTGTGCCAGGGAAACTATAATAATGGATCTTTAACAATACAGACAAAAACACCCCTGCTATAATTGCAATTATCAGGAACTATAACAGGCTGAATCAAGAGAAGAACAAGGAATACAGATAATACAACTCCCGCTGTTTCAGCAAACAATTTTATAAGGTAGCAAAGCAATGGAATTAGACCAAAGGGAATGAGTTTCTGGAAGCTATTTGCAAACTATAAACTGGCAAAAGAACAGTGAATTCTAGTTACATTTTAAGTAGTGCTGTCAAGTGATTAAAAAAATTAATTGCGATTAATTGCAGAATTAAAAAATTAATCACGATTAATCACACTGTTAAACAACAATAGAATCCCATTTATTTAAATGTTTTTGGATGTTTTCTACATTTTCAGATATATTGATTTCAATTACAACACAGAATACAAAGTGTCCAGTGCTCACTTTATGTTTATTTTTTTCTTACAAGTATTTGCACTGTATAAAAATAAAAGAAATAATATTCACCTAATCCAAATACTGTAGTGCAATCTCTTTCTCATGAAAGTTGAACTTAGATCAAAGTTTATTTTTAACACAGAAACAAACCATGAATTCACTTTTTACAAACTACAAGTCTTACAGAGTAATTCAACAAGACACTTGTGCTTGTTTTGTACCAGCTAATTATTTTATGCTGGGTTGAATTGAAAAAAAACCCAAACCACTTAGCGGCAGGTCATTCTCCACAGATAATTTATTTTGTTGCTTTGTTTTTATTGCAACCATCGATGAGAATCCCAATTCACATAAGTATGATGTTGCGAATGGGATTAAAACTTTCAAAGCTTCAGTTACGAATTCAAAATAGTCATGTTTCTGTGCCATCCAAAATGTGCACACGTTATAGGGAAATGAACACTGAAGTGCTTTATCAGATGAAAGCTCGATCAGTTTACCTTGCAGACTTCCTGTAAATTCAGCAGATTTGACTACTCTTTTATTGAACAGATTAATGAGCCACCTCTTGCCAAGTTCTTTGTTGTCAGGAAGGAAATAAACCTGGAGCAGCTTTTTAAGGTTAAATATATGCTCAATCGCAATTTTTTGAATTGTTTAATGTCTACACTCTGCTCATTGGCAATACATTTCATGAATTTGCTTCTCAGAGGAAATGACGCAAAGTTTCCATTCTGAAGCTGAATAGACCAGGCTCCAAGCTTTCTTTCTAAAGGCTCTCACTTTGTCTCCCAACACAATTATGTTTGCGTCATCCTTGAAAACTCATATTCAACTCATTCAGATGACTGAAGACATCTGCTAAGTAAGCCAGCTGAAGAAGCCATGATGGATCGCTGAATGATATAGCAAAAGGAGACCCTTGATCCTGTAGGAACATAAGTACTTCAGCTCACAATTCAAAAAGTCTGCTGAACACTTTTCCCTGTGAGAGTCACCTCACTTCAGTGTGCAAGAGAAGACTTTTATGAAGTGCACCCATTTCATCACATAAAGCTGCAAAGAGATGAGCCAATAGAGGACAGCTTTTTATGAAATTCACAACTTTTACAAGTATGAGAGGGGTAGCCATGTTAGTCTGAATCTGTAAAATGCAACAAAGAGTCCTGTGGTATCTTATAGACTAACAGATGTATTGGAGCATAAGCTTTCATGGGTGAATACCCACTTCGTCAGACATGACACGAAAGCTTATGCTCCAATACATCTGTTAGTCTATAAGGTGCCACAGGACTCTTTGTTGCTTTTTACAACTTTTACAGACTCATCAAGTACCTGATGCAACTCAGAAGGCATTTCTTTTGCATCAAGTGTTTGCTGATATAAGAGGCAATGGGTCCAAATTGCATGCAGCATAATTGTTTTTAATCTTGCCACAAGTCCACTGTTCTTGCCAGTCATTGCTTTGGCACTATCACTGCATATAGCAATATATTTTTTCCAGTAAATTTCAAAATGTTTGGTAGCTTCAGCAAACATTAAATAGACATTCACCAGTTGTGTGGCTAACCAGCTTTACAGAAGAGCATGTTTTTCTTGACAGAAGCATCTGAATTATATCCAACAAAAGCTAAGAACTGTGCTGAGCTTGAAACACCTGTTGATTTATCAAACTGAAGAACTAGAAATTCACACCATTTAACTTTTCTTTCACTTGCTCATGAATGTCATTTCATTAATATGTCACAAAACTATATAATTTCATAAAGGAATAGCTTTAAGATTATTTGCCTCTTCATGGCCGAGCATGCTTGTGCCTAATGCCACAGGAAGTGTGAGATTCTCAGCTATTGTATGTGCCTGACATGTAACACGAGATCTGAAGCTTCAAGAGCATTCTTATCGACATTACTTGTATTCCATATCAGTGTCTTCTGGCTATTCAAACTGTTCAATTTTCTCTTAAAGAACTCAAGAGGCTTGTTCTTTGACTGTGGATGTTTAATTCCCAAGGTTTCATGCTTTAAGCACTTAGCACTTCACCACACACAACACAAAGAGGTTTATTTTTGATTGCTGTAAAACTGTACATTAAATAACTGCAATCGTAATTTTTGCACTTCACCTTCTACACTCCTTCATTCTGTGAGGTACTTGGCTGGGCTCCTTTTAAAAACGTATCCATTGCGCAAGAACGCCAGGCTGAAAAGTTTGCATGCAGTACTATTTGCTAGCTGTGAAGAACAACATCACTGTCTGGATGAAAATGGATGAACTATTTTGGCTGAAGTTTGGGGGGGTTGGAAATCAGCCTGAGACAGAAACCTGGCATGAAAAATTTCAAACCGAATGGTTAAAGTTTTTTGCAAAGTTGAGTTGCTTTTTTGTAATACAGTTAAAACACAAATTTGCAAGGACTACATACACTTACATAAACCTGCAACACATTCTATAACACCAAACAGATCAATTTTTCCAATTGTATTCACAGAAATATTTTTGTACTCCACAACACTATCAGAAAACAGGCAGGAAGCTGAGATATTTTAATATACCCAAGGACTAAATCCCTTGTGAAATATTTAATACACATTTCACAGTACATAATATCAAGACTGTGCATCCAATGCCCTATTTCAATATCAGAAGGGGAAAAAAGTCAAAGATTAAGATTGCCTGGTAGATGTTGGTCAGGTGCAGTAAGAATGAACGATGAAAAATTATATGGAAGCGTGTAATAGGACAAATCCTTAATTTCCAGACTTTCTAATGTTTGCTTATTTTATAGGTGTAAAATTTTTGTAAAAGACATGGAATGCTTTTTGGGGTATGCGAGGAGGGGTGAGGTGTGTGGAGGCATTCCCTAAACTTCACTGGAACATGCTGTCAACTTTTTGTAAGCAAAATGTGTTTGTCTCTTCCTTTATAGCCAGTTCACCGCTGGTCATCTGAAAACATGTTGTATTATTTTATTTTCAATATACACATCCAAATCCTTATGAGCGACAAAGGTTCTAAATAATCTAATCCTTACAGAATGTTTTCCACCACTTTTCAATTGGAAAAGTTTCCACCTATGGCTAAGCAGTGTGCTCTGCTTTTCAAATCGGTTTTCTATCTAACTGTACTTTACAGGTAAGGGTTTATTATTATATTAATTATTGTTATTATTATGAAAGTAAAAGAATTAAATATGCTAGCAACAGCATCTCTCATTCTGAATGGTTCTTTTTCAGCTGGATTAATTATGTCACATACAAAGCCATTTGCAGCATTGGTGTGGAGCTCTATATAGCTCAAAAGCTTGTCTCTTTCGCCAGTAGAAGTTAGTCCAATGAAAGATGTTATCTTGCCCACCTTGTTTCTCATGTATAAAGCCAGAAGTAGATCTGTCAATTGCACTGTGCATTTTGATGATGTATAGCAGGGTTTCTCAAACAGGGGTAGCTGCTTGTGTAGGGAAAGCCCCTGGAGGGCTGGGCCGGTGTGTTTACCTGCCCCGTCTGCAGGTCCAGCCACTCACGGCTCCCACTCGCCGTGGATCGCTGCTCCAGGCCAATGGAAGCTGCTAGAAGTGGCGGCCAGTAAGTACCTCGGCCCGCGCCACTTCCAGCATCCGACGAAGTGGGTATTCACCGAGGAAAGCTCATGCTCCAATATGTCTGTTAGTCTATAAGGTGCCACAGGACTCTTTGCTGCTTTTACCCTATTACAGATATTTCACTTGATTTCCAACTTTCTTGAACCTCTGTTGAATGCAGGGACTTCTCCATGGTTTTAGTCCTAATGTTATAATTTCTTTCTTTTAAATACACTAAACAATTCAGGATAAATCCTCTGCCTCACTGAGTTTAAAACTGATGGGATAAAGGATTAGACAAAGCAGCCACTAGCAGTCACCAATTCATTGTTTCCTCCACCAACCCCCACATGTATAAGAATAGTTACTGTAAGTTTCAAGAGCTCAGTCACACTTGGGTAATCTGAAACTATTTCAGTTTTTTTAAGAAATAAATTAAAGTTGGCAAAGCCGTGGGAAATAGTAATGTTGAGTGCTACATATGTTTGTTGGCTACCTAGATACATGGATCTGCTGTGCTGAACATCCAATTACCCCAGTCTTGACTGTTTTAATTTAATCCTTCAGCTATTTTCCATTCTCTGTAACATTACTTCCCATTTTATAACAATTTAAGCTCCTCTTTCACAGATCTCTTGTGATTGACAAACTCGAATGTTCCAGGTAGTGCTTTAGCAGAATCATTTTTGTGCATTTTGTTTCAAATATTACAGCCCAGTATTTCCCTGGGCATTGGTGCATGGAGAGGAGACCGCAGATCTACTCTTGGGAGCTGTAGAATGTGGCAGGGGAGGGGCATTTTGGAGAAGCGATGGCTCCACAGCTTTGGCATGATCAGGAGAAAGCAATGTGGGGGCAGGGAGGAGGTAGGACTGGGGCTAGCATTTCTCTGCCTGATTCCCAGCTATACACACACACACACACACACACACACACACACACACACACACACACACACACACACGGAGCAGCAGAATAAATTATTGCACACAATTCTGTTTGCCCCTCCATACTGTGGCATCCCTGAGGCTTCTTCCCTTTCAACTGGGAAAAATATACCATCAGTGGTGGCAAAGAGATGCCCCATATTTATTTTTTCTGTCTCACTCATTTTCCCTTTCTCCCCACTAGAACCTTAGAAATCACTTCTGAATATACAGTAGGTGCTCGATCCTGCACACTTGTGTACGTGAACAACTTGGTTCAGGTGAATAGTCCCACTAAGATCACTGGCACTATTGATGTGGGTCTGCGTGAGTGTTTGCCGGATTGGGTCTGCCGTTAAAATAATATTTTTTTTATTTTGGGTTTGAACTGCAACCTTCTTTAGATTAGTTTTTTCCCCCAGTGTCCAAGATTATTCTCAAAAGAGGAAAGCAATTACAAAGCAAAGCAACAACTAGAATCTTAATTTAGACTTGACTCTGCCTCCTGTTTCTCATGGTCTAAATGCTCTTCTGCTTTAGCTCTCAATCCTCTCATAGTCCATAATATACATCATTAGAGAACAGATATACACAGCAGTAGAAGAAACAAGATGTTATTCACTGATGTCATATCAATAAGTGCCTGTCTCGTTGGAACATTTCTTCTGTAAATAAGCTCCCCTATAGTAAAAGAAATGTACTTGTGCATGTCCCAACCAGGTAAGACCTCATCATAATGGGAAAGATTCACTACTGCTCTGAGGAAATGCAATCTTTGTATAATTTCTTATACGAGTCCCTATGTTTTTTTGTGGATACACTTTCCTTTTTGGTATCATTGGGAAAACTGCAAAGATCAAGTGTAATAAGTGCAGCTGGTTGGAAATTTTCCTGGAAAATGCTGATTTTATGTTTTGTTGAGCCTTTCTGTTGCACAAGCTTCCACACAATATTATTTCTTGGGGACTGTTTGTTTCAATTTGCCAACCCTACAGCTAGTTCTTGGAAAAGTATATCCAAGAAGCTTTGTTTTATTTTATTTATTTATTGCAAAATTATATTATGAAATAGTAGAAAATGAGGTCTCATTAGATCATGCATTTCATATAATAAATCTAAAGGGGTCTGGAGTTAATAGACACTGTTAAACCCAACTTTACTAGGATAAAAAGGGGGTGGGGCATCTTTTTCACATAATAGGCAACTGCAGTAACAACTCCTATCCTCATCAAAACAATAATGCCTTTAGAATTATAGATACAAAAATAGAAACTTCATTGAGCGTCTTTTGGAAATTTAGCCCTTTAATTTATGACAGCACAAAATTTCCAAAGTCCCACATTCAGGAAAGAGTTTTATGAAATGTCTAGAAAACAGAAATCTCAATATGCTTTATTGGTAGCTGAGAATTAGTTCTTCTGCGTAATGCCAGAGCAGTTGGTCCAGGAGTAAACTGGTGTAGCTCCATTAACTAATTTACATCAGACAAGGAGCTGGCCTATCTTCAAAGTCTGTTCTCACCAAAGGCCTCCACATTTTAGAAACTGATGTGAAACAAATGTAAAAAAAAGTTGCATTTTATGCCACAATGTTATCTGAATGCAGGGGATCTAGAGACAATTACCTTTATAACAGCAAGAGATTACCTACAATGCAAGTACTCTCAAGGAGACTGGATCTGCGCTTTGCTCATCTGAATACTGCCATGCATACAATCAAGATGCTTTTGACCATCTTGTATTTTCATAAAAACACAGCATTTTGGTAAATGCAAATGAAATCTACTGGAGTGGACTACGTGATGGATGAAATATGAAATCAGACTAAGAATGAATGCGTAACTCAATAGCTACATGTCACATTGCCAGGGAGTAGCATATAAAGTCCATTAGTACCACAGAAATGAAGGACAGGAGACTCTCCATGGCATCATTTCCCCTCCAAAACAGATTGAAATGTACAGTTTCTCTTTAAAAGAGTCCTTCTGCATGGTGGAAGCCCAGCTAAAGGGAACGGAGATGAATGAGTGAATACAGGTGTCCTCAGGGAGCTGTAACGTCACTGTATCCAAGTGAGCCAGGGCAGACCCTTCCAAATGATGGCTCCTCCTCCCTTACAGTGATCATTTGAGGCCATAGTCTCAGAAAAATCATCAAGAGGGAAATCTCATGATGGGATCAGTTAGGAATGCCACAAGTTGAAACACATGGAGTTTTAAACCCCCTCTATGTGTATTTCCTCCCCCCAAGGATATTTGATCTGCACCCAGATTTTGCTCAGTCTAAACTACTTGAAGCCACGGATGATCCTGGTGATCTGTCAGGGCCACAAGAGAAGGAAAATCGAACCTATGTGCTATCTTGTGCCAGGCAATACAAGGATGTGGTCCCCAAATGGTGATGCACGTCGTCTTCTTCAGCATTTGGAAATCATTGCCAGCACCATGAGAGGATGCCAGGTGGGATTTCTGGAAAATGTATGATTTGTTGGTCATTAACTAAACCTCAATCATTCCACAGAGAGGGGATATTGAAGGAGAGAGCAAAGAGGAGGAGAGAGGGATGGGACCTGAGTGATGACACCAGGGACTTGCTAGGAGGCAGGGGAAGAGATGATAGGTAACATTTTGCCATGCCATATATTTTAAAAATAATGATTGTAGAATATTTGTATAGAATATTTTTTATAGTTTGATTTGATAATTTATATAAGATGAAAGGTGAAATACGTTCCCTACTAACATCAGGGTGATTTCATGCAATGTATCAACTGAAACAGCATTTTATGTACTTTAATATCATGTTACATCAAACCTATTAATAAAAATTAGTTTGTCAGCTCCCTCATAACATACTAAGATAGCTCAATTAACCAGCTACTGCTTTCCCTAAATTACTTTTGCAAATTGAAATACAGTAAACACTTGTAGCTGGAAAATCCTTTTGTTACTGCTCACTGGGTGACTGCAAATACAAAAGGTAGCACATGTCACAACATCTCATGCTGAAATCCCAGCAGCCAATCTACTGCCCACACTGCTGAGACTAGAATAGTACAGCTGGATTAATATCATCAAGTACTGCAGCTGCCTCCGAGAAGTCTGAGCCTCCCAAGGAATCTGAGCATAAATTCTCATTAAGAAAGAGAAGAAAAATAAGTCTAGCCCAACGAAAGGTTGGAGAGAAATTTGACCTCAGTGCTACTAGAGGAATTTTAAATAGCAAAGAAAAATGTTTTGTGCTATGTTTTACACACACAAAGAGCACTCATATGCTTCCAGTCTAAATGACTTATTTTAGGTTAAGGAAGAACATCAAAATAAGAATGAACATAAGTGAAATCTCCATGAGGGACTATAGTGTGTGTGTCTCCCCTGTAATGGGCTTTAGCTGAACAGAACACAAAGTGATAACTACCTCAGTATGCCTAGAAATTAAGGGTATGTCTACATAGCAATTGGGAAATGTGATTGCAGCACATGTAGATATACCTAGCTAGTAATACCTAGCTCAAACAGCAGTGAAACCATGGCACCATGGGCTAGCTGTCTGAGTACTTACTCAGGGGCCTGGGCAGGGTTGTATTCAGGCAGCTAGCCATGACACCATCCATGCCAGGATAGCTTCACCACTATTGTTATTTGAACAAGCCATGTCAAAGTTAGGATATGTCTACACTGCAGAGTTTTGTGGCCAAAAGTTATGCCACTGTGCTTTAATTAAACCACTGTTTCATGTCCACACTATGCTCCTTGTGTCGGCACAGCACACCCACACTCACAGCTCTTGCAGCGACGCAGAGTTCAAAACAGTGCTATCTGACTGTGCAACTGGCAGCAGGATGCTTTGGGAAGGGTTTGAGGTGCACGTTTCTCAATCCCATTGTGCCCTGGGCATCCTACTAGATTGCCAGCCACTTTTCAACTGAAGTGTGTGGGGGGGAAGGAAGGGGAGTGTGTGACAGGGAGTGTGTTGCGGGGGAGTGTGAGATAGAATGGGGGGGTGTATGTGAGAGAGATAGAGTGTGTGTTGGGGGAGAATGAGTGTGTTAGCATGCTGTCTCTAAGTTCAGATGTCTGCCGAAAGCAACCAGTCCCAAGGCAGGAGGAGGGGGACACCCCCCAACATCAGCCCCTGCCTCCCTCCCTCTCACACACACACATACCTGCCCCTGTGTTTGTCATGCCGGACACAACTGCATTCCACATTAATGATTTGCTCTTTGTTCCCAGAGCAGAGCCGCAGGCTGAGCTGTCAGAACTTCATGGAGCCTTGAAGTGGAAGGGCAGCCGAGTTCAGCAGGGCAGCCTGCAGGGCAGCCGAGTTCAAAACAGTTGCAGCAGGCATTGTGGGATACTGGGGGAGGCTAGTTCATAGAATCATAGAAACTTAGGGTTGGAAGAGACCTCAGGAGGTCATCTAGTCCAACCCCCTGCTCAAAGCAGGACCAACCCCAACTAAATCATCCCAGCCAAGGCTTTGTCAAGCTGGGCCTTAAAAACCTCTAAGGATGGAGATTCCACCACCTCCCTAAGTAACCCATTCCTGTGCTTCACCACCCTTCCAGTGAAATAGTGTTTCCTAATATCCAATGAAGACCTTCCCCACTGCAACTTGAGACCATTACTCCTTGTTCTGCCATCTGCTACCACTGAGAACAGCCAAGCTCTATCCTCTTTGGAACCCCCCTTCAGGTAGTTGAAGGCTGCTATCAAATCCCCTCTCACTCTTCTCTTCTGCAGACTAAACAAGCCCAGTTCTCTCAGGGTCTCCTCATAAGTCATGTGCCCCAGCCCCCTAATCATTTTTGTTGCCCTCTGCTGGACTCTCTCCAATTTGTCCACATCCTTTTTGTAGTGGGGGGCCCAAAACTGGACGCAGTACTCCAGATGTGGCCTCACCAGTGCCGAATAGAGGGGAATAATCACTTCCCTCAATCTGCTGGCAATGCTCCTACTAATGCAGCCCTTTATGCCATTAGCCTTCTTGGCAACAAGGGCACACTGCTGACTCATATCCAGCTTCTCATCCACTGTAATCTCCAGGTCATTTTCTGCAGAAGTGCTGCTTAGCCAGTCGGTCCCTAGCATGTAGCGGTGCACGGGATTTTTCCGTCCTAAGTGCAGGACTCTGCACTTGTCCTTGTTGAACCTCATCAGATTTCTTTTGGTCCAATCCTCCAATTTGTCTAGGTCACTCTGGACCCTATCCCTACCCTCCAGCATATCTTCCTCTCCCCCCCAGCTTAGTGTCATCTGCGAACTTGCTGATGGTGCTATTAATCCCATCATCCAAATCATTAATAAAGATGTTGAACAAAACCGGCCCCAGGACCAACCCTGGGGCACTCTGCTTGATACCGGCTGCCAACTAAACAGAGCCATTGATCACTACCCATTGAGCCTGACAATCTAACTAGCTTTCTATCCACCTTATAGTCCGTTCATCCAATCCATACTTTTTTAACTTGCTGGCAAGAATACTGTGGGAGACTGTATCAAAAGCTTTGCTAAAATCAAGATATATCATGTCCACTGCTTTCCCCATATCCACAGAGCCAGTTATCTCATCATAGAAGGCAGTCAGGTTGGTCAGGCATGATCTGCCCTTGGTGAATCTACATTGACTGTTCCTGATCACCTTCCTCTCCTCCAAGTGCTTCAAAATGGTTTCCTTGAGGACCTGCTCCCTGATTTTTCTAGGGACTGAGGTGAGACTGACCGTTCTGTAGTTCCCCAGGTTCTCCTTCTTCCCTTTTTTAAAGATGGGCATTATATTTGCCTTTTTCCAATCAGCCGGGACCTCCTCGGATTGCAACGAGTTTTCAAAGATAATGTTAGATTGTTAAAGGCTGTGGAGAATTTGTTTAAAGTGGATGAGCAGTTATGCAATGACTCACACACTCTCTTGGCCAACAAGACCATTTCCAGTGTCAAGATAAACCAAGACAACTGAAGGACTTGCTGGCGGCAGGTTAATTTTCAGAGTAACCTTCTCTTAGCCCAGTCACCCAATTACCCAGGATAATCAGACTATTCTGTACAGCTGAAGCCCTGATAGACAGCATGTTTTGGAGTAAATCCCTGTAGGCTTTCCCGGTTACCATAGCAGCCCAGAGAGCAAAGCTCGCCACCATACTTCACACTATAGGGCAATCCCCTACTTTCTCTGTTTCCACTCTCCCACCCCATGGTGAAGGGGTTGGAATTATGGGAGGCGACTTTATCAGTAGGTACATCATCATACGATATACGGACATATGCTTTAAACACATGCTTTGCTTATAAGGGAACAATTCAAAATATAACCAAACATCTATTGGAAAAATCCATCATTTGTTATTAAAAAGAGAAGATAACATCTCTGACAGCAGGCAATTTAGGGAAATGTCTATCTATCAAGCATAGAAAACATGGGGCTGTGTGTGCTTCATTGTGTATCCCACTAGTTAAAGAGAAGATAGCAATTTTGTGGACATTTGTTCTGATAAGTTTTCATTTGAGATCATTAAGAGCATGAGAAGGGAAACAAAAGAGAAGAAAAATGAGAAACATCATGGATTTAAAATTACTTCCCATAGCAGGCCTGAATTATTGTTACTCGATTGTGGCAGTTGTGAACAATGAAGGATGCCTGTGAATATATAATGATTACAACCTTGTCAATTAAACTTTTCAACTTCTTTATTTTAAAAGGAAGCACGACCGAATACTAATAATTTTTTTTCAAAATGATTTTTCAGTAGAGACAGGTGGTGTTCAAAATGCCCAAGGAATGAATTATCTGCCTCAAAATACCAATGTGAAATGGCAGATCTCTGTTATCAGTCTCAAAGGAACAGAGAAACAAGGGAAAGATTTTCTATTAAGGTGTCTTCATGAGATGTAATTGTTATTCTCTCACCAACAAAGGGCTCATGTTGTATTTGTTAATGTTTTCTTATTTGCTCATAATATGTAGAAAGAGGAAATCATACTGCTGTTGAAAATTCTCATATTAATGACAGTTTTTTTTCTTTAAATTTGTCAGAAGTACAAAGTTGTAACTTTCAAATAGTATCCAAATGAATCTTCCTTAGTAGGATTTATATATTCACTTACTTTCTAAATTTTGCTCACTGACGGACTGCCATTTTCCTTCGCATCCTGCTACTGAATCCCGAGCTCTGTCCCTTCAGGAACTAGAGCTGAGTGGGAAAGAATTTTCCCATCACATGAAAATTTTTGAGATTTCAATCCTGTCCCCGCACTGGCATGAAATCAAGACCTAATGAATATTTTTTAAACAAACAAAACAACAAAAAAGACAGATGCCACTAACTTCCAGAATAACCAACAGCCCAGTGGTCAGCGCACTCATCTCTGATTTGGGAGACACAGGGATTTGAATCTAATATGCAGAAAGAGAGAACCCAGATTCAAATCCCTACATCTCCTACATTCCCAATGAGTACACTAACTACTAGACTAGAGAGTCAATCACTATTGCTGGCCCAAAAAATATGTATTTATTTATACAAAGTAGAACAGCTCTAATGGCAGCAACTGACAAAGAGAGAGAGACTGAATAAGGCAGAGCAGAGACTTGAACCTGGGTCTAACCATTAAATAGACACTTTCTCAATTTTTTTTTAAACTTTGTTCTGGTGAGGACCAAAACCAAATGTCAAAATCTCCGTTTTTTGTGAAACAGAATGCATGAGATTTTTTTTCCCTCTCTCTCTCATTTCTACCAGAAATTTCATCCTGTACCTGAGAAACCTTTCAGAGAAATCAGTATTTTCCACTGGAAAAAATGTTTCACTGAAAAGTTCCCAACAGCTCTATCCCTGAGCTTCTCACGCTAACTACTCCTCAGTGCTGCTATGACCTTGCTTACTCTACCTCCACTCATTAGGAGATTGTTTGCTGAAACAAATGATCGTGTATCTCAGTTGATTGATTGCTGAGCCATTGCTATTGATCTTATTGGCTCTCATTTGTTGATCCTTTGCTGAATTTGTTTGCAATCACATCCATCTGTCATTCTCCCCTGACTCTCTCCACAACCTTCTTCTGCAGCAGAACATCTACCTTCCTCCTCCCTCCATCCCTCACCTCTCTCCCCACTCACTCCATTTTCTCTTCCCAGTTACCCTTACCCCTCTACAGTTCCCATAAACTCTACCTGCTACTTTCCCCCTCTCCATCTCAATCCCGTTTCTCTCACCAACACAAATCCAGACCCCACATCGACAACCTTCTCCACCACACCTCCATCCTACTAGTACCATCATTCTTATTCTCATGCACATTCCCCTCCTCCCCTTCTCTTGCTGTCTCTGGAATAGTTCACTCCATTGCTACAAAAATCACAACCTCTTCACCTCTCTCTCCCTCCAGTTCTTGGCTCTCACTGAGGCACAGATCCCTGCATCTGACAGGCCCTCTGTGCTCTTACAGAGTCCTCTCCTTCACTCACACTCCCTGCCCTAGATAAGACCATGGTAGAGGGTGTGTGTGGGGCAGTGAGGATTAGATTTCTCATGTGATTCCAGCTCCCCATTGCTATTCTTTCTCTTCTTTTGAGCAGCACTATATGTGACTCTTCCTTCCTCTCCCCCTCCACGTAGTCATCATATACCATCCACCCAAGCTCCTTCCTTATCAGCCTTTCTTCTGACTTCAACTCCTGGATCTCTTTCTCCCTTTCTTGACAAACTGCCACACTCATCCAATTCCTTCATGACTGCAGCTTCCATGTGCGTGACCCATCTGCTCCTTAACTTCACCTTTCATTGTCCTCATCCTCTCATTCGCTGCAGAGCTAGTTCAACTCAGGCACTCAACAAAAGGGTGATTCACTTGTTTTGGTCTTCCTCAAACTCTGCTGTTTCTGATCTATCTGTTGCTGAGTTCCCTCGTCTCACCAGCATCTGATCTTTTTTCAGCATCACCCATTAGCATCCTCCTTTCTGCACTCAGTCCTCCCATGACTTCCAGTCCATCAATGCCAATGACTTCTCTTCTGCTCTCGCCTCTCTTCCCTTTGCTCCATTGATATTGTTCTTGATTCCCTTCATGTTTCACTCTCTTCTACCTTTGACTCTTTTCCCCAATTGAAAGGTCCACCCTATGAACTCCCAGTTTTTGTTCATCCCCAACATCCACTTCCTCCACTCCTGGTATAACACACCTGAACGTCTGTGGTGGAAACACCATTGCTAGACTGACTTCCTCCATTATCTTCTCTCCTCCAGTTCTGCCGTGTTCCTAAACAGCAATACTTTTCAACCCTAAGTGAATCCTGTCCTTGCAATCCCAGCTGTATTTTCAACAGTTTTGATTCCTTCTTCAAACCGTTCACTCTCCTGCCTCCATTTTTCTCTCCACAGGATCTCACCAATTTCTTCAAAGTGAAAATTGACAAAATATGTTACCTTCCCCATCCCCTCTGCCTGCCTTCCTGTCCCTTCCTACAACTGGCTCCTCTTCCCATCATGGACACAGAAGTTTCTCATTTGCTCTCCTCCTCTCACTTGTCTTCTTGATCCAGTGACCTCATCCCAATCCCATCTCCTGATCTCTCTTGTGCCCACACTCATCCTATCCCTTACACTTCACCTTAAGCTCACTCTCCCGTGGCTCTTCCCCTCGCAATACAAGCAAACTTTAGTCAATCCCATCTTAAAATATCCACCCTGGGTCCCACTTGCCTCTCCAACTTGCTGCTCCATCTCCTTTTCAAGCTCATTAAATGCACTGTCTACAATCCCTGCCCGTAATTCCTCTCCTCCAACTTCATCCTAGGTCCTCTCCAGCTTCCACTCCATGCAGTCCACTGAATTGACTCCCACCAAAGTCTCTAATGACCTTCTTGGACAAAGCCGAGGACTAGTACTCCATCCTCATTAGGTCACCACCTTCAATACTGCTTACCACACTCTTCTTTTACTTCTTCACACCTTGTCCTCCCTTGACTTCTGTGATTCAATCCTCTCCTGGGTCTCCTACTTCTCAAATTGCACCTTCAGCGTGTCCTTCAAAGGATTCTCCTCATCCCCCCTCCAGCTTTCTGTGGTGGTTCCGTAAGGCTCAATCCTTGGTCCCCTTCTCTTCACCCTCCACACCTTACCTCTGGGTATTCTCATCCACAAACACAAATTCATTTACCATCTCTATGCTGATGACTCACAGACCTACCTCTATATTCCAGACCTGACTCCTTCCATCCAAACTAAAATCTCAGCCTGTCTTCATGACATCTCCTTGTGGATACCTAGTCATGAGCTCAAGCTCAACATGAGAATTCCTTATTTCTTTTCCACAAGACTTCTATTCTTAGTCATTGAGGACAACTCCCTCATCCTCCCTTTCACATAGGCCTGTAATCTGGGCATCCTCTTTGATTCAGGCCTCTCTCTAGATCCTCACATCCTGACTGTGTCTAAATCTTGATAATTCTTTCTGCATAATATCTCTAAGATATGCCCTTTCATCTTTATCTGCACAGGTAAAACTCTCACCCAGGCTATCATCATCTCACATCTCCTTTCTTCCAACCCTGACAAATGCAATCTGGCCCCACTCATATCCAGTCAAAATGCTGCTGCAAAGATGATTTTCCTAGCTCATTACTGTGACCAGGTCACCTGTACATTTAAATCCCTCCATTGGCTCTCTTTTCTCCATTACATCAAATACAAGCAATTTGTCTTTTCAAAGCCTAGCCCCACCATACCAACCATCTCTCACATGCTATTAAGATGTTGACTTCTGCCTCTGATTGTCCAATGATGCCAGCCTCTATGGCCAATTGTTAAATCTCAAAACAAGTACCTTTATGCTTCTCCCATTCTGCCTCTCATAAATATCTGCAATGCTTTCTCATTGTCCTCAAAGTTCCTCCTTAAAACTCTCTCTCTCAAAAAAAATTACAACAGTTAGACAACTGCTGAAGTGTGACTGCTGCCTGTCATACTGACCAATACTGTCTCATTGTTTTCTTGTACTTTCCATCTATTTGTATGCACCCATTGTCTCTTGCCTTATACTTAGATTGTAATCTCTTTGGGGCAGGACCTGTCTTTTTACTCTGTATTTGTACAGCACCTAGTAAGATGAGATACTGATCTGTGACTGGGGCTTGTAGACACTTAACACAGTACACATAATAAATAGTGATACTATCTGCATGCATTTGAGTACCGTCAAAAATAAGTTGGATAGTCGTGGTCTGCTATGATGACTTCCATAATTTCAACTGCTCGGTTAATATCAGTCATGAATAAGTCACAAAATATCTTGCAACCAAACTGCAAGTTCTAATGTTGATTTTTTTCCTAACTTAACATTAAAGCTATGAGAAGAAGAAGAAAAAACTTCTGATAGTATTTTGCTGTGAAGCAGTTCAACTGTTTTTCATTTTGCTATTTGAAGTAGTTGTTATAGGTGGTCTGGTCTAACAGTCAGAGCAGGAGATAGGCCTAGTGGGCAGAGCAGGCATCTAGGTTGGGGAACAAGGCCAAGGGTCAGCACCAGAGTCAACTGCCAGTAGTTAGAGCCAGGTGTCAAGCCAGCATCAGAATCAGGAATTGAAGGTGAGAGTCATAGCCAAGGTCAGATGCCAAATGCCAAAGCCAAAGGTCAAGCTGCAGTCAGGTCAGAAATCTGAGGCCAAGGTCAGAGCCAGGACTGGTCACAGGGATTGGAGGTGAACATGACATGCTTAACTTTAAGCACCAGAAGTCTCATTAAAGTTAAGAGCCTGACTTCACAGGTTTAGGGCAAACATTTTCAAAGTTATAAAGCAAAACTTACATGTTTTCTTATAGCATGGAATACAGACATTACAAGTGAGATTAATGTATGCAGCAACTCACTAAGATTTCATAGAGTCTAAACACATTCTTATAAGACTGTAGCAGATCGCAGAGTCACAGCCGCAGCGTCTCCTGCTGGTCGTCTGGGAATTAGTTCTTTTCCAGTCTTGGAGTGCCCCCTGCTGGCCAGTGTCTCTCCTGCCACAGGCCCCAGGTCCCTCCCAGACTCTGGGTCTCCCCTCCCAGGGGAATCCCCAACCCTCTAAACCCACCTTGCCTCAGTGGCTACTGCCAGTCATCATCTAGCCCCTTCTCACTGGGGCAAACTACAGTCTGTAATGGCCACTCATCACTGGCAAGGGGGTTGGACCAGCTCCCTCTTCCTATCCCCAGGCTACACCTCTGCAGCCCCAGTACCTCTTTTAGGCCTTTACCAAGACCTCAGCCTGGGAAGTTGCCAGGCTGGAGCTCCCCATCTCCTCTTGCCCTTCCTCTGCTTTGCTCTGCTTCAGGTACCCTGCCCCCAGGCAGCTAGGCCCTTCCCACTCCAGGGCTAGAGCGAGAATGACTCAGCTCCTGGCTCACAGCCCTTTCATAGGGCCAGCTGTGGCCTGATTGGACATGGCCCCAGCTGTGGCTGCGTCCCCAATCAGCCTAGCTTTTTTCCACCAGAGCGGAGTAACTGCCCTGCTACAAAGACTAATACCTATTTTGAGCAAAACTAACATACAGGTGACCTGGTTTGGTCTCCTATGAGGTATGAGGTTGTCAGTTCTTAGCTAAGGCCTGCAGCCTGAGTGAGAACTGGCATTTGGCCTGCCAGCATCACAGTTACACAACAAATCCATTAGAAAACACATGTCCTGACTCTCTGTCCCTTACTTTAATATATCACACGTCTTCCATGTGAGTTACACTGCAACAAAAAAATAACACGAAAGCAGAAGGTGCTGTGGGGTTATTCAACAGAGATACTGTTTGCTAAAAATATCAGTTTCATGACCTCTTATGTCAGTAAATTTGCAGGCAAACCAAGCAAGTTAACACACCAGGTTTGAGTGAGTTGGAGGTGTAGAATATTTGGGGTTCAGCAGAGTGGCATACCTTGTAAGAAGCGAGAATATGCTTAGTAGAATAAGGTACTATAGATCCATGTTTCTGGAAGGAATTAATAAAATACTTTAATCTGAGATGTCAAACTTCATTGCACATGCTGAAAAAGAACATTGAGGGGGGTCACGTAATGGTACAAGATAATAGATGACTTTTCTTTCACAATTTAATATCTTAGTTACATTTTTTAAATAATGATGACAGGTATAAGAGAAAACTTGGGAGACAAAAGTAGAAGGTTAGATGTAATTCAGGCTACAGTGGATAAAAAGTTTGAAATCTTCAGTTTAGTGGCTTAGAGGTAAATTGAAAAAAATGGAGATAACAGTTGATGGACATGATGTTATCCAAAGAATACTAAGCACTGTAAAGCACTGAGAAACCAAACTGATGACCTGGAAATAAGTTCAGATTAAGAAATATAAGATTGATTCCAGTTCCTGAAGGCAGAGAGACAGGAGAAGTTGAAATATATTTTTCATAGAGGATTATGGGTAGGCCAGGAAAAGATAACCTTGAAATCCATTTACGATATGAATTAACTTGTCTTATTTTTCCTATGAAAGTCAATTTTACGACATCTTAAACAACAGGATAAGCCTCAGAATAATAAGAAATTTTGAGAGACATGAAAAACCAACTCTAGTTTTCAGTGTTCAAGAATTTTATTTTTGGGGTGGAAGCGAGGATCTTTGTCCTCCCCGTAACAAAGGTGGTTAGTAGAGGAGGCCAGGTCCTCCCACTCCACTAAGCTCCAGGCCAGGGCCCCGTAAAAGGCAACAGTGTCAAGCACGCTGAAATGCCTTGAGGCTGCCTCCCTAGGCCACTTCCTACCATTCACCTTCACACCAAAGACTTCAAAGTCTGTTAACAAGATAACAAAGGGGAGAAAATAACTGAACTTTAAGCTCCACATAGCTCAGGAGGCAGTCACTCCCTCCCAGCAAGAGGAATTTGCAGCACCCTTCTTCAGGTGCTCTCAGAGTAGGTCTCTCGCCCTCCCCTGTCTGCCTCCTTCTGAACTGTCTGGCTCCCTTTTAAGCCAGTCCTCCTGCCGGAGCAGGCTCCACAGATGCAGGGGATGGAATCGCCTGGCCCAGAGCTGCTCCTTAACCCCTTCAGTTCTAGTGTGGGTTTTATAAACCCCATCACAAGGATATTGTTAAAGTAAAAATAATTGTTAAAATGTGTTAGAACATATTGGATTAGTAAAACTAAAAGAATTTTAAAAATACTTTTCATCATTTTTATTTACCTTTTGCACATCACTCAGCAATACTAGATGGGTTAGTTTATGTTTTAATCCCCTTGTCTAGTTTACACGTATGAGCATGGTGTTGAGTTTTAATTTGTCTCATTGAGTAGAAAAAAGTTCTCCAGGGGTGAGATTATTCAAATTAAAAACATCAGAATTAAAGTCATTTCAATAATTATCATATTCTCAGTTCCTAAACTTCTTGCTATTCCAATCCATTATAAAGTAACAGAAGAAACTACAGTGGCAAATTATTATATGAAAAGGAGGACAGGAAACACATAAATCTTGCAAGTAGAGCAATCTACCAGAGATAATCAAGCATATTTAAAAATATTTACAAATGTGGCAAGCAATGAGCAGCTGCATCCAGTAGTTACAACTCTCGGAGAACAGATCATTTGCAAATATCAATCAGCATTTTCTGGAAGCTGCACGGTATGTACGCAATGGACACCCAAAGGAGAAGATACTCAATTACCACTCACTATTACTCTAATGGGTAGATTATATGGAGATGAGAAAATAATATATCATTGACACTCTTCTAATCAAAAAGACTCTGTTTGAAATATCTACCTACTAGTACTCAAAATGAAGAGTGCAATAATGTGTTGAGAAACACAAGTGCTACTCTTCACATAATCAAGAGAGTCAGAACAAGAGAATATTTTAAGGAAGGAACATTTGCTGGCACAGATATGGACTGTGGTCTTCCATTATATGTTTTATTTGAAGAAATTCTACATACCCTGTGACAGCTAACGTCTTGGTTAGCACTGGGGATTAACCACAGCTGACCACCTGAATCACTGTAGCTTGAGCTAAAGAACCAGTCTCTCTATGTGGGGCTGTAAAAAACTCACCTCGTCTGTGGATCGGTCATTGAGGGTACACAACACATGATGACTGGTGGGTTACATTTGTACACAGAGGGAAGGCCTACACCCAGTATAGTGCGCAGGACAACCCACTCCTATTACATACAGTGCCATCAAAAACAAGCTTTACAGAAAAAAATCACAAAGAAAAAAAACCACTTAAATAAGCAACCCAGAGGAAATGACCTACCTGAAAAAAAGACAATGACAATGGCAAATCAAACAACCCAGTAATGGCCTAAGCCTGTGCCAACCATACTCCAGCCAAAAAGTCATTGTTGTTTTACTTGGATGACAATAAAGGACCTAGATTCTGGGCTTTGAAAGATATTTCCCTAGCAGCAGGATCTGATTCACCAGCAGACTTGTCAAACAGTTTAGCTGGCAACTTTGATTGCCTCTGAGTCAGTAGCATGATTATGCAGCTCAGGGCAAGCTTATCTCCCTATATGCCAATTCCCTGGACAATAGCTGTTCTTTCTCATAAAGATAACTTGTAATACTCTCCTACAATTTTAACTCCTTTCATCACAATAAAAACAACTGTTTTGTTTAAGCACATTTTCCAGAAAGGGATATAGTTTTTTCCAGTTTCCTGATGACTTGCCATACTGCAATGAATCATGTTGTGTGTATAGTCAGTGCCAGATAATGCGGAAGCGGATTTAACACAAAATAACTAATATAACATATTATTTTTGTTAAACTTAAATCAGTATAACATCCGGTGAACTGGAAAAAGTGCAAATTTGATCAAGCACTGAAACAAATTCACACACTATATATAGGAGCTTCAGACAAATTAATGTATTATTTTCTCTAAAGAAGACTGTGCATATGTGCATTATATTGTTAGGACAAGTGCCCGCAGAGAGTGCAGAATGTATAGTGTTCCAAGGTCTTTTTCTTAGTGTGTGAGCAATGATCAGTCTTGGGAAGACATGCTGCATGCTGTTAGTTTTGGTTAACCCACATTCAGGACAGAGAGAGCTATGAGAACAGCAAGAGATTTGGTATCTGCCTTTGTCTCTTATCCTTGAGGCAAAGTTGCTCTTTTGGAACCAAACACGAGTGTTGGGCTGAGATTTGTGCAAGAAGGCATTGCCTGCACACCATCTGACCATATCTTGTTCCAGGCCCAGTCTATATGCGCAGATACAACCATCTACACTTAGAATATATCCAAACTCTACATCACTAATTTCTCCTCCATTGCAAAGCTATCTGGCAAGACCCCCAACATTCTGGTACCACATGGCAGAGGGCCATCACTGATATCAGAATAGAACATTAGTGTCGGAAGAAAGGTCAACACTATATCATTATTATATGTGGGGCTGGTAGAACTGCTTATTATTAAGGCTTCCGACATTTTCCCATTACAGGACCTTCCTGTCAGTTGGTTATAACTTTGCCTTTGCGCAGAAGTTTTCCATTCTCTCTGTTTGCCTCAGGTGGAATGTTTCTGGAACATTTCAGTCAAAGTGATTCAGTCACTTCTGAAAATTAGGCTAGGAGGAAATATGTTGCTTTGTGTATATTAAAAATCTTGGTGACTTTTTATTTTTTTGAGAAATTCTATTGCCTCCATAATTTGGAGCAGGAATTTGAAATTTATCAGGGAGGTAACTTTTGTGTCAGGGATGTGCATTTAGATGTTCCCATGAAAATCCCTCCAAATTTGCCCAAGTTATAAGCCTTTTAAAAAAAATCACAGTTTGCACATGCACAGTAGAGGCTAGCTAGAGCTTCAGCAATTAAATTCCCAGAAGATTCCAACTTCACTGGGGATGCTCCAACGCAGTAATGAGCAGGATTTTTCATGCAGTTGCAAATCTGGGCCAGGGTGGGAGAAGTCAGTGGAACTAAGAGCAGGAAGCCTGCCTCTCCTGTGCTCTCAATGACAGCTGCTTGTGTGTGGCAGTGTGGAGAAGAAAGCTGCCTAATTTGAATGTAGATTGTGACAAAGAGCCTATAAGGAGAAACTGGGACTGGGGTGGGGGGGAGGAGAATGAAACTGGGACTGAGATCTTGCAGGATGGAGGTCAGGGCTCGTGGGAGAAACGCAGATCAGATGACGAGACAGGACAGGGGAAACTGGGACTGATTGGCCAAGGAGACTGGGGATTGGGAGTGTGTGTGTATGAGAGAGAGAGTCCTGTGGGGAGAGATCAGTATATGCTGGTGTAACACTCCCTCACTCTGGAGGAGGGAGGTCACTGAAGGGCCGGTGGTAGCCAGCCTCCAAGCTCATCTCAGTTTAACTGGGGACTGGGCTTGCAGGGCTCAGGCAGCTGGTGAACAATAGTCTTAAGGGGCTGGCTATAGCCTGGGTGGGGCTCAGGCAGCCAGCAAACACTACAGTCTAAAAGGTAGGCTGGGGCCTGGGCTTGCAGGGCTCAGGCAGCCAGCAAACAGTCTTATGGGGCGGGGGCCAGTCCTCTTCAGAGTGAGAGCCCCTTGAAGAGGAATGAGGGTCAGCCACCCCGGGGGAGGGGAGGAAGTGGGCCCTCCCTACTCCACCGTGTCCCAGCCGAGGGTCCTGGCAGGGGCAGAATCAGCTACCCCAGGGTCAGTGGGGATCCAGCCGCAACACGCCAATGCTGGGTCTCTGGGCTTTGCAGCCAGTCCTACGGCGGCAGGCACTCTGGGCCAGTTGTCATCCGCGTCCGAGGTGTGGGCCGAGTCAGGTGGGGGATCTGCTCCATGCTGCTCCGGAACCAGTGGGACATCCTTCCCCTCTGCAGGCTTGCCCCTGAATGTGCTGCGGGTCTGGTTTTTTATACTGCTGGCCACGCCCCTGTCCTTCTGGTGAGGGGAGGCGGGGTGGCCTAGGCTCCGCCCTCCAAGGAGCATGTAACACTCCCTCACTCACTCTGGAGGAGGGAGGCCTGTCTACCTCACTACAGCTGGCCAATAAAATTGCCACAGTGATAAGAAGCCTGAATAGCAGTGATTGTGACCGACTAGGCAAAGAGAATGTGACTGGAAAAAGGAGCCAGTGATAGAGAAGAGATAGAACTGGGACAGGGATAGGTTGGAGGGAGTGGGGCAGAAGGGGATAAACATAGGGTGAGGGGGGAATGTGCAGAGATATGGTGCCCACTAGCGTACACTCTGTTCAGAGCCTGGAATAGAAACCAAGTTTCCTGAGCCTCACCATTCCTTGGCTGTAAACAAATATCTGTGCAACCACCATGCAAAGTGTTCCTTCTCCCTCTAGTGCTGGCCAGCATAAAGGATGACAATATACTCAGTTAGCTCAAGTGGCAGGGGTCTCTACAATAGATCTAAAGGTTCTTCCCTTCTGATGACCCCTGCTGTTGTCAATACGATGCCACATGCTAGAATCTGGTGGGGGCGGGGGTTCAGTTTGCTTTTGAACAACCTAGGGAATTACACACAATAGATAACTACAAAAAGAATATTCTTAAGGTTGCAGAGACAAGCATTCAAAAGGCAGGAAATGTCAGAATTAAGGTTGCCTGTGTAGATGCATTATGATATAGATCTTTAATTACATGATCATATACTATTTTTTCCACAGGTAGCCTAACTGATGGATTGGTGTATCAATCAATCTCTTAGACCACAGTGATAAGGGTTCAGTCTCCTGAGCGGCCACAGCACCAGGGAGATTGTTACCAATGTTATTAGAATGAGAGATCCAAGGAGCACACAAGAAAAAAATTGCAATTTATCACAAGTCCCCTTATTAACAAACCCACTGAGCAGATGACCAATTCCACAAACACTGAACTACAGCAGCAGGTAGAGCGGTAGTACAAAGCAAGAGAGACTACAAAGTGTTCAGCCCTCACTTACCTCTGCTACTGGGGAACCCCAGAGTTTCAGTCATTATCTTCATCCTCATTGTCATCTACACCACCAGTGGGGGTTATCCTGGCACCTCCCACAGCACACACACCAGGATACAGCTTTTATAATGTGTTATGCTGATGCCCACTGGGGTTCATACATATTTATGAAGGTTTCAACCTCCTTCTCATTGTCTACACTTTCACACTCCACGAATGATGAGGTGCTCTTCTCCCATAGGTAATTAGACCATTTACTTCAAGAATATTACCATATACATCAATTAGTTACCATGACATTTTTGTGGTTGAACATCTGCTAATACGCCTAACTTAAAATATCAGAAGCTGAAACAAACAGAGATTTTGCAGTTACATGTCATCAGTTTAGCAACACTTACTTAATGTAGCATACTATCTTGTGACATCTTGTGATACAGGCCCACTTACTGGTTAGTTGTTTATATTAAGAATTTAGGCCTTACGCCTCATTTAGTTTAGTTAAAATATTGTCTTATAGGCTTGAGGTCTGTAGTTTTTTTGTGTTAGTACCTTAATTAATACTTATATTAATATTAATCACCTTATATCCTAAAGATATTTGATATCTTTTATCCTTGACTATACCCAGGACCCCTGTCTCATTGAGTGCACAGGATAAATGGTGCTCACTTAATAAGCAGCAATTTAATATTTTCAACATCTATTCTTGGGAAGCTTGTCAGATCTTTGTGTGGGCTGGCCCAATAAAGGTCCGTTTATCAGAGGAATTTGTATGCCGCTTTTCCCATCTATTTGTCCCCTCTTCCCCCATATCCAAGCCCTTAAAAGATGAAGTAAAAGATGAACACTGGCAGGCAATCTCCTCTGACAGGCAGATCTCCAAGATCCATTACTGAGTTATCCCATGGATCTGACAATCACCGGTGGTTCACCACAGGGAAGTTGACTGGCCCAAGACTACTACTAACTTCTGGAGGAAGCTGGAAATAAAGAGAAAAGTGTGGGTTGTGTGGATTTCCATATAGGTATGACTTTCAGCTTAGACATTAAAAAAACCTAGGGTATTCATACACAAAAACTTAGGTGTGCAGTAGTTTGTGTTGCTATTCATATAACATCCCTGTCATAAAAACAGGGGACTGAACAGTTCATGTATTCTCCTCCTTCACTCACATATACACACCTTACCACAGCTACTGTTCATCACAGACCATGCTCCCCATGGTCCTGTCCTCCTAGGTATGCCCTACTTCCAGCAGCCCCTACTCTCTCTGGTATGCCGGACTTGATTTCACAAACTTTTAGCTCAGTGAATGGGATCACTGAATTGTCATGGTAAATGAACTCTGAAATACACACACAACTACAGATTAAATGAATTCATTTAAACATGAGAATTATTATTTTTACATTATTCACCCCATACTACAAAACATGCACTTTCTTGCTGAACCTCTTGCATACATCTTTAGTTGGTACACCAAATATCCAAAACTAATCGTGTTGGTATAAGCCGGTGGTGTAACCCACTGGTGAGTGTGTTTCACAGGTCCTCCTCTATGCCAGTCCACAGAGGATATGAGTTGTTACAGCCTCAATCTCAGAGCTTTAACTCAACCTGTAATAACTCAGGCTTTTAGCCCTGGAGGTCATCAGTTCAACCAAAAATCACATAAATGGGGGCTCGCCTGGGATTTGAACTGCTGTGATCCTCAGATGCTCAGGATGAGCTTCCTTTAATGAGAGGAATTATGCAATCCATTGGTGAGTGTGTATCTCACAGAGGATCTGAGCTATTGCAGCCCTCGGGTACAGAATATTGGCTTTTTTTTAGTTCAAGCTTGAGCCGCTCATACTTTTAGCTCGGGAGGTCCCCTGTTCAGTTCCCAGCATGTCAGCCAAGAAGGTGGCCATCAAGTTGGTATTGGTAGTGGGAGGGTGCTAGAAACCTGCCATCCCAAGAAAGGGCAGATTTAAAGGCACAGTGTGTGGTCTGTGGTATACAATAATTGTATTAGTGGTAAGGTGTATGTCTGTGAGTGAAAGAATACGGTGTTTCTATAATTAGGTGCCCTAACTTTTCCTATTTTTATATTATTTGTGTAGAAACCTTAAATTGTTGCACAGTGAAGCTTTTTGTGCATGCAGACCTAGGTAGCAGCTATATTTACACTGAGCTATGGCTCCCTTTCCCCATAAAATCACCATCTTAAACAGCAGGATATTCAACAAAATAGGATTTTACAATGGCAGAAACATCTCTGGTCTCATTTCTGTTAAAAAAAGATCTGGGACTTAGTTCAGTACAAAAACAGAAGGAGAAGCAGCAGTCTCCCAGCACAGATAAGAAACAAAATAGTTTTAGCAACAGCCGCAGCAGGAATTTCTCAAACACAAGCACCACTGGCGCAACAAAAGCCAGCTTGGCAGACAGAAATGTGGAAGAAATTACACAGAACCTACTGTAATAATGAGAAAAAATGTTTCCATTCCTGTCTGCACTTTGTCTTGGAGGAGTTTTCTACTGGACTGAAAGATGTGACTGAAAATCTGTGAGTGCTAGACCAAAAGGTTATACTAACAGTTGAAAATCAGCAGAATTAAGACAATACACTCATATGCTGGCCAACAAACAGCAGGGGTTGCAGGAAATACCTTTAAATGACAGGACTTTCTGTAGCTACTGAATTTCCTCACCCTGTTTCACTTTTTGAATTCAATTCATTTGAATCTTCACAAAAAAAGTGAAAAACATGAAATGTAAACAGCACATGCTATGTTCTCAACCCTGGGGGGCTAAAGACCACCACACAACTTTGTGCTAGGAGTCCTGGGAGCTATTGCTCTGCAAAGCAGAACAAAACTGTGGTGCAACACAGATTTGTCACTGGAGACCAATCCAAAGCGGAGAGACTAGACCCCTGTGTTACTGCCTTATGCACAGTGGCTGCTACATGCAGTTCTGGGGATTGACAGACTCCCTGATTTGGGACAGGATAGTTTGTGGCATTTGGGGTCACACCTGCAGGAGTGGCTGCTACAAGAAGGTTATCTCAGATTAGACAGTTGCTTAGACATGAGGAGATCAGCAGAAGCCACACGAGAAAGGATGAAAGTCCTGGGAGGCAAGACATCCAGAGAAATCCTACAGAGATAGAGAAGTCATCAAAGAATGGAGAGACAAAGAAACATCCATAGGCCAACCCTGCAAGAAGGGAGGAAACTCCCAGAGAGAGAGTTTTCTAGACTCAGTGACAGGTGACGGAAGCACAGAGATAGGTCACTCCTGGTGTGGTCACCTATTGAGGAGACCAAACTATCTGAAAGACGATGTAAACAGCTGAGTCTGTGGTAAGGAAAAGGTTCCAATTCATCCATATGTTAGCAACCTCTGGCCAAAAGGGGTCCGGGCATCAATTATGTGTTGTTAAAGTTCATATTCAAATATTTTTAAAATAGGGAAGATGTAACATGAAGGTCAACTTGTTCAACTTAACCTGCATTCAGCTTCACTCTGCAAATGAAACAATCAGGAACTGCTTAGGCCTTCATTGCACAGAGACTTCTCAATATATTATACAGTGTTTATCATGTTTAACTGTCCATTTTTATTCTGCTCTTTATCAGTAAAGTGCTATCAGTGAGGATGGGCCCAGTTGGCTTAGGTCTAAAATGACTAGATTTCAATTTAACTGGAGAGTCCATTTTATATAAGAGGCAGGGTTAGTTTCTTGTGCAAAAGGCCAACTCGGGACACCAAATGAAATCAGGAACTCAGGAATCAGACTTTACTACATTCTTCTGTGAAATATTTTTAGTGATTAAGTTAGTTTATGTTTATAACGAAGTATTTAGATTAATAAAAATCCAGGTCTATGTACTTCTCATTGCTCCATCGCCCTCTTTACAGTTCTTCCTAATGTGTTTGCCAACAGCTCCATGCTCTTTGAAATTATATGTAGGGATCAATCAGGCTGTAATACATCAACAGGCAGCCAACAACAATAAAAACAGGCTGTCAAATACTCATCATTTCATACAAGGGCACAAAACTGATGCACTAGTTCAAAGCCTCAACTCTGAGAAGGCATTTGGCAGCATTTCCTTGGATGTTTTAGTATTTTCAGCCCTAGAAATCCTCAGTTTTGCGTCTAATATTTTTGTGCTTGTATCAATAACACCTGTCTGTCTCAGGGTTCTTATGCCCTCCCTCCCCCCAAAGCATCTGATACTAGTTGCTTTTGGAGACAGGATGTGTCTTGGATCTGACCAAGTATGGCAATGCCTATGTTCCAATTTGTGTTATCAAAATCCAACTCTAACAGGACTGATTCATGTAGAATCAAACCCTTTTAAGCATGCAAGAGGGACCTTTATTCCCCATATTATATCCACTGATCATTAAATCCTAGGTCATCACCATTGATCGCCTTCATTTACCATTAGAGTCAAAATTCACAATCACAAATATAGGCTCTTTGCTGATATTTTTAACCTCTCCCCAAAACTCTGTGCCTAGGAGACCTACTCCTTTTCCTGTCTGGTTTTAAGATTAACTAAAGTAAATCCACAATTATTCCTTCTGGAGCCTTTACAAAAAGATACTATTTTCAATTGCAATGGACACCTCCCATATTTAAATGTCTATGAGAAAAAAACCCACCAACATGTGAAGGCTAGTAGGTCACAAACCTGTGGCCATGGGTTCCCAAGGCAGTATTCAGACCACAGCCCTACCCAGCAGCTTGCTGGAACTACTCTAGAAGGAAGCTAGTGGAGCTGTAGCTCACAAAAATAATCTGATTAGGGAGATGTCTGGCCCCACCAATTAGCTCAGAGGCACTACTTAAGTCAAAAGAAAGCAAAGGAACATAAGAACCTAAGAATGTCCATAGTGGGTTACACCAATGGTCCATCTAGCCCAGTATCCTGACTTACAACAGTGGCCAGAGCCAGATACTTCAGAGGGAAAGAACAGGGCATTTATCAGGTGATCCATTACCTGTCATTCAGACTCAACTTCTGGCAGTTGGAGGTTTAGGGACACCCAGAGCATGGGGTTGCATCCCTGACCAGCTTGGCTAATAGCTAAAGCTAAGATTTTGTCATGGTTATATTTAGTACGAGTCATGGACAGGTCAGAGGCAATAAACAAAAATTCACAGAGCCAGTGACTTTTACAATAATAACCATACAAACTGCGGGGCAGGGACGCACGGCCCCAGCTACAGCCCCAGCCGCAGCCACGGCTCCAGCCATGGCTTCAGCTGCTGACAGCTAAAGCTGAAGAAGTCACAGAGGTCCAGTAAAGTCACGGAATCCATGACTGCCGTGACCAAATCGTAGCCTTACTAAAAGCCATTGATGGACCTATCCTCCATGAACTAAAATTCTTTTTGAAGCTGTCTACACAAATAGGTGAATCTCTCTCTGGGTGCCACTTGAGACCCTGCCTGCTTGCCTGACACCAGAGCCCTGCCTGGTTCTGTCTTCCTTATCTCAGATCCTCCTCCACTCCCAGTTCCTGCTTTCCAGCCTCACTCCAAGTCCCTGTTCCTCCACCCTAATCTGACTCCAACTCTGGTGTGACCGGTAGCTTCTCCCAGGGCATGACTGCTTACTCTGGCTTCAACCTCGGCTTGTCCCCTGTCTCTGACTCCAGCTTTGCCCCTTGGCTCGACTTCTGACTGTGTCTCCAGATCTGGTTTCTGGCTCCTGACTCTGACCACAAGGCCTGACTGCCCATGCCCTAATCCTCACTCAACAAATCTAAACAATGGTCTACATTTCCTGTAGCTTGAAAAGTACATAGATATGGCTGACATCAATTCATTTCTACTTTTTCCCCAAATTAATTAAATAATTAAAGTACGTTATGGAGAATTTAACCTTTCAGACAGTGTTGTAAATTCAAATTTAACTTTTAACTAACTTAATTTTTAGTTTTTAAAACAAAACTGAAAAATGCAATTTAAATAACATTTATTTTAATTTTTAAAAAGTAAAATTGATTTTTATTTGCCCTGTGCTTTGGGCACATGCTTCCCTTTCAGCAAAATTATCAGCAGCTCCAGATCAGCAGCCTGTATCTGCTTTTCTACTGAAACATATGCTGTAATTGGACTGCAGGACTGCCAACTTCAGACATTAAACACACACAAAAATCAAGCCTGAAAAAAATAATGAGATGTACTTAAAATATCATGAGATTTTAGAAAATAATAAATGTTGGGCTATTTTTATTTGCCAACTGGTTTTTGAGCCTTTAAGTTTCACATTTTCAAGATTTTTTTTCACAAGCATGAGGACTAGAAACAACTTTATTTTTAATGAAAACTGAGATGTTTACATAATAACAGGACTCCAGGAGTTTTAAGAAAAACAAAATACGAAGTTCATGATAAAAATCATTCAGAGTTGGTAACACTGGTGAAACAGTAGCTCTGTGAAAGTGGGAACAGGACCTCTGCTTTCTGATAACAGGATAAATCCATCTGTCAGTGAGAACATAGCTGGTTCCAGCCTATCTCAGCAGGAAAGAAGTCTCAATTAGGGCCCCTGCAGAGTAGAGGACTGTCTGCTGCTGATTAGCCTAACAGTGGCTCTAATAACTCCAAGTTTGAACAGAGCTACAGTGATCATGTTGCTAATCCCTACCTGTGAGCTGCCCTGCATTCCCCTCTCTCACCTCTCAGTTCTCCAACTTTGTGGTGGCAACTTTAAGAAACATCTCTTGATTTGTGGGTTCAAATGCCTCAGCACCCTATTACCATATGTGGCAGGGCAGACTGTGTTAGTTATGAGTGCAATGCAAGCTCCATAAAATAACCTGAGGTGTGTTTGCCATGCTTTAAATGTATCCTGTATTTAAATCCTGTATTTGCAAGCTTTGGAAACCATATTGCCGACTCAGGACGCAGTACTATTCAAGCGCTGCTGTACAATGCCTTTGGTCTGTGTTCCTCGCCTGCCTGGGTTACTCTGCAGTACAGCATTAACATGCAACCTGGTTAGTTATTGCCCAACAGCTGTGGAAGCCTGGTTTTCTTTCATCCATATAACAAATTGGTGTCAACCAAGGCTGATAGTCGGAGCAGGGGTTTTCTGCCATGCCAAAGACCTTCAGCTGTTTTGTTAGTGGAGTCAGGACCTTCACTTCTTTAGCTGGCAGGAACAGAACAAATTGATAGGTGATACACATTATATCCAGACAGGGACGATTATGTAATCAATCATGCCTTTGTCAGACAATCCCCAGCTGAATTTTCTCTGTGCTGGCCTCAGAGGAAGGTTAGCTAACTAGCTCATTGCAAACAATAGAGGTTGCAAAAAGAGATGCCAGGAGACAAAGTGTTTTAATGCACAGTGGCTTTTGTGACTGCACAGATCTGATCCAAGATCTTCTTTATACCAGTAGTAAATGGAATGGCACTATGAGAGTTTAGCAAAACCTGTTACAGGCGGAGGTTCTTTAACAAAATAAATAAAAGCTCTCTAAGTTCAAAGATCAAGAGGAAAACTCAATTTGCTGTTTCTCTAATATCAACCTGCTTCATCACATTGTTGATACAGGAGCTGGACTTTTTTCCATCCAAAGGTGGATCTAAATATGCTGTTTCCATTTTGTCCTCAGCTTGTATCACATCAACAAAATCCTCTGCTAAACCCTCATTAGCAAATTATGAATATAAAGAGTTACCATTCCTTATCCCTCCTACAACCAGCTGAGAGATTCACACACACACGCAGCATGTCCAATGGAATATCATGCTCTAGAAAATCTGAACATCTTTTTTTATGTTGCCCAACTGTAAGTGTTCTGCCACACACCATTAGCTAATCACCAGGAATTAAAGAATAGAAATACTTTCCCATTCTTTCTAAACACATGCAATTTCATCCCTACCCCATTTAACAAATGGTTTATTTATATGAAAAATAGTAACTTTTTTGTTCTCTACCCTTTCAGCCCCAGAGCCTTGTCCTAAATAGGTCACAAACCGACTTTAATTAAATCCGTTCTTACTTAAAGTGAGTAAAATTTGGCAAACCAGTCTCTCTCTCACACGCTTATGCTATAGCGGAGGAAATGGAATACTGTCCATATAGTTAGTTATGTAGGTCTCTCTGGTTTTATGTTTTGAGCACTGTTGCTTTAACAAAAGAACTATAGGCCTGGCTGGTGATGGGGTAAGAAGGCTAATGAGAGATGAAGCCTACAAGCTGAGGACCTGCTTGTAGGAATCTCTTGTGTTCTCTGTGTGCTGGTGAATAAAACAATGCATAAATTATTCATAAACTATGTTGCGCAAAGTTATTAAAACACGTCGATTGAGAAAGCCGACTACAGTAACATAATTAAATATACCTAGAGTTAATTCGAGGTGGTACATACAAAAAGAAGAAGAAGTTAGTAAACTAGAGTCTTGGTGGCTGGATTATTTTTAATCTTTGAGTTACTCTCAACCCAACTGCAAAATATATTGGGCCAGTTCCCCAATTTGACTTGAATGGAACTACACTGTTTTATAGCAACTTAGGTGCTGGCTCATTGTTTGCCATTTTTGCTTGGCACGTTGCTGGGTTAAATTTTTTAACTGAAACTTTTTTTTGGCAAAAAATGAAGATTTGGCAACATGAAAATGTTTTGCAAATTCATACCAGTTTCACCAAATTGTTAGTTTAAAAAAGAAACCAACATTCCCCAAAAATTCAAAATATTTTGTTGTTTTCTAACTGGAACATTTAGATTTTTTTTTCAGTTCAAAATGACTTTTTATTTCAAAGTTTCCTTTAATTTTTTTTTAAATCAAACAAAGGCTTTGTTTTGGGTTGAATGAAACATTTTGCTTGACATTTTCTTCCAATTTTCCTCAAAATTGACAGTGAACTGAAAATTCAGTTATTCGGTCAGTTCTACTTGGCTATTATGTAGGATAACGATGTATCGATTATTATAAGATACGCCCCTAAATATAATGCCTAATGTCTCACTATCCTATGTCAAATCAATATAGCCTTCCCTTTTCTTATATTTCTGCAATAACTATGTAAAGGATTAGAGACAGTGATACAAGTGTATGACTTTTACTGTATACAAATTTGTACAACAAAAACATTGTGAGGTGCCACCCCTGAAAAATAAACACAATATTTTTCACAGTTACTTTATTTCCTTGAAACATATGAGTTCCACTTGTAAGTATGCCGTTTAGATGTTTGTTTAGTGCTCCTTGCTGTGGCACTGGGTGCCTTAACATTCAGGTTTAAGCTAGCAGATACAAACGTTCCATTAACCCCAACAAACAATGCGTATATGGGAACATAGCTCTCACCTCCCAGTTCAAGGCAGTCACACAACAGGGTGCAATCAACAAGTGATTTATTAGGTCACAGCCTTTTGAAATGTATTTTCCAGGATTATAGTAGGTGGACCCTGAAAGAAGACCAGTACTATTGTGCTGGTATTTTCCTATTGTGTAGCTTCATGGTATACTATATCTCTTCCTGATACTGTTGTGTTGCATTCTCAGTAGATATGATTGAATGCATGCCTAAAATTACTCTCTTTCCAACAAAAATATGTCTTAGAAATTTGCCTCAATTTATCTAGTGTTCAAGTAGCAGTAACATGTGATTGTATAATTATTTTCTTTCGCCCTGACACAAAAGGAGCTATCCTTTTTCAGCTATCCACCCACATTTCTTTCTTAATTATTTTCCTCATGATCTTTTCCCATGTTCTGAGAGAACTGTGACAGTATATCAGACCAATATAATTTAGCAAGTTAGATATTCTGGATAAGGTACTTTGGGTGAGTCTTCATTAGTAATAAAGAATAACTGAATTATTTAAGATATGATTAGAGGTTATGTATTTATACAGAAACTCTGCCATCTCTGGTCCCAAGCCCAGTTAAAAAGGAGGAGGGTTGGCAGCAGGCCGTAAAATGTTGCCATAAACTGACACTATGAGAGCTCAAATGAATCAAGAAAATGAGGGACTATTCTAGAAATGACACACAGTGCCTCCACCTGAGGATTATGGAAAGTAGGCAAGGGCTAGGGTACAATTTTGGATGTGTACAGTTAAAGAAGCAAGCCCAGAAAACTAAGATCAGACTGTCAATTTGGAATGTTGGCACAGTAACTGGCCATAGCATGAGCCTGGCAGAGACACTGAAAAGGAGGATGGTAGATATAGCATACATCCAGGAAACAATATGAAAAGGTGAGAAAGCCAAAGATTTTGCGGAAGGTTGCAAAATAATTTAACATGGGGCCTCCAACTCAAGAAATGGAGTAGACATAGCTCTTGGTAGCAAAATAAAGGAAAATAAATAATAAATAGATGCAGTGACAGGCTAATTATGATCGAGTTGGCTTTAAATTGTGACCTGATAAACATAGCTTACACATCCCAGTCTTGCCATGCTGAGTCAAGTTTCTGGAAAATGTTAGACTCTGCTCTTCAGCAAATTCCAGGAAATAGGGAACTAGTTATTTGTGCAAATTAAATGAACATGGAGAGATATGGATAGAGTGGAGTACATGGTGGCCATGGCTATGGAACTTTAAATGATGAAGCAGAAAGCATATTGCAGTTGGCACAAGCTCATGACCTAGTAGTCTCCAAAACATTCTTTACAAAAACAGATAAACAACTTATTACTTCCAAGAGTGGAAGGATTAGAAGCCAGATTGACTTGTTTTCCAGCTAAAAATAAAAGATATAAAAGACTGCAAGGTGACTGCAGGAGAAGGTCTTATTTGTCAACATAAACCTCTTAGATATGTTTTTTAGAACAAAGGTACCGAGAAGATCAAAGAAAGTAACACCAAAGGTAAGGTGGCAAAAACTACAGGGTAAGGCCATGAAGGACTTTAGGGAGTTGGTTATGGAGAAAATGAGGTTGACACCACATGCAGAAGGAGTGGAAACATTTTGGGATTTTCTGGTGGCAAATATATTGGAGCATGTTAAGCAACCTGTGGGTGAATGAAAAGTGAAAGCCTTTATTTTAAAAGATACTTGATGGTGGAGCAAAGTAGTACAAGAATTGATAAAATATAAGAAAAAGAAGTTTAAACTCTGACAAAGGAGTAGGAGCAAATAAGACAGGGAGGAATGTAAGAATGTAAAGAAATTGGCAAAGAATGCAGTTGCAAAAGTAAAAATAAATGTCTTTGAGGAACTTTATGCAGGACTTAGGACAAAGGAAATGGAAAAAGACTGGCGAAAGCGTAGAATAGAAATACCATAGATATAAAGAAAGTGAGGTTCATCAAAGATGAAACTCATAAGGAGTTGACTGATGATACTCACATAAAGGTATTGTGAAGAGCATTTAAATGATGAGAACCCAGGAGAACTTTGGTGTAGTGGAGCCTATCACACCAGATGAAGTGACAAATGACGTAAAAGAAATTTAAAATAATAAGGTCCTAAACCCAGATAAAATCCCTACTGGGGCGTGGAAAAAGCTTCAGATAGAAGGCATCCGTCTGCTGCCATCCCTGTTCAATTCAATCATGAGATGGGAAAGGACACCAAATGCATGGAGGAAAAGTATCTTGGTGCTGACATACAAAGGAAAAGGCAATGCTGGCAACTGCATGAATTACAGAGGTATGAAGCTGATAAGTCATACAATTAAACCATGGGAGAGAGTTATCAAAAAGAGGCTAAGAAGTGAAGTAGATATTAGCATAAATCAATATGGATTCATGCCAGGAAGGTCAACAATAGATACTGTTTTTGCACTGAGACAGCTAGTGGAAAAATTTAGAGAGAAAAGGACAAATATTCACATTGTGTTCATTGATCTGGAATAGACCTTTGACTGAATTCCAAGAGAAGTTATCTGGTGATGTATGAGGGAGAAAATGATATCAGAATTTTATGTGTGGCTTGTTCAAACCATGTATGTAGGGGCAATGTCAATAGTTAGGACTTTTAGTGATGAAACAGACAAACTATCAGTAAAGATGTGAGTGTATTGGGGATCAACACTGAGCCCTTTCTTGTTTATCCTCATCCAGTATAGCATCACAAGGGACTTACAGAAGAAGGCACCCTGGTGTGTGCTGTTTGCAAATGATAATATTTTATTCAGAAAGGAGAAGATAGTCTAGAAGAGGATTTTGATACATGGAGAGATGTGTTGGAGAGAGACAGACTCAAAATAAGCACAGGAAAAACAAAATATATGGTATGTAATTTCAAT
Organism: Mauremys mutica; assembly: GCF_020497125.1. NCBI lineage: Eukaryota > Metazoa > Chordata > Testudines > Geoemydidae > Mauremys > Mauremys mutica. The sequence continues at coordinate 252,588,214 of NC_059073.1, read as the reverse complement.
AAAGTGAACACTGAAGATACTGCTCAGTGAGGAATGTCAGTAACAATGGTTTCCCTGCTGCTTATAAGCCTAAAAAGTAAATGGCAGTGAGAGACTGCTCTAGTTCAAACAGGAATTTGGGGAAAGTTCTATGGCCTGTGCTATATAGGAGGTCAGACTAGAGGATCACAATGGTCACTTCTGGCCTTGGAATCTATGAATCTAATATGTTTGAGAAGCTGAGTGGAGATGAAGCTGTATATAACCGAACACATGTTAAAGCTAGTAGAGTTAAAGCTTAAGTTCCCCCTAAACTTTAAATTGACTAGCTTAGCAACTGTTACGGGCAGTGTGTGAAGTTTGCTAGAGCTGGTCAGGAACCAGACTATCCATTCCATCCATTGGAAATTTTGACATTTTTTTTGTTATGAATCAGAACAAAAACCTAATTTTGAAGGTTCCTGGAAACAAAATTCTGAAAAATTTCAGTTGAGACCATCAACATGTTTCGTTTTGATTCATTTCATTTGAACTTTTATATTAAAGTAGTACATATCATACACAAATTAAATATATACATGTAATATATTTAAAATAGCTTCATACAATATAAAATCAAAACAAAATGAATCAAAACATTTGACAGTGTCAAAAGAAAACGTTTCAATTTTTCCCATTGAAAACTGTCAAAAGACATGTTCCTATGAAATATTTTGATTTCAACACACCTGCATTTTTCTACAGAAAACTGTTCCATTGTAAAATTTTCAACCAGCTCTAATGTTGACAGATTTTCACTTTAGTTAGCAACAATGGCTCTGAAAGACCTCAAAGATCACTACAGCACCTACAATGCAAAAGGAGTTATAGTAAAACTGGGTACTGACATTGCAAAATGATCCTAAACCTACACACGAGCCTGTCCACAAAATTCCATGTCAGTGGGACAGCCAGAAAGACAGGACAGGAATAAATAAAACAGACATTTACAAATCATAATCTCCCTTTGTCCAGTTCTTTATTCCCTCCTGTCTCTCTTTCCACTTCCCACTTACATCCTTTTCTTCAATCTATAAACATCTTTGCTACATGTAGTAGCACCCCCAAAATGTCTAACACATTTCTCCAAGTATAACCTGATCTCCCTTTCCTTCTTCCATTCCTTACAACACCACCTCAGCCACTCATTCTCCAATCTCCACTTCTCTTCACCCCTCACTGCTCCTCCCCACAACATCATTCCATCTTTTCCTTTGCTCCCTTCACCTCCTACTGATTCCCTGGAGGTTGACACCTCAGAGAAAGCCAAAGACATTGGGCTCCCCTCCCCTTCATGCCAGCTGGCAGCCCCCTGATTGTCAGCTTCTGCAAGAGCGAACTTGACTCTCATGCTGAGTGCTGCTGAGAAGCAGCCGCATACAAAAGAAAGGAGAAAGATGGTCAGTGACTGGGGTAAATACTGTTCATCTCCAAGAGTACAGAAGCACTAACCAATCTATACAGGCATTTGTAAGATAAATAAGGTGTCAACAACCCACTGCTCCCCTACTCCCAGGGAGCAATGCTACAATGCTGTTTTTAGCGTAGTGTCCTGCTGTCTCCCTGCAGCCAGAGCCTTTCCCCACCACAGGGAAAGGCTCTAGCAGTGGGGAAAGGCTCTGGCTGGGGGGAGGCAACAGGTTACTACAGCTCCCCACTGCCAGAGCTTTTTGCACTGCAGGGAAAGATTCTGGCAGGGGAAGGCGGCGAGAAAGACTCGAGCAGCTCCCTGTAGCATGGGAAAGGCTCTAATAGTGGGGAGCTGCCAGAGCCTTTCCTCACTGGCTTCCCCCCTGCCAGGGCCTTTCACGGCCACATGTAGCTACATATTGCAGTATGAACACATCCTGCTTTTCAATAAGGCACGTGGCTACACATACCCTGCATGCACCTGCCAGTGTAGACAAGGCCTCAGAGGTGTTGTAGAGGAGTATGGGAGGGAAGGTATCAAGTGAGAAGAGCAAGGGGGTTGGGAACCTGGACACCTGGGCTTTCTGACTCTGTCTCTGATTCATTGTTCAGCAACTTATTAGTGGCCAGATTGTAGCTCATCCTACAGGGATGTGCAAGGTTGGGCAAAGCATGTAAAGAACTTCTCTCCATTCTTGCACTGCTGCAGAAAGGGCAGTCACAATCTAAGTCATTGCACACCTGGAGCTTAAGAAGTGAGGATGCACACACTAGTGCAGGACCAAAGCTGCTGTAATGGGAGTTGGGCCATGGTTCTGTTCCCCCTTTCCCAACACTGGAAGGGAACACTGGGGGAAGGGAAAGATGCATGCTACACTGGCATGTGCTTTCCGAATTCTCCTGGAGCCAATTAAACTAGTTCAGCACTAAGACAGCCTGTTACTGTAGCTGAGTCTCTCCAAACACCACCTTCTGCAGGCTCTGGTTTTAAAAGTCAAAATACAGCACCCAGCCTCCCTGTGTCTGATGATCTTCATGTGTAAAATAGGTATAGTGATGTTTACCTACTTCATGGGTGATGCACCTTTTAATTAATGCTTGCAAAGCACTGTGAGAGCCTTGGATAAAAGGTGCTATGTAAGTGCAAATGTAAAGATGTTCTTATCAATAAAGCAGAACAGGAGAGAGAGAGAGAGAGAGAGAGAGAGAGAGAGAGAGAGAGAGAGAGAATGAATGAATGAATAACTAATGTGAAATTCTAGCTCTAATTCCCACCTAAGCCACCATGCCAGGTCCCAGGAACTCTTAACACAGGGATTGCCAAATATAGGGCTGATGGTATGGAAGAAAAAAAAAGATCAACTTTAGAAGTAGGGACACACAAAACTGGCTCATTATCTGAGCTCAACCCATTAAGTCTGGACTATAAATTCATCAATAATAGTTTACTCCCCTTCCCATCAAGCCAGTGAATTGGGGCTAAAATGTCCTCATTAATGTAGTTCCATTTTCATGCAAGGCTATTGAGTTCTTTTAGTTTGGAATGAAAGACTGTGCCCAAGGAAGAGAACATAGACATGATTTTCATTATATGCATTTCTTCCCCTCCCACCTACCCCATATAGTCAGGAAATTAATTTTCATGATGAAAGTTGTGGCTTCAAATGAATTAACAATGCAGGACTACAGAAGATTTCTTTTAATTTGAAATGTCAAGCAACCACATTATTTTAATCAAGAAATATTAGTTGTTTTAAGCTTTGGCTGGCTTCTCCTTTTGTATTGTGGTACTGTATATATCATACAGTGTGCTTGTGTTCCCAGGCTGGATTAAGTATTGAAAGAAATGGTCAGTAATGAATATTCCATGTAGAGATAGGATGATATCCATTTATAATGTCCTATAAATGTTTTATAATTGATCGCAATTGGATATAGATAAGATAACATTATCTCTAGTTTCCTGCTGATATTAATTGCGCTCTATATTATTTTTTCACAGACCTGGTAGAATCTGCTTATTTATTTAATTGTGTTTCCATTTCCATGAAGAAGTTAAATTGCTTCCCGGAGGCGGGAAACAGGACACCGGTATTAATCTTTTTCTGTGCCATTAAATTGCTCTGTTGCACTAATGATTCAAAGGATCAATTAAAAAGAAGGACAAGGATAAATTTCACTGCTGGAAAATAGTCTCACTGTAGTTGTATGGAGCCTTTGGTTGAATAGTCTTTTTAAAAGCAAGGGCAAGCACAGTGCAGGATATTTGCCTGGTATCTTTTCTGAGTTCTGGAATCAATTTGCTTCTGTTTGTCATGAAATCAGACTCCAATAATAAGCAAATTATTATTCCTTCTGGATTAATATTGGGAAAACATCAGAAAATAGTGTTGCATCTTAAATGTTTGGTAAAATGTATCTGGCCAAATTCTCTCTGTTACACGGGTACTTCAATGGAACTATGCAGGTCTAGCGGAGAATTTGGCACTTGGGACTGAAGGTGTAACACACTGCTCAGTGTATATTATATGTAGCCTTCTGTGCCTGATACTCAGAAAATATGAGTCTGCTACTACTCCCAGAAAGGAGATGTAGCTCTTTAGCACAATCCGTAATCGCTCAGGCTCTTAGCTCTGGAGGTCCCAAGTTTCAACCTCCAGTGATGACCAAGATGATGGTCATTAAACAGGCATCACTTTGAGCAAACTCAGGTACAAAAGTCTAAAGCATAGTCAAATTTTGCCCCTCTGTTCGACAGACATAAAACCTGAGTAGCTCCACTGACAGCAGAGCAGTTACTTGGGATTTATGCTATCATATCAAAGGCAGAAACTGGCTTCCTCAGCTTAAAAACATTTTACACTGGTTATACCAGCACAGTACAGAAACTGACATAAAGAAGGATGCATCATTAGACTTAAAGAGATTTATATTGGGGAAAGGAAGACAATTTTTCCTCCTTCCCCAATGCTTTACAGTTACTATTTGCACACTTACCCTAATCCATTCTAAAGAACGTGTGTCCCCCATTGCCAACAGCAACAACATAGCAAATAAGATAGAAACAACATTACCTACTCTTGGTTGTAAATTCATAGGTTCCAAGGACAGAAGGGGTCACGCGATCATCCAGTGTGACCTTCTGTATAACACAGACCGTAGAACTCCCACAAAATAATTCCTATAGCATATCTTTTTAAGAACATACAATCTTGATTTAAGTATCAGGGGGTAGCCGTGTTAGCCTTGATTTAAAAATTCTCTGAGATGGAGAACCACCACGATCGTTGGTGGTCATGGAACTTTGTTCCAATGGTTAATTAGTCTCAGTTAAAAATTTACACATAATTTCCAGTCTGAATTTGTCTAGTTTCAACTTCCAGCCATTGGATTGTGCTATACCTTTCTCTGCTAGAGTGAAGAGCCCATTATTAAATATATGTTCCCCATGTAGATACTTACAGATTGTAATCATCTTCTGTTTGTTAAGCTAAATTGATTGAGCTTCTTGTGTCCATCACATAAGGCATGTTTTCTAATCCTTTAATCATTCCCTTGGCTCTTCTCTGACCGCTCTGCCATTTATCAACATCCTTCTTGAATTTTGGGTTACAAAAAAGGCTGTAATGCTAAGAATAGGTAGCTATTAACAATTTAGACTTGTTGCCTTGATTGTTTGATCCAGTCTTCTGAATGCTGCTGTTGCAATATAAAAGTCCCTCCTAGATCTGTACATAAGAACAAAAGAATGGCCATACTGAGTCAGACCAATGGTTCATATAACCCAGTATCTGTCTTCCCACAGTAGTCAATGCCAGATGCTTCAAAGGGAATGTACAGAAGAGACCAATTATTGAGCGATTCATCCCCTGTCGTCCAGTCCCAGCATTTGGAGCTTAGGCGGTTAGGGACACCTAGAGCATGGGGTTGCACCCCTGACCATCTTGGCTAATATCCATCAATGGATCTATCCTCCATGAACTTATCCAATACTTTTTTTAACCCTGTTATACTTTTGGCCTTCATAACATCCCTGGAAATGAGGTCCACAGGTTAACTGTATGGGTTTGAAGAAATACTGCCTTTTGGTTGTTTTAACACTGCTGCCTATTAATTTCATTGGGTGATCCTTGGTTCTTGTGTTATGTGAAGGGGTAAATAACACTTTCTTATGCACTTTCTCCACACCATTTGTGATTTTAGAGACTTCTATCTTATCCCCCGCTTAGTCATTTCTTTTCCAAGATGAACAGTCCCAGTCTTTTCAATCTCTCCTCAGATGGAACCTGTTCCATCCCCCTCATCATTATTGTTGCCCTTCTCTTTACCTTTTCCAATTCTAATATACAATTTTTGGATAGGGTGATCAGAATTGCAACTGTATTGATAGTGTGGGAGGAGAAAAGTCCTACAAACCTTTGGCATCTGTTCTTACTTTACTACTTAATCTCTAAACATATTAAACACATAGGATTAAATCCTGCTCTCCTGATTCAGGCAAAATGCCCACTGACTTCCTGTCTTCAAATTAACTTTGAATTTAATGTCTGTGTTTTCTCTCTCTCTTGTTCAGAAAGAGAATCTGAGGTGGTTTAATCACAATCTTTGCCAGCTCTGGCAAAAAACATGTCTTACTACTAAAAGCTGTGTCTTTACAGCAAGAAAGATAAGTCCCGACAGCTATCTCATGGTAACATCCCACTGGAGACAAGGCACAGGTAGCTTTCGTCTTGTAGTTAGTTAAGGTAAATTCCAGGTGGGGGAAACACAGTTGGCCTCAACTAGCTACATTAAGATAAATACTACAGCTCCTTGTCTCCACTAGGATTTCATGCTGAGATAACTCTCTTGAGTTAGCTTTCTCATTGTAAAGACACATCTTTCTTGGCAGTGAAGAGATAGACAAAGGTAGACATTGAAGCAGAAAGGAAAAGCAATTACCCATGGGGTTCGAGAAACCAAGGAGACATGGAAACTGGAAAGGGGACATTGTGGTTCAGTTAAAATAGTCATCTAGTGAGATTAGACAGGCCATGATGCAACCAATCCTATCTAACTTGAAGAACCAAATTATATTGGCCTAGACTCTGACACTCTTACTCTTACACTTTGAGTTGTACCTTAGTCCTCAAACAGTCCAACTGAAGTCAATGGGACTACTCACTAAGTAAGTTAGTGCTCAAAGTCAGTAAGGGCTTTAGAATCGGACCAATCTGATTATTTTATATATTTCTATTGACCACTAATGTGACCTTTAACAGGAGAAAAATTCCACTTTTTCATCATGGTACTAGATGATTTGGCCTTTATTTCTCACGAACATTTTCTGGCTAAATCTTGAAGTCTTTATCCAGACATGCATTCTATATAAGAAGTAAGGGTGGCAATACTGTGACCCCCTAAAATAACTTTGTGACACCCTCCCCTCCCCCCGCAACTCCCTTTTGGTTCAGGACCCCCAATTTGAGAAATGCTGGTCTCCCTCTGTGAAATCTGTACAGTATAGGTTAAAAGCACACAAAAGGACCAGATTTCACTGGGGGAGACCAGATTTCACAGTCCGTGATGCGTTTTTCCTGGCCATGATTTGGTAGGGCCTTAGTCATAGGAGTATGAATGCCTAATGCCCACATTCTATCCCATGGGCCAGACTCCCTAACTGGATAAAATCTTCCATGGTGCAATGTGGTCTCCCCTCTAACCAAATGGCATGGTGCATCAAGGGAGTCACATGACTGAGGATGCAACATAGGAGATGTTGTCTCGCTAGGGAGCCCAGCCCATAGACAAGAATGGGAGCATGAGGAACCTGAACTACAAATCACATAAGGCAATGCACAACCATAGGGAAAGGAAATGTAGTAAACAACTCGAAATGAAACATTTGCTGTCAATTAAACATACCAAAATGGAACATTTCAATTCAGGAATACTGAAATGTTTACTTTCAATCAAAAATGCCAAAACAAAACTTTTTACCATTTCTGAATAGAAATTTTTCTGAACTTTTCATTTGGTGAAAAGTGTCAACATTTCAATATTTTGTCCCAATTCTGGATGAAGACAAATATTGAAACATCAAAATATCCTCTGGGATGGAAATTCCAATTTTTGCTCAGTTCTAGTTCCAACCAAATATAGGCTTAAGTGAGCAACCAAAGTAAATTGCAAATACCATATTTGCGGCAGAACATTCATCACAACTGGCATTAAGCAACCCCCTTTTTGACAACCTGGGCAGGAAAGCCACGATGTCCATGAGCTTTGAGACTGAATTCCATTCCATCCCTAGAGACAGCTGCTAAAAGTCAAGGTAGAAGCATATCGAATATAGAAACTCCTGGCCTCTATGTTTTCTATACCTGTTCTGATTATAAACAGAAGGCTTCATACTCCAGAACCATCAATCTGAGCTCTTTTGTGGTTATTAAATTCTCTTTTAAAACAAAATTTAAAAAATGAAATGAGTCTCCATCCTTTGTGACAGCAGTGCCACACTGGTGCCTCATGCCTCTTTGCACATGGTTACACCTGTTGACATTTAAGTACCAAAGAGAATATTTAAACAGTAGAGGAGGAAAAAGACACAGGAGAGTATTTGAGGCTGGCACTGAAGCATGCCTAGCACTAGCTGCCTGGGAAATTTTGTAAGAACATGAGTGGCAAAAGTTGTAATCAGGTTGTGCCAATAATCACAATATGTGTGCACACCTAGAGCATGCAATGCACTAGCACATAGAAATACCAATTGTATGTTTAACTTGAGGATGGTGTATTTAACTTGAGAATTGGGCCAACAACCAGGCTAGCATAATACTAAGCTGTCCCAATGTTTGGCATTCAGTGCTATTACAGAAGGGCCAAATGCAACAAGTATTAACAAGAGCCAGTGGAGCTGAGAATATATAATTTTGTTACTCTCTGTTTTTCTAATATGCGTGTTGCAAAAGTGTATTATTTATTAAGGAAATTAGCATTACAATCAGCTAGGACCTATTTTACAGAGATGTTGTAATTACCATTAACCTATTGGTTTAGCTGTAAAATGCAACATAGTTAATTGACCATAATATCTGGAGTAATGTGCATGCCAAGGACATGATTATGTCACCCGTATTCAGGTTCAGGAGTACCTTAGTATACAAATAGTTTCAGTGAAATTGGTCTCACTCACCACAGGAATCAGGGCCCGAATTGTTGATTTGACTACGGAACATTCTGTTTCCTATTTTATTTTTGCTGATACAATGTCTTACTTTTAACGAGATTTGGCTTTTTTTCTATAAGACACCAACAAAAATACTATTCCCTTCCAACATTCCTTTGGTTCAGAATATACAAATAAAAAGTTACCCCCATACTGTAACTTTTGGAGTGATACAGTATACACTCTGTTTCACTATTCAGTGATCTCATTTCCGCAGGATCTATCAGAAGTAATAGCTGCTTCTAATTTTTCAAGTGAGTTATTCATAGATCCACTACACCAGAGTATTTCAGGGTTTAAAAGCCAGAAGGCTTTTCATTCAGCAGATAGATTAGAGGTCTTTATCCAGCTAAGTCCAGCAGCAGTAATGCTTATTCTCCCTGGATTGCTTTTCTTCAATAGCTTACTTGTATATGGCACAAAAGTTATTCCATTAACCTTCACCAGACAAGGCTGAAATTGATGCTGATCTACTCTCTTACAGGCCATTTCATGGCAAAAAACCCAGGCCTTCGGCTTCCTGTTGATTCAGAAGCAACTCTAATATGATACACAGTCAAATTCCCTCTCCCATTTCAGCTTAAACCACAGTGAGGTTATTACCATTGGCTATTTGCTACAACATCATGTTAGTTTTTACTGAGAGTTTGAATATTTGAATAATTTCTGATGGATTTATCAGTTTTCCAGCACCTTGTCTCCTGCAGCAACCTCTGTGCTGTTGTATTATGAAATAGACCAAGAGAAATATTCCAGGCACATGCTGCTCCACATACATTCTGTGATTTTCAAAAGGGAAAAAACTATCCAGGGAAGATGAACCACACATGCTTCTTAGCAGTCAGCAGTTCCAAATATTTTAGAATATTATACTGGGGCCCAAAAACTGAAAGGAAGGGAAAGTTAAAAACTAGGAGGGTCAACAGAAGGTTACAAGTGGCATCCCCATATTTCTAAGTATTGGCTCCAATTTCTGAGACGCATTCTGGCCACTTTGTGCCAATCTGTCAGTGCCAATCAGCCTCATACATGCTGGATCTGGCCTTCAGAAGATCTCCCCATCTTAGGGGAGATGCTTGCATGGCAAAGAGCTGACAAACCCGCTCCTATTCTACCCTGTCCCCCACAGGGCTGCTATGGTAGAGGACTTAACCAAGCTCTCTTATGCCCAGACAAACCCTCACTGCCATAGCGAGCTGTCGGCAGCTGACACTGTTTAGAACAGCCACCAGGTACTAGCCCAGTACTGAGAACCCCCAGGATCAGCCAGCCAGGATTACACAAAGGACCCCTTTATAACCCTACTCCCAGTTGTGGCAACCTATGGTGAGTATTCTTCAGATGCAGCTAAGGAACTAGGCCGTACTATTTAGTAACACAGTTGAAAGTTTCATGGTTTCATGGTTTGGTGAAGCTCAGCCACAATAGTAGACAGTCTTGGGAGAGCTTCACACCCAGACTTTGTCTAACAGAAAATATGCTGGTGGCAGATTAAGCAGTACAGCTCTACAAATGGTTTAATTAATACAATCTGGGCAGCAACCTTATAGTAAGAGGGAAATGTATTCTGGGTTTGATATCAGCCTCATTCTGGCTCTACTTTGAAGTTCAAGTACATTTCCAGAAGGCTGTTAGATGAAAGTTAATCTCAAAAGCAGTGTTCTTTGAACAATATTTATTCATACAGGGACATTTTATTTAATTTGTCTCACTAAAATTCTATTCAGTTGCATCAGTATTTATACATCAGAAGCATCACATGTGGAGTCCGTGAGTTAAAAAGGGATTTCAGAGATTTACGCAGTCTCTATAACATTTCAGGCTCTGCCAAGCTTTTTCCCAGTACTTAAACAACTAGAGGGAAGAGAGAAGATGATGGCAAAATTGAGACTTCTTAGAAAAATTAATAACCGAAGGGTCTGTTCCTATGGAGTTAGAGTGGGAAGGAGATCAATGGCATGAAACATGATGTTACAACAAGAATAAATTTGGCCCATGCTGTCTGACAAAAAATATTTGCAATAACACTAACTATATGATGTGTTACATCTTAGAGCATCACATGTATTTTACCCCACACAGAGTCATATCATCTAAGAAACTGGCCTCTCCAATCTGTCTGCAATGTAAGCAGTTGATGAATGCATGCCTTGCAAAGGTGGTTAGTGTTGGGAAAATATTTGAGGGAAGAAATAATAAGGAGGCTATCAAGGTGTCCCCCCCACTCTGAACTTTAGGGTACAGATGTGGGGACCTGCATGAATAACCCCTAAGCTTATTTTTACCAGCTTAGGCAAAACAGTTGCTGCCACCACCAAATGTTTTAAAAAAACGTTTGAGGGAGAGCCATTTGGGAACTCTGCCTTCTCCCAATTTTCCCCAGTTCTTAGCCCCCTATTCCTGGCAGGATTTGACTAATTTCCCTCCCCCAAGTCTCTATACCCTTTTTCCTGGGTAGACTTAAGAAAATCCCCCCCACCAATTCCTGGTGAGCAAGAGTGAAAGAAATACCTCTGTGAGATTAGAAAGCAAGATAATCTCACAGACAACAAATTCAAAACACAAAGGATTTCCCTCTGGGCAAAACCTTAAAGTTACACAAAAACCCAATTTAATTCTCCATCTATGTTTGCAACAAAAAATAACAAATAAAAAAATAAAAAAATCGACCACATTCTTATCTAAATACTCACTAATTTAAACAAGGATTAAATGGTTGTTTTCTGGATTTTTGACTCCAGCAAAAGCACCAAAGAACAGACAAAAGACTTTTTCCCTCCTCCCTCTTTGAAAGTATTCTATTTTTTATTGGTCCTTTTGGTCAGGTGTTAGCTAGGCTATGTGAGCTTTTTAACCCTTTAGAGGTAAAAGAGGAATTAACCCTTAACTGTTTGTTTATGACAGAGGCATTGCAACTGGCTGAGGGACATTCCCAGTACCATATCGGACAAAGGGTAGACATCAGACCTGATTCCTAAACAGGAAGGCATACAAATGGGGTTGCACCAGGCAGAAGCTGCTGTAGGTGTAGGCAAGCTAGGCAGTTGCCTAGGGCAGCAGATTTTCAGATCTCCCCTGGGTCCTTCTATGGGCAATGGTGGGCAATGAGTCTGGTGGGGGTGCCCATGGGAGAGGGCAGCCACCAGCCAGGGCAGCATGAAATACTCCCCACTGCTGGGCTGCTGGAGAAGCACTTCCTCACCTCCCCAGCCACTCCTCGCTCCCTGCACAGGTAACTTGGGGGGCAGTAGCCCGGGTGTTTTGGGATTGATCCTAGCAGCACTGCCAGTGCTGCTGGGGCTTTATCCAAAGCAGAGCAACCTGCCCATTTCCATGTTGGCTCTCAGCCCACACCTGCTGCTCTGCACCCAGCCCCCACATGAGTTGGCTCCTGGGCAGCCCTCAACCCCTGCTCCAGCCACCATCACTGCCCTGGATTCACAATGCAGCCACCCCATACTATGAGCCCAAATGCAAGAACCTCATCTGCAAAGCTGTAGGACTTGCTGGGGGCCAGGCAGGGAGTCTGGCTGGAAAGAGCTGGGGATGCAGCATGGGGCTAGGATGAGCCAGACAAGGGGTGTGGAAGGCCAGGTATGAGTCCTCGGTTCAGGGTTGGAGGAGGCCAGGGGAGAGTTGCAGACATCACAAGTTTTTTGGCAAATGTGCAGGACAGAGCTTAGGACACAGACTGTCCCAGCTAAAACGGGACATAGTGTCACCCTAACTATAGCATCTCTTTTAGAAAGATATCCAGTCTTGATGTAAAGACTTCAAATGATGGAGACTCTATCATGTCCCTAAGTAATTTGTTCCAATGGTTAATTACCCTGACTGTTAAAAAATTTGCCCCCATGTTTAATTTCATTCAAGGTGGGTAACCACTGCAGGCAGTGCAGTGTTGGGCTGCCCCAGAGCAAAGCAGGAATCACATTGTGACTCTGTGACAATCTGCCTCTCCCCCCACGAATCCTGCTCAAAAGGGCCCGGCTGGGCCTAGACCTGATGCAGTGTACTTTAGACAGTGCAGCAGCATAGCTCTGCCAGCTAACATGTGGGGGGAGGGGGGAGCCTCTCTGCCTTCCTCCCACCCGCCAGGATGAAGATGGGGAAGGCGGAGCTCTCTGCTTGTGGTATGGGGAGCCAGTACAAGGGAGTGCAAGCCAAGCCAAGGCTTGGCCCCCAAATAGGAAAGAAAGAAAACAAGAAGGAAGCTCGGTAAGTGACACATGAAAGCAGCTGGCAAATCATTTCACACAGCTGAAGCAATGCGTATCAGTCATTTTTGTGACTCCGTAAGGACCTGGGTCTACCTCCTTTGCTGATCTTAATGCAAGCCTTGCCTTAGTGGATTAGTGTGCTTTGAACAGTAGCAGGTAGTTTGACAGCTTGGGCTGCACACAATTATCACAGTTTTTATTTGATATAAAAATTATGTTGAGTAATCTCTATAGTGCAATTTTTTTCCCCAAAGAGGAAACATTGCCAATTAGGATTGCGCACACAGATGCAACATCCATTGTTTGACATAATATGCCTTTGCAGGCCATCAGGGCATTGGCAGACTTCTTCTTTGCCAGCCTATATACGTAAACAGCATAAGAAAATGACATGTGAACGGATTCTTTTGATTATAAAAGGTACTAACAATCTTGTTTCAATTACAGGGTGTATATTTAACAGAAGGTCTCACGCTATACTATATTTCACAGCCTACTAGTTAGGTATTTTAACACCGATGAACTGAGCAGTAATAATAAATAACTAGTATTTTTTAAAAAAAAATTACGCAGATTCTGATGCAAATAATATACATATCCTTTTTTCATGTTGGAATTTTAATAATTGCAGCATTTCAATAAGTTTATTCTATAATTTATTATTCTATCTAATGCATTTGTTTTTTATAAGTTATTTTGTCCTTTTATATTTTTAAACTACCAGTACAGCTGTTACTCTTAACATCTTTACAGTTTTACCTTTTGCCAAATTACTGTGTTCCTTTTTACTAAGAATAGAGAAAACCACAGTTATGTTAATTACTTACAAAATGGCGATTGTAACTATTTTAATGATTGCGATATCATAGTAATGTTTTAACAAATTACTGAACAGCTAATAATCTACTATGTATAAGCCATAGTGTATAATATTCCCAGAAAATCTACCTTCTCTCATCACACATTTTTTTCCCTACATTACACTCGTATTTGTTCTTGGTGTGAGGATTACAAAGTCCTAAATCACTGCAGAGAGCTATGAAGAATGAAATCTATGTACCGTATGTTTTCATTATCCTGCTGCACATTCAGCTTCAAAATGAATGTTTCTCTAGTTCACTGCAAGATTAAGGGCCCAATAGACAAATGCTCCATGCACAGAACAACCATTGATTTAAATGGCAGCTCCTTGCACAAAGTGTGTACAGGATTGGGCCTTAATTAGTTATCAAAAACATGCCCGAGAGCTATGTGGATCACAACAAAGCCAAACAGAAAGAGTCAAGGTGTCGATACTATGTTGCGTTTCCCTGCCTATACAAAATACATAGAAGATTTTGCGTGTGTGACTGGCTGGCAAATGGGTGAATAAGGAGTTAGAAGTTGCATATTATAAACAGAATAATGTGCCAAGTACTGAGTGGCTCTGCTAATCTGAAACTCCTATGGACTTCAGTGGGAGATGGGGTATGAAGTAAGTGCTCAGAGTTAGGAATTTAATAAAAAATAAGCAGTATTAATATTTTTCACTCCTAAAAATCTTGTTAGTCTCCATTTAATATTCTGCTGGAGCATCATTAAGGTCAGGTCTACCTGACAAAGTTTTGCTGGCATAGCTATGTCAGTTAGGAGTGTGAAAAAACCCTCCCCTCTCCCCATGATGGACATAGCTATGCCAGCTAAAACAACACATAGAGGCAGCTCATACCAGCAAAAACAAACAAACAAAAAACAACCCAAACCTCCATTTTCCAGAATAGCTCATGTCATTTGGGGAACTGCTTTAACTATATTGCAAAAGAACTCCTTTGGCTGGTATAAACTAAATCTCCACTAGAGGCCTTCGCTGGTCTAGATGAACAAGCAAAGGCTTTATACTGTAGACCAGCCCTATAATTAATAGGTGTAGAGAGAATGGAGGCTTGGGAGTGTTTCACCTTGCTGGCTTGAATCCAGCCTCGGTCAGTATTTATCAAGCCACTGCCATCCAATGGCTGTTTGGTGGCCTTAGTCCAGTGAGTGAGGGTCTCAGTCCAGTTGGCAGCACTCCACATCAAGTTCATGATAGTGTTAGCGAGGGTTGCTAACCCTCCAGGATTGCCCTGGAATCTCCAGAAATTAAAGATTAATCTTTAATTAAAGATTATGTCATGTGATGAAACCTCCAGGAATACGTCCAACCAAAACTGGCAACCCCCGTTAGCAGAGAACAGGGCAAGGAGAATGAGTCCCTTCTTTTCCTTAGAAGCCACATGAAGGTGGAGGGGTGTTACCAGGGCACCAAGAAGATGGCACTGCCATTTTGTATATGCTGTACTTATTCTAAGGATAAATGGAGGGCTTTGTTCCTGATGTAACACGGTGGCTGTCACCCAGTGGTGCCTCTGCAATGCCCTGCCCTGATTTTCCCCTTCTTCAGAGCTCCTTAAACAAAACTCCATGCAGTCTTGCTCATCCACTCACAGCCCTCCTTGGCTTTTATTAACACAAAGTTCCAAATGCAAAACACAAAAACAAATCTTCCCCCCAGCCTTAAACTGGGCACAGCCTCTCCTCCCTGAGGTACTATCCTTTTCTGCTTTCTGAGCAGCTGGAGAAGATGCAAGGTCGGGCCTGCCTTCCTTGCCTTCTTCCAAAGAAAAACAAAGCTTTCAATTGGGTCTTTGTACCCACTCCCAACTCCCTTCTTCAGGGACCACTGCAGGAGACCTTCCCTCCCCACAGCGTTACTCCATAGTTCCCCTTCTAGCTCTGCCCTCCCTGAATTCTCCCTGAACCCTGATAGCCCAGGTGCAGCCCTGCCCCCTTAATTGGCTCAGTTGGGAGCAGCTGCTCTTGCATAGGGCAGCTGAATTTATTTCAATCAGAGGGGGCCAACCATCTTGGGACTGCTAGCCTGTCAAACCAGCACCATTCACAAGCACTAAATTCATTTTTAAGAGAGTAATACGTGTAAAAGAATGTGCTACAGCATCTTCATTTGCATTAATATCATTAGCTTACTTAAACAGCTCCCTCGCTAAGCATTCTTGATGGAGACATTTCCCGTGCTCCATCAGAGCTACAATAAGCAGCTGGGAATAAAAGCTATACAAGCAAATGGTGCCTTTCTAGTGTGTTTAAACAAGACATAAAACATTACTCTGAAAACTGTATTCCGGACAAGGGATATATATTATTGAAGTTTATAATGTACAAAATAAACTTCTAGCACTGTATATGCCTTAACATTAATTTATAATAATATGCTCCCTTTAATGCACACCTGTCATTCCTATAAGTGTAAATGGAAATTACCCATGTACAGCAAAAGGAAAACTGCCCTCCCAGTAGGCCTGGGGCCCCCAAAGGTACTGAACACACTAACTCTTATTGACGTCCATGGAAATTGTGATGTGCTAAGCACTCTCAGGAGGTGTTCAATACTTCACAGGATTGGGCCTGTCCAGACTGAGTTGCAGGCACTCAGCACTTTTAAAGTTCAGGCTGTTGTTGTCCTTCATGCTAAAAGCTGGCAAACAGAGTGAGTCATCCTCTCTAGAAATATTCTATACTGTATTCTTGATACTACCCCCATGTTTTAGGCATGTATAAGAAATATGTGCCATTGTTGCCTGATCATGCAGGACATGGTGCTGCTTTAGTTAAACGTGGGAAAAGAAGCCCATGGGGAGTTCTACAAAATAGCAAGTAATGCAATGGACAGAAATGTAGTGGTAATACCTAGAATGCAGATAGTAAAGCCATGTTTCAAGCTGTACTTTCACACTGGGCATGGGCCTCTCTTCTTATGTACATGCAGTAGTGCTAACAGGAGAACTGAAGTATCTTATGAAGAAAATGTTTGTCAACATACAATGACAGGCTAAGTTGTACCTTGCTTTAATACATTATTTTTTTAAAAACAGGGAACATTGAAATTTCTTATGTATTGATTTCAGTCAAGTGGTATAGAGACTGGGTAGTTCCTACACAAACACTCCAAGCTTTACTTACAAGGGCAGGGGGATTTTCCTGAGTTTGGACTAGGGCTGTTGCATAATCGCAGTTAACTCACGTGATTAACTCAAAAAAAATAATTGTGATTAATCATATTTTTAATTGCATTGTTAAAACAATAGAATACCAATTGAAATGTATTAAATATTTTTGGATGTTTTTCTACATTTTCAAATATATTGATTTAAATTACAACACAGAATACAAAGGTACAGTGCTCACTTTATATTATTTTTATTACAAATATTTACACTGTAAAAATGATAAACAAAAAAATCATATTTTTCAATTCACCTCATACAATGCAATTCACCTAATATTCACCTAATACAATGCAATTCACCTAATGCAATGCAATTCAATTCACCTAATGCAATTCACCTAATACAGTGAAATCTCTTTATTGTGAAAGTGCAACTTAGAAATGTAGCTTTTTTTGTTTCATAACTGCACTCAAAAACAAAACAATGTAAAACTTTCGAGCCTACAAGCCCACTCAGTCCTACTTCTTGTTCAACCAATCGCTAAGACAAACAAGTTTGTTTACATTTATGGGAGATAATGCTGCCCACTTCTTATTTACAATGTCTCCTGAAAGTGACGCTCATTAAAAAATAATGCATTAATTAAATTTTGACTGAAATCCTTGAGGAAGAATAGTATGTCTCCTGCTCCGTTTTATGTACATTCTGCCATGTATTTCACATTATAGCAGTCTCGGATGATGACCCAGCACACGTTGTTCATTTTAAGAACACTTTCACTGCAGATTTGACAAAATGCAAAGAAGGTACCAATGTGAGATTTCTAAAGATAGCTACAGCACTCAATCAAAGGTTTAAGAATCTGAAGTGCCTTCCAAAATCTGAGAGGGATGAGGTGTGGAGCATGCTTTCAGAAGTCTTAAAAGTGCCACACTTTGATGCGGAAATTACAGAACCTGAACAACCAAAAAAGAAAATCAATCTTCTGCTGGTGGCATCTGACTCAGATGATTAAAGTGAACATGCATCGGACTGCACTGCTTTGGATTGTTATCGAGCAGAACCCATCATCAGCATGGATGCATGTCCTCTGGAATGGTGGTTGAAGATGAATGGACATATGAATCTTTAGCGCATTTGGCATGTAAATATCTTGCAACGTGAGCTACAACAGTGCCATGCAAATGTCTGTTCTCACTTCTCACTAAACAAGAAGCGGGCAGCATTATCGCCTGCAAAAGTAAACACACTTGTTTATCTGAGTAACTGACTGACCAAGAAGTAGGACTGAATGGACTTGTAGGCTCTAAAGTTTTACATTGTTTTATTTTTGAATGGAGTTTTTTTGTACATAATTCTACATTTGTAAGTTCAACTTTCATGATAAAAAGATTGTATTACACTACTTGTACAAGGTGAATTGAAAAATACTATCGCTTTTGTTTTTTTACAGTGCAAGTATTTGTATTAAAAATAAATATAAAGTGAGCACTGTACACTTTGTGTTCTGTGTTGTAATTGAAATGAATATATTTTAAAATGCAGAAAACATCCAAAATATAAACAAATGTTATTCTATTATTAAACAGTGTGTTAATCACATGATTTTTTTTTTTTTATCGCTTGACAGCCCTAGTTTGGACATTTCAGTATAAAATCCGACCGTAAGAGAGCGTAAACTATAGTTCTCTTTCTCAAGAGATGCAAAGATGAATCTGGCTCTCACTCACCACGGTGTCTTTCCAGAAGGAACAGCAACAACTACATTTGCAGCACTCAGGCTAAATTGTCCTCTCATTTACTCTGCTGAAACCCCAAGGGGGTGCACTGTCATAGCTGAGAGGAGAATCTGGTCCCTTGTTCTCAGTGTCTTTTCCCAAAAGCCTATGTCAGGATGGCAGTGTTGCCTCTTAGTCTCTCTGACACTGGGTTGTGGTGGATTTTCACACTCAAATTCTTTTGGAATCAGGCTGTTGCTTCTAGGATGTCATGCGCTCTATGAAGTCTACCACTTTTAAGGCCTCATGACCCCGCTATACTTCACCCAATCTATCTGTCCTCCCACTCCTTTTATGAGCCCAAGCAAAAACCAAATGAAATCAACAGAGGACTTTCCATAGACTTCAAAGGCCAGTGGATCAGGGCCTATGTGCAGCAGTTTACATTTCGGAAAAGGTTATTGAGCTATAGAGACTGCAAGAACAACAAAACGTCAGGTCAGATTACTTTTGCCGAATAGTTTAGGATTGTGCTGCTGCTGCTGCTTTTCTTTTTAAAACAGGCATCTAAAGCTGACCGAGGCAAAGAAAGAGAGGAATTTATGTGCTCCATTCCCCAGAGAGCTCTTCTCAAGACTCTACATTTTATTCATTAGTAGTGGCAAAGGTAGTTAACATTTAGTTGATATATGCAGGCAGGAAAGCAGTGGCATAAAGAAAGTAGCGTCAGGATGTTTTACTGCTAAGGATTGGGAGGTTTGAGGTTTTTAATTATTACTTTGTATCAGGGATTTCAATGTAAATGCTATCAACAAAAAATGATTATATCACTCTTTTCTCCTTGTAAATTGGTACAAATGTGATCAACTGCTGGTTTGGAAAAATGTCTTTACTGCAACCAGAGGAGTCAGCAGTGGGGTTGGTGTAGCAAAGAACTGTGATATAGATGCTCATAAAACTAGAAATCTAAACAGCCTCAAAGCTTTATAAATTACAATTTCTGATCAAGTTTAATGCACAACATATTTCATGCTCTCTGCTCCGTTTCTCTGTTAACACACTGTTTGCCAACTACATGAACCTGCAGATACAGTAATGGTTATGGAGTATTCTAAGGAAATTCTCTGTAGCTAACTTCAAAGCTCTTCTAGTGCAGCCATAAACCGAAACCCTAATGCAAATGGAAGGTTTCGGCCTTTTGCCAAGGTTAATTTGATATTTTTGCAAAACACCAAATCATAAGGAAACTCTGAGTTAACTGCCCATTAATACAGGCCTGCTTTTTCCTCAGGACTAATCCTGCAGACATTACTCAGTCTCTTCCTGATCAAACCTCCCATTGGGCCAAATCCTGAGATCCTTACTCATTGGGGTATTTTTTTTCCAAACTCAGTCCTTTCTCAGGCAAAACTCACAGGTCTGGATTGTCCCTCCCCAGATCTGTTAATGGATGCCACTTTCTTTGCATGACTCTCCCTCTTCCTGAAGGTCTGGGAGGAGTGGGACACAGGGGAGTGTACATCTTTTCTCCTTTCCCCCCTGAAGCGGAGGGAAGTCCCCTCCCATAAGGATCCGGAGAGCAGCTGCAGGCAGTAGAAATTCCTGACAGCACAGCTCCAGCAGAACCTTGCTGTTGAGGGACTAGGGATCAGTGAAAAGGCACAGAGGCTCGATATGGACAGCAGTGGTCTCCCACAGATCTGTACTGATCCTGCATATTTGGGGCCAACCCTTTCCTCCCCACTCCCAGTGGAATGAAAAGGGAGGCTCTGAGAGGTTTTCCTTCTCAAAGTCCTCTTCTATGGATGTTGCCATGTGATGGGATGATCAAGACCCCAATTTTACCTGATTGGGCACTGAGTGAGGACTGCAGGATTTGGCTCTCAATTATAAAACAAATTGTATCCTTGAAAGGTTACGGACTTCAGGTATATATACACATAGGTGCTGAATTACGGGTGCTGGGGGGTGCTGCCGCACCGCCTGGGCGGAAGTGGTTTTCATCATATACAGGGTTTATAGTTTGGTTCAATGGATCTCAGCACCCCCGCTATACAAATTGTTCCAGCACCCCTGTATATACAAGAAAGTCAATGCAATCATATAGAACCTCTGATATTATCTACCAGCCACCACTTCCAAGTGAACATCATTGTTTTTACTGAAAAATATTAAATGTAAAAAGAAAAGGTTACAAAATAAGAGAAAAATCAGAAAAACAGAGGAAAGAGAGAGAGAGTCAGAGACAAGACAAAGAGGAGAGGAAGGAGGGGGAATAGAAGAGGTGGTCTCCCATTTGGTAAAAGGAAATGAAGTTCTAGGCACTGACTAGCTGACCACATTGTTCACTTTCTCTCTTTTGCACCTGCCCTGAAGTGCACCTAATTAATTTGTATAACAATTAAAAAATAAAACCAGGGTCCAAATTGAACCCTACTGTAACGTCACTGCCA
Source organism: Mauremys mutica (assembly GCF_020497125.1). Lineage (NCBI taxonomy): Eukaryota > Metazoa > Chordata > Testudines > Geoemydidae > Mauremys > Mauremys mutica. The sequence goes on along the minus strand of NC_059073.1, from coordinate 252,567,205 downwards.
CTGGTGTAGGTAGATGTACACCACAGATTACTGTGGCCTCAGATATCTTTAAACATGTTGATTCCATTTAGTCTTTTATAAGCCACTCACTGCAAGACTGCCAGCTCACCGAGGGCCTGATGCAGAGTCCAGTGAAGTCAATGAAAAGACTCCTATTGACTTCAGTGGGCTTTGGATCAGGGCCTAAGTCCCTAGCACAAGTCATCTGGCTGTCTAGGGAGCTGAAGACCTTTCCTACATTTAAACACCGTCTTTCACTTGGCCACCAAGGACAAGGAGAACTGCAGGAAATATCCCTCAGCAGAATGCATGGGCCAAATTCAGCTTTTCTCTTCACTAGTATAACTATCTGGATTGCCTCTTTTTCCACCTCAGTAACAGTCCCCACAGAGAACATGGGCCCTCTGTCTCCAATTCCACTGATCATGATAAGCTGTCAATGTTGAAATCGTATTTAGTTCCAGCTGTGCCATCCAGCAGTTTAAGTGCTGTGACCAGTACTTACTGTAGAATTGTCTAGTGGGTAGAGTATGGGACTGGGAGGGTTCTATTCCTAGGTTGAATTTTTTCCATTGGCTTGCTGTGACCTTGGGCATATCACAATCTCTATGCCTCAGTCTTCCCATCTCCAAAAGGGGATAATGACAGATATATGACAGATTTCATCTCCCACAATGCACTATGGTCTCTCCTCTTAGAGAGGGGAGGTGGTGCATCCTGGGAGATGTAGTCCAGCTGGGGAGCCTCACCCATAAAGGAGATTGGGGACATGAGGCAAATTGAACTACAACTCCTATCAAGCACTGTAGCACCATATCTAAATCAAAATACTTTGGTTTTCAGGCTTTTTTTTGACAAAAAAAATCTAACTTTTCTGCAGAAAACAGATAATTCAGCAAAAAAAATTGAAAACCCAATTTTCCACAGTTTTGATAGAAAAATTTAGACCACCTCACTCCCGAGTAAAATTCAAATTAATCAAGAGAAAAATCATTTTTCTCTTCTGCATCCTGGTAGGCCTTTTACTCAGTTTATACTCAGCATGTACAGTGAGGGCTGACTCCCACTTTACTCAACATCAGTTTGCCTGGGTAAGAGAAGAAGAGAATAATAAAGGCTAGATTGCGCCATTTAGCTCCAAACCTACACTGGAGGCAGGGGCGGCTCTACGTTTTTGGCCGCCCCAAGCAGTCATGCGCGGGAGGCGCCCAGGAGCCGCGGGAGCAGCGGACCTCCCGCGGGCATGACTGCAGAGGGACCGCTGGTCCCGCGTGGCTCGGCTGGACCTCCCGCGGCTGCGGAAGGTTCGCGGGTCCGGCGGCTCCGCTTGAGCTGCCGCAGTCATGCCTGCGGGAGGTCCAGCCGAGCCGCGGGACGAGCGCCCCCTCCGCAGTCATGCCTGCGGCAGGTCCAGTTGTCCCGGGGCTCCGGTGGACCTCCCGCAGGCATGACTGCGGCAGGTCCGCCGGCCCAGCCTGCCGCCCCCTCCCGGCCGCAGGGGACGCCCCCTAGATTTTGCCGCCCTAGGCACCAGCTTGTTTTGCTGGTGCCTAGAGCCGCCCCTGACTGGAGGGCAGCATGGGGTTGCACACTCATACAGGCAGCAGTGGAATCTATTCAGAAATCTTACAGTGCCCTTCAGCGCTCAGGAAAAAGGCGACTAGAAAAAGACACAGTCAGCCTCACCTCAGTCCCCAGAAGAACCATGGAGCAGGTCCTCAACGAATCCATTTTGAAGCACTTGGAGGAGAGGAAAGTAATCAGGAACAGTCAACATAGATTCACCAGGGGCAAGTCATGCCTGACCAACCTGATTGCCTTCTATGATGAGATAACTGGCTCTGTGGATATGGGGAAAGCAGTGGATGTGATATACCTTGACTTTAGCAAAGGTTTTGATACGGTTTCCTACAGTGTTCTTGCCAGCAAGTTAAAAAAGCATGGATTGGATGAATGGACTATAAGGTGGATAGAAAGCTGGCTAGATCATCGGGCTCAATGGATAGTGATCAATAGCTGAATGGCTAGTTGGCAGCCGTTATCAAGCAGACTGCTGCAAGGGTCTGTCCTGGGGTTGGTTTTGTTTAACATCTTCATTAATGATCAGGATGATGGGCTGGATAGCACCCTCAGCAAGTTCACAGATGACACTAAACTGGGGGGAGAGGTAGATATGCTGGAGGGCAGGTATAGGGTCCAGAGTGACCTAGACAAATTGGAGGATTGGGACAAAAGAAATCTGATGAGGTTCAACAAGGACAAGTGCAGAGTCCTGCACTTAGGATGGAACAATCCCATGCATTGCTATAGGCTGGGGACCGACTGGCTAAGCAGCAGTTCTGCAGAAAAGGACCTCAGGCTTACAATGGATGAGAAGTTGGATATGAGTCAATAGTGTGCCCTTGCTGCCAGGAAGGCTAACAGCATATTGGTCTGCCTTAGTAGGAGCATTGCCAGCACCTCGAGGGAAGTGATTATTCCCCTCTATTCGGCACTGGTGAGGCCTCATCTGGAGTACTGCGTCCAGTTTTGGGGCCCCCACTACAAAAAGGATGTGGACAAATTGGAGAGTCCAGTGGAGGGCAACAAAAATTATTAGGGGACTGGGGCACATGACTTATGAGGAGACCCTGAGGGAACTGGGCTTATTTAGTCTGCTGAAGAGAAGAGTAAGGTGGGATTTAATAGCAGCCTTCAATTACCTGAACGGGGGGAGGGGGAGTTCCAAAGAGGATGGAGCTCAGCTGTTCTCAGTGGTGGCAGATGACAACAAGGAGCAATGGTCTCAAATTGCAGTGTGGGTGGTTGGATATTAGGAAAAACTATTTCACTAGGAGGGTGGTGAAGCACTGGAATGGGTTACCTAGGGAGGTGGTGGAATCTCCATCTTTAGAGGTTTTTAAGGCCTGACTTGACAAAGCCCTGTCTGGGATGATTTAGTTGGGATTGGTCCTGCTTTGAGCAAGGGGTTGGACTAGATGACCTCCTGAGATCCCTTCCAACCCTAATCATCTATGATTCTATAACCTGTCATGGGGAAAAGTATACTGGCCTGATTCTGTCTGACCCTTACATGGGCGCATATACATGCGGGGGGTGGGAGAGGGAAGGAAGCTGAAATCTCCTTTGCCTCATGGTACCTGTGTAAAGAATGGGCAGAATTGCTGTCTGTAAGCTCAGGGATTGCTCCCTCATAGTTACATGATGCTCCATAGGGGCAGAGATGAGACAGAGCCATTTCTCCTCTCTATCCCACTGCCTACGCAGCTGGCTAGCTTTGTTGGCTGGCTTGTGGGTGATTTAGCCCTTGTTTAACCCTTTTTTCTGCTTTATGGAGCTGCTTTGTAATAAAAACATTTCGGCTTCTGATTTTATCTTTTCCCTATGAAAAATATTCAAGATAAATGGTGCCAGCAACATCATTTCTATACACTTATTCTAAAATCCTTATTACAGGAGAAGAAAGATGAGTCATATGATCTATCAGTCTTAAACAGGTGAGCCTTTATGTCTGTCACTTTTGATCAGAGAAAGCATACTTCCAGTACTACTGCAGACCAATAAAAAGTACAATTGTAATGTTAGTAATCACTGGGAGAAAAAATCCATAAAGTGGGGCTGATCTGCCTGTGGCATAAGGCAGTAGAGAGACTACACCTTTTATTTATCTTCCCAACATGTATACACAACATGAAAAAACAAACAAACAGGTTTTGCAGTAAGCATCTTAAAGAAAGTAGATCCTTGCCATTTACTTAAGGAAACAGTTTAGACTAGCACTTATATGTTTTATTTATTGATTTGTGCACTTATATTATGCAATGCAATAACTCACATGTATTGTATATGGCTATTATTGCTGGGAATCCATGCCAGAGACTCTCAGATGCTGTAATAAAGCACATAGATTTCATGTTGCATTTGACAACATGGTAATCTCCAGGAAGCTAGAATAATGAATAATAAATAATAAACAAATGACCATTCACTTACAGGATAATGAAATCAGTGTGAGCCTGCTTCTCCCAGAGAGACGCAGGCACTATTCCTACCACCATAAGCTCTTTCAGTTGGCTGTAATGACATTTCAAACATGTGATGACATTTAAAACACAGTCTGCAATTTCTTTTTTCCTCTGTTCAGATTTTGTATTTGGTCAGTAAATGGCTTAATGAATGAGCCTTTTTGAGATTTCTGATTACCAGCTGTCCCTGGAGGGCTTTTTGGTTTTGCCAAATGTTATTGTTCATATAATAGACACTGGTCTAGTGGTTTTTTCGGCTCTCAGAAATATTCTTCTTTCTGGTGTGTCTTGCATTAGCCACTGAGACAGACCTTCTGTAAATACATTTGAAATCAGTTTCTGTAGTGCTGGCTCTGCCCTGGGTTGCTCTCTCCCATCATTCTCTGCAGCTGTGGTGGAGTGGTGTACTTTCACCAGGCTGAAGCAACACATCTTCTCCAGTAGCATTTCAGCATTTTGGCTCAGATAATGCATCTGTAATTCCCAGATTTTTATTTCACATCTGTAGCTCCCAGGGGGGAACCTTTAAAAGCGTAAAGACACATAAGGATGGGGATTTTTATATTACATTTTAGATCTGCTTTCACCCCTGTAAACTAGCTCTCATATATGATTCATGTGAGATATGGCCATTTCCTACAATATCTTTGAAAAATCTTATTGAATTAAGTTTAAGTATCATTGGGGTCCATTGTACTAAATGAAAAGTTTATGTATTATTGTGGGATGGGATTGTATGCACCCTCTCTAGGCGGGAGATGTAATGCAAGGCCTGCTTGCTCAAAAGATATCGAATAGTGTGCAAAACAAGAATGGACTTTTGGGACAATATGTGCGAAGTGGATTTCCAGGGAAATGCCTACGGAAAGGTTAATGCAAAGTCCCCGCCTCTGGTTAAGCAAAAAACCTGCCTTTTAGAGCCATGTCCTGATGAGAGGCTTTTGTCTGTGTCAAAATTCAAGGCAACGGAACCTGTATTTCCCCTCTATGGTCCGCCAAGGGCATCCGTTCTCAGGTTTCCAGCTCCCTAGCCATCACCTCTCTTCAGTGGAGAGACGCATCTCACTCCCTCCTGTTATTTCCAGGCTGCACCATTCACTGCCTACAGCAGGGGTCTCAAACATGCGGCCCACGGGCCGCGAGCTCTTCCCTGAGGCCCGCGGAGCTCCCCAGGGCCGCCCAGAGGGGGGGGCAAAGGGGGCAATTTGCCCCGGGCCCCGGGCTCCGCAGGGGCCCCCAAGAGAAAAGCGGAGGCTCCCGCCTCCGCCCCTCTCCTGGAGCCTCGGCGCATAGAGCGCTGAGTCTCCATCCGAGCGCCTGAGCCCCGCCCCGATCCGCGCCGCGTGGGGAGGGGGCGGGGCTGGGAGCTCTGGGCTGAGCGCTGCGCTCGGCGTGGAGCTCACAGCCCCGCCCCCTCACCATGCGGCTCTGAGCGGGACGAAGCTCAGGCCTCGCCGGAGACGCGGTCGGGTAAGGGGGGGGGGGAAGCGGGAGCCGCCGGGGCCGGGCCGGGGCCTGGGTGGGAAGCGGGACCCGCCGGGGCCGGGGCCGGGCCGTGGGGGGGGGAAGGGAAGCGAGACCCGCCGGGCCGGGCCGGGGGGTGGGGGAGGGAAGCGAGACCCACCAGGGCCGGGCCGGGCCGGGCGGGGGGGGGGGAAGGGAAGCGAGACCCGCCGGGCCGAGCCGGGGGTGGGGAAGGGAAGCGAGACCCGCCGGGGCCGGGCCGGGCCGGGGGGTGGGGGAGGGAAGCGAGACCCGCCGGGCCGGGGGGTGGGGGAGGGAAGCGAGACCCGCCCGGGCCGGGCCGGGGGGGGCGGGGAAGGGAAGCGAGACTCGCCGGGCCGGGCCGGGGGTGGGGAAGGGAAGCGAGACCCGCCGGGGCCAGGCCAGGCCGGGGGGTGGGGGAGGGAAGCGGGACCGGCCGGGGTGGGGAAAAGAGGGACCCGCCACCGCCGAAGCGCAGCCCGGTCTTCGGCGGTGGGGGGCCCCTTCTGTTCCGGGACCCGCCGCCTAAGTGCCCCGCCGCCAAGCCACCAAACAGCTGTTGGTGGCGCTTAGCACTTTCCAGGAGGGAGGGGGGAGGAGCGGGGAGCCGCGTGCTTAGGGGAGGAGGTGGAGAAGAGACAGGGCAGGGGCGGGGCCTCATAGAAGGGGTGGATTGGGGGTGGGGCCAGGGGCAGCAACGGGGCGTGTCAGTGATCCGGCCCTCGGGCCAATGCACTAGTCCTCATGCGGCCCTCGGGGTCATTTGAGTTTGAGACCCCTGGCCTACAGTGTGAATTCCCCAGCAAAACAGGCCTGCTGTGCTCTTCTCATCAGAGGCAACAAAGAGTGTCATTGCTCACAGTACCACCTAGCTTTTCCTAACCAAGCACATTTATTCTTAGGGTGAAAGCATTATAGAGAAATCATATTAAAACAATATAAGAACCTACACAAATGCTAATAAGCTTACCAGAGATCACCCCAACCCCAACAAGGGCTCTGGTAGGAATCAGTCCTTCAAACCACACAAAGGGTTTTTCTGTGGTTACAAGTTCATAACCACCTTGGTTCATAACAAGTCACTTCTTTATATAATTTGGGCCTCTGATCTTGTCCTCATGTAACAGGTGATAAGCATACAAAGGCCCCTCCTCAGGGCAAAGCTTCAAATGGCTGGTTCAATGGATGAGCTACAGTCACTTATTGTGGGTCCTGAGGTGAGAACAAAAACCAGTTTCAGACCTGCAGCCCCACCTGCAAGTGCCACAAGTGAAGACAATTGTTGATGAATGTGCACTAAAGACCATAGATTAGCCTTGATAGTGTCCTTGTAATTTTTTTTTATGGTGTGCCCCTAAAATGAGTTCCAGTTTCCAATTCTCAGTAAAAGATAGCCTGTGGTATTCTACTATCAAATATATGGCCCACATGACCGCTCCATCTCAGCTGCACTCTGACTATAGATGCTTCAATGCGGTATTTGGAACCAAATCATGTCATTAATTCCCATTATCCGTTGTAGACATCATAGATGGAATTGGTCCAAGAGTTTTATGTGGTATTGATAAGTAGTCAACATATTGCAGTCACAGGAGTGTGATGGCAAGGACACAGTAAAAATTTATTTTTGTTTGCAGTCTGACACCATGTTCATTCCAGAGAAATCATTGAAATATACTGAAGGCATCACTGGCTGCACCAATGCGCTCTGAATTGTTGTTGTCAATCATTACATCTCATGAAATGACACTGCCTAGGTGGCAAAATTTGTCAATGGCCTTGAGTGGTATGTCGTCAATGGACACAACTGGAGAAGTTGCAATACTTCCCAGTTGAGGCTGGACCATGATTGCTGTCTTCTTTAGGCTGATCCTTAAGCCAAAACTTTTTGCTGCACACGCAAAGCAGTCAGTGAGCAACCAAATGTCTTGAGGTTATGGACTAATAAGGCAAAACCATCAACAAACAGTGATTTGCAAACAATTGTCTTCATACAAATATAGTGAAAGAGACCATTGCTGCCCTAAAGAATTTACAGTCCAAATAGATATCACAGATAAATGATGGCTGCTGTTATATCTGGACCCAGCAGAGAAGGAGAAAGACACAGAGGAAGCTAATAGAAACACAGCCATCAGCTGTGATACTAGCTTTATTGTACAGGCAACAAAACTGAAACCAACAAGAAAGTGAGGCTTTATGCTTGGAAGGGGGCAATGCTAAAACATTTAAAGGGATAGGACATCACATTCCTCCACCCTACTTTAGAAAACTTCCCAAATATATATAGAGATTATCATTTACATGGATAACACGAAACATTATATAATCTAACTAAAAATTGTGGGTGGACTACCTCAGATTCTCAAATTGCAAGGGATTATTCAGCCCTGGAATAGCAACTCACTAACTAATTAACTTATAAATTCAAGTGCACAATTGTTTTTTTGCACTTTCTTGGAATATCATGGTGATGGAGATGTGGCAGTGTTCTGAACAATAGGAACATGAAAGGAAAGGAATCAACTGGATCTGGTACCAAAGTTTCTTCTACCAAGTTATAAAATTAGGATTTATAATGGAAGGATGTTCAATTGAAAGAACAAAAAGTCTTACTGGAACATTCCTGGAGTCTAGTGCTTGTTGTATCTGCAACAGGTCCACATGTTATTTCCATAAAATGCCATTGATAGTTTTGCCACAGACAAAACAGGTCCCATGCATTTTACAAGTACTCCAGGTCCCCATTTCCACATGTATAGTTGTGAGCCCAAACTAAGTCTCCTACTTGAAAAGAAGGATGACAAGTCTTACATCAGTTTGCATAGCTTGGGATTTGCTCCAAGTGAGACAACATCAGGACATAGAAGGTCCCCGCAGGTACTCAAAAGATCGCTTCAAGAAAAGAGTTGCAAGTGACTCCTGGGTAGTGGCATGAGTTGCATTCCTGTAGACAAGCAAGAAATTATTCAATTTCTTCTGATGACTAAAAATAGATTTGTTAGCTCTCAAGGCACAGTTAGGTGTTTGTACAAAGTGTTCTGCTAGTCCATTTGTAGCAGGATGGTATGAAGCCGAACATATGTGCTGAATTCCATTTGAAGCTGGAACCTCTGAAATTCTTCAGAACAGAATTGAGGTCCATTGTCACTCACTAACTGTAACAGTAAACCAAATTGGCTAACCAAGGTACGGAGATGTCCAATGTTCTTGGCAGCTGTAGAAGACATTCTGAAAACTTCTGGCCATTTTTGAATGGGTATTGACTACAACCAAAAACATATAAACTTCTAAAGGTCTAGCAGAATCAATGTGAACACGTCCAAGAAGTCAGAGGCCAGGAGCAAGGGGGTAGATGAGCTGGGCCAGGACCATGCTAATTTGCTGACACATAGTACAGCACTTCGCCTTCCTCTCAATGTCTTTGTCAATCCCTTGTTGCCGGGCATGATTCTGAGCTGTGGTCTTCCATACAATGCCAAAATGACCTTTGTGAAGAGCTTCCAAAACCTTATTAAAGTGATTTCAGAATGATCCCTCATATTGCCCATACAATGCAACTTTGGATGACAAATAATTCAGGTTGATGTGACATGAACCGAATAAACTAGGGATTCTTATGTGACATGATAAAAGGGGAAAGCAGGAGAAGTGTTATAATAGGGGTCTACTGTAGACTACCAAATCAGGAGGAGGTGGATAAGGCATGTCTAGAACACATAACAGAAATATCCAAAACACAAAACACATGCAAGCTAGTAATGGGGGACTTTAATTACCCAGACATCTGTTGGAAAAGTAATATAGTAAAGCATAAAACAACCAATAAGTTCTAGGGATTTGTTGGGAACAACTTGTTGTTTTAGAAGGTGGAGGAAATAACCATGGGGGCAGTCATATCAGACTTCAGAATAACAGAGAAGAATTGGTTGCAAATCTGAAGGTTGAAATCAATTAGGGTGAAAGTGATGATAAAATAATAGATTTCAAGATTCAAAGGAAAGGAAGGAGTGAGAGCAGCAGAATAAGGACAATGGACTTCAAAAAAAAGGGAACTTTAACGTACCAGTTCTGAGTTTGTCAAGGTCCCATGGAAAGAAAATCTAAGGGAAAAAGGAATTCAGGAGAACTGGCAGTTTCTCAAAAAGGCACAACAGCAAATGATCCCAATGCAAAGGAAATATAGGAAGAATAGCAAGAGACTAGTACAGCTGCATCAAGAGCTCTTTAATGACCTGAGAATCAAAAAGGAATGAAGAAATTACTAAGGACAAGTACAAAAAAATTGTGCAAGAGTGTAGGGACAAAATCAGAAAGGTTAAGACACAAAATGAGTTACGCCTAGCAAGGGACATAAAGAGGCAATAAGAAGAGGATCTATAAATACATTAAGAGCAGAAGAATGACAAAGAAAAGTGTAGCACTACTACTCAGAGGGGAAGGAGAGCTAATAACACATGACACCAAGAAGGCTGAGGTGTTTAAACCTATTTTGCTTCAGTCTTCACTGAAAAGGTTAATTGTGAGCAGACATAGGTGTGAACACCAAAATTAATATTAACAACAAGGGGGAAGAAACACAAGCCAAAATAGGGAAAAACAAGTTAAAGAATATTTAGATAAGTTAGATGTATACAAGTCAGCAGGGTACTTAAGGCACTAGCTCAAGCAATCTCAGAACCATTAGCCATAATTTTTGAGAACTCATGGAGCTCTGGTGAGATCCTGGAGGACTAGTGAAGAGCAAACATAGTACCTGTCTTAAATAAGGAGAACAAAGAGGACCTGGGGAATTATATACCACTCAAGCTAACTTCGATACCTGCAAAGATACTGGAAGAAATTATTAAACAATCAATTTGTAATCACCTAGTGGATAATCGGGTAATAAGTAATAGCCCACATGGATTTGTCAAGGATGAATCACATCAACCTAATTTCCTTCTTTGACGGGGTTACTGGCCTAGTGGAGGGGGGAAATTTTAGATATGATATATCGTGATTTTAGTGTCTTTTTACAAAAACCCACAGGACATTCCCATAAGCAAACTAGGGAAATGTAGTCTAGATTAAATTACTATAAATTGGGTGTACAATTGGTTTTTAAAATGTACTCAGAATAGTTATCAATGTCTCATTATCAAACTAGAAGAATAGTTAAGAACTGGAGTAGGTTACTAGGGATGTGGAATACCCATCGCTGGAGGTTTTTAAGAACAGGTTAGACAAACTCCTCTCAGGAATGGTCTAGGTATATCTGGTTTTGCCTGATAGCAGATGGCTGGACTAGATGACTTCTTGAGATCCCTTCCAGCCCTACATTTCTATGATTCTAGATAGTGTTGCCATTTTTGTGGATTTCTTAAAAAAAAAAATAATGTGACTGGGGTATTGTTGGGAGGGAATTAGCTAAACAGAGATGGAAGGAGGGAGGCATGGAAGGGAGGAGGGATAAGGAAGACTAGGAAGAGGAAAAAAGAGTGACTAGAGGGTTGGTAGAGTAAGGCTGGAGTTAAGAGACAGAAGGAGAGGGTGAGGGGAAGCAGAAGCAAACAGCCAGCCGGTAAAGGGGAGAAAATGCCCAAAGCACAAACCAAAAAAAAATAGCAGTAATTGAGGCACTGAGGTGATGCCATCATCAGTGCCAAGGTCCATGCTACAGCTGCTCGTCATAGTTCCTGCTGGCCTCCACCAGCAGTTTCTCTTCTGGGAGCTCACATGGCTGGGGCCATATGAGCCCTGTTACCCCCAGATGGGGGTTCTCCCCTGTGGGATTAGAATGTGAGATACTGAGCTGATTATACTGGGAGTTGTGTGTGAAGGACTGGCCTTGGGCTTGTTCTCATTGGCCAGCTAATTGTAAATAGGATACAGGTGTGTAGGATAATTACCCTATGGGTTACAGCTGCAGCTGTGTTGATTTGATTAATCAATTAGCCACCATCTTGTATATAAGAGCATGCTGGGAAATGAATAAAGAGGCATATGCATATACACACACGCTGTTTCTCTCTCTCTGCTTGGGCTCTGTTCCTGCTCGAGTGTGATGCAACAAATGGTGACCCCGATGTGATGCAACAAATGGTGACCCCGATGTGATGCAACAAATGGTGGAGAATGCCGGCATTGATGCCGATGGCCTGAGAAAAAAGAGACGTGCCTGAGCTCAGTGTTGCGTGGCTAGGAGCCGCAAGAAAGCCCAATAAGAAAGGAGGCGCACCTGAGCTCAGAGTCGAAGCAGCGGCAAGCTGCAGGGCGTCTGAAAAGGGAGCCCAGGGAAGAGCGGCTATAAGTCGCAGGGAAGAAGGGCGGCTATAAGTCGCAGAGATAAGCGGCGGCTATAAGTCGCGGAGAAGAAGGGCGGCTATAAGTCGCGAAAGAAGGGCAGAGCAGTTAAAAGGGAGGCTAAGCCCAGGGAAGAGCGGCTATAAGTCGCAGAGAAGAAGGGCGGCTATAAGTCGCAGAGATAAGCGGCGGCTATAAGTCGCGAAGAAGAAGGGCGGCTATAAGTCGCGAAAGAAGGGCAGAGTAGTTGCTATGGAAACCGCTGTGGAAGCGGAAGATATGCATCGCGGAGCGGGGCAGGCTGCAGGAGGGAGACCAGGTCTTACCAGTTAATGATGTTGATTTCCAGGACATTGAGCACAGCAAGTGTTGAGATCCTTAAGACTGCCCGGGAGATCATCATGTGGGATTGTTACTTCCCCTACAATTACCAGAGTCCTCTAGACTCCATGCTGTGAAACAAGGAGGAGCTTGGAACTTTGAAATCAAGCTGGAGGCGGGGGTGGAGAAGATCAAGGTCTCTCAGGCAGCTGCAGAACTTTAGTAGGAGTTCTCTTCAAGCATGAACAGCTGCCTTTCCTTCTAAAGAAAACACTATCTCTGTGCCATTGAGTGCATGTTAAAATATATAAGAACTCAGTTTTAATAAGAGAACAGTGTTGCTAAATGGAAAGGTTTTTTGTTTTGTTTTTAAATTTTTTAAGACTTGGGAGTTAACTCAGACTGCTTTGCAGCTGCCTTTAAATCAGTATGTGATGTTTTTTATAGAAATTGCCTCACAGATTTTATTCTTATGACACATTCACTACAGAATGTCCAACTTGTTTACTGTCTTTATTTGTGCTTCTCAAGATGTTGTTTTGAAAATTGTGTTAGAGAAGCTATATTGGAGAGTTAAAGCTATAACTGCTTTTTAGTTTTTACAATTCTATCACTTGCTCAAGAAATTTTGTGTTTAGTGTACCATGCAATTATTATTATTAAGAGTTATGTTTTGTGTTTTTTGTTTTGTCTTGTGATGTCTTCTGGCCAGAATTGTTGTTGTTGTTAAGTGATGTGTTTTTAACAGAGAAGGGGGAATACCCCCCCCCATCCTCAGTGTCAGTTTGATCGCCTGACATCTGAGGAATGCTTTGGTAAAACAGAGAGGGGGGAATCCTGTAAAATTCACATCACTTGTTTGTTGTATTTTGTCTTTGTTTGTTTGGTGTTTTTGCGGTTATATGTTAATGATTGCATGGTTATATAGGTTTTAATTTTTGGCTTGTGAACAGATTATTTAGTGGTCGTGTATTGTGATTTTATTTGAAGGCTCTGAGGCAGATCCTCAGCTGGTGTTATTTTACACCAGCTGAGGACCTGCACCTATCTGTTTTAAACATTATTGTTCTTTAGTTTTTCACCATAATATTTATTATGATCATTTAAACTTCTTGGACAAGACTAAGATAGATTGTGGTGTTATGTTGTTATAAGTTGGAAATGTTTTGTGAATGTTTTTTATCCTCTTTTCCTTTCCCTCTTCTTTATTTTGAATAGAGGGGGGAGATGTGGGATTAGAATGTGAGATACTGAGCTGATTATACTGGGAGTTGTGTGTGAAGGACTGGCCTTGGGCTTGTTCTCATTGGCCAGCTAATTGTAAATAGGATACAGGTGTGTAGGATAATTACCCTATGGGTTACAGCTGCAGCTGTGTTGATTTGATTAATCAATTAGCCACCATCTTGTATATAAGAGCATGCTGGGAAATGAATAAAGAGGCATATGCATATACACACACGCTGTTTCTCTCTCTCTCTGCTTGGGCTCTGTTCCTGCTCGAGTGTGATGCAACAAATGGTGACCCCGATGTGATGCAACAAATGGTGACCCCGATGTGATGCAACACTCCCCTACAGAGTCTGGGGCCCAGGGGACCAGGGGAGTGGGAAGAGAAGAAAGATAACCCTGACTGGGCCCCAGCTCCTTCTCATGGTATAGCTGTACCTGCTGGTCTCTGCTGCTGCTGGCTGAGCTTCAGTAGAGAGCCTGGTCCTCTTTGCTCGCGCTAAGAAAAGTCCACTGATTAATATAAGCCATGCTTCTATCTACTCACATTTATGTTCCTCAGAAGCTGTCACTTTAGTCTTGTAACACGACACAGAGCACTGCGTCTCTGCTGCCAATTCTGACACACATTTTCCCAGGTAGCTAATCACACTCAGAACATGTTGTTACATCTGTTTTTGTTATTTGGTCCAGCTGAGCATAATATCAATAGCCTGCAGGTTAGTTCTGTTCAGCTATGCAGCAGCAATGGATAAATTATCTTCTTTTTTCACTCTCTGAAAACTATCACATTTCCCTGTTGAGTATCAGTCCATATGAGTCGCACATTACCATCACATTAAAATGCTAAATCATTACTTTAATCACTTTGGAGATTACAACGTAATGTGCTAAATATTGCTGATGAGTGTAAACTGTGGCAGATTGGGGGCATATCTGTGAACTCCATTTTGTTTTGTGAATGTCATTTTTTATTGTAACCTTCATTGCCACCTTCCCTTTGTATTGTAACCTCCATGTTGGGTTCAGATACCCAGTTTATGTTGAAAAACAGCTTTACCTAGCCAAGGCCAGAAGCTCTGAGTGCCCACAGCAAGGTGGAACTCTGCGGGAACATATGTGAGCAACTAGAGATTCAGGAGGGCTGGGATACTGGTTTCAGGGTCTAAGGTGACCAAACTGTGGGATCCCACTGCCAAAGAAGGGTTTCAGACATGGGGCCTGCACCTGGGAACATCTGGCAATGTACTGGAGAGACCCAGAGCTAGGAACAGTAACCAGTCAGTACCCAGTCCCAGGAGGGCTTAGAAGCAAAAGGGATTCAGAAGCTGGGTCCCCTAACAACAGACTGGTGTGCATCCAAAGAGCAGGAGTGAGCTAGGTTGTGACAGAAACAATAAGGAGAAAAGGATACAAATAAATCCTAAGGACTCTAACAAGTAGTAGTGGAAGGAGATCAATAAAAGACTGAACTATTCAAGTATATACAGATATTACATGAGGCAAAATAAACAGGTTCTGTTTGAAATTCTTCCCCTGAAAGCCTAATCTTGACAATTCCCACCTAAATACAACCTTGCTGGAACTGATGGGATTTCTGGAAGAAGCATAAGTCTATCACAAAAGTTTCTTCCTCGGATATTAATGTTATACCCTCCGTTGCTGTTCTGTGCATTCAGATAGGCATGTGGCTCCACAAAGACTAAACTTATCTCAGATGTGGGTTTTGTTTTGGGCTATTATTGTCACCAGGGAGGCTGTCAATCCAATATCCTATAGGCTCTCGGAGGGTTGTCTGCAACCAGCTGTAAACTTCTTGGTCACTTCAAACACAAAAAGGATTAGGAAAATAAGAGAGAAAGTTTCCCCAAAACTTTCTGAGACATCAACAGCACTTTCAGTGTCAGTTTCCTCCATGACTTTTATCTCTGTTTCAGGATTTAGGGGCCAAATTTTCAAAAGGAAGTGGATTCCTTGCTCTTAAATCCCTACACAGATGTATCCAACCAGCTGTAGTTGCGTACACACAAAACTGCAGGGGTAAAGGTAAAAGACTAGGTTTAGGACCTTGTGGAGTTCTGTATCTAAGATTCTCTTATGACTCATGATTATCAAGTGGTGTTCACACCTATGTCTGATATTACAGTTGCGACTGAGCTGTTAACCTTTAGTGGCTGCTACTAAGCAAATGCTGTCACATAGATTTACGGTACCTTCAATGCTACATTCAAAGAATGCAGTTTCTAGGATGACTTCTCAATTGCCAGCTATGATAAACATTAGCTTGGATATCACTGCATCGTTCTGTGTGAATATCTCTGTTGCTTTTAAGTTTTAAGATGCTGGCTTCTGTTTTGTCTGCTGTTTCCATTGGCAACATTTTATAGCCAAAATAATGCACTTCTTTGGTTTTTTGTGTTTACATACTGATTTCATTTTACTTCTTATAATCCCTCATCATTTCAGCTGTGGCACTTGCACCAACTGTTATTGCAAAGCATGTTCCAGGACTATCTGAAAGTTTTCATATGCAAATATTCTCTCTTGTCGGATTAGTAATTTTGTTATTACATCATGTTAATGATTGTTTTTTGTAGTAACCTCTCTCTGATTGGGTTATCGATAAGCATATTCCCTAATCACTTATAGTGGGTCACAGTTTCAAAGGAAACACAATCCAGCCTCTAAAGCCATCCTGCAATCAGATGCAACTGCAATCATTTTAGATGTCTGAAAAATTAGAAACCAGGTTGAGGCTACTTTAAAAATGTGGCACTGAAAGTTAACTAGGCTAGTCCGAGCCTAAAATTCATGTAAAAGAAAATGTAAGGAAGGCCTCTTCTTGCTAGTGTGGTCTACAGCCAGGTTTCAACTGTTTCCTTCCTGAATAACCAGCAAGGTTTCCTCCATGTCATATTTTTCATCATCTTTGCCTTTCAAAATATATTATTAATACGAATGGCTCGTGTCCCTGTAATTGCAAGTAACAATGTTACTTTGATTGCCAGGTTTTTCAGCTGGCTGGACTGATGTGAAGTTTTTGTACTACCGCTCATGTTTCTAGCCCTTTGCTACAGCGTAGAACAGAGGTTCCCAAACTGTGGTCCGCAAGCTCCATTCAGGTGGTCCGCGGATAGTTCCCGCTAAGGTGCGTGCCTGGGCGGCTGCACACAAGAGAATGAAGGGCCACCCACCTAATGAGTGAAGTTGCACAGACGTGGCTCCACTAATTAAGTGCCTGGACCCTAGAGAAGATGCACATGTAAGGTGAGGTGGTGTCCTTGGGGGGGGGGAATAGAGGGTAGGTGGGAGGGGCAGTGGGGTGAGAAGGGGGGGGGGAATTTGGGACATGCAAGGCTGTGGTGGCCAAAGAAAGAGGCGACTTTCCCCAGCTCTACGGCTGCAGCTGCCAGGGAGAGATGGCCCTCCTTCCCAGCCTCAGCTCTGTGGCGGGGAAGATACCACACTCCTTCCCAGCCTCAGCTCAGGGGCTGCAGTGGGGAGGGAGAGAGGCACATCCATCGCATTAGAAAGATCATTAAGTGGTCCACTAAAACTATCGGCAATTTTCAAGTGGTCCGTGAAAAAAAAAAAAAAGTTGGAGAACCACTGGCGTAGAAGATGGATTACAGCTATTGACACACAGAAGCCTCTTCTCTTGCTTCCTTTTTCCCCTTGCCATTGCTCATCACCAAGTGTCCTCAACAACAATAGCCAAGTGTCTTTGGCCTTTATTTGTAACATGAAGTTACAAATAACCCTTTACAGAAACACTTTGCTATAGTATCTTTTCAGCACATAATTATAGATCAGATAATTTAATGGGGAAAAAAGACAAAGTAAACATTCTTGAACAGAAGGATACCACTTTCAAACCTGCAAAAACCTCTTTATATTCACCACAATTAAATAAAGATATTAAAACTATGGATCAGCTCATCAGTGGGTATAAACAGATGTACATCCATTAAGTGCGAAAGAGCTACAAAGTAACATTTTCAAAAGCACCTACGAGATTTAGGAGCCTGTCATGATTACACGGTTAGCTGATCTTCTATCCCCTTCCTAATATCTGAGTTCTCATGCATGTAGCAGTGCTACATGCTCCAGATGCACTCCACCACGGAGTAGACAGAAGATATTGGACTGTATCACCCATGGGAAGAAGAGTCTGTGCAGGCCCCAAGGTGCAGTGTACTCTACTTGACTTGTTTTACCTTAAACCCCCCACTCCTGTATAATCGCACCTGTTATAAAACAAAAGAAGGTACAGTTAAGAAAGAGAGTAATGCAAACAAAATAGTTGCTATACAAAATGAAATCATAAAATGCAAATCTGGACCTACACTTAGTAGCAGTCACCTTTCCTATCTAATAACATAGTCTCTCAAAAGTTCAGTTTTTTGCAGAGCTAGCTGGCTTCACAGGAACCAATTTTTCCATAAAAACATCCCTGCTCACAAGATGTTGCCTCAGTGAAAGGATCTAGAGAACCTCTCCCTCCTCTCTGTTGTAATGAAACACTCTTCTTTTTAATCATAGACAGGGCAAATCCCTGTTTTCTTGTAATGTGTTTTAAAACTTTAAGAGGTGTTGATTGTTTAGAGTAGTCACTTATGGTTTTCCAGCCATAGCCTGATTTAATAATTGAGCCTTGATTGCATCACCCACTAAACAGGGTTGGGCCCCCTTCAAGGCCTCTTGTATATACTCTTCTGAACACCGTTAGTTCCCACACCACAGCCTTGTTCTTTTTGACAAGGAGGCAAAAATAGTCTTGCTGAACTGGGGAAGAACCCCCTCTTCTACCCAGAACTGGGACCAGGTGCAGACTCAATGGCTTCCCAGGCTCATCAGGAGCTTGGAATGGGACAGGTCTTGATCCTGACATTGTACTGTGTTAATGGGGTGAGCTGTCTCCAGCACCCCCTGCTTGTGGTGAATTTACCAGATCCAAGGAAGGCTGCAGATGGGGAGAACATCAGAGGGGGCTGGTAGAAGGCAGGCTTGCAAGGGAATAAGCAGAGGAAGAGAATGTTCAGGGGATGTGCTAGATGGTGCTGGTGTTGAGGATGAGTTTCCAGGACACATGGTCAGGGTTCCTTGAGGGCGTGCAGACAAAGATGAAGGTGAGGTCAACAGGGTTTGAGATGAAGTGGAGAAGGTGATCACTGAATGAGGTCAGTGACATCCTGGGTGCTCCAAATCACTGCTACTGGAGGGGGGCGGGAGGGTGGGGAGGGTGACCTGGCGACATGCTGCATAGAAACAGAAACCAGTAGACTGTGTACATGCTTTCATTCAGTGGTGTGGACCTCTACCAGACACCCTACAGTATCCAACCTGAAGGCCCATGCTGGAGTGACTGTTGGCTTTCTTCACCTGCTGTCTTGGGTCAGGGAGTGGGAAGGTTGGATGGGGAGTGTTGGACTGGGGTGGAGGGTGGGTGTTCCAGGATTAATGAGAAACAGAATCATGGTGCTGCCTTGGGGCTGTCAGCCCTGTCTGGACAGTGAGGCAAGTGAAAATGGACTCTGGTTGTACAACATGGCTAGTGTGATCTGTGATCTATAAAGCACACATGTCTATTCCATGCATTGCCATGTCCTCTTGCATCTGTCCTACTGCTCAAACTTCTGGTGTGGGTTAGGGGTAAAGCTTGTCTTTGCCTGCTTCCTTGGCAGGTCCTGGATTCCTCCCCCCTGCCCTCCCAGGGCATGGGCCCAGTCCCTGACCTCCCCCTAAAGGATGGCCCTAGCAGCCATGCTCATTTCTGAGGCTTACCCCTGTTAAAATGTTGGCATGGGGTGCAGAAACTCAATGAGGGCCTGGATTTCTGGGTCACTAAAATTGCCCCTATGCTGCCCCATGGGTACTCTCTGTCTGCTCCCTCACTCCTATTGAGGCTAATTAGCATTGCAGTGCTGGCCACTTTGGTCCTGTGCTGCATTTTTTATTCATCTGTTCAAGAGTGGCATTTCTCTGTGACCTCATGGAGATGTGTGCCTGTGTGCGCCTCCTGACCCAATCTCCCATCGCAGCCTGGCTATCAGGTCGGGCCAGGCCCCTCCTCAGGTTCAAGGATCTCACTCAGACATACATGGCTAGGTAGTTTCAAGAGGAGTGATGTCAAGGGTTGGCTGCAAGCCAGTGTCTGTTCAGGCCTATCACATGGTTGCTACTTAGGCACTGTTGAAAATTTTATCCATACTAATTTAAAGCAGCTGAGGATCTGACTGTATTGTCTATGCATTTATACTGTGCTCCTCAGTTGGATATCTGAGTTTTTGTCATCCAAAAGCAGCCCAGTATTACACCTGACAATGACAGTGATCTAGCTCTCACCCAAAATTTCAAGTTGGCTTGAGGACTTAATCCAGCTGAAGATCAATCTTAAACACTCCAGCAACCAACCAACTGTACAGAGACCTAGAGAAGCTTTTGAATTAATTTTAATTAACTTTTGAGGAGGCAGCTCAAATGAGCAAAGCTTGGTAACTTCTTGCTGTGAAATTGTCAGTGGGAGAAATGAACACGACTGTGCTACAGAATATTACCAGTCAAACACTATTTCATTTCCTCTGTCACTGGTAGGAATTTGGGCAGACATCTGGTGTCCTGGACATTGGGACCAAGTTAACAAGCTATCTAAATGCCTTGCTATCCCATCCTTATAATACAGCTATCAGATGGACTGAAATACATTGTTGTAACTGAGAAAATGAACTTGCTATTACTCTGACCTGTGACAGCAAGGTTCCATGTGACACATTAATGCCACTTTCCCTTAGCCTTGTGAAAAAGTCTGCATGCAGTCTTTCCCCCAGTGAAGACAATGACAAAATTCCTATTGACTTCAATGGGGCCAGGATTTCATTCTTTGTGTATGGAAAGTGACTTGATTCTGTCTGGTAGTGTGTAGGTCTGAAACTGGGAATCCAAGTGGATCTTTACCAGAGTGATGAGTTTTGTGGTTCCCCTGTACAAGCTACAAGAGAGTTAGCCTAGGATGCAAGTCTGTCAAGAAACACCATTGCTTCTCATGCAATCTACATACTGTACTTAGTTTAATGTAAAGAACTTACATTAAAGGCTGTGATTGATTTGTTTAAAAATTATTCAGAGCTGGATCTGATAAGTTTTTAAACCAAAGACATGAGTCTAAGCAAGTGTACATCAGCTAATAAAAGTTGAAGTATTAAAGGTCTGTAACATCTAAGGCAGGGGTGGCCAAACCATGGCTTGCGAGCCACATACGTCTCTTTTACAGCTAACGTGCAACTTGCGGAGCCACTCCCCACACGTCTCCCCCCATTCTCCAACCATCTATACTGGAGCGGGGAGCTTGAGACCTCTGCCAAAGTGATGGTGCAGTAAGGGCTTCTGCCCAGCAGGGAGGTGAGTCTTGGGGCTTCAACCCCATGGGATGTGCCTGCCAAGGCTTGGGGCTTCAGCAGGAGCAGGACTGAAGCCCCAAGCCCTGGCAGGTGCTTCCCATGGGGCTGATGCCCTGAGCCCTGGCAGATGTGCCCCAGCTCTCAAACTTTTGAAGATTGTCGTATGTGGCTCAGAGAGTCAGTAAATTTGGCCACTCCTGATCTAGGGGCTGATTCTACTTAGCAGCATTCCTTTAATCTCCAGCATCATTTTAATGGAATAATGGAAGTAGGATGGTCATTGTTAGCTCAAAATGTGTGGTGGCAGAAGGGGAAGATGAGGTTTATCTGTCTAGAAGAGTCTTCAGTAATTTAGAGTGGACTATTTTTCCCTCCTAGAGAAACTGGTGATATGTTGATACTTTGGGCCAAATTCAGCTCTCATATAAACTTGTGAGTTTCAGTGACTTCAGTGCAGCTATGTCTACTTATGTCCCAGGGCTGTGAATGTGGCCATCTCACATTCCTTTGAGATTTGGAGCCTTTTCCAGAATCATAGATCTCTTGACCATGAGTTGTATGAAAAATCTTTTTTCCCAGTAATACCTGTGCAACCATGCTTCCTTCTCAGACAACGTTGCCCTATACTGGTGGCAGAAGAGGAAGTGTGGTCAAAGCAGCCAGGAAATGCACTGATTTTACACTTCCCATGGAAGCTTTAGCTAGAGAGGCTTTGCCCGAACCCCATATTGGGATTTAAGCTACCTACCCAAGGAAGGGTGACCCTACTGGGAAAAGGGCAGCCACTCATATGCCCTCAAATGATACACAACAGACAAAGCTGGCCCACTGAAGGATAATTTGTACCTCCTTGCACCAGGAAGAGCTAACCTAGCCCATAATATCAGACAGACTCTCAAAGGCAGCAATGGAAATTGCACCCCTGAACATACTCTAGGATCTTAGATGAAAAAAAGCATTACAGGGTAGACAATAGGCACTGGAGATAGAGACCTAGATGAGCTGTGTCATGTAGGAATATAATTTAGGAGCCTAAGACCAATTTTCAAAAGCGAGTTAGGCATTTTTGTAACCAACTGGGGTTAGCTTCTAAGTGCCAAGTCACTTTTGAAAATAGGACAGAGGCACCTTTGAAATGTTTGCCCTATAGAAGTTTGTGCATCTTCATGCAATTGATAGCTACATAGTAAAGCACACATTTTGCACAGCCTGTTTTTCCTACACCTGAACTGAGGTTTTGAGGGTTTACATAGGATTTAAGTGGTGCATCAAACTTTGGGCTGGCCTTCTGGCCAACAGGGAAATTCACCTCTATGAGTCTATCTTCCCTATACCGTGCATATCACAGGTCACACAGTCTCTTTCCCTCAGTAAATATTAGCTGCTAATATTCTTTTTCTAATTATTCTAATTATTCTTTTGGGGGAGGGTGTTGTTCATTTCCAACAAATTCAGCATATTTGTTTAGATTTTAAGACCCAATTTAGTATAGCCTCATTTTTTAACTGTATTGGAGAAGATAGTACAGCCTAAATGTCCCTACTTTATTCTCATGTTTATTGCAGATGTTCTTGCTTCTGTTTTCCCTTATGCGTTTGTTAGTTTTTATGACTACTGAATAGCTGCTTAATTTAGTTTTCCAGGCACTAGCTTTCATTAATATAACATAAATATTATTGATACAGCCACTTCCCATCCTCCATAGTAGTAATTATATCAT
This sequence comes from Mauremys mutica, assembly GCF_020497125.1. Taxonomy (NCBI): domain Eukaryota; kingdom Metazoa; phylum Chordata; order Testudines; family Geoemydidae; genus Mauremys; species Mauremys mutica. The sequence continues at coordinate 252,544,742 of NC_059073.1, read as the reverse complement.
ACTCTCCTTCTCTCTCCAGGAAGATTTTTCTGACTCACTCACTCAGTACTAATTTGACTGTATTTACAACATACATTCTGCTCATAGCCAGGAATGACTGTTAAAATAATCATCTTCAATGTGAGGAGAATGAAAGAATACAGTAATGTATCTTAAGTAGAGCTGGGTGATCTATTCATAGAGTAACTGAGTTGATGAATCTGGAATTTTTCTTTTTGCTAATTATTTCCAAACATACTTTAATTATTTTATGATTGTCAATTCCAGATTGTTCAATGAACACTGTACACAAGTATATTTCTAGTTGTTCTCCAATTCTTTCACTTTCTTCAACTATTTCCATTTTGTGATCCAATTTTTCATTTAAGTTGCTGCAGAATTTCCTGTCTGTTACAACATAATCTTAGAATGGAATTTAGGTTCAGCATCCCACAGAGTACTTCATAGAATCATAGAATATCAGGGTTGGAAGGGAGCTCAGGGGGTCATCTAGTCCAACTCCCTGCTCAAAGCAGGACCAATCCCCAACTAAATCATCCCAGCCAGGGCTTTGTCAACCCTAACCTTAAAAACCTCTAAGGAAGGAGAATCCACCACCTCCCTAGGTAACCCATTCCAGTGCTTCACCACCCTCCTAGTGAAGAAGTTTTTCCTAATATCAAACCTAAACCTCCCCCACTGAAACTTGAGACCACTACCTCCTTGTTCTGTCATCTGGTACCACTGAGAACAGTCTAGATCCATCCTCTTTGGAACCCCCTTTCAGGTAGTTGAAAGCAGTTATCAAATCCCCCCTCATTCTTCTCTTCTGTAGACTAAACAATCCCAGTTCACTCAGCCTCTCCTCATAAATCATGTGATCCATCCCACCAACCCTCACCCCCGTCATTTTTGTTGCTCTACGCTGGACTCTTTCCAATTTCTCCACATCCTTCCTCTAGTGTGGGGCCCAAAACTGGACACAGTACTTCAGATGAGGCCTCACCTGTGTCGAATAGAGGGGAATGATCACATCCCTTGATTTGCTGGCAATGCCCCTACTTATATAGCCCAAAATGCCATTAGCCTTCTTGGCAACAAGGGCACACGATTAACTCATATCCAGCTTCTCATCCACTGTAACCCGTAGGTCCTTTTCTGCAGAACTGCTTCCTAGCCATTCGGTCCCTAGTCTGCAACAGTGAATGGGATTCTTCCATCCTAAGTTCAGGACTCTGCACTTGTCCTTGTTCAACCTCATCAGGTTTCTTTTGACCCAATCCTCTAATTTGTCTAGGTCCCTCTATATCCTATCCCTACCCTCCAGCCTATCTACCATTCCTCCCAGTTTAGTGTCATCTGCAAACTTGCAGAGGGTACAATCCACGCCATCCTCCAGATCATTAATGAAGATATTGAACAAAACCAGCCCCAGGACCGACCCTTGGGGCACTCTGCTTGATACCGGCTGCCAGCAAGGCATGGAGCTATTGATCACTACCCGTTGAGCCCGATGATCTAGCCAGCTTTCTATCCACCTTATAGTCCATTCATTCAGCCCATACTTCTTTAACCTGCCGGCAAGAATACTGTGGGAGACCGTATCAAAAGCTTTGCTAAAGTCAAGGAATAACACATCCACTGCTTTCCCCTCATCCACAGGGCCAGTTATTTCGTCATAGAAGGCAATTAGGTTAGTCAGGCATGACTTGCCCTTGGGGAATCTGACTGTTCCTGATCACTTTCCTCTCCTTTAAGTGCTTCAGAATTGATTCCTTGGCCCTATACATCTAATGTACACCAGATGCATATTTTATATATATCTATATATACACACATACACATATACACATATATACACATACACACACACACACACAGAGTAAAAGCTGTGTTATCCAGCACTTTATCAACTGGAAAGCTTTAACAACTGACATTTCTGATATCTCCCAATACAAATCTTCAGTCTAGTAACCAGGACTAGTATACGGCCCAGGAGGTTATGCAATTGCACTTTCTGCACTCTACATTTATGCAAAAGAGGCAGAAGACAAGTAAGCAAGCTGATGTAAGGGATTTATTAAAAAAAGCAGCTTCCAGAGTGTGTCATCAGGTCAGTACAGATTCAGCCCAATCTCTGACATCTTCTACATCTACAATGATAAATTGATGTTGATGACCCTGAGGCACTGCCAGATCCTGAAGTTAACCAGAATTTTTGATTAACTGGCAACCCCACCCCCACCCTCAGCAATTCCCCCTAACACGCCAGATAACAGAGCTTTTACAGTATATAACTAATATATATCGTTTACTGTATATATACACATACACACACACTATATATATCTATAGCTATATCTCTATATATAAATAAATAAAATATGCAGCATCCTACAAGCAATCCTTAAATCTAAACACTGACCACATTGTTATAACTCTCATATCTATTTTGGTAATGCTAACACACAGCTAAGCCAGTCTGGTTTCCAATTATGCATTTGACAGTGTTCAGTGAGGCCTAGGGACCTTCATATGTGCTGGCACCTTGTCTGCCAGCGTCACGCCTCTCTTGGTTAATGGAATACCCAACTGAATAAAATATTCAAAATAAAAACTCAGCTCTAGAGGTGGTCACTAATTATAATACAAAAAAGCTTTTCAAAAAGAGACAAAAGACAGTCATGTGAACTGCATAACAGTGACTCAACAGAACAATGGAGCATAAAAGAATTAAAGACATGACATAAAATAAAATCAGAGACCTAGCACTTTATTTCCATTTGATACAATCTAAATGCCAGTGCATTTCTTCTCTGAGAGATCAAATTGCGTTTGCAATGACCAGGAGAATAAAAGTAGCAGGAGAGCAAAGTAACTTTATTAGCCAGAAGAGTCAGATTGATGAGAAGTTCTTGCATTATTGTCAATAACTAAGGAAGATCCTGACCTGAGGACACACTTGACTCTCACATGAAGACTTCTATTGTAACTAAAAACTGGATCATAAAAAAAAACAAAAAAAACCTCTAATAGATATTCAATATGGGTAAACATTCCAGACAGCAGTATCACAATTAGTTACAATGCCATGAGATAATGATTTCCTAAAATATGCTAGTTCTCTTATCAAACCAAATCTTATTACTACTAACCTTACAAACCTGACCAGTCAATCAGCCTGCTCTAATGAAAGGCAGCATGCTTCAGTGGGCCAGCTTACCTATATTATATTCACTGCTTTGCATTATATTCGGGTTTATTATATTCAGCAGTAATGCAATGAACCTACAGGCTTGTATCCTGTAAGACATTGGCTTTAGCAGTTAGCATGAGGCTTGAGGTCTATGAACTTGTTTTGGGGAACTGTAAGTAGAATGTAGAGGGATTTTGGCCATAATGACATCAGCCAATCACAGAACATGAACTGACACCAGCTTCTAGAAGGTTTTGGACGGAACATCCGACCTCAAGAGTGCCATGGCAACAAATTGACGTATATGATAATGAGGTGAAAACATAAATACACTAACCTATAGAAAATGGACACCTTAACATTGGTAAGGGGAGGAAATACAAATAAGGAAGAGGGAGAAACCTCTGTTGAATATGCATTAGGCATGGTAACGTCAGTATAACATATAATAAAAGTGGCATCCCAGGGCAGTAGGAGGAGAGATATAGCCCTTGGGAGGGGCCAGAATGATGACCACTGGTGAAGATGAGGAAGGTGATGGTGATGAGGAAGATAATGGCTAACGTTTCAGGTTGTTCTGGAAGGGATGGTGTGAGTATGGATGTTCAGATGTAGTGTCTGTATTATCTCTATCTTACTGAGTTGGAGAGTGTGGGATTTTGCTAGATGTATTATAAATTATTTATTTGTAAATATAAAAGAGTTCCTATAGTGTGAGTGTTGCACCTGTGCACGTCGGGGTTCCCAACGATATAATAATTTTAATCATACTGGGCCTGATCTTGGGACAAGAACCAGTCAACCCTCAAAGTGATAACTGGGGATTTTTTATTCAGAATCTATAGATCAGGCTACAACCTCTCTGTGCCTCTGTTTCCCCTCCCACCTCTTGTCTATTTAGAAGGTAAGGTCTTCAGGGGAAGGACTGCCTCCAACTATGTGTTTGTACTAGTTTGTAACTAGCACAATGCCCAGCTGAGACTGGGGCCTCAAGGTGTTACCATAATATAAATGGTTAAGAACAATGGGCCTGATTCAAAGTTCACTGAAGTCAATGGAAAGACTCCACTGACTTCAGTTGGATTTGGATCAGGATCGACATTTTGTGATATGGATGTAGCTACATAAAGAAATAAGCAGCATGGAAGTTAATAAGTTAATAATAATAATAATATGAATCATCTGAACTGGATTCCAAGAGGTTCTACCATTAGCCAATCTAAAGGCTAATTCAGACTAACACTCATCAATCAAGAGGAAGCTGATATAGGTAAATATTTAGCTCTGAGATGGTAAATTGTTTACATTCCATTGTTTGTGCATAGCCTCGGTAAAAAGAGTTAATACTATATCTGTTTTTATTTTTGCAAGTGATCAGTTTTGCAGAAATTTTAAAAGTCTGAACATAAACCAAGAAAAAATAACTTTATAAATAATTTCTACTTGAAAAACATGAGGGTCCTCCTGACTCGTCACTCACTTGAACCTTTTGTCAACATACCCATCAGTGCAAAATGGATGTAAAAATACCTTAGGCCAGAATAGGAAGGTTTTGCTCTCACTGTGCCCAGGATCATGGGGATGGTAAGCACAACTGTCAATTTTAAGGGGGTTGTTTTGATTATTGTTTTTAAACTGGAAACCCAGACAGTGAAATTGAATGGTTATCGACATCTCTAGTGAATAAGTGATTTGTGAGTCAAAAGAGCTGAATGGTAGAAGGAGTCAATGGATAATACTAAGAAAGGTCATGAAGCACAGATCGATAATTATCATGAGCCACACACTCCCAACATTGATTCTAGTGTAATTGATTCTGGAGAAACATGATGCTCTATACAATGCAACTTTCAATACGGTCACAAAAGAGGATTTAAAATGTGTGCGTGTAAACTGTTCACATGCTTCCTTGTAATAATCTAAGAGGTGATTATCTTAGTAAATTCTGCCAAGAATTCTCAGAGAGATAAGATGGGTGAGGTAATATCTTTTATTGGACCAACTTCTGTGGGTGAAAGAGACAAACTTTTGAGTTAGCTTCTCTTTCTCCAACAGAAGTTGGTGCAACAAAAAATATTACCTCATCCACCTTGACTCTCATATCCTGGGACCAACATGGCTACAATAACACCACAAACAATAGTTCTAATTTATAATAGAGTACTATTTATCATTTATAATAGAGTACTCGTACTCAACTGACAGGTTTCAGTACTCCCTTCTCTGCAAGCTTATACGAATGAAGTTGAAGGAAGACTTTGAGAAATTTCTAACCGAAAAAGCTCCTAAAGATCGTAAAAGTCTCAAAAAATGCAAACGGGAACTGGCGTTGTACAGGTCATCATTATCAGCTTTGACAAACAGGGACGGAGAATCAGTAATCAATTGAACAGAGATGGAGGCAATCAGCAGGGATTTCTATACCCAGCTGTTTGCATCCTGTATAGACGTCCCAGTGCCATCACTTTAACAAACTGATGAACACATACTCCCGATTCTCATTAGCGAAGCCCGTCATACAGTCCATCAAATGAAAGAGGGGAAGGCTCCAGGTAAGGACGGTTTGAGAGCAGAAGTGCTTAAAGCAGGAGGTCAGGAACTTTGGAAAGCTCTCGCCCAAAGGTTCAGCCACTACCTGGAAATCCAGAAGATACCATCCAGTTGGAAAGAGTCCAATACCATCCTGTTGCATAAGAAAGGCGAACGAGAAAATCTAAAGAACTATCACCCAATCTGCCTGCTTTCGCATATTTATATAATTGTTCATTAAAACAACAACAAATCGACTATTGCAAAAAACTGGATGAACAGCAGCCTAGAGAGCAGGCTGGCTTTCGAAGGAATTATAGCACGATAGACCACCTCTTCACTCTAAGCCAACTACTAGAGTGTTCATGGGAATATAAGTTCCCTTTGTGCATTGCCTTCGTGGACTATGAGAAGGGATTCGACAGCGTAGAGACTAATGCTGTTCTTGAAGCTCTTTCAGAACAGGGGATCAGCGTGAAATATATCACATTACTAAAGGAAGCTAACTCTGGCTGCAACATGGACATATCGCTGTTTGATACTCCCCTCCGAAACCCCATCAAGAAAGGTGTGAACCAAAATTATTCACAGCCTTGAATTGGTTTTTCGACGAGCAGACTTGAAAGGTGGGATTAATATCAACGGCGAGCGGCTAAATCATCTCAGGTTCGCAGATGATACAGTGCTGATAGCCGAAAATACAGCCCAGCTTGAGAGAATGCTTAAAGAACTGAATGTGAAAAGTAGTCAAGTTGGATTAAAAATGAACCTGTCAAAAACAAAATACATGAGATCAGATGTTCTGCCAAGAACCCAATTAACTCTTGGAGGAGAGCAGATCCAGGAGGTTGCTATATACATTTATTTGAGCCAGGAAGTCAACATGAACATGAACCACGATCAGAAAGGCGAACTGTCGTGCAGAAAAAAAGCTGGATAGTGCACATTCAATGACATCAAGGACATCCTCCAATGAAAGATCAGCAAAACAACTCATGTGAATCTTTTCAACTCAACCGTGATGTTATATGGCAGCAAAACATGGTCACTGACAAAGATTGAACAGCAGCTGTCTGTCACACAGAGGGTGATGGAACGAACATTTTTGGGCATCTTGCGCCGCGATCACATTCCCAACAAAATAAATAGGCAGCAGACTGGAGTGTGAGACGTTGTTGTTGAAAGCAGGCTCAGCAAAATGCAGTGGGTGGGACATGTGGCCTGACTCAGCAACAACAGATGGACCGCAGCTATATCCGAGTGGTATCCACAAGAACAGAAACGGCCATGTGGTCAGCCTCCAAAAAGGTGGGATGATTTCCTTACAAGGAGATAGGGACAAGCATGGTGAAGGATGGCCAGAGCAAGAGAAGATTTGAAGACATGTTGTGATCAGTTCAGTCTCAACTGATGAAGGACCGACAGTCTACGCAGTAATTATCAAATAATTCAGCATTTGATTCTGCCAACCTTACTCGCCTTAGATTTTCCACATAAGCTCCAATTCAGCAAATTATTAAAACATGTTCTTAAATCCATCTTCAGCAAAACACTTAATCACATGCTTAGCCTTAAGCATGTCAATGGGAATCATAGAATCATAGAATATCAGAGTTGGAAGGGACCTCAGGAGGTCATCTATTCCAACCCTATGCTCAAAGCAGGACCAATTCCCAACTAAATCATCCCAGCCAGGGCTTTGTCAAGCCTGACCTTAAAAACCTCTAAGGAAAGGGATTCCACCACCTCCCTAGGTAACCCATTCCAGTACTTCACCACTCTGAGTGAAAAAGTTTTTCCTAATATCCAACCTAAACCTTCCCCACTGCAACTTGAGACCATTACTCCTTGTTCTGTCATCAGGTACAATGTCTAGATCCATCCTCTTTGGAACCCCCTTTCAGGTAGTTGAAAGCAGCTATCAAATCCCCCCTCATTCTTCTCTTCTGCAGACTACACAATCCCAGTTCCCTCAACCTCTCCTCAAAAGTCATGTGCTCGAGCCCCCTAATCATTTTTGTTGCCCTCCGCTGGACTCTTTCCAATTTTTCCACATCCTTCTTGTAGTGTGGGGCCCAAAACTGGACACGGTACTCCAGATGAGGCCTCACCAATGTCGAATAGAGGTGAATGATCACATCTCTCGATCTGCTGGCAATGCCCCTACTTATACAGCCCCAAATGCCATTAGCCTTCTTGGCAACAAAGGCGGGAGGTCCACTGGGTCAGTTCGCGGCCCGGTTTGTAAGAGGCCGCGGACCGGTACCGGGCCGCGGACCGGGGGTTGGGGACCCCTGCTCTAGATCAATAATGAAGATATTGAACAAAACCAGCCCCAGTACCGCCCCTTGAGGCACTCCACTTGAAACCAGCTGCCAACTAGACATGGAGCCGTTGATCACTACCCGTTGAGCCCGACAATCTAGCCAGCTTTCTATCCACCTTATAGTCCAATCATCCAGCCCATACTGCTGTAACTTGCTGGCAAGAATACTGTGGGAGACCGTATCAAAAGCTATGCTAAAGTCAAGGAATAACACATCCACTGCTTTTCCCTCATCTGCTTAAGTGCTTACTGAATAGGGATGGACTGCTGAGTCAAAGCCATAGTGGGGTATGACAGAGTGAATAAAGTGTGCTTTGCAGAACCTGGCCCATAATTAGCTATGTTAAAACATTTTTTAAAAATTCCCCATATCCAAAAAAACCCACATTAGATAAATAACAGTCTAGCTGTCTGAAGATGTAGAATTTATAAAAACAGCCATAGTATTCTATGTTAGGAGAAGGTCAGTTATTTATGTGATCAGCTTTTTAAGACATCAATAAATCTACTGTAACTTGTTCCTCCCTCCTGAGGCTCCTAAATCCAAATCTGTGGAAATTAGTCTTAACTTTATCTTGTATAAAATAGCCAACCTTTCTCTAATATGGCTGTACACACAGACACCACTCTTTTATAAGGCTTTTCTGCTCATTTCTTATACATATGAAACTTATATTAGATTGTCTTTGGGAAGAAACGAATTAATATATAATTGCATTGACATCCCAATAGCAACAAAAAAGATGGAAGTAGCGGGACGTAGTCATCTACCAGGCAGAACCCATTCAGTTCCATCAATGGAACAGTTTTATCTCAGAGCATTTTATTTAACATGAAGATCAAACAACCTGCTGATATGGTGTGACATGTGGCTATTGGCACTTTCCTGAGGTCAGAATGAACCCGCCTATGGTGCCCCAGTGGCAGTTCCTGGGACCACAGATCTGCCGCCTCCCAGTGTTGTAGTACTAAATTTGATAGTTCTGGAGTCCCTCCTTTCCCCCACTCATCCCTCTTCTACCCCACCCACCCTCTCCCCACCTCATACCTACCCCTCACCTGTCCCCCACCCACCCTCTCCCCTCCACTATCCATCTCACACCTACTCCTGCCCTGCCTCTCCTCCACCCATCTTTTCCCCGCCTCACACCTGCCCCCTACCCTTCCTCTCTGCCCCCTTTTCCCCCTTGTCCCTCCTCACAGCTGCCCCACACACTCCATTCTACACCCCCCTAGGCACAGGTAGCTGGAGAAAACTGTCAGACTCTGCTCTCCAGAGTGTGTGTGCGCACACCCACCTATGCAACAGCAGCGGCTCCTGTCCCCTGGGTCTGAGCCCAGCTCCCCACTCCAGCCCATTAGCTCTCACTGCAGATTTGCTGTGACAGGCTCCTCTGAATGTGGGCTTATTGGACAGGTGAGAAGGGGTTGGGGTTTATTTGGGGATGGAGTAGTCTGAGGTTGGATGGATTTAAACAGGAGCTGGGAGTTTGGTGGAGGTTGAAGAAAGGTGGGTGGGAGCTGTGGGAGGAGTTGTGGGGGGTTGGGTAAGAGGCTGGGAGCACAGGCAGCTGTGTAGCGGTGCTGGTAGCCACAGCTGGCACTGGATGAGTCTGGTTCCCTCCTCCATCGTCCCATCCTCCTCTGTCTCACTCCCTCCCTCGCTGGCACCAGCCCCAGTTCTGCTCAGTAGCACCAGGGAGGTACAGACCAGGGAGAAGAATGACTCACTGGGTGCTGGTTGCACTTAGGCTGGAATGTTCCCACAGCACCATGTCGGGTCCCTTGGAAACTCCAGGCTTGCCCAGCTGCTGAGCTGTGCGTGCAGATGGCAGGCGACTCTGATTTCGAGCCCCACTTAGCCCTACCTACAGGCTGCTTGTGCCCCTCAGACCTCTCCCACCTACAGCATCTCCACAATGGACACTTCCGGGAGGAAAGTGAGCCTCAGAGGGAACTAGTTGGAGAGGGAGGAAATTTTCAGCAATAAACCCGTTTATATAGAAATCTGCTACCCTTGGCAGCTGCCCAGCTTGCCTATGCCTAGAGCAGCACCTGGTAACCACCAGACTATTGGGTATTCTGGGATGCATTTCAGTCTCTTCTGTTGAAGCTGTCCCACTTTGAATAAATCTTCATTGGAACTGGGACTGAAACCCAGGTGTCCCCCCTCGCCCATCCCAGATAAATGCCCTAACCAATGGGTGACAGAGTGAGAATGACTCTTCCTTGGGACCCATGACTATTCCTGTATTTATATAAAGTGGAACAGCTTCAACAGGAGAGTCTGCCTTCAAGCATGCCTTACACATGCCAGCTTTCAGTAAGCCTCTATGAGACCTCTTTGCTCTCACACTGTTTCAAAGGGGATTTTATAAGCAGAGTTCTTGTAAAATCAGGCTATATAGTAATAACCTAGGCTATACCGCCCTTCAGTAATAATAACCCGTGTGTTATTTTGATCACCATAAGACATACATAAATGAAATAAAACTACGCATTAAATTGCTAAAGAACATAATTAAAAGATCTAATGTACTGGACATAGAATTAAAAGTATTTCCCTAATACATACAGTATCAAGCGTCCCATGAGGCAAAATGTCATGAAAAAAATCAGGAAAATTTTGATAATTGTGATAAATTCTCTTATATTCTGACACTTTGTTATTATTTTATATTTGGTAGCAGAGCTAATACATCTGCATAGAAAGACTAAGCAACTATGGCTCAGTGTCGTCATGACAATACACAAGATTCCTTATCAAATTCCAGGTGGGAGCTGTTGTGCTCTTTTTCTAATTTGGAATCAAATCACCACACTGAGTCACCTTTACTTAGAAACGGTATTAATTATTTTTATGTTTTCAGGAGTTATGGTACCAAACTGTAATCATGCCAAAGGCATCCAATGAATTCTAAAAATGTAAGGATCAAAGCTGTCCAATCAAAACACAGCACATGAAAAACATTCTTGATTTGATTTTGCAAATTGATTCATTGTTTTAACTAAAGGCATTTCACAAAATAACTGATGAGAAAACACTTCCTGGCATCTACTGAGTAGTGACAGGAGAGGTCAAAAACCTCAAAGCACCTTGGGAGAAGGCAAGATGAAGAAGAGGCCTTGACGATGTGACCACAAGCTGCCTGTTTAGTTTTCAGAGTCTATCATGCTGACTGCAGAATCACCTTGCCAGAGGCTGGGACTTTCTGTTGTGATGCAAGAATAAGAAGTTAGAAGATGGAGTTTGTGACATAGGTGCCTCTTCGTGGGTCTTATAATCTAAATAAAATAAGGTTGCAGTGCTAGTGAGAAGTACTTTTGAGATTTTGCTATTTTTAACCACACAAACCTACCCAATAACAAAGTACTTACCACATATTTCTATAAAAATATTCAGCTACCTGCTTATCATGTAAAGTCTGCTGGACTGTTGGGGTTTCATGGATGGTTTGTTTTCATTATTCTATTTAATTTTAGTTGCTAAACAGAACTGCAATGATGTATAACTGAGTGTGGATAACCATTAAACAAATCCAGTTGTAGACTGCAGGTTAAAACAATGAAGTGCCCCATTCTCAGGTGCAGTTGAGCTCTGCTCAGAGGATGTAAGAGTGGGGGCAGGGTGAAAGGCAGCTTTATGTCACTTGTGCTCCCCCCAAATCCTCAGAGCAACTTCAGCTATTTGGGCATTCAGGGCTAGCCAGGGCACTCTGGCATCAGGCCATGTCCCCTTCTTTCCCCAACAATGTTCTGCATGATGGCATAAAGCTCAGCTGGCCAGGTGAGCCAGCTTTATGACCCCTCCACAAAGCTTGGAGCAGCCCAAAACCTTTAGTGAGCAGTCTCTGACTGGAGTCCCACATGTTATAGGCTGTGGTTCCTCATAAAACTATTAGATCTCTCCAGTACAAACAAAATAGTGGGAAGACATTCAGTTCTATGGCCCACATATTGTCTCCTCTAGTGCCTGGAATGGAGAACAGCAAAATGAGCCAGTGGTAGGCAGAACGAGGAGAACAGAGCCAATATGGTTGCTTTGCATACACTGCCTCACATCCGCAGGAGCCCTTCTCTGTGAACATCATGCAGCTAGAGCGCTGAGCTGAAGAACAGCCAGTGTACTGCTTGATGTTCTCCTATGCAGTGAACTCAAGGGACTTTCCACTTTTATGCAAGAACGTCTCCCAGCCAAATGGAAACAAAATGAAAACATAACTCTGTGGCTTTTCCTCTGACAATCTAGCCATTAATCATTGTTTCATAGCCTCCAATATTCAGGTTTGGATTTGAAGGGACACTCAGTATTTCTATTTTGCTTGACACAATTTTGTGCTCAGGAGGCAGCCATGTTGTCACCTTCTTTTATTATGCAGCTTTGAGTTAACCAAAGACAAAAACAACATTGTCACCACTAAAGCGGTCTTAACATACTAGATCATACTGCTCATTGGAGGATGGCTGTGGAGAGTGAGGATCAGCGGCTAGATTCTGATGGGCTGCTTATGCCCTTTGAATGAGATCACTTTATGCCCCTATTCCCAAAGGGGCACAACTGAGCCCTCAGCATCTAAAATTATATTTATCTACTCAGTTTTCTATATGAAATGGGTTAAAATGGAATGAGGGCGAGATAGTTTATCTTATCACAAATTCTTTTTTAAATTTAATCTCATTTCCTATCACAGATATGGTGGGGACTTTTTCAAACATTTCAGGCTTAGCAGCTACTAAGGCAGCTAAAACCTGGATATCTTCCATACTCTTCTCCCCCACCCCTGTTGTTTCAGACCACTGTAAACCTGCTCTCTTAGGACAAGAACCTGAACAAGGATCTCTAGTTCAGCTTCTAATTCATCTTTATACAATCAGAGAAGGGTTCTTCAAAGCAGCCTAACTGCTTCTCTAGCTGCTTTCTGGATATAGCAGAAACACATCAGTGTTTTTTTTTAATAAGAGTCAGGTAAAAAGTGCAGCAAGGACTGGCTTGGATATGAAATTTCATGTCATACCAAAATTCTACAACAGGAACTTAATACATACAAGATACAAACAAAATAAACAAAATAAATTTTGCTGAAATAAACAAATTAACTAAACATGATGGGAATTTCTGGGTATTTTCAAGAAAAATAATCTTTGGACTTAGTTAACATGGAGTTTCACAATGGCCAAAATGGTGTATCATGATTTTCCAAAAGACAAACTTGCCACAGCAGTTTTTTCAAGCTCTAGAAGTGGGTGAACAAGGAGGCAGCGACTGGAACCAGAACCAAACTCAGGATAAGCAATGGTTCTGGTTTTGTGTTTGGACCTGAGAGCACCAAAAATCTCATGAACTGTTGAGACATGAGAAATGCTGAACATCTCAGGAGATCAGCTGTTCCTGCAAAATGTCCACCATCTTGCCTGAAATATTGGGAGAACATCTGTTCTGACAAGATTATAGGCACAATTTGAACTCCAAACGAACCAAAATTGTTAATTTGTCTTCAGTTATGGGGATGTAGCACAGTGGAGCACTCACACCGGTGCAGCACCTCCTGCTGGCTAGTCCAGGAATTAGCTCTTTCAGCCCAGAGCACCTCCTGCTGGCCACTAGCTCACTTGCTGCCACCTGCTTCTCCCTTTCTTCAGGGACCACCCTTTAGTTCAGGCCCCACAGCCCTCCCAGCCCATGGTGCCCCTTCTCTGGGGTACTGCCCCACAGCAGTGCCCCCACAGTAAGGGATCCTCCCCTCCCTGGGGATACCCCAATTCCCTAAAGTCCACCTTGCCTCAGTGACCAACTGCCAGTCTTCATCTAGCCCCTTTTCTCAGGGGCAAGCTGTAGTCTGAAATTGCTGCTCATCATTGGCAGGGGGTTTGGACCTGCTGCCTTTTCCTGGCCTGGCTGCACCACTGCAGCCTCAGTACCACCACAGGCCCCTTTTAGCCCAGCCTCAGCCTGGCTACTCACCTGGCCAGAGCTCCCCAGCTCTGCCTGTATTTACCCAGCACTGCTCTGTTTGAAATACCCTTCTCTAGCCAGGTCCTTCCCACTCCACCACTGGAGTGAGCCTCCCCCTGCCTAGCTCCCAGCCCTTTTATCAGGGCCAGATGGACCCTAATTGGGTGTGGCCACACCTGTGGCTGCCTACTCAACCAACCTCCTTCAGCTGCTTTCAGCTCCAGCCCTCTCCAAGGGCCAGCTTTTAACCCTTTCTGAGCCGGAGCAGGGTGACTGCCCCACTACAGGGGATATGAACTCCTCACGAATATACTGTTGCGTTTCTGGCTGCACTTTTCCCCTCACCTCCTTCTCTATTCTCTCCCTATCCGTGGCCCCACGAAGTCGCAGGACCTCCTGGTCAACCTCCTCCTCGCCCTGGCAAAAATGGCCATCTACGTGACCAGGGAGAGGCGGTTGGCCAATGGAGACTCCTGCGACTGTGGGGCTTGTTTCCGATCCTTAGTCCGTTCACGTCTCCGGGCGGAGTTCCTCTGGGCGGCGTCCGCTGGCTCCCTTGACGCCTTCGAGGAGCAGTGGGCGCTGTCCGGGGTTCTCTGCTCGGTGTCCCCGTCAGGCTCCCTTCTTATGACCCTTTGACCGCACTCCTGTCCCTGTTCTTTTATTAGTTGTCCCCCGCAATTAGTGGGTTTCTGAGGCTCTGTGGCACCTCCCCTTAGGCTGGGGGGGGTTCCGTTAGCATTTCCTGGAAACCCAATAGATACAGGGGATATGAACTCCTCACGAATATACTGATGCGTTTCTGGCTGCACTTTTCCCCTCACCTCCTTCTCTATTCTCTCCCTATCCGTGGCCCCACGAAGTCGCAGGACCTCCTGGTCAACCTCCTCCTAGCCCTGGCAAAAATGGCCATCTATGTGACCAGGGAGAGGCGGTTGGCCAATGGAGACTCCTGCGACTGTGGGGCTTGTTTCCGATCCTTAGTCCGTTCACGTCTCCGGGCGGAGTTCCTCTGGGCGGCGTCCGCTGGCTCCCTTGACGCCTTCGAGGAGCAGTGGGCGCTGTCCGGGGTTCTCTGCTCGGTGTCCCCGTCAGGCTCCCTTCTTATGACCCTTTGACCGCACTCCTGTCCCTGTTCTTTTATTAGTTGTCCCCCGCAATTAGTGGGTTTCTGAGGCTCTGTGGCACCTCCCCTTAGGCTGGGGGGGGTTCCGATAGCATGGGTCGGGCTTCGCCCGCCCCGTTTCCTGGAAACCCAATAGATACAGGGGATATGAACTCCTCACGAATATACTGTTGCGTTTCTGGCTGCACTTTTCCCCTCACCTCCTTCTCTATTCTCTCCCTATCCGTGGCCCCACGAAGTCGCAGGACCTCCTGGTCAACCTCCTCCTCGCCCTGGCAAAAATGGCCATCTACGTGACCAGGGAGAGGCGGTTGGCCAATGGAGACTCCTGCGACTGTGGGGCTTGTTTCCGATCCTTAGTCCGTTCACGTCTCCGGGCGGAGTTCCTCTGGGCGGCGTCCGCTGGCTCCCTTGACACCTTCGAGGAGCAGTGGGCGCTGTCCGGGGTTCTCTGCTCGGTGTCCCTGTCAGGCTCCCTTCTTATGACCCTTTGACCGCACTCCTGTCCCTGTTCTTTTATTAGTTGTCCCCCGCAATTAGTGGGTTTCTGAGGCCCTGTGGAACCTCCCCTTAGGCTGGGGGGGTTCCGTTAGCATGGGGCGGGCTTTGCCTGCCCCGTTTCCCGGAAACCCAATAGATACAGGGGATAGGAACTCTTCACGAATATACTGTTGCATTTCTGGCTGCACTTTTCCCCTCACCTCCTTCTCTATTCACTCCCTATCCGTGGCCCCACGAAGTCACAGGACCTCCTGGTCAACCTCCTCCTAGCCCTGACTAAAACGGCCATCTACGCGACCAGGGAGAGGCGGTTGGCCAATGGAGACTCCTGTGACTGTGGGGCTTAGTTCCGATCCTCTGTCCGTTCACGTATCCGGGCGGAGTTCCTCTGGGCAGTGTCCGCTGGCTCCCTTGACGCCTTCGAGGAACAGTGGGTGTTGTCCAGGGTTCTCTGCTCGGTGTCCCCTTCAGGCTCCTTTCTTATGACCCTCTGACCACACTCCTGTCCCTGTTCTTTTATTAGTTGTCCCCTAAACTCAGTTGGGTTTTGAGGTCCTGTAGATCCTCCCCTTAGGCTGGGGGGGGGATCCTTTAGCAGTGGGCGGGCTTCTGCCCGCCCACTTTCCGGAACCCAATAGGTACAGGGGATATGAACTGTTTGCAAACAAACTACAAGTCTACAATCATTCATAGAAAACGTTCATAGAAAACTGCTACTACACACAAAACAAATCCCAAGCTATCCAGGGACAGCTCATGAACAGAAATAGAGGCAAAATTCCCTATGAATTTGTCATTTGGCTCCAGTTAGCAATATGACAGCACTTTAGTTATGGCTGCTTTGCTCTTTTCAGCCAGGGGAATCCCACAATCTGTTTCACACAGGCCCCAGATTCCTTCAGGTTAATCTAATGCATGATCTGCAGCCTGGAAGGCTTAAATACTCTCAGCTCTTTTCCCCAGGAAACAAACATATAATCAAATCTCATGCTTCAGGGAATAAGCCGATGGCTACAGCGTCTGCAAGGAATATTTTCTCTATGTACAACATTGCACAAATTGAGGTATTTTGACTTTCCTCTGAGGCATTGGGCAAGAACCCCACTGCTGGCTGCAGAATACCAGACTAGATGAATCAGTGTTCTGATCTGGCAAACCCTATATTGTTACATTCTGAGGTCTGCAACTGTCTTTCTAGTTTATAGTCTAAATGCCAAGGAAAGCGAGAAGGATTAAGAAGAAATACTGACAGCTAATGTAAAAGGTATTTGTGATATTAAGTGTGTTGAAAACTGCACTTTACCACCTTTCAACATCAGGAGTCATCACTAAATTATAACCCTCACTTTAGGGTCTGTCTGCTGCAGGGAAATACAAGGCTAGCTTTGCAAAGGAGCAGCTTCTGTGTATTTACTATAGCTCCAGAGTTTTGTTTGTTTCTTTGCAGGCCAGTGACCAGGCAATAATACTAGCACAGAAAAAAAGTAATGCAATTACCGTTCAGTTTGAAGACTTTTCACACAGTGCTGCAAATGAGTGCAAAGGGTTCTACCACAGCAACAGGGAATGCAGTTCTAGAACTTCCATGGCTAGGAATCAGCTCTGTCACACCACTAACAATCAAAGGTGCTTGGAGACAGTAATCTTCACCAAATTAGATTTCACTCCACCATTAGCCCATTAGCACAAATTTTGTAATCTAGCAGGACAAGCTATGGGAGCCTGGTATAGACGCTGCTGCTGGATAGTCACATGCAAGAGGAAGGGCTTGGAATATTTTTACCAGACTGGCCCGGTGGTTTGTCCTTGTCATAAATAGTGAGCAGTGAAAACCCACAACTGAGTTTTCAGATACTAAATATACTGGAAACTACCAAGGCAACAAATAAGATTTTCCAGTCAATAGCCATTTGGTGCTTATTCCTGTGATCAATTTGAGAGCTGGAAGTGGTAATTCAGCCTTGTCACAATTGTGCTTAGAGGTAACCAAGAAAAGGATTGTTTTACATCAGAAACAAGGCCACTTAAGCTAACAGCATCTCAGAACTACTACTAAGGTGCAGATAGACAGTGCTGGAATTATGAGGAAAAAGTCGGGGAAGAAGGTCCTTACTCAATATGGACAGTCCTGGAGGCAACATGGAGCAAGGGGCCAAGTCCAGCTGCAGGAATACTGTCTTCTCCCCTGTGCCCTTATCCCCCCCAACCTTCTTCCCTGCCACCTCCCCTATCTCTAACTGCCCCCTCCTATCCCTACCATTACCCCACATTCTTCCCCTCACTCCTCCATTACCAAGATGGCTTCCAACCATCCTTTGAACTAATCAACATAGGGTGCTAGTTATTATATTCCTAGTCCAATGAGGGAGCTAAACACCACTTCATGCAGAAGATAAAGTTACTGGGGTGGGGAGTAATTAATGCAAATCCCTAATGAGACTGTGGAAGTTTCGCCCCCTGAGGAAAGAGCATGAACTGGTTTGACCAGGTTCAAGAAGCCTGGCAGACAAAGAACTTGACATGGTATAAAGTGACCACTTTCACCTAGGGACAAGAATCACTCACACTCACTCCAAGAACTGATATGAAACTGTGGCCAAGTGACACAGCTTCTGCAGAAAGAGCCCTGAAGTACTTTGTTCCAATCAAGGTCTCTCTGTGGCTGATGGGTAACTGTCTGATAAGCTAGATTTACATGGAGGCTGTTTATTGTTTTTATATGTTTTCTCTGTAATCCTTTAGTTCTGAACAAACAGTGCTTTGCTTTCTGAAGGCTAGATCGTCACTGGTTAACCCGGTCATTGCCCATGAGAAAACAGGATGGTAGGTGCTGAATTATACTCAGACCTGCTGAGATAATCAGTGAATTGCAGGAGTCTGTAGCCTAAGTCTCCAGTCTAGAGGGAGATATAGCAAAATCCTGCCCCCAAGAAAGGTGACAGGTAAGAGGCATGTCATCAAGGAGGCCATGAAGGGGGTCAAAGGTGTAGTAGGTAAGTCTCCCTTCACCTTTTGCTACTATGGTGGAAGAGGACTCATTACTGTTGCTCTCTGTGGCTTGCCATCAAAAATGTGCCGGAGGGCAAAGTGCTTTAGGGAAGCTAAAGCCTGTTATCAGCTGAGGTTACACAAGTCAGGGCCGCCCGGGGAGGGGGGGCAAGTGGGGCAATTTGCCCCAAGCCCCAGGCCCCGCAGGGGCCCCCACAAGAGTTTTTCAGGGCCCCTGGAGCGGGGTCCTTCACTCACTCTGGGGGCCCTGGAAAACTCTCGCAGGGCCGGGGCCCCCAGAGCTTCTTCCGCTCTGGGTCTTCGGCGGCAGAGGGTCCTTCCGCTCCGGGGCAGAAGGACGCCCCACCGCCGAATTACCGCCGAAGCGGGACCCGCCGCCGAAGTGCCGGGTCTTTGGTGGCAATTTGGCAGCGGGGGGCCCCTGCCGCGGGTCTTCAGGGCACTTCAGTGGTGGGTCCTGGAGCGGAAGGACCCCCTGCCGCCGAATTACCGCAGAAGCGGGGGCCCCCCGCCGCCGAAGACCCCAGACCCCCTGAATCCTCTGGGCGGCCCTGTCACAAGTGACCTCTTCCATTTGTGGAACCTTCCCTTAAAGAATGCTGGCTGTGACATCAGTGGCGCTACATTGATTTACACCAGCAAAGCGGCCTGCCTCCCCTCTAAGATTGCTGTGGATAGGCTGTTGTCCTACCCACAGTGAGTGGGGGAAGAACTTAGGAGCTGCCTGCAAGTAAGGAGATGGCATGGTTTCCCTTACAGCACCTCCAGAAGGTTTGATGTCATAGCCACCAACTTTCTGCCAAGGGAGGATTAAGAAGAATTACCTTCAAACTTGTCAACGTCATTCTTTAACTGGATAAAGGGACCAATATTGAGAAACAAAACAGTCTCTTCATCTCGGGGCCTGATTCTCCACTGCCCTTTGCCTTGTGTAAAAATTGTATAATGCTGGTACAGATGGGATGTGAGGCGATGAGAAAAGCACACTCTGTGAAACCATGGTGACTATTCCAGAGATTTGATTAATGGATTCAGACCTCTCACATTTTTGCATCCTGAACATACACAAACAAAGATATTCTCTGATACCTAAGCAGCACCACCTGGTTTGAATATTAAGGCAGGTCTATGCTACGGTGGGGATCGACGCTCTGAAATCGATCCACAGGTGGTTGATTTAGCGGGTCTAGTAAAGACCCACCAAATCAACTGCAGATCGCTCTCCAGTCGACCCCTGTACTCTACCCCCGACGAAAAGAGTAAGGTGCAGACCCCGCAGTAACTCGACCTAAGTAGCTGGAGTTGTGTAGCGTAGGCTGACTTATCGCGGTAGTGTAAACATAGACATAGCCAATAGCTCACTGTTCAGTTTGTCTAAGATAAGAGTACATTCTTTTGGTATCCACAAGTAGCAATTATTTTACTGCTTGCAAGTCTGGCCAGGCAGAGACCAGTAATTCTTTTTCCTGGAGGATTTTGAGATTTTCAAATTTGGTTTCATTCTAATTCAGCACAAACTCACAAAGTTTCAAAATCCTCCCAGAAACAGAATTACTGTTCTTTGCCAGCTCTACTAGTAGGCTCCCCAGTGCAGGGGACCATGGGAGCCCAGCAGCCAACTCCATGGGCACAAGCACTCACAGAAAAATATAGGGGGTACTCAGCATCCACAAGCCATAGTTTTGTACCTGAGGTCTGCTCACAGAGCATGTCCTAGCCCCAGATGGAGCTTGAGTGTGGAATGTGATAAGTTCTGTGCTGCTAACAGCTTGGGGTAGGTAGTTTGTTCATAAACAGAGGCAGGCTGATTAAGATAACAAAAGGCTTATAATTAAATTGAATTAACGATCCTTAGATGAGCCTGAATGCATTGCCAGACACTCCAGTTAAAAGATAGGAAACAAAGGGAAGGAATAAATAGTTCATTTTCAGAATGGAGAAAAGTAAATAATGGTGTCCCCCAGGGGCCTGTACTGGGAGCTGTGCTGTTCAACATATTCATAAATGATCTGCAAAAAAGAGGCAAACAGTGAGGTGGCAAAATTTACAGATGATACAAAAATTACTCAAGTTACATCCAGAGCTAACCGCAAAATGTTATAAAGGGATCTGACAAAACTTTGTGACTTGGCAGCAAAATAGCAGATGAAATTCAATGTTAAATGCAAAGTAATGCACATGGCAAAATATAATCCCAACTATACAGACAAAATAATGGGGTCTAAATGAGCTGTTACCCATCAAGAAACAGATCTTGGAGTCATTTGCAGTATTCTGGAAGCAATATGCTTCCAGAGTACTGCAAATTTATCAAGAATCCTCCTCACTGTGCCTGTATCATCCTGAACTGCAGAACACTCATTCTCCAGCTTCAGAAGACTTAAAAATTATCTCTAGTCATCAATGGGACAAATGAAATTGAATAATGTAGCTGTCCTTAACGTGCATCAAGACCATACCAGGCAACTAGATGTAGATAAGATTGCTGACAGTTATCCAGAAAGCTACAGTGAGCTGTAATGTCTTTAAACTGGGATGTTAGTAAAGACAGCTAGTAGGTGATTGCAATGATTTTAATTAGGGCTGTCCATGCTGATGACACTCATTAAAAAAAATGGTGTTAATTAAATTTGTGACTGAACTCCTTGGGGGATAATTGTATGTCTCCTGCTCTGTTTTACTCACTTTCTGCCATATATTTCATGTTATAGCAGTCTCAGATGATGACCCATGTTGTTCGTTTTAAGAATGCTTTCACTGCAGATTTGACAAAATGCAAAGAAGGTACCAATGTGAGATTTCTAAAGATAGCTACAACACTCGACCCAAGGTTTAAGAATCAGAAGTGCCTTCCAAAATCTGAGGGATGAGGTGTGGCACATGCTTTCAGAAGTCTGAAAAGAGCAACACTCTGATACGGAAACTACATAACCCGAACCACCAAAAAAGAAAGTCAACCTTCTGCTGGTGGCATCTGACTCAGATGCTGAAAACGAACATGGGTCAGTCCACACTGCTTTGGATTGTTATTGAGCAGAACCCATCATCAGCATGGACGCATGTCCTCTGGAATGGTGGTTGAAGCATCAAGGGACATATGAATTGTTAGTGCATCTGGCAAATAAATATCTTGCAACTCCAGCTATAGCAGTGCCATACGAATGCCTATTGTCACTTTCAGATGACATTGTAAACAACAAGCAGGCAGCATTATCTCCTGCAAATGTAAACAAACATGTTTGTCTGAGCAATTGGTTGAACAAGAAGTAGGACTGAGTGGACTTATAGGCTCTAAAGTTTTACATTGTTTTATTTTTGAATGCAGGTTTTTTTTACATAATTCTACATTTGTAAGTTCAATTTTCATGATAAAGAGATTGCACGACAGTACTTGTATTAGGTGAATTGAAAAATACTATTTCTTTTGTTTTTTTTACAATGCAAATATTTGTAATAAAAATAAATATAAAGTGAGCACTGTACCTTTGTATTCTATGTTGTAACTGAAATCAATACATCTGAAAATGTAGAAAACATCAAAAAATATTTAAATAAATTGTATTCTATCATTGTCTAACAGCGCGATTAATTTTTTTAATCACTTGACAGCCCTAATTTTAATATACTGTAATTCATGATAATGTAACAATATAGTTCATAACAATTTAATCATTATTAAAATAGTAACGATACCAATGATAGATGCATATTCAATAACTAGAATATTAAAAAGTATATAAATATGCTGAAAATAGCCTCCTCCCGAAACTGGCAGAGCCCCCACCCACAACCCCCAACCACACCCCTCTTCAAAAGCACCCACCAGCAAAACCAAAAGTCAGTGCCTATGAAGCCATGAGCCTGGGCCCCCAGCAGCATGCCTGGTGAGGTGCCAAGGAGCCAGGTGTGCAGGCTGTCAAGAGAACCTAAGAATGGCCATACTGGGTCAGTCCAATGATCCATCTAGCCTGGTATCCTGACTTCTGACAGTGGCTGATGCCTGATACTTCAAAGGGAATGAACAGAACAGGGTCATTATCAAGCCTTGCCTGGTATCTGGTACAAAATTGACACGGTCCCACAGAATGTTTCAATTTCAACTGATCATGAAATTCTGATGAACAATGTTTCATCTAAATCTTTCCTGGCCAGCGCTAGCTGTAACTGTATGGAAGGAGCACATAAGCAAGCAGCTTATTAGAAACTTGAAGCTTTCCTCCGAATAAGTTAAGTCTCAGAGTATATCTACACAATTGCATCAGCAAGCCTTCCAGCCTGGGCTGACAGATTCAGGCTCATGCTACCATGCTAAAGAAAGATATGTAGATGTGACTGCTTGGGCTAGAGATCAGGCTCTGAAGCCTAAGGACGGGGATGGACATCAGAGCTTGAGCTCCAGTCTCAGCTGCAACTACAAAGCGCTTTCTTCTACAGTGCTGTTTTTGGAGTGTGAGCCCAGGACTGTCACCATAGCCTGGCTTGCTGCCATGGGTTGTGTACACACACCTATAGTTATGTATTTTAAATAAAGGGGTACTCAGGGTAGGACTCTATGGAATGCAGAGGTATTCAGCAGCACCATCACCATGCTTGATAACTCAGTATCGAAATTCTGCTTCTCATGCTTCCCAGAAGTATCTGCAAACCACCTCCTTGTCTGCCTTTGAATCCTTCTGCGGAACAACCCACAGTTTCATGCCATTTTTCATGATCACCTTCTGTTTCCCCTGTTTATGTTCTTATTATCGCTCCTCTTATACACTTTAAATTGTAGGCCCAAATGAGACAGGGATCCTGGTTTTGTTCCGTGTTTGTACAATACCTAGCTAAATGAGGCCCTGATCCCTGACTGGGGCTAGTGCAGTCCTAATAAGTAATAATGGAGGGGGAACCCAGTGACACATGGCAATCTGTGTGCATAAGGTAATGACTAACAAAGAGAACTCTCCATTGAACAATCCAAAGCATGTCGTACATGAGCTAAGGCAAAAGCACTCATTGAAATCTCTCCGTTAATGGTTAAATGACATTAAGATACCAATGTAAAGAAGATGGAACACACATCCCATCACAGGAAACAGGATTTTAAAAGTAAATAAAAACAAATGATTGATGATCCTGATTCTCAAGCGATAAGAATGAAAGTAATAAAAATAGGACAGTGAAACAAGTTATACAGAACAAATCACTTTGATATTAGTTTGTAAAATAAATAACTTTCCAATAAAAATTGGAAACTGGAAAAAATGTGCATTTTTCACCCATAGCTCAGAAATCACATAAATGCCAAGTGACATGACAGTTGCTGAAATAAATGCTCTTTTTATGAACAGTAGAATAGTAAAGCAAGCAAAATAGATGCATAAAATGGGTAAATTTCCAGTGTATTAGTTACTGCTGCCTCTGAGCTGCAGTAAATTACAAACTCATTTTTATAATTTTTTGTGTGTTCAAGAATACATTTCTGGGGCTGTTCTCCTACCCCCCTTCTTCATGACTTCATTTTTTGGCGATTTATTTTCTTCTTCAATGTCTATAAATAAGAGGTGACCAAGTCCGTTTTCGTATGAGAGAAAAGGGCTGAAAATTCAGAAGAAACAATTTATTACCTGTTTTTTAAAACTTTCTTTGCATAACTTCTGTATCTCAGCACATACCATTTCCATAAAATAGGCCCTTCATCTTAAAAAATGAACCACAAAGGAAGTTCCCCCTCCAAAACCCATGCAAACACATCTCAGATAGTTTCCTACATTTTTTCTCTCTTAATGCTATGAACTAGAACTATGTTCTGATTACTTACTGCCAGTTACCCTTATAAATAAAGGATGTGGACTGATAAAGACAGAGTGGACCTGAAACATTAGTTGACCCTCTGTGACGTTGCACTCTATATGATTTTATAAATATATGCTAATGACTGAATATAACATAACTGGAATATGCTTCATACAAAAGGTCTCTTGTAAGGTATCATTACAAAGCTTATAATCTACTGAGTGGGGTCATCCTATATGTATTACTCTTGCATCTGAAACTAGAAATATGAAATATAACACTGAGGGCCTATTGTAATTATGCAATAGTGTGGGCAATTAATGGTGGTTTGGAATCTTGATGGCTCCCATCAACCAGGACAATTGACTGTGGATGGCTCTGTTTGCAGGCAGGCCTTCCTGTGAGTCAGGCTGGGAGGAATGAAGGCTTGAACTCTTACAATGACTTATGATTGTGACACCTGACCTGGAATCCATCTTTAACTTGGTGTCTTTCCATTGAGAAGGAGGGGGTGGGAACCCAGAGAGGGACAAAGGATTCCCGCCTTATGCAAAAGATATATAAATGGGTGGAAGAGAACAAAGGGGAGAGCCATCATGAGGAATCCCTTAGCTACCACCTGAGCTGGAACAAGAGCCAGGGGAAAAAATTGTGCCCAGGCCTGGAGGGTGTCCAGTCTGAGGAAAAAACTTACTGAAGCATCTCTAAGGGCGAGATTATCTGTATTTAGTTTGATTAGACATACATTTGTGTATTTTATTTTATTTTGCTTGGTAATTGTGACGAAGTGGGACTGTTCGTACTGGGGGCTGGGAATGCTGTGTGCAGTTCTTAAGTATCTAGCAGCAAAAGGCCAGTGCAACCGAATGCCTGACACTCTGTCTCCTAGCAACTGATGGCCTGGGCACCTCCCCTGCGAAGGTGCAACCAGAGGTGTTGGAGACAAAGGGGTCAGGTGACCTCCTGGCCCGGGAAAGAAGCTGAGCAGAGAGGAGGGGCTGGAGGGGGTTGGGCAGACTGGAGCTGGCTGGGGAAAGAAGGGAAGCAGAGACAGGGCTCTGATCCCCAGTGGGGGCTGTGGGGCTCCTGGGGCCCCAAGATGGACCTAAAAGCGGGGATCCTGTTATCTGTGCCTGCAAGACCTGTCCTGGACTGTGTTCCTGTTGTCTAAATAAACCTTCTGCTTTACTGGCTGGCTGAGAGTCCTGGTGAATCGCAGGGATCCCGGGGGTGCAGGGCCCTGACTCCCCCACACTCCGTGACAAATTCACTTTGTTCTGTATATTACTACTTAGAACCACTTAAATCCTACTTTCTGTATTTAAGAAAATCACTTTTTACTTATTAATTAACCCAGAGTATGTATTAATACCTGTGGGTGGGGCAAACAGCTGTGCATACCCAGGGCCGCCCAGAGGATTCAGGGGGCCTGGGGCAAAGCGGGGGAGCTGCGGCGCTTGTACTCACCCGGTGGCGGTCCAGATCTTCGGCGGCATTTCGGCGGTGGGGGGCCCTTCAGTCACTCCGCATCTTTGGCAGCAATGAAGGGCCCCCCCACTGCCGAAATGCTGCCGAAGACCCAGACCGCTGCCAGGCCAGGGCTTGTGGGGCATTTTGGCAGTGGGGGACCCTTCAGTCACTCCACGTCTTTGGCAGCACTGAAGGGCCCCTTGCCACCCGAAGACACGGACCACCGCTGGGCCAGGGCTCGCAGGGCCCCTGTGGGGCCCAGGGCCTGGGGCAAATTGCCCCACTTGCCCCCCACCCTCACAGGTGCATACCTCTCTATCAGTGTTATAGATGGTGAACAATTCATGAGTTTACCCTGTATAAGCTTTATACAGGGTAAAACGGATTTATTTGGGTTTAGACCCCATTGGGAGTTGGGCATCTGAGTGTCAAAGACAAGAACGCTTCTGTAAGCTGCTTTCAGTTAAGTCTGCAGCTTTGGGCAAGTAATTCAGACCCTGGGTCTTTGTTGGAGCAGACGGGCATTGTCTTACTCAGCAGGACAGGGTGCTGGGACTCCAAGCTGGCAGGGAAAGCAGGGGCAGAAGTAGTCTTGGCACATCAGGTGGCAGCTCCCAGGTGGTTTCTGTGATCCAACCCGTCACACAATCCTCCCAACAGAGAACAAGAAAATGGTGGGATGAATTTAAAACCGAATCAGGTAAGGAAACTTTGCAGAGAGGAACGTTCATCACTGACTCTGATTACGTCCATACTGTACCATCCCCAAAGAAAAGGAAGCGGGAGAACAGATAAGGATACTCTTTAAATCAAAAGGCCCGAACTTCCATTGCCCCAACACCTTGTGTAATCATTAATACCAGTGCAAGGAGTTACCATTATTGGTCGCATTTCACATCCAGTTTGCACTGGTGTAAGAGACAACACAAGGCCCAGGGCAATGGAGAATCAGGTCCGAAATGTTTCAGTGTTTTTTGTTATCGGCATATTTGTATTGAATATCAAGGGTATGATTTTTTTCTGGTGACTCATAAATAACATTTCCTGAGGAGATGGCTTGGAAGGGGACAACAGTGCTTGTGTACTTTGTCCTCCTCTAGTGGTAGCTAGACCAGCCAGATGTTGATGACCCTGCTACAACCTTGACTAAAAGAGAGGTGTGTTTTAGCTCAGGCAATAGAGGCTTATGTATTTATTACACAAGGGCCCAGGTTTGATCCCAACTGCCGATGACTGGGGTCTGTCAGCGTTAGACTTGGATGCCTTTTTCCCGCCACAACGTATTGGTGTGTTTCTTTGAATGTGCAAGATAAATGATTGTACATTCAGGTCAATGCACCAATATCTATCTCCCATCTTTGTGTTGCTACTATTCTTTTAAACAAAGCCAACCAGGAAATTAAATGCTAAAAGTTATTTCAATGTTTCATTGGATATCATCATTCCTCAAGAGAGTTGTGATTACAGTTACTCACATTAGTGTTTGCAGGACGAACCCTATGATATTTCAAAAGTGACTTTTGCTATAGTATCTAAGTTCTTTGCTCCTTTCACTTACCTCCCTGTCTTTGCTCCATATTTCTGCCCTCCAGTTCCCTCCTTCTCCTCCTCATAGGTAGTCCTCCCTTACTCCTGACTTTCTACTATACTTTGTGGTACCCCATTACGTGACTAGAAGTGGTCCAAAAAGCCTGTCAACATATTTTTCATGGAAAACTTTCATTTTGACTGAAATTCAACTACAAAATAAAAACTGAAACGCGTTAGGTAAAAATGTTGAATGTTTAATTTTTTTTTTTTAATTAAAAACACACCAATACCAATTTCTGGAAAATAAATAAAACCAAATAGGTTTCAGTTTTTCACTGAAAAACAATTTTTTTTTAATTCCCATGAAAATTAATTGGCATTTTTGTACCAGCTCTCTGCATTGATCCTTTTAACACTCACCATGCTCACTCATTTACTTTAATCTTAAAAAGAAGCAGAACCGGGAGAATGATTTGATTACTACACATTTTAAC
This sequence comes from Mauremys mutica, assembly GCF_020497125.1. Taxonomy (NCBI): domain Eukaryota; kingdom Metazoa; phylum Chordata; order Testudines; family Geoemydidae; genus Mauremys; species Mauremys mutica. Next base: position 252,516,851 of record NC_059073.1, on the reverse strand, counting down.
TGGAGATAATAAATAATACCTAGCTCTTACGGAACGCTTTTCATCAGTAGATCTCAATGCACTTTACAAAAGAAGGCCAGTGTCATTTTCTAGAAGGGGAAACTGAGGCATAAAGAGTTGATGCCTAACGTCATCTAGCAGCCACTAGCAGAGCCAGACCTAGATCTTCTAAGCCCCACTCCAGTGCTCAGTTCACTAGGCCACACTGCTACGGTTGACCTTGATGTTTGTTTTCAGATTCACATCCAAATCTCAGCTTCCCCAAAGTTGTACAGATTAGGTATCACAGTTCAGCTCATTCTACAGATAGAGCAGAGCTATGCAGTTCAGACTTCTACTAGTGTTAACGATATATAGGCTTGGAAGGATTGGATTTGTATAGGTAAATGTCGCTAATGTTGATTTCACGGTACACAAACAAATAACAAAAACTCCATAGGTAATAATCAAAATTTACAGATAGGCAAAAAAAGAAAAATACTTGTTGAGAATTTAAGAGTTTGATTTAAGGATATTTACTTTGTGTATTTTGACAATACACATGTACTGTTGACAATTTCTGTTTTAATGATTATAAAACTTTGAATTTTTGAATCTTAACCTCTGTCATTAAGTAATTATTCTCTCTCTCTCTGTCTCTCTCTCACACACACACACACACACACACACACACACTATAACTTCCCCCACTGTGAACATGTACATAGATAAAATAGAAAAAAATGCTTAAATCCCATAATTTCACACAAGTATACAATTCAAATCAATAATTTTAAATGCTTAAAAATAAATGATAATGTTCATAAAAAATATTAAAAAAATAAAATCAAATTCTGTTCAAGCCTATTAATATGCCATGCCAAACTATAGTGTCAACATACTGTACTATACCCACCGTACCTGATCAGAACTGATTTGCCACATCATTGTCTTTCCAACGTATCCACAAGAGCTACCGGAATTAAGTAGAACGGTATCTTATTGTGAAATTTAATTTATCTATTTAGAAATTAAATATGGTGTCTCATTTAAGAAGAAAATGATTAGGTTCACCTATAGATGCAGCTACTTCAAAGAGGCTTCCTGCAGAGCGATAGCCAGTGTGGATTCAACAGAAAGGAAAGTGAAAGCTCATCCTGGCTTTAGACATTATAGGGTTCTCAAAAGGCAGCATCATAGAAGATTCATTTGCATTACAGTCAATAAGACTGTCTTTTCAATTAAGAAAAATTAGGAAGTTAACAGTAAGCTAACTTTTTTTTAGTGTCTTCATTGTATAATTATTATTGGCTCCACTCTTCTGCCATACGCTGGTTTTCACAGTGGAAAGCTAGGAGGTTTTAAATCGTTTTGTGTGAGTGAGAGGGAGAGAGTGCACGCACATGGATTAATGTATTTAGGATCTCATCCTGCATTCTTCACAGACCCAATCAGGGGAATGCATGAGGAGTACAGGATGAGCTCCAAAAATAGTTATTGAATTGAAGTGAGGAAAGGAAAGGAAGAATTCCCTTGCCTCTGGTGGAATTCATCCTCCATCTGTTAAATATTGTAACCAGAGATGCTTTTTTATCACTGGCTGCTGAAGATACTGGGCCAGAGTCATGGGTATGCTCCGGCTGCCTTGTGGCACTCTGGTAACACAAAGCAGTCGTAAACACACTGTAACTGGCCAGTTAAGATAGGGTTTATGGCTGCTTTTCAGAACAGCACAAAGCAGCTAATACATAGCAGAGATTCTGACCTAATAATAAAACGCTGCCCAGTGTAGTGCCTTCCATCTGAGGATCTCAAAGCTCCTCAGAAACATTAATGAACAACTCACCACATTTCATCTAGAGGATGAGAAGTACTATCTCCATTTTACAGAGGTGGAAACTGAGGTACATAGTGGTCACATTGGAAGTGTGTGGCAAAGGGAGGAAAACAATCTAAGATTCTCCATCACAAGGCAGCAGGTATAGTCATCTACACATGTGAATAGTCAGTATGAAATACTATCAAGTCATTCTACACCCACTTTGCACAGGAATAAGATCCCAATTCAGCAGAGCACTCAGGCACAGGGTTGAAGTTAAGCATATGCTTAAATGCCTTTGATTTCCATATTACCTCACCCACCTTGTCACATTGATTTCAATGGCATTTGGTTATGTGATTAAATTGATGTACTTGGTTTGTTGTTGGGGCCTAAATGACTACACATGGTGTAGGTCCTTCCTCCCATATACTTTTGAAGAAAATTTTTTCCCTTGTACAGAGCACCAGATTACAACTCTCTGTTGTGCTCTATATGATCAAAAACCAGACATCCCTTTATACCTCCTTCTGCCAACAGCTCAGCACAAACCACGAGGCACATGCTTGCGTGTAGTGTCTTTTTGCCAAGTATTTTACTTTGGGGAGTTATAGTGCACTAACCCAGGTCCTGGTCAGCGTCAGAAGGTACATCTGCCATAAAAGACCTGCAGCATGGCCACAGCTGGCCCAGGTCAACTTACTCAGGTTTGCCGGGCTAAAACTTGCATTGTAGACATTCAAGCTCGGGCTCTGAGACCCACCCCAATCACTGGGTCTCAGACCCCAGCCTCCAGTCTGAACCCAAAGGTCTACGCTGCAATTTTTAGCCCCACAGCCCAAGGCCTGTGAGTCCAAATCAATTGAACCAGACTCCAAGACTCATTGCTGTGGTTTTCTATGGCAGTATAAACGTATCTTGAATGTCATGAGAGAGATACTAACAATTCTCTGTAAATTAGGAAAAAGGAAACTCTGGAAAAGCTCAGTGAGCCCAAACAGCCCACAGAGATAACCAAAGCAGAACAATTATGGAGTTTCAGAAAGTTCTGAAAATTACTTCTCTTCCCTACTAAAAAGTTTCCTACCTTTGCTGAAAATCTGCTCACTTCTTAGCAGACCTAATAATCTTTTCTGGGCCCCGCTAATTCCTTCAATTTTCATGAGCTTTGTGACTTCTGTAGAGAGGCCTCTTACCTGGCCTGGGTGAACATTATCTGAACTGAATTAAACCACATAACCATTTGAGATTTATCCACTATGGATTAACGCACAGTAACTCAAGCCCTATTAGAGCTTGCTGCTTAACTCATATTTTGTTCTGTGCCTTTTATATTAAATTCAAAATATGTATTTTTCAAAGCAGTCCAGATAATAAAGGGAAGAATTTCTTAGAATTGTGATAACTTTCATGAATTCAGTGCCAGTATGAATGAGATTTTTAATTAAAATAGGGAGTATGTCAAACTTTAAAGATTTCCCCTCCCCCCTTCATTTTTGTCTGGTTTGACTGCTAATTACAGTTGCTACATGGACAATCTTGAAAACTGAAGTCATCTGCCTCACCACGTAACAAGTACTGTGTCAAAGGCAACCCTGTAAAGCTTTCCCACGCTCCCCAGCTATATCCGGATTTGAAGGGACCACTTTTAAGGGTGAGTTAGTTCACCAGACCCATTCAGTCTTTTGCTTGCACTGAGTCTCCCAGCTAGTTACGCTATGTTTACAGTACAGACCTTACAGGGACACAGCACCGCTGTAAGGTCTTCCATGTAGCCGCTCTCCTGCCGGCATAATTAAACCACCCACAATGAACGGAGAGGAGCGCATCTCCCACCGACATAGCACTGTCCATACTGGTGCCTTTAAACTTATGTCAGTCAGGGGATGTTTTTTCACACCCCGACCAACAAACTTTTTGCCAACAAAAGTGCTAGTCTAGACAAAGACTCAGTGTCAATAGTGCTGTTGGATCATGGAGGTGTTTTTTCTCCTGGGGTCGGATAGAAACTCAAATGAAACTATGATATTCACTTCACAGGCACCAATTATAACCATCAGATGGTAACAACTTTTCAGTCAGTATTGACTTGGACTAGAATCTGAACCCCATCTATTAATGAAAGCTGGGTATCCCACTACCAGACCCCTCAGACATTCAGCCTTCCTTCAGAATCATTTTAATGCTTAGTGGTTTGAGCTCTTTCTTGCTCTTCCACTCTTTTGTTCTGGTTTGTTACTAACTTACTGATCAGGGAGGCATGAACACAAACAACATAGACGCTCATAGAACAAAGGGGGTTTTGCCTTTGTTTCATTTAAGTTCTGCTTTCAGTCTTTGTAAATACATCGAGCCTTTCTAAATGAGAAAGCAAACCGTATCAGTGACTAAAATTAATGGAGATTAGAAAAAAAACAATTCTTTTGTTCTATGGCTGCAGAAAGGTTGTGCTTTATTTCCTCCTGATGGCTGGCTATCAATCATGCATGAGTCACGAAATGCTTTCATCGATATGACTGTCAATCATCAGACAAACTGGATACAGGAACCTACAGATCCAGCACAGAATTGATTCCCAGTGGTATTAAATTCATTGGAGGTTTCAAGCACTGTTACAAGCTGCATTATCAAAATCCCATTCTTTTTTTTTTTTTCCTTCCAGCTCAGATGACTGTTGCTTACTCTATTGTCTACAGAAAATGTATGTGGAATTAAAGGTTCTGGTCACTTACCCTTCCTACTTGTAATGATTTTTTTTGTGCATTTTAGAGAATTCGAGTATCTTTTAATTAGCTGTCCTCAGTCAACTATCCATCATCCAGTTCATATCTCCAGATTTTACAATCCAACTCTGAAGCTAGACAGCAAAGAAGCTTCTTGATGGGTGGCTTCATAAAATTTATGATTCAGGATCTACTAATAATGTCTCTCAGGTCATCATTACGAGGATTTACAAGTATCATAAAGATTTTAGAGGTGAATCCACTGCCAAAAGATATAGTTGTTTGTATGTGAGTTTGTATATAATATGACATCTCAGCCTTCCCTGCATTTCTTTGGTGTTAAAAGATATAAAAGATTTGCATACAATGAGCGAGCTTCACAAATTCACTAGCTCTGCCTCCATTATTTATTCTCATCATATTTAAAGCCTTTAAAAGTCTTCCAAGTTTCATCCGCAGTAAAAAAAATAGAAGAGGCGAAAAAACTTTTCAAACAACAGATTCTGCTCTAGAGGTATCTAATGTAACCCCAGTGATTTCAGATTTATAAGCCTATCAATTTGCCAGAAGATTCAAAATATAGGCCCTGAAAAAGTTTCCAACTTAATTAATTCACTACTGAATGGTAATAGATGTTCCTGAGGAAGCTATTTAGGAAAAATGTAATATCCCCGTTATGAATAGGATACATTGTTCAGCAATTGGACCTTCTTTTAAAAGGGAGACGGCAGCCTCAGACATAATTCTATCTTGTACAGAGAAGCCTTTTAAACGTGAACTTTGAAATTGAATAAAAGCTGCAAAATGGAGCAATTTTAGCACTTCTGGAATAATCCGCTCAAAGCAATATTCTGTCTGGGGTGGTGTTGCTTTCTTTTTAGTAAAGAGGGTGTGTGTGAAGGAAAGAAAGAGAAAACTGTTCCATTTCCAGAACCCGATTCACTGGAAATAGCAAATTAAATCATCCCATTTTATGTGGTTGTTTGATTATGTGGAACAATGGTTCATAGTGAAGCCCTTTAAAAGCAAGCAAAGGAGGACTGTCCATAAGTAATTGTAAAGAAACAGTCCATTACAACTCTTTCATAGCTATTCTAAATGCCTGATCCAATCAACTTTTTTATAATCAGAAGACTATCTAGTTTCATTTGTCTGCTTTAGGGATGATCCTGAGAGGTGCTTATGCCTTTAATTTTACTTAAAATTATATCTTGATTTACAATTTTAAAACTGTCTTGTCTCGTGACCTCAAAAATAAACCAGATAAGGAAATTACCAACTTAGATTTCAGTTTCTCAGCCCGGATCCTAAAGTCATCTCTGCACAAGCAGGCCCTCGAGTCCATAAGAGACCTACTGATTTCAATGGAAGGCATTACCATTTGCCTGCATGAGCATAAAGATTGTGCTGTTAAGATCTGATGACAGAAGTGGAACTTAAGATGAGGGAGGAAAAAAAATCTATTTTCTCTAATACATAACAAGGAAAGTGTGCACAAAACATGCTAAAAGTCTGTCTCTCTCTCTCTCTCTCACACACACACACACACACACACACACACACACACACACACACACACACACACACACACAGGGCTGCCTCCCACCTCCCTTAAAACATGTATTTAAAGAAAGCCTGAACTTATACTGGTCCTCCCCCTCCCCCCCACCACCCTTTTATTTTTAAGTTTAGAAATTCAGGTTCTGTCTAGCCTGCAAGACTACTGTCACTGGGGAACTAATCAAATGATATCACAAGAACCAAGAGAGTGTAATTAAGTAATTTTTAGCCAGACTGTTCAGAGTTCTTTATTTTCTGTTTGCTGTTAACACTTATTGAACTTCAATGACTAATTAACATTTTGAATAAACAGAAAACTTGGTTAAAGTTTCAAACCCTCCCCCTCCACCCACACACACTACAATTTAGATGTCTGAGCTCACAAAATACATCCTCACAGACCCTCAACAAACCTTCCCACAAAGCTAGGCAAGATCAGAGTTGACATATTGACACATCCAAGCAGAACTACCTCCATCCCCACCCAGTCATCAAATGAATAATAAAACACACACACACACACACACACACAACAAAACTCAGCAAGAACTTTGGCAAATGAGGCTTGCTAAAAACTGGATGGAGGTTTGTGACACTAGAGGGATTTTCCAGTTGCTAAGAAACCCCAAGCCAGAAAGATTTGGAGCGGTTTTAGGTTCCATAGTGACAGTTTTGCACAGCTCCACTGGGCTCTTGCTGATGAGAGGGAGGATAGCTCATGTGCTTGCCCTTGAAAGAAGAAAGGAGAGGGAAACATGGGGATGGTTTGAAGAAGAGGGAAGTGCAGCTACTGACAGCTGTCAATAGCTATTGAAATAGAAGCCATGTTTGAATGATTTCCCATAGTTTCTAAAGTGTGAGAGTAAGTCAAGTTCTTACTGATGATGATTTGCAGTAGAATAGTGCTTAGAGGACTCAGTGATTCCAGCATATAATTTTACATAGGAACATCCCCCCCCCGCCCCGCCCGCTCTCCCACGTGCTCTATTTATAACATATGTATATATTCTCTTTTGATTATTCCTTCACATTTAATTTTTAAGAACTCCTACCCTGTGCTGTAGGTGCTTTTTGCCAAACTACACATGCATATTACCATAGGAAACAACATTCTCAATAAAAAACATGCCCTAAACACCACCTATCTTTTTAAAAAAATATGAAATAAAACTTACTGACTTCTACAGGTGCTCAATACCCTGTGATAACCAAGAAATCCATTAATCAATACGCCTATTGGCTCATCCACCCTAAATATCTGAGAGAAAAAAAACAATAATCTTTCTGCATGATGCAAAGATCAACAAATTCAGGTTCTGTCTGACCAAGAAAGGAATCTACTTACAAAACTGAGGCCATCTCCTGGAGAACGCCCTGACAAAAAGTCCTTCCCAGTGAGTGGATTCCAGTTTTGGTGCATATGCTGAGTGCAACTGTGATTTTAAAAAAAAGGTGGCAAGTCTTTTGGTGCATTAGATCGATGTACAAACCCAGAAAGATCCCAAAGGGCTTTTCAAACTGTTAAGTACTCTATGAAATATGCAAATGGGGCTCAATTCTGATCACGGTTATGCCAACACAGATGCAGAGGAGTCAGTGGAGTTATTCTAGATTTACACTGTCACAGGGCCGGGGTTCGTCACCCTGGATTCTTCTCTGCAACAATCCTCACATCCTCCTGTGGCAAGTTCAGCACTGAGGTCTTTCTTTACAGCGTTCTAGACAAGTCCTTGTGTCTCCACAATATGAGACTTTTACCTTCTCCCAAGGCACAGGGTGAGAAGGGGGAGATCTCACCTCCCTGTGATCCTGAGTTTCTTTGCCCCTTCCTTCTGGCCTTCCCCCTCTTCTTCCTGCCTCTCATTTAACTGTCCTCAACTGAGGAGCTGAATCACCTTGTGAATTGGTTCATTTTCCAGTCCTTAGCTAATTAGCTCCTCAGTTTGACCCAGGTGGGGATACTTGCCAAGTGCACAGAACAGTGAGTCAACCTTACACTACTGAGGTCTGATCTACACTAGACTGTTTTAAATACGTTGGTCAGGGGTGTGAAAAATCCTCATCCCTAAGCTGTGCTGTTATGCCGACCTAAGTCTCCATATAGACAGTGCTAGGTCAATGGAAGAATTCTTCTGTCTACCTAGCTACTGCCTCTCAGGGAGGTGGATTACCTATGCCAATGGGAAAACCCCTTCTGTCAGCATAGGTAGTGTCTAAACTGAAACGCTACAGCAGTGCTGACCATTGTAGCATTTTAAGTGTAGACAAGCCCTCGGTGTCACATACACTGACCTCAGTGAGAACAGAATCTGGCCCATCAAATATAATGCATGAACTGTATATATATTACATACTTAGTACATGTGTTAAATGATACATATTGCTTTGTCTAAAAAGCATCTACATGTCATATACACAAGGAAACGCATTTGGAATGTTGGTTTAAAATTAAATCCATCTAATTTTAATATACAGTACTATAAATGTATCACTGTGGTGGAAAGCAAGCCATTCAATATATAAAAAGCAATGTAACAACCTAAAATACTGTGGGGTTTATAGCAGGATCCTCTTCATCCTGAAAGCAATAATTTAAAGAAACAGCACAGCAGTTATCAAAAACATAACAGACAAATAAAAATGTATAAAAAGTTGTAAAAGAAAAGGAGAGAGATGGTGGTGCAGTCTAAAGGCATTGCTCATTTCAGCAGCATGTTAGCAGAGAATAAGATCAAGATTTTTCCAAGGCCAAAAAATAGCAAACTTAAAGAAGGACAATGAATGGCAGCAGCATTTGGTGTCACCTTTTGCAGGCAGCTGTTGATATTAATTTGTTTATGGCCTTGAAATATCATGGCTATGGGTATCTCATAGAAATGCCCTAGAGTCTCTGGTGAAGAATGTAGATTGCCCAGCCTATAATAGCCTGACTTAGCCAATCAGCCAACCTGACACAGGGATGTCATTCTTTGAAATACTCCTGTCAGGGGCAGTGATATGTCTCAAAAGCTATATAGTATGGTTACTCTCAAAAAGCAGATCTAAGCAATTGGCCTTCACTTGCTTATGAGGCTCTTTGTGATTCTATTAAGTTAGTCTGGAAAATAATTTGATTCTTCTCGTCTCTAACTTTTAGCTGTAGCCATTACAGATTTAAAAACAAACAGGTTATCACTATATATTCTTAAGCCACAGTTCTGTTATTCCTCTATCAATCGTGTTGTCCAGAAGTCTCTCATAAAAGCACATTTTAGTTTGTATTTAAGATCCATTGTGACGGTTTGAATTCTGTGAATGAATCCCATAAAATAGATTCTATTTGCAGTCAAGGTCTCAGTGAGGTCTCGTTTCTTTTTAGTATCTTTTGGCTTGGAGTAATACCATCTCTGTAAAGCTTAGGTAAATAGGTCCTGATTTTCTCCAACAGCACATTTCATTTTGCCCAATATATTCCAAAATGAGAAAAAATCCTCATCTTTCCTATTGCTCATATTTAACATTAAGATCAATAGGCGAGACAAGGAATGCTCTCATTCATTTCTCTGGCATTATATAATACCACTCCTATGGGGCTTACCAACTGTTAGTGAGCCCTGCCAGTCTTACCTTGAAGAGCCAGGGATGTGAGGGGTAGATGGAAGTGAGGGATATATACAGTCCCACTTGCAGCAGGGACTCCAGAAGAAAATCTTCCGATGATGCTTTGGGGTTTCACCCAAACTGGTAAGTGGGTCTGTCAACACCTGCCCTGTAACCCTGGGTGTTTCTGTGCTGTGCAGCTTTGGCTCAGAGCCCTGACACCAGCAGCCTGCTCACAGAACAATGGCCTCAACCCTGGCTGCCACCAGCCTGGTTACTCCTTGCAGGGAGTAACAGCCAACAGTCCTTCCAATCCCAAGTTTCCTCAGAACCATTTCCCCTGCAGTGTCCAGTCCCTCTAGCTGGATACTCACAGAAGTTCCTAAATTTGCTGCCTCCAAAGAGACAGAACACACAGCCTGTGAGTTTAGCTGAAGAGTTCACCCTTCAGTAAATATACAACCCTGAGATGGCTTTGCAATAAAACAAGAGTATGTTTATTAACCAAGAAGAGATAGTTATGTGATAATAAGAAAGAAGAGACAGGTTTGGTTACAAGTAAAACAAAACAAAACTCAATTTCTAGTCACTAAAACTTAATTTCAGCAAGGTACAATCTTTGTCTAAGCAGGTTTCTCACTTGAATTAACGCTAGCAAGTCTTGCCTTCCAGGCTAAGAGGACCCAGTTTTCAAAGGCTTGAAGGATGTTGTACTCATCATCCCCTCAGTGATGGATGCCAAAATGGCTTTCAGCCGCTGCTTATATTTCCCAGAGTTTGTTGTGTCTGTTTCAAGAGCAAAGATGGCTTCTTGGGGGTTCAGGCCCCATCCCATTGTGATTGTTAAACAGGTTTCCCTGTCATTCATTTAGCTTAATGATTCTGTTTATCTTACATGTAGATATACTCTTCATTGTCCTCTGAGGTATTACCTGGCTCGGGTTACATTGGAGAGGCAGGAAAGCAGGCGAAACAACAGTCCTTTGTCTAGGACAGGTTGAAGTTATGCACTACTTGCAAAACACCTTTTAAGAACAGATTTCCAGCACACATCTATAGTTCTTTATACACCATCCGTGCGTACGTCACGTGATAATATTAATGACCAGTGTGATACTGGTTCACATATGACACCTTACATGACACCTTTTAGAGACAGATGATGACAGCAGCATGTTGGGGCAATGAGTGTGTCAGGTCTGATGAAAGTTATGGTATGGGGTGCCCTCTGCCAGTTGGCATTGAGTCACACTTCCCCCCTTAGTCTTCTCATTGGAGTTGTTATGGCAGCTGAACTTATGACAATCAGATTCATCCTCTTCAGAAAGCAGACAATGGACCTTGGGATGTGTCACCAGAGACCTTTTGTACAAAGCAAAATCCAGAGAATATTCCCCTCAGTGGAGAGGGAATCCAAGGCTGAGGAGAAGCAGTGCTGTAGTTTGGGAGTGGCAGATGGGGAGCTCTGAGGTGAGTGGAGGGCTCACCCAGAACTCTAAGCTTATCTTCCACAAACTCCCATCCCTGTTGCTGAGACTGGTCTGGCGGGGGGGAAAGATGCTCGGATGTATTTTGTTCGGGAGATAGAATTTCATGACCCATGTAGAGTACAAATCCATAATAAGGCCTTATCATGCAGTATGCTGAGTGCCCCTCCCAAGATCCATTTAAGTCAATGGAAGTTAAGGGCTCAGCACCTGTCAAGAGACACTTGACACCTTTCAAGATTAGACTCCTACATCCCTTCTGCATGGTGCACAAATCAGGGACATAGCCATAGACTGTGAGCTCTGTGGAGCAGGGACTGTCTCTTTATTATAAGTTTCCATAGTGCCCAGTGCAATTGGGCTGGGGCCTCTATATGCTACAACAATACAAATGCTAACTAAAGGGCATGTACGTAGTGTTGCTGTAGCCGTGTTGGTCCAGGATATTAGTGCAACAAGGTGGGTGAGGTAATATCTTTCATTGGACCAACTTCTGATAGTGAGAAAGACAAACCTTCGAACTACACAGAGCTCTTCTTCAGGTCACCTGAAGAACTGAAGAAGAGCTCCTTGTAAGCTTGAAAGCCGGTCTCTCACCATCAGAAGTTGGTCCAATTAAACATATTACATCACCCAACTAAAAGACATGACAGTCTATGATTTATTAAGCTGAATCCTCTAGAAGTCTATCTGGTATTGTTTGAAAACAATGACTTAGATCTACTGAGGTTGATGCAAGTCCGTTGATTCCAGCTGTGGTTCTTTCCCAGTGCATTGATTTTACTTTTCCTATCTGCAGTCGCTTGCACACAGAGAAAGCCGAGTTGCTGAATACTAATTTGTGTGCAAAAAAGATAAGTATTACACATGCATTGCCAGATTGTAAAGCCTATAGGAGCATAAATAGCTTATGGATATGGTCCTGTCTGGAAATGATTAAACATTTGGAATATCAAACAGGACTGAGAATCAGTTGAACTCTCCACACTCGAAAAGCTTTATCTTAACTTTATCTACTGGTAGTGCATTTCTTATTTCTTTCTTTTCATCACACTATGGAAGAAAAGTGCTGAAACTTCAACGCCTATATCATATATAGCTTAAGAGGAAGCTGGGTGCTGAACAATGGCCATACAAAAGAACAGGACGTCTTCCAAGGTTTTCCTTTTTGAATCCCAATGAGTTGGTTTGATCAGATATTCTTTTCTAATGCATGTCTTCTTTTAAGGGACTGAAAAGGTTATGACTATTCAGACAATTAATCAGTCCTGATTCGCTTTAAAGTTGAATAAATAAGTAAGTATAGCATTTTGTTATCGCCTTTTCTATCATCCTCATTATCTTTGAAATTAAAACAGAAATGAAAAACTGATATGAGACATTTCAAGGACAAATAATTCTTTAAAGTGGCCTGTGTTGTCCAACCATGATAGCAATTTGTCAAGTCCTGTAATTCACAAATAATAAGCAAAGAAAATTTCAGGAGAAATTTTCTATCTGTTCAATTAAAAGAAGTTGAGTCAGAATTAATTGACAGAAAAGGAATGTTACTAATGTGTGTGGGTGAAAAAAAACAAACAGAAAGTGCCACGAATGGCAGAATTTTCAGGGTCTTGAGGATGGAGATCAAGGCATGGAATACAAATAACTTGTGCTTAATATATTTCTAAACCGCTTATAAACAATTTGCATTGAATCTGCATTCTAGTCACAGTTGCAAGAAAAAATATGTAGGCTATGCACTGCATTTCTTCTGAACAGGAGAGGAAAATAATTACTATATGCTTGTCCACAATATACAGAATCAGATTTTCAAAGGGGTTTCAGATAAACCGCTGAACTTGTGCCTCAAATTCTGCATATGCATCTTTTAATATTTACATTTTTGGATGCAGAAACCTTGATTTGTGTGTGCACCATGTCCATGTTTGAACAGTAGCAGTCACTCTGCCCCGGATCTGGTTAATTCTCTATTATTTCAGCAACCAACTTAGAAGAATGAAGTATTCGGCAATAAGTGTACAACTCAAACTCACACATACCTTCTTATTGTTAATATCAGGGGCAGAGATTGGGGGAGGGTGGGCATGGGTGGCACTGCCCACCACCACCACCCCCCAGACTAGAGGCAACACGAGGAGGGTAAGCAAGTCATGTGCCTTCTCCCAATTTCTGCCTTTCATTTAGCACAGAGATTTTCAAACTGTGCGGAGTGCGCTCCCTAGCAGCTTAGCCTATTGCTAGAAGTAGGGCAAAGAAGGGATGTGGCGCTAGAGCAGAGAAGAAGCAGAAGTTGAGTTTGGAAAGCCAAGAGGAATGAGCACCTCATCAGACTCAAGACACATGTAGAGTTGGGCGACATTTTTCAGCCAAAGCTCTATCTTGGTGCAAAATGCTGATTCCCCAGCACTGAAATGGTTTGTGAATTCATGTCAGTTTCATCAAATTGTTTCAACTGGGAAAAAAAAATCCCCAAAAGCTTAAGTGGCTTATATCAAGAGTTTAAAATGAGAGTTTCCTCTGAGTTTGGTTCAGATTTCCTTCAGTTTCATTTTTTAAACAAATAAAAATATTAAAATGCTCAAAATTGAAACAAAACATTTTGTTTGACCCCAAAAAAATTTTCTTCAATTTTTTGGAATTGCCAGGGAACCAAAAAAATCAGTTATTCACACAGCTCTTGACACATAGTCCTTGAGCCATGTAACCATATCTTCCTCCTCATCACCCCAGTGACATGCTTCTTGCCTTATGTTTCAGAACATGATGATGGAGCCTTGAGGTTTCCCAATTCCCCCACTTCAGTATCTTTTTAGTTTTTTTGTTTATTTATATCCACATATTCTCAAAGACCCCACATTACAGCAATATCCATCCTGCTCAAGAAGGACTAGCTGCAACTTTCCCTAGGGATCTATTATCGCAGCTCATGCATCCACCACAGGGATTGCCACTAGAGTCTATGAATTGGTCATCGATATGGGGTGACATTCTAGATCCACTGAAGTCAATGGAAAAACTCTCCTTGACTTTAGTGGGGAAAATCCTTGCCTCACAGGATATTTTATTGAGTAAAATTAACATTCACTTAAGAGAGGGTATATAATAAGTCTTCTCTGTTACATCAGAATTAATTATGTTCCCCACATCTTTAAGCTTTTAAATAGGTCTATAGATTTTATATCCCAGCAGCAAAGACTCCTTGGTCCAAAAAGTGATTTACCCTTTTACATTCTGAATTCAAACTGAAGAGGTATTGATGAAATACTCACTTCCAATGAACATCATGTTGCTTTACACTTTAAGACACCAGTCTGAAAAATCCAAGTCTTTTATTTATGTTCCCGTTGGTGATTTTCATATCATTGAAATCACAGCAACAGATAGCCACAGTACCCTTGTGTCAATAGCCTATGCAAAGAAAAATGATGTTTTTAAACCATTGCTTATGTTTACATGATATGGCAAATTTACAAAGCACTCACACACCTACTATTTTTAAGAGTTTCTGGTCACACACCATATTTGTCAGGAGAGTAAACAAACTAGCTAATGGTTGAGAAATATCAAATCTTCCCAAGCCACATAATCTTTTGATTTGCATTAAATCAATGACTTGCTAGAATGATTCATGAGGCTGTGTGACAAATTTTTACCGCATCCTATAAACACTCTATATTCCATAAAAAAGCACAGTAGAAAGTACTTATTTAAAATTCTTAATTTTTGCATTTGGTACCTTGATGTACAAATGATGCATTTGTCCACTGATAAAACATAATATTTATGTAAAGCAGAGCTAATGCCTGCAAAAACCATAACTCTTCTGCATACATTGGTTAGAAACTAGGAAATTTATCTTGATTAAGCACCAAGGTTTCCCATACTGGCTAGCTTTAGGTTGTTAAGTCATTAGTGTCCTTCTGTGACAGGACAATTTTTTAAACAGCACACGAATGTCAGGATATAATATAACACTCTTAGCAAATGTTGTTGCCTTTAGCACTGATCAGTAAAAGACTGTGTGAAGCATTCTGAAGAGCTCAAAACATGCATAAAAACAGTCAAAATTAATTAAAGTAACTCAATTCACCTAAATACATTGTAGCGGTTCAAACAATCTGGCCTCTCTGAGGGCAAGTATTATTTTTACTAGCACCTTTCAACAGTTACAATTGACGTTCTCTCCATCTGCCTGTTTTCCTGGGTTAAGAGTAGATTATCCTTTGTCTACATGATCATTAGAGAGACAAGGTGGGTGAAGAAATACCTTTTATTGGATCAACTTCTGTTGGTGAGAGAGACAAGCTTTTCAGCTAACAGAGCTCTTCTTCAGGTCTGGGAATCATCTTTGAGTGAGTGTATTTCCAGCAGAGTCCAGCAGGGATGGGTTCTTGGCCCTACACTATTTAATATTTTTATCAATGATCTGAAAGAAAACATAAAATCATCACTGATAAAGATTGCAGGTGACACAAAAAATTGGGAGAGTAGTAAATAGCAAAGAGGATAAGGCAATGATTCAGAGCTATCTAGATTGCTTTGTGAACTGGGCACAAGCAAACAAAATGCATATTAATAAGATCTAAATGTAAATAAACGGATCTAGGAACAAAGAATGTAGCCTATACATACAGGATAGGGGAACTCAATCTTGGGAAACAGTGACTCAAACAGATATGTAGGTTATGGTGGATAATCAGCTGAACATGAGCTCCCAGTGTGATGCTATGGCCAAAATATCCTGGGATGCATAAACAGGAGAATCTCAAGTAGGAGAAGAGAGGTTATTTTACCTTTGTATTTGGCACTGATTTGACTGCTGCTGGAATACTGCATCAGGTTCTGGTGCCCACAATTCAAGGAAGATGTTGATAAATAGGAGAGGGTTCAGAGAAGAGCAACAAGAATGATTAAAGGATTGGAAAACCTGCCTTATAGCATTAGACACAAGAAGCTCAATCTATTTAGCTTAAGAAAGAGAAGATTAAGGGGTGACTTGATTACAGTTTATAAATAGCTACATGGGAAACAAATATTTAATAATGGGCTCTTCAATCTAGTAGAGAAAGGTATCAGATCCTCCAATGACTGGAAGTTGAAGCTAGACAAATTCAGGCTGGAAATAAGATGTAAATTTTTAACAGTGAGGGTAATTAACCATTGGAACAATTTACCAAGGGTCATGGTGGATTCTCCATTCCTGACAATTGTTAAATCAAGATTGGCTGTTTTTCTAAAAGAGATACTCTAGGAATTATTTTGGGGAAGTTCTATGGCCCGTGTTATACCGGAGGTCAGACAAGATGATCACAATGGTCTGTTCTTACCTTAGAATACTGTCGTTAAAGAATTACTTCACTATAACAATCTGGGATTGGGTTTTCTGGTAGGGAATTGAACCCAGAACTGCTGGCTATAAAACCATAAGCCTCTACTACTTGTGCTGAAACACCAGGGACCAGTCACCAATGGACATAGGCACCTAAGTCCAACACTTGGGCACCAATGACATTCTCCAAACCACCACTCATCTTCTGTCTGTCTAACCCTGAAGATGCCTAAATCCCTGTGGATGCCTAAATTTCCATTGGTGGGCATGCACAAAGCTGCTGAAGTCCTGATATTACCCCACAGTTAGTGAACTGCTCAGAGCCCTCACTCACACCTAAATCCTGGCAGGATTTTCAGACTAGGTATTCCCCACCTAGCTCCTGAGCAGTAGCTAATCCAGTAGGTGTGCTCAGGGCATACTTAACCCATATGAAAGACAGCAATGGGTGAGCATCTTAGGAATTTGGGGGGCTGGCTATTATAGATGTGTGTGTGTCAGTGAGAGTGTCAGAATACCCAATAGCCCAGTGGTTAGGATGTTCATGTGAGAAACCTGTATTTGAATCCCACCCCCACATATGATTTAGAGCTAGGATTTAAATCAAGTTCTCCCCTATCCCAGGGGAAAGCCCTAGCCACCAGGCTAGAGAAAGCAAGAGACTGACTCTTTAAACCATTGAATATTGAACATTTTCTCTAAATGCTACAATCTGGTCATAAGCACAATGCTTCTGTCTGAGATTAACCTATTTTTTCCTCTATACTCTAGTTTCAGAGTTCCTTCCCTGACCCCCAGAAAGTCTGAGTCTATGGTAGAGCCACTGCATTTGCATTTACTTTCCTGTCCAATCTGTTTGACACTCAGAAAATAACTTTGCTCTGTTTCCTGTATGTGCTTGGTGACACTTAGGGTATGGACGGCTTTAAATGCATTCCATACACCTACCCAGGCTTCCAGTTGCCAGCAAATGAGTTTATTCTACTGAAAAGATCAGGAGTTATGACATGAGACCATAGCTGTCACTTAGAATATAACAAAAGCAATGATGATCACGTGTGGATGGGTGAGTAGAGAACTAGGTGGATTGGGGAGCAAGGGAGGGTATATGGTTGGATGACAGCACGTGTGTGGGTAGGTGGGTGAGTGAGAATATGTCCTGTTTGCTTACATTGCCTTAGTTATGGTGTCACAAATGATGTCTCATTTTAACAAGCTGGTCACTGCCAGCAGCAGTCTCAGAAATGCCAACTGTAATTAAAACCTTTATTTTCTACAACACTTCAGATTTTATATGCTAAAATGGGCTGCTGACTGAATTTAAAGGGCCAGCTCTTGCTCTGGTATTCATAAGCCTCCCACTGCAGCCTACTGAGGTCTCTACACATCAGAGAATAAAAAATATGAACCTGGGGGCTTGGCTACACTTACAAGTTGCAGCGCTGGTGGAGGCTTTCCAGCGCTGCAACAACACCCCGTCCACACTTGCAGGGCACAACCAGCGCTGCAACTCCCTGGTTGCAGCGCTGGCTGAAAACCCATCCCGGCAGGGGTATAAGGAGTGCAGCGCTGGTGATCCAGCGCTGCCCAGCAGGTGTGGACACTCACCAGCGCTTTACCTGTCCTCCAGGGAATAAGTAGTTATCCCAGAATTCCTGTTCAGCCACTCTGCACATCAGTTTGCACTCTACTGCTCTTGCCTCAGGTGACCCGCCCTGTAAATGCCCCGGGAAATTTAAAAATCTCCTTCCTGTTTGCTGCAGCCAGGTGTGGAGTGCAATCAGTTTTAATCAGTTACAGGTGACCATGCCTCCACGCGGCAAACGAGCCCCAGCATGGAGCACTGGTGAATTGCAGGACCTCATCAGTGTTTGGGGTGAGGCATCTGTTCAGGCACAGCTGCGCTCCGGCCGTAGGAATTACGATATCTTTGAGCAGATATCAAGGGCCATGCTGGATCGGGGCCATGATCGGGACGCAGTACAATGCAGGGTGAAAATTAAAGAGCTGCGGAGTGCCTATTACAAAGCCCGAGAGGGGAATCGACGATCCGGAGCTGCTCCCACGACCTGCCGTTTTTACAGGGAGATGGATGAGATACTTGGGGGTGACCCCACTGCCAATCCCAGGATAACGATGGACACTTCTGAGCAGGCTGGGGGACAGGAGGAGGAGGCGGAGGAGGCGGCGGAGGCGGAGGCGTGGGGGGGGGAGGAAACCGCGAGTGAAGCTCCTGGCATGGGGGAAGAAACCGCAGATTCCCTGGAGGCATGCAGCCAGGAGCTCTTCTCAAGCCAGGAGGAAAGCACGCAATCGCAGCAGCCAGCAGTTGCAGAAGGACAAGCAGAGGAGCGTGTTACCGGTAAGCGGCTTTTATTTTCTGGGTGAAATGTTTCTGGAGAGGAGGGGGATTATGGATGCATGCATGCCAGCCTCTAGATGTGGAATAGCCCATTGATGTGGTCTATCACGTCGCGGTAATCTGCCTCAGTTATCTCAGCAAAAGCTTCATCCAGAGCGTGGGCAATATGCCTGCGCAGGTTTATAGGCAGAGCCACTGTGTCCCTTGTCCCAGTGACGGTGACGCGTCCGCGCCACTCTTCTGCCAGTGGTGGGGGGACCATTTCTGAACACAGGCAAGCCGCATAGGGTCCCGGGCGGAATCCACATTGCTCTAAAAGAGCCCCCCGCTGTTCCCTAGTGACTCGCAGTAGGGAAACATCTTCCAGGATTAAGTCCTGTGAAAAATGTTGGGAGACTCTTTAGTGAAGAGATAGGGAGATAAGATCACCCCTGCATCTGCATCTTCATTTCACTCAACCCCTCTAGCACTCCAGATTACCCGAAGCAACCAGCTCCCCTCTTACACCCAAGCCCCACTTCTCCCCATATAAGCACTGCTCACTCACCATGTCGTGGCTTCTGTAGTGTTATGCGTGTGGGTAAAAGAATGCTTAAATAAGAACTCACTCCCTCAGTGTAACAATTCATGTCTGGAGATAGTGGATACAATGCTGCCCGTGTTAAATGTTGTCATTTCTGTTTCTACAGTGACCTTGACTACTGGACTGCCCAGATGTTCAACATCACAGAGGCTTCAAAATTTGAGAAAAAATCCCCGAAAGAGCAAAGAAGACATGCTGAAAACTGTTCTTAATCAGTCTGCTCGAGAGAGTAAGGACTTGAAGGATTGGCGAGAGAAAGAAAGCAGGACACGCAAGAGAAATGCAGTGGCCAAGAGGAAAACCACGGAGCGGCTGCTAAGCATCCTGGAGCGCCAAGCGGAGTCTATAGAGTCACTCGTTGCCATGCAAGCAGAGCACTACCGTGCTACTCCCCCACCCGCCCCGTCCTTTGTGCCTTGTGCCCCAATGTCAGCTCAAACCACCTTTCCCCAGCATCCAGGTTCTTACCACCACCAGCTGCCTCCAACACCTGTACGTTCCCCAACCAGCCCTGATACCTACCACCACCCTTACCCTCTGCATTCAACCCCCATCACCATGCAGTATATGAACCCTGAAGTGCAGGATTCATTAAACAGCAATCCAGACAGGGCATATGCAAACTTGTGACTGTACAGTTCACCAACCCACACCCCTGCCCTCTTGTGTTCATGAAATGTTGTGTGTCTGTCTGTCTGTCAAGGAAGTTTTTTTCTTTTCAATAAAACAATTCTTGGCTTTGAAAACAGTCTTTATTATAGCAGATAGTGAAAGATACCTTAGCCCAGTAAAGAAAGAGGCACTACAAATCATATTATTATTATGGATAATAGCATAACAGTGTAAGCAGTGCAATTCACTCCCATGCAAGGCAGCAAACATTATTGTTGGCTTTCAGCCTCAAATTCTTCCCTCAAGGCATCCCTAATCCTTGTAGCCCTGTGCTGGGCCTCTCTATTAGCCCTGCTCTCTGGCTGTGCATATTCAGCCTCCAGGACTTGAACCTCGGTGGTCCATGCCTCACTGAATGTTTCACCCTTCCCTTCACAAATATTATGGAGGGTACAGCAAGCGCATATAACCGCGGGGATGCTGCTTTCCCCCAAGTCTAGCTTCCCATACAAGCAACGCCAGCGGGCTTTTAAACGCCCAAAAGCACACTCCACAGTCATTCTGCACCGGCTCAGCCTGTAGTTGAACCGGTCCTTGCTCCTGTCAAGCTTCCCTGTATAGGGTTTCATGAGCCAAGGCAGTAACGGGTACGCGGGGTCTCCAAGGATCACAGTGGGCATTTCGACATCCCCTACTGTGATCTTCCTGTCTGGGAAAAAAGTCCCTGCCTGCATCTTCCTGAACAGGCCACTGTTCCGAAAGATGCGTGCATCATGCACCTTTCCAGGCCAGCCTGTGTAAATGTCAATGAAACGCCCGCGGTGATCCACAAGCGCCTGGAGAACCATAGAGAAATACCCCTTCCGATTAACGTACTCTGATGCCAGGTGGGGGGGGGGCCAGAATAGGAATATGCGTCCCATCTATCGCCCCTCCACAGTTAGGGAAACCCATGTGTGCAAAGCCATCCACAATGTCCTGCACGCTCCCCAGAGTCACGGTCTTTCTTAGCAGGATGCGATTAATTGCCTTGCAAACTTGCATCAAAACGATTCCCACGGTCGACTTTCCCACACCAAACTGGTTCCCGACCGACCGGTAGCTGTCTGGAGTTGCCAGCTTCCAGATTGCAATAGCCACTCGCTTTTCCACCGTCAGGGCAGCTCTCAATCTTGTGTCCTTGCGCCGCAGAGTGGGGGCGAGCTCAGCACACAGTCCCATGAAAGTGGCTTTTCTCATACGAAAGTTCTGCAGCCACTGCTCGTCATCCCAGACTTCCATGACGATGTGATCCCACCACTCAGTGCTTGTTTCCCGAGCCCAAAAGCGGCGTTCAACGGTGCTGAGCATTTCCGTAAATGCCGCAAGCACTTTAGTGTCACACGCGGCAGGCAAATCCATATTGATATCATCGTCGGAATCCTCACTGTCACTTTGGAGCTGAAGGAATAGCTGGACTGCCAAACGTGTTGTGCTGGTGACACTCATCAGCAGAGTCCTCAGCAGATCGGGCTCCATTTGCCACAGAAATCGCGATTCACACAGAGAGTAACAGAAAGACACTCACAATGGCGCCAAACGCTGCTGGAAAGAGTGAATGCTGGGATGTGAAGCGATGCACCACGGGGCGCTGGCAAACAGGAAGCGGAATGACCCGCACACTTCCTTCCCCTTCCCACAATACTCAGCGCCAAAACGGCGCCAAAACGGGACGAGGTGCTCTGTGGGATAGCTGCCCACAATGCACCTCTCAATACAGCGCTGGAAAGTGCTGCAAGTGTGGCCACACTGCAGCGCTGGTAGCTGTCAGTGTGGCCACACTCCAGCGCTGGCCCTTCCACAGCTGCATGACCAGCGCTGTAACTCCCAGCGCTGCAACTTGTAAGTGTAGCCAAGCCCTAAGAATCTTAGTCTGAACAAAATGGGTGCAGCTTTCCTCTAACTGGGATGGAATATTAGATCTGCATTTGATTATAGCCATAGGAAAGGGATGTGCACAGGACATTTGTTTTTATTACGACATTTGGCTTGATATATATTTGTAAATAGCAAGATTAGAGGCAGCAGTAGACAAAGAAGGAAAATATGTCACTTTTTAAAATTATATGCCTGTCAGTGCCTCTCTGAGATACTACTACATTCTTAAGGTATCTTTTTTCAACAACAAATTTAGGGACAAAGTGTGCAAGATAACGACATAACGTTGCTATAACAATGCAACTTCTTAAAGACACCCTATCATAAACTGAAAATCCCAGCATTGCTAGTGGGCTACAAATTGTTCTAATGAGCCATAAATCCAGTCTCTCTATTCAGTCCATGACTTTTGGTGTCTAGCGAAGTAATGAATGTAAGCTCCCAGCCTTGAACACACCTGAAAGTGTTGTGCAGGTTTCTTTTGAGGATGAGGACTGATAGGTCAGATATAGAGTGATCACTTTGTGAAAAGTGTTCACCCACAGGTAATGTGGTGTTTTTGTCTTTTATTATTTTCCTGTGAAAGTTCATTTGAGAGTGTAGTGATTTCTGGTTTCATCTCTATAATTGTTGTTGGGGCAGTTAGTGCACTGGATGAGGTACACCACATGTTGTGCTAGGCATGTGTAGGACCCATGGATCTTGACAGGGGTGTTGTAGGGAGTGCTGATCATTGTAGCAGTGGGGTTATGGCTGTAGGTTTTGCATCTGTTGTTCTGGCATTGTGTGGTGGCACTCTGAGTTGGTTTATCCTGGTTTATGGAGAGCCTGCTTCTGATATGAGCTTGGAGAGATTGGGGGATTGTTTGAAGGCCAGAAGTGGGGTTTCAGGAAGGATTTCTTTCAGGAGGGGGTCCCTATCAAATATGATTTGTTGATTGATGATACCCCGTACAGGTTCCAGTGTGGGGTGACAGATGACAACTAGGAGTGTGCAATGAGGGGGGCTTTATTTCTGTACTGAAGCAGGTTCTCTTGGGGGTATTTAGGTGGCATATTCCATGTTGCAATCTACTTCTCTGGTGGAGTGTCCTTGTTTGGTGAAGGTGATTTTGAGTATGTTAAGGTGTACACTCTGGGCTTTATCTTCGGAGCATGTTCTGTGGAATGTGAGTGGCTGGTTGTAGATAAACAGATTCCTTGTTGTGTTTGGAGTTGTTACTGGATCTATGAAGATAAGTGTGGTGAACTGGGGGTTTCTTGTATATGGTTGTCTGTAGGGTTCCATTTTTAAAGGTGATTGTGGTATCCAGGAAGTTGATGGTGGTGTGGGTGTGTTCTAGAGAGTTTAATGGATAGAGAATAGTTGTTGAAGTTGTGGTGGAAATCTATGAGGAAGTTTAAGCTGTCTGTCCAGAGGATGAAAATGTCATTCATGTATCTCAGGTATATCATTGGTTTTGTGGTAATAAAAGACAAAAACACCCTATCACCTGTGGGTGAACACCCACCCTGTGTCCCTAATATCCTGGGATGAATGTGGCTACAATTACACTGCATTCATGATTTATCATCCAACAAGACACCTGGGACAGATGGATATCCCCTTTAAAAAGGTCCCTAGAGTTCTGACTGACCACTTCTCTCTCTCAAAAAAAAGGGGGTCTGAAATATGTCTTCAGGTGAGCAAGTCAAGAATCATGGGGAATAGTGAACAATGTTGCTACCTAGAACTCATGTGGATTTGGTGACTTGTCTTCGGCTATCCCTCAATGTGAGGATGATGTCGGCCAAGGGGGTTCATTGGTAGTTTTTAAGTGGCTGAGGAGCCCAATTCATGCCCTACAGATTTTCCTATAGAAGTGACAGGTGTAATCTTGGAGGAGGCATAGATATTGGCTGGACTGTTGCGCTCATGAGACTGAGAAGTGACAAAGGAGGAAAGAAAAGGCACGTCTGTTCTCCTCAAAGGCAGCTGTGGCTTGGTGTATGCTGTAGCACCACTGTGTTCTGTTCTGCGCTGAGTCCTCCCAGACTGTTGGGTTGATGCCTCCCTTTTTAAGATGTACTTTCAGTATGTCTTTGAAGCACTTCCACAGCCCTCCGAAAGCCCCTCTTCCCTGACATACCTGAGAGAAGAGTACCTGCTTTGGGAGCTGAGTGTCAGGCATACGTACACAGTGACCAGCCCAGTAGAGTTTGTTTTTCATGACCTGCACTTCTATACTGCTGATATTGGCTGAAAAGAGAACACTGTTGTTAGTGTTTCAGCCTTCCCAGCTGATCCTGAGAATCCTCCCAAGGCAGCGCTATTGGAACCACTCCAGCTACTTGAGATGTCGTCTATAGATTACCCAGGTCTCACACCCATAGAGAAGAGTGGGGATGACAACTGCCTTGTAAACCAAGATCTTGATGCCTATTTGCAGATCCCTACTATGGAAGACTCGTTTGATTAGTCTTCCAAAAGATGTGCTGGCACAGTGGATCTTGTATTCAATTTCTGTGTCAATGCTGACTGTTTAGGAGAGGTGGCTGCCAAGGTACGGAAAATGGTCCACATTTTCCAGGGATTCTCCACTGATGGTGATTTGTGGAGTATGAAGAGTAGTTTGTGCAGGTGATGCCATCTGGACCTGGTGTCTTGTGATTTTGAATCTATGCATTGTGGAATAGACTAGATGGTGTCTTCAGAGACTGTGGATTTGTTGTTTAGTAGGCTCTCAAAGTGCTCCTTCCAGCATTGTTTAATGGCCACACTGTCCTTGAGGAGGGTGGAGCCATCCTGGGAATGTAAGGGGGTTGGGCCTTTGGAGCTTGGCCCATATATAGCTTTTGTTGCTTGAAAGAAGCTTCTCATGTTATTCTGGTCTACATCTCCATTTCAGCAGTTAACCAAGCATGACCTAGCATTTTCAGAATTGAAAGGCCCTTGCAACTGCTCCTGTTTTAGATTTGGTCTACACTAGAGCTTACTTCAATATAATTTATCACTCAGGGGTGTGAATAATCCACACCCATGAGCGACATATATTATAGCTACCTAAGCAACAGTGTAGACCAAGCCTAAAACAAAAGCAGTTGCAAGGGCCTTCTCCCATCAACATAGCTCTCGTGGAGGTGGAGTATTATGTCGACAGGAGAGCTCTCTCCCGTTGGCATAGAACAGGGGTAGGCAACCTTTCAGAAGTGGTGTGCTGAGTCTTCATTCATTCACTCTAATGTAAGGTTTTGCATGCCAGTAATACATTAACATTTTTAGAAGGTCCCTCTCTATAAGTCTATGATATATAACTAAACTATTGTTGTATGTAAAGTAAATAAGGTTTTTAAAATATTAAAGAAGCTTCATTTAAAATTAAATTAAAATGCAGAGCCCCCTGGACCGGTGGCCAGGACTCAAGCAGCGTGAGTGCCACTGAAAATCAGCTCACGTGCCGCCTTTGGCATGCATGCCATAGGTTGCCTACCCCTGGCATAGAATATCTTAACCAGATGTATTACAGCAACGCAACTGCATTGGTTCAGCTGCACCGCTGTGTCTTGCTTCTAGTATAGACTAGCTCTTAGACTACTCATATTTCAAAACCCCTTTCATATTGGACACAGAGTTTAGTGATTACAAATTGGAGGCACCATCTGACAAGGACCAGAAGGACAGAATCTCAGCTGAGCTGTCCCAAGAAACTGAGAATATAGCTGTGGAAGCAGAAGCTGGAAGAGTTGCAACAGTGCTGAATTCCCCAATACAACACAATGGGAAAGTCTTTCCGAGCTAAAAGACACTGATCAGGAGCCTGTTGAAAGTGATTCCTTCTAGTTGGCTGAACAGAAATCAGGCACAGAGAGGAAAGCTCCAAGAAGAGTTGGGTGGGAATAAAACTGATTGCTGTTAGTGAAATATGTAAATAGTGTAGCTTGCATAATTTGTTCTTTGTTAAATTATTTCTTTTCTTTCTGTCTGGAGAGAAGTCATTCAGAATGTCAACATTTTAATCTCCATTTGGATAATGGATGGAGCCAAGATGGGGGAGGGGAGTGTTTTTAGACTGGAAGGTCTTAATAGCTGGGTTTTGAGCAATACACAATCACCGACCACCGTAAAGCTGATGGGCACCCTTCTTTCAAACAATGGAAGGAGCAAATAAATCCCCCTTTATATAATGATAGCTGGAATCCACCACCTTGGCAATGGGCCACATGGCAAGCCCTAGCAGAAGCTAAACTGCTTGGGCTGAGGACTGGATGCAAATACAGGGGTTAGGGGATTGATTGGTTGCAGCTATGTGTGTTTGTGCGTGAGAGAGGCAGAAAGACAGCAGAAAGCCAACAGGAATCCAAGTGAAAGAAGCATAATGAGACTGGCCCTGAGAAATAGTAGAGACACAGAGCTGGTGTGGCCACAGAACCAGGTGGAAAGGCAGGCTTGGAAATTGCCAGCAAAGAAGTTGCCCGCTATTGTTTTTTTCTCCTGTGTTTGGGAATTTGTGTACATTCTTTTAAAAATGAAATAAGAGTGCAAGGAAATATCCAACTCATATCCAGCATGGTCCTGAATATTGGATAACCACTCAGGCCAAACACTGATGGCAATGTAGACAGAGAAAACAATAAATGCTGTTTGAGGAAATCTGGTTTGTATTGACAGGACAGCAGAGAAAAAACAGAACCAGGCAGACGAATGCATCCTCCACCTTACATCTGGTTCATTAAGAGACACCAGACAGGAAAATAAGCAAGTTCTTTATGGAGGAAAATGTTTCACAAAACCACAAAAGATCCATGAAGACTGTTGATGGTAAAATTACTTCAAATCTGGATTAGGACTGTAATAGTGACATAGTTTTATATGAAAACAAAACTATAGAGTTATTAGCCCTTGGACAGTGCATAAAGCATTGGACTAGGGATATAATAATGTCCTTTTAAAGATACTATATTGTAACCTGAGAATGCCAGCCCTGTTTGGGATTTGTTTAGTGCAGCGGTCATTAAGAATGTGGAGCAGGCTGTGGAGCTGTACAAGAGACAATTTACCCTGAGTAGAGCTGGTTGGGAATTTGTCTACAAAACATTTTTTCCACTGGAAAATGTCAAATCATCAAAACTGAAATTTTTCATGGAAACTTATTTTTGACAGGAATGTTTCTCAGAAGTGTCTTTTCCGATAAAATTTCTGGTCAGAACGTGGTGGGTTAAGAGGACAGTTAGAGTCTCAAAAGTAGCCAGGTGATTAGGCTGCTGACCTAGGATATGGGTGACTCACGTTTGATTCTTACCTGATTTAGAACAGTGGCTTAAACCCAGCTCTCTTAAATGAGATCCCTAGGCACTGGAATATTGGCCAGTCTGAGGTCAGTCTCACTCATGTGTGTTTCTCCATGAAAAATTTTGAAAGGTCTTAATTTTCATTCCAAATGCAAAATGAAAACAAAATGTTGAAACCTCAACATTTTCCACGAGCTGGAATTCTTGTTTATCAGCCTGTCCTAACCTGCGTGTGTACCTGGATTTACTTCTTCCAGATACTAAAGGGGAGGCCTGGGCCTTAGGAGGGATTGTTCCTCAAGAGGCACAAACACTACCCATTCTCCTGTGTTCTTGTTACCCCAGAATTTGACATTCCTGTGTTTACCCCAGACTTTGACAGTACGGCAATCAGCAATTTTGTTTGTTCAGTTATTGCCAGCTGAAAACCAAACATCACATAGCTAGGAAAATCTTAGGCCCCAAGAGGCAAGGCCATATAACTGCATGTTTGCAGTTTTGCTATAAAAATGGGAGGATGGGATAAGAAGTGAATGTACTGTGAGAACAGAAGAAATGTTTGGACAGCCGATCTTAGTCTTGAGTGCCTCTGACACCTTTGATATGCAAGTTTTATTTTGTTGTTATGACTAGAAATGTTTTGATAAGAGATTAGTAGTTTTGCTGAAATTAGGAGAATTGGTGATCCACTAGGAGCCACTGTAGGTTATCTGCTTTGTTTGAAGTTAGCTATAAAAGATTAGGCAAAAGAATTTGCTTTGGAGCAATCCAAGGAAGCTTCCTTTGGCCAAGGATCTGGCAGCTAAGTTCCCCAGCACCTAGACAGAAGGTGAGCAGCTGAAGCCTGGCAGCTGATCCCTCAAAATCATTTCTTGACTTTAGGTAGTGTGACAAAGTTCCTCCTCTACCTTGGTGGGTCCTCTGCTTATTGGCAGATTTTGCTAGCCTCAGAGATCTTCCTGTGTTGGATCAGGAGTTGGGAGGTTTTGGGGGGAACCCGGGCCCGCCCTCTACCCCAGGGTCCAGCCAGGACCCTGTGGACTGCAGCTGCCTAGAGTGCCTTCTGGAACAGCTACACAACAGCTACAATTCCCTGGGCTACTTCCCCCTGGCCTCCTCCCAACACCTCCTGTATCCTCACCATAGGACCTTCCTCCTGATGTCTGTTAATGCTTATACTCCTCAGTCCTCCAGCAGCACATCCTCTCACTCTCAGCTCCTTGTGCCACTTGCTCCCAGCTCCTCACACACACACCACAAACTGATGTGAGCTCCTTTTTAAGCCCAGGTGCCCTGATTAGCCTACCTTAATTGATTCTAGCAGCTTTCTTGATTGGCTGCAGGTGTTCTAATCAGCCTGTCTGCCCTAATTATTTCCAGAAAGCTCCTGATTGTTCTGGAACCTTCCCTGTTACCTTACCCAGGGAAAGGGGACCTACTTAACCTGGGGCTAATATATCTGCCTTCTATCATTCTCCTGTAGCCATCTGGCCTGACCCTGTCACAGTAGATATAAATGTTTTGAAATGCTCTAAACCTACTGTGACAGCATGTGTGTGTGTGTGTCTGCTTAAGAGCAAATAAAAAAGTAGTTTTAAGTGAAAGCACTCTGGTTTGTATCAATTATATATGAGACAGATGAGCTGTGTCCCCCTTGATTTATTCCTGACACTGCCTGAAGGCTGGTGATCCGCCTTACCTGTGGCCCCATGGCCCTCCCACGACCCCAGTGCCCCATTTACCTGGGGTACTGCCCCCTGGCAGTAACCCCTTTCAGCCTCAGGGTCTTCACCTCCTCAGGGAATCTCCACCCACTATATCCACCTCAGTATCTGGCTACTGCCAGTCATTGTCTAGCCCCCGCGCCCTGGGGCAGACTGCAGTATCAGCCTATTCATCACTGGCAAGGTTGGGTTTGAACCTGCTGCCTTTGCCTACCCCTGGGCTGCCCTCTGCAACCCCCAGTACCTGTTGGCCTTGTGCTAGGCCACAGTCTGGGGCTTTCCAGGCAGGAGCTCCCTGGCTCCTCTGCCTTTCCCCAGCCCTGCACCACTCAGGTACCCTGTGTCTAGCTCCCTGTAACCAGGCCCTTCTCCCTCTGCAGGCAGACAGAGACTGACTGGGCTCCTGGCTCCCAGCCTTTTTATACAGGCCAGCTGTGGCCTGATTGGGGCGTGGCCCAGCTGCAGCTGCTTCCCCAATCAGCCCAGCTTTTAGAGCTGCAGCCCTCTCCAGGCTGCTTTTAAACTCCTCAGGGCAAGAGCAGGTGACCACCGCGCTACAGTAGTGTTTTTTGGCAAATCCTGCTTCATATCATAGTGTTGCCAAAAAATCACTTGCAGACGCCTGTTATGTTTATGGTACTATAAATCTGAATATTTGAATTTATGGTGGCCCAGGGCTGTGCTTTTTTATTGTTATAGATTGGAACTTGCTTGCATTGAGTGTGACTTTGTAAGTTTGCATCAATCTGCTTCAGCAGCTCACGTTTCAACATTGAGTCTTACTTCTCTGTATGCCAAATCCTGGATCCATTATTCACTTGTTACATTTGGGATTTTGTCTGTTGCCTCTCTTCAGAGTTTGCTAGAGTAAGGACTGCGTAATATCTGAGTAAGGACCTTAGGATTTAGATCTATTACAACAGGGCAATGAACTTTAGACATATTTAACAGATGCCTCCAGCTTTACCATTCATTCTCTACATAGTGCAGCTTGCAGCCTTTGTTTCCAAAGGAAAAGCTCAGGGGGTTGTCTGGAATAACCAGTTGTCAGAAGTAGATTGGTTATCCCACCGTATGTGCTCAGACTGCTAACCTTAAAATCAATGTACTATGAATTGTGAGTATTTCACTCAGCCCTGGCACAATTACATTTGAAATGTGAGGTTTTTATATTTCAATTTGAATTTGTGAAAATGATCCAGTTTCACTTTTTAGAAAACTTGAAATTTTATTTGGCTTTTTAATTGAAAAAAAAGGAACAATTTTGAGTGAAAACATGTCAATTTTCATTCAAAAACTATTGTGATTTTGAACAAAATCCTGGTCTATACTTCATTTTGCAAGCATAGCTATGTTGGTTAGGAGAACAAAGAAAAAAAAACCCACCATCCCCACCACTCTACATCAGCAAAAGATCTAGTATAGGCACAGTTATACCAGCAAAGAATTCCTTTTGCCAATATGGCTTGTTTCAGCTGGAGAACGGGTGTGGACTATACTGGTAAACAGTCTTTTTACCAGTGTGTAAGTTGTGTCTCTAAAAGAAGGTATAGAAGAGTAGATTCACTGGCTGATGCACCCTCTCACGGCTGGGCATGACATAGCAGGCTCTTCTCCACTAGCACTTCCTACCAGCGGCTGCTCTAGTCCTGTGGTGGTCTGCCTTTTCTTGTGACTCTGCCCTCCAGTCTCGTCTTTAGTCTGAGTCTTTCTGATGTAAACAGAGTCCAATAAACTAAACTTGAACAAATATAACTCTTTGTCCCTATCCAGGCTCACTCCTCCTCAGTCTTCACCCCTTTTCGGGCTCTTGTCCTTCCACTCCTAGGGAGAGTGATGCTTCCCCAGGCTTTGTCCCTGGAGGCCCACCTCCAAACTCAATAGTCCTTCTCCCTTTTGTGTCAGGGCATTTCTGTACCACCTTTTTCTGTAGACAGGTAGAGAAACCTGGGTCCTCCCTCTCTTCTGGGTTCCCATCCAGGGACCCAGGGTGAGCAGCTAAAGTCTGCTCCATCAGACACCTCACTGCCTTCCTGGACTTCTTCCTAAATTGACCTTCCTTCAGGCTCTTTCCTACACTACCTCCCTGGGTTCACAGTACGTCTGCCTCTCTTTAGGACTTTCTCTCACTCTCTGACAACCAGAGAGAGACTGGGGAGCTTTCCCTAAAGCCCCCAGCTCTCTCCCAACTGAGATTTAACTTCATTTGGGCCTGGCCCACCCTCCCAGTGCAACCGGGTGCATTAATTGTGCTCTGTCTTCAGTTAACTCTTTCATTAACTGTGTGGAGTACATACCCCATCACAGAGTGGTTTGTCATTATAACTCTACCAGTATAGCTATATTGGCAAGCCCTTTCTAGTGCAGGCAAGGCCAGAGGTCTATAGTACATCAGAAAGGAAAGGTCAAAGTCTTCTTGTCAAGTGAAAGTAGTTAGAGACTGTCAACATCAAGAGATGGCTTCTTGCAAGTAGAACTCTCAAAGATAACTAAGAATAGGAGTGGGTTTTTGCTCTTCTGAGAAATGTTGGCCTCTTGTCTTCCCAAAAGGAGTAACTGTCATTTTCTACCAAGAGTGGATCCAGTCCCCCCACCACACACACGTATATACTATATTTTCCAGCCATACAGGGCAGGAATTCAAGTCATAGGACATAACCTGTAGCTTCTCCAACACCTATCAAACCCTAAAAAGAGAGAGACTTGCTGAAAAACAGCCAGAAGTGACACGACATTTTCCCCCTCTAGATATAGACTTGCTGTCATGGAGGCAGCCTAGCAGTCAGAGCTGGACTAGGGACCACACATCAAGGACAGTAGTCAGTGAGCAGGAGTCAGAGGACTCGCTAGAGCAGGGTTCAATAAGCAACAGTCAGGGTCAGGGTCAGACTGGAGTCAGAAACCAGAGATCAGGAGACAAGATGAGGTCTGGATTCGCAGGAGGCCAGAAGTCTGTGTGATTGTCTAGACAACTTCCTGGGGCACCTGCCAGGGTTAAATATGGTGCTTGGCCAATCAGAGAGCCCCAGGGTACTGTCACTCTGGGTCTCTTGAGTGGTACTTCCTGTAGCACCTACTCTCCACAGTGCTCCCTGACTGTGGCTCTACTTGGCCTCCCAGTGGCACTGTGGGATATCAGCCATCCCTGGCCCTACAGATACACATTCTAGTCCAAAGATGCTTACAGAAGGGCCCAATTAAATTCATTTTAGGATACTTCAGGAACTAGCTAAAGCAATCTCACAACTATTACAATTATCTTTGAAAACTCATGGAGGATGAATGAGGTTCCAGAGGACTGGGAATGGACGAATGCAATACCTATCTTAAAAAGTGAAACAAAGAGGATCTGAGGAGTTATGGACCAGGAAAAATGCTGAAACAAATTATTAAGCAGTTGTGATGTCTCCCTCAGGTTACCCAAAAAATGCAAGCCACTGTGTTAGAGCTCTGCCTCACCAAGAGTAGATTTGCTGCTGCTAAAGCAATTTTTCAGTCCCCTGACATGCCAGTTTGTCTGCCTGGCCAGCTAATGCTTCAGGAATCTGTCAGCCCATACCTTGCCTTGCAGGTAACAATGACTGAACCCCAAATTCCTGGGAAATAGAGGAGAAAGAACATAAGAACAGCCATACTGGGTCAGACCAGTAGTTTATCTAGCCCAGTATCCTGTCTTCCGACAGTGGCCAATGCCAGATGCTTCAGAGGGAATGAACAGAACAGGGCAATTTATCGAGCGATCCATTCCCTGTCATCCACTCCCAAATTCTGTCAGTTAAAGGCTTATGAGACCCAGAACATGGGGTTGCATCTCTGACTATCTTGGTTAATAGCCATTGATGGACCTGTCCTCCATGAACTTATCTTATTCTTTTTTTGAACCCAGTTATAGTTTGTCCTTCACAGCATCCCCTGGCAATGTGTTCTGCAGGTTGACATTTTTATGTCTTTCAGCTGTCATTTGCAAAATCTTGAACTCTAAAGTTTCTTGCAAGAATGGCTGATCTTTGTCTGTTTTTATCACGACTTTTTTATAATTTGATATTAAAAACAAATTCCACAGGTTGTGATTAACACTTCCTTGAGCCATCCATTGCCTCATTATAGTTTATTTTAATACCACTATTTACATTGCCCTCATCTCTCATTCCCCAGAAACAAATCTAATGTAGGAATCTTCATTCTTCACTTCCGTAGCCTTTCTTGGTACCTTTTTCACATGCTTATTTCTAGTTATTTCTAATTTTTAAATTGTATTCCCTCTTATCACAGAGTGAAAAGTGTATCTCTTATAATTTTAAAGAGTTTTATTAGATTATCTCAACATCTTTTCTCCAGTGAAAAAAAAGTACCCTTAATCTTTCTTTTCAAATTAGATTCTTTGGAACTTTTATCATGAGCTCTTCCTATTGGTAGGTAACTAGCACTGCACAAAATACTGCATATGGAGTCTGGCAAGTGCCTTCTTTCTTCACCTCTTTTGTTTTGTATTCTGTCTTCCTCTTAATGCAACCCAGTGTTTTAGTTTTCTTCTACTGTTGTATACTGGACAGATGATTGCACTCAGTTTTCTTAGAAACCACACCTGAGGATTTTCATATTCTCTGATATTCTTCCTCTCCAAGGCTTATTTTTCATTTCTTTTTAATAACATATATTTAACATCTATTGCCACAACTACTTAAGAAGCAAAATGCTTTTGAATCTGTTTGCATTGCTCCTCGTATCTGCTCTGTCTCCAGTTTTAGCACCATCTGTAACTTGGACATCTTCCACTGAATTCTCAGTCCCAATTTCTGATGGTGCAGCAAAAAGGAGGGTGGGTTAGAGGCATGAGTGGCACAAAGGAACTGTTTGTCACTTGCTGATTCTGAAGCTTGTTCTACATGTTTCTGGTCATGGTGTAGCATAGAGCAGCCTTGGAGCTGCTCTAAGTTATGCTAGCTGGCTCCCAAAGGAAATACCAACAATACTTTTTTACCACTCCTATTCCTGAAAAGCTCCCTATGCTGGGGGCTCTAGGTAATAAGGGATCTCATGTAGGAGCTGGCTATGTCTACCAGCTGGGGTGATCTGTCCACTTTCCAGCCCTTTTATGATAGTAGAACATCACAAAGAAGCCAGAAGAGGAGAGAGGATCTGGCTCTTTATTTTCAATTGACCAATCCAAACCCTATATGTTACATACACAATAAAAGAAAAAATGATTGAGATAATTCTCATCTACTACAAAATAAGTTTAGAATAAAAATGCCTTAAGATTGCGTTTGCTGCCAGTGAATGCTTTGATCATTAACAATATAGGCCCTCATTTTTTAAGTGATTATGCTTCCCAATTTTCCATCTACCATATCTTTTAAAACTATGTGTCCTATTCCATGGCTCGTTAGCATAGGTATTAAGCTGTTAAGAGGAACTCTGACAAATGCCTTTTGAAATTTTAAATACAGTGGCATCCCTTTAAAATGTTGGGGAAATGGACATTCCATGAGACTTTGCACTGTGGAAGTCTCAGATTCTTACTCAGACAGTCTTTGGGGACGACCTATTCATATTCCCTCCACAAGTAAAGACATCTCTGTGGTTGCTTTATCTTGGGGGCTAGTCTTTTTTCAAACATCTTCTTTGACCATAAACGAAAAAGGATTGTTTCCTCCTTCTTCCCTACCCCATGTCCAAGTCACATGTTGGATATAAGATTAATTAATTTCTGGAATTCTGGATGAAATGTCAGTAACTTAATGCACAGGAAACAAATGGAAGTGAAGCAATGGAGTGCTTAATAGTTACAAGAATACACCACTTGCAAGGAAACTAATCATCATCAGACCGGTTTCAAAAAAGTGTAGAGCTCACTATTCAAATTAATAGACTTATTTCCATGTGTATGTCTGGGGCAGGTGGAGAAAGCTATAAAAATTGCTCATTAAATGCTGAGTTAGGCCTACTCACAAAAGCCAATGAAAACATTTAATTTTTAATAGTGTAGAAACATTTTGATTCTATAACTGTAAAAGTTATAAATATACATACCCTATATAAATAAGTTGCCTTTAATAAAAGTGTTTTTCCCCTTTGCTCCACTATTGTCAAGAATAATGTAATGCATAGTCCCTGTGTGGTTAACAGGAACTCACAAATAAACAGCACTTTAAATGGAATGCTAATTTACGGCAGAAAAAGGACACTTCCAATTTAAATATAAGATTTTCACATGAGGATTATTAGCTGTGTTTTAATCTACAGTAGTCAGGTTAAAAATACCCAATTTCCATTGTTGTCCTGTGAGCTTACCAGCATTTCTTCAACCATTAGCAAGAGTAATAGCAATTAGTGACATCAATTTACAGCTCACAGCAATTTCAGTTTCAGCCAGGCAGGCTTCACATTTAATGAATCCAAACCCAACCAGGAGGGCCTGAAATAGAAAATGTAATAATGAAAGAGGAATGGCAATAATACCCCATGTACCCACCAAAGATAGATACAATAGGCCTGATGCTTGGGGTTCCCTGGGCTTGGCACAGGACCAGAGGGAATGGGGCGGGGAGTAGGCAAACTGGCATTATGCCACCTTACCAGGTCTACCAAGTCCCTTGCTGCAGCTGTTCAGACAGACCAGAGTTCCTAAAGATGTGAGCGTCATGTACCTTTCCCAGCCATCCCACGGTGATGTTGGTGAAACATCCCTTGTGATCCACCCGGTTCTTGCAGCACCATTGAAAAGTACCCCTTGCAGTTTATGTACTGGCTGCCTTGGTGCTCTGGTCCCAAGATAAGGATATAGGTTCCGTCTATCGCTCCACCACAGTTAGGGATCCCATTTCAGCAAAGCCATCCACTATGACCTGCACATTTCCCAGAGTCACTACCCTTGATAGCAGCAGGTCAGTGATCGCGTTGGCTACTTGGATCACAGCAGCCCCCACAGTAGATTTGCCCACTCCAAATTGATGCCCGACTGACCGGTAACTGTCTGGCATTGCAAGCTTCCAGAAGGCTGCTCTCAGGGGAGGGGAAAGTAAGTAAAAAAGTTCCATGAAAGTGCCCTTATTCATGCAAAAGTTTCACAGCCACTGGGAATCATCCCAGACCTGCAACACTATGGGGTCACACCAGTCTGTGCTTGTCTCCCGGGCCCAGAATCAGTGTTCCACGGCATGAACCTGCCCCATTACCACCATGATGTCCAAATTGCCAGGGCCTGTGCTTTGAGAGAAGTCTGTGTCCATGTCCTCATCACTCTCGTCACCGAGCTGCCGTCACCTCCTCGCCTGCTTTTGAAGTTTCTGGTGCTGCATATACTGCAGGATAATGTGCGTGGTGTTTACAGTGCTCATAACTGCCGCAGTGATCTGAGCAGACTCCATGCTTGCCATGGTATGGCGTCTGCAGGAGATCAGAGTGGCAGCGGAAGCGGTCATTCGATGCCGACAGTTTGCAGTCCTACTGCACTGTCTGCTGCCAGGACATCACAGCGGTGGCTGAGCTGAGCAGGCTGCACACTTGCCATGGTATGGCGTCTTCACGGAAAAAAGGTGCAAAACGATTGTCTGCCATTGCTCTCACGGAGGGAAGGGCAACTGACGACATGGCTTACAGGGTTGATTTACAGGGAATTAAAATCAACAAAGGGGGTGGGTTTGCATCAAGAAGATGCTTGCCTTGCTGTGCTCTTCTAATTGCAAACAGCCTAGTCAGCAAACAGCACTAGCGAGCTTTAAAACGTCCAAAGGCACATTCTACCACCATTCTGCACTTACTCAGCCTATAGTTGAACTGCTCCTTACTACTGTCCAGGCTTCATGAGCCATGGGAGCAAGGGATAGGCTGGGATAGGTGCGACTGCGCGGTGCTGCCGGCTGGGAGAGCAGCCTGAGGCAGAAGCCTCCAGCTCACATGATATTCCAGGCAGGACTGAATCTCCATGAGATGAAACTTAAAGAAGAGAATGACCTGGAGTCACTCCCATTTATGTCCAGGCGTCCCTGATGGACCTCACCGAGGTCTGCCAGGAGCACACATGTCTGCCCAGGCGCTCCTGACTGACCTCACCAAGGTCAGCCAGGAGCACCCAGGAGATGATGATGATGACAGCTAGCAGTTGTACTGCACTGTCTGCTGCCGCAAAGGCAAGGAGCTGCTGCTGTGTAGTAATGCAGTACCGTATCTGCCAGCAGCACCCAGGAGTATGGTGATGGTGAGCTGAGCGGGCTCCATACTTGCCATGGTATGTCGTCTGCACGGGTAACCCAGGAAAAAAGGTGAGAAACGATTGTTTGCCGTTGCTTTCATGGAGGGAGGAAGGGAGGGAGGGAGGGAGGGAGAGGAGCCTGACGACATGTACCCAAAACCACCTGCGACAATATTTTTGCCCCATCAGTCATTGGGAGCTCAACCCAGAATTCCAATGGGCAGGAGAGACTGTGGGAACTATGGGATAGCTATGGGATAGCTACCCACAGTGCAACACTCCGGAAGTCGACGCTAGCCTCGGTACTATGGATGCACACCACCGAATTAATGTGCTTAGTGTGGCTACATGCACTCAACTTTATATAATCTGTTTCCAAAAATCAAATTATGTAAAATCGGAATAATCCCGTAGTGTAGACATACCCTAAGTGTTCACCCTGGTCAGCGCAAACTCATTATTGGACCATACACAGTGAATAGCCTCAGTGCCCGAGTTTCTGGCCTATTTATGTCTGGAACAATGCACTGACAAATTGCTGACAATAAACTGCCATTTCTTCTGTATCAACACACACACACACACAAGGATATGTACATATTAAGGGCCAGAATCTCTGGCCTGTCAAGTCTGCTTTATGTTGCTCTGGCAGCACAAGCCGACTTACATCTGACATAATTGGCTAGTGGAAAATAGGAGAATATGAGAGCCGAGAGTTGGTGTAATGGTTCTTATACAACCCCCCTTCTAGCCTCTGGCCTAGAGGTTTGGCTCGGGGGGGAAGGGGGAAATGATGTCACTGGTTGATCCCTAGCTCGTAAAAAGGCTACTGTGGAGGGTGGTGTTGGCAGCTGACAATAGATACAGAATCCTACAGGCCGTTCTCTCCTGTGCTGTGTACAAGCCCATCCCACGACTGGGGAACTGCAACAGCAACTTAGTATCACCGTTTCCCCCATCCCCATCCCATCTTGTAGCAAATGTAGTTCAGCTGGTCTAGAGAATGAGCCTAAACAGTTTTGTTAAACAATGATTTTTTATCAGTCGTCAAATTCCTTCCATAAAATGTAATCCTCAAAATAATCCGATTATTTTTAGGCCCAAATTGAACACAAACTACTTCGTTAATTTCCAAGCTCATCATACTGCTCCCAAGCAAGACTGATTATGGTAACTGGTTGTGTAAGCTTTTGCTGTCTAGCCCATATGCATAACATGAAAGTAAATCTAAAAGTAATCTACAGGCTTTTACTGTGGTGAGAACGCAATCAGTCACTTGTAATGGATTCTTTTTCCAAACTATCAATAAGAACGGGGGACATGGTATTCTCCAAACAATTGCTGCAAGCAATCCTTCAAACATATAGCTTGAGATGTTTGAGAAGTTGGAGAATCAGGCTCAAAACAAAAACAAAAAAACACAATTTATCTTTGTAGAGTGTGAATAGTAAATCAAAGGGAATATTATTAAAGTGACAGGTGAATCATCTGCACCGACCATTGATTCAGGCTTTGTTAGCAGCTGAACAGAACATAATCAATGGGAAAAAACACCATAAAGAAGTTTGAGAGAAGCAGCCTTGATGTAGAGTAGATCATTTATTGCAGGTGAAGACACTAGAAATCAGATAAATATAAGAAAACTGTGGGATAGAGACTGGCTGAAGCAGAAAAGGAGCTGAGCCTACAGAACTGTGTTTCTGGGCATATATAAAAATGAGCTTTAGGGATTATTTTAGGAAACAATCATTTGCCACTAATTTATTGTATCAGCGTTCTCTCACTAACTTGCTTTTAGAGAACATTTGCTCCCATTTATTCTCTGCAGTGAAATTCACCCCTGTGCAAGAGACTCATGCAAGACCTTGACATCACTTGGGGTGAAATCCTCCCATGCAACCAAGCAGTGAGGTTCTACAGAGGAACTGCCCCCAGGCAGTCTCAGAGTGGTACTCACAGAGGCTTTTGCATCCCAAAGTTGAAGCAGCTCCTGCAATGCCAATGTACCTGTTATCAGGGGTGCTGGAACAATTTTTATAGTGAGGGTGCCGATGATGGAAACCATGTATTCAGTTTTTGTTATTACTATTTCAAATCAGGGGGTGCAGCAGCACCCCAGCCTCCCCTAGTTCCAGCACCACTGCCTGTTATCACTCTGTTTGCCAAAGATGGTTTACAGATATGTTTTAGTTCTCTGGCTTTGAAACAGCACCAATCCAGAGCCAATGTCAACCTGCATGATTCAGAGTTCATCATGAATCTTGCTATATCTGATATTTTACATAACCCCCCCAGGTCCTAGAGTCAAGGGATTATGTGAGACAGAAGCTTCTAGCCCTCGCAAATGCAGAGAAAAGTTGGAAAATGTTCCCAGGCTCAACATCCAGAAGGCAAACAAAAAACTCAAGGCTTTTTTTTTAAATGTTTGTTTTAAATGTCATTATTTGTAGGCTCCTAACATGATCATAATAGTTCACATGCAGATTTAATTTTTAATGTTTGTGGTTGGCAATATTGATGAGTGCAAACTGTTTGTAGCCCTCCCCTTCCCTGGGAGTGAATTTGCTAGTGGGACAGTCACATGTGTGGATCTGTTGAGAGAACTGATATTTATTCATGCAGAAACACGTGAGGTCACTGTTAAGGTTCTGTGGTAGAGTGCAAGTGGGATGAAGTTTGGGTACATATTACTTGGGGTCGCTGTTGGAGAGAGAAGTTAAAGCGCTATGGAGTGTGCTATCACCAATGTTGTGAGCAATATGAAGGTGGCAAGGAATGTACAATTCTTTCCCTTTAGCTTATTCCCATTCCTTTAAAGTTTTTAGTGGATGGGGTGTGCTCTGCCTCAGGCCTCATCTACAGATCCTTTGTTGGCAGATTCCCCTCATGAAGCAGCAGCATAAATCAACAGAAGGAGTTATGCTGCTATGGCATACTACCTCCATGAACAACATTAGCTAATGCTGACAGAAGCACACTTCCGGCCCCATGGGTGTATCTACACCAGGCGATTTCCTGGCATAGCTTTGTTTTACAAAGGCGGAGGGATAGCTCAGTGGTTTGAGCATTGACCTGCTAAAACCCAGGGTTGTGAGTTCAATCCTTGAGGGGGCCACTTAGGGTGGTCCTGCTAGTGAAGGCATGGGGGATGGACTCAATGACCTTTCAAGGTCCCTTCCAGTTTTAGGAGATTGGTATATCTCCAATTATAAAAATAAAAAGTGGATGCAGTTTTTTCACAGCCCTTGCTGACATAGATATACCAGAAAAACTTTGCAGTGTAGACCATGCCTTAAACCTAACTGCTTCTAAACAGTTTTTGTTGGTAATATGCAGGACATCTGACTAATACTCACTACAGCTGAGTCTCCCCGCTTCAGTAGGTGGGTTCTAGTTCTTTGAATCCTCCCTGTCAATGCTTCATTTAGTGCTATTGGTGAGAGAAAATCCT
Source organism: Mauremys mutica (assembly GCF_020497125.1). Classification (NCBI taxonomy): domain Eukaryota; kingdom Metazoa; phylum Chordata; order Testudines; family Geoemydidae; genus Mauremys; species Mauremys mutica. Next base: position 252,476,261 of record NC_059073.1, on the reverse strand, counting down.
CATTTATCTTTTGTCCCCCACCCCCAGCTTGGCCAGGAATTCACAGTGAGACTTTGAGAGCAGCTTGTGCATACAGTAAATTATCTAATCTGTTCTTAAATTTTAGTCATACAGAGCTACAGCTGTCAGTGTCCAAAGAAAGCCTCTTCCAATGTTTAGATCATCTGGAAGTCTTTGGACCATGGAAACAAGCTCATATTAGTGTACAAATGTTAGTCAACAATTTAGTTGTCCATGTAAAATCTTAATACCAATGTGCTTCATAGACACTGCCGTACTGAAAGGTCTCATTGGTCTAGGACATTATTCTTTCGGCTACTCTGGTGTGCTTTGTTAGATTTTTAAATCCCAAAGTAATTCCTTTTGTATGTGAAGTGACAATGCTGCTGGCTCCCTCCAAGTCATTTCATGCTTTCCCTACTCACAAGTTACACATCCTGATTGCTGTGTTACTCTATCAATATATTTAGTATGTAGGGTTGCCAATTTTGGTTGGAGGTATTCCTGGAGGTTTCATCACATGACAATCTTTAATTAAAGGTTACTCTTTAGTTCTGGAGGGTTGGCAACTTGACTTTTCCCCCAGTATAAGTTTGTTCTCCAAGGGGTGCTTCCTCTAGCTATGATGAAGAGAAAGTGTTTGTTTAAATAGGAAAATGAATAAGATCCCTTGTCTCTCATCATTCTTGCTTTCAACTGAATGCCCCCTTCATATACATGTTTAATTTTTAAACTTATTGAGCATCACCCACGTGGTTATCTCTGAACAGAGCATAGAGGAGACCCGACCACTACTCCTTCTACAAAGGGGTTACAATTACACAGGTTTAAACATTAAACTTTTTAAAACAAACTTTTACTGTAGGTTAAGGGGAAGATGTTTGTAGGAACTACTTTGTGAAGTATTGTTTAGCACAACATTAGTACTGTACTGGATTTAATCATTAAGGCATCTAAGGAGAACATGTCGTTATGATTTCCATGAGAATGGGTTACATCTTCTGCCAGCGCAAGAGCTTTTTAGGAGGACTCAACTGGTAAGGCCTGGTCTACACTTCAAACTTATACTGGCATAGCCAATGCCAATCAGAGGTGTGAATAACCACACCCCTACCAACATAGCTATGCAACAAAACCTCCAGTGGAGATGCAGCCATACTGACAGAAGAGTGCTCTTGTCAGCATAGGCAATGCAATTTGGAGAAGTGGTGTTCCTAGATCAGCAGAAAGACTCCTTCTGTCAGCACACGCTACGGGGTTATGCCTAAGGCAGTCAAGTTACTGGAGATAGGAAACACATCCCCCATAATGCTATACCGTCATGGTTGGCAGACTCAACCAGGCATGGAAATTGTGACAAGTACTGTTTTGAGAGAGACCAAATCAACCCAGGTGGAACTAGGATGAAAAGAAGGTACATTTCATTCTTAAAGCAGCTTCACATTCATAATACCACAGAGCAGCTCAGGTTCTTACAGTATCATCCATCTATTGCCAGTGCTTGCAATCATAACCACAAAAAGTTTCAGAACACACTCTCAGCATACCATTATTTTCCCTTTGAGTTATTACTGACAAGAGGAGCTGCTGAAGCAGGAGCAGAAAATTTAATTTCTCCACTCACTGGAGTTTTATTGGGTAGGGGCCTCGCTGGATAGTAGTAACAAAAAGATAGAAAAATAAAATAAAAAAGTTTGCTGGTTCCCACTCACATACAGACTGTGCTATTACTTTCTGGTTGGATTGTAATAGCTTTTGGACACCTGTATGTTGTAGTGCAAGATGTAGTACATTATTGTTTGTGACACCCCACAAATGCCAATTTACTACACTGCAGATTGCTCTGAGTCCAATAAATCTTTACAAACCCATCTAGAGTGGCTGAGCCCCACTCCCCCACCCAGCCCCCTATTCTTTTTGTGGTGCAGATTTTTTTTCAATTCAGTTATTGTACCACTTTCTATCAATCAATCAATCTAGGATATTGCATTTTACTATTATATAACAATGGAGAAAGATTCTAGTAAGACTTTAACCCATTTCTCCCTTATAACATGGCAAGTCACATGGAAAACAATCAGTTCATGTGATTAACAAAATTTGAACATTCATAGATTAATCTTATCGGCTAACTATACTGTAGTTATCTTATGTGAAAGCTGTAAACTAGATCTATTCCTTCACAGAGGCCTCTGGAATGCGGCAGGCTTAATTTTATTCTCTCTGACATGGTTTTCCTACCTGTTTGAGACTATTGCAGGCTGGCAGAGCTCCCACCTAGCTCTAAATAAGAGTGACAGCTCTTTGTAGAGTTAGTGTAACTTTCAGGTGATGGTGAGTGGGCCAGGGCTTTAGGTAGGTGCTCTTTCTGCACATGTTATAAATCTCGGGAGTCACCCAATGGGTTTAGTTTCATTAACAAAAAGATAACTCCACTATAACATTTTACAAACCCCATCCTAAACTTTTCCCTATATTTGGCCTCTCCTAACATACTGACACTCAGAAACTGCCTATCCCAGCCACTAGGGCCCCCTGCCATCTCCTTTAGATTGATGTTGCAGTTTGATGAGCCACACCTGCCCCCAGTGAACCAGCAGTAATTAACCTGTAGCTTCTGCGGGGCTCTAACACCTGCTATCAGGAAATCACACCAGGAAAATCCTACCATCCTGTTAACAATATCAATTCAGGTACTCTTGACTTACACCTGTGTGTCTGAGAGTGGAATCAGGGTCAATGAGCCAAATGTAGAGGAGAATCTGAGTCTAAGCAAAACTTTCACTTAACTGAAATAGTCTTGCATGTATCTCAACCTATTTCTCCCCAGACCTTTTCCAGGTGCATGTATAATTTTCTTCTCTGTATTCTCAAGACTGCCCTTGTGCTAATATACAACTGCTCCCATCATGCACATCTGCCAGTACACCCTTTATAAAAGGTGCATAGTCCCTGTGTGTAGCACACACTGGCTATACAAAGTTTATTATATATCTGCACACACCTCAGTTCCTCTGTTTTTAGCTATAGAATTTCCCTTGGAAAACTAGTAAACTACTAAAAATCAGGAGCATCTGACAAAAGCAATTTGCAGTATCTAAGCCCAACTGGTTTGGAGCTAAGCCTTTTGGTTTGCTTGTTGTGGCTCAACAGGAAAATATCGCGGAGGTAAAAGCCTATCCAAACTTTCCAGACAAATTCTACAGTAAGCTAAGACCTGGTGGGTTGGGTGCCCTGTTGGTCAACACAACCGGGATTCAACTGGGAACTTCCAGAGCTAAAGTGTGAGCCTAGGCCCTGTAGCTATAGGCTACACTAGCATACACTCCTCAGTGGGTTATGCTGATATAGGAGATTTCAGGCAAATTAGCTGTTTTGTGTAAATTAGCAGGGTCATCAAAACTGGATTTATAATAGAAACTTTAATTTGGGAGCAATAAATGTGCCCAATTATAACTTTTGCTTACCCCAGGATCAGAGTAACTCTGCTCAAGACAGAGTAATTATATAGGTTTAAAACGAGTATAGGTGACAAAGAGAATCAGGCTCACTCATCTCTACATAACTGAGACTGTGAACCAAAACAGCTAATCAAAAGGCAAACATACGCAGAGATTATGTCTCAGTAAAAGGATTTGTTTGTTCATTAGGAGACTAAGAGGATATCAGGATTTCCTCCCTTAGAGTTTTATTCTTGCTTATCTTTTAACTCACCATTCCATCACCTAAAACTTAGAAACATGCATTTCACTATAATAATTTCCTTACATAGGCCATCCTCACACCAAACCCCAAATCCCTTTGAATCTTTCAAAAAACTTAATTCTATATTTCATATTTTTCTCTCCCAATCAAGTATCCCACTTTAACTTTTCCCAAAATATACATTAACCAAAATTCTCTCCAGTACCCTTCCAGTTCCATTTCATGACTATACTCATGGAAAATGCAGAAAAATGTTAGAGGGAAAAAAGGAAAACTACCACCAATTATATTAATTGGTAGAGCTGGGTGCAAAATAGAATTTCTGTCCCATGGAAAATTTTGAGGTTTCAGAGAAGAAATTGTCCTAATTCAGGACAGAGAGTAAAAACTTCAGCATTTTCACAGGACAGAAATTCTGAAAAACTCCATTCTGTTCCCTGTGGGCAGAAAGTGAAATCAACAAGAACCTTCCAGGGAGCCACTATTTAGGTTTTCCTGGCAGAAAATCAATTTTTATTTTATTTTATTTGCCAAATTGAAATTTTCCCTTGGTAAATTGTGATTTTGCAAAAGGGGCATTTTCCATTGGAAAATTATGCAGATAGAAAACTGTCAACTAGCTCTACTAATTAGCATTCTCATTACTGAGTGAGCACAAAGACTCAAATGCATTGGCCTTGAATGGTCACTAGAAATCAGGACTGAGTCATGTTCTTGAGACATATGCACCCTATGGATAAATAGTTAATTTCAGTTCCCAGCACTGTCAAGAGAACATTATTTTTACAATCACACAAAGAGAAAAAGAATAAAAAGAAAAATATTATAAAATGTTTTTTTTTCTAAGAAAGATTTGTTTAAATCTTCTTTCTTCTGTTATTTCCCTACTGTTCCCTCATGCTGAGCTCAGCTATCAGCTTAATTGTTGAGCACTCAACTCTGTAGATGTCGGAGCCACTTTTTAGCAGAGCCAACAGCAGAAATCTGGTAAAACTGCAGAAATATAAGAAATGAAACTATGGACAAGGAAATAGATGGGTTGAGAGAGATGAAAACTTTGTACGTTAATATAAAAATTATTTTGACACTCATAAATAGGTAAATCAGATTTGCCATCCCCGAGGAAATTCCTATATTTCAAAATTTGCTTTCATGCTACATCATAACAAAAAAAGTTTTGAAATTTGTCATGGAATGGAAATTCTGAAAAAAGTCAATTTGGAAACATCTTCAAAACTCTATGGAAAAAATTTGTCAAGATAGACACATACCCATTAAATGTTTGACAAAACTATTCACAAACATTTTGACCAACTCTACCTATAAGTTGGTAATGATCATTCCTTTCTGTAATAAGTCAGAACCTAAACTGGAAGAAGTCATTTGTCCTTGTCCTCTTGGGCTACACCTACACAGGAAGCCACAGCCCACAGCAGAGAGTCTCAGAGCCTTTGTCTACAGACTTAGGCTTGTGGGGCTCATACTATGGTGCTAAAAGTGGCAGTGTAGATGTTTGGGCTCAGGCTGGAGTTTGGGCTCTGAAGCCAACTGCCCATCTCCCTAGCAGGAGCAGCGGAAACTCCCTAAAAGAGGGGGGGGAGCACCAGTGCCCAAACTGTGGCCCCGCCTCCCATGCCACCCCTTCACCCCGAGTCCCCACCCCCATGCCAGTCCTTTTCCCCAAGCCCCATGCCTCGCACCACCCCTTCTCCCTGAGGCCCTGCCCCGACGCTGCCTCTTCCCGTGAGTCCCCCGCCACCGCTCCTCTCCCCTCCTCCCCCCATCGCTCATCCTTAATGCCAGTAAAAAGTGGGCAGGCTTTTAAAAGCGATGGGGCCATGGCCCCCTGTCCCCTCCTGTTCCAGAGTCCCTGCTCCCGAGGCTTCAGAGCCCATGCCGACACAACACAGCTATTTTTAGCACCATACCTCAAGCCCCAGGAGCTGGAGTCTGTTGACCCAGTGTCGGGATGGAGATATACGCAGCCCGGTCTAGCGGTCAGAATCAGAGTCAAAGTCCAGATGGACTGAACAGATACACTGTATTTATGGATCATAACAACAATCTGTAACCCACTTTTTGTCCTATGACTGCAGAGGTGTTAATGGGCCATTCTGCCTTGAATGGTCCCTTACAATATGTGCTAACTACTTATGCTAAAATTTTGCTTAGACTCTGGGAGCACCTTTCCCAGATCTGAAGAAGAGCTCTGTGTGCCTCGAAAGCTTGTCTCTTTCACCAACACAAGTTGGTCCAATGAAAGATATTACCTCGCCCACCTTGTCTCTCATGGTGTGCTGATGGTAGGATTTTGTTACATTTAGGGGTAGCAAAGGATCATTTTGCAGGTCTGCCTAAAAATATTAAGGTTGCCATACTCACCCCACTATCTCTGGGGCTGGGCATCTCGGGATATTTTAATGGAATTTTATTATGCATTTTAGAGTAAGTGTTCTTGTACCTCAGCACACAATTTCTGGATTACTGTGATGAAGCTTTATGAATTTTGTTATTTATTTATGTTCTAGAAATTGGTTATGTACCTAATACACCGCTTATGGATTACTGTGAAGAAGTTCTATTTTAATACATGTAATAATACCCATATATGTAGCCTTGTGTGTAAATTAAACAGTTTATTTTAAACACATATGAAAATAATAATTAATTTAAAACCTGACAAGCAGACCAGTTGCCATCAAGACATAAAAAAAACAGTGCATATTAAAAAATCAAACAAATGAAACTACAAACAGTCAAACTATGTATACTGTCACCACAACCGTTTAACTGTTGCAGTGTGGCCCCTCTCCTACTGTTTTTCTTGGCCCCTCTGGTGTGTTTCACACATGTGGTTCATTGTTGAAGAGGAGTGGACAGATATACAGGGTACATATGACTGTTCCGTGTAGAGTTCATTGTTGGGCCATGGACCAGTCAACCCCAGATTTGTACAAAGGCTGCATAGGCTGTTCCTTCTCCAATCCTCTTTCTCTATGCCACACTCAATTGCATGCTAGTCTGAGGTGACATCCTGGCCCCACTGAAGTCAATGGGAGTTGTGCCTCCACAGTTACATTTTTGTTGAAGTTGCTGCAGGTGACTATCATTTATGTACATAAAAGGACCTCATAGTATAACTCACTAACTAGCTATAATCAACATTAACTGATATTTTTAGTATGTTTTCTGCCAAAGATAAAATAAAAAAGTATTTTCATATGGCTTAATTAGCGATAAACTTTACTCAATGTATTTAATTGTCTGCAGGCTGCAAACCAAACTCTCTCACAGAGAGCTGCTTGAAACAAAATTAACCTGCAGAGATCTTTTTCCATTAAATCACAATGGCTCTCAGTCTTTCTCGGCTATTGTAGCTCAAGTGAATTACTGGAAACAATGGATCCTGAGAACAAAAGAAAAATGATTAGTGAGAATAGAGGCTGAGAGGATTGAAATAAAAACTTCCAGTGGGGAGGACTGAGTGCAACTGCATGTCTTTGCATATTTCCCCAAGGATGGAGGTAACAAATGGTTTTGGCAGGAGGGAGACATTTTAAGGCAGCAAAATAAAAGGGTCATGTATCAAACCAGATTGTGTTGGCTTTGAGTTGTGTTAAAGCTTTACATGATCTTGTTTTTCTTTGCAAAGCTTTTTATTTTTTAAAGAAGCTCGGGGATGCTACCCTTTTTTGTTTCTTTGGTAGTAATTATAGACACTCTATAGAGACATTTTTGCATTTGTACACACACACATCATGTGTATACTTTTAAACACTTGCAGAAACAAAACCAACCCAACCAAGTCAAAAGAATGTTAAGATTACAAAGTCTAGCACTCAAAACAGAAAATGGCAGAATTAAAGTTGTTTGCATAACTTTAATTCAGCCCCTTTGTGCAGATAAACTATGATACAATCTTTAATTAGATGAGCACATGCTGTTTTTTCCACAGGACCTCTGCCTCATTCAGTGAATGAAATGGCCTACCGGGTAAATGCAGCTTTATATCTGGTGGAAACTTCACAGAAAAACCACCACCTTAAGAAGATTTCCGATGGGCAGGTCAGACAAGGAGAGGCAGGCCCACTAGGGGAGCAGAAAAACAAGACAAGAGATTTGAAAAAAGAATGCAAAATAAGTACATGAATAAAGAGAGAGAGAGAGAGACAAGAAAAAGGAGGTTGGGAGGGGCCTGCAGAGTGAGACACTGAAAGGCCAGAGAAAATGGGCAGAACAGGAGATAGCAGGAACTGTAATGGGGCATGTTATAAAGGGAGATGTGGTAGGTAGCTAAGGCATTACAAGAGAGTGCAGTTCTAATAGCCGAAAGGCTCAGGACAATGGGTTAGGATTTGTGGAAAGCTATAGACTGCAGCAAGAAATAAGGAGAGACCTTTACATCAGGGTATCTGCATTTTTTTTCAGAGCCACAATTTTCACTTGTCCCTGAATTTTGCAGGGTTTTTTGGTGGACTTTGCAACATCTCTCAACAACACTTTAAAGTCCCCCTCATGTTGGTGGTCCCAGCATCAGCTTGCCAAGCTCCATAAGATTTTACAAATGGAGTGAGACTTCATTAGACTCTGCTCAAATCTTTAGTAGGTGCTCACTAAGCATGTCCAGCAGCAGCTTTCCACTACTCTTAGGTAAATGCCAGGACATTTTTTTCATTCATTGTCTGACATGCTTCTGTTTAAATACAAGCACCCTAACATCCTTGCATCAAGTAGAAAAGTTCCCCTTACTAGTACATTCCAAAAAAGGCTCTAGAGGGGAAGAGTTTTCCTTAGAGATCCCAAAAAGAAAAAGAGCAGTTTTGAGCCCTGGGGCCCAACTTCCCCACCACAGGATCAAAGGAATTATTTGCATCCTGTGGTGGGTGAATTAGGCCCCCTATAATCTAGTTTTATGTAAATAAAGGAATACAATACACAGTGGTAGGCTGACAATATCACCCAAACTTTACTACTTATTAGCGGCATACAGTCTGCTTCCTGTATTTAAAGCATTCTCTTTTACCAGAGTTCATTATTCTCAATGAGCATTAGACTCTTATCTGCTGTGATAGGGAAACCACAGAGGATAAAAGAGATTTAGACATATACAGAGCAGCTGGCTCTAATATCCTCATCAGACTTCGCTGTTTGAAGATAATAAACCCAGCCCAACAGTTACCATATGGACAAATAAGGACCAATCTTCAGGTCACCTACTGTTCAATTAAAAGGAATTTGGAGTTAGAGACACTCTCAGGATGTGTGTGGCCAGGGCGTCATTCTGTATTTACATAGAATTAACATAGTCACAAAGCGGTTAGTCAGACAACATTAAGGTTTTACAATCCGCTTTCATGCTGATTGGGTAATATCTGCAGTCATATTTCCTGCTCACCCCCACGATGCTTATTCCATTTTAACCCCATTCTGTTCTGCCCTTGCTCTTCTACTTTCATGCAGGAACCATTCATATCTTCATGGTTCACAATCTGTACCCTGAAGCATCTCTTGTGTTTGAGGAGCTGCTGCCATGGTGTTTTTGGAGATCAGCAACATTGGTTCTTTATGTGTAAGACATTCTGGGAACTTCATCTCCAGACAGAAAGGTTATTTGTAGGTGGGAAACTGAGGTGAGGGAAGGAACATGATGTTAAATGGGAGGGTAATGTCTGAATAGAAAGTTGGATACAAGGGAAAGGGGACTTGTCAATACTGGGACTGGAGGAGATATCTTTAAATTAGGGCTGTCGATTAATCACAGTTAACTCATGCGATTAACTCAAAAAAATTAAGCACGATTTAAATAATTAATCGTGATTAATCTCAGTTTTAATTGCACCGTTAAACAATAGAATACCAATTGAAATGTATTAAATATTTTGGATGTTTTTCTGCATTTTCATATGTATTGTATTCTGTGTTGTAATTGAAATCAAAGTGTATATTCTTTTTTATTGCAAATATTTGCGCTGGAAAAATGATTGTATTTTTCAGTTCACCTCATGCAAGTATTGTAATACAATCTCTTTGTCATGAAAGTGTAACTTACAAATGTAGGGGGTTTTTTTGTTACATAACTGCACTCAAAAACCAAACAATGTAAAACTTCAGACCCTACAAGTCCACTCAGTCCTACTTCTTGTGCAGCCAATCGCTCAGGCAAACAAGTCTGTTTACATTTAGAGGAGATAATGCTGCCCACTTCTTGTTTACAATGTCACCAGAAAGTGAGAACAGGTATTTGCATGGCACTTTTGTAGCTGGCATTGCAAGGTATTTACATGCCAGATATGCTAAACATTTGTAAGCCCCTTCATGCTTCAGCCACCATTCTATAAGACATGCTTCCATGCTGATGACACTCATTAAAAAAAATGCATTAATTAAATTTTTGACTGAACTCCTTGGGGGAGAGTTGTGTGTCCCCTGCTCTGTTTTACAACAAACCGGGATTGATCAGAAGAGCTGAGAGGTGGCTTGCTCTGTGCCGCCGTCCAAGCTCCCTGGAGGCTTTCGTATGCTTCCTGTTCAGCCTGGAACTGTTCCCTTGATGTTGGAGACATCAGTTCCTCACTGGATTGTGGACCCGGGCTTGGTCTCTCTGGAAGCGATGCAGGTGATGGGGCTGTTTCCATTGATGGTGAACCGCTCTCCGCTGGTGCACTATGTGGTATTTCAGTTTCTGGCTGAGCCTCTTGTGTAGGGTTATCTGCTGGCTCCTGCCAGTGCAGGCTCAGTGGTGCCCTCTGGTGTTGAAGTTGTAGATGGGTCTGCAAGCGCTGGACTCAGTGCTGGCAATGGTTCTGGTGCTGGTTGCTTTGCCAGTTCCGGTTCTGGGACTGGCTTTGGCTGGGTCTCTGGGACTGGATCCACTATGGCTGTTGCAGTCGTTGGCAGGGGTTCCACCACCTCTGTCTGGGTCTGTGGTAACACAGTCGGGGCCCTGGTGGAAGGCTCAGGAACACGGATAGGTGTGAAAGCTTGCTTAGCCTGGCTGCGGGTGACCATTCTCACCCTCTTGGCTAGCTTCACAAGGTTGGCCAAATCTTCCCCCAGCAGCATGAGAATGGGATAATCATCATAGACTGCAAAAGTCGACATTCCTGACCAGCCCTTGTACTGGACAGGCAACTCAGCTGTAGGCAAGTTTAAAGATTTTGACATGAATGGTTGAATCGTCACTTGGGCCTCTGGGTTGACGAATTTGGGTTCCACTAAGGATTGGTGGATAGCTGACACCCGGGCTCCAGTGTCCCTCCATGCTGGAACCTTCTTCCCGCTCACACTCACAGTTTCCTTTCGATCTGAGGGTACCTGGGAGGCATCTGGGCCTGAGGACCTTGGATGTGACTCTGGTGTAATGAACTGCAGTCTGTTGGGGTTCTTGGGGCAGTTGGCCTTCACATGCCCCAACTCATTACATTTAAAACATCACCCAGCTGATTGGTCACTGGGGCAAGGTGGGTTGCCGGAGACTGGTGTGGTGGGACGATAAGGTATCTGGGGTTTTTCTTGGGATGTAGGTGGGGCCTTGGGTTGCCCCCGGTGATAGGGTTTTGTTTCGGGTTGCCCTTTCTGATATTCGCTCCAACTGCTACTAGTTTTTTTCTTTTCTGCCACCTCCACCCATTTGGTTCCAATCTCCCCCGCCTCGATTACAGTTTTGGGATTCCCATCTAGGATGTACCTGTCTATTTCCTCAGGAATACCCTGTAGGAACTGCTCCATTTTCATTAGGAAAGACAGATCTTCCAGAGATTTAACACTTGCTCCTGATATCCAGACATCCCAATTTTTTTCAATGTGGTAGGCATGTCGGGAAAAGGGCTCTGAACTGCCGACAGGCATGCTTGGGTGTTAGCCCCATTCTGAACCTGGCCTTTCTTTTAAAACGTTCATAACTGTTCATGTTTTCCTTAGGCATTTAAGCTGCCACCTCTGCTAAGGGTCCACTGAGCTGCGGCCTCAGCTCTACCATGTATGGTCTGTAGAGATGCTGTATCCAGGGCAGGCCCTTTCGAAATTTTCTAAGGCGGCCTCAGTATCACTGCCTGCCTTGTAGGTGGGGAATTTTCTGGGATGGGAAGCCGTACCTGAAGAGGGGTTGCTAGGGTGTATATAATAAACTCCTCCCCGGGCTCCAACTTTCCTAGCTCCCAATGCTCTCCAGCCCGTGCGCCCCCGACCGGGTGCTTCCCCCGCGCAGCAGCAGCCGAAGCTGGGGGGGGCGGGAAGTTGCTTCAGGCCCCGCGGTTCAGGGAGCCAGGAAAGTTGGAGCCCGGGGAGGAGGCGGCTGCGTGCTTGGATGTCACCCACCGCCTCTGTCCCCCACAGATCACCGGAGCCCGGCATTGGGTCCTGTCCTGGGAGTGGCAGTAGGAGGCGGTACAGGACTAGGAGAGGTGCTGCTGTGGACCGTGGCCACCAGGCAGAGTGGGGTTCCCAGGAAATGTTTCTGACTATCGCCGTCTGGCTGGCTTGGCAGGAAACCTTTGCAGCGCCGACCCCTAGGGCTGATGACCTGAACCTGGGACCTCTAAGTTGCAGCCACGTGGGGTCCCCTTCATCTCATGTCGCATGGGCCAAGCCTCCACAGCTCAAAAAAAACCCTGGACTTTCTAGTTGTATTTCCCTGTATGGATTAATCTGGGATTTCTATGAGAAAACAACCTATTTAAAAAGTTACAAGATTAAATACTTGATATTTGCATTAACCTCACTTTCAAAAATATGCCCCAACTTCTTTTATTTGCAGTGTTTAAATCAAGAAAACAATTCCAGCTGCAGTGATGTATCCTGCTCTTTAAACTGTTCAGACAGCCATACAAAGAAATTAATGTACCTAACATTTAAAAAAAAAGTAATTCAACTGATTATAAAACACAGCCACAAAACTAGCAACAAAGAATCCTGTGGCACCTTATAGACTAACAGACGTTTTGCAGCATGAGCTTTCGTGGGTGAATACCCACTTCTTCGGATGCAAGTGGTGGAAATTTCCAGGGGCAGGTTTATATATGCAAGCAAGAACACCTGCCCCTGGAAATTTCCACCACTTGCATCCGAAGAAGTGGGTATTCACCCACGAAAGCTCATGCTGCAAAACGTCTGTTAGTCTATAAGGTGCCACAGGATTCTTTGTTGCTTTTACAGATCCAGACTAACACGGCTACCCCTCTGATACTTGACCACAAAACTAGGAAAATCCTGCCAAGACAGTTGGTTTCACACTTCCCACATAAGGAAGTGATTAGTAAAGTAAGAAACACATATTATGCATAAGTGGAGTCAATGTCAAACAGAAATAGAAATTTCAGTAAATATTAGTTTAAACTTAAAGACAAACTTTACAATATGAAATCATATGGGAGGAGCCTATTTTATAAAGAACATTTCAAAAAAGCAATTTTCATCAGTTGTTGGAAAGTTGTCAGGTCATTTTTAAGTAGAGATGTCAAAGGGCTGCAAATCTGTTATTGGACTTATTGCTATGAACACTTGAAAAGGACCAGGGTGATGGGGTTTAGCTACAGGGACACATGATTTTATACAATCCCTTGTGCTGTCACATTATTTAAAAGAGACAAAGTGGATGAGGTGATATCTTTTATTGGACCAACTTCTGTTAGTGAGAGGGGCAAGTTTTCGGGCTACACAGAGTTCTTCTTCAGGTCTGAAAAGGTACTAACAGTGTCACAGCTAAACACTAGATCTAACAGATAGTTTAGTACAAGTAGTTAACACATATTCAAGGGGACCATTCAAGGTGAAGTTAGCCCATTAACTCCCTTGTAATCCCAGGAAAAAAGGGGAGATAAGTGGGTTGCAGGTTGTTGTAATTAACCATAAATCCAGTATCTTTATGAAGATTGTGATTTTTAATGTCTAGCAACGTTTTGAATTCAAGCTCCCAGGCTCATCTTTTGAAAAGTGTTTTGCAGGTTTTCTTTGAGGATGAGGACTGATAGGTCAGATATCGAGTGATTTTTGCGGGGGCCGAACTCATGAGTTCTGAATGTTTGAGGTTGGCAGAACTGAATATTACATCATGTCACCAAAGAAATTTAGGTCAAGGTTTCTCAAACTTTTTCACAGGCCGCATCTTAATACAGTTATTGTTTCATGAGCCAAATCCTCCCTCTCTGACAATCACATTGTATCCAAATATGGTAACCCTACCTACGCCAGCTCTGCATTGCGGGCACAAGCACACTGCTTCACTATGGTACAAAGTGGCAATGACGTCATTTTCCTCGTCACACGCAGCCGTTATCTGTTCTGACAGGCTGTTTATCATGCTAAGTTTACTAGTTTTCGGAGGTTGTCGACTGAGGCTAACTATTTTTGTTGAGTTGTTTCAGATCTAAGACTCTGGCAATTGCTGCTGCATCATTTCATTAATACTTTGTGTCAATTGTGTGTGTATGTTAAGTATTTCAGTGTATATGTTTATCATGTGCAAATATGCGTGTGTAGGTTGTTGAAATTTGTCATATTGATATTGTCAGTTGTTGTATGACAGAGTATCCGCCATTGTAATTTTATAAATTTTATAAATAAGAATAATTGGATATTCTAAAGGTAGAATAAAATGTAGCAGATTTTGATATGAAAGAATGAAGGAAGTATACGTGACTAAAAAGGATGTATTTCCAATTACAATCAACGTTGATTAATTTTAAGGAAAAGTCATCTTGATCTCTTAATCAATGTTTACGTCAAACAGTTGATGAAATTCAAATAGTGACTCATAGTAAATGGCATGTATTCTCTATCCTTTACTTTTAATAGTGAACAAGAAAAAGAACTGATAGGAATAAAATTTCATTTTTTTCATTTTCAGTTGATGCAGCCTCATGGCAGATAGATATGTAGACTAAATAATGAAATGAATAAATTTTCAAGCCAAATGTGTATTAATTCTAATGAACAATGCCACGTTATGCAGTATTCATTTTTGAAAGTTTATAATAAGCGATGCTCCGGTGGGAGGGGAGCGGAGGAGAGGGTGCAAGGTGGAAGTTTCGCCTAGGGCACAAAATATCCTTGCACCTGCCCTGGCTACACCCCCTCTGCAGTTCACTGAAACTGGGATGCACTCAGCTCAGGGGCTGCTTAGTTAACAGAGACTTTCACAGCATTCAGTGTTCAGCCTTTCTGGGTTTAAACTAGCTATACCAGAGAGTTAGACATTAAAAAACAAAAACAAACCCAGCTTGTGAATTCCTTTGCTACTGTAACTTGACCCCACCTTCAGGCAATGAAAAAAAAACTCCAACAAGAAAAAATTGTCCTTTTAAAATCCTGCTGTGCTTTTCGTTCAAAAATGATCCCATCACTCTGCCACCATGTCAGGGTTCCTTCCCCACTCTGAACTCTAGAGTACAGATGTGGGGACCTGCATGAAAGCCCCCTAAGCTTATTTCTACCAGCTTAGGTTAAAACCTGGTACACTGCCACCACCAAGTGATTTAACAAGAAACAGGGAAAGGACCATTTGGAGTTCCTCTTCCCCCAAAATATCCCTCCAAGCCCTTCCACCCCCTTTCCAGGGGAGCCTTGGGAATAATATCCTAACCAACTGGTTACAAAGTGATCAAAGACCCAAACCCCTGCGTCTTTGGACAATGGAAAAATCAGTCAGGTTCTTAAAAGAAGGATTTTATTAAAAAGAAAAGGTAAAAATCATCTCTGTAAAATCAGGATGGAAAATTACTTTACAGGATAATCAGGTTCAAAGAGCCCAGAGGAACCCCCTGTGGAAGTAGAGCAAGAACTGACAGGGATTTGAAGGGGATTTCAATGCAGTCACCTCTGTGAGCAAGAGTCAGGCTAGCTGTAACCCTAATAACGCGAGATTTGTAGAAGCGAGGATTGTGTGAGGCGAATGTAACCTGGTGTTAGATATGGAATGTAGACTGTAGTCTAAACAGAAGTAAGAAAAATAAGATATCAAGATGACGTATGTATAAACAAAATGCAGCTGTTACTTATTATTGTATGTAACAAAAGGTATAAAAGCTTGCTGTAATTGTTTACCTGTAGAGAGACCAGCCTAGGAGGGGTAAACCCTGTGTCCTAGTGCACTCTCTCTCTCTATGCAATTGCTTTAGAATAAAGTATGTGACTTTGCTGCACCCAACCAGAGAGTAAGAACTGTGTTTTTCTCTGACACTCCTCTATCCTTAGTTTCAAAGTTACAGCAAAACAGGGATACCTCACTCTAGCAAAGGGAACATTCACAAGTTGAGAAAAACAAAGATAAACTAATATGCCTTGCCTGGCTATTACTTCAAGTTTGAAATATGAGCGACTTGTTCAGAAAGATTGGAAAGCATGGTTTGACCGGTCCCTCTTAGTCCCAAGAGCGAACACCCACCAAAACAAAGAGCACAAACAAAAGTCTCCCCCCCCCACCCAGATTTGAAAGTATCTTGTCCCCTTATTAGTCCTTTGAGTCAGGTGTCAGCCAGGTTACCTGAACTTCTTAACCCTTTAGGGGTAAAAGGATTTTGGTGTCTCTGGCCAGGAGGGATTTTATAGTATTGTACACAGGAGGATTGATACCCTTCCCTTTATAGTTATGACACTGGGTAGATCAAAGGTCCATCCAGCCCAGTATCCTGTCTACCAACAGTGGCCAATGCCAGGTGCCCCAGAGGGAGTGAACCTAACAGGTAATGATCAAGTGATCTCTCTCCTGCCATCCATCTTCACCATCTGACAAACAGAGGCTAGGGACACCATTCCTTACCTATCCTGGTTAATAGCCATTAATGGACTTAACCTCCATGAATTTATCTAGTTCTCTTTTAAACCCTGTTATAGTCCTAGCCTTCACAACCTCCTCAGGCAAGGAGTTCCACAGGTTGACTGTGTGCTGTGTGAAGAAGAACTTCCTTTTATTTGCTTTAAACCTGCTGCCCATTAATTTCATTTGGTGGCCCCTAGTTCTTATATTATGGGAACAAATAAATAACTTTTCCTTATTTACTTTCTCCACACCACTCATGATTTTATATACTTCTATCATATCCCCCCTTAGTCTCCTCTTTTCCAAGCTGAAAAGTCCTAGCCTCTTTAATCTCTCCTCATATGGGAACCATTCCAAATTCCTAATCATTTTAGTTGCCCTTTTCTGAAACTTTTCTAATGACAGTATATCTTTTTTGAAATGAGGAGACCACATATGTATGCTGTATTCAAGTTATGGGCATACCATGGATTTATATAAGGGCAATAAGATATTCTCCGTCTTATTCTCTATCCCTTTTTTAATGATTCCTAACATCCTGTTTGCTTTTTTGACTGCTGCTGCACACTGCATGGACGTCTTCAGAAAACTATCCATGATGACTCCAAGATCTTTTTCCTGATTAGTTGTAGCTAAATTAGCCCCCATCATATTGTATGTATAGTTGGGATTATTTTTTCCAATGTGCATTACTTTATATTTATCCTCATTAAATTTCATTTGCCATTTTGTTGCCCAATCACTTAGTTTTGTGAGATCTTTTTGAAGTTCTTCACAGTCTGCTTTGGTCTTAACTACCTTGAGCAGTTTAGTATCATCTGCAAACTTTGCCACCTCACTTTTTACCCCTTTCTCCAGATCATTTATGAATAAGTTGAACAGGATTGGTCCTAGGACTGATCCTTGTTGAACACCACTAGTTACCCCTCTCCATTCTGAAAATTTACCATTTATTCCTATCCTTTGTTCCCTGTCTTTTAACCAGTTCTCAATCCATGAAAGGATCTTCCCTCTTATCCCATGAAAACTTAATTTACATAAGAGCCTTTGGCGAGGGACCTTGTCAAAGGCTTTCTGGAAATCTCAGTACACTATGTCCACTGGATCCCCCTTGTCCACATGTTTGTTGACCCCTTCAAAGAACTCTAATAGATTAGTAAAACATGATTTCCCTTTACAGAAACCATGTTGACTTTTGCCCAACAATTTATGTTCTTCTATGTGTCTGATCATTTTATTCTTTATTATTGTTTCAACTAATTTGCCTGGTACTAATGTGTGGAAACACTTTTAACAATCTCTTGTATTAGTTATGGCCACCAACAGGAAGAAGCCCTACAACAAGCGTGCTGCTTCCTGGCCACAGGAACACAGCTGAATTCTGGTAAATCTCTAGTGCAAACAGAGCAAGATAGTTGACTTCAGTAAGGATGCATCTACACTTGTGACTACCTGGATACATGTGTGTTGTTGTGCTATAACCCCCTAACGTCCACCCCTGAAGCTCTAAAGGATGTTCCTAAAGGACAGACAAGTGAGTAAAAGTGAGTAAAAGCTAGCATGCATGAGGTGTGTGGGTACAAATATTCCTCTGCTGTGCAAAGTTCAACTTTCTTAGAGGAAGGGAGGCTTGGGCTCTTAGCCAGGATGAGCCATTCCTGGAAATGGAGAGACCGCACAGGCAATGGAAGCGCCCACAGAGGGAACAGATCATGCATTCCTACAGTCCCTAGTCCAACTAGTGGCACAACATTTTGGGCCCACCCACTTCCCTGGCTGCTGCTCCTTTCTGGGAATAGGCACCACCTTTTCCTCCAGCTGCCAGCCAAGCTGCTGCCTACGTGGTGGATCCCATAGGCGCCAACTCCATGGGTGCTCCAGGATTCAAGCACCCTTCGGAAAAAAATAGTGGGTGATCAGCACCCAGGAGCCAGAGCTTGAGTATGGAAATGTGATTAGTTCTGTGCTGCTAACTGCCCTTGGGAAAGGGAGTTTGTTTATAAACAAAGGCTGGGTGATTAAGATAACAAAAGGCTTGTCATTACATTGAATTAAGGATCGCTAGATGATCCTGAAAGCATTCCCAGGCATTCCAGTTAAAAGATAGGAAACAAAGGGTAGGAATAAGTGGTCCGTTTTCAGAATGGAGAGAGGTAAATAGTGGTGTGCCCCAAGGACCTGTACTGGGACCAGTACTGTTCAACATTCACAAATGATCTGCAAAAAGGGGTAAACAGTGAGATGGCAAAGTTTGAAGATGATACTCAGGGCTTGGCTACACTTGCAGATGTAGAGAGCGCTTTGGTTTAAATCAGCCTTCGTAGAGTGCAGTAGGGAGAGCGCTGCAAGCTGTCCACACTGACAGCTGACAGTGCACTGGCGTGGCCACATTTGCAGCACTTGCAGCTGCCTTGGGAGCAGTGCATTATGGGAAGCTATCCCAGCATTCGAGTGGCTGCAACGTGCTTTTCAAATGGGGGTGGGTGGAGTGTGTTGTGTGTATGTGGGGGGAGAGAGAGAGAGTAGGGTTTTGGAGTCCTGAGAGTGTGTCAGCATGCTATCTTGTAAGTTCAGATCCCCCTAGGCCCCCTGCCTCTCACTCACAGCAAACATTTACTGTTGCAGATAATCAGCCGGGAGCAGATAAGCAGCTGCTGTTTGAAACAGAGCTTTGAAACGGCACTTCCGCATTCCTCAGCCAATTTCACAACAAAGAGAAGAGAGGCCACTTGACTTAAGGGGATTATGGGACGTTTCCAGAGGTCAGTCAGAACACTGTAACGTAACTCCTTGTTCACACTGGCCCTGGGGCATCTCAGCCAATACACAACAGCCATTATCCCTCTCATGGAGGTGGAGTACAAGGAGCACTCTAGCCAGGGAGTCAGAGCGTTCTACATGCCTTGCCAGTGTGGATGGGGAGTAAAGTAGAACGCTCTAGGAGGTTTTATTGCGGTATGTGACGGGGCAGGGCAGCCCCGCACTGGTACAGCAGGGGTTAACCCTTCTTTACTAGCAGAGGAAGCCACGCCCAGGAAGTTCTGCTGGCCATGCTCCAACTGGCAGACCAGTATAAAAGCCTGCAGGTCTGCTCAGTCTGGGCTGGCCACCGGGGGAGAAGGACACAGACCGTCAGCCTCTGCAGAGGGAGAGCCCAGGAGCTCGGACCGGGGCGCCAGCCGAGCCGGGGCCGACCCGGAGCCCCCGGGGAGGGACGCCGGCAGTGACGGACCTACGGGGGAGCCGCTCCCACAACGCAGACGTCCGGCCAGGCAGGGTAGGAAGTGACCCAGGGGCATTGTAGAGACTGACAGCCTTAAAGCTGCAGTACCGCTCGGCGTGTTGCGGGCAGATCCCCGCCGAGCGGGAGGCAAGGAGAACTTGCCACAAACAGGGCCCTGGGTCGGGGCTCGGTGGAGAGGGAGGGCCCGAGTCCCCCTACCCCACCCCGTAATACCCCACCCTGACGGGGGTATTTATGGACTCAGGCCGCTAGGCCGCGCTACCCCACCCCGAAGGGGGTGTGTAGGGACTCAGGCCGCTAGGCCGTGCTACCCCACCCCGAAGGGGGGGGTTTATGGACTCCGGCCGCTAGGCCACGCTACCCCACCCCGAAGGGGTGTTTACGGACTCCGGCCGCTAGGCCGCGCTACCCCACCCCAAAGGGGTGTTTACGGACTCCGGCCACCAGGCCGCGCTACCCCGCCCCGAAGGGGGCGCTTATGGACTCCGGCCGCTAGGCCGCGCTACCCCACCCCGAAGGGGTGTGTATGGACTCCGGCCGCTAGGCCGTGCTACCTCGCCCCGAAGGGGGCGCTTGCGGACTCCGGCCGCTAGGCCGCGCTACCCCGCCCCGAGAGGGGGGGCGGTTACGGACTCCGGCCGCCAGGCCGTGCTACTCCACCCCGGAGGGGGTGTCCATAGACTCTGGCCGCTAGGCCGTAATACGCCGGCTACCAGGGGCAGACCGGAGGACAAGCGAGTGGTGCAGCGCTAGGCCCCAACCCGCCCCTGCCACGAGGGGGCGCTGGGGCACCTGGCCCATCACAATTGGCACCTGACCAGGGACTTGAACGGGCCTGAGATAAGGCCGCAGGGCCCAAGATGGACCCCGAGAAACTTTTGCAGTGGCTGCTGGAGAATCAGCAGCAGCAGATGGCACAGCAGCAGCAGCAGCAAGCGCAGCTGCTCCAGCAGCTGGCGGCCCAACAGCAGGCACAAGCCGCCCAGCGACAGGAACAGCAGCAGCAGTTGGTCTGGGAACTGACGGCCCAGCAACAGACGAACCAGGAGCGGCTGGTTCAACAGATGGCGGCGCTAATCGGACCGGCACCGGGTACGCCTCTAGGGGCCGTCGGGGGCAACCCCGACGAGGGTCTCGGGAGATTACCCGTGCGCCTAGCTAAGATGGGGCCGGGGGATGATCCCGAGGCCTTCCTCGTGACCTTTGAAAGGGTCGCGACCGCCATGCAGTGGCCCTTCGCTCATTGGGCCACGATACTGGCACCCTACCTGACGGGCCCAGCCCAAGCGGCGTACCGGAACTTGGGCTCCCAGGATGCACTGGACTACCCGAAGGTTAAGGCCGCCATCTTAGACGAAGTTGGCGTCAGCCCTGAGACCTACCGCCAGCGACTCCGCCGGGAACGATACACGCCCGGGGCCCGGCCGCGGGCCGTGGCCCAGCGAATCCGGGACCTCTGTTGGCGGTGGCTGGAACCGGAAGGGCGGACGGGCGCTCAGGTGGCTGAGATGGTAGCCTTAGAACAGTTCCTTCAAGCCCTGCCCCCGGGAGGGAAGGAATGGGTACAGCGACACCGCCCCAAGACCCTCGCGGACGCGATTTCCCTGATGGAGGACTACCAGGCGGCAGATGGGGACGTGAAGACCAACCCCAGGGGGGGTGAGCCCAGTAGACGGAGCCCAGGACAGGCCCAGGGCCCACGTAAAGGGGACGGGGGGGACCCTCGGTGGCTTCCCCAGCCCCCCGAAATACCAGTAACCCGGGGCCCTAGGGCGACACCCCGGGACGATATCCCACGATGCTCGGAGGAGGCCCCCGCAAGGCCTGGCAGCCCCCGCCACAACCCTACCGAAGAAGGGAGATGGGACCGCTGCTACGAGTGCGGTCAGGTAGGGCACTTCAGGAGGGAGTGCCCGTATATGGATTGCAATTATGGGCAAGTGTTGACGGCGGGTCACCGGGCCCGGGCTTGGGAGCCGGGGAAAATTGTTCTGCTGGTGAAGGTGGATGGGACGTCTGCCTGGGCCTTAGTGGACTCCGGGTGTAGCCAGACGGTTATTCGGGAGGGGCTGATCAAGCCCACCAGCCCTGCCGGGGCCCCCATCCAGCTACAGTGCATCCATGGGGATGTGAAGCCTTACCCCACTGTCTGGGTACAGCTGGAGGCGGCCCAACACCGGGTGCGGTGTCTAGTGGGGATGGCTCCCAAATTGGCGTACCCCGTGG
The DNA here is from genome assembly GCF_020497125.1 of Mauremys mutica. NCBI lineage: Eukaryota > Metazoa > Chordata > Testudines > Geoemydidae > Mauremys > Mauremys mutica. Next base: position 252,454,332 of record NC_059073.1, on the reverse strand, counting down.
TCCTAGGGCGTGACTGGCCGGGCTTCACAAGCCTCTTGAGGGAAGGGGCTACGCCGCCAGGGAGGAGAACTGGGGAACGGGCTAGACGGCCGGGATTTCTAGGCCAGCCAACGGCAGAGGACCCCCTAGAGGGACCCTCGGGGAGCTCCGGGAGAGGGGTAAGGAGCCAAGTCCCTACCGAAGCGCCGGCAACAGAGGGCCCGGGCTGGCTAGATGTGGACACCGACTTCCTCGAGGAGCAACGAGGGGATGCCACTCTCAGCCGGGCTTGGGAACAGGCGACTAGTCCACCAGGGGAGGACGACCCGCCCCACCGCCAGCCACAAGGGCCCCGATTTGAGATCCATCGGGACTTACTCTATCGGGTGGTGCCCGAACCACAGACAAAAGAAGAACTACGCCAGCTATTGGTCCCGCGGCGGTTCCGTCGGGACTTGCTCCATCTGGCACATTCGGTGCCGTGGGCCGGACACCTAGGCAGAGAGAAGACGTTACAAAGGGTGGCCCAGAGGTTCTTTTGGCCGGGCATCCATGCAGAGGTACGAGACTATTGCGCCTCCTGCCCGGAATGCCAGAGAGCCGGCCCAAAAGGTGTACCAAGGGCCCCCCTCGTACCCTTGCCCGTGGTGGGGACGCCTTTTGATCGGATAGGCCTAGATCTCGTGGGACCCCTGGAAAAGAGCGGCACGGGTCATAAATACATCATGGTGGTGGTCGATTATGCCACACGCTATCCCGAAGCGGTGCCACTGAGGTCCACCACGGCACCGGTCATTGCTAACGAACTATTACAAATCTTCGCTCGGGTAGGTATCCCGAGGGAGATATTAACGGATCAAGGGACGAACGTGACCTCTAGGTTGATGGCAGAGCTGTGCAGGCTGCTGAACATCCGGGCACTAAAGACCTCCGTCTACCACCCCCAGACGGATGGCCTGGTCGAGCGATTCAACGGCACTTTGAAGGCCATGCTGAGGAAGTTTGCAGAAGACGACCCACGACACTGGGACAAACTACTCCCCGCACTCCTCTTCGCGGTGCGAGAGGTACCCCAGGCGTCTACGGGGTTCTCCCCCTTTGAACTCCTCTACGGGAGGAAGCCTAGGGGTATCCTCGATCTCCTAAGGGAAACCTGGGAAGAGCAGGAGACCCGTGTTCGGGGGTCGGTGCAGTATATCCTCCATCTGCGGGAACGTCTCCGGGAGCTAGGGGCCGTGGCCCGCGAAAATCTGGTGAGAGCCCAGCAGACTCAGGAGGCTCAGTATAACAAGGGGGCCAAGGTACGAACTTTCGGGCCAGGGGATCGGGTCCTCTTGCTACTTCCTTCCTCAGAGTCCAAGCTGCTAGCCAAGTGGCAGGGCCCCTTTGAAGTGGTCAGGCGGATGGGGCCAGTCGATTATGAGGTACGGTTGTCCGGGCGAAGGAGGGATACCCAGATCTACCACGTGAACCTCCTTAAGGCCTGGAGGGACCGAGAGGGCCTGCTGATAGCCCCATACCTGCCAGAACCGGAATTGGGGCCGCTGGTGGGAGAGCCCGAGGCAGCCGGGACGGCGGACATAGGCCGCGAGCTTACCCTAACCCAGCGGGACCAGGTAGAACGACTGGTGGCGGCGTTCCCCGTGGTTCTGTTGACGCGACCCGGGCGAACCACGTTAGCAAACCACCACATCGCTACCATTCCAGGACACAAAGTGCGGGACACACACCGCCCGCTCCCCAGGAAGATGTGGGAGACAGTGAAGGAGGAGCTCGGGCTGATGTTAGCCTTAGGGGTGGTGGAAGAGTCGCGGAGTGAATGGAGGAGTCCCATAGTATTGGTCCCCAAGCCAGACGGAACAGTCAGGTTTTGCATCGACTTCCGCAAGGTAAATGCAATTTCACGGTTTGATGCCTATCCCATGCCCCGGGTGGACGAGCTGCTAGAGCGGCTAGGAAAAGCCGAGTTCATCTCCACCCTGGACTTGACGAAGGGATATTGGCAGATCCCGTTGACACTGGCCTCACGAGAAAAGACAGCATTTCCAACGCCGTTCGGACTCTACCAGTTTACGATGATGCCGTTCGGATTACACGGGGCCGTGGCGACCTTCCAGCGACTCATGAACCAGGTGCTGAACACCCACAACGAATACGCCGCAGCGTACATCGATGACATTGTCATCTACAGTAGCACTTGGGAGGAACATCTACAACACCTGACTGAAGTTCTGCAGGCATTAGGCGAAGCCGGCCTCACCGCGAACCCGGCGAAATGTCACCTGGGCCAGAAGGAGGTGACTTACCTGGGCTACACGGTAGGTCGGGGTCAGATCCGTCCCCTCATAGATAAGGTGGAGGCGTTGAGGACGTACCCCACGCCCACAACCAAGCGGCAAGTCCGACAGTTCTTGGGGCTGGCCGGGTACTATCGGCGGTTTGTGCCTAACTTCGCCACACTCGCGGCCCCACTAACGGAATTGACACGCAGTTCACAACCCCAGAAAGTACGTTGGACGGAGGGCTGCGAAAAGGCCTTTCGCGCCCTGAGGGAACAATTAACCCGGGAACCGGTACTAGTCCAACCGGATTTTTCAAAGCCCTTTATCCTACAGACAGATGCCTCGGAGGTGGGACTGGGGGCCGTACTGTCACAGGAGGTAGGGGACGAAGAACACCCGGTCTTGTACCTCAGCCGCAAGCTGTTCCCCCGCGAAACCCGGTACTCCACCATAGAACGCGAGGCCTTGGCAGTAAAGTGGGCGGTTGAGGCACTAAGGTACTACCTATTGGGGAACCCCTTTTCCTTGGTGACTGATCACGCGCCCCTCCGATGGATTAATAGTATGAAGGAGACAAATAACCGGATCATGCGGTGGTACCTGTCCCTCCAACCCTACGCCTTCCGCGTGTCACATCGGCCAGGTAGGGCTCATGGGAACGCGGACTTCTTCTCCCGCATCGGGGAGGAGGAAGGGGAGGCGGGAGTCCAGGGTCGGCCGGCCTCGGCGGCTGTCTTAAGGGGGAGGGTGTGTGACGGGGCAGGGCAGCCCCGCACTGGTACAGCAGGGGTTAACCCTTCTTTACTAGCAGAGGAAGCCACGCCCAGGAAGTTCTGCTGGGCATGCTCCAACTGGCAGACCAGTATAAAAGCCTGCAGGTCTGCTCAGTCTGGGCTGGCCACCGGGGGAGAAGGACACAGACCGTCAGCCTCTGCAGAGGGAGAGCCCAGGAGCTCGGACCGGGGCGCCAGCCGAGCCGGGGCCGACCCGGAGCCCCCGGGGAGGGACGCCGGCAGTGACGGACCTACGGGGGAGCCGCTCCCACAACGCAGACGTCCGGCCAGGCAGGGTAGGAAGTGACCCAGGGGCATTGTAGAGACTGACAGCCTTAAAGCTGCAGTACCGCTCGGCGTGTTGCGGGCAGATCCCCGCCGAGCGGGAGGCAAGGAGAACTTGCCACAAACAGGGCCCTGGGTCGGGGCTCGGTGGAGAGGGAGGGCCCGAGTCCCCCTACCCCACCCCGTAATACCCCACCCCGACGGGGGTATTTATGGACTCAGGCCGCTAGGCCGCGCTACCCCACCCCGAAGGGGGTGTGTAGGGACTCAGGCCGCTAGGCCGTGCTACCCCGCCCCGAAGGGGGGGGGGTTTATGGACTCCGGCCGCTAGGCCGCGCTACCCCGCCCCGAAGGGGTGTTTACGGACTCCGGCCGCTAGGCCGCGCTACCCCACCCCAAAGGGGTGTTTACGGACTCCGGCCACCAGGCCGCGCTACCCCGCCCCGAAGGGGGTGCTTATGGACTCCGGCCGCTAGGCCGCGCTACCCCACCCCGAAGGGGTGTGTATGGACTCCGGCCGCTAGGCCGTGCTACCTCGCCCCGAAGTGGGCGCTTGCGGACTCCGGCCGCTAGGCCGCGCTACCCCGCCCCGAGAGGGGGGGCGGTTACGGACTCCGGCCGCCAGGCCGTGCTACTCCACCCCGGAGGGGGTGTCCATAGACTCTGGCCGCTAGGCCATAATACGCCAGCTACCAGGGGCAGACTGGAGGACAAGCGAGTGGTGCAGCGCTAGGCCCCAACCCGCCCCTGCCACGAGGGGGCGCTGGGGCACCTGGCCCATCACACGGTATAAAGTGCAAGTGTAGCCAAGCCCAAAATTACTCAAAATAGTTAATTCCAAAACAGGCTGCAAAGAGTTACAACCGGATCTCACAAAACTGGGTGACTTGGCAACAAAATGGCAGATGAAATTCAGTGTTAAATGCAAAGTAATGCACATGGCAAAATATAATCCCAACTACACATACAAAATGATGGTGCCTAAAATAGCTGTTACCCATCAAGAAAGAGTCTTTGAGTCATTTGCAGTACTCTGGAAGCACTGTTTCCAGAATACTGCAAATGTATAAGAATCCTTCTCATTCTGCCTGTATCATCCTGAACTCATTCTCCAGCTTCAGAAGACTTAAAAATTATCTCCAGTCATCAATGGGACAGATGCAACTGAATAATGTAGCTGTCCTTAACGTGCATCAAAACAATACCAGGAAACTAGATGTGAATAAGATTGCTGACAGTTTCATCCAGAAAGCTACAGCAAGACATAATGTCTTTAAACTGGTACGTTAGTAAAGACAGCTTGTAGGTGATTGCAATGATTTTAATATACTGTAATGCATGATAATATGTAGTTCATAATATTTTAATCGTTATTAAAATAATAAAGATACTAATGATAGACACATTCAGTAACTAGAATATGAAAGAAGTGTATAAATATGCTGAAAATAGCCTCCCCCAAAACTGGCAGTGTCCCTTTCCCCCTCCCCCAAACACACACACCTCTTCCAAAGCACCCACCAGCAAAACCAAAAGTCAGTGCCTATGATGGATCCTACCACCACCCCTGACAGGGTGGAGCAGGCTGGATGCCCAGCATAACATCCTCTGCAGTACCCCAAACCTCTCTTGGGATCCCGCCAGAGCATTCAGAGGGGCAACAATTAGCCTGATCCAGTCCCTGTAGCCCAAGCTGTGTTCATTCCCCAAACCCCATCCAGGAGACATTCCCATTTGTCCCCCCACGCACAATATTCTGCAGCTGTTCCCCTCTTCTCAGGGAGCGGGGGGGAGGAAAGGTGAAGAGATGTGTCCACAGATGTTAATGTTTGCCCACTTCTCAGGGAATTTGACTCTTTTTATTTTTGGTTCATTTGTTCCTTTTACCCACCATTTTAGCTCTATGTTTAATGTATGTATGTAAATAAAAATTACTGTTCACTTCACTTGTGTGAACACCTTGTTTTCTGAGCATGATCAATGCGATACTTCTCAGAGGTTTGGGATTGGGTAGTAGCACATGACTGATTTCTTAAAGGGCTAGTGCCATGGAAATTCAAAGAATTTCATCCTTTCCATAATGCCTTCCCTCCCTCTGCTATGAATTGGCTAATGCTTTAAAAAAAAAAAAAAGCATTCATGACAATGAAGTAAGCTGTGAAATAACTGTTGCTGTCCAGAGCACCGGAATGAAAAACAGAAGATAATTTAACTGAAATGTCTTTGGGGTTTTGTTAATGATTTAAGTGATAATACACACAAGGGAAACAAAACTAAATGAATCCTGAATATCTCTGACGCTGAGCAGTGCTTTTACAACCCTCCCCCGAACTCAACCAGTCATCTCTGGAAACCCTGGGTGTAATCATGCGTAGTTCCTGATAAGTGCTGTCAGTAATGGTGTCAGAAAATATTGTGAAGAAGGAATATATGAAGTCCCTTCCGAAACCTTACAGAACTTTTTAAAGAGTATTTTAACAATGCTTAAATGCGCCCTATAAAGCAAGCCAAAACATAACACTTAACAAAAACGTTGCTCAATGAAGCCCTTAACGTGCATTAAAACTCTCCTCAGCATAAAACAACAGTCCAAGGTGTTAGCCTTGAGGGCCCTCTTCAAATTGTCTGCTTTCAGTTAGTACATTAACGTCAGCGGCAGGGGATCAAAACCCACTGAGGTGTCACACAACGAAAGCATGTGGCAATGTTCTATTGAGCTTTTCCAGCAGCACCATAGCATCACAATAGTGTCCCTCAGCACAGTCACAAGTCATTTTCTAGTTCCATGATGTAGAAGCATGCAACATCATGAATTTCCCTGGCCTGCTGGGAACCAGGATCTGTATGCACATGTGTGGGATCTGATTGCCTGTACAGGCTTTGAAAAACACACCTGTCCTGTGCCCACCTGAAGCAGGGTGGTGACCCCACTCCTGCCCTGAAGGCTTAAAACAGCCCTGGGAGAGGGCTGTGGCAGGGGAAAGGCTGAGCTGATTGGAAAGCAGCCACAGCTGTGGCTGGCTTAATGAGGGCCCAGCTGGCCCTTATAAGAAGGCTCTGAGCCAGAGGCCCAAGAGAAGTCTCTCTCCAGGCTGGGAGAGAGCAGGGCCCAGCTGCCTGCAGAAAGGGCACTGGGAGTGAAGCAGGGCTGGGGAGAGCCAGAGGAGCAGGGGAGCTCCAGGCTGGCAACTCCCCAGGCTGCAGGGCCTGGTCCAAGGCCCATAGAGGTACTGGGAGGCAGAGGAAGGCAGCAGGTCTGAACCTCCTTGCCTATGATGAGTGGCTTTTACACTGTAGTCTTCCCCAGGGAGCAGGGGCTTGATGATGACTGGCAGTAGCCCAGACTGAGGCAAGGTGGGGATTAGAGAGTTGGGAGTTCTACAGAGAGGGGAGACCCAGAGGCAGAGTGTGGAGGTATTGCCAGGGGGCAGCACCCCAGATAAAAGGGCACCGGGGTCCAGGAGGGACACAGGGCCAGCAGCAGCGGGACACTGGCCTGCAGAGGGCGGTCTGAGGCTGGAAAAGAGCTAATTCCCTGAGACGACCAGCAGGAGGTGCCGCAGAGGTGAGTCCCATACCATCACACCACTCACTGTGAAAGTATTCCCCTTTAGCTCCACATATGTTGTGCAAGGCGCAGCACACCATGATAATCTGAAGCACATTGGTAACACTGGCATCCACACTGGGCTGGATGCATTATCAATGGGCTTTCAGCCACCCAGAGGTGCACTACATCACCATTCTGCAGTTACTCAGTCTTTAGTTGAATTCCCTTTTTCTTGGGTCAGCAATATCAGGGTACAGCTTCATGAGCCATGATAGGAACAGGTATGTGATGTCTGTGATCACGAGTGCTTGGGGGAGCCCTCACTGAAAATGCCAAGGTCAGGGCAGGCTGCAGAAGGGAGAACAGATATTCCCAAAACTGGTGGTTAACACTGAAGTTAAACTCACCAACTAGTCACAAACTGTACTTCTGATCTCCCATACTGGTTATCAAGAAGCAAATAAATACATCTCACTGCCCCTTTATCGCATTCCAGTTTTCTGGCTACCAATCAGTACCTAGGTCCAGTACAGTGAGAAGTTATTCAAAAACTCTGCTCACTATACAAAATGTTCTTCTGATCCCAAAGGGCCAGACACATTGCCAAGTCAATATTAGGTTGGATCTTACCAAAATACCACAGTGCCGGCCAATCCTTTAGCATCTAAAACTAAAGGTCTATTAGAAAAAAAGAAAGAACAAAAAGAGAGTTTTAAAATGGTAAAGCAGTCGAATACATACACAGACTTCAAAGTCCATATATCAGGTTCTTAGAAGTATTGGTGAGTTTATTGGCTTGAAAGTTCCACAACTTGGATGGGTCATTCAGTCCTTTGTTCAGAGCTTCATTTGTAGAAAAGTTACTCCAGAGGTAGGAAGCAGGAATGAAGACAAAATGGAGATGATGCCTTTTATATTCTTTTGCCATGCAGCTTGTATTTCCTTTGTCCCGACACAAGCTTCACAGCACATGACATGGAAAAGCCTTAGCATTCTCTGTCCACAGGCATACCACTTATAAGGTGTATCCCTGGTTCCTTCCATGGGTTCATCATATAGTTGATGGGCCATTGAACAGGCTATGCAGTGCTGATGCCAATCTGTCTGGAGGAGTCACCCTGAAACACAGCACAAGTTTGGAAATACAGATATACCATATATATCTATAACTCACAACACAATGGTGATATAAACATATAAACAAGATTATCATACTTGATAAAGTATAACATTTTTGCAGTTACCTTACATGGCATATCTGGTCAGATTCCTTGCAATTTTATAATAACAATATCATAAAGTGTCTCCCATAGTCTATACAGTGTCACAAGGTCACCCCAAGAAAAATATTGGCACTGAAACACAGTACTGTCATTTCAGGGGAATAAAGTCCCTTCTTCCCCTTTCCCCCCACCCCCATGGTACAACCCCAACCTCCTGAGCACCCTGGCATCATGGACCTTTCCAGTATGTCCAATGTTCATGTTCATGAACCAACCCCAGTGGTCCACTAAACCTTAGAGAACCAGCGAATAGTAACCATTTTGGTTTATGTATTCACATTCCCCTTTTGGTGGGCAAATCATAGGGATGTATGTTCCATCAATGGCCCACACATAGTTCAAAAACCCCATCCACAATAATCCCACAATAATCTCAGAGACTTGTGTTGTGAAAACCACCCTGGGGTACATCACAGTATTGATAAACCTGTGCAATCATCACCCTCACAGTTGACTTCCCATCCCCAAACTGGTTTGCAACTGGCCAGTAGTTGTCAGGTGTTGCTAGCTTCCAAAAGGCAATAGTCACCCTCTTCCACACTGGTACTGGTTTCTGAAATTGAGATGTCTGGTGCTAGAGGGTTGGTACAAGCTCCTCACAACTCGATGAAGGTCTACTCCCTCAGTCTGAACTTCTGCAGCCTCTGGTCATTCTCACAGATTTCCAAGAAGATGTGGTCCCACCGCAATATACTGGTTCTCAGGACCAGAATAGGCCAGAATCCACTCATGGGCATATCACGGCAATCCCAGCACTCAACACATCTGTTCCTGGGGACCATAGTGGGTATTCATTCCCCCTCTGGGTTAGCTGTCTTCACAGTCTCAAATTTTTCTGGATCATTTCTCTTCAGTATCTGGTACTGCACTGCATGAACATTTGCCCAGTGAGCAGTAGGAGGAACGTAACCACATCAACATATACTTGCCACTCCAATGCAGTTTGGCAGAAGGGCGAGTGACTGGGAGCTGCCATCACCAAATTTGTGAAAATGATATACAGTACTAGCAACATGCAGCAAAGAGGTTCCCAGAGCATCTCCCCTGATGCACAGAACTCTGGGTTACCACCTCTGAAATGGTCGCATTACTGTCACATACCGAAAAGCAGCAGTGTGGACATAGGTATCTGCCTGTGCACAGCATGTACCTGTGCTCAGCACTGCACATGTGGACACTGCAAGGGTACATGTGCTAGTGGTACAGGGACAGGTACCCAGGGAAGTATGCAAGTGTAGATGTAGCCTAAACGTGCAAGAAATGATCATGGGTACAAAGAAATCTTGAAAAAACTTGCAGCATTGGAGAGCCACTGGACCACAAATCAGTGAGTCAAGCAACTTAAAATCTACTACCACCAGGTCACTATCAGGGCTGGGCCATGGGTGGTCAGTGTGCCCTGGTCAGCTGCTTAGGAGATAAATAGTGGGGTCAGGAGCGAGCTGGGTCCAAATGCCAGGAAGTCAGGATCTGGTGCCAGATGGCAGGCAGATAGCAGGGTCGGAGTTGAGAAAAGTCAGGATATCAGGAAATTGGAATCAGGCACCAAGTTTCAGGTGGAGACAAAGTTGAGGACAAACCAACATCAGAAAATGGAGTCTAGCGTCTACAGTAAAAAGGTCTGCAGCAGAAGCAAGCAGGTGGCCTGTGTCGTTGCTCATGATGGCTTCCTGGTTTAAATACTAGCATCAGCAATCAGTGACTGTGAGGGGCCACAACTCAGGCCCTACTGGGCAGTACTTCCTGCTAAGCCTAACTTCACTGGACCCTACAGCAGAAACCCATGTCCAGCAATTGTTAACCAAGATTTCCAATACAGTGCCATAGACACTCAAGCACAAGTTCGGAAACACTGACTCCATAGATGTGGGTCCCATGTACTCAGGTTTACAAAGCAGTGTAGACAGATCCCGGGAGACCTGACTTACCCAACTGAAATGGAGAAAAACTGTGTTTTAAATAATTTTATCTATTTGGGGGCCTATCCAGTAAATTTAAAGAGAGACACAGTAATGAAGGCTGCAACTGACAGCTCTCTATATTGATAGAAAATATATACGTTAATTGTTAATTTTAGAAAAAAGCCACTATCAGTTTCAAGGCAGCATCCAAGGCAGAGGATTTGAATGTAACTGAAGCTTATAATAGGGCCTGATCCAAAGGCTACGAGAGAAAGTAAATCCCCATGGTAGCACTAGTTCCGATTTTCTTAGAAGATACTTAGAAAGTCCATGTAGTATAATCTGCTGTTCTACTGCTTAGAAGTGGCAATGACTTATTATATTTTCTATTTGCCATTAATTCTACCTTTCAAATTAAAAAAAAAGATAAGAAATAATATTCTTCCTTGGACTAATTTTTCTTTTTAATTCCTGAAAGAATTCTTAAGGGTTTCATAGTTTAGTATAGAGTTCTGTGGCACCTTATAGACTAACAAATGTATTGGAGCATGAGCTTTCGTGGGTGAATACCCACTTCATCTGATCCGAAACCACGAAAGCTCATGCTCCAATACGTTTGTTAGTCTATAAGGTGCCACAGAACTCTTTGCCGCTTTTACAGATCCAGACTAACACAGCTACCCCTCTGATATAGCTTAGTATAACAACTCATTTTTAAAGCCTCATATTTCTATGGACAAGGTGTGTTTTATGTTGGTTATGTCAACTGAAAAAATTGCTAAGGCAATGGCAGGTAAGGAACATAAAGGTGAAGTTCCTTAGCAAGAAGATCTTTCAAACAACTCTCACCCTAAAGTGTTTTTTGAAGTCTATAGGCCCAGATCCTGCAAACACTTCTGCACATCCTTAGCTTTACTCTCATGAACACTCTTCTTGAATTCAATGTGTCTTTCATTTGAGTAAAATTAAGCACAAAAGTAAGAGTTAGCAGGATTGGGGCCAGAGCAATTACTCATCTAGGATTAAAGAAAATGGACATTAGATATTCCTTTCCCATGAAAAACTGTGATTTTTAATTAGTAATTGAGTGTGCTGTAAATTCGCAGGAAACATTGTGTACTGTGATGTAGTCTGGTTCTAAGGCATGAATTGCAATGAATATATTGTGTCTAATTCCTATGCAAAACAGTTACTTTAAATCAGGAATTCTCTCTTTTCCTCCGAAGCTTTGATTACGCTGAAAAATTTACCCATCATATGTCAGACCATGGGGTTGCCAAACCAGAATGGAAAAGGTGAAACCAAATGTTGTTCTCCACCATTTCAGGAACCAGGGTTGAACTAGGGCTCAGCAATGGCTTCTGAAATGGTGCTGAATATGGTGTGACTCTGCACTTGCAGTTAACCCATTTTCCTGGTGTGGAAAAGACTTAAGCCTCTGGGCTGTTGCATGCAGACACTTCCTGAGGTTAAAAATCATTGTGGCTGTGACACAGTGTCACACAGGTGGTTGATTACTCTGTGTCAGCAGCTCTTGTCAGGCCTGACATACTCACTACACCTAACACACTATTGTCATCATCTGTATCTAAAAGAAGCAGCAAAGAATCCTGTGGCACCTTATAGACTAACAGATGTTTTTGCAGCATGAGCTTTCATGGGTGAATACCCACTTCTTCCACTTGCATCCGAAGAAGTGGGTATTCACCCACGAAAGCTCATGCTGCAAAAACATCTGTTAGTCTATAAGGTGCCACAGGATTCTTTGCTGCTTCTACAGAACCAGACTAACATGGCTACCCCTCTGATACTTGTATCTAAAAGGTGTCAGGTCAAATATCATTGAAAACTGATCACACACTGATCATTAATATTCTTGTATGATTTATGTACGACATGAGTACAAAGAGTTATGGATATAGGCTAGAATTGTGTTCTTAAAATGTGTTTGGCACACAGTGCATAAGCCCGATCTCCTCTAGACAAAGAGATGTTTCTTTGTTTGTCTCACTAGCCTGGTCGTCAGGCGAAGACAATAAGGGCACATTTACATAAAAGGTAAACAAAGCCATCGAGCTAACAAGGGGCAGAGGTAATGACTCAGCTATTACCAGCATGAAATCTTCAACACACCACATAGTGTATCTTCCCAGAAGGAGAAAGGGAACTTTATCGGAGGATACATTTCAATGGCTTGCTGTACAACAAAAATAGGGGATATGACCTCAAATGATAATTGAATTAACTGACTGTATACAATATTACTGTATTATAAAAGTGTATCAAGTAAGGTCTTTTCTGAAAGCTAATGACACACTGGTAATTAATATAACTGTGAAATGTATGTATTAACATTATATGAGGAATTATGAATGCTCACTGATATTATGCTTGAAAGTCTGTGGCCAGAAAAAGGGAGAAACAGGTTTTCTCCTAGATGGGAGGGAAGGCAGCTATCTACCTGTCTCCAATGAAATTAAACAAGATGTGACCAAAAAATGGATGCCCTATTTACATACAAACTGGCAGGATGGGAAGACTGCAGGAAGGGGAAAACAGCACAAGGTCACACTGAGTCTGGGGACAAAACAATGAGTCTGGGAAGATATAAGGAGAGGAAAGCGGCCATCTTGGCATCCATCACTGGACAGACACAAGGGGCCAGAGCTCTTGCAAGATGGGTCCTTCAGCCAAAGGAGATGAAGTCTGTGGGAACTGAATATAGGTGAAAAATCTGCTTAGGCCAAGATCTTTCAGCCAGGAAGACCGGGGAAACCAGCACCTTGTACTTCTGTGGAAAGTCCTGACTGAGAGAAAGTCAGCCATGGCTGGGAAGAAAAAGATTGGTAAGAAATCTACTTTGAACAAACACTGGAGCTTGGTTAGTTAGGTCTGAGCCATTAGAAAGTGTATTTTTATTTTTATTTGCTTGTAATCACTTTTGTCTTTATCCCTTGTACTTGAACTCATGTATAAACGTTTTTGCTTTTAATCTAAATCAACCCAATGCTGTGTTTGATTTGAAATGATTATTAATTCCAGTTAAAGCAACACGCTGCTGTGCTTTTGTCTCTTTCAAGGAGCAATGGTCCTTATTACTCCTCTGAATTTCCAGGAGAAGGATGGACATTTCAAGGCAGACAGTTTGGGGGAATTTTTGGGACTGGCAGTGTGTTGGGCTCATGTGGCTAGTAGTAACTAAGGCTGGTGGAGACCAGAGTGTGGCTGGGGTGTGACAAGCAGCAGGCGTCTGGAGTCAGTTGCTGAACTAGGGCTACTCAATGCACAGACACAGAGCATGCTTGTATGCTGGCTAGGAGAGTCCAGACAGGGAGCTACAGAAGCAGAGCAATTTAAGGCACCAAGACAGAGGTCCCCAAACTGTGGGGCACACCCTCTCTAGGGGGGTGTGAAGAACCATTCAGGTGGACATGGCTGAGCCCGGGCCAACCCCCATGGGGGATGGGGAAGGAGTGCCACTCAGCTCCAGCTCTGGCCCTGGCCCTGACCCCGGCCAGTGGCTCCACTCTTGGCCATGGCTGCAGGCTCCATGCCTGCAGCCCTGGCTGCCAGCGAAGGCCTCTGGCCAAGGCTCTGCTCCCATCCCCAGCTGTGACCCCAGCCTCAGCCCCCTTACCTCTGTCCGTATCCCCCCTCCTGGAGCCACAGCCCCCTCCCAGCTGGGGGTGGGACATGGATAGGGGTTGGGGGGGAGTGAGGTTAAAAGTTTGGGGACCATAGAATTTTGACAGTGGCATATCAAGCCCTAATGCTAACAAATGTGACTCCACTGATGTCAAGGGAGTTTCACCCCTTACTCACCACAGCTATATTTGACCCAGTGGCGCATGGGGAACTGACTGTAAAACATTGTCTGAATAAAACTATGTTCTTTCATTGCTGTCTCAGAAAAAGATTTACTCCCACATTGGTGGAGGCAACAGGGAGCTTTCAAGTTTTGTTGTCAGATTCCATAAATTGAAACCTTTGGAGCTGGCTGGAATCATGAGCCTCTATTGGTTTCTACTGAAACTAGCAAAACAGACTCTGAATTCTGTACTTGGAGATTATCCTACCACCTAAATCTAGCAAGCTGTTCACAGTAAATTGTGTGTTTGTACTGGCCACTATTCAGTTCCATTACTCAAATGGAGCCTATTAAAGCACCTTTGTCTAATAAGCAAAATGAATGTGTTGAAGAGGGTAGTTTTTCATAAATTCCTTATCTTCTGCCAAGGGATTTTGTTAGAAAAAATACAAAAGGATTTTAGAGTTTATCTGAAAGAGAGAGAAGCTCTGGGGATCCAATTTAATGCTTTTAGTTTGTCTCCCCAGTCTAGTATGTGGAAGGAGTTCTGCTTTGGCTATGGGGATATTTAGTGTCTAAATCTGAGAGCATGCATTGGATAAAGGGAAAATAATCCTTTTGTGCAAATATGGCTAATGCGATAGATAATCATAGTACATCAGTAAGCTGTCCTGTTGAAATAGCCATTGCTTTTGGCATTTGACTGTAAGTTTGCTTTTTATTAAAAACAACAAACAAAGCAATAAAGCTTTAGAATAAGATTTTTCTCTGATATGCAACCACATAGATGGTAATCCCATTTTGACATCTGGCCAGGTAACCCTCTTCTTCTTCACATGGCTATTCTTAGGCTGTGTAGCAAGGTCAAGCACTCATCGCCATGGTGCCTCCTGCTGGTTACCTCAGGAATGAGCTCTTTCAGGCCTGGAGCACCTCCTACTGGCCGGTGTCCCTCCTAGACCCCAGTGCCCTTTTCCCTTGGGGTGCTCCTCATAGCAGCATCCCCACACTCTGGGTCTCCCTTCCCAGGGGAACCTCCTCCCCCTATGCCCACCTTACCTCAGTGACTACTGCCAGTCAGGGCCGCCCGGGGGCGGGCAAGAGGGCAATTTGCCCCAGGCCCAGGGCCCCACAGGTGCCCCCCACGAGAGTTTTTCGGGGCCCCTGGAGCGGGGTCCTTCACTCGCTCCGGGGGGCCCGGAAAACTCTTGCGGGGCCGGGCCCAGGAGCTTCTTCCGCTCCCGGTCTTCGCCGGCGGGGGGTCCTTCCGCTCCGGGGCAGAAGGACCCCCCACTGGTGAATTACCGCCGAAGCGGGACCCGCCACCGAAGTTCAGCTCGGTCTTTGGCAGTAATTCGGCGGCGGGGGGCCCTTCCGTTCTGGGACCCGCCGCCGAAGTGCCCCGAAGACCCGCGGCAGGGTCCCCCCGCCGCCGAATTACCGCCGAAGACCGGGCTGCTCTTCGGAGGCGGGTCCCGCTTCGGCGGTAATTCAGCGGCGGGGGGGCCCCCCGCCGCGGGTCTTCGGGGCACTTTGGCGGCGGGTCCCGGAATGGAAGGGCCCCCCGCCGCCAAAGACCCCAGGCCCCTGGAATCCTCTGGGCGGCCCTGCTGCCAGTCATCATCTAGCCCCCTTTCTCTGGGGCAAACTGCAGCCTATGATGGCCACTCATCATTGGCAAGGGGGTTGGACCTGCTGCCTTACCCTGCAGCCCCAGTACTTCCCTGGGCCTTCCAATCAGGCCTCAGGCTGGGAGGTCGCCAGGCCTGAGCTCCCCAGCTCAGCCTGCCCCTTCCCCAGCACTGCTCTGTCCAAGGTACCCTTTGCTCCATTCAGGCAGCCAGGTCCAGTTCTCTCCAAAGTTGGGAGAGACTGCCTGCCTTCTGGCCCTGCACCCCTTTAATAGCCTAGCCCTGACTGGCTGCCTCCCAGCCTTTTCTGATTGGCTCTCTGCCCCAGCCCTCTCCAAGGGCTGGCTTTTAACCCTTTCAGAGCCGGCATGGGGTGACTGCCCTGCTACAGGCTGGTAAATACTTTTACTGATATATAAATAAAAGCTGCATCAGCATCTTTTCAGCAGCTATAGGATGGACTCAAACTTTCAAGAGAAGAGCTCTTTGTTGCAAGAATCTTTCTTATTGTTGGAATATAGATATTCAGGCCTGCCTGTAAAGGCCTGTACTTTAAGAACTTAGGTGTACTTTTATCACTTAGCTAGTTAGAGGGGTATAAAAATAAAGAATCAAAATCACAGTCCGCATTGAGGTACTTTAAGGGTTAAATGCAAAATACCAAAGCCAAACAACACTAGTTCCCTGTGTCTGGCAAAAAGTGTCTCAGTTTTGCAACTTTGAATGAAAGATTCAAATGGATTTAGTGCCATTGTTTAAAAACTAAACCAAACCAATTCATCTTAAACCTACAAACAGGATTTTACAAACCATGAGTATTGGTTTAAGTCCTTAAAACCTCACATAATTGCACAAAACGGTTCACACACAAAAATTCTCTTTTGTCCAACACCCCTTTCATTGCTATTATTATTTTTTACACAACTGTACCCAGATTACACTCCCATCTGGTACAATCAGAGACAGTCAAGTTAAACTCCAATAGAAACCCTTTACATTGCTTTAGTGGTTTTGATTAACTCATCCAATAGTCAAATAATATAGATCAGAGGATCTGGCTGCTTGCTGCCTGCAGCAGTCCTTTACAGACCATTTCCATGGGAAAAGGGCCCATTTTCCCTCAGAATAGCTATACAACTCTTGGGGACAAAAACATAGTGGTGGTGGTAGCCACCTGACCCCCTTGTGTAATTTGTTTAACTACAAAGGTTCCACCCAATGTGACTGTACCGAGTTGCACAAATAATTATATTTACATAACTGGGTTTTATCATCAAACCAAAAACTTCCTTCTTATAACACCACAACTGTAACTCTTTAACACCTTCACAACCGTTACCTTTTAACATTTCCACAACTCCCTACAAAATTAAGCAAATTGAGGGGGAAGAAGAAGAAGAAGAAAAGGATACAGTGACCTTGGGATGAAAGACTTCGTATGCGTAGTCTCTCAGTTCCCTCTTTTCTACGTGTATGTCTATTTCTCATCATTCCCTTTAGTCTTAGATGGAAACACCCTTGTTTGTCACCTTTTCAAACCAGTCTCTAGCCTCCCCTCTAGCAAGGCTATAAATCCAATTTTACAAATTGCCATTATAGCATGTCTTTTATTTGCCTTTTCAGAAAAAAACAGGTATTAAAATGCAGTGATGTTTAAAACATGAGTGGGATGCAGTGCATCTGTCAGAACATCTTCACTTATAGGTTACAACCTAACGTCTGTTTAAAGAAATGCAATTAGTTTCTGGAGGTCTAAAGTCAAATACATTGTCTTAGAAAGTAGCTTTAAAGCAAGCCACAAAGCTCTGTACTTGGTAATTTAAATGACTGACCATTCAATTTATGAGCATTCCCAGCAATAAAATTCAGTCTGAACTTAATAATAGCACATTTTATGTGACAACGATGACAATTACAATCTATAGTTACTGCAGTCATCTTTTGGGCTAAGGAAATATGACAGTATTAATTATACACACTTGCCATTTGTCAGACTTAACTTGGCAGGCGATTGCGCTCGGAACCATCTCCAGCTTGACTTCTACATTTTCCATTTTCTAATCCGCTGGAACGAAGATAATTAGAATAGAGAAAAATTAGTGGCTTTCTTTTTTCACTTTTTAAAGGATGTACCTCACTACTATCATATGGTGGTACAGGTACAGTACAGAACTCAAGCCGCAATAAGGGTATGCCACTCTGGTTAACCTGTTGGCATTTATGTTACGCAAACCCTGTTAAAAAGGCATTGTGTAATTTATTCATTTTAATTTGCATGGTGCTGAAATTTGACAGAAATTCTCTTAGTCCACATACAATTGTCATGTATTATATATATTTTACTATTTTTGGTCAATATGGGACCCTGTTTTCCATGCTTGTTGAATCATAGAATCATAGAAGATTGGGGTTGGAAGAGACCTCAGGAGGTCAGCTAGTTCAACCCCCTGCTCAAAGCAGGACCAGCATCAACCAAATAATCCCAGCCAGGGCTTTGTCAAGCAGGGCCTTAAAAACCTCTAAGGATGGAGATTCTGAAATAGTTTTTCCTGATATCCAACCTAGACCTCCCCCATTGCAACTTGAGACCATTGCTCCTTGTTGTGTCATCTGCCCCAATGAGAACAGCCGAGCTCCATCCTCTTTGGAACCCTCCTTCAGGTAGTTGAAGGCACAAATCCCCCCTCACGCTTCTCTTCTGCAGACTAAACAAGCCCAGTTCCCTCAGCCTCTCCTCATAAGTCATTCCATATGTGCTGTGGAAATTAAAATGTATTTACTTTCATAAACAGAAATAAAATGTTTTTAAATAAGTTAATTATATTTTTATTTCTCTTCATTTTTTCCATTATTTAGTTATTTTTGTTTGGAAACTTAAAAAGAACATATCTCCAAATCTCTAGGTTTCTTTGCCATCAATTAGAAATAAAATCTTATGTCCCTATTCAAGAAAGCATCTCTACATAGGAAAGCAGCTAAGCACAACTTACCAGAAGCTTAAGTCCCAATGAAGTCAAACAGATCAAGATCAAATTCCTAAGTAGAGATGGAGTTAAGTATGTGCATTAGTGCTTTCCTGAATTGGAGTCTAAATCAGTGAAATCATTCTGAAAAGTCAGTTTCCCTCAATAGCTAAACACCAGTGAACAAACAGAAAAAGTGAGACATCTCTCTCCCAACCACCTCAACCCTTTCCAAATGCCTGTTCAAAAGGAGGGGTTTTGAACTATGCCCAGAAGTTCAAAAAATTCAAGTTATTTTGGACCAGAGAGACGGGGGGTGGGGAAGAGAGAGAGAAATAGAAAAGGGATGGAGCAAATTCCAAAGTCAAGAGGCCTTCACATAAATGGCTGCTCTCTGTCTCTGATATATCAATAGAGACCCAACTCAAGTGCCTTCACTGATCACAGTGGCAGCAATATGCCAGAGGGAGATAACTTGGTCTCTCAGATAAGCAAGTTCTTGGATTTTTAGTGCTTTAAAGGTTAAAACCAACCCTTAGACTCCAGAAGGCCAGTACAGATCATGGAGCACTAGTGTCATGTGTTCATGGTGCAATTGTACTTACATATGCTGACTGCTACATTCTACCTCACCACACTAATTCTAATTCTGTACAGTAGTGATGCTGCTGTAGTTCAGGTCATTACTGCACAGTACTGGAGTATTTTTAAGGGAGCTATTCATGTAGGGAGAAACTCACTGCTGCGCAGAGGACCAATAGAAACCCTACGCACCACTCAAGTCAGCTCTCAAAATATAGCTTGACTCCAATGTAAGTGGTGCATTGATCTTTTGCTGACCTTCTGCACAAAGGTGGATTTCACCCATAATGAAGAGAGGCTGTCAGCTTGGCTAAAACTTCACATTACTGTGATAGATTTAAAAATCCAATTGATTTTGGGAACTGAAATGTGAATTCCAAGCTAAGAGGCATAAACTGAGGTGGAAGTCCCTTGAAATTAAAATTATCTATGCTGTACTGCGCTCCCCTTCTCATGACCTCTTCTTATTTATAATCTAAAACAAATACCCATTTTATTTTCTATGCAGGGGGAGTCATTTGCAAGAATTAGAAGCTTAACTGAAGGGCTGCTTTTCGGCTGTATGCAGTAGGATCATAGTGGTTGCTGGAAGGGTAGGGGCTTTCTAGGGCTGCAACCTGGAGGGATAAAGGACAGTTCCTCTCTCCTTGCTCCCCGGAAGTTTCCAGAACCTGGCCTAGTTGATTTGGTTAGGTGCTAGGTAGAGGATTTGCACCCTGTAACTTAGATTATAAAATCCAAATGTTTGTGTATTTCAAGGTCACGTGTCCTGGCCTTGAAAAGTAAAAGACAACACAATTATAGGCAGAGAACTTATTTATTCAATTCCCAAGTTCATGTGGAATAGGAGTTTTGTCACATTAAATAGCAACAAAGTTTGGCCACTACTTTTCTGGACTAGATTCTGTAAAATTTTTGACAAAAAGTGTAGCAGAAAACCTGAGCTGTGTAGATTTAGGTCCTAATTTTTATCTGGTTCTCTTCTCTGCTTCCATTATTGCGGTTTCACAATTTAATGTGAAATTCTTTTTAAAAGTCTAATCCAGTTTTAGAGATAGTAAAAGTGTCAGAGAGATTCACTAGACTGAAAACAGAGAATACAGACCGAACTGGTAAAATGTCTTCAAATGAAATGATTGTTTTAAGTGCACACAGTTTTTGAGTTATTGTTTTTTAATGGGTGCACTGGCTGGCACTGATAATTGTAGCTGAGATTTTTGGTCTGTGTTTAGTTACAGACACAGGATTGCCAAGACCACATTGGAGGCCATTTTTGAAAATTTTGGCGTTAGTACTGAACGTATGTTGCATGCTAATGGTAAGGATATGGACCCCAGATTTAACAAGCTGTTTCAGGGGTACAGTTCACTGGTAATAAAGTTAAAGATTTAAGGGTGAAAAAGCATGGACAAGTCCAGCACTTGAAGCAGACCAATTTAAGAGCAGTTAACTCAATAAAGGACAGTTACCTGTTCCGTAACTGGCATTCTTTGAGATGTCTTGCTCAGGTGTATTCCACAGTAGGTGTGCGTGCTCGCCACGTGCACCGGTGCCGGAAGTTTTATCCTTAGCAGTACCCGTACGGGGGGAGCATCGCTGCAACCCCTGGAGTGGCGCCTCTATATCGCGCTATAAAGGGAGCTGCGCACTCCCCCCACCCTCAGTTCCTTCTTGCCAGATAACTCCAACAGAGAGGAAGGAGGGTGGGATGTGGAATACACCTGAGCAACACATCTCAAAGAAAGCCAGTTACGGAACAGGTAACTGTCCTTTCTTCTTCAACTGATTACTCATGTGTATTCCACAGTAGGTGACTCCAAGCTATATCTGATGGAGGTGGGTAGGAGTTTAAGGGTTTCCAGGACGCAGTACCGCCCTACCAAACCCAGCGTCATCCCGTGCTTGGGAGACGATCGCATAACGTGAAGAAAAGGTGTGGACAGAGGACCACGTGGCAGCTCTACATATGTCCTGGATAGGGACATGAGCTACATAGGCAGCCGACGAGGCCTGAGCTCTCGTAGAATGTGCCTTAATGATAGGCGGCGGGGGAACCCCTGCCAAGTCATAACACATGCGTATGCACGAGGTAATCCAGCAGGAAAGGCGCTGGGGTGGAAATTGGTTGTCCCGTCATCCGCTTGGCCATCGCAACGAACAGCTGCGAGGATCTCCGGAACGGCCTGGTTCGGTCCAGGTAAAAAACCAGCGCCCTATGCACATCTAGCATGTGTAGGCGGCGCTCCTCATTGGAGGAGTGGGGCTTAGGACAGAGTACCGGTAGGAAAATGACCTGATCCATATGGAAGGCGGAGACCACTTTTGGGAGAAAAGCAGGGTGTGGGTGACGCTGGACCTTATCCTTTGAAAGACCATATACAGGGGATCTGAGGTCAAGGCCCTAAGCTCCAAGATGTGATAGCAACAAGGAATGCTACCTTCCATGACAGGTAAGACGAGGAACACATGGCCAAGGGCTCAAAGGGAGGACCCGTGAGGAGGGATAGCACTAGGTTTAGATCCCATTGCGGCGCAGGGGGCCTAGCATACGGGAATGAACAATCCAGGCCCTTTAGAAAGTGGGAGATCATATTGTGAGAAAAGACTGAGTGGCCCTGTACCGGCAGGTGGAAGGCCGATATGGCCGCCAAATGTACCCTGATGGAGGTGGGAGCTAGCCCTTGGGTTCTAAGGGACAGGAGGTAATCGAGAATAAGTTGGAGCGACACAGACGATGGGGAGGTTCCCCGCTCCCTTGCCCACCTAGAGAACCTGGACCATTTGGACAGGTATGTCCGTTGTGTGGACGGCTTTCTGCTTTCCAACAGAACTCGTTTGACGTTCTCCAAACACCACCCCATCTAACCATGGAGCAACCACGCTGTCAGGTGAAGCGCGACCAGGTTGGAGTGGAGGAGGCATCCCCCTTCCTGGGACAGGAGATCTGGGTGAAGCAACAGCCTCCGCAGGGTTGCCACTAGGAGTTGCAGGAGGGTCCCGTACCTGTGTTGACGGGCCCAATCCGAGGCTATAAGGATGATTCGCGTCCTGTCTGCTTTTACTTTTTGCAGGACTTTGCCTATCAGGGAGAAAGGTGGGAAGGCATAGAAAAGTTGGCCCAGCCACTGAAGGAGGAAAGCGTCCGAGATCGCCCCCCCTTCCCGCCCCTCGCCTGGAGCAGAACCGGGGGCAACATCAGTTCTGGTCGGTTACGAAGAGGTCGATCTTCCCCAGTCCTGGAAGAGCTGTAGGATGACCTCCCAGTGTTGTGACCACGCGTACTGGTGAGAAAAAACCCTGCTGAGGTGATCGGCTCGCACATTGCGGACGCTGGATAGGTGGAAGGCTTGCAGGGAGATATCGTGGGCTATACAGAACTCCCACAGGCTCAGGGCTTCCAGACACAGGGCCGAGGAGCATGTTCCTCCCTGTCTGTTGATGTAATACATCACAGCTGTATTGTCCGTGAAGACTCTGACCACCTTCCCACGAAGGTGCCCGCTGAAAGCTACGCACGCCAACCGTATTGCTCTGAGCTCCCTGACGTTT
Source organism: Mauremys mutica (assembly GCF_020497125.1). NCBI lineage: Eukaryota > Metazoa > Chordata > Testudines > Geoemydidae > Mauremys > Mauremys mutica. Next base: position 252,431,746 of record NC_059073.1, on the reverse strand, counting down.
ATGTGTAGGGATAATTCCGAGGCCGACCATCTCCCTTGTGTTTGAATGCTCCCTATACGGGCCCCCCAGCCCAGGTCCAAGGCATCCGACACCAGGTCTAGTGAGGGGGAGATTTCTTGGAAGGGGACCCCTTGCAACATGTTGTGTGGGAGGGACCACCATTGAAGGGCAGCAACTACCTGAGATGGTATTGTGACAACCTTGTACAGCCCGTCCTGGGCCTGGGAATACTGGGAGGCCAGTCAGAGCTGGAGGGGCCTCATTCTGAGCCTGGCGTGGCGAACCACGTATGTGCACGCCTCCATGTGACCGAGGATCTGAAGGCACACCCTCACCATCGTCATGGGGAAGGCCGTGACCGAGGCAATGAGACCTTTGAGGATCTCAAACATGTCTTGGGGAAGAGAGGCTGTGGCCTCTAATGAGTCCAGTAGTGCTCCTATGAATTCTATGCGCTGAACCGGAACTAACATCGACTTGGTCTTGTTCACCACTAGGCCGAGATCTGCACACGTGGACAGGAGAAGTCTCACCTGGGCCTGCACTTGGGACTGTGAGGCGCCCTTGAGAAGTCAATCGTCCAGGTATGGGAAGATTTGCACCCCCCTCCTCCGGAGGTAGGCTGCTACCATCGTCATGCATTTAGTGAAAACCCGGGGAGCCGTGGAAAGGCCAAACGGGAGGACTGTGAACTGGTAATGGTCCCCCCCTACCAGGAATCGGAGGAAGTGCCTGTGTCCCTCAAATATATTGATATGGAAATACGTGTCCTGGAGGTCCAGGACCGCGTACCAATCCCCCGGGTCCAGAGAGGGAATGACAGAGGCCAGGGATACGATCCGGAACCTATAGTGGACCATAAAACTGTTGAGATCCTGTAGGTCTAGGATGGGTCTGAGTCCCCCTTTCGCCTTTGGGATCAGGAAATACCGGGAGTAGAAACCCTTGCCCTGGAATTCTACCGGTACCCTTTCCACCGCCCCCAGGCAGAGGAGGCGTGCCACCTCCTGGTCTAGGAGGCGGGCATGCGCCGGGTCCCTGAGGCTCACCCGGGGCGGGTGTGTGTGTGTAAGGGGAGCTGCAACATGTAGCCCTTGGAGATAGTGTTGAGGACCCATTGGTCTGACATTATATGGGACCACTCCACACGGAAAGCAGATAAATGGTTGCAGAACACAAACTTTATTAAATGGGGGGCTTCCCTGGCAACAGGCCCGGTGGCCCCCTGCAAAGAGCCAAAACCGCCTCTTTCCCTGCCTTTTTCCCTTCGAGGGGCCTGGCCATGGGGCCGAGCAGGACTGACATTGGGACCTATGCCTCTGTTCCCTCAGTCTCTTGGGTGGGGGCTCATATCTGCTCCTAGCAGGGGGAGCCGAAGCCTGCGGCCTGGGCTTGTCCTTCGCCAGAGGGATGTACAGGCCCAACGTTTGCAGGGTAGTGCAGGAGTCTTTCATCCCATGCAGGTGGACATCAGTTTGGTCCGTGAACAATGCTTTCCCGTTGAAGGGAAGGTCCTGCATCAAGGACTGGGACTCTGCAGACAGTCCAGACAGGAGAAGCCATGATGCCCTGCGCATGGATATGGCAGAGGCCATCGAGCCGGCTGCCATGTTGGCCACGGCCTATGCCGCCTGGAGGGCTGCTTTAGCCACTGCTGCTTCTTCCTCTACCAGAGCCCTGAACTCCTTTTTGTCCCGCTCCAGGAGAAGAGGTTCAAACTTTGGTAGGGATCTCCATAGGTTGAAGTCATATCAGCTCAGTAGGGCTTGATGGTTGGCCACCTGAACTGGAAACTCGCTGAAGAATAAACCTTACTGCCAAACGTATCCAGTCTCCTGGCATCCTTGTCTTTGGAGGTGGGTGCGGGTTGACCATGACATTCCCGGTGGTTCACTGATTCCACCACCAGGGAGTTAGGTGCCGGGTGGGAATACAGGTACTCGTGGTCCTTAGCGGGCATGAAGTATTTTCTCTCCACTTTCTTGGAGATGGGAGCCAAGGAAGCTGGGGTTTGCCACAGGGTAGTCGAGATATTGGCTACCCCCTGGTGGAGAGGCAGGGCCACCCGGCCCGGTGCCGAGGACGAAAGCACATCAAAAAGAGAGTCAGACAGCTCCTCCATCTCCTCAGCCCAGAGCTGGAGATTGGACACCACCTGCTTAAGGAGCTCCTGGTGAGCCCTGAAGTCCTCCTGTGGGACGGGTTGCGGTGCTGTTATGGCCTCCTCCGGTGCCGGCGAGGGGACCGTCACTGTGCCTAGGTTGTCGGGGGGTACCGGTGGGTCGATGCCCAGGTCAGAGTCCAGGTGTGGTGCCGTCAGCTCGAGACCTGTTGACTTTTCCTTCTGCTGAGGAGGGGAGGCCGAAGGAGCCTGGGATGCTCCGGCCACTGAGCGAGATCTCTCCTGGGCGGGCATCCGCGGCCACAGTGTCCATTGACACCACTGACTGATTTGAGGGCCAGGCGGCGCAGTTTGTTCTCGCTGAGCCACACAACTTAGAGACGGGTGGCTGGGTGCTGATGCTGAGGTCACCGTCGACTGTACGGTACCGTAGGAGCGGCAAGAGTGACAGTGCCTGTGACGGTGCCGTCCGCATGAGCGGGACCTCAACAACGAGGATCGGTACCCGTCCAAGGTGCTGCTCCTGTACTTGCCCTGGCGGCCGGAGCTATGATGCTTCGGTGCTGGAGAATCTCGAGAGGAGTCCCGCGTGCAATGTCTGGTAGAGCGGGAACTCGAATCGGAGCATCTATGTCAGTGGTGTCGGGATCGGCTCCAGTAGCTGTGGCACGAGGAGGAGTGTCGGCGCCGTTTATCCTGGTGCCTGTGTCCTCAGTTGCGGGGTGTGGAGGAGCCCCGAGGCTCCTTCATGGGTGGCGAGCCGGCCAGTCTGAGCGGGGTAGAGGGCTGGTGCGAGCTGTGGGAAGACCGCGGCGAGTGAGGAGGTGAGCGGTCCTCGGAGCGGGGACTGTGCCGCGTCGGGGAGGGCTGTTGTGCTCCCACTGGCAGCTTCCCTCGAGACCGGGGGCCTGTCTCAGGCAGTGCCCCGGGTACCAGGAAGGTTAAGATGTCACACGCGGCCTATGCAGCCTCCAGAGTTGACAGCATCCTCACCACAGGGGAGGCATGCGCGGACGGGACCGGGCTGCTCCGCACAACGCGAGTCAGAGGCCTGGGTCCCAAGGGGGATCATGGGCTGCCCAGCTCGGGTCCGGCCTCACCCCTATCTTTATCTTGGCGCCGCTGAGTCTTCCCCTGCTTCTTGGAGGGGGAGAGGTGCCAGCTAGTGGAGGGGACTTCACTCCGTACTGAAGACGCGTTGCTGGGCGCCGAGTCTGTTCGGCATGCGGATGCCAGGGCCAGCACTGATTCCATTAGGACAGCGCGAAATCTAATGTCCCTCTCCTTCTTAGTTCAAGGCTGCAGATCCTAAAGCGCTCACTTACATGGGTCTCACCCAAGCAACAGAGACACTGAGTGTGCGGGTCGCTTCTTGGCATAGAACTGCGACAGGAGTCGCACGACTTGAAGCCTGCGGCACGAGGCATGCCCCGAGCCCAGATGACTAACTGGAGAAACTATTTAACTATTGGAAGAACTGTACTACTAAGGCTAACTACAGAAGCTGCAGCAAGGCTGGAGCACGAAGTTCCGATTACCTTCACTGGCGGCAAGAAGGAACTGATGGGGGGAGTGCGCAGCTCCCCTTATAGCGCGATATAGAGGCGCCACTCCAGGGGTCGCAGCGGTGCTCCCCCCGAACAGGTACTGCTAAGGGAAAAACTTCCGGCACCGGTGCACGTGGCGAGCACACACACCTACTGTGGAATACATATGAGCAATCACTCGAAGAAGCACCTCATCTACCCTTTATTTACAAGATTATAGGGCTGGGAACATTTGACCACTCTAGTAATCTGACTGGCAGGCTGGATATCTCTTAAGTGCTTTATAGTGGTTGTGGCATACAGGCTAAATCATGCACATCAAAGGAAAATCCACTTCCTTCATATCTCTGTTGCTGAAGTCTATAAAGTTTTTCCCTGAAAGATCCCTCACTCTTTCAGTCCAGGGTCTGTACCAGCTTTTGACAGCATAGATCCAAACCAACCCCCACCCCAACCCTGGCCTGGAAACTTCATCATAGGAGAGATTAGGGCAACAAAGTTATTGTAACCTGCCTTCTGCTAGGAGCCGAAGAGGACAGCTGCCAACAAAAAGGTGCTGGGGAGAACTCCCAGGCCCTGATGGGAACTTCTTGTTAAAATTCTACCACCAAACCGACTGGAAGTTTGGGTTGATTTTCCTGCTTTGGATGTATTTACATGTCTCCAGATATTGCAGTAAAAAGAAAAAAAAAGCCATTTATATGTGTTTTGTAGCATGGTTAAAATAGTAAAAAAGGACTTAGCCTAGATCTTTATTTCAGTTTTTCATCATTTTATGATCAAATCCTCTGGTTCACTAATCACCCAATTTTTTTTTTAATCAATGGAATTTGTTTAAGGACTACAGCCAAAAATTTAAAACCTGGGTGCCTAAAGTTAGTCTTTTACATCTGTATTTAGGCACTTTTCGGAAGTGTTGACAATCACCCAGAAATCCCATTGAAATCAATGGTGCCCCAATTCAGCAAAGCACTGGAGCACATGACTAACTGTAAGCATGTGCATAAGTCCCATTGGTTTCAGTGGGCCTTGAATGCATGCTTAAGTGCTTTTTCTGAATCAGGACCTGAGAGCTTTAGTTGCTCAGAACTAAAGACGAACAATTAATGCATTTTCTGGCATAAGGGCCAAACCAAAAAACATTTTTTAATTGTTTAGATTTGAACCAAAATAATTTTTTCCAAAATTTTGCTGCACTGAAATCTAAAAATAAATAAATAAATATTTGGCCAAATTTGACATCAAAACACCATTTAACATCAAAACTATTTAAAATTAAAAAGTTGAAACAAAAGAGCAAGAAACTTGCCATATAAGATATTTAATTTTCTCCTGACTTTTACATCTGTAGCCTTTTTTAGTGTTAGTTGACAAGTCATAAAAAAATAGCATAATTAGGCAAAGTTGACCATTGTTATTTTCTTCATACGCCCAGTGCTGATGACTTATTACAACAAGTTTTCTTCTGCGAGAAAACTAGATCTTGAGGTAAAAGCCTTCTGAAGATTCTAAGGAACTCTTCATGAATCTAGCTTTTTTGTACCCTGTAGAAATAAATTATTGGGGAGTTTTTATTAGCAGCACCGCATTTGTGTACTTGAAAATTCCATTTTGTAGTCTTACTGTGATGTCTCCTAGTTTTTAAAAAGTGCTGATAAGAAATATTGTCATCTCACAAAGTGAGGGAAGCATGCTGAAGTCATTTGACAGAGGTTGCATCCATGTGTGTCATTCAGCATGTCACTTCCAGAATCTCAGAGCAAACCCCTTAATATCTTGAGCACTGAAACCAAACTTCGAAGTCTTCAGGTGCTACAGCTCTTTCCACAGCTACACTAACCGCAGCCAGCTTCTCCGTTACACCCTTTATCATCATGATTTAATCTCCTATCCAACACGATGTTAGGTCTCTGGATTTTACATTTTTGTTTCTTTCTAATTTCATGTTGTCCTGTGAAGTCTAGTGGCTACACAAGCAAAAACTCATGTTTCAATGTTATGAGTTTCAAAGGCGTTTGGACATTATTCAAAACCAAATAGCTAGCAATCAGTAAAAGTATAGACCCAGATTCACTGAATTCCATTCCACTGAAGACACAGTCTTAAGGATGAACATAACTGAACTGGAACAACTAACATACTTTAAGCCCGAGGTGGACCTCAGGGGCTCTGCAGACTATGTCTAAGGGTCTGTGAAAAGTGACCATGAAAATAAAGTTTCAGATCCCAGAAAAGACATTTTGTTTTTCTGATCAATCAGAAGTATGTGAATACCCCCACCTACAGGTCAAAACCCAGAAGTGTTGTTGTTACCATAGACGCCAACGGTTTAATGCCCTTTCTCATGGGTGTGACAAATGCTGTGCCAACACTTGCAACATTTATAATTGAATTCTGTTCAGTCAGTTTTCAGTCTTAGTATTAGACTGAAAACTGATTGAACAGAATTCAACTATATACAGACAATAGATTGCCAAAGGTGTCTGCACCTCCATTCAAAATTTCCAAAGGGTTTTGCAAATGAAAAGGTTAAAAACCACTTCTTTAAGCATTTTGCTGACTTGGGACCTAATGGAAACCTGTTCCTTTGAATGCCTTTGGGTAGAATAAAGGAACCAAATTTCCATAGAAAACAAAAGGACTTCCTGGAGAAAGAGACATATTCTGTTCTTACTAGCCTGCACTATCAAGGGAATGCAGCAAAACTGGAGACACTGCTGATAAGCTGTGAAGGAACTCAAGGATCTGTGGCATGCAAGATTTTTATATAGACTCATAGACTTTAAGGTCAGAAGGGACCATTATGATCATCTAGTCTCACTTCCTGCACAACACAGGCCACAGAATCTCACCCACCCACTCCTGTAACAAACCCCTAACCTATGTCTGAGTTATTGAATTCCTCACATCGTGGTTTAAAGACCTCAAGGTGCAGAGAATCCTCCAGCAAGTGACCCATGCCCCACGCTGCAAAGGAAGGTGAAAAACCTCCAGGGCCTCTGCCAATCTGCCCTGGAGGAAAATTCCTTCCCGACCACAAGTATGGCGATCAGTTAAACCCTGAGCACATGGGCAAGACTCACCAGCCAGACACCCAGGAAAGAATTCTGTGTAGTAATTCAGATCCCACCCCATCTAACATCCCATTACAGACCATTGGGCATATTTACCTGCTAATAATCAAAGATCAATTAATTGCCAAAATTAGGCTATCCCATCAAACCATCCCCTCCATAAATTTATCAAGCTTAGTCTTGAAGCCAGATATGTCTTTTGCCCCCACTACTCCCCTTGGAAGGCTGTTCCAGAACTTCACTCCTCTAATGGTTAGAAACCTTTGTCTAATTTCAAGTCCAAACTTCCTAGTGTCCAGTTTATATCCATTTGTTCTTGTGTCCACATTGGTACTAAGCTTAAATAATTCCTCTCCTTCCCTGATATTTATCCCTGTGATATATTTATAAAGAGCAATCATATCTCCCCTCAGCCTTCTTTTGGTTAGGCTAAACAAGCCAAGCTCTTTGAGTCTCCTTTCATAAGACAGGTTTTCCATTCCTCGGATCATTCTAGTAGCCCTTCTCTGTACCTGTTCCAGTTTGAATTCATCCTTCTTAAACATGGGAGACCAGAACTGCAATATTCCAGATGAGGTCTCACCAGTGCCTTGTATAACGGTACTAACACCTCCTTATCTTTACTGGAAATACCTCGCCTGATGCATCCCAAGACCACATTAGCTTTTTTAATGGCCATATCACACTGGCGGCTCATAGTCATCCTGTGATCAACCAATACTCCGAGGTCCTTCTCTTCCTCTGTTACTTCCAACTGATGTGTCCCCAATTTATAACCAAAATTCTTATTAATCCCTAAATGCATGATCTTGCACTTTTCACTATTAAATTTCATCTTATTACTATTACTCCAGTTTACAAGGTCATCCAGATCTTCCTGTATGATATCTCGGTCCTTTTCTGTATTAGCAATACCTCCCAGCTTTGTGTCATCCGCAAACTTTATTAGCGCATTCCTACTTTTTGTGCCAAGGTCAGTAATAAAAAGATTAAATAAGATTGGTCCCAAAGCCGATCCCTGAGGAACTCCACTAGTAACCTCTTTCCAGCCTGACAGTTCACCTTTCAGTATGACCGATTGTAGTCTCCCCTTTAACCAGTTCCTTATCCACCTTTCAGTTTTCATATTGATCCCCATCTTTTCCAATTTAGCTAATAATTCCCCATGTGGAACCATATCAAATGCATTACTGAAATTGAGGTAAATTAGATCCACTGTGTTTCCTTTGTCTAGAAAATCTGTTACCTTCTCAAAGAAGGAGATCAGGTTTGTTTGGCATGAGCTACCTTTTGTAAAACCATGTTGTATTTTGTCCCAATTACCATTGACCTCAATGTCCTTAACTACTTTCTCCTTCAAAAAATGTTCCAAGACCTTGCATACTACAGATGTCAAACTAACAGGCCTATAGTTACTCAGATCACTTTTCTTTCTTTTCTTAAAAATAGGAACTATGTTAGCAATTCTCCAGTCGTATGGTACAACCCCTGAGTTTACTGATTCATTAAAAATTCTGCTAATGGGCTTGCAATTTCATTTGCCAGTTCCTTTAATATTCTTGGATGAAGATTATCTGGTCCCCCTGATTTAGTCCCATTAAGCTGTTCGAGTTTGGCTTCTTCCTCGGATGTGGTAATATCTACCTCCATATCCTCATTCCCATTTGTCAACCTACCATTATCCCTAAGGTCCTCATTAGCCTCATTAAAGACCGAGGCAAAGTATTTGTTTAGATATTGGGCCATGCCTAGATTATCCTTAATCTCCACTCCATCCTCAGTGTTTAGCGGTCCCACTTCTTCTTTCTTTGTTTTTTTCTTATTTATATGGCTATAGAACCTTTTACTATTGGTTTTAATTCCCATTGCAAGGTCCAACTATACATGGCTTTTGGCCTTTCTCACTTTATTCCTACATGTTCTGACCTCAATAAGGTAGCTTTCCTTGCTAATCCCTCCCATCTTCCACTCCTTGTAGGCTTTCTGCTTTTTCTTAATCACCTCTCTGAGATGCTTGCTCATCCAGCTTGGTCTACAACTCCTGCCTATGAATTTTTTCCGCTTTCTTGGGATGCAGGCTTCTGATGGTTTCTGCAACTTTGACGTGAAGTAATTCCAGGCCTCCTCTGCCTTTAGATCCACAAGTTCTTCAGTTCAATCCACTTCCCTAACTAATTTCCTTAATTCTTTAAAGTTAGCCCTTTTGAAATCAAAAATACTAGTCCCAGATCTATTTTTGTTTATCCTTCCATCTAGTTTGCACTGAATTAGCTCATGATCACTCTAACCAAGGTTGTCCCCTACAATCATTTCTTCTATGAGGTCCTCACTACTCACCAAAACCAAATCTAAAATGGCATCCCCTCTTGTTGGTTCTTCAACTACTTGGTGAAGGAATCCATCAACTATCGCATCCAGGAAAATCTGAGCCCTATTATTATTACTAGCACTTGTCCTCCAGTCTATGTCTGGAAAGTTAAAGTCTCCCATGATCACACAATTCCCATTAGTGTTTACTTCATTAAAAACATTAAAGAGGCCTCTATCCATATCCAAATTGGATCCCGTTGGTCTGTAGCACACCCCAAGCACTATCTCAGGGGAGGCTCTAGTAGCTTTCTTTCCCAATGTGATTTTTGCCCAGACAGACTCTGTCTTATCCATTCCATCACATTTCTTTACAGTTTACCTCATCATTGATATACAATGCTACTCCACCACCTTTGACTTTATTTCTGTCTTTCCTAAACAGCACATAGCCTTCAATACCTGTACTCCAGTCATGACTACTATTCCACCATGTTTCTGTTATCCCTATAATATCTGGTTTCACTTCCTGCACCAGTAGCTCTAGTTCCTCCATTTTGTTACCTAGGCTCCTCACATTAGTGTACAAACATCTTAATTTTTGCCATTTGGCTTCACTGACATTCTTTACCCTATTAGGCAAAGACATTCTACCACCTATTAGACTGGTATCTACACTACCCTTCCCTCCTTATGTCCATTCTCATACCCACGGCTGTATCCTTTCTTACTTTGTTTTCTTCCCTCTCAGTGTTAAATTCCAGCATGGAGATTACCTGGACATCTCCCAACCATCTGATAGCATCATGCTTTGTCACATAAGACTCTTGCTTGTCTACTGATATCTTTAGCAATGTTACTCTAAGACAAGTCATTTGTGTTCCGTTATCTTTTATTGCTGAACACCACAGATGTCTAAGGGCAGAGTAAGATGTATAAATAATTACTCCTACCTCAGATGAGCATGTCCACTGGCTCAATGAGAACACAGTCTGATTTCAGCTCACTTTAAGCTACTTATCACAGGAATCTTGGTTTGAGACTCATGTGAACACAGTCCTACTGTTACACAGGCATATATCTGGGTAACTTCATTAAAGTCAGAGTAGGTATTCTGGATTTATACCTTTGTAACAGAGAGCAGACATGTCCCGTTGTCTGGGAAACCTCAGTAACGGACTGAAACAGCTGGCCATCAGCTGACAAAAACAAGCAGTTTTGTAAATGTCTTAGCTCCTATACCAGCCAGTATCCTCAACAAACTACCCCAGTTACAGCTCCCTGTGCTGTTTTTAAAATAATTGGGAAGGTCTTGTGACCAATAGGAGATCTTACGGAAATAAGTTTCATTTTTTCAATCCCTTCCAGTATTTCTTGGAAGTACTTCTTTTAGTCAGAGCTCTCTAACTGGAAAAAATATGATAAAACCATTGGCTTTGGGAATTCAATTGCCTTCATGGAGGATTGAACATACTGTATGAGGCTGATTAAAATATAGAAATGCAGGAAAAAAGCTGCACTGTGTCTAAAAGAACATGTAGCTTTGGAAGTCTTTGGGTTTTTTTAATCTTAGTTAGAAGGCTTTTGATGGATCAAATTTTGAAAGTTTGATAGCAGTTAGATCAATTTAGTTTTTCTCTCCGGCTAATAGTCCTATGGGGCATTCACTAAAAGTATATGTGCAACTTGTTATTCTTGAATGTGCATGTTGTGAATGAAAGCCAGGGAATTGCAGCTTTTGAAGTACTGAATAATATGGATATATATTTCATCTTTGTTGGTGGCAGATGACAAAAACTGACAGATTTCTCTGGCTCCTCTAATTTGGCTGCAATTTGCAAGAGTCAGGTCATACAAGGAAGAGGCAGTGCCAGCCCACTGGAGGGCCCAAAGCAGGAATACTTTGGGGGGTCCGCACACACACAACACATAATAAAAATCAAACAGGGGGCACCCTTGAGCTGCTCAGGGACTTAAGCAATTGCTTAGTCTGCTTATGCTTAGCACCGGCTCTGCTCCATACTTCATATTTGGGGATGATTTAGACTATCAGAGATAGCGGTGCGGGTTGGAGGAACTCCATTTTTTGGTCAAGAAAGGCTTTTGACTCTCCTACCGTATGTGTATATAAGAACTTTATGCTGTTATTTTGAGATTAATTAACAATACAGTTTGTTAAATATTTTGCTTCCACTTGAAGTTGAACCATAGATCTATAAAAAGTAGCTCATAGCTTAGACAACAGCAAAATATGTATGTTAGCAACAGATATTAATCTGTAGTTCTCCAATAACTTTAAGTATGGTTAATTAAAAAATTGTACTGTGGGATCATCCTGCACTGCTCGCAGTGTGGGTTACAAACAAAACGAAGGTAGACTGAAGAGCATAGGATTCAGTTCCAGTGTCTCAAGTTCAAGTCCCCTGTTGATTAACAGTGTAACTATGTTCCTGCAGCTGTACCCCCTTAGTCTATTTTTAAAAAAATAAATAAAAGGACAAAGAAGCAAATGTTGGAGGGGAAAAGACTTTTCTTTAACTCAATTATATATAAACAATTTCACAGGAAAAATCTGTGTGAAGAATTTTGGAGATTGTTTTTTTCTAAAAAAATACAGGCCTTCAAGTTACAAGATCCCTTACTTATGCTTATATTAGATTGTGTAGCTGTGATTTTCTTTTTTTCAGGGCAGAGTGGGGATATAGAGTGGTTAGAAATGTGTTCTAGCTGATGTAATAATTCTTCCTGGTTAATTTTGGAAGTATTATTTATTGTGGGCAAAAATGTTCAAAGTCCCAATGGACTTGAATGCGAATGAAAATTTTACCCTGCATCTCTACTTTCATGTTTCCTGCAGTACCACGATGAAATGTGTTTTGGAAGGTATGTTAAAAAATGACAATGTGCCCAATGTTTCATAATTAAAAATCTACAATATTCTATAGTAGTGTTTCAAAACACAGCAACTTATCATTATATTAGTGTTATGTCTGATTAATTACTGTCTTTTTTTTAAATGGAATTATCTCAAATGGTCTGGATTACTATTTTTACTATAAAGGCTGTTGAAGGTTATGTTTTTAAAGACTGCATCTTAGCAAATTCCAACTAGCAGAGTTTCCTAGAAATGAAGTGACTAATATCGCTTTAAAGAATCACAGCATAGTAGACAATATCTAAGGAAGAATTTTCCTCCTTCACTGGACAGAGGACAGCCCTTCAAATATATAGTGGATTGTTAAGCAGCAGCCACCATGCATGGTAAGTAACTGTACAGTATTTTTTTGTTATTACCAACTTCAAGGAATGAAAAGCTTACAGGACTCAATAGCCTGGCACACCACTGGCAAGATAGAAATAATAAATAATAACTCTGTATTTTACCTGCAGTATTCACCATTTAAAAGTTACCATTTCCTAAGCTGTTACAAAGCATGTCCTATCCTAAATGTGGGGGGAGAATGGGGTCTCTTAGCTACTGTTTATCTGTTGGTAAAGGCTGACTTTTTAATGTGATCGATAGAATTGTCTCCAAGGTTATTCCTGCCTCCCTCTCCTAACCTTGTAAACACAGAAAAGCACTACACATGCTATTTATAACAACATATCAGTGTGTGTATATAGTGATATATACTTCCTCTTATTTTCCCAAGGCTATTAACAGATTTGGCCTGGATCCAACTTCCACTGATGCCAACAGAGAATTTCTTATTGCCTTCTGTTGGATTGGGCCCCATAATCTGAAAGTATGTTTGAAGCACACCAGGTCTCAGAAGCAACTGCAGGAGGACAGGAAGCTGCAGCTGGCAGAGATCCAAGGGAAGAGCTTCCACCTCTCTCCCAATCCGTTTCCTTAGGACTGGAAGCAAAGCTGGGAGAGAGGTGATAGGCAGCACCTCCACCTCCCCATTCTTCTCAGGGACACCCCAGCAGTCGCAGAGGGACTAATGGACCAGGAGAAAGGAACTTGAGGCCCTGGGAGGAGGGAGGTCTAATGAATGGTTGCGGGAAGTGGGACTGGTTGAGGTATGTAGCACCTTATCTACATTGCATAATTTAAACAAAATGAATGCATTCATTCTGGCTTTTTTTCTCTTCCAGCGTTGGCATCTCTGCCCTGGGTTCTCTTTTATAGTGTTCATCCTCTACCAGCATAGCTCTGCTGGGATACAGTGCAGGAGGATGATCCCAGTCCTTACCCACACTCCCTCTTTGGGAAAGCTAGAGCTTCCAGCACTGTCTCGATCACCCTAAGGGCTTGTCTACAGGTACAGTGGTGTAGGTCAGTATAACCGAGTCACTCAGGGGTGTGATGCCAATGTAAGTTTGTAGTGTAGGCCTGGCCTAACTCTTCCCAGTCACAGGCCGGAAGCTGATTTACAGCTGCTGCCCCTATGAAGCTGCTCCTGTAGGGAGGGGAAGATGGTTCCTTTTGTCCTGTCTCACCTCTTGCTCACCTGCACTACCAGGATATGGACCATCATTTATCCCTATGTTTTATTATTCTCAGATTCACAGTTCACTCTCATAATTATCACAAAGCAAAATCTCTTTTACTGGACTTCTACGTGGCATTTGCCTTATTACTTTTCTTGGCAGTAATGGAAAACTATTTTAATTTAGCCAGCGTCAGATACTAAAAGTGCTATCTCACTATAGGGCTGGCATAAGATTAATATTTATTGAATTTACTGGAAAAATAATTACCACATCATAGGATTTAGCATTCATTCATAGCATAAAGGAAATAGCTGTGTCTCAAAATTGCCTCTCTTTTATTGATTAAATTAAACATGTGGACATTCCTGTTCAGAGAATGAGCAAATTAAAATAATTGTGACAACAATATTATAGGTCAAAATGAACACTTTAATTCATAGCTAGGGAAAATTGCTTTTCCAGTGGCATAGCCGGACTTTCCGTTCCTAATGGTTTAGAAGGATTTCATATCAGACCATTCATATATACTTTGAAAATGGCCAAATTACAAGGTGCATGGAACGTCAACTTTTGCACTTGGAGTAATCATATTGTATTCTGTTAAAGATATCCAATTTTTTCTCTCCATTTTAAATGTCTTATGTTGTTGAAAGGGAAAGTAAGCAGCACAGAGAGTTAACTTATCATCAGAGGGAATACTGAGAGATCAAGCATCCAAAGAAATAAGATTACAGCAAGCTTTAAAATAGTGAAAACAGTACATGAACAGACTTGGACCATTTCAAGGTAAAAGCAAAGCAGCCTTTTAAATCTTCTATATTGGTTCAGTATAACAGCCATTGTGGGTCACAGCCCTCCTATTTTTCAAGCAGACAGACATTTAATGTATAAATATTTCAGAACAACAGTATCCTTTGTCTGTCAAATCCCCATCATCTCAGACTTCTTGACCAGGACAATTGCATACCAGATTCAGTGAGTGAAATCCTGGCTTGATTGAAATCTATGGGGAAATACCTCTGTTCCACTTTCTTCTGGGTGCCATCCCACCAGCCAGGTCTACAAAAACTAGTGGCACTAACCCCTATCTCTCTCTCTCTCTCTCAGGAAGTTACATAACTGAAAAATTGCATCGCTTGGAGCAGTACCCCAACACTGAGAGTACAAATATATGGTATTCAATCTCTACACTGGAAAAAAAGCATATATCTAGAGAGACAACAGAAGGAGCATCATTAAGAGAGGCACTTGCTGCCCTACCTTCTCTTCCAGCTGCATCAGAATCAAACAAAATATTGTTTATATTATGATGATATATAAGTAATAAATAGTGATTGCAATTATTAAGCATCCTAGAAAAATTATGTTGTGATATTTAGATTATTATTATGCATCTTTTATCAAGCATGGTATTTTGACAATACTCTGAATTGCATTTGGATATTTCTATATTTAACAGGCCGCTATTATTGTTATTAACAAAATGATGGTGAACAGGACTCTTCAAAATTTCAGCAGTGGAAGTTTGGGTTCGAGAATGTGCTGAAAGATTTATTTATAACTTTAAAATGTGTATGATTTGCTCTGTAAGCCACTATCATTAGAAAGCACTTAAAGAATTTTCAGCCAGCTAGCCTATAAAATCACTGGCTCGGATTAACACACCTGATACTGTAATTTTGAAGAGAGTGGCTCTTTAAGGGTATGTAGCTGACTGCCCTTAGATTGCTCTGTTTTAGCTATTAAATTGTTCATTTTTAAAACTCTGTCTTTATTAAAGGTTTTTAAAGACATATATTGTACTACAGTCCATTCACATTTTCAGACACACACAGGGGCCTACATTGATGCCATTATTCCCTCTTCTACAGATAATCATAGAAATGTAGAGCTCTGGAAGGAACCTCAAGAAGTCATCCTGAACCCCTGTGCTAAGGCAGGATCAAGTACAGACCATCTCTGACCAGTGTTTTTCTAGCCTCTCCTTAAAAATCTCCAATGACACAGGGAGTTTCACAACTTCCCTTAGAAGCCTATTCCAGACATAACTAATAGGTATAGTTAGAAAGTTTGTTCTAATATTGAACCTAAATCTGCCTTGCCACACATTACTTCTTGTCCTACTTTCAGTGGACATGGAGAATGATTGTACAACTATGTTAAGGGCTATTACAAACAAGATGGTGGAGACTGTTATCAGGTCCCCTCCTCAGTCTTCTTTTCTTAAAGCAAAACATGCCCCGTTTTTTAACTTTTTCTCATAGGTCAAGCAGCAAAGAGTCTTGTGGCACCTTATAGACTAACAGACGTTTGGGAGCATGAGCTTTCGTGGGTGAATACCCACTTCGTCGGATGCATGTAGTGGAAATTTCCAGGGGCAGGTATATATATAACAGCTTCCACCCCACCATCAACCTCAGCCTGGACCAATCTACACGGGAGGTCCACTTCCTAGACACCACGGTGCAAATAAGTGATGGTCACATTAACACCACCTTATACCGAAAACCTACTGACCGCTATGCCTACCTTCATGCCTCCAGCTTCCATCCTGGGCACACCACATGATCCATTGTCTACAGCCAAGCACTGAGGTACAACCGTATCTGCTCTAACCCCTCAGACAGAGACCAACACCTACAAAATCTCCATCAAGCATTCTCAAAACTACAGTACCCACACGAGGAAATAAGGAAACAGATCAACAGAGCCAGACGTGTACCCAGAAGCCTCCTACTGCAAGACAAACCCAAGAAAGAAACCAACAGGACTCCACTGGCCATCACATACAGTCCCCAGCTAAAACCCCTCCAATGCATCATCAGGGATCTACAACCCATCCTGGACAATGATCCCACACTTTCACAGGCCTTGGGTGGCAGGCCAGTCCTCGCCCTCAGACAACCTGCCAACCTGAAGCATATTCTCACCAGTAACTGCACACTGCACCATAGTAACTCTAACTCAGGAACCAATCCATGCAACAAACCTCGATGCCAACTCTGCCCACATATCTACACCAGCGACACCATCACAGGACCTAACCAGATCAGCCACACCATCACCGGCTCATTCACCTGCATGTCCACCAATGTAATATACGCCATCATATGCCAGCAATGCCCCTCTGCTATGTACATTGGCCAAACTGGACAGTCTCTACGGAAAAGGATAAATGGACATAAATCAGACATTAGGAACGGCAATATACAAAAACCTGTAGGAGAACACTTCAACCTCCCTGGCCACACAATAGCAGACCTTAAGGTGGCCATTCTGCAGCAAAAAAACTTCAGGACCAGACTTCAAAGAGAAACTGCTGAGCTTCAGTTCATCTGCAAATTTGACACCATAGCTCAGGATTAAACAAAGACTGTGAATGGCTTGCCAACTACAAAACCAGTTTCTCCTCTCTTGGTTTTCACAACTCAGCTGCTAGAAGAGGGCCTCATCCTCCCTTATTGAACTAACCTCGTTATCTCTAGCCTGCTTCTTGCTTGCTTATATATACCTGCCCCTGGAAATTTCCACTACATGCATCCGACGAAGTGGGTATTCACCCACGAAAGCTCATGCTCCCAAACGTCTGTTAGTCTATAAGGTGCCACAAGACTCTTTGCTGCTTTTACAGATCCAGACTAACACGGCTACCCCTCTGATACTCTCATAGGTCAAGTTTTCTAAACCTTTTGTAATTTTGTTGCTCTCCTCTGGACTCTCAAATTTGTCCACATCTTTCCTAAAGAATGGCCTCCGGAACTGGATACAATACTCCATTTAAGGCATCACCAGTGCCAAGTAGAACAGAACATTTACCTCAAGTGTCTTACATACAACTCTTCATCATCAGTTTATGACAAAATGGACTTGTCATTAAAACCTGGATTTGATTACCTCTACATTTCAGGAAGTTTAAATATAGAGCTGAACTTTGCAGCCCAGGCCCCTTGGTCTGTAATTTAAATGTAGGCTGAAAGTTAATGTTGGAAATGTGACAGACATGGACCTTTACATACAGATTTTGTGATCGCTAATGAATATAAACTGACATCCCAGCTGCAATTATTGCTGAGTAAATAATTGATTTTCTAGTTTCAGTTCATTTCTAATAAAGTTGAATTTTTTTCTCCTTTGGCAAAGCAAAAAAACAAAAAAACCAATTGGTTTGGGTCAAATGATATGTTTCATATGTAGATTTGAATCAACACTTTCTACAGCTTTCATTTAGACAATGCCAATTAGTTTCAACAATTCATTTCAGTTTTGAAAATGTTGAAACCATTTTGATATTTCAAAATTTTTATTTTCAGCAGAAAATATTGTCTGAATTTAACCCAAATTTACAAACACTTTAGACAGCCCCAAAAATCCTTGGTTTGGGGGAAAAAAGTCACCCAACGCTAGTTGTAATTACCACCACTACATAATTTTTCATCACTCGGGGTAAATTCTGTGAGTACTTTTGTATTCACATTCTTGAGCTAAGTAAAATTATTACTCTGGTCAGAACCACTGTACCCAGGGCCATAAAGTTGTCTTCTATATAAATTGGCTGGAGAGCCTAATGTGTTTGAATAAAGCCCTCCATTAGTAAGATAAAAATCTACAGTTGGAGTAATTTGTAAGTTGGTTGAAGAATTTTTAATTCCTGCTCTCCTCCATATATGTTAGCCAAAATTTAGCTCAATTTTAAATAACTGTTTAGTAGAGTAATACTCCTTTTCTTATTCTTAATACTCTGTTGTAGAAAGCCATTTCCTATATCATAACACATATTGGAAATACACATACAATTATTTAAGTGAAAGTTTTGCTTCTCCCCCATTCCTATAAGACATGCCAGTTTTGGATCCAACTTAATTGTACCCAAGTTGCTCAAGTGGAAGCTAATTTCAACAGGTTCCTGTTCCTAACACAGGCATTGCAATGCAAATGAAGTCAATGGGATTGTCTCTATTGACTTCAGTAGGAGTTGGATCAGACCTAATATCACCAGCGCAGCTACTAGCTGGGCTTCATTAGGTCTGCAAAGTTGTTTTTTTTAAAATACCATGAAGTTTACTACAATTGTTTTTGTGGGGAATTTCAAACCTACAGAAGTGTGCCTTTACATTAACTTTTGCGAAATCATTGAAAACATGTTCTGCAACTTGTGAGATCGGCCCATGCAATCTTCCTGACCTTCATTCAGAAATCAGAGTATACATA
Source organism: Mauremys mutica (assembly GCF_020497125.1). Taxonomy (NCBI): domain Eukaryota; kingdom Metazoa; phylum Chordata; order Testudines; family Geoemydidae; genus Mauremys; species Mauremys mutica. Next base: position 252,413,048 of record NC_059073.1, on the reverse strand, counting down.
CCTTCACCATTCAAAAGCTTTGGCATGTATTCAGCAAATTAACTTTACTATTGTCAATATTCAAATGTTTGACTGTCCACTGAGAGGTCATTTTGAAATCACTAATAAGTATGACTTTCAAAGTGCAAATCTTAGGCCAAACATACAATTCAAAATTCACATTACTGTTAACTATATGTAAGTTACCAAGTAAAGAAACAAGAATAACAACATGGCTTACATAAATAACTCAAATCATGAATTGCAAAGTTTGAGTACCTCCAGTGAGTTGTTTGTGAATGAACAGACCACAGATGAAATGCATGAATAATTCTAAGTAATAACTACTTTGCAGAAATGTGCTTCTTGTTCACAGGCAATTTGTGACCAATAAAGAGATGAAATGTCAAATAAATTACTCTTCATGAATTGTTCCTCTAGCTTGAATAATGACACCGGAGATCAGTGGGCTTGGCCTGCTGATTATCGAAGGAGACAAGAGGCAGGGTCTTGTCTATGAGCTCCTGCAGCCTTGTCTAATATGGATCTGTTCCACCTTAGTTGTACATCCATGGCTTCCTTCATGGCAAGACTCAACTTTGTTTCTTTTTTTTAGTTTTGTTGGTAGGTTTTACATTGTTTATTTGCTGTTGGGTAGGTTGCAGTGAGGGCTTTTGCTAGACTCCTTGATTTTGATGGACAAGTTACTTTATTTCATGTAATTTTGTTTTTAATTTTGTTTTTAAGGCTTCCAGCAGCCCTTGGGCACATGTGCTCAAAAATTATAATGCATTAGTACTACTATACTGTATTCTAAAAATGTCATCAGAACCCAGTGTGAAATGTGTGACATTAATGTCATCCAGCGTATTATAAAGTGTACAAAGTTATTAACAGAATACCTATAACTATAACCCTCCCCCCTGCTCTTGCCCCCTGCTTACCTCTTCTCCATATAGAGCAGGGTGGGGACACACAGGCTCAGGATGGAGAGAGCTTGCTGGCCACAGCTGCTGTCTCAACTTCCAGATATACTTAAAAAGGCAATGTACTTAGAGTGGTGTCAGCATACTTAAAGGGGCAATGCGCAACTCTCTCTCTTTCCCACAGACTGGGTGTGTGTCTCTGTCTGCCATGCTGTCTCCTCCTCCCTGTCCATTAGTGCTGCCTTGTAGAGTGTGAGGCTACATTAACAGCAATGTGTTAACTCTTGAGGGCTCAGCTGAATGTTAGTTCATCATTTAGCAGTAACTTCACCACCTCAACCAAGCTTCACAATCATCATTGCTGTATACAATATTAAATTGTTTAAAACTTATACTGTGTGTGTGTGTGTGTGTGTATATACACACAATAGTTTTTTGTCTGGTGAAAAAAATTTCCCTGGAACCTAAACCCCACTATTTACATTAATTCTTATGAGGAAATTGGATTCGCTTAACATCGTTTCACTTAAAGTTGCATTTTTCAGGAACGTAACTACAACATTAAGTGAGGCATTACTGTACTATAAACCAAAACCCCAGATCCAAACATCCTTCATGTATGGATCCAGATTCAAACTCTGAGGTTTTGGGTCATTGCTTGAGGTCATCACTTGAGGAATTATTATCCCATGTAACAGGCTGTCCTGAGAATACTGTTCCAACAGGATTTTGTGGTATTTCTGTTTCCAGTCCCTCCAGAAAATAGACTAGACTGAAAAAAGGAGAGAAAACCAAAAATGAAATCGAACTCTAGGAGGGGGAAAAAAGTTAGCCTAATGTTTTTGAAACCTCAAATAAGGTTCAGTTCTGGTTTCTATGATGTCACAGAGCAGGTAATTCCAAGATAATGTTGCTGTTGAAATGGGCTCTTTATGGTAACAGAGATTATCTTTTGAAAATAGATATTTCACTACTGTTGCTAAGGTATTCTTTCCATTGGGATAGTGGTATTCTTTATTCTCTGTCTTCTAACTGAAAGTCAATGTAGTGTAAATAACTGCACAATGTCTTATTATTAGGCCCAAGGAACCAAACCTGATTAGAACCAACTGTAGACTTTTCCCAACTGCCTGTGTGTTTTTATCTTCTATATATATGGAATACATGATAGTGTGATGTGGCATAAAGGCATGGGTTGAGATGAATGTATTACTCTCTTTTAACTATTCTTTTACCTGATGGTTTATCAATCACTACCATTACAGATTTTCTTTCTTTCCATCTAAGGGCCTGGTCTTGCTGAACACTCTCTTATTGACATCAACATGTATTGATGACACACAACACCAAATAATATAATATTCAGGCATCTTGCAATATTTGGCTCAAAGTATGCAAACTTGTTTTCTTTATTTTTCTTCTTCAAGAGAGATTTTTACAAGGAATTCAATATTTCGGCAATTTCTGATTCATTGTTAATTTTGTCTTCCATTTATTAAATCAACTAGACTGCTTTCTCTCTAGTACTTTCCCCTCTTTTATATTCTCTTTAACTCCTCTGGTGATCATTAACTTCTTCTCCTGTTTTGCTAATCCTTTCTTTTCTCTCCAAGCCTTAACTGAATATTTGCATTTGTTTGCCTTCTCCAGTTTCCGTTACAATTATTCTTTAAAAATCATGGGATCTTTGAGCAACCCCTCATGAAGTCACATTATTTGCCTTTTTTTTTAATTGATTGCTTTTCAGAGGAATTTTAGTCTGTTGTGTCTTTATTCTGTTTTCTTTTAAGATTCCCCAGGATTATCCACAAAGGTGAATTTTAATATACCCTCTCATTGCACTCACTGTAATTCTCCAAAATGTCCTCCAAATCTAAAACTAAGATATTCTTCTACATACCTGAGGAGCCTCTTTGATTATGTCAGTTTGGTTGTATTTGTTACCCAACAGATATCTATGTAAAAATTATCCATGATTTCTATGTCCTGTGGCTCACAGAACTTAGAGAAGCAGTTAGTTGTTTTTCCTCTCACTGTCATCTATGCCCAGGGTTTGGTGGCAATTGTCCACAGTAATTTCTGCTTTGTATCCTTATCTAAATTATTTCTCCACTTTGGCTTTATAAATATTTGACATGTATCACAACATCTTCCACCTAGCCTCTGATTTCTATATTCCAAATCTGTGGCTGTACCATAAGATAGAAGCAAAGTGGCACTCATTCATTCAATCAGGAAAGAAAAACAATATCATGTCACTTATGTGTCCAATCAGCAGATCTCAAATTTCAAATTCTGAATATCAAATACTTTAAACAAACTTCTTGCAAATGAAAGCCAAAAACCATTGCTCACAGAAAATAATTTGAAATAATGACTACATTTGAGAACAAAAGAAATGTAATTGTCATGAGTAGTTGTATTACATTAGCAACTACAGGACCCAACCAAAATCAGAGTTCCATTGTGCTAGATGCTGCACAGACAACCAAAGGGTGAAATCCTGGCACCACTGAATAAGAGATGGGTTTCAGAGACAAATACTTACTTCATCAAGATGCTTCAATGTTAATAAGCTTCACAATGAAGCAATTGCTAACAGTTATGCAGTAGCGATTTCCAATAAATATGCTTTATTAGAAGACCAGTTGTCCACCGCAGAGGAAGGTTTACAGCTCTGAGGTCAAAGGAAGTAGAGCATGAGATCGGTCATGAAGGAGGTTGGAAGATGCAATTTTGAGGGATTTAAAAAACCCTAAATCCTCCCATATTGACTCTTGATGAAGGAAGAAGACTTGCAAAGGACCATTCAAGATGGAAGTCCATTCTACATGACACCACAGCTGCATTATAGCCAAGTGAAACTACTGCTGGGTATTCAGTGGAACCAGGGCCTAACCCAAAGAACTGACTATCTAAATAAACAAGACAGTCAAATAGTGGGAGGGGAATAGATAAAACTATTCATTGTGAAATATTCTTCAGCTTTAATACATACACTGACACAAAGTCACCACAGTTATTTCATGTTCTAAGTAAAGAGAAAACCTGTAGAATCACATATATCCCTAAGTGATAATTGTTGTAAATGCTGACTTTAAAGAAGACTGCTTTACTTGAGATTTCACTTTGCATACTTGTAACCATTTTTACTTTTCAGCATTTGACAGAGACAATCTAGTGAACAAACATTTTCAAAGGGCATCAAAAGCAAATAATATTTTCAGCAATTTCTTGCAAGTTAATTTTTTTAATAATTTTCAGTTGTTTTTCTTTTGGGATAAGAGACCTTGAGAGACTAAGTTAAATTTGTAGTAAACTGATCTTGTGATTGGGTTACCATATGTAGCAAATCCATCTGAACATATTTCAAGTGCTTATTCTATAATCTGACTGAACTTCAGAGTTTTTATGGAGAAATACTATGCAAGCAGAGTGTAGAGTCCAATATTAGATTAAATGCTTACATCAATTATCCAGTGCTTTTAGGCAACAATAAGAAATAGGAGGCAAAGCAGAAAGTTACAAACTGCATTTTATTGACCTTAGCTTGCTAGTTCAGTAGGTGTTAAATATCGCAATGCAGAATCCATTTTACTGGACTCAGGTGGCAATTACACTACTACTTTTCAAGGCAGGAATGGAAAACTCTGATTTAGCCATTGTCTGATATTAAAAATGATACTTGACTGCAGAGCTGGCATAATATAAATGTTCACTGGGTTTGCCAGAAACAAAGTGCACTAGCTCAAGATTATGCTGTTACTTCATGCTTTGTTATGTACATCTCTCTCCGACACTTGTCCTGACTGATACCGGGCCTCATCTTTACTTCAGCAAAAGTGGCATGGCATGACATGTAATCAGACTGCTTTTTTCAATGCTTTTAGACCAATTCAATAAAAGATAATTACAATGAACTCTGTCACAGTCAGTCACTGAACTGGCAAAAATATTGGTTTCTTATCAGAGCTAGTCTTTAAATAAGGATGGAGCAGGAGAACATTAGGGGACATTTCAGGGTGCTTTTTTTTAAAGAGAACACTTTGCCTTCGAAGGGTGGCCTCTTCTACGAGTTTCACTGTATTGTACAATTCTGTCAGCAAAGCATAGTGGAAAATATTCAGATTATTAACTATTCAAACCCATAGTCGAACTTATAATATTTGACTCCAGGAAAAAAACTGAACTTTTCAACATGCTTTAGCACTGAATTACTATATAAAAAAAATAATTTATCCAAGATGTTTGTCAGGTGTGGAAAATGCAGAGCAAAGTTCACTAATTACCCAAAGCTACAAGCAAAGCTAATGGCCCGTGTTCATGAACTTTCATGCCACAGTGAAAAATTATGATTTCTAACTAGAAAAGGTGAGATGACATGAGTGAATTTAGTACTAAAGAGTCTGAGCAGCATGCCCTGCCCTCCAACACCAGTATAAATGATGGTATTCCAATAGGGGCCTGCAGTACATAGGCACATTTGTGGCTCTAAACCAAGAATCTTGAAGGTAAAATTAGCTTGATATTGATAAACTGATGTAAAACATGGGGATGGGGGGGCTTAGGTAGCTCAGTGGCATTATCAGGTCACTTCTGAAGACCTGGGCTTAAATCATGATTTAGGACACAAATTAAAATATGTTAGTGTCACACTCCTTGGATCACTGACAGGGAACCTCCTGGTGCTGTTAAATCTGCAGGGGCCCCTGCTCACATAAACGGGAGTCTTCTCAATACTACACTGAGCCAAACAGTCTGCATTCAAAGGAGCTTGGGGCTCCTGGTTCCTCACTCCTCAGGTCCTTTCAGAATAGTCCCCAGTTCACTACCCCTGGGAAGGGTGGAGGGCTGTAGCGCAGAATGCTTAATGGCTCAACTTGGGGATTTGCCAAACCTTTCCTGTCCAGCCAGTATACTGGGGCCAGCCACCTCTTTGAAGGCATGGGGAATTGGTGAGTGACCTTCCTTAGGGCAGTTTCCATGAAGTTCTCCAGGAGTTCCTCTTGGGAGCTGTAGACCTACTGTCTGTTCTCTCCCAGAGCTGCTCACCAATTGCATGGAACTTCCTGCTTTTAAATCCTTCTTCCTCCCCTGTCAAGACTGGCACGGATGGAGAGGCAGGGCCAGTTTTGCCATAGCAGCTCTTTAACCTCTTTTTCTACACACCTCATAACACTCCATCCTCTCCTCAGAATCGGGGTAAGGGTGGAAGAGTCGTGTGCAAAGGAAATGTGACGAGGGGTACATTAGGGATGCCCCGGGGGCCTGTCATCTGACACTATGACCAGAACCCAGAGTAGTTGTTCACATCCTTGTGGATGATAGACCAATAAAAATGGGCTGTAATGTGGTTGAGGGTTTTCCTTTCCCCACAGGTGTCCTGTAGATGTGTAGGTGTCCTAGTGGTCAGAGCGGAAGGTAGGAGCCAAGAGGCAGGCTGGGTCTGGATACCAGGAGACCAGAATCTGAGAGGCCAGAGTGCAGATCGAAAGTCAGGTGGCAGGCAGGGAGTCAGATGATGAGGAGATCAGAGTGTGAGACAGGCCAAAGGGTGGACTGGGAGTCAGAGTCAAGAGGAGGGCCAGGTTAGGACAGCAGGAGGTCAGAGTCAGGCAGTAGGAGCAGGTAGGACAAAGGAAGCAGTCAGAAGCAGGGGAAAACCCAGTTGCACAGACAACTTCCTGTTCCTTTGCTTGGTTTAAATAGAAGCAGTAAGCCAGTCAGATCCCTCGTGTTTTGCCAAGTAGATCCCAGGGACTGGAATCATCTGCCAAAGTTGAGCTTCAAGTTGTGACAAGTGTTAGCAGCTCATCAGGTGGTGGGTCTGAAAATACTAGCTCCTAGGGGCCCTGTAGACCAGGGTTTGAGACCTAAGGCTCCTGACAGCATGGTACCTCATGGGTTAGCCCCACTACCTCCTTCCTATATATTGTGGGGACCAGAAATTAGGGCCTGACTTTGCTGATCTGTTTGTTTTGCTCAGTGTGATAGATTCATTCACCCCAAAGATCAAAACAAGGCCACTGATTCAGTTGTTGGGGTTCCCACAGTTTGCCATTTTTATCAAAGTTGATTGGAGGCCTGCCTAAGCAGGGAGTTGGCCCATTGCTCCCATACAAAGTCAGTACTTCAGGAAAGAATGTCACCCTCTATACGGTTGTCAAGGCCTGAGGAGTTGGGTGGTGGGTTTCTGCACCCTGCAGGAAATTCCTCTGTTTCAGGTTGTTAGCCTGCCCCAACCAATTCACAATGGCCAGATTTTGTCTCCAACTGCCTAGAGAGTCTGGCCTTGTCACAGATCCACTCCCACATTCACCTAATACTTCTTGAAAAAGACTGACAGTCTCTCTCTACTCTGACAGGGTATGCAAAGGAAGGTATGCTAACCCAAAGAGAAGGTTTGCCAGCGTTAACGTATATTTTGTGTCAGGTAGGGATTCATGCCTCCCTGCCTACACTGGAGCAAGACCATCTCCCCAGCCTTTCCTTCTGTCCACCTAACTGCTCCTGGTAGAGGCAGTCTTGGCAGAAGCGTCCCAGCTGCCCACTGACACCTGGTGCTGCAGAGGCATTGTGCTCTGTTTTAGGGGCAGATGAAATTCAATGTTAAGTGAAAATTATCAGAGGGGTAACCGTGTTAGTCTGGATCTGTAAAAGCAGCAAAGAGTCTTGTGGCACCTTATAGACTAACAGACGTTTGGGAGCATGAGCTTTCGTGGGTGAATACCCACTTCGACGAAGTGGGTATTCACCCACGAAAGCTCATGCTCCCAAACATCTGTTACTCTATAAGGTGCCACAAGACTCTTTGCTGCTTTTAAGTGAAAATTAATGCACATTGGAAAACATAATCCTAATTGTACATATAAAACAAGGGGATCTAAACTAGCTGTTACCACTCAAGAGAGATCTTGGAGTCATTGTAGACAGTTTTCTGAAAACATCTGCTCAAGGTGCTGCAACAGTCAGAAAAGCTAATTGAATGTTAGGAACCATTAGGAAATGGATAGATAATAAGACAGAAAATATCACAATGACACTACATAAATTCATGGTATGCCTGCACCTTGAATACTGCATGTAGTTCTGGTCATCTCATCTCAAAAAATATATTAGAATTAGAGAAATTATAGAGAAGGGCAACAAAAATTATTAGGGGTATGGAACAGCTTCCATATGAGGAGAGATTAAAGACTGGGACTGTTCAGCTTAGAAAAGATGACTAAGGGGGGATACGATAGAGATCTATAAAATCATGAATGGTGTGGATAAAGGGAATAGGGAAGTGTTATTTGCCCCTTCATATAGCACACAAACCAGGGGTCACCCAATGAAATTAAGAGGCAGCAGGTTTAAAAATAATATAAGGAAGTACTTCTTCAAACAGTGCACAGTCATCCCATGGAACTCGTTGCCACATGATATTGTCAAGGCCAAAAGTATAAGTGGGTCCAAAAAAGAATTAGATAAGTTCATAGAGGGTAGGCGCATCAATGGCTATTAGCCAAGATGGTCTGGGGCACAACCCCACAGTCTGGGTATCCCTAAACCTCTGACTGCCAGAAGCTGGGAGTGGACAACAGCGGGTGGATCACTCAATTTCCCTATTCTGTTCATTCCCTGTGAAGCATCTGGCACTGGCCCCTGTTGGAAGACAGGATACTGGGCTACACAGACCATTGGTCTGACCCAGTTGGTCATTTTTATGTTCTCCAGATAGAACTACAAACCTCTAAGAAGTCTTTTAGGAGCCTCCAGTTGGTCTTCCCAGTGCATCTGACAGACTTCTGGTTTTGTCTGAGAAAGTCTCTTCCTAGATTACTGCAGCTTCCTTGAGCCATTCCTCAGCTCTGTTACTTGGGGTCCTTGACACCCCCACATCAAACCCCAGGGTCCCACTTTGAGGTGGAGTGTCTCCCCAACCCATCCAAGGTTCTGTTCAGTCAGGCCCTCCAGTTACCCATATACTACTTACTGGTGTTGTTGGTGGGCAATCAGCAGCCGTATAATTTTCCATGAGGCAGACTGTCTCCACCAGCATCCCTGTGCAATGTTTTAACACCCAGGCCTTTGCCCCAGAAGGTAGGATGTGCATGAACGATTCTGCCAAAACAAATTCAGCTAGTCATGTTCCTGTCCTGGCTTCTGGCATTAACGAACACCAACATGATGTCTCAAGCACAGAGCCACCACTCAGGGACATGCTTCTGCAGGATACCTCTCCACTTGGAAGTGTCAGCAGTAGATTTCCACTGTAATATCCAAATCATCTAGGACAGACATTTTGACTTTCAGATAGTCCTGTGCAGTCATTGCATCCCATTCTCTATATATGCCTGGGCTTCTCCAGTAAGGAAAGGGGCCATCAGGATGGACCTATGTTCCTGTGGCCACTGGGTTGCTTGAGCCACTTGTTCAAATATTACAAGAAAGAGATTAGGGTCATTGTCCAGGCCCATTTCTTACCAATTTCACCAGTATGGATGGGGCTTGTCATTGGACTTGTCAGGCTCATTGGCATCCCCGGGATACCCTGGTTGTCTTTTAAAAAAAAAAGAGACAAAATTTGTTGGACCATCTGCTTTTGTTGGTCTTGCTGTTATTTCCCTTCGCAGCTGTTGTGGCATCTGTTTCTGCTGCTGCTTAGCTAATTGCTGTAGCAGCAGTTGTTGCTGTTGCTGTTGCTGTTGCTGCTGCTGCGTGGTTTGCTGCTGTTGATTTTATGTCAGCCATTTCAGTAGCCTAAGTCCATTTTGCTCAGACTGCCCATGATTGTGAGTAACTTCTATTCTATTCCCCTCTCCTTTACAACACACGTGATCGCATGCCTGCATTCTCCGCCATTTGTCACACTCTTCAGGTCATTGATGGACACTTCCTACTATCTGGGCTACTGCAGGGTACCCCTGCCCACATAAATGGGAGTCTTCTCAATACTAAAGTGAGCCAAATAGTTTGAAGGAGATGGGGGTTCTTTCAGTACAGTCACAAATTCACTACCCCTGGGATGGGTGAAAGGTTGTATCACAGAATGCTTAATGGCTCACCTTGGGGTTAGCCAAACCTTTCCTGCCCAGCCAGTACACTGGGGCCTACCGCCTCCTGGTAGGTGCAGGGAATTGGTGAATGACCTTGAAGGCAATTTCCCTGAGATTCTCCAGGACTTCTTCTTGGGAGCTGTCCGCTCTCCCACAGAGCTGCCCACCAACCATCTTGAACTTTCTGCTTTCAAACCCTTATTCTTATCCCGACATGACTGACAGGATGAGAGGGGCGGAGCCAGCTTTGCCAACAACAGCTCTTAACTGCTTTGTCACTGGTGGGGGGTTTATGCACCCCATCACAGTTGGTTTGATCATCTCCTCCATATCCCAAAACTACCACTGAATTGAGCATATGTGGCAAACTGTATTAAAGAAAAGGCCTGGACTGAAATAGCAGGGTTAGTACAGGTCCAAATTGAGGTGGGGATGTGAGGAGATCATGCAGTCACTGAAAGTATTAGATGCGGTTTTTACCAATGCTATTAGGTCACGATCTATAAAAACACTAAGCACTTGAGTAATGTTCGTAATTGCTGTCAGATGTTTGGCTGCGTGTGTGTTCTCTGTGTGTGCTGTCCCGGCTCTGTGCAGACATCTGGCATAGCAGACCTCGACTGAATCGCCCAATGACCACAAGATCTGTCAATGGGATCTTGTAGTCAATGGGATTATGCACAGGCTTAAAGCAAAACATGTACTCTCAGGTCTAGTCAATCTTGGTAACTGACCTTCACTCTTTTCACAAAAGAAATGTTGTTTGTGTTTGTAGGTGGTATAATTAGGACTTCAATTTCCAAAATTTCAGGACAAACATTAAAAATCATGATTTCCTCTCCCTGGCACTCTCTTCCCTTCTAGACCACTTACCACGCATCTTCCTTCTGGCAAAGAGAAACATCAATGAGGGTGATTTAATAATCTTATGTAATGTTTCTGTGCTAAACTTATTCACATTCTCTTGCTATCTGTTATTCTGTAACTTATTAAAAATGAGGAATGATTTACTATTTTTAAATCCATGGTTCTGATTCTACTGCGAACCGAAGTCGATCACCTTCTATGCGAGTAGGATCAGGCCCCAGACTTGCATTTCTAGCAAAGGTTTTGCTCTTTAATGCACCAAAGGTCAGAGTACTCCACAGGAAAGGGACATGAGATTAATTTTCAATTATGTATATAGGAGGTGTTATGCTGCCTGTCAAAGTTTAATCAACGGACCTCCTATATGACTGCTGTCCTTATCTGCTGAAAGTCTGAAGGCAGATGGCTTGGCATTTTGTTTCCTTTTGGTAAAAAACAATATATATATATATGTGACAGTATTTTTGTTTATTTCTAAAAAGATGCTCTAAGAACATTTCAATGTGTTTTATGCTGTATATAGATAGCTAGATCCCAACTCTAGCCCAACAGGCAGATGCCTTAAAATCAATGACCTTGTCTTCACTGGGGAGAAAGTGAGTTCTTAACTGGAGTGAGCTAGCTGGAAGAAAATCTTAGTGAATACAAGGCACTTTGTAACTTTCACGTTGTTTCCAAGTTGAGTTAAAGCCTGTAGTCTTGTTAGCTTACTTGAATTAAGAATGCACTTTTTGGGACAAGGCCTTTGGGACTCTCCACAGGAGAAGGGGTCTACCTGTGCAAATGCATTTGCAGAATTAAGCTCAAACTCCGACTCTGCATTGTGATCCACACAGGTAGACCGGAGAGTCCAGGCACAACCCCACAGGAGTAAATGGGGCTTAATGTCTGAAGGGTCCCTATGCCTGTGTGATCAATTTCAGAACTGGGGCTTAGGTTGTAAACATTTTAGGCTGGGATACTGTCTTCCATGTCCCATACTATGCCAAGCACACTGTTGGCCCTTCAATAAATGGTATGATTAAGCAATATATTTAATACTAGATTGTTCTGGACAAAGACTACTGCTCCCATAACCTTTTAATCTAATATATATATTTAATTTACTAGAAGATATTTGTAAACTTATTCCACTCCATTTATCATTTCTTTGATCTAATCTATAATCTTTCATGCAGCCTTGGCCAATATTTCTGCTCAATTTACCTTTCACTTCAATTTTATTTGCTGAAAGAAAGATAATTTGACAAGAATTTGATCTAAGTGGTTCTCTGCTTCCTGTCAATTACTGATCATGGTTTTCTGCCTAATTTAAATAAGGTATCAATTAAACTCATTATTTAATGCTTACCAGACAGTTCTGAACTCTCCATCTGGCTACTGCCACTTTAAATAATCCATTTAACATAAGATAATAGCACTATGTTGCTTTTGGGTACTTTTGTAACATTGGCGTAGGTGTTATTTAAAATTAGATTTTTCATTTAGTTATCAAGGGAGACAGTGACTTCTTAACTGATAGTGATGAAATTTATGTATTCGGGAACTCTGACAGCAGAAAGTCATTGTGATTTTTTTTTAAATGGCAGATATAAGTTTACCAGAATGTTGGAATAATGCAGAATAAGATTATTAGCTAAAATATGCTGATAAGAGATTGATTACTTCTTAATATCAGTATTACTTGGTATAAATACAGTGTCACTATTTATCAAATGACAGTTTCATCACATCTAGCAAAAGCAAAAGGTAAAAGCGCATCTGGAGCCACGTTAAATTTTGTTTTAAAATCTGACGCCAGGTGAATGTCACATGGGTTAGGGTTTTGTTATTAACTTGAAGCCATCATGGACCTTTCAAACAAACTTACTCTCTTCTACCACATGAAGAACATACTAAGAACAGCAAAGAGCTGCCACTTGCCCTACAGGTGCAGGGAATGTCCTGTATTCCCCAACTGCCCTGAACATGCATAAGGGGTTATGGATCTTCTCTGTCCCAGCTCAGCAAAACGAAGGACAGAAGGAAAGCCTCTCTGTTCTCACTACACGGTAAGGTATATTAGGCATGCGCTCTCTCTCTCTCTCAAAATAGACATGATGACATTAAAAACATGGTAGGATGCACTATTAAAATTAACATGGAAAGAGAAAGGGTGAGTTATAGAGCTCTGTTTAAGCCCACAAAGTAAGGATTGACTAATTTGGCTTATTATTATGCATGATCAATTGAGTCAACAATAAACCATCCAAACACTGGGTAAAACGCAAAACAAGACCGTACACAAATATAGCTACTCATAGTAATTGTTGGGTTCAAACAAATAGGTCACTAAAAATAAAATGAAAAAAAAATCACTCGTTTATCCATCTTAGCAACATTGGACAAGATTTTTAAGTTCCTGTCAATCTCCCTCTCCCTTTCATTCATAATCAGGAATTTATTCCTAGAAAATATCAAAATGACTGAGATTACTCAACTTGGACTGCTGTAGAGCGTCCTGATTTGAAATCCTACCAAGAGATATGTAATAATGTAAATATTGAAAACACAAGATCTTGATATTATTTACAAGTCAAATGTACTGTGAAATCTGGATTCTAGATGACTCTATTGAGATTTTAACCATATTTGAGGAGTTGACCTAGGAGCAAGCTGGAACAAAACATTTAAATTTAAGGTATATACAATTTTGATTGAAAGAGATGTTGATAAGAAGACAACCCAGATAAAAAGATGGGAGAGGGATTTGGACAAATAAATTGATCTGGATAAGTGGGCCTCCCTGGGGAAGGGAATATACATCTCAATTTGTGTAGCTCCTAAAGAAGTTTAATAACTTTACAGTAGAACCTCAGAGTTATGAACACCTCAGGAATGGAGGATGTTCGTAGCTCTGAACAAAATGTTATGGTTGTTCTTTCAAAAGTTTACAACTGAACTTTGACTTAATACAGCTTTGAAACTTTAGTACGCAGAAGAAAAATGATGCTTTCCCTTTATTTTTTTAGTAGTTTACATTTAACACAGCATTGTACTGTATTTGCTTTCTCTTTTTTGGTCTCTGCTCCTGCCTGATTGCATACTTCCAGTCCCAAATGAGGTGTGTGGTTGACTGCTCAGTTTGTAACTCTGGTGTTCTACTGTACTATACAGACTGCATTTGACTCCAGCTACAATTCAACATATTTTTGCTAATAGGGAGTCGCTCTGTTGGAGAGATTGCAGGGAAAGGGGAACAAACTTGCCCCTTGGTTGTGGTTGTGTCCAGCAGTTAGACAGTTTTGGAAGGAAATTAAAGAGATTCATCTTACGACAAAATAAAAGCTTCCTAGAGATCCCCCAAATTGCTTACTTAATGCTTCAGTTAAGATCTACACTTTACAGAGAATTCCAAATTAATTTATTTTTTTATAGTTATCAGCTAGACTTTGTATGTTTAATAAAATTACTATACAGATGGCATTAACTCCAGTTAAGAGCCATCATATTTTTGCTAATAAGGAGGTGCTCTGTTGGAGAGATTGCATACTAGTGAAAAAGTGTGACTTCTCCTCCTTTGAAACTGTGGCATAGTAAAATATAGACTGTCCTTGTAACAGAAAAGCTTTCACATCAAGTATATTCACAAGGTAAGTGTCAAAAAAAAGAGGATAAGTATAAGTTTTGTCACTCTTTTTGGTGCACTCAGAGAAGTGCTCCCCAGCTAGTGAACCAAAATCTTTGACCAGGTTCGTTGAATATTAACCTGATTCTGGATAAACAACATATAACATAGTAAGTTCAGGTAAAGTTACAATAATACTTTAAGAAAATTTTTCCTCCAAAAAGTACAAAGGTAAGTACAAGGTTTGCTGAAGGAGAAGGGTGACTGTTGACAGAAAGGGCCAGTTGGGACGATAAAGCACAGAGATGAGCTCAAGACAGAGAGTTTGGCTCCAGACCCAAACTTTTCCATAGTTCAGAGATGTTCAGGTCTAGGTGTCAGGATCAGCGATGAAGATAACACAGAACTAGTGGCAGGAGCTTGGGAGCAAGGAATCAAAGCCATCGGTCAAAGCTGGAGTCTGAAGGCAAGCCAAGGGTCAGAGCCAGAGATGGGGTCACGAATTGTGCCAAGGGTCCAGGAATCAGGGTCAGGATTGCAGCTGTGGGGTGAGGGAAGGTCAATCAGGAGTCAGGATCCAAGCAGAGCCACGGTCAATACCAGGAGTTCCAAAGCAAGGCAGTCACAGGATCCACACTGATGCCTGGACACTTGCTGGTATGCCCTATGGGCTTATATAGGATCAGGGAGCCAATCAGGGGGCACTAAGATTGGTGTCAGTCAGATCACCTGAGGCAGAACTTCCCATGGCGTGCGACCTCGGCAAATTGCCGATCACAGGGCATCGTCCAATTACAACTGCTGTCGGGTAGCAGTTTGGGGATTCTGGTTGGCTGGTAGCCTTATAGGCCTGGATTCAAATACTGCTGGTTCTTCCTGATTTATCTCACTAAATATATAGGGCCAGCCTCTGTGTTCAGATCTAAGTTCAGAACTGGATGTCCCCAAAGTTTGGGCGTGTTTAGATCCAGAGTTTTGGCTCATCTCTAGTGCCAACTTGACAACGAGTCCGAGGGATGACATTTGCCTTCACCATTCATATTGGGATTCCCAATTGCTGAGATCACATTCACAATTAACCTCTAGCCCTGTGAGCTAAGCATGTGTGGGATCAAAGCTTAGCCCAGATCTAATTACAACCAACAAAATATTGACTTACTGAAAAATGTGGTCTTTTCTACAGTTTTTAATACCTCATTATGATTTAACATGGATACTTCAGCTATGGAGAAATCATTCAGTAATGCTAAAACAGCATGAAATAGTACTAATCCAGGGAGATGTGTTATCTGGAAAGAATAAAGATACAATAGGTACCCAGGTAAAAGTCTGCATTTTAATATCTTTCACTTGGAGTCTCATCAAAAAATTCAATAATGCTCCAAATATTTTTCTTTCTTTCTGTCCTTTTCTTTACTATAGTTTTAAATGTTTAAAACCACCTATGGCAATGCTAATAACAGGTCTAAAGGTAAATGTTGGACATTCATTACTCAGATGTGGAAGTGATTGCATGGGGTTACCTTAAGTCTCTCCTTGTCTGCTATCCACTCTGTCATAGTAGCCATCGACATGACAAAGACAAAAGTGCAGCTAGAGAAGCAGATTACCTTTGCCTCTGTAGACCTGCCCTAATTTAGCAGGAAGAGAAAAAGACTGAGTTATCCATGGGCATCATAGCACTTAGACGTTATACAGGTATATGGTTACTGCCACTGCTGCTGGTATCATCAGTGCCATTGTTACATTTTCACACACTTTTATTGCTAATTGCACTATTCCCTGTGGCACATGTGTTTCAGGAAGATATTGGGTCAGATTCTGTTCTGAGTTAGTGGTAAAAGTCTGGAGTAATTTTATTTACCCCCAATTTCCCTTATTAAAAACAATGAAGTACTCTATGGCGCTGATCCAAGATACTTGGAGAGGTTGGGAGGAGGGGAGGTGTCTGAAGGCCAAAAGTGGGGATTCAGGAAAGATTTCTTTCAGGATAGGGTCCCCATTGAGTGTGAGTTGTAGCTGTTTGATGATCTCCAAGCTCGTCATCAGAAGCAAGCTCCCCTCAGACTAGGACGCACCAACTCAGAGTGGTACCAGACCCCACTAGAAAAACAGATCCAAAACTTGTAGACATAACACCCCCCACAATACCCGCCTTTCAAGATCCATGGATCCTACACATGCCTATCACAACATATAGTGTATCTCATCTAGTGCACCATATGTCCAAAAACTATGTAGGTGAAACTAGACAATCACTATACTCTTGAATGAACTTGTGATGGAAAATGATAAGACAAAAACATCCCATCACCTGCAGGTGAACACTTTCCACAAAGTGATCACTCTATATTCACCTATCAGCTCTCATCCTCAAAGGAAACCTGTGCAACACTTTTAAAAGATGAGCCTGGAAGTTTAAATTCATAACACTGCAGTCTAAAAATCACGGACTGAACAGAGACACTGGATTTATGGCTTATTACAATGATCTGTAACACACGACCCCCTCTTTTTGTCCTGGCGGGCCGTGTGCCAAAAGTTGCCGATCCCTGGCCTAAACAACGTTTTGTGGCCGTGAGTTCCAAAGTCTATTCATACGTTATTCAAATAAGTATTTCCTTTTATCAGTTTTGAGTCCCCCCCTTTTTAATTTCCTTTGATGCTTGTTCTTGTTCTTGTGCTACAAGACATGGGGAACAGAAGCTCCTCATCTCACCTCTTTATACCATTCATTATTTTGGATATTTCTATCATGATCCCTCTATTTGTTTCTTTTTAAGGATAAACAGTCCCAGTCTTTGCAATCTCTCTTCATCTGAAAGTTTTGTCATGCATTTTGTCACTTGTCACAAAATTTTTCCAATGGAATGATTTTCTGTTGGGAAATTCCATTTTGTTGAAATCAAAACTTTCTGTGAGAATGTGCTGACTTCAGTGAAATTTATTCTAAAAATGTTGGGGGTGGTTTCAAGATGTTTTTATTCAACTTCATTTTTAAAGTCAAGAGACAGAGTATCCTCGATAAGCTGATCTTTGGCAAGATGTTTCTTTCTGAAGTTTGTTCTGGATTTCTCTGGGCTTAATGAAATACACACAAAGTAACCAATTTATGATCAGCCATGATGCTATTTTCAACACTGCAGTTGTCATTCATGTCTGTCAGAACCACACTTCAACATTTCACAAAACAAGTACATATGTATAGCCACAATCCTCTATTGCATGTGTTATGTTAGCAACATTTCTAATCTAGCAGTCAGTTTCAAATTCGTGCTGTAATTCCTACAGCAGAATGGCCACAATACACTTTACCAAAACCTTTAATGTACAGTGCTGTATATTTCCTAATGACCTCTTCCTAAAGATTTGTTGAGCTGGCTGGTTGAAACACTGCCCAATGGACTGGCTGACATACTATGTAGATGACTATTGGTGGACTTGTCCTTGGATATGTGAAAAATCTCTCCAAGCCTTACCCCTTTGGGGTATGCATTACTCTTCTGCCAACATATTTGTAACAGTGTGAAATAGCTATTTACCAAAAGAAGAACCTGCAAGGAGGAGCAGAATAATGGAGGTCAGCCGCCGGCCACCATTTGATGAATGCTTTGCTGGTAACTATGTTTCCCTGGCAAAAAAAATCAATCTAGAATCTTTTGTGCTACATTTTCATTCCAGGCCTGTGAAGCTGAGGGTTTAATTACATATTGGCATTGTATCATCAGCCATTTTAGACAGAGTCACTTTCCTTGGAGCATCCGACCTATTTCCATTTGTGCTGCTGAAGACTGGCCATGTTCTTTCACATGCACAGCAACCTTTTCATTCCAGGGAGTTAACTTCTAATAACCATAAAGAGGGAACTGAGTGATTAAAAAGATAAGCTACTCCATCAGAAATGCTTTTGTTTCAGTCTTTTCAGCACTGAGGCTCTTTGTGTTAAAAGGCCCTGAAAACAAGTTCTGGTATTTTTCCTCTAAAATAGCATTTCAAAACTGGGAATACCATCTGTCCACCTTTAGACCCTCCTGCTGACTCCAGTGTAACAGATGGTACAAACAGCCTGGCTTATATTTGTTGGATCAATATAAGGGACAAAATACCCGCCAGATTGCTGATGACTTACATGTTGCATATTCTGGCAATAGATGGCTTAGCAACAGTGGCACTACCCTAAAGGGAAAATTACTGAGACAGATCACTTTCTGGGTTGTTTCAAGTCAAACACTATAATGTGGTTTACATTTTTCCTTTTTGGCTTGGTGCATTTTCTTCCCTTCAGACCACATTTTCCTGCAGTTGAGATTACAGTAGGGTCAAGCTTCAATTCCTTCTGCTTTATCTCAGCTTCTTTCTATTGGACTCGGTATTTATTCTCCATCCCCAGACTGGATCTCATCTGCTACACTTTTAATCTTCTCTGTGACTCTATTTTGTGCAGACAGTTAGGAGCACACACTCAGTGATTCCCATCCTCACTCATTCCAGCCCCCAAATTATTTCATCTAAGCATCTAAACAATAGACCTTGAATCCTTTCCAATGGGTCTTGAATCTGTGTTACAGTGGATGTGAAAGTGAAGCTGGGTTTTTCAGAGTGTTCAGGAATGTAGCTGGCAGTTGCAGACACTATCCAGATTTAAGAATGCATCTTTCAGAGATCAGGCAGGCTGATATTCCAGGGAAGTCAGAGATGTAACTGGTGAAAAGGAAGAACAGCAAAGGCACATACCTTCTTCCTGTTACTTTGCTGGCAGTGCATATTAGTAGAGCACAGAAGAAGAACATGGGAGACCAAGTTTCACCAATGACCAACCTACAGCAATCACAGGAAAATAATGTGAGATACACCCATCTAACCCAGGGCTCAATCCTGCACAGTGCTGAGCACTGTCTGAAAGGTTCTGATTGCTCTCAACTCTGATTAACTTCAAAGGGAGTTTGAGGTGTGTGGCAACCGATGGGACTGCATTCTTGATCAACATCCCCATTCTCAGTGCTCCAGAAGTGGTAAAAAAGCCTCCCAATGTCCCTGAAACAAAATGTTTCCAAAAACCTACATTTAACAATAATTTGCGTTACTGTACGTCTGTGGACACATGCAAGAATTACCAGGGTTAAATATCTAATCCTGGGATGTCAGCCTTCAAGGTGTTCTCACACTCACACATACTGAAGTGGGCAGGGAACCCAAGACCTGTATGAGGGAGCCCATCTCTGATGTGGGGAACTACCAGGCCACTGCTGCCTCTTCATTCCTGTATTGCAATGCAGTGGTATTCCACTGCGAGCTCCCTGCTGGTGACAGAGAGTGCAGGAAACAGTGCAGCCTGGACGAGGGTGCAGGAAACTGTGAATGGGAACATCAATACATACATACACCCACACTTATAATGGCCATGAATAAATTTAGGCTTGTATTAGAAGAAGGTGTCTAACCATCAAAGGAATGAGGTTCTGGAACAGCCTCACAACAGGAGGAATGGGGGCAAGCAACCTAACTTGTTTGAAAATGGAGCTTCATAAATCTATGAACAGGATTATATAGTGGGGTTGCCTGTGATGGCAGGAACCAGATTCAATGACCCAGGACGTCCCTTTCAGTTCCATGTCCCTAAGTATCAGCAGCACAGGTGGTCTGAGGACAGCTTAGGGTGTGGAAAGAAAAAAAAAGTAATAAATGGGTGATAGAGACATGGGAGAGAAGGCAGGAAGAGAGCTAGACAGAACAAGAGAGAGAAGGCAGATGAGCTCCAGGGAGAGAAAAAGAGAAGGGAGGACAGGGAAAGGAAGAGAACAGAGAGAAGTGATAAAAGAGAACTACAGACAGACCAGGGGAGAAGAAAGAAAAACGTAGTAATGTAGGGGGGGAGGGGAGAAAAGAAACCCTATTAGACAAGGGGGAAATGTAATAGAAAGACTCTTCTCATCTTAATGAGCAGACTACACCATCTGGACTTCCTGGACGATTCTGTGCTTTGACTTGCTATTTAGCTTAGACCAGACATCTCAAAAACAAATAAAAATATCAAGCCGAGAAGTTTCCTAGTAGTCTGAGCCGCTGTCCTGAATCATCACTGTGCAGGATGCTATCGTGAGCCCTGTCTGTGTGCTCAATAGATTTATCATATATTCCAAGGGTTTGATTGTGCCATTTAGGCCCAATCCATAGAAGAAGTTGTTACAAAGCTGCACAAGTCCACAGGGAACAGCACAAGCCATTCTGATTTATATCTGCCAGAACTCCTGGGTACCCAGAGGCAGAATGCCATTTGGGGGGTGCAGCTTACCCTCCAATGTGCCTGGCCAGCAGGCACGTAGGGGGCATAGCTATGCCCTTCTCTTTCCTCATTCTGTCTAGATCACTATGGGTATGTCTCTGTTTCAAGCTGGGGGCAGGTAATTCCCAGTTCAAGGAGACATACTCATGCTAGCTAGCTAGAATGTAGCCACGGTGTCAGGATAGGCTAGCCACTCAAAGTGCAAGTCCCTCACAAATGCTAGGTACACAGTTCGATGGCTAGCCCATTCTATTTATAACAACATATAAGAACATAAGAACAGCCATACTGGGTCCATCTAGCCCAGTATCCTGTCTTCCGACAGCAGCCAATGCCAGGTGCCCCGAAGGAATCAACAGAACAGGTAATCATCAAGTGATCCATCCCCTGTCACCCATTCCCAGCATCTGGCAAACAGAGGCTAGGGACACCGTCCCTGCCCATCATGGCTAAATAGCCATTGATGGACCTACCTTCCATGAATTTATCTAGTTCTCTTTTGAACCCTGTTACAGTCTTGGCCTTCACAACATCCTCTGGCCACAGGTTGACTATGTGTTGTTCATTTTAAACCTGCTGCCTATTCATTTCATTTGGTGACCCCTAGTTCTTGTGTTATGAAAATGAGTAAATTACACTTCCTTATTTACTTTCTCCACACCAGATTTTATAGACCTCTATCATATCCCCCCCTTAGTCATCTCATTTCCAAGCTGAAAAGTCCCAGTCTTATCAATCTCTCCTCATATAGAAGCTGTTCCATACCCTTAATCATTTTTGTTGCCCTTTCTGAATCTTTTCCAATTCCAATACATCTTTTTTTGAAATGAGGTGATCAATCTGCACACATTATTCAAGATGTTGGCATACCATGGATTTATATAGAGGCAATGTGATATTTTCTGTCTTATCTATTCCTTTCTTAATGATTCCCAATATTCCATTCACTTTTTTTTTTTTACCACTGCTGCACATTGAGTGGATGTTTTCAGAGAACTATCCGCAATGATGCCAAGATCTCTCTCTTGAGTGGTAACAGCTAATTTAGACCCCATAATTTTATATGATAGTTGGGGTTATGCTTGCCAATATGCATTACTTTGCTTTTATCAATGTTGAATTTCACCTGCCATTTTGTTGCCCAGTCACCCAATTTTGAGAAATCCCTTTGTAGCTCTTCACGGTCTGCCAGGAACGTAACTATTTTGAGCAGTTTTGTTTCATCTGCAAATTTTGCCACCTCACTTTTTACAGATCATTTATGAATATGTTGAATAGGACTGGTCCCAGTAGAGACCCCTGGGGGACACCGCTATTTACCTCTCTCCATTCTGAAAACTGACCATTTATTAATACCCTTTTTTCCTATCTTTTAACCAGTTACCAATCCCTGAGAGGACCGTCCCTCTTATCCCATGACAGCTTACTTTGCTTAAGAGCCTTTGGTGAGGGACCTTGTCAAAGGCTTTCTGAAAATCTAAGTACACTATATGCACTGGTTCCCCTTGTCCACATGCTTGTTGACTCCCCCTCAAAAAATTCTAGTAGATAGGTGAAGCATGATTTCCCTTTACAAAAACCATGTTGACTCTTCCCCAACAAATTATGCTCATCTATGTGTCTGACAATTCTGTTCTTTACTATAGTTTCACCTAATTTTTCCGGTACTGAAGTCAGGCTTACCAGCCTGTAATTGCCAGGATCTGGAGCCCTTTTTAAAAGTTGGCATCACATTAGCTATCCTTAGGGTGACCAGATAGCAAGTGTGAAAAATCAGGAAAGGGGGTGGGAGGGTAATAGGAGCCTATATAAAAAAAAAGACCCCAAAATCAGGACTGTCCCTATAAAATCGGGACATCTGGCCATCCTTGCTATCCTCCAGTCATTTGGTACAGAAGCTCATTTAAATGATAGGTGAAAAACCAGTTAGTAGATCTGCAATTTCACATTTGAGCTCCTTCAGAACTCTTGGGTGAATACCATCTGGTCCTGGTGACTTATTACTGTTTAAATTAGCAATTTGTTCTAAAACCTCATCTAATGACACCTCAAACTGGGACAGTTCCTCAGATTTGTCAGGCTCAGGTTTGGGAATCTCCCTCACATCCTCAGCTGTGAAGACCAATGCAAAGAATTCATTTAGTTTCTCCAGAATGGCTTTTATTGTCCTTGAGTGCTCCTTTAGCATCTTGATCATTCAGTGGTCCCACTGGTTGTTTAGCAGGCTTCCTACTTCTGATGTACTTAAAAAAAATTGCTATTACTTTTTGAGTCTTTGGCTAGCTGTTCTTCAAATTCTTTTTTGATCTTCCTAATTATATTTTTACACTTCACTCACCAGAGTTCACCTTTCTATTTTCCTCACTAGGATTTAACTTCCACTTTTTAAATGATGCCTTTTTGCCTCTCACTGCTTCTTTTACTTTGTTGTTTAGCCACGGTGGCATTTTTTGGTCCTCTTGTTAGGTTTTTTAATTTGGGGTATACATTTAAATTGAGCCTCTATTATGGTGTCTTTAAAAAGTTTCCATGCAGCTTGCAGGGATTTCACTTTTGGCACTGTACCTTTTAATTTCTGTTTAACTAACTTCCTCATTTTTCTGTAGTTCCCCTTTCTGAAATTAAATGCTACC
Source organism: Mauremys mutica (assembly GCF_020497125.1). Classification (NCBI taxonomy): domain Eukaryota; kingdom Metazoa; phylum Chordata; order Testudines; family Geoemydidae; genus Mauremys; species Mauremys mutica. Next base: position 252,389,712 of record NC_059073.1, on the reverse strand, counting down.
CTGTTGGGCTGCTGTGGTGTTATCCCTGCCACAGGGATTTTAAATTTAATTATATTATCGTCACTATATATATAGTATCGGTCCAGCTATATTCACCTCTTAGAATATAAGCACCTATAGCATGCTAGCTTGATAAGACCTAGTTCCACTATGTGTCCTGGGAATCACACTCTCTTCTCCAAGTGTGGACATATGCTATTTGCCCTCAGGCAAGTAGGGACAGAACACAGGGCTGCATTTGGGCCTGGCCCTTATGCAGACTATGAAAGTGGAGGAAGTTTCTTTTCCTCTGTGCAGCCAGGGAAAGGCAGAATCTAATTGAGTTAGCGGGAGGGATTTGCTTTCAAAATTTTCTTGTGCATGGCTTTCACACTGGAGTAGGGCTTAGTTCTTGGATATCTGATAACTGGAGCTGGTTAAAAATTTTGATGGAATATTTTTCCTTTGGAAAATGCCAGTTAGTCAAAATCAAAACTGTCCATGGGAACACAGAGATTTTGACAAAATTTAATTTAAAAAAAAATGAAATGAAGCTGATAGGGAGTTCAGAGGGCGAGATGGCCTAGTGACTAATGCACCCAACTTCCAGCCCCTTGCCTGTTGGGGCTGTAGAGGTACATATTCCTAAGCTTAAGCTGGGGGTCTTCAGCTTTCCACCTGCATCTGGGTCTTGGCTATTAAGGAGGTGTGGTAGGAGGACCCAACCCTTCCCCTCTCCAACAGGTCCCAGCCCAGCAACACAGGTAGGGTCCTCTCTGCAGTGAGTCTAAGTTGCTTCCCTGGGCTACTTCCTACCTATACATCCCTTCAGTTTGGGGTGTGACCCCTATAGTCCAAACAGTCAATCACATACAACAAAAGAGTCCAAAGGAGCAGGGCCCTACATGACCTATGAGTTCTCAGCGGGGGTGGTGGCTAGAAAAGGCATTGTTTGGGGGCCTTGCCTGCTCTGTGGTCACCTCTAAGTTTCAACCTTCTGACTGGCTTCTAGGAGAAGGATTCCTCTTTCCGACAGTCTGTCCACCACCATTTGCCTGGGATTCTGAGCTCCCTTTTAACCCGCTCCTGCAGTTGGAGCCTGCTCGGCAGGTCTGCAGGGGCGGGGCTACCTGGGCCCAGTATTGCCTTTCAACCCCTTTGTCATAAATAAACAGATCAGGGTTAAGGTCTCTTTTCCCTGGAAAGGGTTAACAAGCTCAGTGACCTGAGAAACACCTGACCAGAGGACCAATCAAGGAACAGATTATTTTCAAATCTCTGTGGAGGGAAGCCTTTGTCTGTGTTCCTTTTTTTGCTGAGAGCTCTTTTTGGATCTAAGAGAGGACAGTCATGTCTCCAAGTTCTCCTGGAGTAGTTTCTACTAGTTAATAGTGAGTATTAATTAGAAAGGCGAATTAGTCTTTTAAGTTGTTTTCTACATTTGCAATTCTGTGTTTGCTAAAGGAAATTCTTTATTCCTGTTTGCTGATATTGCTTTTACTGAGAAAGGGGGGAGGGGGAATTCTCTCCAGAGATTGATAAATTTAGACCCTGTATTGTTCTATCTTGGATTACAGAGACAAGTTACTTTCTTTTTATTCTTAATAAATTATTTTCTATTAAGGACTTGTTTGGTCTTTCCTTGGGTGGATTCTCAGGGAAAGAGAAGGGGGAGGTATCCCTCTGTAGTTAGATCCCGGTATCTCTCCTAGGAAAAGGGAGGGGGGAGGAAGCAGGGGGAATGGTTTATTTCTCCTGGGTGTAAGAACTCCATGGATTTGGGGCTCTTGGAATCCCCTAGGATTTTGGGGAAGGACTGTGTCTCAATCCACATATCTGATTGAGTGGTGGCAGCTTACTAGATCTAAACTAGGATTTTAGTTTAGAGGGAAACCAAGTCAGGTCCCCACATTGGAACCCAACAGTTCCAAGTGGGGGTGAGGCCTATGACACCCTTCACTTCCAGTGTGGCGTTTGTATACCCCATCACAAAAGCATATCAATAAAGCTGAAATGTTCCATTTTTACCAAATCGAAACAGAACATTTCACGTTTGGGTTTCGAATTGACTTTGCTTCATATTATAAATATAAAATTTAAAAAAATCAGAGTCAGAACAAAATATTTCAGCTTTATCAAAACAAAGCATTTAGATAGACCAAACACTTTTTAAAAAAAATCATTTTGATGAAATTTTTTGTTTGTTTGTTTTTGTTCTGATTAAGAATTAAAACAATTTAAAAATCATAGCATTTCCCATGAAATGGATATTCTGATTCCCACACAGCTTTACTGATAACATTATTGACTGAGTACATCCAAATAGATATTGGCTTTCTGGGGAAGATTTCAGTGTTGCCAATTCTCACAATTTTGTGACAATGATATCTGATGCTTGTTTTAAAGCCCTGCCTCCTGGAATCATATGATCTTAAGAGAATCTCAGCTTTCATTTAATAAAAAGAGTAAATTTCTAGCCTTTGTAGTTGCAGAGCAAAGCTTAAAAATTTGACCCAAGTGCACCCAAAAAGCACAAAACCTGAAAGGCAAATAACAAGAACCCAGAATTCATTGTTTTTAAAATGTCATGATTTTAAACCAATCTTATGGTTGTTTGTGGCCTAACATGATTTTTGAACGCTTTGGGTTGGCAGCAGTGTTAATTAGAGGTCATAACCCTGCCCAAGCCCGGAATGGTGTAGATCCAGGCCAGGAAACATATTATAGTCCTACTCTGTAACAGTCTTTACACTCAGTTTTCAAGCCCAGGTGTATCACCACAGCTCCCTCCTTGCCATTTTGACATTCTGGAGTCTATGTCACACAAAATCCTCCTAGTACAGCTGACACCTTCTTCTCATTAGAGGTCTGCAATTGAAAACAGCAGTAATTCTGTAGGCTACTCTTACCATATATTGACAGCACTTTGAAATGATATGTGCATGGTAGGGTGACCTCTTTTGTTGGATGGAAATAAGGGAAAACCACATGAAAAATAAGGGAAAATGCTTTATTTTAAGCGACATTTATAGGGAACTATTTCCCTTAGCTTATCATGTGTTTGTCTCTCAAGCATATATTTCTACTCCCCTCAAATATACAATTCAATTCCATAAGCTTCAATGTAATGTTTAAAATAGTACTTATGATCAATTTTAATACATTTCAATAAATCTTAAAATAAGGGATGGGTGGTCACCCTAAGGGACAGATCAATGAAGTAAGGGGCAGTCTCTTGAAATAAGGGACAGGTGATCATTGTGACACTGTACCTCAACATAGCACCCTGGAACCTCACATTCACCACCATGATATGATTATGATACATCTTGTACAAAGCATGCCTTGGGAAGTATCATTTAAATAGTCTTGTTCTGTTGAACATTACCATCCTGTTGAATTATGTGAGTTACCATTGTATCTGAAGTTTTGCTATGTGTGTGTGTCACTGAAGTATGTTGTGAAGTTGGGAGATGCCCACACTTGGCCTTTCACTGACAACAAAGGAGCAACTATCACTAGCCAGACAGGTATTGATTGATCTTGCTAGCACCTGGAGACAAAATATAAATGAGGGTCAACGATATCATCACTTGGCCTCTCTCCTCTCCCATCTCAACTCCTGGAAGATCATTTGGAAGATAAAGACTTTGAACTGGGGAGATTGGTCCCAGGCAGAGAAGGAAACTTCAGCTGTGAAATAAGAACTGTAAACTGCCTGAAACATTCAATGAGGCAAGAAACTGCTTAATTCAAATCTTGCTTCATCTGTAGAATTTAGACTGTGATTTTATTTTTATTTCTTATGTAACCAATTTTGATATCTGTGCCTGCTACTTATAATCACTTAAAATCAATCTTTCTGAAGCTAATAAATCTGTCTTATATTTTATCTAAAATGATGTGGTTTTGGTTGAAGTGTCTGGCAAATCTCAGCTGTTGTATATCCACTACCCTTCGTTGGAGTATCAAACTAATTAAAGAGCTTGGACAGTACAAGGGAGTGTAAGTGTAAGATAGTATATTTCTGGGATGCAAGGATGGGGTGATTTGCTGGTGCCTCTCTCTGTATAATTCATGAGTGGCTTAGAGAGCTGTCATTCAATTTAGCTGGGCCTGGGTCTCCACATGCTGATGGCTGAGTGATCACAGTACCTGGAGGGCTCTGCTGCTTATCACTGGCATAGAATTGTGAGAGACAGCCCAGGCTGGAGAGTTAAGGGAGCACAGCAGTCCCACAGTTTCAGGTTTTACCCTAGGGATCCCATCAGAGTCACCCTAGTACATGGGCTCCTGCCCACATGGTGCCATGTGCTTAGTCAGCACTATCAGTCTCACTGTCATGTTTAAGGAAATAAAACTCAAAGACACACACCAAAAACATTTTATATGTATGGAATAGATGGTGTTAAGGATAAAATTAATGCAATCCATTCCAATTATATGCTCAGTGATAATTAGGTTGTAAGCTCTTTGTCTTTTTTTGTTGTGTGTTTGTACAGCACCTAGCACTATGCAGTTCTAGTCTGTGACTAGGGGTCTAAGTGTTACTGGAGTACAAATAAATAAATATTACACTATCTTCCCATTGACTTCAATATGAAACATGCACAAAACAGTGGCAGGATTGGGCCCTATGATAAATATTACTGTGTCTGTTGGTTTCAGATACCTTTCCACTAATGAGTTTGAAACAAAGTCAAGTGTGGATAGGAGAAGACAGAATTCTGTAAAGCCAAAAAATAAATTGCTGAGATTAAGAAGAAAGTGGAAGAACATAAGCATTTTTTACTGTGGAAATAAAGTCATTCATTGTGTACATTTTTAATCTTTTTTCTTCTCTTGCTATTTAACAATGACCTGCTGTCTCTGTGCATGAAGACTTAAACTTGAATTAAGACATTACTTGGGGACTTCAATTAACCAGTATGGATTGTCTGCCCCTGGATCTGACCCCCTAGTAAAAATACTTTAAGGGAAAAAAAAATCACATTGAGAAGGGGCTGCCCATTCAATCCCAAATGCCATCTGGGAACATAATGACTCAATTCTTTCTGCCCTCACATTAATAGAGCAAGCTCATGTATTCTAAGAAGCACTTTAATTCCCTCTGATGTTTTCATTATGAATTCCTTTATGGGAGAACTCATTTGCAATAATGCATATGTAATTTTGGAAATGAAAAGGAAATTCTGTCGCCTTCAGGACATTATTAACCTGCAGAAATGCTGAGCCACACATATAATTCAAAAGTGCTAGCACCAGCAAGCTCTCAAAACATTTAAAAAATAAAATGAGTAAATTAAATGAAATTATATGTAATAATTACTGCAAAATGCACTACAATGCTCTAAAAAGAAGTTCCTTGAATTTAATAACTGTATGGGCTTTTGAAAGTTGTCTGCACCATCTATATCCCTCCCCTTCCTCTCTTTCTTTACACCCCTATTATATGTTTCTTTGATTTATTGTGTTTATGATGGTCATAAACATACAGCCAAGGGTAGCATAAAATCCCTCTTTACCCTGTAAAGGGTTAAATCCTCTTTTACCTGTAAAGGGTTAAGAAGCTCAGATAACCTGGTTGGCACCTGACCAAAAGGACCAATAAAGGGAGAAGATACTTTCAAATCTGTGGGGGAAGATTCTTGTTTGTGTCTTTGTTTTGTTCTCTCAGAGTCAGCAAAGGAACCAGGGCAGGGTAAATACATCTCCCTAAGCCATAGCTGGACTAAGCATCTAGTATTGCAGAAATAGTAAGTAATAGCAAAGAAATGCATTAGATTATCTTTTGTTTTAGCTTGTTTTCCCTGTGCTAAGAGGGAAGTTTATCCCTGTTTTTGTAACTTTAATGTTTTGCCTAGAGGGGAAATCCTCTGTGTTTGGAATCTTTTTGTTACCCTGTAAAGTTATCTTCCATCCTGATTTTACAGAGGTGATTCTTTAATCTTTTTTTAAAATAAACTTCTTTTAAGAACCTGATTGTTTTTCAGTGTCCTAAAGACCCAGGGGGGGGTTGATCTGTGCTCACTTTGTAACCAATTGTTTAGGATATTGTTCTCAAGCCTCCCCAGGAAAGGGGGTGTAGAGGCTTGGGGGGATATTTTGGGGGGAGATAGGGCTCCAAGTGGCCCTCTCTGAATATTTGTTTAAATCACTTGGTGGTGGCAGCAATCAAGGACAAGGTGGAACTTGTGCCTTGGGAAAGTTTTAACCTAAGCTGGTAAAAATAAGCTTAGGAGGTCTTTTATACGGGTCCTCACACCTGTACCCAGAGTGGGGAAGGAACCCTGATAATGGTCCATGAATTAGACTTGATATTTCTGTGCTGAATCATGAGAACTACTTTTACCAACATTTACCCATCTTGAGAGGCTCTCGTGTATTTTGAAGCAAAAGATATGGTTAAAAATTATTTCTTGTTATGTAATGAGTCACTGACTCTGTGGTCTCTGGGCATTAATATGAAATAGTGCCTTAATGTCTCTTTGCAAAGGAATTGCTTATTGTATTTGGGTATGAGAGAGAGCCCTGCGGTTAAACTGTAGTTTTAGTAAAGAGGGATTTAGCCTGGAGGCACAGGGCATGATTCCCCATTGCTTTGCAACCTGTGTAGTCATTTATATATGTGCAAAATCCTGCCAAATCAGGATTTTCCATTCACACCAATGGTTGCATTTTAGATCCATTTGAAACTGTCAATGATTAACAGGAAACAAAGCAGTAGAGAATCAAGCCAAAGCTCTTCAACTAACCAGAAGAGACAATGTTAGAGTCATTATTCTAATCTGCTGATAACATGCACATATTTGCTTTCTTAGTGAAAATCAAGTGCATGCATTATTCGGTGTGTCTTGAGGTGGCCCCTGTTCCACCATTAGGTGTGTATATATAAATAAGAATATAGAAATTACATAAGAATATAAGAACATGCATACTGGGTCAGACCAAAGGTCCATCTAGCCCAGCATCCTGTCTACCGACAGTGGCCAATGCCAGGTACTCCAGAGGGAGTGAACGTAACACAAATACTCACTGCCTCTGAGAAGAACTATGTGCAAACAGAGCAGAAAGTTCTCATTATCTTTGGAATTCAGAAATTCCATACCTAGTTGTTTGGCAGACACTTTACCTTGCTAGCAGATCATTGACTGTTACTTTCAATTTTTCGACCAAACCATGGAATTCCATCATTAGCGGCTGCTCATGTGCAATGATGGGCATTGCTACTTTCAGCTCATTCCACTACTATTCCATTTCATAAAGAGACTCAGCATAGCAATGCTGATGGACTGGCAGGCCTGTCTTGCCCAAGCTCCTGTCAACCCAAAAAAAAATATCATAGTGTTATATCTCAATGTGATGGACAGGTTACCCATAACTAACACAGACATCAACAAAAAAAGCCTGCTCAGGGTGATGTGCTCTCTCTCATTGAGGGAATGGTTTTAAAGGGTGAAGTGTTGGGTCATAATCTCCACTTTACAGAATTCATGTCACATCACCATGAATTATCTGTGAATTATGGTTGCATCTAATGGGGAATCCGAGTGATCCTTCTGAAATCACTTCATTGTGCAGATGAAGACCATAGTCCAGAATAACATAAGAACATAAGAATGGCCGTACCGGGTCAGACCAAAGGTCCATCTAGCCCAATACCTGTCTACCGACAGAGGCCAATGCCAGGTGCCCCAGAGGGAGTGAACCTAACAGGCAATGATCAAGTGATCTCTCTCCTGCCATCCATCTCCATCCTCTGACGAACAGAGGCTAGGGACACCATTCTTACCCATCCTAGCTAATAGCCATTTATGGACTTAGCCACCATGAATTTATCCAGTTCCCTTTTAAACATTGTTATAGTCCTAGCCTTCACAACCTCCTCAGGTAAGGAGTTCCACAAGTTGACTGCGTGCTGCGTGAAGAACAACTTCCTTTTATTTGTTTTAAACCTGCTGCCTATTAATTTCATTTGGTGACCCCTAGTTCTTGTATTGTGGGAATAAGTAAATAACTTTTCCTTATCCACTTTCTTAACATCACTCATGATTTTATATACCTCTATCATATCCCCCCTTAGTCTTCTCTTTTCCAAGCTGAAGAGTCCTAGCCTCTTTAATCTTTCCTCATATGGGACCCTCTCCAAACCCCTAATCATTTTGGTTGCCCTTTTCTGAACCCTTTCTAGTGCTAGAATATCTTTTTTGAGGTGAGGAGACCACATCTGTACACAGTATTCGAGATGTGGGCGTACCATGGATTTATATAAGGGCAATAATATATTCTCAGTCTTATTCTCTATCCCCTTTTTAATGATTCCTAACATCCTGTTTGCTTTTTTGACCGCCTCTGCACACTGCGTGGACATCTTCAGAGAACTATCCACGATGACGCCAAGATCTTTTTCCTGACTCGTTGTAGCTAAATTAGCCCCCCATCATGTTGTATGTATAGTTGGGGTTATTTTTTCCAATGTGCATTACTTTACATTTATCCACATTAAATTTCATTTGCCATTTTGTTGCCCAATCACTTAGTTTTGTGAGATCTTTTTGAAGTTCTTCACAATCTGCTTTGGTCTTAACTATCTTGAGCAGTTTAGTATCATCTGCAAACTTTGCCACCTCACTGTTTACCCCTTTCTCCAGATCATTTATGAATAAATTGAGTAGGATTGGTCCTAGGACTGACCCTTGGGGAACACCACTAGTTACCCCTCTCTATTCTGAGAATTTAACATTAATTCCTACCCTTTGTTCCCTGTCCTTTAACCAGTTCTCAATCCATGAAAGGACCTTCCCTTTTATCCCATGACAGCTTAATTTACGTAAGAGCCTTTGGTGAGGGACCTTGTCAAAGGCTTTCTGGAAATCTAAGTACACTATGTCCACCGGATCCCCCTTGTCCACATGTTTGTTGACCCCTTCAAAGAACTCTAATAGATTAGTAAGACACGATTTCCCTTTACAGAAACCATGTTGACTATTGCTCAACAGTTTGTTTTTCATCATGTCTGGGGATCAACAAAGTAATTGAGAGAAAGGCAAAGTGCTGTACTATATGTCACCAAAGTCAGCAAGATCCTGGCCCACCTCATCTACATGCTTGGTCGTGGCCTCAGTCTCCTTAGACACATTCGCATGGACTTTGCTGGACCTTTAGGTAATTATGTTTTGGGTTGTATTCAATTCCTATTCAAAATGGCCAGAAGTTTTTTGAATGACCACTTGATAGCATTATACCTTGTTAGGTCAATTTGGTTTACTGTTACAGTTGATGACTGACAATGGACCTCAATTCTGTTCTGAAGAATTTCAGCAGTTCCTAGCTTCAAATGGAATTCAGCACATATGCTCTGCTCCATACCATCCTTCTACAAATGGACTATCAGAATGCTTTGTACAAATGCTTAAGCATGCCTTAAGAGCTAACAAGTCTGTTTTGAGTCATCAGCAGAAAGTGGACAATTTCTTGCTTGCATACAGGAATACACTACATTTTACTACCCAGTAGTCACTTGCAAATCTTTTCTTGAAGTGATATTTGTGTACCTGTTGGGACCTGCTATGTCCCAAGATTGCCTTACATTAGCCAAATCTATGTAAATTGATCAACAACGTTAGACTCGTCACCATTCTTTTCAAGTAGGAGACAACGTGGACTTGCAACTACAGTTGTGGAGTGAAATGGCTACCTGAAGAATTTATAAAATGCACACGAACTGTTTTGTTTGTGGTAAAGCTATCAATGGTGTTTTATAGAAATGACATATGGACCAGTTGCAGCCCTGACAAGTACTGGAATCTGGGGATGTGCCCATAGGACTTCTGTTCCTACAATCAAATCTCCTTTCATTACAACTCCTAATTTTGAGGATTTGTTTACTCCTGGGGAAATTCTGCACCAAAAATTTAAAAATTCTGAGCACAATATTTTCAAATTCTGCAAAATTCTGCATATTTTATTTGTCAAAATAACATATCACACCAGTTTCAATTATTTTTGGTCATTTATTTCAAACTACCTGTCAGCAAATATGCCTGTAATACTACAGACAACAAAAAAGATTCAGAAAATGTTTTTTGACAAATAGATTCCTTACTAGGCATATTAATACAGAACTCTGAGTAACAATTCATTTAAACTAAATACAGAACCATATTTCCCGTACCACCCCCTCCAGAAACAGTGCAAAGGGGGGGGGGGAGTCAGGGGTAATGGAGGAGCTGAGGGAGAGGGAAATAATTGCTGGGAAGGAGCCTGTGTGTGAACTTGGAGGGTTGTTGGGTATGGTTAGGGTTTTGGGAGGGGGGGGGTGATCAGGAAGGGAGTGTTAGGGAGCTTCCCTCATGCAGACCCTGGCTGACCCCTAGCCTTTCCTATTCAGTCATGTACATATGTCCCTCCACCTTGACTCAGAAACCCACTCCCCCCATCCCCATGTGTCTCTTTGCCCCCACTCAGCCACTCCCCTGTTCCTCTGTGGCCCTGCCCCAGTCTGTCCTCCCCCACTAACCCTTATGAGCCCCTGTCTGACCCCCCAGCACCTCACGCTGTCTGTCTCCCCATAGCCCGTCTCCTGATCTAGCCCTACAGGTGCTGTGAAGACAGCTCTGCAGGCTCTCTCTCTCTCTTCCCTAGCTGGCTGGGAGCAGCTGCTTTGTTCTGTCGCCACAGTGCCCTCTGGTGGGCAAAAGGCAGAGCTGCAGCAACTTTTCAGCAGACGTTTTTTTCTGTGCAAAATATTAAAAATATCTGCAGCTCATTAATTATGCATGCACGCAGTGGTGCAGGATTCCCCCAGGAGTACTTGTTGGAAGAAACTTTGGTACCAGACCCAGTTGATTCTGTACCCCAAACTGTTCCCATTAGCCAAGATACTACTGCACCATCATCACCACAATATCCCAAGAGTGCAAAAAACAGTGTTTAGTTAGTGAGGTCCTAGTCCAGTGCAGAATAATCCTTTGCAATTTGAGAGTCTGCTAGTCCACCCACAACTTTTAGTTAAGTTAACAGTGTTTTATGTTAGCCATGTAAATGATTATATATATTATAGGAAATTTTTTAAAGTAGGAAGGAGGAATGTAATGCCCTGTCCCTTTAAATGTTTGAGCACTCCCCAGTGCAAAGCCTCACTTTTGTGTTGGTTTCAGTTTTGCTGCTACAACAATAGAGTCTCCACAGCAGACAGCTATAATCCTGTCAGCTCCCTCTAACTACCTATCCCCTTCTCTGCTGAGTCCATCTATAACAATACCTTTCTGGTTCTGGATCTTACGTGAACCAACACAGTCCAATGGGGGTGAGACAAAATCCTGAGACTAAGAATATGTTAACTGTCCTGACTCTTAATTAACAGTTTTAGCACCAAAAAAATGCTGACTGGCTAACAATTGACGGGCAGGTTTGTATAACAGTATCAGAGCCAGTTGCATTGTTACTGTTCTTTTGAACCTTTCTTTTCTTCCTACTAAATGAATTCCTTGCCCTTTCTTGCTCTGTCTCAATCTTTTTTTCCTCTGATGCTGCTCTTTAGCTGTGCTTTAAATTTTACTCACTGGCAACTACTCTGACAGCAGGCTTTTTTCTAAAGTGCACTTGCTTGTACCTGTCTCTGGGTTTCCAGAGTGACCACGGATCCTGTCCATTGGCTGCTGCAGTAATTCCAAGAAAGCAGACTAGCAACTGCCACCTGAAAGTGACCTTGGAACTAATCCTTCCTATTCTTGAAATTGCATGTAGTCATGATTCAGTGAAAAGGTAACCAAATGTGGGTACAGATGACTTCCCTAACCTCAGAACCCATAGCCCAGTATGTATGGGGTTTCAGAATTATCAGCACAGTCATGAAGATCAACTGGCACATGTCTGAGCCCACCTGGGATGTGTGTTGTCTCCAAATACATGAACTGACACTGATGTCTCATACGGAGAAGTCAAAACCCACCTGAGAGGAACAGCAGTTAAGTTACAAAAGTGGGATGAAGCAACATTAGTGTTAAAAAATAGAAGACAGAGAGAGGGGCACATGCAGACAAACAGTCAGAGAAAGGAGAGGCTGCTCCTCTTTCCTCTCAATCTCAAGAATCATCATCACTATTGTTGATTATTTGTATTAACATAGCATCCAGGAGCCCTACTGATTGACTGTTTTGAAACTTTATTGTAACCACAAAACAGGATAGAGCTTCTCCACCCCACCAACAGGCCTGATTCTCCATGGCCTCGCACCTTGCTTGGTCTTTTACACCTGTGCAAAGTGGGTGTAAAATGCTACCATTTTGATTGAACAGAAGAATCAGACCTAAGATAACTGTCACTTGGAGGGTTACTAAGGTAGTTCAGTCTCTGGTTCACTTGAACCTTGGTCTGTGCTGAGACTGCTTACGAGAGTGCCAGATCAGTACCAACTGTGTTGTAGATCTCTCAGTTCCTAGTGGATAGCTAACTATTCAAATAATTTCAGATAGTGCATATGAGTCACCACAATGTAAGGATTTTCACTCACTATTGACTCCATCTGAATTGAGTCTGGTAACTTAGAAGTCAAAGGCTCTGTTTTTGTTTATGTAACCCTTTTGCCAGGTGAAGTCAGCAGCAACAAGGGCCAGGTTCAATATCTAAGCGATCCTTCTTAACAAAACAGGCTCAAACTCCCACCCAGTAACCTGAGAAAATTACACATCACCCACTGGGTGCCTCCAAGAGGCAATTCTTTCCCTCTCACAAGCACAGGGGGGAAGTAACCCAGCATTAACTTGGGAAACATTGCAAGCAGGATTCATAAGCATAAAACCCCGGGCAAAACACCCACCCCAGAGTATGTTGGGCAGTGTCTTTTTGGGTTCTTAAGTCCAACAACCAAAAGTTTCTTTAACATGCTTCTCCCTCCACCACACCCCATTCACAGTTGTGTCCCTGGTCAGTGGAGACCCAGAGGGAAGAGAAGGCACCTTGCTCATTCCTCCAGCCACTCACTGCTCCACCAGCTGCTTGCTCCAGCTGCTCAGGGTCCCACCCCTTACCATAGCTTTCAGTGATGTCTGGTGTGTTAGTCAGGGAGCCTCTCTCATCAGAGACACCATCCCATAGCAGATCTAATGCTTAGACCTGGGTTTCAGTGATTTCAGTTCTGATCTGCAACACACGACTCTCAACTGAGTCTTAATCAGCTCTGCTGTTACACACTCTTTGACCTTTGCCCTCCCCATTGTGTAAGGACTCTTTGGCCAAAACCACACCGCCAGATACAAACACCCGTCCCTAGCCTCCCTGCGGGGTCTTGGCACCTCTAGCCCCTGCTTAGCAAGCACAGTTCAGTTGAGGGTGAACCCCTCGGTCAGGGCATGCCAAGCAAAGTTCTGCGGCCCTTGATTTACACAACAAGGATAACAACCCTTCATTACCCCTGCACCCAATAACAAAGTGACTTGCAATCCAACATCCACCAAAAGTGATAATTTGGGCAAAGCAGCTCCATCCCACTGCTCACCTGCTAGGCAGAGTGGGTGTGTTCATGCAAACAAGGGCAGCTCCTGAAGTCCTCTTCCCCCGCTCATCACTAGATGTCAGGGGAGAGCTCATTCAGACCCTGCTTACATTTGAGAAATACAGTAACTCCTCACTTAACGTTGTAGTTATGTTCCTGAAAAATGCGACTTTACGTGAAACGATGTTAAGCTAATCCAATTTCCCCATAAGAATTAATGTAAATGGGGGAGGAGTTAGGTTCCAGGGCAGCTTCCCCTACTCTGCAAGCACCAGGGCTAGAGGGACCAAGTTACTGAAATGGGGACAGGGAGAAAGCAGGGCTGGCTCACCTAGGTGCAATGTACTAAATGCTAGTGGAAGTGGGAGATTACACACCAAGTACATAGATCAGTGGTCCCCAAACTGTGGGGTGCATGGAGGAATGTTTGGGAGGGGGTGCATGGCGGGGTCTGGGCCAGCCGCATGGGGGGCAGAGAGGGAGCACCATGCTTCCAGGCCCATTCTGTCCCAAGACTAGCTCTGCCTCCAACCTAACTTCTCTGCCAGCCCTGTTCAGCCCACAGTCCTGCTCCATCTCCAGGCCTGGGACAGTCCCCATGGCAGGGCAGGGGGAGGGGGCCTATGCTTCCAACCGCCTCCACTCCCAACCCCATTCAGCCCCCAGTCCTGCTCCATCCCCAGGCCAGATCAATCCCCAGTCCCACTCCACCCTCAACCACGCTCTGCCTGCAGCCCCAACTTTACTCCACCTCCTGCTCCATCCCCAGCCCAGCTCTGCGCCCATCCCCAGTTCTGTCCCCAGCTCCACCTTCAGCCCATGCTCCTCTGCTGAGAAAGCTTTGGCTGTCCAGTAATGGAGGGTGTGCATGGTGTAAACCCTCACAGGTCTATAACTCAGGTCTGTAGAGATACCAGGCAGCTGGCATCTCCAGGCTGCCACTCTACCTTCCCTTGGAGTGCTGTAGACTCTACAGCCTTTTGCTCCCTAGGGTTTGTCTCTCAAGCAGCTCTTTAGTAGCTTGCAGGAAGCATCTTTCTCCAGCCTGCTAACTCCTCTTGGGTAGATGCCCTGCCACTTCTCAGCCCTCTAATCCTCCCAGCCATTGGGAGGTTTCCTATCAGCAGTGCCAGTTTTAACCCTGGAGTACACAGTCCCCATGATTTTGTAATAGGTTTTTTCTATAATAAGCCTGGTGATTAGTTGTAATGGAGACAATATTTCGAATACTACAACTCTTATTCAGATCCTCTTACTAACAGAAGTAGAGCAGACTTGGTCCTTAAATGTGTTCCAAAGACAAAACGGTGGTGCGATACACTGAGCTGCACACAATCGAACAGATGTTAAGTGTGGACTTCAGCAGAAACTCAGATCGAGAACACAGAAGCCTTTGATCAGCATATCAAAAGGCAATGATAATGAGAGTGTACTTGCTGCACTGCACTATACTCGATAACATCCGCTCCCTGGAAAGTCAAATCCATTAAGCAAAACCACAGCTGTAGTGCTAATTAAAACAAATGCTGTATAAGTAAGTGTCTCGTTTTTTCCCCTGGTATATTAAACTAGTTCTAGTGCATCAGCAATTCTGCTCACAAGCATCTTAAGATTTCTTCTAATGGGTTGACCCAGGATTCTAGTAGTTAAATGTTGTTCCACACTGTGTTAAGCATCTTGCTCTCCAGGACAGCTTGGGCTGGGCATGCTGCTGATACATTATGCTCAGTCTCAGGGCATGGGGGGACAGGGAAGGAGGAGAAACTAGAGCTAGGGGAAAAAATTCAGACAAATAGTTTATTCACCAAAAAAAAAAAAAGGGTGGACCCAAAATAGGTGGAACCAAACTATTTATAAATTTGACAAAAATTCACTAAATAATTTTAGCCAAAACAGTATTCTGGGGACTTAGGTGCCTGAGGGGTAACAAACCTTGTGGCTAGGGGGAAGTGGTAGATGTGGTATATCTTGACTTTAGTAAGGCTTTTGATACTATCTTGAATGACCCTCTCAAACAAGCTAGGGAAATACAACCTAGATGGAGCTACTATAAGGTGGGAGTATAACTGGTTGGAAAACCGTTCCCAGAGAGTAGTTATCAGTGGCTCACAATCATGCTGTAAGGGCATATTGAGTGGAGTCCTGCAGGGATCAGTTCTGGGTCTGGTGCTGTTCAATATCGTCATCAATGATTTAGATAATAGCATAAAGAGAACACTTATAAAGTTTGTGGATGATACCAAGCTGGGAGGGGTTGCAAGTGCTTTGGAGAATAGAATTAAAATTCAAAATATTCTGGACAAACTGGAGAAAAGATCTGACGTAAATAGGATGAAATTCAATAAGGACAAAATGCAAAGTTCTCCACTTATGAAGGAACAATCAGTTGCACACACACAAAATAGGAAATGACTGCCTAGGATGGAGTACTGTGGAAAGGGATCTGGAAGTTCTAGCGGCTCACAAGCTAAATGAGAGTCAACACTGTAACACTGTTGCAAAAAAAGCAAACATTCTGGAATGCATCAGTAGAAGTGTTGTAAGCAGACACGAGAAGTCATTCTTCTGCTCTACTCCGCGCTGATTAGGCCTCAACTGGAGTATTGTGTCTAGTTGTGGGCACCACGTTTCAGGAAAGATGTGGACGAACTGGAGAAAGTCCAAAAAAGAGCAACAAAAATTATTAAAAGGGTCTAGAAAACATGATCCATGAGGGAAGATTGAAAAAATTGGGTTTGTTTAGTCTGGAGACGAGAAGACTGAGGCAGGACATAGCAGTTTTCAAGTACATAAAAGGTTGTTATGGGGAGGAGGGAGAAAAATTGTTCTCCTTAACCTCCAAGGCTAGGACAAGAAGCAATGGGCTTCAATTGGAGCAAGAGTGGTGTAGGTTGAAGATTAGGAAAAACTTCCTGTCAGGATAGTTAAGCACTGAAGTAAGTTACCTAGGAAGGTTGTGGAATCTCCCTCATAGGAGATTTTTAGTTAGACAAATACCTGTCAGGGATGGTCTAGATAACATTTAGTCCTACAGGGGACTGGACTAGACGACCCCTCAAGGTCCCTTCCAGTGCTACGATTTTATGATTCACAAAATAGTCAGAGGAGAAGAAGTTGCTGTCTCTTTTACAGCTGTTAGCCCAGAGCACTCACATGGGACATGAGACTGAACATCAGTTCCCCCCTCTGCCTAATATGGAACAGGGATTTGAACCTGGGAAGCTGAGTGCCATAGCTACTGGCTACAGGGTATTCTGCAGGTGGTGGGGTTGAAAATGCTCCATTTTGTATAAAATACTTGACTAGTCATTGGTCTAAAGAACGATTTTATGGGCTGGTGATGCAGGCATTCACCTGGGAAGTGGGAGACCCACATTTATCACCCTGCTCCAATGACCATTTAATTTATACACATCTTATAAATATTTAGAAGTTGTATATTCATCCAAAACAATTTTACTGTTAAGTATCAGAGGGGTAGCCGTGTTAGTCTGGATCTGTAAAAGCAACAAAGAATCCTTCACTTCAGTCTTGCATCTGAAGAAGTGGGTATTCACCCACGAAAGCTCATGCTGCAAAACGTCTGTTAGTCTATAAGGTGCCACAGGATTCTTTGTTAATTTTACTGTTAACGCTTAATATTTAGTCTTATTTGGAGATATGGCATGTGCCCGGTCTTCCAACAGTTTCAGTGGCACTCAGTGCTGACTGCAGTTCTGAAGGTCAGGACCTTCAGCATGAATACAATGCACTGAGATAGTTTCATAGAATAGCATGAGGGAACTAATGTGTGTTCCTTTAAGAACATAAGAATGGCCATACTGGGTGAGACCAAAGGTCCAGCCAGTCCAGTATCCTGTCTGCCGACAGTGGCCAATGCCAGGTGCCCCAAAGGGAGTGAACTTAACAGGTAATGATCAAGTGATTCTCTCCTGCCATCCATCTCCACCCTCTGACAAATAGAGGCTAGGGACACCATTCCTTACCCATCCTGGCTAATAGCCATTAATGGACTTAACCTCCATAAAATTATCTAGTTCTCTTTTAAACTCTGTTATAGTCCTAGCCTTCAGAACCTCCTCAGGCAAGGAGTTACACAAGTTGACGGTGTGCTGTGTGAAGAAGAACTTCCTTTTATTTGTTTTAAACGTACTGCCCATTAATTTCATTTAGTGTCCCCTAGTTCTTATATTATGGGAACAAGTAAATAACTTTTCCTTTTTCACTTTCTCCACACCACTCATAATTTTACATACCTCTATCATATCCCCCCTTGGTTTCCTCTTTTCAAACTGAAAAGTCCTAGCCTCTTTAATCTCTTCTCATATGAGATCCGTTCCAAACCCCAATCATTTTAGTTGCCCTTCTCTGAACCTTTTCTAATGCCAATATGTCTTTTTTGAGATGAGGAGACCACATCTGTACGCACTATTCAAGATGTGGGCATACCATCGATTTATATATGGGCAATAAAATATTCTCCATCTTATTCTCTATCCCTTTTTTTAAATTATTCCTAACATCCTGTTTGCCTTTTTGACTGCCACTGCACACTGAGTGGACATCTTCAGAGAACTATCCACGATCTCTTTCCTGATTCATTGTAGCTAAATTAGCCCCCCCATCATATTGTATGTATAGTTGGGGTTATTTTTTCCAATGTGCATTACTTTACATTTATCCTCATTAAATTCCATTTGCCATTTGGTTGCCCAATCACTTAGTTTTGTGAGATCTTTTTGAAGTTCTTCACAGTCTGCTTTGGTCTTAACTATCTTGAGCAGTTTGGTATCATCTGCAAGCTTTGCCACCTCACTGTTTACCCTTTCTCCAGATCATTTATGAATAAGTTGAATAGGATTCGTCCTAGGACTGACCCTTGGGGAACACCACTAGTTACCCCTCTCCATTCTAAAAATTTACCATTTATTCCTACCTTTTGTTCCCTGTCTTTTAACCAGTTCTCAAGCCATGAAAGGATCTTCTCTCTTATCCCATGACAACTTAATTTACATAAGAGCCTTCGGTGAGGGACCTTGTCAAAGGCTTTCTGGAAATCCAAGTACACTATGTCCACTGGATCCCTCTTGTCCAAGTTTGTTGACCCCCCTCAAAGAACTCTAATAGATTAGTAAGACATGATTTCCCTTTACAGAAACCATGTTGACTTTTGCCCAACAATTTATGTTCTTCTATGTGTCTGACAATTTTATTCTTTACTATTGTTTCAACTAATTTGCCCGGTACTGACATTAGACTTAGCAGTCTAATTGCCAGGATCTCCTCTAGAGCCCTTTTTAAATATTGGCGTTACATTAGCTATCTTCCAGTCATTGGGTACAGAACTATGTGCTGATGGAGTCTGTTTCTTTACTAAGATGGCTGTGTCTTAAGTTAACATTTGTAGAGTTACTGCACTGTACATATTCAAAAGAGAAGGATTCCTTCTACTCTGGTTTGAAATATGCACTCTCTCAATGGGATACAAAACTAGTGACATTCACTTCCCTCGTCACAATGAAATTGTGAGACAGAATATTTTGGAAGGGACACATGAAATGAAAATAAAAGGGGCAATTGCAATGGGCATCTTTTACAGAACCCCAGTATTGAATGAAATATTTTTGGACTATGTCTTGATCTTCTTGAACATATGCATGGGTGGCGGGTATCGCAGACCGGGGAGGCTGAACCTCCCCAAACAGCCAGACGTGGCCCCACCCATGCTCCATGACCCCCTCCTGCTTCCTGTTCTTCCCCCGTAGTGCAGGCTGGGGCTAGGGCAAGCTGGCATGCAACCTGGGGCAGCTGGGGCCAGCATTCAGGCACCTGGTGCTGGGGACTCACTGCTTAGCACTCCAGGGACCATGCTGCCCAGCGCTCTGTGTCTGAGGGCGCTGGGGTGGCCCGGGGCTGGGATGGGTGGGGGCTAGCCTCCCCAAACTGGCAGTTCACATGCCACCCATGCTTTTGAGCAGCCTTAACTATGCCTCTATTAAAATCTAGAGGAACACAAAATGACAAACTTCCTTATCCAGATAGCAGAGAGGAGAAAGTAACCTTGATATGCTACATCTATCCATCCATCCTGGAGTTCACCCCTGGACTGTAGTAAATCATTTAATTCAACACCTCACAAAATCTTCCCTAAAAGCAAAATTGGATGGTGTAGAGTGATTGTCACTTATATTGAAAACTGGCTGACAGAGCATAAGGAATTACTATGTATTTATTTATACTGTGTTGCCACCCAGAAGTCTCATTAAGGATTGAGGCCCTATCATGTTGTTAAGTTCTGTGTACATGTACACGTACACGTACACACACACAGAAAGATGCAGTCTCTGCTGCAAGAAAAGGTAACGCATCTAGCTAGAGGCAGTTGTCCAGAAATATGTAAATTAAGTTTAAAATGTAAATATTATACTAAATTACAAATGAGGGGAAGAATATCAATGATTTTTGAAAAGTGGTAAGGGGAGATTAAATTTGTCAATCAACAGTTTGATTCCTGTAAGACATTAGAAAAATTAAGAATAAAAAAAAAGGTATAAAATAAATATTTTTCAAAATGTACGTTAGAATGTGTGTGCTTGGGTTGGAGGGATAGCTCAGTGGTTTGAGTATTGGTCTACTTAAACCCAGGGTTGTGAGTTCAATCCTTGACAAGGCCACTTAGGGATCTGGGGCAAAATCAGTACTTGGTCCTGCTAGTGAAGGCAGGGGGCTGGACTCAATGACCTTTCAAGGTCCGTTCTAGGAGATAGGATATCTCCATTACATTTAATTTAAGACACATTTTAGTTTATGGACACTTAAAACAAGGCTTTAAAGAGATATTATTGCTACTAACTTGATTCCAGAATTTCCATTTGTCCTTGTTGGCTGACTTCACACTCAATTCTTCATTTTCTAGACTAGTTTCCTAATGATTTGAGTAACTTATGATGAAACCATAAGTTATAAAGATCAAATATGCCAATTATTATAGTAGTAATGCTTTATGTCTGGGTGATTGCTTTCTAATTGTTGCAAAGCAGTTTCAGCTTTGCAAAGCTTATTTTGAAATGAATTCATTGGTACTTAGATAAATTTTGCTCATTTAAAAAAAGGTATGAGTTTGCTTATCACCTGGATAGCGTAGCTTCAATAGTACGCACCAGTAAAGTATACATCCAATAAAATGAAGAGAGAGCAGAAAAAAAAATCAAAACACTGAAGACATTAATCTTAGCAGTTCTAATTCCCAATCTGCATTCTAAAGAAACTTTACAATAAAAAAAAAACTCCCCATAAATACTACTAAACAGTTTGCAAAAAGGCCATGTGAAAGAGATCTGGATAAGACACGAACACAACAGTATAACCACCACTAATTATTCATTTAGAGGCTGCAAATCAAGGCTTAGAAAATAAAAACATCTTCTCAGCCTGCAGGATGAATTGGATTGACAGCAGAATTTAAAAAAAAAAAAAAAAAGACATGAACAGCTCTGGAGCTGTCATTTCTGATTTAGCATTATGTATAATTACGATGAAAAAATTAAAAATATATATATAGGCTTGAAGTCTTTGAATAGTCATGTGTTCTCTAAAACTGGGCGACAACTATAGATGTATTTTTTAAGTCAGCTCTTATAAATACTGAATCAACGATTTTTTAAATTAAGGCTTTGAATAAAATTTATCTCTCAAGCTATTACATGGAATTTACAGGTGTATGGAATTACGGAGTACAACAAAACAGACTATTACCTTATTTTAAGCTTACTATTTTAGAACTGCTAAACTTCTGTCTCCTAACTTCACTGAAATTCATTATCTCTTAGAGTAAAATTTTGCCTTCAGTTACACCCATGCAGCTCAAATGAAGGCAAACATTTCTGAATGGTACAACCTCGAGCTAAGATGAGACTCTTAAACCACTAGAATTGTGGCTGAGTCAGAATTAACTGCAGGCAAAAAAACAATTAATTTGGCCTACAGTCAGGTAGTTATTGGTTCAATTAAGCAGATGTGTCTGTAAAGTAAAGCCAAGGAATTTATACCAAATAGCCAAATTTATGCTTAGTGTAATTCCGTTGACTTCATTGGAATCATACCAGGCATAAATGGGGCCCAAAATCATCTGCTTTGTTTAGCACACAAATCCACTGCAGATGAGATTCCAAGCAGCCACCTCTCAATTCCCGATCCGCTTTATCTTGATCTTTCTGTTGACTGTTTTTTAAATCTATAGCCCCACCCCTTTCCCACATATTAGACAACTTGCATTCATTTATACCAATTTGTTGTAGAACTTACATCATTGTTCATGTCACCTCTGAACTTGCCTGACTTGCATCCTCTGGAGCCTGATAGATTTCAGCAGGCTGTAGGTCAAAATAGAAATTAGTTCATAGTTCTCAATGGCTGAGCTAAGGAGGTACAACATAGTTCTGTAAAAAAGGCTTTTGAGCTGAGAGACAATACTGTACAGCAGCAGAAAAGCTCAAAGGTCTACCTTATACTGTGGTTTTGGTTTTAACTCTTCTCACAGCAAGAGCTCTTGTAGATTCACTGATGTTTAAAAGCCCAATCAGTGCTGAGCAGTGCCAAAGCAAAGTGAAGAAACTAATTATTCTCTTTTAATTTGAGAATATTGGAACTTAAAAACTAAATTTGATAGTACTGGGCAAAAAAAATATATAGCTGCAACTTCTTTTTGGAAAAAAGAAAAAAAAAAAAAAGCAAATTCAGTGACACCTAAACATTTTGCACATTTATGCAGTTGTGTTGTAGCAATGTCACCCACAAACAGAAATTGGTCCAATAAAATATATATCACCCAGCTTTTCTCTTGCAAATTTATGTTGGTGTCACCAAAGCAAAAAAGGTCCATTTTGAAATTTTTGAAAGGAAACAGATTTTTTGGTTCAAAACAACTTTTCACTTCAAATTTTCCTTTGATTCTTAAAAATTCAAAAATATTTAGAAATGTTCAAAAAAACCCACAAATGGTTCATTTTGGGTCAAACACAATGTTTTATTTGACCCTAAATTAATTATTTTTAATTTTTTTGAAATTACCAGTGAACCCAAAAAAATTTTTAAAAAATTAAAAAGTTTAGTCCAGCTCTAAAACTTGGTCAGTTCTTGGACCTCCAAGTGGCACCTAGGTGCTCCAGGAAGTAGCATGGTTTAGTAAGTGGCACTTGCCCCTCCATTTCCATGCTAAGCCACTGACCTTACTGCACTGGGGGCACTGTGCTGCTGAACACATAGTCTTTCAGAGGAGGCATAAAAAGCAAGGGCCTGACCATGTCTAGACAGTAAGATTCATGTGTTTTTTCCTAAAAACATGGATGTTAACCCCAATGTCCTGGCGAGATTATAACATGGGTGTGTGCATTTTACCTATCTGAAACTTCACCTGCAGTGTCAACTGGATATGTAATTGTATTTTACTCTATTCTAGATTTCTTTGCTGCTACACACTGTGAAACAGTTGCTAAGTTCCATCCTGGAGGTAGTTACATTGCAGTTATGGTGATTTTCTCTATAGACATAATTCACAGGGGGTACTGAGAGGTTTAAATAGGTCTTTACAGACATTAACTGAGATCCTTAGATACAAAGGCCACTACCAGAGCATGGTGTACTATCAGTTTGATAAGGGCCCAGGCACAGACATGTGCATCCTGGAGATGGTGTTGATAGGGGAAACTTTGGATTCCTGCACCTGTCGATGTTGTTCCAACAAGGAGGACTGCTGGGAAGATATGGGGGTCTGCCTAATCAAGAAGAAGAAAAAGCATCTTGCCAACCTCGTGAGGAGGTTTAAACTAGAATCATAGAATATCAGGCTTGGAAGGGACCTCAGGAGGTCATCTATTCCAACCCCCTGCTCAAAGCAGGACCAATCCCCAGACAGATTTTTACCCCAGATCCCTAAAGGACCCCCCTCAAGGATTGAACTCACAACCCTGGGTTTAGCAGGCCAATGTTCAAACCAGTGAGCTAGAGGTAGGTATATATAAAAAAAAAAGGTGACCTTAACAGAGAGCTAAATGTTGGGTGGGAGAAATGGAAAATTACAATAGGACTATAGGAGCAACAAGACAGAAAATAGTGGGCGAATATGCTCAACATTTTAGATGTCTATACACAAATGCAAGCAGTACTGGGAACAAACAAGAAGAACTGGGAGTATTAGCACATAAGCTAAATTATGATTTAATTGCCATCACAGAGACTTGGTAAGATAAATCTCATGACTGGAACATTGGTATTAAGAGGTATAGCTTACTCAGTAAGGAAAGGCAGGGACGAAAGGGAGGAGGTGTTGCATTGTACATGAAGAACGAACACTTGTTCTGAGATCTAGAACAGGGGTAGGCAACCTATGGCACGGGTGCTGAAGGTGGCATGCGAGCTGATTTTCAGTGGCACTCACATTGCCTGGGTCCTGGCCACCAGTCCGGGGGGCTCTGCATTTTAATTTAATTTTAAATTAAGCTTCTTAAACATTTTAAAAACCTTATTTACTTTACATACAATAGTTTAGTTATATATTATAGACTTATAGAAAGGCCTTCTAAAAACATTAAAATGTATTACTGGCATGCAAAACCTTAAATTAGAGTGAATAAATGAAGACTCGGCACACCACTTATGAAAGCTTGCCGACCCCGATCTAGAAGTAGGAGAGTGGCAGACCAGTTGAAAGTCACTGGATGATGATAAAAGGAGGAGGGAAAAACTGGCTTTGTCATAGTAAGGGATCTTCTGTAGACCATAAAACTAGGAGGAGGAGTTGGATGAAGCATTTCTAGAACTAAAACCTGAAATATCCAAAATACAAGACCCGAGTAGTAATGGGGAACTTTAACTATCCAAACATCTGCTGTAAAGGTAATACAGCAAAAGAAAAAAAATGCCCATTATGGCTTGCAATGTATAAGGGATAATCTTTTGTTTCAGGAGGTGGGTGCAGTAGCCACAGGGACAGCCATTTTAGATTTGATTCTGACTAGCAAGTAGGAATTGGTTGAGATTCTGAAGGTTGAAACCAATTTGGGTGAAAGTCATCATGAATGGATAGATTTCATGACCCTAAGGAAAGAAAGGAGTGAGAGCAGCAGAATAAGAACTATGGACTTCAAAAAAAGGAGACTAACAAATTCATAGAGCTGGTAGGCAGAGTCCCATGGGGAAAAAATCAAAAGGAAAAGGGAGTTCAGGAGAGCTGGAAATTTCTCAAGAGAAAATACTAAAGGCACTTTCCCTCCCGAGATGAAGGGAAGATAGGAAGAATAGTAATAGGCAAATATGGCTTCATCAGGAGTTTGTTAACCTGAAAAATCAAAAAAGTGAAAACATGGTCAAATTGAAAGGTAAGTATCTGGTTACAATTTATCTTTAATACAATTAATAACAACAAGGGGTAAGGATTACAAGCCAAAATAAGGAAAGAACAGTGTGATGTGGTATATGAACCCCACACTGGGTCCAAAGGAGTTAAAAAATACTGGGCCCAGGTACCCCCGCCCCTCTGGGCCTGCTGAGCATGGTGTCTACTGGAGGAACATGTTAAAAGGGAGCTTAGAAGCCTAGGCAATGAGTGGAGGACAGGCTACAGGAGAGAGGAATCATTCTTCAGAAAGCAAGACAGAGTCAACCACAGAGCTTGTACAGCCAACAGGCAATGCTTTCTCTAGCCACCCCTCCCCACGTCCAAGAGCCAGCAGGGCCCTGCTTCTTTGGGCTTTTTGTTGTTGTTGTAGTAGTAGTAAAGTGATTGACAGTTTGGACTATAAGGGCCATGCCCCAAACTGAAGCAACCTATTGGTAGAAAATAGCCCCAGTTCACCTCTCTGGGCTTACTGCAAGGAGGACCCTGCCTATGTTGCTTTCCACAGGGCCCTGGACTGGAACCTGGAGGAGAGGGAGAGCCCAAGTCCCCCTACCACATCCCTTAAGGGCCAAGGCCTAGATGCAGTTGGAAGGCTGAAGATTCCTGACAAAGTCAGGAACAGATATTGCTGCTGACCTGACAGAAGGGCCAGAAGCCAGGTGCACCAACTACAAGGCTGTCCAGCCCTCCAGTCCCCATATCACAGACAGGTTAAAAACTATTTAGGTAAGTAAGTTAGCAAGGCCTGACAAAATTCATCCTACAAACTTACCGAAACCATCTTGGAACCATTAGTGATTATCTATGAGAACTCATGAAGGATGAGTGAAGTCCCAGAGGACTGGAAAATGGGCAAACATAGTGCCTATCTTCATAAAGGGGGAAAACAAGGACCTGGGGAATTACAAACAAGTCAGCCTAACTTCAACACCTGGAAAGTTACTAAAACAAATTATTAAGCAGTCACTGTGTAAGCACTTAGAAGATAATAGGATTATCAAGGACACATGCCAGACCAAACTAATTTCTTTCTTTAACAGGCTTATTGGCCTACTGGATAATGGGGAAGCTGCAGACATGATATATCTTGATTTTTTAGTAAGGCTTTTGACACAATCCAATGTGACATTCTCATAAGCAAAGTAGGGAAATGCCGCCTAGATGAAGTTACTATGAGGTGGGTGCATAATTGGTTGAAAGTCCATACCAAAGGGTAGTTATCAATGTTTCGTTGTCAAACTAGGGGGACCTGTCTTGTGGCATCCTGCAGGTCTGTCCTGAATCCAGTACTATTCAATATTTCCATTAATGACTTAGATAATGGTGTGGAGAGTATGCTTACAAAATCTGAGGATGAAACCAACCTGGGAAGGGTTTCTAGAACTTTGGAGGAGAGGATTAGAATTCAAAATGAGCTTGACTAATTAGAGAATTGGTCTAAAACAAAAGATGGAATTCAATAAAGACAAGTGCAAAAATACTACATTTAGGAATGAAAAATCAAATCCACAAATGCAAAATAGGGAGTAACTGGCTAGGCAGCTATTACTGCTGAAAAGGATCTGGGGTTATAGTGGATCACAAACTGAATGAGTCCACAATGTGATACAGTTGTGAAAAAAAGCTAATATTCTTAGGCCTGATCTACACTGGGGGTGGGGGGAATTGATCTAAGATACACAACTTCAGCTATGAGAATAGTGTAGCTGAAGTTGATGTATCTTAGAATCACTTACTTCGCATCCTCGCAGTGTGGGATCGATGGCCGCCGCTCCTCCATTGACTGCTTCTGCCTCTCGCCGAGCTGGAGTTCAGCAGTCAACGGGAGAGCAATCAGGGATCAATTTATCGCATCTACACTACACGCGATAAATCTATCCCTGATAGATCAATCGCTACCCACCGATCCGGCGGGTAGCGTAGACGTACCCTCTGGTGTATTACCAGGAATGTTGCATGTAAGACATGGGAGATAGTACTCCAGCTGAGGCCTCACCTGTGCCTGGTAGAGTGGGAAAACTGTGTCCAGTTCTGGATGTCACACTAAGAAAGATGTGAACAAATTAGAGGGAGTCCAGAGGAGAGCCACAAAAAAGTGATAAAAGGTTTAGAGAAACTGACCTATAAGGAAAGATTAAGGGAAATGGGCATGTTTAGTTTTGAGAAAAGACCACTGAGGAGGGCCCTGATAGCAGTCTTACATGAGTACTTAAGAATGGCCATACTGGATCAGACCATTGGTCCATCTAGCCCAGCATCCTGTCTTCTTGCACTGACCATCATCAGATGTTTCAAAGGGAATGAACAGGACAATTTATCAAGTGATCCATCCACTGTTGTCCACTCCCAGCTTCTGCCACTCAGAAGTTTAGGGACACCTGGGGAAATGAGGTTGCATCCCTGACCATCTTGGCTAATAGCCATTGATGGACCTGTCCTCCATGAACTTAGCTAATTCTTTTTTGAACCCAGTTATCCTTTTGGCCTTCACAACATCCCCTAGCAACACATTCCACTGGTTGACTATGCATTGTGTGAAGAAGTACTTCCTTTGTTTGTTTGTTTTAAACCTACTTCCTATTAATTTCATTACGTGATCTCTGGTTCTTCTTATTTATGTGAAGGGATAAATAGCACTTCCTTATTCATTTTCTCCCCACTATTCAGGATTTCACAGACTTCTGGCATATTTCCCCTTAGTTGTCTGTTTTCTAAACTGAACAGTCCCAGTCGTTTTATTCTCGCCTCAGATGGAAGCTGTTCTAGACCTCTAATCATATTTGTTTCCCTTCTCTGCACCTTTTCCAATTCTAATATATCTTTTTTGAGTTGGGACAACCAAAACTGCACAAAGTATTCAAGATGTGGCCCTACCATGGATTTATATAGTTGCATTGTGCTAATTTTCTGTCTTAGGTGAATATCATCTGGTCCTGGTGGCTTACTACTGTTTAATTTATCAATTTGTTCCAAACAGTCCTCTATTGACACTTCAGTCTGGGACAGTTCCTTAGATTTGTCACCTGAAAGAATGGCTTAGGTGTGAGAATCTCTGTCGTGCTTGGGGCGGGGCGGCACTCGGGGTTTTGGGGGGGTTTTTTTGGTTCAGCCGGGCAGCGCGGGGGGCTTGGGCAGCGCAGCGCTCGGGTGGGAGGGTTCTGGTGGCGCTCATGGGGGCGGGGGGGTGTTATGGCAGGGTGGCGCTCTTTTTTTTTTTGCTTGGGGCGGCAAAAAAGTTACAGCCGGCCCTGATTAGTGTATTGTTTAAAGTTTCAATGCATCTTGCAAGCATTTCACTATTGTGACCATTCCTTTTAATTTCCATTTAAGTAGCCGCTCATTTTTGTGTAGTTCCCTTTTTTGAAGTTAAATGCTACTGTGGTGGGTTTGTTTGGTACTTTTCCCCCTACAAGGATGTTTAAATTTAACTACATTATGGTTACTATTACCTAGTCATTCAGTATAGTCACCTCTTGGACCAGATCCTGTTTGCCACATAGCGTTCCAGGCAGTAGTCATTAATGGTGTCTAGAAATTCTCTCTCTGCATCCCATCCTGAGGTGTAGTGTTCCAAGTCACTACAGGGATAGTTGAGATCCCCCATTATTATTGGTTGTCTGTTTTCATAGTCTTTGTAAACTCCTGAGCATTTCATAATCACTCTCACCATCCTGGTCAGGTGGTCGTTACTATAGCAGTAGGAATATACTCGTATTATTTCAGCATGGAATTTCTGTCACCAGCATGTTAACAAAGAATGGGTGACAGAGGAGATTCTGATTGTGCGGGGTATGTCTAATCTATTATGCTAATAGCTTATTTGACTCTAAATCACTGCAGTTAGCTGAGATACTGGAATCTGGTGAGATCATGCAATGCTTTTGGAATCTAAGGAGTTCAACCCTCTTCCACATTGAGAAGTCATTCCACGTGAGCATAAAGTTTGGTACTGTTCTGAGCACTTCTCTCAGCTATATGCAGTATTATTTATACAGCTTAAAATTCCCCCCTATTCTCTTCAAATCAGGTTCATATACTATGTAGAAGTGGACAGAACAAAGCCTATGCACTAGGCCATTTTTTAAACTGATTTTTACCAAAAATTTCCTGGGTTTTATAAAAAGCTATTATTCATTTTTACCAATTTTCACCCTAATTTTAGACCACTCCAGTACATGAAAATAATTATTACATTAAGAAAACCCTAGACATTACATTAGGTTGATGTGCTTATGTTAATAATAAATAAGTCAACGTGTAAATGCAGGGCTCTCTGTCAAAGTAAGTCAATGTAGTGGAAGATTTTTTATTTTTTTTTGGACTTGAGCACTAACGTATATGTGCACCAGACCTGGCTCACAGCTCTGTGAGGAGAGGTGGTAGCTCAGTAGCAGATCCCAGGGGAAACTTCTCACACCTGGGTCCAGACTCCAGAAGGAGAGATGGCAGCTCAGTAACCTGGGCCACCCAGGTTACTGAGCGGCCCAGGTTACTGAGCTGCCATTTTTCCTTCTAGAGCAGGTTCAGAAGTGGATAAGGTGAAGGAGGCATGTTCTCGGCTTCTTCTGCTTCTGGGACCACTCCAGGCACAACCTGCTTCGAAGAGCCAGCACAAGGCCTGCTATTTATCACGAAAGCCCTGGCAAAGAAAGTAGATGGTTACAGTGCTTCCAATTTTTCCTGGAGTCAATTGATATAAGAGAATCAGAATGGGTGCTACACTGGCATTGGAGATCTGCAATATGTTCCAATGGAAGCATGAAGAGGACTACCAACTGCTACACCAAAAAAAAAAAAAAAAGTCACTTGGGAGAGGGAGACATTTTCTTTACAAGAAACCTGTCAGGTTTGGTGACTGATCATTATGTTACAGAACGAGATCTCTGGTAGGCAAACAAAAAAATGCAGCCTGGTGAACATTAGGCTGCATGTCGACACCACAAATTGGAGGTCTGACTGCAGCTCAGGTAAGCATATTTAGGCTAGCTTTAATCTACCTAGCTTGCTAATGAAGATATGGCAGCATGGTCTGCGCAAGCCTGCCTAGTGCCCTGGGTACCTACTTGTGTTGCTAACCCATGCTGAACCCTATGCTGTCACATCTTCACTGCTATTTTTCATGAGCTAGCTAGATTAAAGCTAGCATAGGTATGCCTACCCATGCTGCAGTCATACCTCAGATTGCAGTGCAGACAGCCTTAGGGTATGTCTACACTACGAAATTAGGTCAAATTTATAGAAGTCAGTTTTTTTAGAAATCATTTGTATACAGTCGATTGTGTGTGTCCCCACACAAAATGCTCTAAGTGCATTAAGTCGGCGGACTGCATCCACAGTACCGAGGCTAGCATCGACTTCCGGAGCATTGCACTGTGGGTAGCTATCCCACAGTTCCCGCAGTCTCCGCTGCCCATTGGGATTCTGGGTTGAGATCCCAATGCCTGATGGGGCAAAAATAGTGCCGCGGGTGGTTTTGGGCACATGTTGTCAGGCCCCCCTCTCCCTTCCTCCCTCCTTCCGTGAAAGCAATGGGAGACAATGGTTTCTACCTTTTTTCCTGGGTTACCTGAGCAGACGCCATACCACGGCAAGCATGGAGCACACCCAGCTCATCATCACCATATGTCTCCTGGGTGCTGGCAGACGTGGGACTGCATTGCTACACAGCAGCAGCTCATTGCCTTTTGGCAGCAGATAGTGCACTATGATTGGTAGCCATCGTCGTCATATTCCTGGGTGCTCTTTTAGCCGAACTCAGTGAGAATGGTCTGGGGCACCTGGACAGACATGGGAGTGACCCAGCCAGGTCATTCCCATCTTCTGCCGAGCACCCAGGAGATGACAATGGCTTGCAGTCATACTGCACCATCTGCTGCCAGCCTAAGATGTAAAAGATAGATGGATCAAAACAAGAAATTGACCAGATTTGTTTTGTGAAATTCCCTGTAAGCCATGTCATCGATCGCCCCTCCCTCCGTCAGAGCAACGACAGACAATTGGTTCGCGCAAAACCAGGCGAGGAGGCGACGGCAGTGTGGTGACGAGAGGGACATGGTCATAGACTTCTCACAAAGTACGGGCCAGACAATGTGCCCCAGCAATGTGCACATCATGCTGATGAGCTCTGCATAAGCACTGAAAACACGCTGGCCAAACAGGAAATTAAATTCAAAAGTTCGTGGACCTTTTCCTATCTACCTGGCCAATGCATCTGACTTGAGAGTGCTGTTCAGAGTGGTCACAAGGGAGCACTCTGGGATAGGTCCTGGAGGCCAATACCGTCAAATTGCATCCCAAATTCGACCCGGCAAGGCCGATTTCAGCGCTAATCCCCTCGTCGGAGGTGGAGTAAAGAAATCAATTTAAAGAGCCCTTTAAGTCGAAAAAAAGGGCTTAGTCGTATGGACGGGTCCAGGCTTAAAATCGAGGTAACGCTGCTAAATTCGACCTAAAGTCGTAGTGTAGACCAGGCCTTAGAGGTAGGCACTCCAAGCCCCTTCCTGCACATAGCAACCTGGG
Source organism: Mauremys mutica (assembly GCF_020497125.1). Taxonomy (NCBI): domain Eukaryota; kingdom Metazoa; phylum Chordata; order Testudines; family Geoemydidae; genus Mauremys; species Mauremys mutica. Next base: position 252,358,324 of record NC_059073.1, on the reverse strand, counting down.
AGGGTACAACCTAGGTCTTAAACGTTCATTTAAGGAGTTAAAATAAGACATCACGGGGGGGAGAAACCTTCATCTTAAAGCCAGCTTCTCAAAAGCACCACAATTGTGCGGCTACCCTGAATTAAGCTTTTTAGAGTTTATAATTGATATTTGTGTCCATTTACACAAGGAGCAGTCAGATGACTGCTGCTTACTGTGCCAAATACCAGATTGTTTGAGAGGTACCAGTGAAAACGCATATATATTTTTGCTTCAGTATTCTAAATCACTTTAGGTGGAGAAGAGAGTCGCATTTTAAGTTTAAATTCCTTACAAGCAGTTATACTGCAAGTGGTGAAATCCAAACAGAAACATTTAAAAAGGCAAACTTTGCTAAAAGATGGAATCTTTTCAACCCTGTCATTGAATGGCTAACACACAATCCCCTAGGTAAATCCTGGCAGACAAATTCCATTAAGAGAAGAAGACAATGAGACTAAAAAACAAACATCAAGAATCCAGTAAATAAGAAAGATTTGCTAAGTCCACCTCAGAGGATTCAGAAAGAGGATCATTCTGTTCTCACAGCAGAGCTGTTTTTAAATGCAAGAAGATTTTCCTTGTGGTAGTCATGAAAGTTTGACTTTATACCCTGTAGAATAACTCCCAGAATAAAAAATTGCAACCAGTGTTCAGCTCTGTATATATTTAACTTTAACAAAATCCAGCTTTCTTCAAACTCAGGCAACATGTGACTTTATTGACTAATATGCAAATTTTCTTAACTCTCCTTTAATGAGGCACCCAAACTCTCTTCCTTGGAAGCAGAAAAGTTACCATTTACTCTGTGTAAGAGCTGTGAACTTCCTACTTGTGCAGTGGTCTACTCAGGGGCGGCTCTAGCCATTTCGCCGCCCCAAGCTCGGCGGCACACCGCGGGGGGCGCTCTGTCAGTTGCCGGTCCCGTCGACGTGCCTGCGGAGGGTCCGCTGGTCCCGTGGCTCCGGTGGACCTCCCGCGGGCATGCCTGCGGATGCTCCACCAGAGCCATGGGACCAGCGGACCCTCTGCAGGCATGCCTGCGGGAGGTTCACCGGTGCCGCCTGCCGCCCTCCCGGGACCGGCAGAGTGCCCCCCGCAGCATGCCGCCCCAAGCACACGCTTGGCGTGCTGGGGTCTGGAGCCACCCCTGGGTCTACTACATGTAGAAGGGGGATAGACTGAGTCAATTAGACACAGCCCCAAGCAGGGATTGGGTGGGGGCTGCTTCATGAAGTTTGGTTGTGGGATTGTGCATCAAGATGATACAGTTCTTCCCCAAGTTCTCTGGTCTAAAGGTATGAGCTCAGGCTGCACCTTCTTTTAGGACAGAACAGACTGCTCTCCCTAGTGAATGCAGCCTGCTCCACAACCCTGGCTGCTCCTCCTCTCTACTCACTTCCTTCATGCTCTCCAGTGGTGTAGCTTGCCCAAAGTATCTCTGTGCTGTTCTGGGTACAGATAACACAGTTGTCCGTGTACCTTACAGGACTCACTCCCTACCCTAAAGGGACAGGAACAAATCAGCCCTTGTTTTTCAGTACAGGTAGTTTAAAAAAAAAAACAGAGTTTCCATCCCACAGAAAATTCCAGTATTTTAACATTTGTTTTCATCCTAAAAATCAAGACAAATATTCATAACACCTCAACATTCCAGAGTCAAAACATTTTGGCTTTGCTCAACATTAATCTGTAGACTCCTGAGCTGCCACAGCGCCTCATGTAGTTTGGGTGCCTCATGCCCGTGTGGAAGTAGAGAAAGAACTGACAGGGATTTGTAGGGGATCTTAACGCATGACAGTCTCTGTTAGCAAGAGTCAGGCTAGCTGTAACCCTACTAACGCGAGATTTGTAGAAGCGAGGATTGTGTGAGGCGAGTGGGAAAGAACTGTGTGAGAAGTTGTTGCAACCTTGTGTTGATAATGAGGAATGTTGACTGGCGTCTAAATACAAGTGAGAAAAATAAGATATCAAGATGGCCTATGTATAAACAAAATGCAGCTGTTGCTTATTATTGTATGTAACAAAAAGTATAAATGCTTGCTGTAATTGTTTACCTGAAGAGAGACCTGCCTAGGACTGGGGAAACCCTTTGTCCTAGGGCACTCCCTCCCTCTATACAATTGTAAAGAGAAAAAGTATCTGACTCTGCTGCATCCAACCAAAAAGTGAGAACTAAGTTTTTCTCCGACACTCGCATTCTCCTCTACATGCTGGAGTCTCAGCAGGATGATATCTTGCATGATGGACCATGATCATGGAACTCCTATGATGTCTCAGAACAGTTCAAACAGAAGGGAGACCACGGTGTTTAATGGGAGATGTAGTCCAGCCCCAGAGTCCAGCCTATTGCAGAGAATGGGAGCACATATGAGGCACCACAGTAGAAGAACATAGTCAAGGTTACAAAGTCAAGCTCCCAAAAGATAAGAAATGCCAGCACTAAAATTGTATGTGCAAGCTTATTTCAGCCACCTTGTGTATGCGCATTATTATACGGTCTTTAAAATGCAAACCCTAGTATTACAATTGTCTCCAGGGAGGAGTTACAGGAGTTTCCTGCAGGATCTAAAAATCACTGGGGGGAGGGGAGGTAATTAATTGAAATCCCTAGGCAGGTGTTAAGTCTGAAGATGCCTCATCTCCCTGGGTGAAAGTGTGTATATGAGTTTGATCTGGTTGGAGGAACCTGGCAAACAAAGAACTAAAAAAAACCAGTATAAAAGCAACCAGCCTGGTATGCTAAGACCTGCACATAAGCAGTTTGTTTTAAAGATATGTTCTGGCTAATGCTTTTGTTCTGTACAAATTTCGCTTAATGAAGGCTGGCTGGTTACGGGTTAGCCCTGTCATTGCCTGAGGAACAGGACAGCCAGTGGTGAACCAAATGCCAACTTACTAAATTCAGAGTGGTAGCCGTGTTAGTCTGTATCAGCAAAAAGAACAAGGAGTACTCGTGGCACCTTGGAGACTAACGAAAGCTTATGCTCAAATAAATGTTAGTCTCTAAGGTGCCACAAGTACTCCTCGTTCTTTCAATTTACTAAAGTGACCACAGTGACTTACCACCTAAATCCCTAGTCTAGAAGGAGAGTCTCAGGACTTTGACCCCAAAAGTTGATAGCTAGACACCCAAGACCTGAGTGGGGCGCCCTCAGGGAGCCCACAAAGGGATCAGAGGTATAATTATTTCAGGAACTGTGCTAGTCATTTAAAAACTTGGTGAAATACCATTCACAGTGGTACAGAGTTTCAGATAATACAAATAAAGACTTTGAATTGCTAAACAAATATATTCCATTAATAAACATACTGAATAGTATTTGGCCAGCTGTCACAGTGATGTACATTGGACTGAAATGCTTTAATTACAGTCTTATCTTTTTCAGTAGGAAATTCAGATGTGTGAAATGAATCAGTGGTTCCAGCAGGGGGCCCTCCTCGGGACAGGGAAAGTAAAAGAAACAGAACTATAAGCTTGTACCATTTGGTTTTATATGGCATAAACCACTGAGCATTGACCTGGTGTAGTTATTTTACTACTGCTGCAATTGGAGGGAAAAAATAAATTTCAGGGTAACTGAACATTTAAGTATTTTTGAGGCAACATGCAGCTATTTACAGGAGCAGTTTGTCTGGGTATTACAGGGCTATATATATTTTTGCCTATTGGAATTGGGTTGTCCGCTTTTTTCAGACAAAGTACACATGACTTGAGGGACCAGTTTAATTATTTTTGTATTTTATTTAACCAAACAGTCACAGTACTACTTAACAAAATTGCTAATTAGATCACTTTTTTCCTTTGATGACAAATTTAGAGCATATCACTTGTCATTTTTCCTGTATTTATAGCAATACTGCGATTGTAGCTTGCCTACATATTGTAGGGCATGTTCTCAACAAACAAGAGTCACTCCACAAGGAAAATGAAGTAGCTGACAAGCATAAGAATGGTCTGTTTTATGGGTATTTTAATCATGCATCTCATGGAAGTACAACTGCACAAGCATTAAAAAAAAAAAACCCACCACACACACACACGAGAAACTGAATGCCTGCCTTCTTGCTTTCAATCTCTAATTGCCACATATTTCCCTGCTTGAAAATTACATAGGCCCACTGTACAAGGGTCAAATCCTCAGCTGGTGTAAATCAGTACAAGTCCAGATCGATGCCGATTTATAGGAACTGAAGATCTGACCCAAATACTTTCTTCTATAAAGAAGAAGGATGGTAGCATCTTTGCTTTCTTCTCTCTTAACAGAAGTCTGTTCTAATGTTGATACTTACAGACTAATCAACTCACACCTTAAACTTCTCTTCATTAATCTAAATAGATTTTGCCCCTTGAGTCTATCACTATAAAGCATATTTCTAATCCTTTAGCCATTCTTGGGGCTCTTCTCTAAACTCTCTCCAATTAATCAACATCTTCCTTGAATTGTGGGCATCAGAACCGGACACCGTATTCCAGCAGGTGTGGCACCATTGCCAAACAGAGGTAAAATAACATCTCTGCTCCTACTTGAGATTCCCCTTTTATGCATCCCAGGATCTCATTAGCTCTTTTGGCCACTGTGAGCTCATGTTCAATTGATTATCCACCACGACCCCCAAATCATTTTTCCAGAGTCACTGCATCCCAAGCTTGTTACAGGATGTGGGACTCTATCACCTACATTCCTTGTTCCTAGATGTATGCATTTACATTTAGCCATATTAAAAACACAGTTTGCTTGAGCACGTTTACCAAGTGATCCAGATCACTCTGAATTAGTGACCTGTCCTCTTCTTTATTTTCCCCTCCCCCAATATTTGGGTCATCTGCAAACTTTGTTTTCTTCCACAACATTGTTAAAAATATTACATAGCATAGGGCTAAGGGCCAGTCCCTGCTGCACCCCACTTGAAACACATCTGCTCAACAACAAAATATAGTTGTGGAAAGGGAATTGAGACCTATAAATTAGCCAGTTTTTAATCCATTGAATCTGTGTCATGTTAATTTTAGTTATTTTAATCAAAATGTCCCCTGGTGTTGCCGGCTCAAAGAGCCTGAGGCGGAGCAACAGCAGGGTTCGTTGCCCGGTGTGCGTCGCACTAATTATCACACCAGGGTGGAGAAGCAAAACCAGGTTTAATTGGGCCCAAAGAAAGGTGCCAGGGAGAAAAGCCTTCTCAAATCCTGCACGCCCGCGCGCAGGCGGGGTCCCAGCATTTATACCCCACTTGTTTGTGTAAGCCTTTTGTTCGGTTTTCCCCCTCACCCCTCCCTTCCCAGCAGCAGCTACATTAGGCATTACATTTCAGCGTGTTAGAAAAGGTTCTCATGCACAAGCTTATCTGTGGCCTTCACAGAACAAACGCATACAGATTTTCCTTCCCCCTCTCCCCCTCCTCCCCGCCGCTTCTGCTGTTTCAAACTCCTACATTTGCAAGCGGAGATTGCTGACAGTTGCACATTTTGCTTACAGTCTGTTAGCATCTTAGGCTGGTTAAAGTTCACAGCATGTAAGAATTTTGGTTCACTTCAGGCCCAAAGTCACAACTTTGGTTTACTCAGGCCTAGTGGCACCAACAATTCTCCCCTTTGAGAATACTCAAACTTTTGGTGAGTTTTCTCAAACTTTAAAAACAAAAAACAATGAAGCTTTACAGATATATGTACAACTGCTCTTTTGAGCTTAGTTATCCCAACCCAGGAATGAATGCATGGACAAAAGAGTGGAATGTTCATTTAACAACTAAGGGATTGGGACACTGACTATAAATCAGGTAGGTATACCAAGTGGTTTAATTTTCCCAGATGTCTTGGTGAATAATTGAGTCCCATATGCATGCTCCCCATGGACCCAGCAGGATTCGGTATGTGGAAACCACACCCACCCTAACCGGTCCATATGCTTGGAAGGAGCACTGTGAATGTCCCCACTTCCATCCAGAAAGTGTCCAAGTATGTCTTCATGACCACAGATCAGATGGTACTCCTGATGCATCTGTAAGGGCAGTGGGCCAAGTCTGGTCTAGATCCCACTGCAATACCTTCCCAGCCTCAGTGATATGCAATACCATCTCTGTCAGTAACTTCTGGGTTATAGAACTAAGGGCTGAAATGACATGTAACTCACCAACTCCAGCCTGTATTTAAGATAGCTGAGTTTCAAGAATAAGGCTAGTAGCCTTTTCTAGTTGGCCCAATTTCTTATTATGTTCTTTGCTTTTAAGATATTGGCCCTAGCCCACAGGGATCTGCTCAATTCTCTTTCTTTCCAGAGGAGATAACCCAGGCCCTCTGTTGTGCTAATCTAATGGCAGCCCCTTGTGAGCAATCTGGGTATGTAGAAGTGATTTGAAAACTGGATAAGGGCAATGTCATTTAAAATCCAATTAGGGAGGGCAATACATACTGAAGGATTTATCCAAAACACAGGGCACAGCCTGTAGATTAAACCCCAAAAGTCAATTAATACCACATTCCCAATCATGGGTCCCATAAATTTCTTCCTTGCCAGTGTACAATTCTTTGTTTCTTCACCAGGGTCAGTTCTCAATGTCCTTTTAGTCAGGAATTCCTGGACTTTGGCAATGTCAGTGGAGTGAGTGTTTCTTCTTCTTTCCCAAAACAATTGTGGTTTAGCATCCTACAGGGGAGAGGTTTCCAGCACATATCACCCTGTAATAGCTGTGCTTTTTCTATAAAAGTCTAAAGGCACAGTTGGTCTGTCAGTGGACAAGGGAAAGTTTGTCCAGAAGCTGTCCAGAAGCACAGTAGAACTAGAAGAAAGAATAGGCTAATCATCAATAGGAAAATTCTTCTGATGTGGAGGGGTCTTTTTGTAGTGAGAATCCTGGGTCCAAGCAGTCAGTCTTTGGCACTTCACAGCAGTGTTGGTAGACAGCAGGACTTGGAAAGGGCCTTTCCAGCGTGGAGCCAAGGCAGTCTTTCGTTGATGGATCTTTATGTAGACCCAGTCTTCTGGTTCCTAGGAGTGGTAGGACTGCTAGGATCTTTGGGTTGTTTCTTCTTTACCTGTGAGAAAAAAACAGCTAAAACTTGGCTGTGTCCTTGAACGGAGTCAGTGTCTTATCTTGAAACTGAGTATGTTAACTATTTACTTTCTCAGTTAACTCATTCTTTTTCTTTTTCCCCTTTTTGGCTTCTTTTAACCTACAAAGGAAACTTTTACTTTTCATTTATACACCTTTTGTTAACAATGAACACATACACAGTACATTAGTCTTATTTAATGTATGCCACATATACCCTTTTACTAAAATAACCTTATTACAGAGCTTTAGAACAACAGGCCAGGACAAGCACACCCACTTTGATGAGTTCACTTAATATAACCTCTAATCCAATAGCTTTCCACCATCCCAGCCCTCTGGCTAGAAGTCTGAGGTAGCCAGAAGGATCCCATGTACAATATGGGGAGTGGGTTAACTTTCCATGTCCTTGCTTTTAAAGACTGTTAGTATGCAAATTTTAATAACCATTCTCAATTAAAAGATTTGGCTAATAAAGTTTCTTTCTCTTACTTAAGAAAATACATAAGACTTTAGTATATCACATTTTTCTGATATATCCAAACACTTTGTATTCTAAATTAAACAAAACAAGTATCTGCATTTCAATTTAACACTGCCACTTGATTTTAAATTAGACCATCCCATAAAAATATTAAACACAACAATTTTGGCCACGGGACAACCACCACAAGACAGAACATAGAACACAAAACATAATTGTTACTCTGTCAGTAAATGCATGATATGTTGAATGCTGTTCAGCTGGCATTAGTTTTCTTTGATTATCTGAAAGACAAAACAGAAGTCTACCCCCTTCTGGGCAGTCAATCATTACTTAAAATATACGAATACTCTTGTTAATTCAGGAGAATTAGCCCATATTTTCTTTGCCTGAATTTATTTACAAACATTTTAAAGACACCAAAAACTTCTCTCTTTAGCATTTTTACAAAGTTCAACTGCTGTTCCCTCCAGCAACTAAAGAGTTAACTTTTCACTTTCCCTTAAAAATCACATGCTCTTCCCTTAAATCACTTGCTTTTTCCTTCAGCAGCCACTTACCAATTCAAATCACCATTTCAAATATCCTCCTGAGTATTTGAAATTTCCATGCTTATACTCACTTACTCCTTTTCACTACACCCTCAAAAGTTTCCAACCTGCTTTCCAATCTCTCTCTGCTGCCTGTCCGCCTGGGCCCGATCCTGCTTTTCTCGCTGAACTGTTCCTATCCTGGACACAAACTTATTCCATAACCAGTTTAGCTAGGAGGGTGGGCTTCACAGCTAGCCCCCACCCTTCTGGTCTTTTCCCTAAAACATTTTTACTCCCAAAACTACTCAAGTCCTCCCTAGTAAGGCTTGCCACCTGGCAAAAATACATGGCCATTGGGTAGAGGCCATTTACTTAACACACAATCCAAACTCCTAAAGGGGGTCTACCCAGAGACCCACCCATTTGTCTGCTGACACTTAAACAGAAAAGAAAATTACACAGAGAGCAGAGAAAATTACAGTCTAAGCCAGATTTTTTCACTTCTATTACATTGTCCGTTACAGGGGGGCGGGACAGAATTATCTCAATACAACCTCAGAGCTTCATCGCACACATGGCTTCCACCCTGAGGAATTACGAACGAGAAGTTCAGTTCCGCCCACACACCCAACGCCCAAATAAACAGAGCAGAAAAACCAACAGTAACCGGTTAAACAGAACAGAGCTAAAACTAGATAGTGCACCAAAACCAGATAGTGTTTCCTTATTCTATTAGGGCTCACCTTTAACCATACAATCCTTATCATATAATACCAAACAATACCAAACACAGCAAACATAAAATAACAAGGGTAAAACAGATAGATGGTGTAAATTCTGAACCAAATTTTAAAGCTTCAATAAAAATAATAAAACAACAATGGAGAGTATTGGGAACACTCCCACATCACTCAGGGAAAATATGAATGCCCCAAGCCTTAAGCCACTTTAATACTTACACATATTCAGACTGGCATGTCTGTGTATAATGTTCAGAGAAGGGAAATAGGTGGACGGGAGATTATCCTGTATACAGCTTGTCCAGAATTTCCAACATGCTTCCACTCTTGGGATGGCTGTTCTTTTACACCCTGGACTCTCCTGCGGCGTCTCTTTCAGAGATTCCAGTTCAGGTCAGCTGCCTGTGGCTTTTCCAGTGTCACCGAGCCATACCAGCTACAGGGTTGCAGAAGCACACTGTTGGATCTCACTGGAGAATTAAGCTTTGCAAATGCAATCTCAGTTCTGTAATTTATACTGCCCTTGGTTTGCCTCTGTTTATTTTCCACAACCAGCTGGGGCTGAAAGTAGTTTTACTTAGCATATTCTGTGTGCTGGCTCTTGACCTTGTATGCAGAGCAGCTCTCTCTTTATCTCTGGGGTTAGCCGAGTTTCAAATTAACCCGTTCCTAGACAAATTGCTCACACTGTGTCAGAGGCTTTTCTTTGTGATTAAAAGCTCCTCTGAGATATATGATCTTATCTAGATTGAAGATACCTTCTAATGGGCACTGTTTAGATGGATTTTTACACATGTGAAGATTCCAATTCTCTAAATACCTGCAGGTTTTAGGACCATAATGTACGTACATGGAACATGCTGGGGTACCCTTAGGGGGTGAGGTAGAATTTTTAGACTGTCTCTTACCCATTTTCAACTTACACACACACAGAGAGGGTACCCTGTCCGCGCTAGCGGCTCATAAACTAAGAATCTCTCCCTACAGAACAGTCACACAGGGGAGACTAACAAGGATGACTGACTCTCCTACATCCCCTTTCAGCAAAGAGCGTCGGCTAGTCTCTGGGAGACACAGCGCCGTATACTCTAATTGCATCCAATGAGATGATCAGACTGTCAGTAGCCCACACGGAAAGGAAGGGGGGGAGGGAAGATGGGTTCACACATTCCTAGACCCAGGCAGCTTCCTCGCCGGACGATGCCAGGCTGAGTCAGCCCACCGTGGGTCGGATCTCCTAAAGATCCACTAGTTACTGGGCTTGCGTTAGACTACTCCTGATCATTAGCAATCGCTTCACAGGGCAATCTGGGCGTCTTCCAGCAACGAACACTCACATAGGTATACACACACACACACACACCAAGGCCATTGTTTCCTATTGCCACGATGCATCTTATCTTGCTGCACAGTCAATAAATTCAAATGGCATGAGCCCAGCAGAGACAGACATTCCCACGGACAGTTCTCCTCCCAGTGCAGCTCTGGGGCATATGATGAGGGATTTTACAAGAGCTCTACATACAAACAGCTTCAGAAGCTACCCATTCGCTGACAAAACAGAAATAATTGAAGGATCATGTTGGAATTAAGTGATCCTTCTGGTGGCCACCTTTCCTGGCTCTCTAACTGATACTGAGGCCAGTCTACTGTATAAAATCTTTTCAGTTTACTTTTAGTCATTGGATCCAAACCAAATACCTTCCAATTTGCTAGAATGCATTCTAGGGGCGTACACCTTGCCCTACTAACCTTACCCTGTCCTTGCCCCATACCACGGGCTTGCCCTTGACCCACTATAGGACGCTCTCTCGTCTAGTGGGAATTACAACGGCTGGGCGTCCCCAGCCTCAGGCAAAAGTCCACACCACTGGACTGTTCCTACCTTATCCACAGGACCGGTTCCTCACCGTCGCCCACAGCTGCTTCTCCACTATCTGAGTGCGTTGCACCGTTGTGTCCTCCAAGGTCAGCCTGACGCGTCTCTGCCGAGGCCCTCGGTAAAGACACCAGTGCGCGCTAGGCATCGGCTGTGACCATCGTCCACCGGCCATTGGAGGAGTCCGGGCAAGGCACAATTTTGCCTCGAGCCCACCCAGGGACGCCAAAACTGTTGCCGGCTCAAAGAGCCTGAGGCGGAGCAACAGCAGGGTTCGTTGCCCGGTGTGCGTCGCACTAATTATCACACCAGGGTGGAGAAGCAAAACCAGGTTTATTTGGGCCCAAAGAAAGGTGCCAGGGAGAAAAGCCTTCTCAAATCCTGCACGCCCGCACGCAGGCGGGGTCCCAGCATTTATACCCCACTTGTTTGTGTAAGCCTTTTGTTCGGTTTTCCCCCTCACCCCTCCCTTCCCAGCAGCAGCTACATTAGGCATTACATTTCAGCGTGTTAGAAAAGGTTCTCATCCACAAGCTTATCTGTTGGCCTTCACAGAACAAACGCATACAGATTTTCCTTCCCCCTCTCCCCCTCCTCCCCGCCGCTTCTGCTGTTTCAAACTCCTACATTTGCAAGCGGAGATTGCTGACAGTTACACATTTTGCTTACAGTCTGTTAGCATCTTAGGCTGGTTAAAGTTCACAGCATGTAAGAACTTTGGTTCACTTCAGGCCCAAAGTCACAACTTTGGTTTACTCAGGCCTAGTGGCACCAACACTGGTACCAAGCCGAACAATTTACAAAAGTCTATTATGTCAACACGATTACCTTTATCAACCAAATTTGTAATCTCACTCAAATATATATATATATATATATATATATATATATATATATATATATATATATATATATATATATATATATATATATATATATTACATTAGTTTGATGTGATCTATTTTCCATAAGTCCATGTTGATTTGTATTAATTACATTACCCTCCTTTAATTCTTTATTAAATCAAGTCCCATGTGAGCCATTCCATTATCTTGCCCAGGACTGATGTTTGGTTGACAGACCTAAAATTACCCAGGTCATCCCATTTACCCTTTTTAAAAATTGGCACAGCATTAGCTTTCTTCTTGTCTTCTGCAATTTTCCCCAATGCTCCAAGACTTATTGAAAATCAACATTAGAAGTCTAGTGGGTTCCTAAGCTAGCTCTTTTAATAGTGTTGGATGCAAGTTATCTACATCTGCAGATTTTAAAATGTTTAACATTAGCAGCTCCAGAGATATGAATGGAATAGACAGAGTGTTATCACCACCACATGATGAGAGTTTATCATCTTTATTTTCCCCAAATACAGAACAGAAATATTTATTGATCACTTATAAATAATTATGCAGAAAGACAAGTCTACCATTTTCCTGTGGACATGAATCAGTATCACTCTCAAGATTCTTTTTGTTCCTAATATATTTGAAAAACTCTTTTTTAATTGTCCTTACCTGTACCGGCCACAGACTTCTTCTGTCTATTAACTTCCCTTATCAATTTTCTATAATTCCTAACCTCTGATTTAGATTAATTACCATCAACTTCCTTTTTTTTTTTAAATAAAGTTTTTACAGCTGCCTTTGTAACCTTTGGGTGGGCTAGAGTGCACTTCATTGCCTTTCTCCAAGTCCCAAAAGGAACTAAAGAAATGAATTTAATTAACAACTTTATAAAATATTATGATGAAGAAACATAACTACTTAATGTTTACAATGTAACATGCCTATTTTATAATCCACTTACACAAATAAAGAAAACAAATTAGACAGGTCAGTCCCCACAAAAACAGTAAGAACAAACTGAGAGTTGCCAAAAGCTTAGGTTGAGTTCATCTGAGTCTCAGAGTCTTTGATCACCAAATCTATAGTCTGCTGAGTCTAAAACAACATCTTCCCTCCACTTACTTGTTGGAATCCATGCAGACTCTCACTGTTAGCCAGTTAGCTAGCTAATTAACCACTCAGTTAAAGTATACAGATTTAAAAAAAAAAATACAAAACTGAGAATGGCAAAATATATGACTCTTTCCCATACTACATTTAAAGAAAAGTTTAACTCATACTGGTTGAGACAATTTAGCTAAAACAGTTTGGCTAAAATCAAAACATTTAAAGTATACAATTAATATAGAAGAAATTATTTTCCCTCCCCATTTCCGCTTTCTATAATTAACACTGCCCAGGCTTCCCAGTTAGAGGGTTAACAATATCACTAACCTGCTTCAATTAGGGACAACAACCAGCTTTCTACCCCTGGGTTCAGCTTTTCCCAACTCCTACATGGGCCTTTGTAAAGAAACTGCCCTGACTGCTAACCCTCATAGAGTTAGCAACAGGGAACCCATAGAAGCAGACCCAAAACTACCACACCCAAAATCCAGAAGCTTCTAGGTGTGGAGGACTAAATCTGCCGAGCAACAATGACCCAGACACAACTCACTCCAATCCCCACCTTTGGGTCTCTTAAAGAAATATTTCCCTATTAGGCACAAGGGTTACACCTTCACTTCCCCTCTAAATCAGGTTGGTTTTTTAACCAATATGTCCTCCTGCCTCAGCTGTGGGATTGTGGCTTTTTGAGCATCTAGTAAGGTGTTCTTAAATGAGTGCCAATTATCACTCACATTTTCTCTGATTAAATTCTTTCTCCCAGATGATTTGGCTCATAATTGTTTTCAGCTTTATGAAACTGGCCCTATTAAAGCACCAATTATATATATAGATCACTAGTATGGATTTTATTCTGCTTGCACATTATAAATGTGATTGAGTCATGACCACTTGTACCTAAGCTATCATTATCTTTTAGTTCTGTGATCAGTTCCTCTTTACCTGTTAAGAAAAAATCCAATAAAGAATTCCCGTGTTGGCTGCAATATTTTTTGAGTTAGGAAACTCATCTATGATGTTTAGAAGTTCCAATGATATTTTAGTACTGGCAGCATGAGACTTTCAGCATATGTCACTCAAACTGAAGGCCCCCATCATCATGCAGCTTTTTTTCCTATACATTGAAGATAGGTGCCTAAGGAGGCAATTATCCTGTTCCCTAGTGTGATTTGATGGTCAATGGAAGACACCAACTAATATCTATCTTGTGCTTTCTCTGTTAGGACACTGATTACAAGCATTCAAGACCATTTTCTTCCAAGTTATCAGTGACTCAGAAATGCCATTTTTTACAGTATACCACTTCCCCTCCTCTTTTGCCCAGTAAGTCCTTCCTAAATAGGTTATAACCATTTATTTTAATATTCTAATCATGCATATCATCCCACCAAGTTTCAGTAATGCCAACTAGCTCAAATTGATGATGATAAATGACCAATCCAATTCCTCATTTGTTACCCAGCATTGATGTATAGGTAAGGCTGCGTGTCTGTCATGGAGATCACAGAAGTCGCGGATTCCGAGTGACTCTGAGCCAGGAAGCCCCTTGGCCAGCAGCAGTGGTTTGGGTGTGTGGGAGAGGGCTCAGGGCTGGGGCAGATGATTGGGGTGCAGGGTGGCGCTTACCTGGGGGGGGGGGCCTGGGCTCCCACTGGCATGTCCCAGCAGCTCCTAGGCAGAGAAGCCAGGGGGCTTTGCCTGCTGCCCATGCCTGCAGGTGCCACCACCGAAGCTCCCATTGGCTGTGGTTCCCGGCTGCCACCCCGCACCCAGAGACTCCGCTGCCAGCCCCGCGCCTGGGGACTCCACTGCTGGCCCTGCGCCCAGGGTCCCAGTTCTGACCCGCGCCCAGCTCTGCTGCCACCCCACTCCCAGCTCTGCTGCCACTCTCTGTCCTTTGTTTCCTTGATTAATTTTGCTCTCAACAACTCAATTTTGTGCTGAGTGTCCCCCCTTTTTATCCTCCCCTTTTGGAATTAATTGAACCCCCTTTTGATTACTCTAGCCAGCCTGTCCCCAAGGAGATTGGTTCCCCTTCTACTGAAGTGGAGACTATCCAAACTATTCATCACTCTCTTTCCATAGAAGATAGACCTATGTTCCACACCCTACACCACTTACCTAGCCAGTGTTTCACTTCCAGAATATTCTGGCTTCTGTCACTCGAGGGGCAGGAAGGATCTCAGAGAAAATCTCTTGGACATGCTTCTTCTTCAGCATACTTCCAAGTTCCCTGAAGTCATCTATTATCTGTGAGACAACACAGTATCACCGGGGCCAATATGAGCCATCACCAGTGGATCCTTGCATGTTGACTTCAGAAGCCTGTCCAATCTTAAAGTGACATCTCGTGTCTTGGCTCTGGGAATAAGCACACTGTCTTATAGTCTGTCTGTCCCTTGCAGAGTGTTCTTTTGATTCTTCTGAGTATTGACTCTCCGACAAAGGATTATCTGTCTTTCTTGGACAGTTGGAGAATTCTTTGCAGGCAAAGCTTGATTTTCTTACGTGTTGGGCAGAGCTATCATCTACAGGTGTGTCCCAGGCATCTCTCCATTCCCTGGGACCTGCTGGAACTTGAGAGGTATCGTCCATAGTTCCCATGTTGAGGACCTGGTGTCGATTTGAAACTTCTAGCTGTCTGGAATTCCTTCTCTTCTCTCTGGTGGCCACAGCATTCCTATCCTCATTTGTCTCCAGCCATGTAGCATGTCACTGTGACCTTTTGCCTCTGTCAGTTGTGAACCACCAAGCATCCTCTCTGACTTCCTCTCTCTCCAAGTCCTTGGTGGCCAGTTCCATTCTTCCTTGAACCAGGGATATTGGTGTTTCCCAAACCTAGTTTTCTAGGACTTCCTCAGCTTCTCTGATTCTCAGTATCATCTTAACTTGCCCCTCCAAAACAAGAATCTTTTCCTCCAGTACAGCCACCAACTTGCGCTTCATGCACAGGAAATCCCTTCTGGATTTAGGTGGGAAAGAGAACATGGCACATCTGGTGCAGATCACCACCACTGTTCCATCTCATAGACTCATAGACTTTAAGGTCAGAAGTCTGACCTCCTGCACAACACAGGCCACAGAACCTCATCCATCCACTTCTATAACAAACCCCTAACCTATGTCTGAGTTACTGAAGTCATCAAATTGTGGTTTGAAGACCTCAAGCTGCAGAGAATCCTCCAGCAAGTGACCCGTGCCCCATGCTGCAGAGGAAGGCGAAAAACCTTCAGGGTCTCTGCCAATCTGCCCAATCTCGCTATCACGCATAGTGTTGTACCTGGAAGGAAGGCCTCTCACACTCCCTCTCTCTCAATTCCTTCTGAAATTCTCCTATTAGCTGCCTCTGTTCACAGCTCTAAAGCTCACCTAGCAAGTGACATTTTATACCAAGTCTTCCCTGCTTAGTTCAGCTCAGCTCCATCCCTCATCAACAGAGAGCGATTAAACACTCAGAGATTTCAGACAGCTGGGCTTCGCACATATATGGTATTTTCTGTTCTGGTCAAATGTATACCTTAACGTATACAGACAGATTAATTTGCTGTTGGAACCTTGATTTTTTTCATTAGCTGAGTCTTCGCAATTTCAAACCATGCTATCTTTAATGTTGCATTTTTTTTGGAATGTTTCCATTTCTCACACACAAAACAAGTCGTCCTCTACACATCAAGAGTAAAAACAAAGAGCAAAATAGATATGATTATCCCCCTCTGGGAACTGTCATATGGAGTGTTACAAAACTTCACACTCATCTGTTTTCAGTTGGCCTGCACTTGCTCAGAGCCTTTGATAGGGCCATCATTTATACCTAGAGAGAAAAAAATAGCTCAGTTGTACAAAAAGGCTTCTCACTCCCATGATTTATATTGAACTTTTTCTCATCATAGATATATCTCCTTAGAAAGATATCCTCGGCCTAACCCAACTGTAAGTGGTACCCAGGAATAAATAGATAAAAGTCACTTAAATTAGACATTTATATAGTGATACCAGCTAGTGTTTTCTGCATGAAGGACCTCAGTAGGTGTACAAGGGCTGATGTAACAATCTTACCCCTGGAAAGCTTTGTCAATGATCATTTAACTGAAATTGCTCCATGTTTAACAACCTGTTATTTTTATTTTTATTATTTTAAATTGTTTGTGAAGTATTCTAGAATAGGAATATGACTACTGTCCCCTGGGACAGTCATGAGAATGTAGCATCTATTTCGTAAAGGCCAGCTATTGGATTATTGCAGTAATACATACTCAGGACTACACTTGAAATACATTCAGAAACTAAAGCAATGACTAGAGCTGGTTGGAAAAATGTCAAATAAACTTCTTTTTGTCAGAATTTGCCAATTTGTTGAAACTAAAATGTTTCCAGGGACTATCAATTTGGACAAAACTCCACCAGAGCCATGCCTAACAGATAGGTTTCATACACTGCCTGGTTTCCTGCCAGCTCACTTGATGGGCTGCTGATAAGCCTGGGCTTCCAGGCTCCCAGCTCCTCGGGAGGCTGGACTCCAGAGCTTTCAGGCTCTGAGGCAGCCCATCAGGTGGCCTGCCTCAGAGCCAGGGCTCTCAGTAGAGCTAGGCAGAGATTAATAATTGCATTTAATGGGGAATTTCTAAATTTTTGGTTTTTATTCCAAATCAAAACTAAATCAAATTTTGAAATCTCAAAACCCTCTGCAAAATGTAATTACTACTCTCTGCCCAGCCCTAGCAGCAATAAATGTGGCAGCCCACTGGTTAAAGAGTATATCTCACCAGGAGCACATAACCCAGTGGTACAGGAACTTCACTGGCTGACTGTTGGGTTTTGGACAGAATTTACAGTTAGGTGCCTAACTGTTAGGCACCTGCAGTGGGAGTTAAGTGACTTACTCACTTAGGCACCTAGTGGGGTTTACAAAAGTGCCTACCTTCATGTTATAATAAATAATAATTGGAGATAAACCAATCTCCTAAAACTGGAAGGGACCTTGAAAGGTTATTGAGTCCAGCCCCCTGCCATTACTAGCAGGACCAATTTCTGCCCCTGAATCCCTAAGTGGCCCCCTCAAAGACTGAACTCACAATCCTGGGTTTAGCAGGCCAATGCTCAAACCACTGAGCTATCCCTCCCCCCTAAGTGTTTAGGCACCTAATGACCTTTAAAAACCTGATGGCTGGTGGCCCGTTGAGAGAATCTCTTTCCTCCAGCAGCTGAAGTCAGCAGAAAGGCTCAGACGGGATCTGTTGACTTTTAGGGTATGCTGCAAAGAATAGTCATTTGCTAGGGCTTAGGGGAACAGCTCAGGGTGTGGGTGGGTTATGGTATCTGAATGGCTGTTTTGTAACTGTGGGCTTGTGTTGCTGGGTGGGAATCCTTATTAGGGACTTTTTTAAAATAATTGTTCAGGCATCTAGAGTTGGTCATAACCCTAATCTTTTGGTATTTGAAACAAAAATCAAGTAAATATACTAGTGAATAAAAATTTTTAATAAATATTCACATGGAGCATATACAGACGTTCAGAAAATGGTTTGAAAAACACTGGCTTCATCCTTTTGGTCTAACTGCTCATGAAATTTCCTCCAGCTATACATGCAACAATACTAGTAACTGGTGCATCTGCAAGTCCACTAATCCATACAGATCCATACATATCGTTCTAGGAAAGGTGCTGATCTACAGTTCTCCCCCATGTGAAATGTGAAGGAGTATAAATGAGGTGATGGCAATAAATAAATAAATTAAATAAATAAATAAAAGAGCGCAGTTACCAAGCTTCTTGGACTTATTCTATAGGTTAAAAAAAATGAGGTGGAGGGGCCTTGGACCTGACCCATCCTCCTGGTATTATGCAGTGACAAGAGAAAGACATGATTGGTAGAATTATTTGCTTTACTGATTTGGAACAATTTTGGCTGAAGAGAATTGTGCATTCAGTGAGGTGAAGGAAGAGGAATGGTTTTAAATGGAAACATCTGTGATGGATAAGTTGTGGGTGTACTGAGGTTCCAGCACCTAACAGAGGCTGGGGCCTGTCTCCCACAGCTAGGAATAATAGGTCAAATTCATGCCTACAGAAACTTCATTGACTTCAGGAGAGTTGTGCCAAGGATTACATTGGCTCAGTGAGTTAAGGAAAGGGGGGAAATAGAGGATTTGCTTACCTTGTTTTGAGTGCCAAAAAACACACCGGCTGCATGGAGAGGTGAGGAGTATGACAAACTATTAAACAGCTCACAATGGGACTCTGGCCACGCTAGGAAAGAGCAGGAGGTGCTAGACCAATATTATCCCCAACAAGCAAGTGGGCGGGGAGAAGGAAGAGAGGGACAGGGAGTTAGAGGGCCCCTCTTTTTCTGCATCCTCTCCTCACCAGCCAGAGTAGCTAGTCATGTAAGAACATATTGGATCAGACCAATAGTCCATCTAGTCCAGTATCCTGTCTTCCCACAGAAGCAGCAAAGAATCCTGTGGCACCTTATAGACTAACAGATGTTTTGCAGCATGAGCTTTCGTGGGTGAATACCCACTTCTTCGGATGCAAGCAGTGGAAATGTCCAGGGGCAGGTGTATATATATAAGCAAGCAAGAAGAAAGCTAGAGATAACAAGGTTAGATCAATCAGGGAGGATCATAAGGTTAAAACAGACAAGGGAGAGTACTATATAAAGACAAGGTGCTGTGACCTGTTTAATACTTTGCTACTGGAGTGTCTTAAAATAAATGATGTAATCAAGCCATCTTTACTATAACGCTATTTGAAAACAGAGGGAATCCATTTAAGGATTCCCCTAGGGTCAGGAATTACTCTATGAAGACATATAATGACGTATTTGGTGGAAGGATTGGTATATAATAAAGTTTCTATCTTTAAAAATGTGTTACTCCTTCAGGTCATGTATCTTGTTTGTCTTTGTTTTGGAGATTTGTTTTGTTGCTTTCTTATGTGAAGGGATTGTTCTTCAGATCTGACGGGAGCTGAAAAAACAATTTTTTAAAATAAATGTTGGTTCCAAAATTAGTCTGAGGGTTCAGTTAATGCCTACTAGCCTAGTACTTTGTGTTGAGAAATTCCATCTGGAGTAAGCAATAGGCACGAACTCCTTTGATTGCAGTTACTGGGGAATGCTCAAAGTTGGGATAATCAATCTATTAGACATTAGGTTTACAGAATGAGCTCCCTTTCTTAAAGTCCCCATTCTACCAAAGAATCTACAGAGGATTCTATGTGAGGTTTAAGACAAAATGTCCAAGCCAAGGACACTGAAGAAGTGCAGGGAAGTGGCAAGGTGTCTGACATACTGGCAAGTCAATAGTATAGAATGGAATGTAAGAAAGGAGAAAAGGACTGTCCCATGATGCAGCACTAGTGACAATTCACAGTGTGGCTGGAGACAGCACATCCCTGACATCTCGCTAGTAGAAGAGACAGCAAAGTTGACATGAAGTAGAATCCTGGCACCAAATGCCTGATCCAACTCCCATTAAAGGCAATGGGAGGAATATCTCTCCTACTAAATATGGTATATTTCACACAGTCCCACATCGTATTATTTGTGCATTCAACCAAATGACAATAGCTTCTCCCAGAAAGGAAGAGGATAAAAAATCAGTGTCAAAATCAGGTTGCTATGTGTCGTAGTAGTTGCCGCATGAGCCTCTGCCTTTATAGAAACACATTCAGGTCAGTGCCACAATTCAGGGATACCTTGTGAAGTAAGTGGCAGTGATAGGAGTACATATGTCACATTTACCATGGAGGTTTCATAAAGTGGTTTTCATAGAGGTTGGACTTTGTTTTGAAGTTGTTCATTGAAGAGTTTAAATATCTGCAATACTGTGACATTCCTCGGAGTGCCCAGGACTGTGAATCACCTTGCTACCCTCCGTTCTCAAGCGAGAGGGAGAATTACTTCTGCTTAATGTGGCATCATCTCCCTGACATCTCTAGTTAGCCACCCAAAGAATCTGGGCTATGCCAGCCCTTACTTTGTCTTGTAGGTTAACAATAGGTGCATCCCAGTCCCTGAACCCTTTTGAAGTATCCCCCTATAGTATTCAGTCCCTTACCCACTGAATACCCACTGTATTACCAGAAATGTTGCCCCCAAGGGAATAGTATGCACACCAGCTTCAGTGCTTCAACTCAGGATCAGTTCCTTGTACAATACAACAGCACTGGGTTATATTTATAGTGAAAACAATTACAAATGTATTGTCAGAGCTTAAGATTTAAGAGACAGTGAGTAAGGACTCATAGACTTTTAGCCAGAAGGGACCATCATGATCATCTAGTCTGACCTCCTGCACATTGCAAACCACAGACCCTCCCCAACCCACTCCTGTAATAGACCCATCACCTCTGACTGATTTAAATCAAATCATGATTTAAAGACTTCAGGTTACAGAGAATTCACCATTAAAGATACCATTAGGGATAATGGAAATAGAAAGGTTATGTATAAAACAAAATCATGGCATGGTTCCTAGAGACTAATGTTAACTTCTCAGCCGAAATGTCCTTTGCAGCATTTCCAACCAAGGCTGGTTGGGATCCTGTTTTCATAAATGTAAATGTATTGTCCTTTTATATCCTGGGTGGGTTTTTTTGCCTTCCCCTTAAATTCCCCAAGGTTAATTGTCTTCCCTCAGAGACAGGATAATCCTCTGTGGTTCAGTCTCCAGTGTCTTCTCTCCCTGTTGACTTTGTATGTAAATATGGCTTCCACTGGGTGATTTTACAATGCTTAATTTACATGGGATCCAAGATAGACAAGGAAATAAACATCCTTTGTCGGGTCCAAGCCTGTTTGTCAACTCTGCCTTGATTCAGACTTCAGGACCATATTTTCATTATACAAACATAACTCAATGCGCAGTATCTGTCCATACATTTCACAATGATATTAATGATCAGTGGGACCCTAGCTTTCATTTAAGATCTCACATGAAATTCTTTATGGATAAGTATTATGGAAGCACTGTGCTAAGTTTAATGAGTTTGTCAGGGCAGTTAGGAGTTACTGTTACAGAACAGTGAACCCTTTGCCAGCTGGCACCAAATGGGCCTCTGTGTCACATATACATATATGGCAGATCAGGTGGTTAGTGTCCACCCTGTCTACCCAGCCCCACCACCACCAATGTAATCATTTCCCCTTTAGATACCTCACAAAATTAGCAGAACACACCCCTTAAAAAAACAGTGTGTTGCTTGCAATAGTAAAAAGGGCTACCCAGGTAAGTTTTGCTGAGGCACTGATTTTATTAGTAGCACTCCAAGCCTTACATTATATAGCTAAAATGCAAATTTAAAGAAAACGATTACCATAAGGATTCTGTTATTAAAAGCAATCAACATTCAGTCAAATTAGCTTTATTGTAGGTTTCTATAAAGGCTAAAAGTTCAGAAAAGCTGCTTAAATATTGGTATTGAAATGAAGTGTGGCATCTATTCCAGCAGAATTTGAAAGTGACTGTAGAGGACCAGATGACGCAAGGATTTGGGAATTTGGATACAGAGCCTTTTGCCTCTCGGGTCATTGATTCACATCCAGGCCTGGGCATTGAAGTCTGATAGATGTTTCCGTCTGAGGGCTGCACAGTTGCCACACTTGTTAACAATCTCCATAGAGAGTCCAAAGAGTGAGTGGGAACAAAGACTATATTGATCTCCTAAAGGTGTCCCTCTTTCAGAACTGATTGCTGACATATTGCAACCAGTCATAGGTGGAGGGAGGATGTTGCAATACTTGAACAACTGCTGCCTGTTCTGTCTATGTTCTCTAGTTAATTAGACTTCGTTCTCCAGGGCTGTCACAGGCAGGTACATTGTCTTTTTTAAAAAAATTGAATAAAAATCATGGCCATTCTTTACATTGTTTCAACTATGCAAGTGTTGCTAGCATATGAAGGAACAGGCACTTCTGTATGCCTAATAGCAAGATGTCTTTCAACTTGAGTAGACCTAAAGCAGAATTTCTCCATGTTAAAATGAGCAAACCTAGCAGGAGAGATTAAAAAGCATCTATTCAGTAAGAAATACCAGGAGTCATCACCATCTGGCCAGATCCAATTATACAATCAAGGAATCTCCTGCTAGCAGCACGACAGGGAAAATTCTTAAGAGGGCCGCTCTTTATCATTTATAACTGCAGCAGGGAATAAGTATGATATACGATTGGCACTGTGTGCTAGATCCAGAAGTGCATACTTTGGTTTACATACATTCATTATGCCAGGTCGAGAGAGATACAGCTGTGTATATGAACGTACTTTAATGAAGGAAAACAGCAGATTTTCAAAGTTTGAGGAGAGTATATGAACCATACACAGCATTTTACCCCCTTTAGATTGATCACAAGAGCTCCTAATGCCAACTTTATTGTAAACTGTTTCTTTCAAACAAAAGGTGCTTCACTGTTTGTAGGAGTTTCCTCAAACAAACTTTAAAAATGAGTTGTGGCATGCTGGCCCTTTGAACCCATCCATTCCATGTGAATTTCAGAAACTCTTATTCTAATTCCATCCCATTAGTATCAGACAAATTTTCATATGGAGCAGAATGGCTGAAAAATACAGCGCTATGAAAATGTCTAGTTGTGAACATTTATCAGCATCTGGAGTGATAATTTTGGAAGCATAGGAACAGTAGACCCGCCTACTAACATATTTTCAGTGGCAGATTGAGTGTGGATGGATAAGGAAAAAAGAATGACTGTTGCTCTTTAAATTTCCAGAATATTTTTCATAAACTGAAGCATGCAGAACAAAAAAGAAGAAAGGCACGGTCCATCCCTATATTTGATAACACATATCTCAAAACAACGGGTTCTAATGAAAGAGTCTCCTAGGAATAATTGTATTGGTACTACTACAACACTGTAATAAACAGATTTGGAACAATTCATATTTTTTACATTAAGTGCTTCATCTGGCATTGTTTGACTGTGTCAACCTGATGTTGTAATTCGCTTAATAGATTTCATTCATTATGATATCAAGTTAATCCTTTCCCATCTAGAAATACAGTGCCTCGCACCCAACAGCAACCTTTCTAGGTATCCTTCCTTCCCTCTCCAGACAGACATCACCTCTGCTGTAAAAGGTTGCTAATATAGTAATTCTGTTTCCTTCCCATTCATATAGACACTACATCTAGCAGCAGTGTTTTTGTCATAAGCTAATTGAATATGCAAAAAGCCAAAATTGCTTCAAATTGCCACCCCCATACTTTAACTGTTTCTTAAGGAGGCAAATTAAGGACAAACAGACAAAATCCAGATGACTCAAAAGCAAATTGGAGCCAGAAGTATGACAGGTCATTGAATTTTAAATCCTCATCAGATTTTCCTAGAAGTATAACAAATTCTAGGAAAAGAGCTTGTTTCAGTCAGTATGGTAGAATTTGATATACCGGTATATTACCAGTTGATATGCTAATAAATACAATTCAAAGGCTAAAATTTTCAAAAACATCTACGTGAATTAGGACCCTAAGTCTAATTGAAAATCAGCAGAACTTGGATGTTTTTGAAAATTTTGCCCAAAGTCTTTATTGGAGATCGATTTCATCATATCCTTGTGTGGTCCCCTGTATATCCAGTTATAGCTGACTAGAGTTAGACTGCTCTTGGTCCCTGGGGATTCTACTGTGGAAAGATCTGGGAACAGATCTTTTTGCTCAAGGTTTCTAAATTGCAGAAGTCCCTTCCAAAAGTGGTTCACTGCAGTCGATTTGGAGACTAGTGAAAGTTGTTATTTCAGTTAGCCTTTATTACTATTACACTTTTGTGTTCTTTCCCCTTGCTTTTATGTCTGCTACACATGCACATCTGCTATAGGGTTTGACCTGCATTGTATTGCTATTTTAGCTTCTTTTTTTTTTCTTTCAATGTTTGGCATCATTTTTGTTGTAAAAGGCTTAGACACCGTGCAATAGCTGCCTTGCTTGTGAAATATGAGGTGAGATATTATGTGGGAGAGCAATAGTAGGTTTGGAAACAGATTTGGACTCTGTGTCCTGGTAGTCTCCATTGGCCTAGGTAGGAGACATGATGTGATGGGTAACTCATTCTCCCTGGGAAGGATTGTCATGGGCCCATTCATATTTCTCCAAACCAATTGAAATCTCCTGAGAGATTCAGGATTGGTTCAATAATCTGGACTGCTGTTTGGGCCAGTTTTTTTTCCTGAACTGGTTCTGCCATCTCTGTGGGCCAGTGCTCAAACTAACAATTAAAAGGAATCCCAATAATATCCTTTGCTCACGTTATGTGTATTTGAAATTACAAACTATAGAGCAGAAAATGAAAATGCTTAGCTCTGCCTTTACCTTCCTTAGACCAGGCTCTCCTTCCTTATCACTTCCCTCTACAAGAACAATAATTTTTTTAAAAAAATCACATCCTTCTCTTGCTAGGATTGCACAGTCAGCTTTTCAGCCTCTACCCACACACTCTTTCTGTCCTTCAGAAGACCTGGGCTAAATAGAAGCAAATTGTTGTCTCTTTGCTGCAGAGTCACACTGCTTTTGCACTTACATAATAGCCAAAGAAGTGTCACTTCTGCTGTCTCCAGACAACAGAAAAGAAGATGAATGGGATCAGGGTGAAATCTAGATGGGGTAAGAAAAGAGAAGGATGGCATATGTCAAACAGGAAAAGGAGTGCAAAGACTTCAACATGGTTCAGCTGAGCATGAGTAAGTAATGAAGTCTTTGGGTATTTCCCGAAACTTTTTAAGATTCATGTGTGGGAGAAAAACAAAGAATCAAAGCGTTGATTGTTGGTTGGGAAAGGATTGCAAATACCAGAGCTGAGTGTCAAAGCTCTCAGAGATTACAGGGACTATCCACTCAACAATCAATACATGTCTTGTTCTTCAGCAGCAGGGAAAGACAGAAAAAGATCAACTCTTATCCAGCTTCTCAGCACACATACAATTTCAGAAAATGCTCTCCCTCCAAACCAGAAAATTGTACTGAGAGAAATTATTTTTTATTCTACATGACTTCTGTTAGCACGGTGTTTTGAGTCTGACAGACAGCAGTAGCATGTTTGGACTAAAACGCATATGCTAAATGGATCCCCAGAATCTCTCCCCTATTTCATGTCACTGAGTAAGTCAAGGAGCAGAGCACACAGGTGAAATGTAGCTTAATCCTTCAGCATTTTCCCTCTTCTTTGGGAATTCTGGAATTCAAAGATATGGCAAATTGGGAGGTCAAAAATCTCAGAGAGTGCGGCTGTCCTTCAAATAATTTGAAATCATGAGAAAAATGCTTTCACAAGCAACAGATCACATAGCTCAAGTAATTATTAATTAGAGATAGGCAAATGATTTTTAAAATATTCACATATTTCAATATATTTGCGTGTTATCCTCCTAACTGCATAAATTAGGTACATAAAAATATTGAATAACTTCTCTCTCTCTCTCTTTTGTAATATTTAGAATGTAAGCTCTTCAGGGCAGGGAATTTGCCTTCTTGTGTTACTGGAAAGCACCTAGACATTGTGCACTGTATCCAAAACAAACACCTATGAAATAACAACAGAAATTGGGCCCATAGTGGCTGTAGCTAATTACAACCATGCATTCTACTTTACGGGGGGTGACGATCAAGAACAGGGGGCTGCTCATTCTATGAGAAAAAATAGTGTTCAGAACCATTTTTCCCCATTGGAATTGATATGTCCCACATGGCAGATCTTTTGGTGCCTTCTGAAAAGGACCCTGCAGATCTGCCAGACACCCCTAATGGTGTCCCTAGCTGGAAATCCTGCTGAACCAAACAGCAGCCTAAGGTTTGGGGGGTTAATTCCCAGGCAGGGTTTGCATCGGTTCAGGAAGGTGGGAGCTATTGAAGTGCTGCTGAACCTATGTGAGTTCAGTGCCTTAAAGGGAAGTAAGGGTACTCCCAAAGGTGAGGGGGAATGTAGTTGTGTTGACCTGACTTGACCAGAAGGAAGGTGACAGGAAGCAGAGGAACTAACATATATGGTTTGTATGTTGTAGAGGTTTTGACCTTACATAGAATATAAACTAGTAATTCTATAGCTTAGTTTCCAAATCTACAATCTTTATAGAAACACATGATGTAGCAAATCTGCAGCTAAATTACATTTCAATTTTTAAGTTTAAGTAAAGTGTTTTGGAGGGTTTAAAAGACCTCCCCTGCTTTTACTTTTACTTACAAGTCAAAGGGGACTTTTCTGCTGTCTGTTTTGCACCTGTGTGACACACTTGCACATGGAGTATGTGGAATATTTTAGACTAAAATATATATTGACACATTATAAAAAGTAGTTTGTTAGTCACAGGAAAGTTTAACTTGACACATTATCTCAGTCCTACAAAGCTTTCATGCTCCCCAGAAACTCCATGGCCTCTGGTTGATGAGACAGTATTGCAAACTAATTATGCCTTGAAAATATTTATGTAATTTACTTAGAGGCAAAATCTGGAAAGATGATACAGAAGATAAAGAACTCATGGCTGGCATATTTGAAATTCTGTGTAATCCCCAACATCTCTTAAATCGATGGTTGAGATTATTCAGCAATAAGAAATTCTCTAACAGCTGGGAGCTGTCTAAAAATACTACATTTTCTTTGAGTGAACTGTCAAAGTTGTAGAATTAATAAGAAGACATGCTGAATGTATTTCTTTTAAGTCCGTGGCCAAATTAATAAACATCTGACACTGGTACTATTACTGGGTTTATTTTGTTTTATATTTGAGCTATTCTGAAGGAAGGTCTTTCTTGTGACTTTTCAGCTCATTGCAGTTCTTTACATTAATCACATGCAACTGACAGAAGGAGCAAGAAACATTGCCTTGGCTTATTGCACTTTGATGTTTCCTAGTCTCCATTGTTAGAGTAACAAACCTCAGCATTTTGAAATTTACATGCAATGGTTTAAGGAATGTGGATCCTAACTGAATCCAGAATCTTGTTTGACTGCCTCTGCATAGATAGTTGTTTATCTTCCCTATTGCCATCTGTCATATTCTTGAGTCATAACATTTGGAGCCAGACTTGACTCCAAAGTTTCCCAACCTTCACGGCTATTTGGATTCAGAATGCTTGCTCATGTTCCTATGTCGTTCCGAATGCATAATGTGCTCACAGAATAATACTATGCCTGAAAAAGATTTTCAAATGAGCTTAACAGAGTCAAGTGCTCACATCCTAGTCAATGAGATTTGGGGGGTCTAAATCACTCAGACTCCTTTGAAAATCCCAACTGGGAAGCATAATGTGCATAAAAACAGTGCTACAGTCAGATGTTAGGCAAATATTTCCTTCTCATGCCTGGACATAATTACTTCCCCCAGCACATCATCAGTTCCTTTACCATGTGTTGCTGTAGCTGTGTTGGTCCCAGAATATTACTTCACCCGCCTTGTCTCTCTAAGTTCCTTTACCATGTCATTCATGTACATTTGCAATCTCATTTCTCTATTCAGCTGTTGTTTATCAAGACTAATGATGGGGTCCAGTCAGATACAAGAAAATAATTCCATGGAGCCAGTTCAGGTTGAGGATAGCCTGTGAACCTCAAGATGGCATTCTTTATTGGTTTAATGGCTAACGAGATACAGTCCCTAGAATAAACCATGAGGGTGAAGCAAAAATAAATATACATTGGTCTGAGGATAGTGGAGGAATTATAAAATCTTTATTTATTTTATCACCATAGGCCTTAACTCAGAAAGCTAATTATGCATGTGCCTATCTTTAAGCATGTGTGGAGTTCTCTGTCTGTGTCATCAGTAGGACTGCTATACTTAAAGTGAGGCATATACCTAAGTCACTCTCTGTATAAGGGTCATACATATTCATTAAATGCACCAGTACGCTGCCTGCAATTGGCCAGCATTGATGCACTGTAAACATGGTGGCCTGAAGCCTTTCCACGTGAAGAGTTCTATATTGCCACCTGCTGGTGAAATGCGATAAGAGCAGCCCAGAGCTGCTTTAAGGACAGGAAGCACTCTACTGGCATCTGTTGGAGAGCAAGGGGAATTGCCTGAATGGGCCAGGCCTTATTTGCATTCTAGTTATATAACATCTGGGAGCATTTGTATTAAAATACAGTTAAATGTTGAGTTTAGGGGCAACTAGAAAATATGGGTCCAGAAGTTAATGAACCAAAACAGGGTACTGGGCCTAATGTGTGGACAAAATAATGAGGGAATAGGCTATTCCACCCATCACTCTCCTTGGGGTCCTTAAAGAAAAAGACTTGGGGTGGAGGGGGAATACAGAAGAACGGACTGAGGCTACATCATCATGGCTAATGCCCCTGCTGTTTCCTGGGACCCCAGGCCTTCAGTGTCCTGATCCTGAAAGATGCCCTGACCAGACTGGCCCAGAGAGAAGGACCCAGATGACATCGCCACCCCTACCAGCTCCAGCTCAATTCTAAAATGAAACAGGATTGGAATTTAACAACAGCAACAACCAACAACAGCACCCATCTCAACTAAATCCTCTTTTCCCAAAAGGACAGTTATTACCATCTCTGATACCACTCAGAGACTGCCAAACCAAGGGGACAAGGGATTTTGTTAAAATGAAAGCATTATTTAATTCTTTACATTTCAAATATTTTAATTGTTTTTCCTTATGTGGGGCCATCCCTGTGGGGGGTGCAGGGCCAGGGACATAGACGCCAAGTTTCTAATCTGCCGGGGAGGGCTCCCCCTGGCTCTGCCCAGGCCATGCCCCCACTCCACCCCTTCCCGAAGGTCCCATCCCCATCCTGCTTCTTCCCACCCCTGACCCACTTCTTCCCCGCCTAGTTCCACCTCCTCCACCAAGTGTGCTGCACTCTCGCTCCTCTTCCCTGCCCCCAGTGCCACCTAATGCTGCAAAATATCTAATCCGCAGCAGGCGGTAGGCACTGAGAGGGAGGGGGCACTGATTGGTGGGGCCCGCTGGCGGGCAGGAGGCACTGGGGGGACAGGGAGGTTCTGGTAGGGGGGCTCCTCTTTGCCCCCCAACCCACCTGTCCACCTGCCATTTGCCTCCCCGTTCACCTCCTCACCCCTCTCGCCCACCTGCCTCCTGCCTCATCTCCCCGCCCGCCTCCTCATGATAAAGCACAGGGCCCCCCAAAGCATGCAGCCCAGGGCAGTCACCCCGATTCACCCTGTCCTTATGTTTAATAAAGGGTGAAAAGGAAGTTTGATAATGTGTTTGCCATAGTACTAAGCAGGCAGAGGTCTCTATATACCAAACTCTGGGCTCCGTTTAACACTGTTTAATGTTAGCCAGTGACTTGGTTATGTTAATAACTTTGGCCGATTTATTCCATCTAAATTAATATAAGACACCCAGGTGGTAGATATAGATTCCTAGATTTCTGGGTGGGCGCTTGAGCCAGTGTTACTTAAGACTTCAAGGAAAATCCTAGAAAACTGAACCCAGCCCTTTCTGCTGGTGCCAGCACCTAAGCAGAACACCTTAAGATGGCATCAGCATGGATGTACGCTGCAGAAGCAGCTGCTGCATCAAGGGAGAGACATGACTGTCATTCTGTGGCCAGTTCAGTCTGTGTACACACAGCATGGGAGGGAGGGATGAGTCAACTGTGTGATCTCTTAAGTTTTAAATTAAAACTAAGAAGAGCTCGTTAAATTGATACAAACATTTTGTAAACCCCCCCATGTGCATTTTTTGTCTTGCTCAAAATTTGAAATGTCAACAAAACAACTGAAACTAATCTGCCATATATACTCAAAAAATGACAATTGCTTGGATGCAATCATGCAGAAGTAAATCTAACAGCCTAACTCTTCCAATCTCAATTTTTCTGTCTTTTGGGGTCTATAATTTCAGTTTTCTAAAGATGTATTTTGTTAGCATGCACTGTAAGGAAATAGCAAGGAAAAAAACAGTATTGTAGAAATAGGAGAAACAAATCCCTGAAATATCTCATTTAACCTTCTTGATATCCCGAGAAGTTCTCCTAATGGTGGAAACAGAGGTGCTGACTTTCTGGTTTCTCTGGGGGTGCTCGACCCCTGCGCTGCCCCACTCCACCTCTTCCCCACAAGGCCTCACCCCCATCCCGCCTCTTCCTGCCTCATTCCACCCCTATGCTCCCCCCACAGCACCTCCTGAATGCCGCTGAACAGCTGATCACCAGCAGGTGGGAGGCGCTGAGGGGGAGGAGCTGATCTGTGGGGATGCCAGTGGTGCTGAGCACCCATTATTTTTTTCCCGTGGGTGGTCCTGCCCTGAAGCACTCAGAGTCAGCGCCTATGGGTGGAAAGGGTTTGCAGCAGATAGAGGGCTTAGTACACAAATTAAAAATTATCTGTAGTCTATGGATCTTCAGGAAAACCAGCTCCATACTTGTGAATCTTGGGCAAGACAGGCATCCCAGCTATGACGTAGCAGCATGGCTCATCCAGCTGGTTACTGGTGCAATAATGAGGCTGCTGTGTTCTAATGACATATATTATTGTTGATGTAAAAAGGCAGCATCGACCCAGATGGCAGGTTGAATTTTCAGAGCTTGTAACTAAAAAGCAAATAAAAATCAAACTTAATCTGGAAGTTATTTACAGAGAACAAATATGGGGAAGGTTTTCAAAGGCACAAAAGACAGGAGTCAGGCCCTATTAAATTCACTGCCCTTTGAAGATCTTCCCCATTGAACCAAAACTGATCCTATTTTTCAAATAAAAGAAGAAAAACTGCTCTTGTGGCAATGTTTTTTACTCAGACCAAAGATAAACACACACTCTTTAAAAGTGCTCGAGCATCTAGTTTCAGCTCCTGCCTAAACAGCAACACCTGGCTATTTCTCAGAGTGGAAGATTTCTTCTAGGAACTTAGTGTTCTACCTGTATTTATCATGAAGCACAGAACAAGTGTTGTTAACATTCACTTTGAGCAAAAGAGCAGCTTCAATAGGGTCTTCACGCATTTGACTTTTCTCTGCACTCCAAACACTGTACATCACGCTCAGCGCTTGTACCATGGCATTGCTGGTTTCTGGTAAACACAGAACAAGTTCTTCGTGGTGCTGCAATACATCTTAAAGATTGAGAAGTTAATCATTGAAAATTGGCATTTTCAGGTGTCTCAACAGTTGTTCCTTGGACACCAGGACATCCTAAGAAAAAGTAGAACTGACCTGGTAAAACCTGAAGATTAGAAGTGTGAGCAACAAGGGTGATGTCGTGGTGGGAGTCTGCTATAGACCACCAGACCAGGGGGATGAGGCTTTCTGCCGGCAACTAACAGAAGTTACTAGATCACAGGCCTTGGTTCTCATGGGGGACTTCAATCACCCTGATATCTGCTGGGAGAGCAATACAGCACAGACAATCCAGGAAGTTTTTGGAAAGTGTAGGGGATAATTTCCTGATGCAAGTGCTGCAGGAATGAGCTAGGGGCAGAGCTCTTCTTGACCTGCTGCTCACAAACCGGGAAGAATTAGTAGGGGAAGCAAAAGTGGATGGGAACCTGGGAGGCAGTGACCATGAGATGGTCGAGTTCAGGATCCTGACACAAGGAAGAAAGGAGAGCAGCAGAATACGGACCCTGGACTTCAGAAAAGCAGACTTAGGGTATGGTTACACTTGCGAGTTGCAGCGCTGGTGGAGGCTTTCCAGCGCTGCAATTAGTAAGTGTCCACACCTGCAGGGCACATCCAGCGCTGCAACTCCCTGGCTGCAGTGCTGGCCGTACACCTGGCTCAGCATGGGGAATAAAGATTGCAGCGCTGGTGCTGCAGCGCTGGTCATCAAGTGTGGCCACACACCAGCGCTGTTATTGGCCTCCAGGGTATTAGCAGATATCCCAGAATGCTTTTATAAATTACTCTCTTTGTTTTGTTATGCAGCCTCTCTTTGTTTTGTTGTGAACTCGTAGCTCCGTTGATCCCGGAGCTGCTTATCTACAAACACAGCTCCTGTTTGCTGTGATCAATCTGTGAACAATCAAATGAGATAATGAGGCAGGCAGGGAGTGAGTGTTTGCTTGACAGAAACAGGGCAGAGGGGAGAGAGGGAGTCCGTTGGCTGCAGACTGTTTGCAGTTAAGAGTTAAGGGTAAGGGATCGGGAACGTGTTCTGATTTTTCAAGGCAGGAAGGTAACAAAAAATCCACTCTCTCTCTCTTGCCCGCTCCCTGTCACACTACACCCCACCCCACCACACCCCCCTCTTTTGAAAAGCACATTGCTGCCACTTGAACGCTGGGATAGCTGCCCATAATGCATCACTCCCAACAGCGCTGCAAATGCTGCAAATGTGGCTACACACCAGCGCTGGTAGCTGTGAGTGTGGCCACACACCAGCGCTGGCCCTGCACAGCTGGACGACCAGCGCTGCAACTACCAGCACTGCAGATTTGTAAGTGTAGCCATACCCTTTGACTCCCTCAGGGAACTGATCGGCAGGATCCCCTGAGAGAATAACATGAGGGGGAAAGGAGTCCAGGAGAGCTGGCTGTATTTTAAAGAATCCTTATTGAGGTTGCAGGAACAAATTATTCCGATGTGTAGAAAGAATAGTAAATATGGCAGGTGACCATCTTGGCTTAACAGTGAAATCCTTGCTGTTCTTAAACACAAAAAAGAAGCTTACAAGAAGTGGAAGACTGGACAAATGACCACAGAGGAGTATAAAAATGTTGCATGCAGGAGTGAAACCAGGAAGGCCAAATCACACTTGGAGTTGCAGCTAGCCAGAGACGTTAAGAGTAACAAGAAGGGTTTCTACAGGTATGTTAGCAACAAACCAAAAAAGTCAAGGAAACTGTGGGCTGTATACTGAATGAGGGAGGCAATCTAGTGACAGAGGATGTGGAAAAAGCTTATGTACTCAATGCATTTTTTGCATCTGTCTTCACGAACAAGGTCAGCTCCTAGACTATTGCACTGGGCAGCACAGCATGGGGAGGAGGTGACCAGCCCTCTGTGGAGAAAGAAGTGGTTCAGGACTATTTAGAAAAGCTGGACGAACACAAGTCCATGGGGCTGGATGCGCTGCATCCAAGGGTGCTAAAGGAGTTGGCGGATGTGATTGCAGAGCCATTGGCCACTATCCTTCCCTCTCACGTAGGGCCTGACCCAAAGTCAGTGGGAGTCTTTCCAATGACTTCTTGAATGGGCTTTCTATTATCCCCATAGGTCCTTGGGCCCACAGACAGCACTCTACAAAGTCTAAGGTATACTGGAGTAAACTGATCCATATAGGGCCCCCCCCTAGCATAGAGACAGAATCCAAGAGACTTTGTATTGCACATTGTGTTCATATCATACATTTATTTCAGTGTTTGCTGTAAACAGTACATTAGAACTCATATTACTTAATTTATAAGGGACCGTGACTATTGGCAGCTAGGATGGCTATGACCTTTAGGAAAATAGTACAGCAAATGTTACTGCCAAGAGCACACAGTTACTTTATGAACATAATCTTAAGGGAATAAAATAAAACAGGATCCTTACTTTAAGCGCTGTAAAAGGGCAACAAACACTGACCAACACATTTTGTTCATATGAAAGAGTCACATGTACTGAAAAACGCATGTTATGATGTGGCATAACTCATCTTACATATACTAGCGCTATCTAACTACTGGAATGCAACGAGAAATCTTAAAGGAAATACTCTGTAGTTTCATCATGAAATGCTACAGCTCATGTCAAAGTTTTTATGGAATGAAAAAAATTAATATGAATGTTTTAACTGAAATTTAGAGTTTATGAAACTTGCTAGAAGCTAAAATTTTCTATTTCTTCACAGGTCAGGTACAGAATAGGGAACAGGAGCATAAGTTTCCACCACACTCCCTTCTAAAATGCCCCCCGCCTCTCGGCCGGCAGGGAATCTACTGTAAGAGATGGGTCATATACATATGACACTTTCATATGACAATTTTCATATTCATTCAGTCCCTGGCCTCTCTGAAGTGGCTGCAAGCAGCCATTCCAATTAGGATGGCTGGGTTTGTGATGTGTACATTGTCATGATGTTGTGCAGGCAAGAACAAGGATCACACTGAAGTGTGCATGGAGTCAATGCAAGCTTGCTGCTTTAATAACTACCCAGAAGTGGGGCTAGTCAGAAAACCTTTGATGGAACAGTTTTCCTTTTCAAATGCAGTTCTGTCAAAATTGGAACACTTTGCAAAATCATGTCAATTTCACCATTTCATTTTAGAGAGAGAAAAAAAAGGTGAGGAGAGCTCTGACAGTGTCAGAATAACCTGTTCTTACATTATTGGAACTAAATGTTTTGATTTCTCCTTTTGAAACATATTTGTTACAAAAAAGTATTTTGTATACTATATATTATAATATAAAGCAAGTTAAAATTGCAATAAAATGTTTCAATTTTGTCAAAACTAAACATTTAAATCCATCCAAAATAACACATTGGTCAGAATTTTATTTCATGCCAAATTCCAAATTTTTTGGATTTTCTTCCTAATCAGAGCAAAACCACGTTTCAACATTTCAGAAGCCTCTGAAATAGAATTTCCATTCTCTGCACCATTCTACCATAAGTAACAGGTGAAGTGAGACCTACAGAAATAACCCTTACAGAAACTTTGGTGCAGCCACCTTCTGCGAGGTGCCTAATTCTTCAATAAATCCGTCCCTCTTTGCCGCTGTGATTAAATGCCTTTGATGTCATTCTGTCCACACCTCCAACACAGCAGCTCCCACTGTAGACTTTCCTACTCCAAACTGATACGTCTGTGATAGTTCAGCCTGGCATCTCTTCTGGGAATACATTGCAGAAATTACTACATTTCCCAGGGATATATAGGAGTCTGACTCTTTTTACCATAATTCCTTTAAGATCCCACAATCCGTTTCCAAACTTCCCACAAGCTATTGCTTCAGGAAGCAGTGCCAAAACTTTGGGGTAGGAAATTTAGATTGCAGTACAAGTGCAACACCTGAGTAGAGTGCAGGTGTGTAGACATGAAGCAGCTGGCCAGCATGGATGCACTGCTCACTTGCCCTTTACACCAGAGTTGTTCCATTGGTTCAGTTAGGAGCAGTATAATTCTCTACTACAGACATTTTAAATGGTCAAGGCCAGAGATTCATATGCCCTAACTACTCTAGGAATTTCAGCTCAACCAACAATAGCAATAGTGGAAGCATTACTGTAGACAAGATGCCATCAGCTACCAGTATTTAAAGCACCCTTGTCAAGTGGACCTGCTCTAAACTAGACAGCGTGGTGCTTAAAATGCCAGTACCCTCCTGGAGCCCTGGCTTCACTAGTCATCCCACTATTGTTATCCTTGGCAGGGTTGAATCAGAGCTGACAATGACAACCAGAAAAGTCTCATGTAGACATGCTCAGAGATGTCTGCGTGACCACTGGTAGTGTGGTGAGGGGAACAGAGTGGTGATTGTGCATGTTTGAACAGAAGCAGTTAGACCTAGGTGAGGATAAAGGAAGAGCAGAGAGTTCAATGTGTATGCACTGTCAGTGAAGATAGTTTGTCCTTAGAAAAAAGTTTACTGTATCTTTTGTTATTACTAGAGCTGACCAAGAAACCAAAGATTTCCCACAATAAATGTTGTATGAAAAAAATCTTACTTCAAATTTTGGTTTTTCTATGGAAAATTCCAAACCAAGTCAAAACAGAAGTTTTTGCTTGAATTGACACTTTGAAATTAAACAAATTTTTATTTCATTTCTACTTAGTGTCATTTCAGATTTTCTATTTTTAAAAAAACCAACAAAATGGTATTTTATGTTGAAACTAAACCAAAAAAAAATAATCTCACTTCAAAACGTAAGTTTGAAACAAACTTTTGCTTAGAAATTTCCTGTGGGAAAATTTTTAGTCAGAATTTACATTTTCCCACAAAAAAACTGGTTTGAACAAAACCATATTTTGGTGGGATAACTTTTCACATGACAAATTTAATTAGCTCCAGAATTTCATTGACCTCCATTATGCTATTTTTCCTATGAAAACCCTCTTCTGCTAAATTTTAAGAAGAACATAAAAATTTTAAACAGATGGGTACTTTATAAATATAGTGCCTGCGTTCACTCATTTCTCTCATAACACAGAAATAATCCCCTTTAGTTTTATGCTATTTGACCACTGGGAATTATGTAGACAGACTATAATAATTACAAATTTCAGCCATTGAATTAAGTATGTGGTTCTTTAAGACATAAAATATCCTTAAATTAGACCATATCTACAAAGTTTTGAGGGACGCCGAGGAGATGGTGTAAAATAAAGAGAGACCACCGTGACTGAAGTGCAGATTGGAGTCTGTGAAATGTACAAAATGTTGCATTCTGCAGCATACTTGGCATCTGAACACAAATGTGTGCGTCTGTTTACCACAGATTGTTGTAGCATAACCACATGGATTCTTTTTAAGCAATGAGAAGAGGCTGTGATAAAAGATTTCCCTTATCAGCATTCATGTATCTAATTACTTATTAAAAATTCTAGTTTGTAAACTCCAACTATCTCACCAGAAATCACTGGCCATCTGTTGTGTTTAATGAGCTGCCAATGAAAACAATTTTGATCATTAATTGGACTTTAACATTTATATTTCTTACCAACTAACAAGTTAAGAATTCTGAGTCTTTGTCTATACATCATTGCTTATTCTTTGTATCTACATTAATCCAATTCACATATGAATTACTAAGCATCTCAGTCCCTCTGAATTATTCTCTTTTTCTCAGGTTTGATCTTATTCTGTTCTCACATCCCTTCTCTAATTGCTGCCAATGCAGGGATTATTTTTAGGGAAGAACAAACAGTTTCTTTGAAAACAGCTTTGGATCACTAATGGAAGTATGTCCTAAGATGTGTAACCACTACTAACCTTCCCCACCTAAGAATGAGAAAATATAAGTGGATTTGTAGGCATATTCTGAAATGCTGGACTTCCTCAAAAAGAGGTTAGTATAATGCTATTAAATCTATATATTAACACTGGAGGCAAGTACAATGTGTCACCAAGTATCTGTACCATGCATGAAAGTTCTTGAGCAGCATGTATAGCATGACATTAATACTTTTATGAGCTATTCTACCCTTTATCTCTCTTCAGAAGTAGTTTTCATCTTCGTATATGATAAAAAATTGGAATTACTGTCAGGATGTGTGTAATTTTTGGTGCTTTTGCATAAAAAGGCCTGAAAGAGTTTGGCTTTGGTGGTGGTGGTGTTTTTTTGTTTTGTTTTTTTCATAAAAAAAAAAAGCACTTTTCCTGACTGATTTTTAATATTAGAAGCATTAGCTAGATCAGTGGTCTGGGGTCCAGCAGTGGTCTACAGAACACTTCCTGATAATCAGCAGAATGAAACATTTTGAGACCTAAACTCCTACCCTTCTGTTTTCTGGAGGACTAGAGAACTGGAAAAGTAGTTCTCTCTGTCCTCAATTGAAGGGGTGGACAAGCAAGACTTTAACCAGGAAAAACCTTTCTCCCAAGTGTGTCAAGAGTTTGAATTAACTAATTAGTAGGGGGGGGGGGCATTCTGTATAATGATAAAAATCCTTTCTTATCTCAGTTTTTCAGACTTCAATTTCTTGCCTCTTGTGGGATGAAATCCAGGTGCCACTGAAGTTAGTTCTTCCATAGACTTTTATGGGGCCAGAATTTCATTTGCAGTATTGTGATTAGAGCTAGGGAAAGTTTCCAGCCAAAACATTTGGGGTGGGGTAGAAAATTTCAGATATGGGTCAATCAAAACACTTTGAAAGTTTGTGTCGATTTTGGTGAATTATTTTAGTTAAAAAAAAAAAAAAGGATTTTTTTTCCAGAAATGCCAACGTTTGACATTTGTGAAACAGTTTTGACTTTTCTTGCTAGATCCACAAAAGTACTTAGGTTCCACTGGTATGCACAAAACCAAGCAGGTGGTGGGGACCCCCTGGAGCCCAGTGACTAAGGCAGCCACCAGGTGGGGGAGACTCAAGTTTGAATCCCTCCTCTAGAACAGGCACTGGAACCCAGGTCTTCCCCTTCACCTTCCCTGACCCACTGGTTAGGCAAGTGTCCCAATCACTGGGCCATAGGCTGTAATGGGGTCATTGCTGCTCCTCCTCCTCCTCCTCCATTTTGTGAATGTCAGTGGCACCTAAATCCCCTTATGACTCTAACCCTTTGCTTTTATTTTTTTAAAGGTTAAAAATGCCCAAGCACAAAACAAGATATTCCACAGTGGGTCAACCAGTATGTTTCATTTGATCCAAAACAATTTTTTCAATTTTCAATTTGCCAAAATTCCCCCAAAAGTTTTCCTAAAACATTTTTTTAGATTTTTTTTCAGAACTGCCAGTGAACTGAAAAATTAGTTATTCACACAGCTCTGGTCATAATCCCGCTTGTCATTCTGTCAATCCTAGAGGCCACCAATAAAAACAGACTAGACAAATCCTTATGAAACCAATAATCAAGCAACATTTGGTAAAAATGTTCAGGCTTTTCTAACCATGATCAAGAAAAAGAAAGTACAATTTGTAACGGTATATTGAGAATTGGGCCTTGGCTACAGTTGAGAGTTACAGAGCAATAATGCCACCAACAGCGCTGTAACTCACTCCCCGTCCACACTGGCAAGGCACATACAGCGCTGTATCTCCCTGGCTACAGCGCTGCTTGTACTCCACCTCCCCGAGAGGAATAAAGAGTATAGCGCTGCTGCTGCTGCGCTGGGGCGCCAGTGTAAACAGGGAATAATCTTAGTATGCAGTGACTGACCTCCAGAAGCTTCCCATAATCCTTTTAAGTGAAGGTTCCGCTCTTTGTTTTGTTGTGAACTCCAGGAGCTGCTTATCAAAAAACAAACACAGCTCCTGTTTGCTGTGAATGAGCAGAGGCAGGGGGGCTCCCTTTGGAACGCCCACAGCTAGTGTTTGCTTGAAGAGAGGGAGAGGGAGGGGGCTTGAGAAGAGAAGCAGAGTGGCGGGCAGGGGGGAGGTCCGTTTCGGCAGCGGATGCTTATATGGTCTGTGAGGAAACAAACAAACAGCTGCTGTTTGCTTTCAGTGAGTGAGAGCGCGGTGGGGGAGGGGGTCGGAACTTGCAAGGCAGGGAGCTGACACAGTGTTGGCTCCAAAAATCCACTCTCTCTCTCCCCCATGCTCCCTGTCACACTCTACCCCACCCCACGCCTTTTGAAAAGCACATTACAGCCACTTGAACGCTGGATAGCTGCACATAATGCACCACTCCCAATGCCGCTGCAGATGCTGCAAATGTGGCCACGACAGTGCGCTGGTAGCTGTCAGTGTGGACAGACTGCAGTGCTTTCCCTACACCGCTGTACAAAGACAGGTTTAACTCCCAGCGCTGTACAGCTGCAAATGTAGCCATACCCTTACAATAAACTTTATTGATAAAGTACAAATTTACATTTCAAAAATATATGCTACAGAATGGAAGGCAGAAAGAAGTCTATACTGCATATGCGACAAATCATGCTCTCTAAGGGTATGTCTACACTACCAGATTAGTTCGATTTAAGTTAATTCGAATTTTTGAAATCGACCTTACAAAGTCGAATTTGTGTGTCCACACTAAGGACACTAATTCGACTTTGTGAGTCCACACTAACGGGGCAAGCATCGACATTGGAAGCGGTGCACTGTGGGAAGCTATCCCACAGTTCCCGCAGTTCCCGCTGCCCATTTGAATTCTGGGATTTCCCCACAATGCATGCTGGGGGGGAAATGTGTCGAGGGTGGTCTTGGGTAACTGTCATCATTCAACGTGCTTTCGGACGTCTCAAGGGGAGGAGCTTAC
The DNA here is from genome assembly GCF_020497125.1 of Mauremys mutica. NCBI lineage: Eukaryota > Metazoa > Chordata > Testudines > Geoemydidae > Mauremys > Mauremys mutica. Next base: position 252,317,889 of record NC_059073.1, on the reverse strand, counting down.
TGACTCGCTCGGATCTCAGCGAAACCAATATCCCCATTGTTATTGCAGCTTGCTGTGTGCTCCACAATCTCTGTGAGAGCAAGGGGGAGACCTTTATGGCGGGATGGGAGGTTGAGGCAAATCGCCTGGCTGCTGATTACGCTCAGCCAGACACCCGTGCGATTAGAAGAGCCCAGCGGGAAGCGCTATGCATGCGGGAGGCTTTGAAAGCTAGGTTCCTCAGCGAGCAGGGTAACCTGTGACTGTTCAGTTTCTTTACAGAGAAGCTGAACCTGCCCCTGTTTCAGTTACTGTTGACTGTCCTCTGCAGTTACATACCCCGTTCACCATGTTTCCCCCTTTCCAATACACGTTTAAAAATAAAGTAAATGGAACATTGTTAATGAACAACGTTTTCCTTATTAATGACTTCACGTTAAAGGGTTGAAACAGGGACGCAGACTGTGGTGGGTAGGGTGTGCAGTGATGTACAGACCGCTTCTACACTCGAGGAATGACAGGCTCCTGCTCCTAGAGCGGTCTGCAGTGCCAGACTGGTTGTTTCAACGGAGCCTGCCATCCCTCCTTTTCGGGACTCTGTGTGCGGGGGCTATGTGACCTTGTGGCGGGGGAGGACGGTTACAGATTCCCCTGCTGCGTGGCTCTGTGGTCCAGGACAAGGACTGCTGCATATGATCTGTAACCGCCCTCCCCCGCCACAAAGTCATGTAACCCCCCCCCCCCACCCACAGAACATGAAAAGCACCTCCCAGACCGACAAGGGTGCCTAACTGACTGCACTGTGTGTGAGACCTGCTGTTGATCCTGCCCCCGTGTCTGTGCCCTGGTAATGGTGACTGTCCTATGCAATTACCAACTCCCTTCCCCCCCCTTCACACAAAGTCTTCTTTAAAAAAACATGACGGAAACAGTAATTAACAGCAAACTCTTTTTAATAATCAACTACACAGTTAGAGGATGAAACTGGGATTGGGGCTTGGGTGAGCCAGGAAGGGAAGGACTTCTCAACATTTAGGGAATGAGAGCTTTCAAGTAATTGAGCACTCTGCAGGGGTGCAATGACAGTTTTCACGGCCCCTGGCGCCCTTCCTTCTTGTTATTTTGGGTGAGGGGGGGATGGGACTTTGTGGCGGGGGAGGGCGGTTGCAGATACAGTGCAGGGGGGCTCTGTCCTCCTGCCTGCGGTCCTGCAGAACATCCACAAGGCGCCAGAGCGTGTCCGTTTGCTCCCTCATTAGTCCAAGCAGCGTTTGAGTCACCTGCTGGTCCTCCTGACGCCACCTGTCCTCCCGTTCGCTGTGTGAGTGCTGGTACTGAGAGAGGTTCTCCCTCCCGGGGCATTTCCTGTGTGGCTGGTCAAAGCATCCAAGCTCGGACTGCTGTCCAGAGCGTCAACAGAGTGGTGCACTGTGGGATAGCTCCCGGAGCTACTAAGGTCGATTTCTGTCCACACATAGCCTAATTCGACATAGCAATGTCGAATTTAGCGCTACTCCCCTCGTCGGGGAGGAGTACAGAATTCAAACTAAAGAGCCCTCTATGTTGAATTAAATGGCTTCCTGGTGTAGACGGGTGCACAGTTAATTCGAATTAACGCTGCTAAATTCGAATTAAAGTCCTAGTGTAGACCAGGCCTAAGTCAATAGCAAACTCCCACTGACTTAAATGGTGTAGGATTGGCTTTATCTGTATACCTAATGCTAATGTCAGTAGAAGAGGTGTGTGCATTGAGTAAAGAATGAACCTATTAATCTAGCTGACAGAAGGGTAAATAAATAACCTCCTTTTAATAAGATATCATGCCATGGCAGCAGTATTAAATGTCAATCTATTCTATATTTTTATGGAATTCTATACTGAATTGCAAATTGTGTGCAGTGTTGAGAATGCTACATTTTGACATAAAAAAATATTTTTCGGACAAAAATAGCTGTTTAATTAAAGTACATGAACTCCTAATGTTTGGCTCAGCAAAAAAATTCTTATCAGGTACTTTAAAAATTGTTTAGCTAGACAGCTTGAACACTGATGTCACCAGTTCTTGACTATTGTTCATCCATTGCTATTGAAAGCAAGACTTATCTGAACTGTAGGAGCCTCCTAAAGACTTGTGTCTTCAAAGTTTCTTCTCCGGTATCCACTAACTCCTGCTCTTGTGCCTCACTCATGTTATATTATGGTTCAATTTAACCTACTAATTAAACAGATTAGAACAAACAAGTTATGTATCACACTGAAATAACACATACCTTTATGTTATTTCCTTTGTTTTATAAGTATTCAGTATGTTACACTTGTCTGCGTTACTTGCCTGCAGTAAATTTCAGGATATTACGTCCAAAAAAAGTTAATGTTTCTGAAGTACCGTATTTACTCAGACAATTCTGAAAAAGCCCTCAGCTTGATATGTTTAGTATTGCTGAGCAGAAAACAGTTTTCCCATCCCATGAAACATTGTCAACAGGGCTGGATTACCCAATAGGCAAACTAAGCATGTGCTTAGGGCACCAGCAAAGCAGGGGGCACCAAAAAATGAGATTTTTTTTTGAAAAAAATTGATATTTGATATTTCAAAAAAAGCATCGAAGTAGCCATCATGGGAAAAACCAGAACTTTGTTAGACTTCTTTACACTCCACTACACACTCTTCCCCCATTTTTCAGTTCTTTTTATTACTTATCCCCACCTAAACCAGGGGGGCGACCTACTAACGTAGATTGAAATAATGCGAGGAAATCAGAGACTGTAACTGATCATCCTACTCCTGGTGGTAAAACAGACATTGTTCTAGAAGGTGTGGTTGTGTCAGAGCCTGAACCTGCTCATACTGAAAATAATAGGAGAAAAGATCCTGGTATGTGGGTTGATTTCAGTACCGATGATGTAGCTTACTAGATAGATCGTGGACCAAATGACTGTCAACACCACACTGGGCCATTTGAGAAATCACATTGGACTTTTACCAATGGCAAACAAACAAGATATTGTCCACAAAAAATATTTTTCAGCATGAAAGCGAATGGTGAGAAATACACTCGAGAATGGCTACTGTATTCACCATCAACAGGGTCTGTGTACTGTTTTGTTTGCAAACTTTTTGCATATAAACCTTCAACATCCCAGTTTTCTGCAGATGGATTTAGTGACTGGCAGAATACTGTTTTAATTGAACAACATGAAAATAGCACTACTCACAGAAATTTAATGTTGACATATTTAAAATCGAAGACAGGGCTTTGGATTGACACAAAAATTGGAAGAACAAATTAAAGGGGAGCGTGAATACTGGCAACATGTCTTGCAGTGTGTTATAGCTGTTATTCAAACATTAGCTGAATGTGGTCTGCCTTTCCGGGGATCAGATGACACATTTGGATCATTGCAGAATGGAAATTTATTGGGATTGTTGGAGCTTGTGGCTCAGTTTGAACCATTTTTAGCAGGCCATATCTCAAAATAAAGGAATGCTGGCAAAGGTAACCCATCATACTTATCCAAGACAATATGTGATGAACTCATTGGTATAATGAGTGACAAAGTTCGTTCAGCTATTGTCGATGAAATAAGTACTGCTGGGTACTTCCGTTTATCTGTCGACTCTACACTTGATCTTTCACATATTGATCAATTGAGTATTGTACTAAGATATGTGTCTCCCACAGATGGAAAACCAGTTGAACGATTTATAACATTCCTCAATTTGAAAAGCCACACTGGTGAAGAAATGGCAAATCAAGTACTGCATTATCTGTGCCAAGTTTGAAAAATAGATTTCTCAAAGTTCAGAGGTCAGTCTTATGACAACACTACCAACATGTCAGGGCGTCATCAAGGAATGCAGAAGAAGCTTTTAGAACAGAACAAATATGCCATATTCATACCATGTGCTGCACACTCTCTCAGTCTTGATGGCCGCAGTGCTGTTGATTGTTGTCCGGTGGCAGTAAGGTTTTTCTCAACAGTCCAGTTACTTTATACATTCTTCTCTGCCTCAGCACACCAATGGGCAGTTCTTAAAATATATTTGGGCAATGATCATGTGTTGAAATCTCTTTCTAATATTCGCTGGGAGGCACATGCAGTAGCAACAAGTGCAATTCTGGAGTCCTACTCAAAGATTGTGGATGCATTAGAAAGTATAGCTGAAGACCAATCACAAAAGGGAGAAACTATATGAGAGGCAGAAAACATTGCCAACAAGATGCAAGAACTAGAGTTTGTATTCATGTTGATCATGTGGAATGAAATTTAACAACATTTTTACTACACAAGTCAAGCTCTCCAAGAAAAAGAATTGGATTTGAAAACATGTGCAGACCTCTGTCAATCATTAGCAGATCAGTTACACACTTTGAGGAATGATTTCGAAAGATTTGAAGACATATCAAAAGATACCTTGCCTGATACTAACTACAAAGAAGCCCAGTCCTGCAAGCGAATCAGGAAAAAACAAGCAAATGATAGCAGTGCAACAGAAACAGCATTGAATCGTAGAGACAAATTTCACGCATCTACTTACAACACTATAATTGATACACTTGAAAAGGAGAGGTGAAGTGTACAAAGAAGTATCAAGTAGATTTTCTTTTCTAAATGATATGGACTTATCTGACGAACAATATTCACAAGGTTCCCAAAAGCTAGTTGATTCATACCCTGTTGACCTGAACATGAATCTCTGTGGAGAAGTATGGCAGTTCCACTGTTATATGCGCGCAAAGTTTAATGAAACAGAAAAAATGAAATTCAGTCACATTGATCTTCATGACACAATATTGAAAAACAGAATACAATGTGTATTTCCAAATGTAGAGATCGCACTATGTATTTTTCTAACATTCGTGATTACTAACTGCTCCGCAGAATGCTCTTTTTCTTAGCTGAAAAGAATAAAAAACCCTCAGAGAACAACAATGTGTCAGAACAGACTTGATTCACTTTCCCTATTGTGTATGGAAGCGGACATGCTTCGTCGAGTCAGCTTCAATGAACTTATCCAGAATTTTGCAATCAGAAAATCTAGAAAGAAGCTATTTTAATTTCAGCATACATGTAAGTTTTGTGTCATTTCAAAAAATAAAATTTTATTTTACGGCATAGTATTGTTTTCATTTTGAATTACATATGTGGGGGCACCATAATGTTTTCAGTGCTTAGGGCCTCTAAAGGTCTTAATCCGGCCCTGATTGTCAAGATTTCAAAAAGTTTTCCCATTCCACATCAGGACAAAACCAAGACCTTTCAACATTTTTCATGAAGACCCAAAGAGAAAGAGAGAACAACCTCAGAATAAATGGTATATTTTTAGCAGTGAAGATATTTAACCATTGGAGCAATTTACCAAGAGTAGTGGTGGTTTCTCCATCCCTGGAAATTTTTATATCAAGATTGGATGTTTACCTCTCTTTGGGCAACTCTGAGCGGCAACGAGGGACCTAACTCCAGGATACGTCTAACTCACTTATTACTCTTTTAACCCATAATCACGGCAATTCACTTAAACACATATACCATTTATTTACACCTAAACCATCTATTTGGGGATTAATGAACACATCAAAGGGTAAGCACAGCGAGGAAAAGGTTTGGGTGAGGTTCAATGCAGCAATCTCTAAAGTGCAATAAACTTTACCGTTACAACAAATGTATGAGTCCAGTGTCCTCTTCTTGGACCTGCTGCTGTGACACTGCTGGCATTACTCCCCAAAGTTGGGTTTAGACTCTCTGTGACAGAACCTGTTCTCCACCTACGGTTATGCCCCCCCCCCGACTGGCGATGTCACCCTCTGACTCTGGCATTCCATGCCCCCTCGACAAACTTCGGGCATCCTGTTCCTCTCTCCCTGGACCAGCACACATGACCCTGCTGCAAGAGATGGAGACTCACCCTACCACTGTTGCTCTGATGTTGCTCCAGCGGTTACTCTGGCTCTGGGCTGCTGTGCATTCCCCAGCTCTGCTCTGACAGCCCTAGCTCACATGGAGGACAGGTCCTGGGCTCTTGACACCCTCGTTGGCCTGCTCACCCTGTGGAATCCGGATGACTTGGAGTGCTGGCCTCTAGACCTGTGAGTCCCCAGATTCTGACTCCTCTTCAGCCCTTCCATTTTCTCCTGGTAGTGGGAGAGGGGCAACGAACAAACAAACACTAAACTTCAGCCAGGGGCCAACAGCCCCGTTGCACTCTTTCCCATTGAAAATTTTGCAGAAACTACTGATTTCTCACCAGACTATTACTGCAGATAACTGTTTCTAACAAACCATGCTTTGTGCCAGTGGTACCTTATGGCGCAGGATATGCTCATTTTAGGGTAAGAAATAGAGGCGTCTAGGAGTTCATAGTGAGGGTTCTTTGACATCCTGTTGGCTTTTGGTTTACAACTTGATAGAAAAATAGTTGATCTTTGTAATTCACACTATTATCTTTATACAGCTTCAACTTTAATTTAGTTACACCCCTGCCTTTGTTGTATCATTGTTGTTTTGACTGTACTCCATCTCTCTGAATTGCTTTTGAGGAGGAAAAAAATCAACTTAAAATTCCAGCTTACTCTTTAACTAAAGGATGTTACTGTATATAGACTGAGTACTTCCAGTTTGGAACATTTCCCAAATAATCAATGTATTTCAGGAGTCCTGACTGGAATGGAAAATGGTTGTTGTAGTCAGCCTGAAGGGTCTTATTTTCAGAAGTGCAGAGAACCTGCAACTCCATTTGCAGTCAATTCTGAGCACCTCAGAAGATCAAGCCCTTGCTGTATCTCTATAATATCGGAGTCTAATAACATTTTTCTCATCTGGCTTAGAGTGTTCACAGGAGATATATTAAAGAAGAAGCTCTCAGACCAGGATGTTAGGAACATAGGATATGCCAGACTGGATCAGACCTGAGGTCCATCTAGTCCAGTATCTAGTCTCAGACAGTGGCCACCACCAGCTGCTTCAGAAGAAAGTGAAAAAACCCAATTTTAATAAAGTGATCTGAGGTAATCTGCCCCTCATGAAGGTTTCATTCTAATTCCTAATATTTTTGGATCATTTTAAGATCTGAAAGATAAGGTTTTATCTGCATTCTATTATTCTTTTTGTTAGCATTAACTATTATAACGCTGGACATTATTGTTTCCCATATAAATGTTCAATCCCTTTTTTAATCTTCCTGGCCTCAATGTGCATTACTTATCATTTATTGGCATTGAACTTCATTTCCCATAGTGTTGCACACCCAGCTGGATTTTCTAGGTCTCTCTGAAGTTCCTCACTGCCCTCACTGGATATGACCAATCATAATAACTTTGTGTCATCTGCAAATTGGGCTATCTATTTACTGACCTCCCTTTCCAGATCATTGATTATTAATGAACACCTGAACTAACATGGAACCTTGAGGCACCCCATCATTAATCTTTTGCTATGATAGAAATTGACATGCGATGAAAGGTTTAGAGAAAAGAGGAGGTATCGGGGCGCTTTGGAAATAACTAGAATGTACAGCTTTAATAATTTTGATGATATTTTGGTGAGTGTTAGGATATTTACATTTGAAAGACTGCCTTTAATAGAAGGCTTAGAAGGTGATACAAAAAGAATGGATGATCAGGACGGCCCAATGTGACAGAGGAATATCTAGTGAGCACCACAGAGATCTGCGTGAGGTTCCACCTTTATTCAATATTCTCACAAAGAAAAATATTCTTTAAACGTTCAAGTTGCTGAAGAGGAACACCTATCCAAAGCCCTAAAAGCAAGTCAATCAAAGCAAGGAAATGTCCAGTTTAGATATCTCTGTAACATACCTCAGTGTGGATGTATAAACGGGGGAATATCCAATTACAATAGAAAGGTTGTACTGACTCTACATTTGGTGCTCTTCAACCACTACCAGAATACTGGGTCCAGTTCTGGTGTTTACACATCAAGAAGGATGTTGGTAAATGAGAGAGTGTTCAGAGAAGAACCACAAGAATGATTTCAAAGATTGTAAAACATTTTACAGTTATAGAGTCAGCGAGCTCAATCTATTTAGCTCCACAAAGAGAAGGTTAAGGGGTGACTTAATCACAGTTTAGAAGTACCTACATGGGGAACAAAAAATTGACAATAGGCTCTTTTAACTAGCAATCAAAGGTCTAACAACATCCAATGGCTGAAAGTTGAAGCTAAACACATTCAGAGTGGAAATAAAATGAGGATTTTTGATCACTGGAACCATTTACCAAGAGTTGTGGTAAATTATCCATCACTGGAAATTTTTAATTCAAGATTGGAATTTCTTGGAAGAAATATGCTCTAGTTCAAACAGGAGTTAATTCAGGGATGTCCTATAACACAGGAGGTCAGACTAGAGGATCTGCATGTTCCTTTCTGGCCTTATAATCTATGACTACATGAAATATAGCTCACTGAGAAATTTTTGTAATTTCTTTTCAATTTTTATCATTAAAGTTTCTTCAAAAAATGAATTTTCAGTATATTTTGACTCCTTTGAGATGGTCACAAAATAGGAAATGTTATTTATTTTTTTCTGCAAAAGATTTCTCAAAATTTTGCAAATTCAGAAATTTTTTACCAGCTGTACACCAAACCCCACATATCACTTCCTCCTCTTTTGAATAAGTCCCATACATTTTCACCATGTACAGTAATACAATATGCACACCACATGTTTCTCAATTTCACAGTAACACGAAACCTTATCTCCAGTCTCCTGCAACATTAACACAGAGAGAGAGAGAGAGAGAGATGTGTGTTAGACTTTCTTGCACCACTGAAGGGCATAATGAATTATTTCTCCATGGGGAAATAGAAGGTTAGAGTTTATCGTATCATCATTCAGGTCTTTGACTAATATTCCTTTTGGGGTGGAGAAGGAGCAAGTCAGAGTGCCTTACACCTCATTAACCAAGAGATTAACAAACAGGGGAGAGGAATGATTGAAAAAAGAGTTGCATATGCATAGCTTGGCACAGTGATGGCAAAAGAGAAAGGTGGAACAGGAGAAGAGTCTATAAACATCAGAACGGAGCAACCACTGAGGAAAAAGAGAGTGGGAATGTGCCATCTCAGGAAGACATGAATTAAAAATAGGCAAAAAGATAAAAGTTTAAGAATACTTACCAAGTGGAAAAGAGAGAGAGCACGAAGCAGTCACAAAATGACCACTTTAGCGCTCCAGCTGCCAAATTTAAAGGGCCAATATGCTCTGCCCTGCCCTGTACATCCACAGAAAGACACCCAGGGGAAAGTTCCTATAAAAGGCAACTTTGCATTACAGAAGGTTAGTAATGGCCGATAAGGTGGATGCTGATATCCTTCTGCATTCAAACTACACAGAGAGGAGTTATTTAGTACAATAAAACTAGTCATAATAAGTTGACATTAAGATAGGGAAAACTCTGGCAAAATATTAGAAACAACATTCCTGTTAGCAAGGCCTGTTAGCCTGTGGAATAATCTCCTGAGAGAAAGAGTGGAAGCCCCAGTGGCATTTTTCAAACTAGACTGCGTACAGTGAACTAACATTTTTACAGCAGGGAACAACTCTGTACTGGTGCAGAGAATGACAAGGTTGTCTAATAGATCTCTTCCAATGTTAAATTCTGTGATTAGATTCCTAGTGCCACAGCTTAAAACAGGATGTGCACTAACATATCTGATATGCTCCAGAAAATTGATAATGAGCACACGATCGTTAATGTCATAACTTTTGTGTTACTTATGCAGGCTGTAATTTACAAGCCAGATTGCATAGATGTGTAACACTGCTGAAGGGAATACTTTGGTTGAATTTGAAGGCAAATTAAGATTTCATTCTCTCTCAGGTTTGGGCCTGAACACTCCCCTGGGCTGTTGGCGAGCAGCATTCATTCCCTGCATCAATTAATATTTAATTTTATTTATACAAAACAGAACAAGTTCCACAGCAGAGACTGGAAGAGACTAACCCCAGAAATCCCCCACAGGTCCATGGTTAGGCCACACACTTAGGGAGACCTGCATTTGACTCCCTGCTCCACATCAGGCAGAGTGGGGACATGAACCTGGGTCTTCCACTTCCTGGGTGAGTACACTGACCACTGGGGAAATAAAGAGGACAACTCATTTTTTATGAAAAAAGGGCTTAGGCACCTAACTCCAGGAAAGGGTTCACAGCTGTGAATCATGAGTGGAGTTAGGTGCCCAGCTCCCTTTGAGGGGCAGGGTTTAGGCCCCACCTCTCTCCTTGGTATTTCCTATTGGCTAGCGTAGGCAGCTGTTCACTTAGTCTGCTGGCTTTTGTGAATCCCATTCTTAGATCCCTAACTGTCCCCATGCATTGTATAGGGATCCTGGGAACCTGAACCGGGCTGTGGATTTCACTAGGCAGCAGGGTCCCTACAGTTACAGTAAGAGAATATAAGTTATTACATTTCAATATAAACAAGAAACAAACTTCAAATTCTCTCTCTTTTCAAGACGCCGGCTAATTTTGCAAAGGAGACAACATGGTGACATTAAGATAGCCCAGTGAAATCAATATACAGTATCCTGCTTGGCCTTGCGTGTATGAATTGCTTTCATTTACAGTTTTAATTTCTTAGCAAAGGAGTCCTCATAGGGCATTGCTAAAAGGAAAATCCACTCTTCAAGTCACTAAATCTATACCATTGCATTATTATAGACCTGTGTGAACACAAAATATCTCAAGAATGCTTTAGGGGATATGAGCTTCATTAGAAAGATAATCCACTGCAATATGATAAAACATAAGGTAGCTATTCTTTCTACCACAGCACAGATGAGGACTTTATTTTAAACCCATAGCAGATTGAATTTTGCATGATGTTTTCTTTAAACTGCCTTGCTTAATCTAGAAATACATTAAAATACCCATCTGCCAGCTGTGCTAGTTTCAGCTGTAGCAAATTGATGATTAGTAGCCTCCTGACATAATTTTCTTCACATGAAATAAAAAAATGACTGTCACAGGATTACAGCAGAGGGGAAAAATCCAAAGTTCATTATGTTTTTGTCTTTTTTTATTTTACCTTTGAATTGTTTTGGTAATTAACAGGTGTGCTACAATTAAGTAGAATGCAAACATCAGTAGGGCAGATATTTAAAAGGCCATGTTTGCAAAGTTTCACAAAAAAAACCAGCACACCAACAACTCACTGTTAACATTTCAATCTAGTGAATTTGTAGGCAGATTCTGTTCTACTGCTACATAAAATGACCAGGCTTCATAGCAGAGTCTGGTCTCCTGGTCCACAAACTAGTGAAGTGTGTGTGTGACACATTAATGGTCCAATTCAGTCCCTGAACTTCAGTGGAGAGGCATCACTTACACTAGGGCTGATTTTGGTCCTCAGTTTCCAAGGGCCCTGCAAGACTCCCTGTTGTTGGTAGTGCTGGTTGATTCACAGAGATGGATTGTCTATCCACTTTTAAGGCAGGAGAGAAAGAGCATTCTTTTGTTTTCAAGGATTTACAGTTTGGAAGAGATGCTAGATTGATAGCCCTGAAGGTTGAGGTCCTTAAAATTTATCCATAGACCCAGTACAGCACAGGCAGTAGCAGTGCAGGCTTTCAGGTATCCACGCATGAACATACAACATACAATTGTAAATGTCCATTAGCAATAGCGCAGCCTCCATGCCTATTCAGTCCTTGGCCATTCTGCTAAGACTCCCAATAAAAGCACCAATAGTGCTGACTCTGATGGTAGCTTTGTGATGTGGATGCTTGTCCATTAGGACTCAGGCCATTGGCTCATTTCGCACATCATCAAAAAATCATCGGATAGTTTTTGGTTACTTATACCATCGAGCAGATCTGAGTCAGCAACCTTGAGCAGGAGCATAAGAAGACAGAGAGTCTATCTCCTGAGGCATGCAGTAATCTGGGCAGAAGATCACTGAAATAACGTACTGCATTGTTGCTTTCAAAGGTACAGTTCCTCCAGGTAGCCTTTGATGTGACTGTTTTAACACAGACCACAAACAAAAAAAAATGAACATTAACTATATCCACTCTGAAAATTAAATGTGTGTCTTCATCCAGTACACAGAGATGCTTCTCTCCTTGTTATCTTCACCCACTTTCAAAAACTGGCCATAGCTCAGTCCCAAACCCATCAAGTTCCCTTTTGCCCAAGCCTGGCCACATGTTTTCAGGGGTGCTTTTACTGGGCTGTCTTCCTGCACTGATCTTCCTCCTATGACTAAGAAAAACTAGCGTGGCTCAGAACTGACTGCCATATGTGCACTCACATATGATGATTTCAGCTCTGGGACTAGCATTTGTTGATTAACTTGTGCTGCAGACTCAAAAGAGGTATTAGAAGAAATCAAACCATAGGATCTCCTACTCCATCCATCTGTAACAATATTAGCAAAAGGCTGGGCACAAGCAACTTGTCATGGTCTGTATAATCACACAGCTTCTCCTTCTAACCAGGTGGAGCCAGGTACGGCCCTCTGCTGTGTGGTGTGGGAGCAGAGTTACTGAAGAACCTGCACAAAGAAGTAGTGTAGTAAGGAAAGGTGGGCGCGTAGAAGGTTTCCCCTTCTTCCACACCATGCAGTTGCCTCCAGACCCTCTGCAGTGAACTTGCAAGCTGAGCTCCACACAGCCTGGGGCTGGAAAGCTGGATAGAGCTGTTCTGATGGAGCTTGTTTCCCTCTCAGAGCAGCAATATGTTTCATAAATTACTGTTGCTCTAAGGAGCAGATAGTCTCTCTAAAGGACATTGAACTAGGTGACGGGTGTGGGAGGGGCTGCTCATGGAAGCTCAGCAAGTTGAGAGTTGTGTTGCCAATAGCAGTCATGCATGGGGCCTGAGCCAGGAAAGTGTGGACAGGCTAAGAACCATGGCACTGAATGCTATGATTATTGTGAGTCTCTGTCTTCCATGGAAACTATCAGCTATCCCCCAACCATGGATAGTCTGCAATGCTGCTAATCTCACTTCTAGAAGGTGAATGTCACAGTGTACCAGGTATATCCCAGATGCCTCAACAATCCCCTTTCATGCCTTCTCACACTTGAAGGGGAGCATACGGGCCCTAGTGAATAAGCCTCAATTAGGATTCATGAGTGGGGCCAGTGACACCTACAGTGTGCAGAGTGACACCTACAGTGTGCAGTATTATACATTGCCGGGGGTGGGGGGAGAGAAAACTTGCAGATAGTGATACCCAAGGTTAAATAACCTGTAAAAACAAAGAAATAGATGGCATTCAGAGAAGACAGTTGATCCTGTTGTCCTTGCCAGGTCTGAGCCTTCTGCTTCATCGACTTGCATCTTTTCTCCTTTATCCTGCAGACAATTTTTGTTCTTCATTTTTTTTATTACAATGTGGATTCAAATCTGCAGTTTATTAAAATTATGCAAATCCCTCTTATTTAGACAACTAAAAGCTTGTGCAAAATGTACTCAGACACAGGGATGAATTCTGTTAAGGCAAAGGCAGTCTGCTGGGGGAAGGTGGCACAAACAAACAGGCAGACACAGCAGGCCACAGAGGGCCAGAGCCTAGGGTGACTAGATGTCCCGATAAAATCGGGACTGTCCCAATATTTAACCCTTTGTCCTGCATCCCGATCAATGTACAATCGGAATGCCATTTGTCCTGATATTCAGGTAAGGAGGCGAGTGGGAGGGAGGGAGCGGGTTGGAGCACCCATGGGGAAAAATTGCAGCCATCACTTGCCATTTTTAAATCAAGATTGGGATGTTTTTCCAAAAAGATCTGTTCTAGGAACTATTGGTGGGGGGGGGGGAGTTCTATGGCTGGTGCTATACAGGAGATCAGAGTAGGTGACCACAATGGACCCTTCTGGCCTTGGAATCTATAAATCTATATTCATCAAGATTTGGCCCAGTATTTACATCATCCTGTCCATCTCTTTTTTAAGTATTATTGTTTCTCCTTATTATTGTTCTTCCCTATTTTAGTTCCCCTCTCATCTCCATGTTAATCTAGTAATTAAACAATAGCATTGACCATTTAACGTATTAATAATGTACAGTAAATAAGAATGTGAAAATATTAAGCTATATAATTCTTTAAATACATGTGTATAATTAGAGTGTACCTTCTAGGTAGCAACAAGTTGTACCAAATCTAGTGTATAAGCTCTATTTATTTGTAAATCAATGTTTTAATGGTTATATCAACCAATGAGAATGTGTCTTTCTTTAGAAAATAACAGAAGTGCAAATGGAAGCATTTATTAAGATCAATTGTTTAAATGAAGTCTTTCCATTTGGTGATTTAAATCAACCCACTCTGTAAGCAATAGGTATTGCCACCACCTGCACTATATCTTTCCTGTGGAGATGGTCGGGGGAGGGAAGAGGACTTTAATATCATGGCTATCAACTGGTACCTTCTACTATGATCATTAAATTTAGCTAAAAAATAAAAGGTCAGTATTGAGAGTTGCACTAAGGTTTCCAGCTGATAGAATTTTACCTGTATTCTTCAGCCTTATAATTCCTCTAGACTAGCTACACTGTCCTGAGTATTTTGCCAGAATTTACATCCATTTCTCAAATTGCTGACCCTCTTAATGACCTGAAGCAAGGTCTAGTCATTGGAACTAACAGCAGGTCGATACAGGTATGTAACATATTCACTGTACTACTTTTCATGCACAATGCATCCTGTTCTTGTATGTGGGAGAGTGTTGAGTCAGGAGGTAGTTTAGAAGGTAGTCAGTCCAATAATATGTAAGAGTAGAGTACTTGACCTAAAAATACGACCTAATCAGCAGCAATTTAGACACAGTATATTCACATTCAAGGGCTCTGATTTATTTCATGCTCCTAGCACTCATTTAAAAAGAATTAGGAATTCAATTAGCAGGACATTAGGATGGAAGACATTAATGGTCTACATAAGGATGTAAGTGCATGCCCTGCCCTTCAGGAAGACCAACTCCCATTTTAAGCATCTATATGTAGAAATGCTCAATCTCCAATACTTCTCCATTCCAGATGGAACTTCTTTTATTAAAAAGGAGAGTTAGGTGCAACATTTGTAACTAATGATTATTTGACACATTTCACATTTTTTCTCTCCTTTTTTAATACTTGGCCACCTATTCATTAGTCAAGATTGCTGAATAATTTCTGCAGGTAAGTCTTTGCCTATAACTTGTTCATGAACTTGTTCATTGTAACAAATGAAGTTTGTGCTTCTGAGATTGGACACATGGTCACATCTATCTACCATCTAAGTTCATAAAACCACCTTCATAACTGTAGTATACAAGCACCTTACACAAACCATCAATGCAGAGTATAAAGACTACAGCGGGCCAGGACATTTTGAGCTAAATGTTTTTTCCTCAAAAAATTACTGTTTCATCTAAGCTGAAGTATTTCAATTTTGTATAAAGTGTCCAGCGGGAAGGGTTCTGAGCTCCAAGGTGGACTCTCTGGTCACTTCCAAAGAGAGAGAGACAGAGAGAGATCAAAAACCTGATTTTTTTCAATCCAAAAATAGAATTGGGTCAAAAACATCCACTTCACAAAAACATTCAACATTTGTGTTGACTGCAATGAGGAATGAAAACAAGTTTCAAAACCTCAAAAGTTGTCATAAAATGTAATTGTCATTTTCTGACCAGCACCTGTGGTCTAGTCTGTTTCCCACACTCATTACAAGGAATCAGGCATCTTTCCTCCCTTCTTTTCTCTGCATCTCCCTCCTTCCACCCTATCATCTTTTTCCACATCCTGTGCTGCTCTTTTTTCAGAGCATTGGACCTGCAATGGCATCAAACCACGTTTGTTGATTCAGGCAAAATTGGCAGAGTCTCGATGGCTATTAAGTCAGGACTGATCATGCCTGAGTTTGAGATCTAGCATTGAGGCTCCGTGCATCATAGTCTTCTGAGGAGTGAGTGTGGATTAGGCGTACTGAAGGTATGTTAGCTATCTGGTTGTTTGCTCTCTTTGTGTTGGTTGACATTTCTGATTTTTATTTCTGCCTTTTAGAAAGTGTGGTGGCAGATGGACAATACTGTGTGTTGGTCTCGTTCAGTGAAGATAAGAGAGTGGGAATACAGCAGATGCCAAGGAACAACTTCTTTTTCCGGCACCAACAGGTACCATTTAAAAGAACTAAAACCTCTTAACTTTTTAAAATAAATATATTGTATCATTTTATGCAAACCAGAAAAAAAGAAAAAAATATCCAAATCATCTTTACTGACAGTGAATTATTCAGAATTGTCCATGCCAGTTATATTTATCAATGCAGAGCACCTACCATCTATCCATCTCTAGGAAGATTACATTACATTATTGATAGAACCTTTCACTAATACTTCCTCTACTATAATAAGTTTCAATTTTGTGTATCATATTTTCCCTGTATAAATCAACAATATAATAGTCATCAATTGTGACTTCACTAGCTGGTGAAAGTGAGTTCCACTGCAGAATCTCTCTCCAGACTAACGTGTAGCATCTTTACTCATTTGTCAATGACAAACACATGAAATAGCAGATGCCATGGCCTAGATGCCAGAATGATGTGATTCTCTCCATTGTTCTGTATTTGTGATGTAATCAATGAGAACAGAACGTGTGTGGATGAATGCATTTTTAGATTTACTTTTGAGATAATCACAGGATGTGTGTGAACAATTCTTATTTAAGAAAATGTGGTTTTTTGTAAAAAAAAATGCAATATTTTAGTGACAAATAATAATGCTTTAAAACTAATTTAGTTTGAATATGCTTTTACATTTGCATTTTTATATCATTATAACTAAGATTCCAGTTATGACCTCAGATACAAGAAAAAAATACACCCATATATGTAGAAATAGATTTCAGTCCTATTAGGTTATTAGATTTAATTTCATGTTCTTTCTGACTTGTCCTTCCTCCCATATATTAAGCTGAAGTTGATATAATGTAAGGGTTCATGACTTATTCAGCCAGTTAATGATCAAACACTTCAGTGAAGGCTGAACTATTTAACAAGTGTATATTTAATAAGAGTTTATTTGCAAATGTTAACACTGAAAAATCAACAACAATATCTGGATTTCAGAAGCAACTAAAAGCAGATTTTTTGCCTTGAAATTGATCAGTATAAATAAATCTGTTTCACATACAGTAGAACCTCAGAGTTACAAACACATCAGGA
The DNA here is from genome assembly GCF_020497125.1 of Mauremys mutica. Classification (NCBI taxonomy): domain Eukaryota; kingdom Metazoa; phylum Chordata; order Testudines; family Geoemydidae; genus Mauremys; species Mauremys mutica. Next base: position 252,300,739 of record NC_059073.1, on the reverse strand, counting down.
ATGGAGGTTGTTTGTAACTCTGAAATGTTCGTAACTCTGAACAAAATGTTATGGTTGTTCTTTCAAAAGTTTACAACTGAACATTGACTTAGTACAGCTTTGAAACTTTACTATGCAGAAGAAAAATGCTGCTTTCCTTTTTTCAGTAATTTATGTTTAAAACAGTGATATACTGTATATGGGGTTTTGTTTGTTTGTTTGTTTGTTTTTTGTTGTTGTTGTTTCTGTCTCTGCTGCTACCTGATTGTGTACTTCTGGTTCCAAATGAGGTGTGTGGATGACTGGTCAATTTGTAACTCTGGTGTTTGTAACTCTGAGGTTCTACTATACATAACAATTCAAGATTTTTAAACACAACCTGAAGCCAAAATGACATCTGGTTAAACATGTTACTTAACCTTATAGAACAATGTCCTCTAGCAAAACATGGGGATATATTAATCATTGCATATGTACCTTAAACTGAAAACTTACAAAAATAAGTACAAGTTTTCAGATAAAACACTGCAGGGTTTATTAACACCCTAAGCAATTCTTAAGTAATGTCAATACTACTTGTACAAGGTTACAGTTCAGATATATAACATTGTGATATCAATGGAGATATTTGACTTTTAAAATATTGTGCCATTTTGGTTTAGCTATCTCTACCTACACAGAGTTGTTGAATCTTTCACTAAGGGGAAATTTGCATGCAATCCATATAAACCTGGAAGATTTCCATGGACTTTAGTCCTGCAATCAGAACTTTTCTTGGTGTACCCCATTTACACTTGCTAGTGTCCAAAATTACCTTGATGCAGAATGTGTTGCCTGGATCTCCAACACCTTCATTTAGGCCTCTGTTCAGCAAGATGTTTAATCACATGCCTAGCTTTAAGCACATTAATATGCTTAATGTTGGATACTTGCTTTAAGTACCTTGCTGTATTGGGTCCCTAAGAAGTATCTCTCTCCAGCATTTTTTTAAATCTAAAAATTGAAATTGGAGTGAAAATAAACTTGATCATCTTTGTTTTCTAATAGTCCAGTCCCACTGTAAACATATCATGCAAGCATGGTCAATCATGAACCAGTCAACCCCCTCTAATCTTGCTGCAACATAGTTTCATTGTTGTAACTTGCAACTGTCAGGTGAAGGAGACAGTAGGTGACACTTAGTTTAATTGTACTTTCTGAGGGCCAGACTGTGATACCCTTACTCGCTTTGAGTATAGTACCTTAACTCCTCAGATAGCCCTAGGAGTAAGGTACTATTCATTGTGTATAAGGGTATCACAATAAGGACCTTGAGGATTAGGATATGATCTCTTACCTGATTCATACATAAGGCTAGAAAGGACCACAATGATTATCTAGCCTGGCCTCCTGCATAACACAGGCCATAGAACTTCCCCACAAAACATTCCTGTTTGAAGTAGATTGTCTTCTGGAAAAAAATATCCAATCTGGTTCTTAAAATGCCAGTGATGGAGAGTCCACCAGAACCCTTGGTAAATTGTTCCAATGGTTAATCACCATCACTTAAGAATTTACATCTTATCTCCAGTTTGAATTTGTTTAACATCAATATCTAGCCATTGGATCTCTGTCTGCTAGAATGAAGACCCAATTATCAAAGATTTGTTCCCCATGTAGGCACTTATAGATTGATCAACTCACTCCTTGTCTGTCTCTTTGTTAAAGACCCTGATGTAATCTTAGCTGCATGTCATGATAGCTAGACAAGGAGGGTGAAGTAATATCGGTTATTGGACCAACTTATGTTGGTAAGAGAGACACGCTTTCGATGTGGCAGTTCCAGTAACCTGCATGTTGGAAAAATTTTGAATAATAGAATTCTGGCTTTATTTAGACTATAAGCTCTTTGGGAATATGTTTTATCTACATTCTGCAGGGCACCATGAACATTTAAGTTTTACAATATTATCAAAATAATTTTACTGAAACTATTTCACTAAAACATTGACTCAGGGATGAATTTAACCCAAACTTCATTTAGATCAGTGGAGTTATACCCAAGATGAAAGTGGCCCAATGGTGAACATTTTCCCAATCTAAGATCCCTTTATTTTATTTGCATTGATTTCCTATATTTTGCACAGTTTGATACAAATATTATGAAAGATGAACCAGCATGGAGGATAAGCTTTAGTAGAGGAAAATAGCGGAAGCCATCTCTGGCAGTTAAAAATGAGGAAGCTAAATAATTGTTTCACTTCATGGGCAGTGAAAGTACTTGATTCAGATAACTGTTTAACGTCAGTGAAATTGGATCCAACATCTCTTCCAAGAAACGAGATAGTGGTAACTCTGCTGTAACACATGTTCTTAGACTGATCTCTGCAAGTTTGAAATAGGATATTGAGAGTTGCCACATGTAACGATAAATTACTTTTCAATCAGTCTTCTGTTTCCTATCACCTGTCTTACTTAGGGGAACAAAAGCATTGGAGAGGTGAAAGAGCTGCATCATTTGAAATAAGCCTTTGCTTTGCTCTGCTCTGTTTTGTATATGAGGGATTTAATCTGATCCACTTAGGTTCTTATCACGTGCCTATCGCAATGGTATCTGAGCACCATAAGATTAGAAATAATGGACATGCACATATTTTGGAACAGCTGGAGAAGAAGAGAGTAGTCAGGATCAACACAATGAATATATTGATTCTAAAAACTAGTGTTGTGAACCAAAGTCCATTACTGGCGGTGGGACATTCTCCACTGATTTCAGATCAGGCCTGAAGAGAATCATTGTAAGTATAAAAATGTTTTGCAAGACTCAAAGTACAACACAGGGAATCCAGTTTTGGATTGCTACTGTATTTTGATATATGAAGAATAATTGCACTTTACCGCTGAGTGTGGTTTTTAGAAAGAACAAACTGGTATGTATGGGTACTGCTGTCCTTTAATGACTAGAACCACATCTTCTCAGCTATGTCTCATGTGCCTACCAACTAGATGAGAGTCTTCCTTTACCTCAAGAACCTCAGCTTTTATAGTGGCGGGGAGAGGAGGAATCCCTGCTGACAGTGTGAGGTTATGAATGGCCATGTTATATAGCACAGTGACAGCCATTAAGTTCTTGGTGCATATGTTCTCTTATTATAGTTATCTTTGTAACTTTTTTCTTTTTAAGTGCATTTGAGAAACACTTAGATCTTTAAAGCGAATCTTCAGGTCCTATCATACTTATATTTGCAATATGAGAAAAGTCAATGTGGATATTTATTTATAGGAGACTGCAAAGGTTTGAGAATGGCAGTTACATACACAAACAAGTCAGTGCTAACTGTCATTAGATACAATATATGATTTCACTGCAGAACTTCCCACCAGACTAACACGTAGCTTCTTTACCCATTGTCAATGAGCTCTGGATATGTGATGTCTGGTATCTGGGGAGTCAGAACACCTGAGCAGAGTGGGGGGGGGGAGACGCGGGGGCGGCAACTTGTCAAAATGGTTTTCCGTTAGAAAATGACATCTTGACAAAACCACTTTTTTTGTGAAATTGTATCAATTTTGACAATTTCCCAATACAAAATATTTTGAGATAAATATTTTTCCATTTCCAAAAACTGTTTTGATTCAGAATGAAAAATTTCAAAATATCCAAATTTGTTTCAACCATCTCTACATCTGAGGACCGCCTCCCCTTATTAAGTTCGGCCCGAGTGCATGCGGGACACCCTGAGATATTTGATGTTTAATTTTGAGTTAAACACACAGAGAACAATAGAAACAAGAAAGCCTTTATTTATCATTTATTCATCAACATACTTAAGCATGCACCTGACTTTAAGCATGGAAAGAGTCATGCTTAAATATCTTGTTGAATTAGAGTGTAATGATCCTCACTCAGGGTCTGGTTGGAGAGCGTGGCCTAGTGGTTACAGCCACAACCCCTGACTGCCAAGGGGGTTGTGAGTAGGGGATCCTGGGCCCTCCTACTCCACTGGGCTCCAACCCAGGGCCTTTTGGACTACCAGTGGTCTGGCAACCAAGGCTGCTTAAGGCTATTCTCCCTGGGCCTCTTCCTCTCCCCCCGCCCTCCCCCCAGGGTCAGCTTAGTCCAAGGCTTTCCCCTATTGGGGAAGTCCAAACCAAAATAAGTAAGAGGGAGTTACCAATGTCCAGGGTCCACAGGCTGGGAAGAGGGAGATACTTCCCTCTTTGATTGTTATCAAGGAAAATAAAGCAAAAACACACAAGTCTAAGCCTAATACAATAAGAAACTGATTACAGTTATATCTCACCCTCAGAGATGTTCCAATAAGCTTCTTTCACAGACTAGACTCCTTCCTAGTCTGGGCCCAATCCTTTCCCCTGGAACAGTCCTTGTTAGCAGACACCTTAGGTGGAAACTAGGAATATTTCTCATGACTGGCAGCCTCCTTTGTTCTCTTCCACCCCCTTTTATAACTTTGACACAAGGCGGGAATCTTTTGTCTCTCTGGATCCCCACCCCTCCTTCTAAATGGAAAAGCACCAGGTTTAAAATGGATTCCACCATTCTTCCTGGGCTGGCTTACAGGAACACAGGAAGGCTTACAAGTAAACAGAGCCATTTACAACCAATTGTCCTAGTCAATGGGAGCCATCAAGATTCTTAACCACGATCAATGGCCCACAGTTTGCATAATTACAATAGGACTTCAGAGTTATACTTTATATTTCTAGCTTCAGATACAAGAATGATACAGACATACAAATATAATGAACACACTCCATAGATTATAAGCTTTATTTCCATAAAACATTATGGAGTGCAACATCACAAGGAAAATCTTATTCTATAAAGTGAAATTCACCTCAGACAGAAGCCACAGATCTCTCCAAAGATTAAACCAAAAGCATCACAACTAAAAGAGAGAACATTTTATAATGATAATTTTTCAATGCAATGACACATTTGCAGATTCTTCTTCAAGCTGACTATTTTTAATGTAAGGAATATTTATCCATCAAATGTGACAGGAAACAGAGTTTTAAAAATCCACAACTGATAATAGTGTAGAATTTTGACAAGAATGTCCTAGACTTGGTCCATCTTATCTTCTTTTATTTAGCTTCCACTCTTCAAATCTGAGTTTAATTAACTTAATTTTAAAACAGCATTATACAGGTTTCTTTGATTTCCTGCCTTTCTCTCTTGGCAAAAAAAATAAAAAATGAACCAGCATTGATAAAGAGGGTATGTATATATAGTTGAATAGAAAGCAGTACATCTGTCTCACTATATCACAGTGGAATAATGCATGGCAGGCACAAGAGTGGCCAATGAATAAAATATTTAATTTGAATGCAATGAAAAATGAGATAATAGTGAAGAAGGCAGCAATTTTACATAAATGAGTGTACGTCCATAACCCCTCTTAAGGGATTTTACTATTCTGAGGGGAGTAAAGTGTTGAAGAATTTATTATTAAAGAGATATTTTTATTTACACATCAGGAAGGGAGAAATCTTATAGATGGCAAAAGCCATTCAGGACCAGAAAACAAGAGGACTCAGTCAATAACTTAGATCTTCAGCTAATGTAAATCAGCATAGCTCCATTGTCTTCAGTAAGTTTACACTAGCTGATTATCTGGCCCCTTGTATATTGGTTTTAGTGGCAGGTGCTTACAAGATTAGAGCTCTTTAAAAATGTTCACCTTGCAAACCAGCCTGCAAACAAGTGATGGGGATGTTAAGTAGATATTAGATGTTTATCTGTTCTTAAGAGGATCCTGTTCTGTAAATATAAAATTACTCAAGAAAAGTGGTTGCAAGATAAACAATGCAGATTATCTGATTAGATATCTTTAATGGGATCAAATGATCCCATTAAAGCCTGTAGCCAAGCATAGAGAAAAGAAGCTTTAATGGGTTTAACACAACATTAGAAGCAGAAGGTTCAATCCTGCAAGGTGATCAACACCTTCAACTCCTATTAAAGGCAGCAACTAGCAGGGAGATTGATTCCAGAAGGCAAAATTCTGCTCTCAGGTCTACTCAGCACCCTAAACTCAGATTTCATGCTGATGCTCCCCACCTGCAGTCTTCACTGGGAGTGTTGTGCATATAGGCAGATGAAAATATCAAAGACTATGTATATGCTGTGAGCTAAGGGTTTGATTCCCCTCCTTATGTACACATACACATGCTAGTTCTCATCAAACTAGTGTGAGTACAATTAGCCATGTAGCCACGGTAGCATGGGTAGCAGCAGTTTCAAGCACATCTGTACTCAACACAGCTCAGTTGTGTCTCCTCTGCCAGTAGCCATCCTTCTGTGGCTACACTGCTATTTATACTCAGGCTAGCTTGATGAGCGCTAGCATGAGTATGCGTATGGAAGCAATGGAATCACACCCCTAGCTCATATTCTAGACATTGCCAAAGCTGAGGTCTGCTTGCTATTTTAGGTATTTCCAGGGCACCATCACATCTAATACTTGCTAGGAGAATTTTGCCTTTACTATTGGATGCAACCTCAACACTATAAGCAGATGCATTCAGGGCTGGTCTACACTGGCACTTTACAGTGCTGCAACTTTCTCTCTCAGGGGTGAAAAACACCCCCAAGTGCAGCAAGTTTCAGCGCTGTAAAGCACGAGTGTAGACAGTGCACCAGTGCTGGAAGCCGCATTCCCAACACTGGTAGCTACACCCCTCATGGGGGTGGGTTTTTTAGAGCTCTCTCCCAGTGCTGCGCCGTGACTACACAGCCACGTTAAAGCGCTGCCGAGGCAGTTAAAAGAAATGCCTATGAAGGAGACACACAAGCCCAGACCCTCAAAGGTAGTTAGCAGGGGCGGCTCTAGGAATCCCGCCACCCCAAGCAGGGCGGCGCGTGGCGCGCTCTGGCAGTCGCCGGTCCCGCGGCTCCGGGGGACCTCCTGCAGACGTGCCTGCGGAGGTTCTGCTGGTCCCGCGGCTCCGGTGGAGCATCCGCTGGCATGCCTGAGGGAGGTCCACCCGAGCCGCGGGACCAGCGGACCCTCCGCAGTCATGCCTGCAGGAGGTCCACTGGTCCTGCGGCTCCGGTGGACCTCCCGCAGGCATGACTGCGGAAGGTCCGCCGGAGCCGCCTGCCGCCCTGCCGGCAAAATGCCACCCCAAACGCGCGCTTGGCACGCTGGGGTCTGGAGCCGGCCCTGGTAGTTAGGCACCCAAATACCTTTGAGGATATGGGCCATAGTGGCAGAAACAATGATTGATAGCAACTGTGTGGAGGTCTAAATTGTCTTGCTTGTATTGCTTGGGGCCAGGCTGTTCTAATCTTACCCATGGAAATGGCATAGAAATTCTAGTGCTCTACATTGCACCTGTCTGGCCATGGCCCCAAGGGGCCATTCAGCAGTTGGTGATCACTGGAGTAATGCCCGGCCCCATATGTGAACCTCATTACATTCTTGACTTTTCGCACCAAAGGAGCAGAGAGGTGACGTGGGGCAGAGACAGCTTTATTGATAAATGTGAAAACATAACTCCTGAAAAGTGATCACCAACAGCTAATCTTGGTGACCAAAAAAGGGAAAGAATAAGAGAATCAAGCGTATCTTGTTTTTTAACTCATTCACCTGTAAAGGTAAAATGTGATACAAGAAAACTGAGAGTAAGAATGTACAGCATGAGGGAACACCAGTTAAAATTCTATTATTTACTCCTACCTTCTGAACACATTTATGCAGGGATGCTGCATTGTCAAAACTGGGGTTCATATGAAACCAGATAAATATGCACGGCTTTTTCTTTTCTGGTCATCAGATAAAATATTAGTTATAGCAAATAGTGGATCAGATTGTTTTTAGACTTTTAGGAGAGGAAATATACTCCCAAACTGAAATATAAATGCCAAGTTTAGACAAAGAATGAATTTTACTAACAAGTAATAAACTCCAGAAAGAGGCAAATCAGCACCCTCTCTATTTGATTTAAGATTATGTGTCTGGTGGCTGCTGATCATAATCTAAAATTTTCTTTTAATTGGTCCATTTATGCTTAGTTGTATTTTAACTTTATCTTCTGATTTTTTTTACAAGGAGTGTTTGCTGTTTAATGGTGTTTATTTTTTGTTCACATTTTTTTTAGCTAATCATCTGCAGTAGTCTATGCACCATTGAGATGTGACTTTGCTTAGCTGCAGCAAATGGAGAAAAAAATATATAACACCTCCCCCCAACCCCCCACCCTCCGTTCACTGGCCCAGTATGAGGTTGTTCAAGATAGGGGAAGCTGCTTTGGAACTTTTTACAGAACTTTGGGAAACTGGGCCTGAGTCGCCTCTGTGTGCTCTGTGTTGTGTCAGTGTGCGGTCACCTCAGACCAGACCCACTCAGACAAACCACCAGGAACAAGGTTTTATTCTCTAAAGAACATGGAACAGGATTACAGTCAAGCAGCCTCCTCCCTGCTTGCCTGCTACGGTGCTCCCAGCTCAGTCAGTTCTGAGACCTCCTGCTGGGGAGTGGGGGGAGCGCAAAGGGTACATCCTGGCAGGAACCAGGAAGTTCTCCCAACATGCCGCAGTTTGTAGTCCACAACTTGTTGTTCCCAGGGCTGCTGTTGAAGCACACTGGACCTTTGGCTACACCCTACCCACAATTATTGAAAGGGCGACCTCGTTCCTTTTCTTAGTCAAAAACCTCAGGTTGAATATTGCATGCCACCCCTTTTTTCAATGTTTCCAAGAGCTCCTTGCTGCATGTCACCCCACAGCAGTACTGGCCAAACCCCCGGTCTCTGCTTCTCTTTCATCAGGCAGCCCACCAGGGGCGGCTCCAGGCCCCAGCACACCAAGCGCGTGCTTGGGGCGGCAAGCCGCGGGGGGCGCTCTGCTGGTCGCCACAAGGGCGGCAGGCAGGTTGCCTTTGGCGGCTTGCCTGCGGAGGGTCCGCTGGTCCCGCGGCTTCGGTGGACCTCCCGCAGGCAAGCCACCGAAGGCAGCCTGCCTGCCATGCTTGGAGTGGCAAAATGCCTAGAGCCGCCCCTGCAGCCCACTGTTCCAAATCGAGCCGGACAGGTGCCCTTTGCTGTCTTGTTGAGTGCCAAGGAGCTGGTGAACGATCTCTGGGCACCTCTCCAGTCTGGTCTCTCTCTGTCTGCCCTTCTCCAATCCAATTAGGTTCGTTCTGACTCTCCTCCATGGTCTGGTCAGGCTCCTCCAGGTCAGAGTACTGAGGATCTGAGTCAAAATGGTCTGGGTCTGGCAGCCTCTGCAAGACAGTACACCCTTCCCGGACATGCGTGGGTGGGTAGGGGAAGGAAGTAGGGGGGACATACATTTCTCCCCCCACTGCAACTGAGTCAGCGTGAAGGGGAAAGTAGACTGTGTGCAGTATAGAGCTGATGCAGATTACTTCCCACCCTAGAGCAAGTGTCAGGAACCGTATTGTGATTCTCTGGGACACAAGCTGATTCTTGGTCAGTTTCTAGAGCAGCACAGCTACGCATTGTCCCTTACTAAGCCATCATTCAGACTTGTATGATTCAAACCTGAACTACATTAAGGCAGATTCTTTCAGAGACCATGTAATTGACACTCTCTGAACAAAGATAACCTATCAACTGCCTTTTGATATAGGGATACAACCAAGTTGAATTCAATCAATCTTTTTTACAGTAAGCTGTAATTCATCACGCTCCAGCACTACGTGGAGCAGCCCTTGTCTACAGAGGTGAGAGGCTGCCTGTTTGATCATTCTGACAATAAGATTCTTCTCTAAAGAAGGTGATGATATTTTTAAATAAACTGATTTCTATATTTATTCAAAAAATCATGAAAGTGATATTTTAAAAAGAATGTGTACAAGACTATTTAAAATCAGCGATGTACTTTTTTTCTGTTATTATTTATCTGTATTGCAGTAGTGCCTAGAGGTCCCAGGCTGGATCAAGGTCCTGCAATGGTTGGGACTGTACAAACCCATAGTAAATGTAGTAAGAAACATTGTCTTGCCCTCCTTTTCTTGCTGGAATAATTAATTCCATCAGTGACAAAAGGCAAGATTCTCATAACTTTATAGCGTCAGCGCTATCTTATTCCTTGGAAAATCCCCAGTGATTTCCAGAGCTTTCATATACAATTGTTTCTTTGCATGGATGGTGGGATGAGTGTGATACTGATAACAGGTGCATGTCCCGTGACGGTCTGGAACCTCATGCTTGTAAGTGCTGCATAGTGATGATAAACCGGCAAAGCTAGGTTTGTTTGAGATAGAGGTGTGAGAAATATTTATAGGGAAATAACAAACAACACAAAAATTGTATCCAGAAATAAAAAGAGGCTTAACGATAGCTAGCCTTAAATCCATATTTTGGCACCTAAGTGGCTGCTCACCCAAAAGCGCTGCTCACCCAAAAGCTCCTACTGAACTCAGCAGGAGCTGCTGGAGGTTTAGCACTTTTTAAAACCAGGCCACGTTGTAAAGAACCTAACTTTAGGCATCCATTTTTGAAAAATGGTTTTGAAAAAAGGTTTAAAAAATGGACTTTGTTATTCCCTCTCCTGAGATGTGCTAACCTCAGAGTGTCCAAGAGTGCATTGCAACAAATGGCAAGGGAATGTGCTCAGTCATACTGGCTTGATCTGTGTGAGAAGATACAAACATCCTTGAGAACAGAACTCTAAGAGGGATGTCTGATGGAATCATGAAAGCAGTAGATCCTTCAGCAAAGAGGACCACCCCATGCAAATCTCTTACTAGAGACATCATTGACAGAAGCAAACAACATAATCACAAGCTCTATTAACATGAAATCTCTTTCTGAAGCAGCTCTAACTGTGATCCTGAGGCTCCAGACTATCAAATACCTCAATATAGAATTATCTACAAATGATCTTAAAAATGCAGTCACTTGTCTAGCACCAGGAAAGTCAACAGGGAAGGAAAGCATTCTTGCTGAAGTGTTGCAACAAGGAGAGGTTATGCTTAAACATCTCCACAATGTCTTGCTTGCCTTCTGGAGGGAGGAAGTACCACAATACATGAAGGATGCCAACATCGTAACATTGTATAAAAACAAAGGCGATTGGAGTGATTGCAACAACTGCAGAGGAATCTCTCCTCAGTGTTGTTGGCTAGGCTTTCACATGCATCATTCTCAAAAGACTGCAAGTTCTTGCTGAACATGTATACCCAGAAAGTCAGTACAGCTTCCATTCCAGTAGATCAATTATCAACATGGTCTTCACACTATGGCAACTGCAAGAAAAGTGTCAAGGAAACAGGAAAAACCTCTCTATGTGGCCTTCATAATCTTACAAAGGCCTTTAGACCTGGTCAGCAGAAAGGGCCTTCTCCAGTTGCTAGAGAGAATTGGTCCCCCCCGAAGTTCTCCTCAGTCTGATTTGATCCTTCTATGATGGCAAGTGAGCTACAGTCCAGAATGATGGTGATCAGTCTGACGGTTTTGAAATCCATACTGGTGTTATACAGTAGTTTAGCACCAATGCTCTTCAGTATATTCTTCTTTGTGCTGCTTCATCATGCTTTTCTCATCCAGCACCAAGGGTGTATATCTCCAAAATCAGATGGAAAACTTTTCAAAATTGCATATCTATGAGCAAAAAGTAAAAGCAACTACTTGCTGATAGGAGAACTTGTTTTTGCCAATGAAACAGTGCTCATTGAACACAATAAAGAGGAGTTTCTGCAATGTTGCAATAGCTTTGTTCTAGCTTGTGGTCAATTTAGATTAACAATCAGTCAAAAGAAGTCCATGATTTCAGTAGAAGGTGTGTTGACTGTACCAATATTTTTAATAGCTAGCACCATGCTAGAAGTTGTGCGCAAATTCTGCTACCTACGAGCAATGGTGTAAAACAAGCTTGTCATCTAGAAATAAGTTAATTCTCTCATGAGAAAGGCAGCTACCAGTTTGACCAACTGACCAAGTGCCTTTAGGATAACAGGAAACTAACACTGAACACCAACAAACAAGTCTACCAGATGTGCATTCTGAGCATGTTGCTGTTTGGTGGCAAGACTGGACCACCTACAGCAGGCATAAGAGAAGGCTAAACACCTTCCTCACTCACTGGCTTTGACGTATTTTATATATGAAGTGGGGATCAAAGTTCCTGATACCAAAAGCAAAACTAAGAAAGCAAAATTGCCAGGTCTAATCAGACATCTCCATTGGCTTGGTCATCTACACTGAATAGACAATGGATATATTGCAAAGGATCTTCTGTACAGAGAATTTGTGGATGCTGCAAGGTCATTGGGCTGACCTAGGCTCAGGTTCAACAATGTTTGCAAGAGGGATTTGAAAACATTCAACATCAACCCAACAAGCTAGGAAGATGCAGCTAGCAATAGGTCATACCGGAAAGCTTAATTGTGCCAGGAAGTCAAAGTGGCTGAAGAGTGGAAAGTGAAGAGAACAAAGAGAAAACACAGAAGGCCTCAAGCTCTAGTAGCATGCAGGCTTCATCTCTAACCCTGCACCTTATGTCTGCGTTATCTGTGGCAAAGACTGTTGCTCAAGAATTTGGCTTTTTAGCTACTTGCAGTGCTGCAGCATGATACACAGTAACTGAACTGCTTTGGTGCTTACACCATCGTCTTTCGAGATGGACTATAGATACCTAAACATTAGCTTCTTTCCGAGAAAGGTTTTGCTAAGTATATTGAGTGAAAATGACTAGGGCTGTCAACTAATTGCAGTTAACTCATGCCATTAACTCAAAAAAAGTATTGTGATTAATCACACTGTTAAACAATACAATATCAATTGAATTTATTAAATATTTTTGGATGTTTTTCTACATTTTCAAATATATCGATTTCAATTACAACACAGAATACGAAGTGTACAGTGCTCACTTTATATTATTTTTTATTACAAATACTTGCACTGTAAAAATGATAAAAGAAATAGTATTTTTCAATTCATTTCATAGAAGTACTGTAGTGCAATCTCTTTATCAGGAAAATGCAACTTACAAATGCAGGTATTTTTGTTACATAACTGCACTCAAAAACAAAACTATGTAAAAAACTTTAGAGCTTACAAGTCCACTCCGTCCTACTTCTTGTTCAGCCAATTGCTAAGAAAAACAAATTTGTTTAGAGGAGATCATGCTGCCCACTTCTTAATTACAGTGTCATCTGAAAGTGAGAACAGGCGTTCACATAGCACTGTTACAGCTGGCGTTGCAAAATATTTATGTGCCAGATGCACTAAAGATTCATATGCCTCTTCATGCTTCAATCATCATTCCGGAGGACATGCGTCCATGCTGATGATGCTCATTTAAAAAAATAATGCATTAATTAAATTTGTGACTGAACTCCTTGGGAGAATTGTATGTCTCCTGCTCTGTTTTACCCTCATTCTGCCATGTATTTCATGTTATAGCAGTCTTGGATGATGACCCAGCACATGTTGTTTGTTTTAAGAACGTTTTCACTGCAAATTTATCAAAATGCAAAGAAGATACCAATGTGAGATTTCTAAAGATAGCTACAGCACTCGACCCAAGATTTAAGAATTTGCAGTGCCTTACAAAATCTGAGAGGGTTGAGCTGTGGAGCATGCTTTCAGAAGTCTTAAAAGAGCAACACTCTGATGTGGAAACTACAGAACCCAAACCACCAAAAAAGAAAATCAACCTTCTGTTGGTGGCATCTGACTCAGATGATGAAAATGAAAATGCATCGGTCTGCACTGCTTTGGATTGTTATCGAGCAGAACCCGTCATCAGCATGGACACATGTCCTCTGGAATGGTGTTTGAAGCATCAAGGGACATGAATCTTTAGCACATCCGGCATGTAAATATCTTGCGACGCCAACTACAACAGTGCCATGCAAACGCCTGTTCTCACTTTCAAGTGACACTGTTAACAAGAAGCGGGCAGCATTCTCTCCTGCAAATGTAAACAAACTTGTTTGTCTGAGCAATTGGCTGAACAAGAAGTAGGACTGATTGGATTTGTAAGCGCTAACGTTTTACATTGATTTATTTTTGAATGCAGGGGGTTTTTGTACGTAAATCTACATTTGTAAGTTCAACTTTCATGATAAAGAGATTGCACTACAGTACTTGTATTAGGTGAATTGAAAAAAAATATTTATTTTGTTTTTTATAATGCAAATATTTGTACTAAATATAAAGTGAGCACTGTACACTTTGTATTGTGTTGTAATTGAAATCAATATATTTGAAAATGTAAAAAACATCAAAAAATATTTAAATAAATGGGATTCTATTATTGCTTAACAGCACAATTAATTTTTTTATCACACGATTAATCGTGATTAATTTTTTTAATTGCTTGACAGCCTAAATATGACCCAATTTTGCAAGGAAACATCTTCATCTTAAAAACATTGAAGAAATCACTTTCCCCCCCCCCACTCTTTTCAGTAGGAAAATAGTCAAGTTTATAGAAAATTCACATTAAGAAGAGCAGCAAGTGAAATCATGCAATATAAGGCTGCACACGTTTTCAAATGAGATTTGAAACAGGAACACAGCCTTTGGATTTCACACTGTTTCAGTTAGAGGGTAGGGTGACCAGACAGCAAATGTTAAAAATCGGGATGGGGGTGGGGGTAATAGGAGCCTATATAAGAAAAAGACCCAAAAATCGGGACTGTCCCTATAAAATCAGGACATCTGGTCACCCTATTACAGAGTAGAAGTGACTTTTATCGTCAAAGAAACAAAATGAGTAACCAACATTATTTGACAAACTTCTATCAGTGGAAGAGACAAGCTTTAGAGCTGCATGGAGTTCTCCTTCAGGCCTGGGACCAAGACAGCTGCAACACTTATCACACTAATTTATAAAAATGTAACAATGGTAACGTTCTCCTTGTGTATATAAGAATAAACCAACTGAATGGCTTTGTAGGGGGGCTTGTTTCAGTGTACTCTGTGAAGCACAATAGACACTGGTATGTAGTGAACCAGATAACCTCTAGATATATTGTACTGAATCTCTCACACACAAAGAAAAGCCAACAAATAAATCACAGCTCTTATTTTTAGTTTCATCTTACACATTGTTTCTTTATAAAAAGACCCTTACCACACACTAGTCATAAAGCAGCATCTAGGGATATGTTCGTTTGCTCTGAAATGATGAATGGCTATTTCATAGGAAGGCTGGTTTGAGGTCCAGCAATCAATACAACAAGCACTAAGGTATGGTTCAGACAGCCACTCTGGCTCTTATCAGAGCTCGCAGACTATGATAACACAAAAACAATGATATCAGAGTAATAGCTGGCTGCCTCATCTTTCTGTAGTAGTGAATACCGTCCTTCATCAGCGTCTCCACCTCATCAAGTGGGCATTTTAAGACTACGGTGGTAAGTACTCATCTTGTCTTTCACTTCAAGTGTATTGCAACAATTTTTTCTTTAAGTTTCACATTAAAAGGATTTGCAAGAACAGAGCAAGAGGGATAAACTGTAGAACCCAACCTACTGAAATTGCTTCAAAATGGTTTAACACTACAGTGGCATCAAAGAAGTGGACTTTAAAATATTTCCTCCTGAGAACAAAGGAAAAAAATAGATGTAGCCAGAAGCCAAGGATAAACATAAGTGTTTTTTTCAGTTTCCCCGTCTTTCAAACAGGAATAACAATGCTCCCCTACCTTTGTAAAGTGCTTGGATATCTACAGCTGGAAAAGTATTTATAAAAGCAATATTGTTATTATTAAGTATATTCTAAAAATTAAAAGGCAACTGATGCTGTAAAACAAAAATATCTTCATAAGAGAAAATTACACATGGCACTAAGAGGAGGACAAAAATCTAACACAAAATAATGAAGGGTTGCTCATTTCCCCCCCCCTGGAGTTTCAGCATTCATGCAGCACAACCCTATTCTGTCCCCACACACAGTCCCTGACAGTTTTCCCCTTCCCACAATTGCTTCCATCCTCTCCATAAAATCCCTGAAGCTACTCTACTTTGGCCAGAGGCCTGGTCAGACAGCTCCCTGAGCTACTCACTTCCCCACCACAAAGTCACCATTAGAAGCCATGAGCCTGGTTTTGCCTTGATCGGCATGTTGTGTGTTTATTTAATATGATGAATGTGAAGATTCTGTTCTATTTTCTGGTTCACCTTTCGCACTTGAACAATAGCCCTCAGTTAGTTTGTTCTGGAGAAACTGCTTATTTACAGATGGGGACACACACCAGTAGAACAGTGCTTAGCAAAATGTGAGTCTAGGGCTATACTTATAAAGCTTCAGCTCATGCCAGGGATGTGGGTCTGGAGGAACACACATGTAGCAGGCCCAGAACATTCTGGTTGAGGAAGAAAACTCTGGTTGAGGGGGTGTATTCTCCTCTGTACCCACTGAGCTCTGCCAGTCAGTACACAATAGAAGTTGGGTTGTGAACCTGTCCTCACACTGCCCTGCTGCCTTTATTTACCCTAGTGGCAGAGCTATACTCACACAGTCTTTGTCCTCTTTAGTAGACTTAAAGCATGCTACTGTACAAGGCTGCCAGAGATGGGGCTAAGGCTCCTTGCATCCTCCCTCCTTCTACAGGGCCACCCAGCCAACAGGGTAGGCCTGAGAGCAGAGCAAAGGTCCTGTCATGCTGCTGCACTGCACTACCAACACAGATACATGGAGACTCATGTTGAGATCTCTGAATAGTCAGCAAAACCATGTGCAGCACTTGCAGACGTGATTCCCGGTCCTCTTCTACCTGCCAGGTAGATCTGGGTGCAGATCTAGATATGTCATTATGTTTCAGATCCGCACACCCCAGCACCTGGTAACAAAGAGCCTGACTTTGGATTAGCTGTCTTAAATATGTTTTGTCACATGGTGCCTTTTTGTGATCCCAAACAGACTGTTCTCTTTAGTTACCTCTTGTCAGGAATCAGAGCCTGCAGCAGAGCTAGGGAAACCCCATCAATGTAACTGGCCTGCAGCAGCTGCCTGTTTAGCCACGCCACCTGACTGGCTGCAGAGGCCAGCCGGCTAGCTCTTAAGCCAGCAGCAGCTCACTGGCTTCTCAACGCTCATGCCCACTATTTCGCCTGCTACCTTGTTCCTGCTGCTCCTGCCTTGCACCCAGCCTTGCCTCTGTCCTGCCCCCGCCTTGAACCCCTTCTTGTCTGCTACCCTGCTCACTCCAATTCCTGGCTTCTGGTTTTGACCTTTGGCTCTGGGTCCTGACTACAGACTCCAGTTCAACCCTTGGCTGTGGTACCCAGTTTCTGCCTTCTGGTTAGACCCTTGGCTTTGGCTCCAGACAACTGATTACAGCTCTAACCCCAGCCACTAGGCCTGTTGCCCACTCTTGCCATGAGGCTAGACTACTCTCATCCCAGTCAGCTGACACCTCCCTTCCCTAGGTGTATAGAGATTATATCAGGTTTCAGTAGTAGCCATGTTAGTCTGTATAAGGAAAAAAATAATGAGGAGTCCTTGTGGCACCTTAAAGACTAACAAATGTATTTGGGCATAAGCTTTCGTGGGCTAGAACCCACTTCATCAGATGTATGAAGTAAAAAATACAGGAGCAGGTATAAATACAGGAAAGGATGGGGTGCTTTACCAAGTGTTTGGTCAGTCTATCTCGTTAGACTCTGTGGCACAGTTATATGTGTGACTAAATAACAGGGTTTGAAAATAGTCCAGTATAAGGTGTAGTTATGGATCATGACACTAAATAGAAGGCCCAACCTAGCCAAATACCAAAACAGGCAAATATCACATATTAGTGCAAGGTTGTCCATTGAAACCATATCATTGAGACATAACACTTTTGTCCAATAGTAGGACACACAACAACAGCATAACTAGTCTGCTTTCATCAAACAAAAATAGAATTTATCCTATGGCTATTCCTATCATGTTTCATAAACAAATGTACAGGATTTGTATTACCATCAAGCATTGCCCAAAAGGATAAATCTGTGATTCCATAAACATAAACTAATGGCCACCGAAGGGCACTTCAGAACTATACATGCCACATACCCAAACATAAAGGTGACAGGAAATTCCTATTTTCAATGGTGTTGTCATGTAAATTTAGACACTGGTAAATCAGGCACCAGCTCTTGCCAAGGCTGTAGGTGTCTGCTGAGCACTGACAAATTCATAGCTGGAAACCAGAGCAGCTTACCTCTATGTTAGTATTGTTCAAGAGAGATGTTAGACTTGTAAGGATGTGTTTAGTCTCTAGAAAATGCTTGGAAATTGTGACATGCATTAATCTCATTTGTAATGTCTATTCCATGCTGTGACGTTACAGCCTATATAACTTTATAAAAATATGCTAATGAGTGAATATTATGTAACTGGATATGCTTCATGCAAAAGTCTCTTGTAAGGTATCATTACAAAGCTTATAATCTACTGAGTGTGATCATCCTATTTGGATAAATGTAACACTCTTGTATCTGAAACTAGAAATATGAAATATAACTCTGAGGGCCTATTGTAATTATGCGAAGTGTGGGCCATTAATGGTGGTTTGGAATCTTGATGACTCCCATTAACCAGGGCAATTGACTGGATGGCTCTGTTTGCAGGCAGGCCTTCCTGTGAGTCAGGCTGGGAGGAATGAAGGCTTAAAGTCTTGCAGTGACACGTGATCATGTCACCTGAACTGGAATCCATCTTTAACCTGGTGTATTTTCATTGAGAAGGAGGGGGTGGGAACCCAGACAAAAGAGAGACAAAAGGATTCCTGCCTCATGCAAAAGATATATAAAGGGGTGGAACAGAACAAAGAGAGGAGAAGAGCCATCATGAAGAATCCCCTAGCTACCACCAGAGCTGGAACAAGAGCTGTACCAAGGGAAAGAATTGTGCCCAGGCCTGGAAGGTGTCTAGTCTGAGGAAAAAACTTACTGAAGCATCTCTGAGGGTGAGATTATCTGTATTCAGTTTGATTAGACATAGATTTGCGCATTTTATTTTATTTTGCTTAGTGACTTACTTTGTTCTGTCTGTTACTACTTGGAAGAACTTAAATCCTACTTTCTGTATTTAATAAAATCACTTTTTACTTATTAATTGACCCAGAGTATGTATTAATACCTGGGGGAGCAAACAGCCATGCATATCTCTCTATCAGTGTTACAGAGGGCGAACAATTTATGAGTTTACTCTGTATAAGCTTTATACAGAGTAAAATAGATTTATTTGGGGTTAGACCCCATTGGGAGTTGGGCATCTGAGTGTTAAAGACAAGCACACTTCTGTGAGCTGCTTTCACGTAAACCTGCAGTTTTGGGGCAAGTAATTCAGACCCTGGGTCTGTGTTGGAGCAGACGGGAGTGTCTGGCTCAGCAAGACGGTGTGCTGGAGTCCTGAGCTGGCAGGGAAAACAGGGGCAGAGGTAGTCTGGGCACATCAGGTGGCAGCTCCAAGGGGAGTTCTGTGATCCAACCCATCACACATTCTACAAGGTAAAATACAATTTTGTTTCATAATTGTAAAAATGCCTGCTCTGAACTTGTGAACTCAGATGGGAAGAGTTGGCTCTCCCCAGCCATCCAGGAGGTCTGTCAAAATTAATTGTGCCATTATAGGACCAAAGCTTTGTTAATTGTCCCATCCACCCATAGAGAAGTAGGTGCAGAAGGCCTTGTCCCATCAGTTTGAATGCTGGAGGAGGGAAATAAAAATGGCTAATGTGTAGATTTTTCATCTCTTTGCTGTTTGGACTCCCACAAGGGCTGGAGCTAAGAAACAGAAAGCAGAGATACCCAAGGTCAACCTGTTTTAAGCCTGAAAAAGACATTCAATGCTGACAGATTACTACATCTCTTTCACCTTTCTGGATCACAGACAAACTCATTTGTGTATATGTGCTTTCTTGCTTGCACCTGTAAATAACTCTCATATTTCTTTTTCCTAGTTAATAAACGTTTAGTTTATTACAGGAGTGGCTACAGGCAGTGTCTTTGGTGTGACATCTAAGGCACAAATTGACCTGGGATAAGTGACTGGGCTTTTGGAATGGAAAGCAACCTGAATATTTTGAGATTTTTGTTGTAAGTGGCTGTTTATCACTGAATCCAGTTTGCCTGGGTGGCAAGATAGGCTGGAGAGCCCAAGGGGACTGTCTGTGACTCCATGGTACAGTGATCTAGGAATTCACATTTGTTAATGGGTTGGTGAAATCTAATCTAAGTTTGTAGTATCTGCCCTGCTTTCGGCAGTCTGCCCTGAGGTTGGCGCAGTCGGTCGTGAGCCACTCCAGACAGCATGACATAAGTATTCCCCACACATGCTGTCAGACAATGGTTCGCAGACCAACAAGCTCAGTCAGCACTGCAATGAAGTGTAAATATGTCATTGATGATGCACTAATTTTCATCTGTATCCCTGGATGTTGTCTATATTGAAAGGTGACTCTTCAGACTTGGAGTCCTGGTGTGAAGAACTTTGGTATTTTGTACTGTAGTTCAGAATGAGACATGTAGAAGCTCAAGTGAATATTTTACAAGCTGCCAACACAATTTTGTGGAGCCTTGGATGATATCTAACTACCTTCCAGGGAGTGTCTTCAATTAGCTTCCTATACTTGATTGCTAAAGTTTAACATATGGTAAATCTATGTGAGTCTCCACACCCGTAATTATCAAACTGCCTGTTTTCTTGCTAGCTGCAGAGGCTGTTAAAATCTTTTGCACAAGACAATTTTCACAAATTAAAAGACAATAGAATTTGTCTAGGGCTGCTAAAGTAAACCTTGCTTTGGCCAGGCCATGCTACCTAGTTGAGATCCACTGGGTCAATGTGGCTAAACTGCACACGTTCCAGCAATCTCCATCTGAATCACAGAGGCATCTGAGAAACCGCTTTTTATATTTCTAGTGAGAGATGTCGATTTATTTGCTGCTTAGAGTGTCTCACATCTGCCCATAAATCCCACCTTCTCATGGAAGGACAGAGCCAGTTAGGACAGTGCAATAGACAGTGTACATCAAGTAAATATTCTGTACATGTGGGGAAAGTCAACTAAGCTGCAACTAAGGATCTGCTGCTGTTTCTAGTTGCACAAACTGCAGTTTCTCAATTTCCATGATTTTCAAGGTTCCTTTCTCTGGATCCACTGCACTTCAGCTGAAATGAACTGTTCATTTATGGCAATATTTTGCGTGGCAAATTTCTAATACTATGCTCTTCTTGGGCTGGATCCAAAGCCTACTGAAGTCAGTGAAAGTGGCACCTATATATGGTAGAGGGAGCAGAATAGCAGATCTAAAGAGCGCATTTTGGGCTCAATTTTTATCCAGGTTCAGATATAGTTGCCTCACTTGGTACTTGTAAAATTGCCTTGAATAGCCTGAGAGGTAGAATTAAATATTTAACATTCTTACACTTATTGTAGGTTTTTAAAAAAAAAAACCAAACTATGACTTCTTTACTCCTTGGTTGGCAGCAACAAAGCAAATGAATTAAGTGGGAGGGTGGAAAGCAATTCAGTAAAATGAGGTCTTCAAACCACAATTTGAGGATTTCTGTCATGGGTCTACCCTCACTTGAAATTGGGGGGTTTCAAGGTGAGGACCCGCATGCCACCATGTCAAAGGTCTCACCCCCACTTGGAACTGTTGGGCTCCAATGTGGGGACCTGACTTGGTTTCCCTCTAAACTAAAATCCTAGTTTAGATCTAGTAAGCTGCCACCACTCAATCAGGAAATGTGGATTGAGACACAGTCCTTCCCCAAAATCCTAGGGGATTCCAAGAGCCCCAAATCCGTGGAGTTCTTACACCCAGGAGAAACAAACCATTCCCCCTGCTTCCTCCCCACTCCCTTTTCCTAGGAGAGAGATACCTGATTCAAACTGCTTGAATCAAACCCAGGAGGACTGTCTCTTCCCCCCTCCCCTTCCCCTGAATTTCCACAAGAGAAGGAATTAACCAAGTCCAAAGAAAAGAAAAGAATTTATTAAGAGAACAAAAAGAAAATACAGAATCTCTATGAGCCCAAGCTGGACACTCATAGGGGATAACCTTATCAATCTCTGGAGAGAATTCCCCCTCCCCCCTTTCTCAGTAAAAGCAATAACAGCAAACAGGAATAAAGCATTTCCTTTAGCAAACACACAATTGCAAATGTAGAAAACAACTCAAAAGACTAATTCGCCTTTCTAATTAATACTCACTATTAATTAGTAGAAACTACTCCAGGAGAACTTGGAGACATGACTGGTCTCTTTTAGATTCAAAAGAGTTCTGAGACAAACAAAGAAAACACAGACAAAAGCTTCCCTCCACAGAGATTTGAAAAAATCTTATCTCTGATTGGTCCTTCGGTCAGGTGGTCATCAGGTACTGTATGCTAACCCTTTACAGGTAAAAGAGCCCTTAACCCTTAACTATCTGTTTATGACAACTTCAATAACTCAGACATAGGTTAGGGGTTTGTTATAGAAGTGGATGGGTGAGATTCTGTGGCCTGCATTGTGCAGGAGGTCAGACTAGATTATCATAATGGTCCCTTCTGAGCTTAAAGTCTATGAGTCTATGAGGAAAAAAAGAAAGGTTTTAATCTTTTCAAACTGGTCCTTTGATGTGGATAATTTTCAGGAGTGGGACCTTTTGTAGAGTAAAGTATCACGTGAAGTTTTATCCTTAGAGTAATCAAACTTTGGTGAATCTTTTGAAGGAGAGGAAGTGTTAATAACAGCAAAGAGTGCAAAGCTGTTAGATATGGCGGGCCAAGGTCTCCAGTGTATTGAAATAAGCAATGTGTGTCTGCAAATTGAAGCAAGCTAAAGGCAAACATTCCTAATGTACATTTCTTTAAAAGAAGATAAAGAGCATTGAATCAATAAATCACTGAAAAGATTGTTATTTTGTACAAGCTGAAGGTCGGTGCAGGTCATTCCCACTAACGCAAACAGATCTTGTTAATTTAATCCAACAGATTTGGCAGAGAAACGAAACAGGAATTTAATCAGCAGCAGAAGGTGGTGAACATTTCTGAAAATTGAACGATCATTGTGCCAGACAGTAAACATCATTATAGCAGGGTGGGAAAAGGAAAGGAAAAGTATTCCCCCTTTCATGCGCTTCATTAACTTAATCAAGCTCATAATAAATGATTAAAAACAAACTGCGTCCAGAAAAACACAAAACAATACATGCAGGAGCAGCGAGGCAATAAATTAGGGCAACATTTATGCCAGCATTAAAATGCTCTCTTTACTATCCATTCCTTTTCTATTTTGCAATTCTTTCCTTAAATCTGTCTCGCTGCAAAATGTAGGATCAGATGCATAATGTAATATTGTTATAACCCATTCTAAAAAAAGACATCAATTCACTTTTTAACTTTTCTCAAGCCACAAAAAAATGTGACAAATCAGACACTTCCAGATGCTGACTAGCAAGTCAATGCCTTGATTTCTACAGCAATTGCCCCAGAAGGAAGTCTGGGATTTGAAGGGAAAGTGGTTGTTCAACACACTAGCTTTTTTGTTTTGGTTTGGCTTTTTACAACACTGAAACTGCCACAAACCAACAGTGTTCTCAAAATCTCTATCCCCGAAATGCTACTCCACGGACACTTCTACATTTTTTTCTTTCCTGTCCCACAAACCGAGTGAGGTATATTAAAAATTGCTAGTTTGTTGTGACATCATTTGTCAGAGGAGAAATTTGAGACTTTTATTGTAGATGTAGGGAAAAAGACATATGGAACAACGTTCAAATCACGTATTCTAGGAAGAGTTAAAGTCCAACTGTTCAGCATCTCCCATGTATATTTTGATGGCAGATCCTCTCTGTGTCAAGAGATTAAATCATCTATCCATTAAATGGCATTTCAGAATTTGCTGAATTTACATTTGATACTAACTCAGTTCCAAATTGCCTACAATGCTTTGGTCAAAACATTAATCTGACACGTTAGAAAACAGACTATTTTTTAGGCTGTAGAAGCATAGAGCCTGCCCTTTGCTACATTAGCAGATCAGCACACATTTAGGTGGTTTTGCTGTAGTTATTATTTAGGTGAAAGCACTACCTTATGATACTTTTCCTGAATCCTTCAATAAGGTGCTCAGACACAAGCTGAAATCTTCAGACTTTTCCCCTCAATTACAATAAAGAGTGAGATTAGTAAAAGAAACTAAAGAAGAACGGTGTCAAATGTGTTCACTTGCTTTTGTAGGGTGAACTATTACCATAAACTGCAAATGTATGCACCTGGACTAATCCTATATTCCTTGAACTCACACTCCCACTGACTAAAGATCAGCATGAGCAATGCAGTTCTTCTATAGGTTGCAACTGAAGTGCTTTCCTAGTTTAAGTTTATATGTGTTTCCATGAAGAAATGGTTAAGCCAGAGCCAAAAAGAAAGGAAACATTCTGAAATTGTTATTGATGATACTTTATATTTAAATCTAGTGGAGTAGAAAGAGTGTTATCACCACCATATGCATAATCTGTTTTTCCCCAAGTACAGCACAGTAATATTTATTTAACACTTACGACTTTTCTGCATTATTATTGATAATTCTACCATTTCCATCTAGTAATGAACCAATATAATTATTATGATTCTTTTTTTCCTAATATATTTTACAGATACTTTACTGTCCTTATCTCTGCTGACTATCGATTTATCTCCAATTATCATTCACATTTTTCTGATTAAATTCTTCCTCACAGCTGATTTGGCTCATAATTGTTTTCAGCTTTCAGCTTAAAGCACCAATTATATACTGTTTATTACTGGTCCAGATTTTATTTTGTCTCCACATTATAAATATGATCATGTCATGATCACTTGTACATAGTGCTTCATTTGTGCCAGGGCTTGCCAGCACTGACTCCTGGCACCTCTGGGCTTGCTGTGTCAGTTATGAAAGTAAAAAAATTGCTTGAGCCGCGGCATCTAATTGCTTGAACTCTTTCATTACAAATTAAGCTCTGTTTGTAGCTAAGGTACCACTAACTTTTAACTGTTAAGACAAGGTCTAATATAGAATTCCCAAATGTTAGTTCCTAACTTTTTTCATTAGGAAACTGTCGTCTGTAACATTTAGAAATTCCCAAGATGTTTTAGTACTGGCAGTGGAGACCTCCAGCATATGTCACTCAAATTGAAGGATGCATAAACATACGATGAAGCAAGCAGTCAGAAGGCCCAAAGGGGAAACGAGTACTAAAGAAAAACTGCCATTACCACTGAAGTGGTTTTGTTTTAATTAACGTGCATTCATTAGAGAATATTTACATATAAAACATATACAATAGTTACATTTACACCACATTTGCATCAGTAGCCCTAGAAAATGGGGCTAGAGAGGAATGCACTTTGCAATATCAAGAGTTAAAACAAGCAATTTGATCATTCAAACTAAATCCCTGGTTAAATGAAAACACACACAATGGTGAACAACGATACCGTTGACATTTGATCAAGCAGTAGGTAGCTTGGAGGACTTCAGAGATGGTTTGTTCCTCACTACAAGAGAAATTAGTAACAAAGGCCTTGTCTAGATTAGAAACTTCAGTTATTTGTGATTTAGTCTACTGTTTTGCCCTGATTGAATCACCAACAATGCAGTGCATCCTTGAATCAGCTTAAATTTTGCCCTGCACCCACACTGGGGCTTCTTTAACCTTATTTGAGGGGTTGAGCTGGCAGAGATTATAGTTGTCTTAACTTGTGAACCTCCTTCAGTTCACCAACTAAGACACCCATGCTCTCTCCCTGAAGACTACGGGCACTTCATTACTTTCAGCTCCACTTCTCCCAAGGCATTCCCATCTGGCAAATCTATCTGAGAATCAGATTCTGATAAATCATGGGATTTGCAACTATCAAAGAACCTGTGTTTCACCAGCTGCTGGGAGAATTAGAAGTGGCCAGGGACATTTCAAGGGGACCATGGGCAGAGGGGACAATACTGAGGATATTAGGTAACCCATATCTTTCCCCACTATACTACTCAAATACCAAATCATAGGTGGTTCACCAGCTGAGAACATGGTATGGATATTAATAGAGGCAGGAGGTATTTTAGAGGATGACAGCTCTCAGAGTGGACAGCCCACCATTTGTACCAGTGGAATGCATCCACACTGACACTCAGTGGATTGATTGAGTCTTAGTAGTTACAGGTTCAATGATTGCCCCTATAAACTCTGGGGCTAACTTGCAATCATTCCCTTCCTGACAATCAGTTGTTGCACTTCCTGTGTAGATAGATACAAGGTGCATCTCAATGAATTGGGTGGAAACACTTTACCATAGTAACCTCTCCAATGTAGCTGTGACTTTAGATTTAAACTGAGGTTTTCCAAAAGAGTCTAAGGGAGTTAGGCATCTAGTTTCCACTGCATTGGAAGTTGGGTATCTAATTCCCTTACACTCCATTGGAAAATCCCAGCCTTAATTCGTATGTCATGAGTTTCATATTCATATCTCAATACTTCACTAACATGCCTTTCATTTCCACTTTTACTGGAACAATAGAATGTGTACAAATGAAAAATACTTTAACAAATCTGCTGCCACTTAGAAGTTCATGGTAACTCATCACACTGTACTGCTCACAACTGCCAAGTGACAGCTGGAATAGAATTCACATTTTTCTAGTCCAAAATAAAAAGGTGCTTCCAAACTGAGCTCCAGGAAAATCTCCCTTGAGTGTCATAAGTTTAAGGGTTATCACACGCAGCTTAGCAGTCCAGTAAAGGGCAACGGTACACTTAAATATTAGCCAATTCAATATAGAAGGTTATATGCTGCCCTGTTTACTGACAAAAGTTTGTCATAGGGAAGAAAAATTAGAAAGCTCAAATTTCAGATAAATGATCATACGTAGATTAAAAAATTGAGATAAGTGAAGAAGATATTTACACAGTCACAGATTTTCACAAATATTTTAAAAGTGAATGAGATTTCCTAAATTAGCTTTTTGTACCCTTTGAAAATACTTTATCCTTAAATTGTAATAACTCTGTCAAATGCATTAGTGTTAATTTAGCTCTGCTATGGGCGACTGTCAAAAAAGGTTCACTTTATGGTAAATTAGGCTTCCATACACCCCCCAAAATTGTATTTCCTTGTTCTTGAACTGAAATGTTACTAAAATACCTTAAAGTTCAAAACACTTTTGGGTGATAAATACTTTATATCTGATGATCTGTGAGAAAATGGGAAGTTGCTTTAAAAAAGTGATATAAAACAAACCTAACAAATGTTTTGGGGCATTTTTTTTATATTGCTGATGTGTCATTTCTAAAATATTTGAAAAGTTTTGAAATTTTATATCTTTGAATCTGGCTTAGTAATAAATAGACAATATTAATAATTTTTAATGCAGTTTTATCCTATATCCCTCTCTTACGGATTTTTTTCTCAAAAATACTCCTAAATTTCAACAAATGATAGCTACATTTTAAAGTGTTATTGTACAAACATTTCCAGACTGCAGATCATATTAGTTACAACATACACACTACATTGTATGTCTTTTGTCCATCTTTTTTATCTTATTCTCAACTATTCCTTATTTTTACCCATTCTGGTTTGTTTAACAATTTGGTTTCAGTGCTCATGACAGTGAATTTAGTGCTGGGTGATTTTCTTTGGTTCTAGAGACCTTTGTGTAACTAGTGCCTGATCAAATGCCCATTGAAGTCAATAGGAGTTAACATTTCAGTGGAAATTATTAGTTTTAGAAGTCTTTGGGTCAGACTTATAGAGAACAGCCACAGCATGGGCAACAACAACACAAACTGCCACTTTTCCACCAGCATGACTCAGTCCTAACCTGGAGAGACCCCATTTAGAGATACTCTGTGTCCATTCAGTCCTGGGCCTTTTGTTTATTTTCTCAGAGCCCATGATATAGCTGTGGTTTTTCCTGCTATGTCTCACAAGGGAGTTTCTTCTTACAAATGACATGGAACTTATTTAGCTTTATTCCCTGAAATAAAGAAAAACTACTGAAATAAGAAAAATTACAGAAATAATGAATTAACATGAAAATGGGCTTCTTCCCCTGATTTCTACAGAAGGCTCCCGTCCTGCTCCCATTACTATTTTGAGGGAGTTTCCCCACTTGAACTGGGGAAGGAGGCACTCAAAATTATGCCAGGCCCCTTACAGTGCAGCTAAAATACAATGGTCATGTCCCGAATAGTTTATAATCCAATGTCAGACAAAGGAGAGCAAGCACAGCAGAAGACTATGCAATTACCCACTTAATGAATGTGCATACCCTGGAAAGGCCCTTTTCTAAGTATATTAACAGAGTATCACTTCTTGTGGATGTTATGGTAGATGTGAATCTTGAGGAGAGATTGGATTAAGGAGGGGGTGATGGAATGCTCTCCTAGAACTGGTCCTCTGGGGCAGCGGTTCTCAAACAGGGGTACATGTACCCCTGGGGGTATGCAGAGGTCTTCTAGGGGATACATCAGCTCATCTAGATATTTGCCTAGTCTTACAACAGGCTACGTAAAAAGCACTAGCAAAGTCACTACAAACTAAAATTTCATACAGACAATGACATCTTTATACTGCTCTAATACTATATACTGAAATGCAAGTACAATATTTATCTTTCAATTGGTTTATTTTATAATTATATGGTAAAAATGAGAAAGTAAGCAATTTTGCAGTAATAGCGTGCAGTGACACTTGTATTTTTATGTCTGGTTTTGTAAGCAAGTGGTTTTTAAGTGAGGTGAAACTTGGGAGTACACAAGACAAATCAGACTCCTGAAAGGGATACAGTAGTCTGGAAAGGTTGAGAGCCACTGCTCTGGGGAATTACCTCCTGCTCATTCCAATCCCTCTGGAGCACATACAAGATAAGAGTCAAAGATACTTTTTGTAAAGCCTGATCGGCCTCTGCCCTGCTGATTTTATGCCTGGGGCTGATCCTTTACACAGCATCTAGGGACTTTGGGACACAGCCATCTTTGCACCCCCATGGCCATCACCATGGATCTGGTCCTTTGTATGACCTTCTTGAGTCCCCTGCCAGCATAGTTCCTAATTTGGGGAAAGCAGGACATCACTGAATAATCAGAGTTGAGCTTACTGGGGTAAATAAATATCAAATACTCAGCTGGAAATGCACCTGACAGTACACAGCACAGAAAATGTATTGTTAATAGTTGGTTATACAACTGTACATACTGAACGCAGGCTAACACTTACAATGGACATTTTTCAAAGTAGTCTAGTCAGTAGAAACATCTACTACTGTTTTGGTTTTGCCAGGACTTAAGGAGACCTAGACAGCACAGCTCATGCATCATCTGTGATCTAAAGAGCCACTGGAGCTACAGCATGCTCTCCTTGTCCAATAGAATCCCCTATACAGGGGTGAAAGTGAACTGGTGACGAACTGGTACGGCATACCAGTAAGAATCTGCACCGGCCCGAACACAGCCCACATTAAAGCACTGCCGTGGCAGCACTTTAATGTCCCTGCCCCTTTTCCCTCCCCCGCTGGCGGCCCTGCCACTACGGTCTGTACCAGCAGGGCCACTGACAGGGGAGGCAAAAGGGGCAGGGACATTAAAGCGCTGCCACGGTCCTTTGCCGCAGCAGGACTTTAACGTTGCTGTGCCCCCACATCGGCAGCCCTACCAGCATGGCCACTGATGGATGGGGATGCAGCAACATTAAAGCACTGCCACAGCAAAGGACCCTGCAGTCAGAGGTGAAAGTAAGCCGGTACGGTCCGGTACGGCATACCAGCAAGAGCCAGTACGCCGTGCCGGACCGCACCAGCTTCCGCGGCGGGGAGCCCAGAGCCCTTTGAATCCTGCCCGCGGCTCCGGCGGCCGGGCTGGGGCTGTATTTAAAGGGCTCAGAGCTCCCGCGGCTGCGGGCAGACCAGAGCCCTTTTAAATCTCACCCGCGGCTTTGGCAGCCCAATCTGCGGTGAGGATTTAAAAGGCCCGGAGGTCTGCGGCGGCCGGAGCCCCGGGCCTTTTACTTTGCCCATGGGCCACAGGGGCTCCCAGCCACCCCTGCAGCTGGGAGTCCCAGGTTGATTTAAAGGCCCTGGGGCTCCCAGCCACAGCTGGTGCCCCAGGGCCTTTAAATCTTGAGAGGCACCGCCTCTTCCGGTTGAGGCCACGCCTCTTCTGGATGAGGCCACGCCCCCTCAGGACTCCGGCAGTACCGGTAAGTCCTGTAAATTACTTTCACTCCTGCCTGCAGTGCTTTAACGTCCCTGCTCCTTTTGCCCCCCCCTCAGCCACTGATGGGCAGGGGGGCGGGCAGCAAAGGAAGCAGCTGCCCCAGGATCGGCTATTTAAAAGGCCCCGCTGTGCAGTGTCCGGAGCCTGGGGCCCTTTAAATCACCACTGGAGCCCCAGGCGGTGCAGGACAGACAGCCTGGAAGGGCTGACTGGGGGAAGCTGACCACAGCTCCACCCCTTCTGCATGAGGCCCCGCCCCTTCCGGGGGCTGGAGCTGGCCCCGGTAAGTGTCTGTAGTTATTTTCACCACTGCTCCTATATATTAGAGTCAAATACTCTCTTTTTCTACAGGAAGGACACTATGTAAAGTCCCCGCCTGAGCTAACCATTCATGAGGGACTGCTCATTATACTACACATGCCTAGTCATCTGAATTCAGCAATACTCAAATGGGATCTCAAATGCCCTACTAAAACCTTTGTCCTCTTCCAGATGTAACAAACAAGTGCTCTGTGTGGAACATGTATGTTTTCAATTATCCACTTATCATTAATTCTTCTACCAAACACTAAATTATATTAAATTCCAAATTTGTACTGCCTGAATTAAACAGCGTATTATATTAACAAAAATATTTCAGCTGCTACTTTTGGTCCCTCTGCGGTATAATTACTGTTTCCCTAAAGAAGAAATTAATTGATCTTGTTAACAGAAGTATTTAGAAACAAATATATTTAAAAGTTCATGCGTTCAAAATTCCTAATAATTCCCACAGAAGTTTGGGGACACTAAAATACAGGATTGGACTGAGAACTGGGTCCAGTTAATTTCAGGATTGCAATACCCTCCATTGCCTGCTTTTATCAATTTGAACTCAACACTGTGGTGACCATGAGCATATGTTCAGGTGAACCTGGACCTCAAAGGTGGAGACCTCACCTTGATGAAGCCAACACCATCAATGTTGGGACTCAACAGTGACTACACAGGTCTTGCAAAGTTCATAATTCTGTATCTCTACATGAGTTTCTGCAGTTAAGTTTTTGGGGTGGGTTTTTTCTGATTCAAGCATGTACCAAAGATTGAAAATGCAAATAGATAGACCTGGCATATTTAAGGTCTAGTTTTGTGTCTGATGCCTTTGGGTTGGGAGGGAGGAACTCCCAACCCAAAGGCATCAGACACAAAAATAGATCTTAATTATGCCAGGTCTATCTATTTGCATTTTCAATCTTTGGTACATGCTGTCAATAAGGAACATATTGTTATAAGAGCAGTTTTCACTTGATTCTCCATAAATATGTTGTAAACATACAGGTAGAGTCATTACAATGCACACCTTCTTGAAATAATTTTAACTTTTTTAATTGGAAGCAAGATTACTATAAGCCAGCTAAAAAGGGTGAGGAAGGCAGATACCACCAAAAACACTCACTGGTCATCTTGATTTCAGTTAAAACATGTAAAATTGGTTGAAAAAGGATGCACGATATGGCATTTATACCTGATTGTCTATGCTTTATTAGCAGTGTTTGCATTACACTAATGCTTAAAAGATCCAATCAAGATTCAGGTGCTCTATAGAGAAGTAAGAAAAAGACAGTCTCTTCCCCAGAAAGCTCACAGTCCTGGTTTGTCTCAAGATGAAACAGAATGACAAAACAAATAAACGGATGAGGTAATAACAGTAAAACAAGTATGCGTTTTATACAATTAATTGTATTTTCAGCTTGCCACGTGCCTAGCCAGCTCTCATTACACTGGTGATGTGCTTCAGCCACAAACTAGCTCTCCGAATGAATGAGATGTTTAAAACTAGACTGGGTAAAATCTTTAACCTATAACCAGTTGCTTTGAAGAGGCCACTGTGTATTCAACACCCTGAAAAAAATAATGGACTGGCAATCTCTGTCCTGGATCTGGCAATTGGATCAATACGGGCAGATCCTTGCACTACTGTGGTGTCCCACTGATTTCAGTGAGGCTGTGTTGGTACAAGATCCACTTTAGTTAGTGGGCCTGATTGCAGGCTCAGGGCCTGTGTCTGGAAATAAATTAGAGATAGGACTGAGGCACGTGGTTTGGATCTGCATCATATTTTCAAATTTGGAGTGCTCAGATTCAGGTTTTTGCTTATACTCCATCTCTGGAATGACTGTCTCCAATCCAGATGAGGAACAGAGGTGTGAAAGGACAAGGATCAAAGGGAAGAGGAGGGAAATGAAGATGTGAGAAGGAAACAGAGGGCAAAGGAGAAAAGAGAGAAACCGCAGCAACAAAGATGACAGAAAAGCAGACAAAACCTGAAAATAGAAAGATAGAAGATTGAGAGAAGGAATGAACAAGAAAAGAAGTAGAAGAAAAGAATGGAAGTAAGTGCATGGAGGACAGGGGGAAGGAAACCATAGAGCTGGAGAATGGAAAGGAAGTGTGGAAAACAATTGGTTGAGATCATGCAGAGAGCCTTCCCCATACCGAGGCATAGCAGTGGGCAGGCTCCCCCAGGGCAGAGCAGCCACACATTGCCCCTCACTCTGGGCTGTGCCTAAATGACAAAATTTACCTTTAGGTAATTAAAGTACATTTACAGCTCAGTGTGCATCTGCCCTTCTCCTTTTGCTACTGGGTCCTTGGTCTTTGCTAGTACATTTGAGTGTATGCAAGGTCAGTGAAGTTCTCCCCTTTCTTCCTGTAACCTTTCTTTGGTTTCTAGTTGCTTTGCTGTACTGTTCCTTTGATGTTCTTAGATGTAAAACTCCCATAGTACCATTTTACATGGCAGGGCACCTTTTGCTAGTGCAGATACCTCTCGGCTACACCAGCTATGGAGAGGCCGATTGCTGTCTCCTTTTCACAAAGTTTACTATTATAGCCAATATTTAACAAAGCTCAGCATTCCTTGACAGACAGCTCTTCAATTTTATTTTAATTTAAAAGGCAGTACTTCAAAGGAGTCCTTTGAACCAGAAGAGGTGGATACACCTAACCCTTTTGCATACCTAAAAGGAAGTCAGTGCTATGCATTCACCCTGCAGAATGCATTCTTCTCTGTTGTGAGCAAACACCTGCAGTGACTGAGGAGTCCAGCGTCACATTCAAACCTGAAGATCATTCATGGAGTTCGTGAGTGCACTGTCTTTAGTTAGTTAGTCAGGGAATTTGTTTTGGGGACCCTCTACTCCCTGAACTGTGTTCTCAAGCCAGGGAGTACGGGTTTGAGGATTTTATAACCTACCGCTTATTACACCTGTGGAGGGATTCACCACCTCCTCCCACTTGTGGGTCCTTTGGGCTGTACTGAACCCAGTCAGCCACACTGCTAAACCACTGCAGAGAATTGTATAGGTCATCAAGGGCCCCAGCAAAGTACGCGTACCAACAGGACACTAATTTTACACTTGTTACATCAAGTCACGGGTATTTTAAGTGTGGACACCGGTGACCCTAAAAATAGTGTTTCACCCTATTTTGTATTTGTTGCCTGTTTAATATAATTGTTGTGCTGAATGTATTTTTATGTGTTGTGTTATTTCTTGGAAGTCTCCAACTATCTGGCAAGTAAGTGGGGATTCCTCTGTGGTTAGAATTTTCCGCCCAAGCTGCCCTGATGAACCTGCTGGGAAGGAGCGAGGGGGGTGGAGGCACCGCCAAATAATTTCATAACAAAAAAGAAAAAAGATTCACTCTGCTGAGTGGGTGGCGGGATCCAAAAGAACCCAGACCTGTCCATCAGAACCTGTAAGCGGATTGCCATTAAAGGAAGTAATCAGGTGGAGAGGGGCGCTACATATGGAAAAGCATAACACACACCAGGATCATCTGCAGTTTATCTATATCCAGTCTCTGCACCTGATGGCACTCAGTCTGTCAATGCTCTAAGGCTTTTTTCATAACTAATTTCTATAAACCAGGTGCTGATCCTGCTTTACATAGAAGTAAGCGGCACATAGGCCCATAATCCTGGATATGTGAGGTTCACACCAGCCTCACTGCCAAGTAGGGTCAAGCTAGTATATTCAGGATTGTGGAGCAGAGGATCCTGCAAGGAGGGGTGAAGTGCTCATGCCAATTCTATGTACATTAGTCACTTTTCTGACAATAACTCCGGGCTTTTCAATGAAGCCCATCAGCACTTAGATACTACAGTGATTGGCTCTGTAGAAAAGCTGAAGAGAGACAAGTAGTCAGGCCCAGTGCACATTTAAAACATGATTTCCAGTTACCAATACCTTTTTAGAGCTGAGCTAATTGCAGAAACATTTATCTGTATCCCCTGAAGCTACAAGGGTGGGTGGGAGGATGCCAAAGGTTAATAATGTCTTGAGGTCACCCTCTTAAGGTGAAAGCAGGCACCTCACTTACCTCCACTGTCTTTCTCCTAGCAGTCATAACCCTGTGGTCTGGTTCTGGGGTACAGGGCAATAGGAGTGTGGGACATAAAGCAGTCCACACCAGAGAAAATATTTCCCTGACCCCCATCCAGGAGAGGGAAGCAGTCTCTCACACTCTATAGGCAGTTGCATCATGATCAGTGGATCTGGAGCAGAGGACCTACAGATGGACAGTTATAAACAAGACACCAGAAAAAAAAAACAATTAAGCTGAAATCAACTCAGTCACATAGGGTTTAATGAAGTCCCACTTGTTCAACATTCAGTTTTATTCATTGCACATAAAACAACAGTCTCAGGTCCCACTCCTTGTAAGACCAAAAGTCAGAGCTTAATCCTTGGATAATTTCAACCAAGAAAATCAGCCCAGCCCATCTTCTTCCTCAGAGGCTTGGACAAGCAGCATTTGTAAGCTATCAGTCAGTTACTATCTTCTGTCCCACCCAGCCTAGGAGCAATGTGGTCTAGTTCTGCTTGGTTTTAAGTTCCACCCCAACTCCCCTAAGTTCCTCCATTTTAAGGGCCTGACTTCGGGCCCAGCAAGCCTCACAGGTGTGGCAAGCTGGGGAAGACTGTGACCACAGGAGTTCGTTAGCCCTTGCCTGGCTGTTGGGGGAGCTTTCCAATAAGGGCCCCACCACATGGGAGTTCAGCTAAAATGGGCAAAACACGACTGGTTTGGGCCTTGCAAAACCAACCCATTTCCAGTTTTGCCCAGCTCCATATCTTTTAAGTTATTTAAAAGTGACCATGGAGCTTACCACTTTCTGAACTAAATATAAAACTCATGTCTTCAGCTTAACTTGCCATTAACAGTTCTTCACACACATACACGTAAACAAGACCAAAAAAGGAAGAACCCAATCCATGAATCAAGCTATTTCTCATACAGGCTGGACCTGAAGAATGAATGTGTAAGAGAATGGACAAAATAGAGAATTGTTATTTTATTCCAGTGCTTGAGAAACACTGTTTATTATTATTTGTGCAGCAATAGCATCTAGAGCACAGGTGGGGAAACTACAGCCTGCAGGTCACATCCGGCCCACAGGACCCTCCTGCCCGGCCCCTGAGCTCCCGGCCCGAGAGGCCTGTGGCAGGTGCTGTTAACATGGTTCTGATTGCTGGAGGTCCTGATTGGTTCCCAGCTTCCCTTTAAACCCAGCACAGGAACAGGAAGTTGTCCATGCAACTGGATTCTCTCTGCTTAGGACTGCTTCCCCTGCAATACCTGGCTCCTACTGATCTCCTGGTAACATGACCCTGCCTGCCTCCTGACACCTGATTCCCAGTTTTGCCCTCTAGCCTGTCTCAGGCTGACCCCTAGGGCAGAGTGCCCAGGTCCCAGTCCTGACACACAGTGACAAACAGTCGCTGCCCTGAAGAACTTACAATCTAAATAGACAAGACAGAAGGCAGGAGGGGAAACAGAGGCATAGAGAGGGGAAGTGACTTGGCCAAGGCCATGCAACCGGTCAATAAGAGAGCTGGAAATAAAACCCAGGTCTCCTGATTCCCAATCTTGGGCACCATTCCAGTAGACCACATTGTGGTGGGGGGTGTGATGCCGGCAGACCAGGTGCCAGTTCATGCTAGGCCCCTAGGCCTCACTGACAAATGCGTAGGTGGAAACCAGTCTGGCTCACCTGTACAGTATTGTTAAAATTGGTATTAGATTTATAAAAATGTTTAGTGTTTAAACTGAAATGCTTGTGAGTTGTTGCTTGTGTTAATCTTACTCATAATATCTGTATCCCACAATATAAGGTAATATTTAAGTGGTTGCTCTGTAACTATAAAAGTATTCACTTGGAAACTGTAAAACCCCACAGTCAGGAGAGAAGCATTACCGACTGTGAAATACTAGTTTACCACAAGAGATGTCATCTACTCTCCAACAAAAGAAGGCCCATACATACCAGACAAGCCAGTGTGGAACATCAGTGGACAAAAGACTTTGTTGATTGCTTCCCCCACATCCATGAAGAGGAGATATGTGCACAAGCATTTGTCCCATCAGCTTGAACACTGGGGGAAGGGACTGAAAATCCTTGTCAAGAAATTATTATCTCTATGCTGCTTGGACTTCAGAGAGAGGGCATGACTCATAAGCATAAGCAAGGGATCCCTAGCTGTTTAGCTTGGGTTAGCCCTAAAGGACCTAGAACTTGCACATTACAGAAGCTTCTCTTACTTTTTGGAACCTGTGATGTGGTGTATAAACCCCACATTGGACACCAAAGGGTTGAAGAGCAGCTCTGAACTCAGGAGACCCCATCTCTCCATCCATCTCAAGCATGCGCCACCAGGAAGTGGGTCTTAAAGGGAAGCCAACTGGCTCAGTTGGGGGTGGACAAGGCAGGGAGAAGACCATCCCTGGGAGCTCCAGAGGAGGAGGCAGCCTGACCCAGATTGCTTTTACAGGCTGGAGATGGGTTGGCAACACACAAGGTAGTGCTTGCCAGGACAAACTACAGCATGCCATAGGAAAGGGGGAGATAGGAAGTGACCCAGGGAGGCTGACTTGAGGCACTGGGTGAAAAGCTCTGGACAGGCCTCACAGGGCCCTGGGTCGGAACCCAGTGAAATGAGAGGGCCCGGGTTCCCCTACCCTTCCTACTGTGACCACTGTCAGGGTGACCACTTGAAACTTGACCACTAGACAGCAGACTCGGGACCTGTTCACAGAACCTAAGGCTGACTCATTTGTGTGTGTAAGGCCTTGTCTACACTACAAGACTATTTCGAATCTACTTAAGTCGAATATGTGGATTCGACCTTATGAAGTCGAATTTGTGTATCCACATTAAATACACTAATTCGAATTTCTGAGTCCACAGTAACGGGGCTGGCGTCGATTTTGGAAGCGGTGCACTGTGGGAAGCTATCCCACAGTTCCCGCAGTCCCCGCTGCCCATTGGAATGCTGGGTAGAGCTCCCAATGCTTCCTGGGGGAAAAAATGTGTCGAGGGTGCTTTTGGGTAACTGTTGTCATTGAACCGTCAATTACGCCCTCCCTCCCTGAAAGCTCCGGCAGGAAATCTGTTCGCGCCCTTCTCTGGTCGGTTACAGCGCGGACGCCACAGCACTGCGAGCATGGAGCCCGCTGCGATCATCGCTGCACTTATGGCCGTTGTCAACTCCTTGCACCTTATCGTCCACCTCTTCCACAGTCAGCTGCTGAGAAATCGGGCGAGGAGGCTCCGGCAGCGCGGTGAGGACAGGAATTCACAGAGTGGCGCAGACCTCTCACAAAGCAGGGTACGCCGCGCCGTGGAGATCATGGTGGCAATGGGTCAAGTTCATGGTGTGGAACGGCGATTCTGGGCCCGGGAAACAAGCACGGACTGGTGGGACCACATAGTGCTGCAGGTCTGGGATGAATCACAGTGGCTGCGAAACTTCAGGATGCATAAGGGCACTTTCCTTGAACTCTGTGACTTGCTGTCCCCTGCCCTGAAGCGCCAGGACACCCGGATGCGAGCAGCCCTGAGTGTGCAGAAGCGAGTGGCCATAGCCCTCTGGAAACTTGCAACGCCAGACAGCTACCGGTCAGTAGCGAACCACTTTGGCGTGGGCAAATCTACTGTGGGGGTTGCTGTGATTCAAGTAGCCCACGCAATCGTTGAGCAACTTCTCTCAAAGGTAGTGACTCTCGGAAACGTCCAGGACATCATAGATGGCTTTGCTGCGATGGGATTCCCAAACTGCGGTGGGGCTATAGATGGGACTCACATCCCTATCCTGGCACCAGCCCACCAGGCCAGCGAGTACATTAACCGAAAGGGCTACTTTTCAATGGTGCTGCAAGCACTGGTAGACCATAGGGGACGTTTTACCAACATCTTCGTTGGGTGGGCGGGCAAGGTTCATGACGCGTGTGTGTTCAGGAACTCTGGTCTGTTTAGACGCCTCCTGGCAGGTACTTTCTTCCCGGACCACAAACTAACGGTTGGGGATGTGCAGATGCCTACAGTGATCCTCGGGGACCCAGCCTACCCGCTAATGCCCTGGCTCATGAAGCCCTATACAGGCGCCTTGGACAGAGAGAAGGAACTCTTCAACTACCGGCTGAGCAAGTGCAGAATGGTGGTGGAGTGTGCTTTCGGACGTCTCAAGGGGAGATGGCGGAGCTTACTGACTCGCTCGGACATCAGCGAAAAGAATATCCCCGTAGTTATTGCTGCTTGCTGTGTGCTACACAATCTCTGTGAGAGCAAGGGCGAGACCTTTTTGTCCGGATGGGAGGTTGAGGCAAATCGCCTGGCTGCAGTTTACGCTCAGCCAGACACCCGTGCCGAGAGAATATCCCAGCGGGAAGCGCTGTGTATCCGGGAGGCTTTGAAAGCAAGTTTCCTCGGAGAGCAGGGTAACCTATGACTCTCCACTTGCTTTCAAGAGAAACTGACCCTGGGCCTGTGTCTGTATGTGTCGATTTCGATCTGCGGTTACATACCCCGTTCTCCAAGTTTCCCCCACTTCCAAAGCACGTTTTAAAGCAAATTAATTGTTACACTCATTATTAATAAATCTTTGTTTTACTTTGCATTTCTGTTCAGGTGTTGAAACATGGACGCATACTGTGCTGGGCACGGTGTGCACTGATGTACAGACCGCTTGTTCCATAGAGGAATGACATCCTCCTGCTCCTACATAGGTCTCTGGGGTGGGGGACGGTTGCAAGTGGTTGTGCATGAAGGGGAGGGATTGCAGGAAGGGGTGGGTTTGCAGGAAGGGGCGAGTGGTGCCTTCTTTGGATAGGGGTTTGGATGACGGCAGTGGGCTGCGGGTTTGGGCGTAGGAAGGGGTGAGGGGTGTGGGGGAAGGGTGAGTATCTGTCCGTGGATGAGGGCTCTTGTTGGGGCTCAGGGCAGCGGAGAGGCTCGGTGCTACGGTGGAAGTGCATGGTAAGGGCAGCGTGCCTTAACATTAAGGGGGTGGCAGGCGCTAGGACCCTGGACAAGCATACACATCACAGAATGACCCGGGGCAGCATACACCACACAGAGTGACCCTGGTGCCTACTGACTGCAGTGTGTGTGTGCCCTGCAGTTGATCATGCCCCCAAGTCTGTACCCTGGTAATGTAGGCTATACCGTGCAATTATAAATCCCCTCCCCCCCCATACACAAAAAAATCCTCTGACACGAAAGACGTGACCGAAACAGTGAATAACAGCAAACAGCTTTTAATAATCTAATACACAGTGGGGGGATGAAACTTGGATTTGGGACTGGGTGAGCCTGTAAGGGAAGCACTTCTACAAATGTATAGCGTGAGAGGTGTGTGGTACATTAGTGCTATGCAGTGGTGCAGTGACAGTTCTCACGGCCCCTACCGCCCCTCCGTCTTGTACTTTTGGGGGGGGGGGGGGCAGGACTTCTTGGCGGGGGAGGGCGGTTGCAGATACACTGCAGGGGGGCTCTGTCCTCCTGCCTGCGGTCCTGCAGAACATCAACAAGGCGCCGGAGCGTGTCCGTTTGCTCCCTCATTAGGCCAAGCAGCGTTTGAGTCGCCTGCTGGTCTTCCTGCCGCCAGCTATCCTCCCGTTCGATGTGTGTGCGATGCTGTTGACATAGGGTCTCCCTCCACTGTCTCTGCTCTGCCGCCTCGGCTCTGGAGCAGGCCATCAGTTCCGCAAACATCTCGTCCCTAGTCTTTTTCTTTCGCCGCCTAATCTGCGCCAGCCTCTGCGAGGAGGATGCCGGGGCAGTCCGGGAAAGAGCCGAAGCTGTGTGATGGGAAAAGTAACTGATTTCCTTGAACAGATACATGTTTGCGAACAGTGAACACAGTCTAGTCAGTTTCTCTGAACAAGACCATACAGGGCAACAAGTCTCACGAGATCTCAGGACAAGTTCGAGATTTCGGAATACGCTCTCATTGGCTGCGGCATTGCACAGGAGAGCGGACAAGTGGGGAGAGACAGCTGAATCCGTCTAGCAGACAGTCCTGGTAAGCCTTACAGTACATTCTGCTTATCAGTTAATGGATAGCTGTGCCCTCCCGCTAAAGGCAATCTGGAAATCATATACTCTGACCCTTTTCCAGCCACTCCCGCCAGTGCACGGGAAAGATCAATGTATGCTTTTCCTATGTGGCCTACAACACGTGGCTGTTAAGCGAGGGTCATTGTTATGCAAAGTAAAAGTCAACCATTCACAACAGTGACAATACACTAATTGCCCTAATTAGATGCAGCATTTCATGAACGAGATCACCCTGATGCGGGTCCCTCGGAGTCACAAAGAGCGGATGCTAAGGGAAGCCCTGCAGAGACCAGGACCATATGCGGCCATGCTTGTGGAGGCGATGATTCCCATCTACATAAGGATGTCCTGGCGCGGAAGAGTGTGCTTCCACGGAGCACCCAACAAGGCACCTCTCCCCAGGAACCTCCTGCGGAGGCTTTTCGAGGACCTAAATGAGACCTTTCTTGAATTGTCCCTGGAGGATTATTGTTCAATCCCTATATGTGTGGACCTACTTTTCATATAGTTTTTCATTGAAAATTTTATATATAGCATTTCTATTTTTTAAACCTGTTTTATAAAAAATAAATGTTTACATGTTTATAGCACTTACCGCCTGATCCTTCCCCTGATTCAGAGTCCGGGTTAACGGCCGGGGAGGGTTGGTAGGGGATCTCTGTGAGGGTGATGAAGAGATCCTGGCTGTCAGGGAAAGCGGTTTTGTGTTCGCTGTCGCCTGCGCCATCCTCCACAGACCCTTCCTCATCTTCCCCATCGGCGAACATCGAGGAGGAACTGTCCAGGTTCACTATGCCATCCACTGAGTCCACGGTCACTGGTGGGGCAGTGGTGGCAGACCCACCTAGAATGCCATGCAGTGCCTCGTAGAAGCGGCATGTCTGGGGCCGGGCTCCGGAGCATCCGTTTGCCGCTCTGACTTTTTGGTAGCCTTGTCTCAGGTCCTTGATTTTCACGCGGCACTGCATTGCATCCCGGCTGTATCCTTTCTCTATCATTGCTTTGGAGACCTTCTCGAAGGTCTTTGCATTCCGCTTGCTGGAGCGCAGCTCCGACAGCACAGACTCCTCGCCCCACACACCGATCAGATCCAGGACTTCCCGGTCTGTCCATGCTGGGGACCTCTTTCTATTCTTGGATTGGCCGGACTCCTCTGCTGGAGAGCTCTGCATCGTTGCAGGTGCTGCGGAGCTCGCCCCGATGTCCAGCCAGGACGTCAGATTCAAAGTGCCCAGACAGGAAAATGAATTCAAATTTTCCCGGGTCATTTCCTGTGTGGCTGCTCAGAGAATCCAAGCTCCGACTGCTGTCCAGAGCGTCAACAGAGTGGTGCACTGTGGGATAGCTCCCGGAGCTACTAAGTTCGATTTGCATCCACACCTAGCCTAATTCGAGCTAGCCATGTCGAATTTAGCGTTACTCCACCTGTCGGGGTGGAGTACCGAATTCGAACTAAAGAGCCCTCTAGTTCGAATTAAATGGCTTCCTGGTGTGGACGGTTGAGCGGTTAGTTCGAATTAACGCTGCTAAATTCGAATTAAAGTCCTAGTGTAGACCAGGCCTAAGGCCTGGTCTACACTACAAGACTATTTCGAATCAACTTAGTTCGAATTTGTGGATTCGACCTTATGAAGTCGAATTTGTGTATCCATACTAAATACACTAATTCGAATTTCTGAGTCCACATTCACGGGGCCAGCATCGACTTTTGAAGCAGTGCACTGTGGGAAGCTATCCCACAGTTCCCGCACTCCCCGCTGCCCATTGGAATGCTGGGTAGAGCCCCCAATGCCTGCTGGGGGGAGAAATGTGTCGAGGGTGGTTTTGGGTAAGTGTCGTCATTGAACCGTCAATCACAACCTCCCTCCCTCCCTCCTTGAAAGCGCCTGCGGGCAATCTGTTCGTGCATTTTTCTGGTCAGTGACAGCGCGGACGCCACAGCACTGCAAGCACGGAGCCCACTGTGATCATCGCTGTTTTCTCCTCCTCGCACTTTATCGTCCACGTCTTCCACAGTCAGCTGCTGAGAAATTGGGCTACTTTTCAATGGTGCTGCAAGCACTGGGGGACCATAGGGGACGTTTTACAAACATCAACGTCGGGTGGCCGGGCAAGGTTCATGATGCGTGTGTTTTCAGGAACTGTGGGCTGCTCAGACGCCTGCAGGAAGGTAGTTTCTTCCCGGACCACGAAATAACTGTT
This sequence comes from Mauremys mutica, assembly GCF_020497125.1. NCBI lineage: Eukaryota > Metazoa > Chordata > Testudines > Geoemydidae > Mauremys > Mauremys mutica. The sequence goes on along the minus strand of NC_059073.1, from coordinate 252,258,019 downwards.
GTGGATGTGCAGATGCCTATAGTCATCCTCGGGGACCCAGCCTGCCCGCTAATACACTTGCTCATGAAGCCCTATACAGGCGCCTGGGACAGCAACAAGGAACTCTTCAAATACCAGCGAGCAGCGTGACCTGTGACTGTTCAGTTTCTTTACAGAGAAGCTGAACCTGCCCCTGTTTCTTTACCCAGTTACTGTTGACTCTCCTCTTCGGTTACATACCCCGTTCACCCCGTTACCCCCACTTCCAGCACACGTGTAAAAATAAAATACATGTCCCATTATTACTTAACAAAGGTTTCTTTATTCATGACTTTTCGTGAAAGGGTTGAAACTGGGACGCAGGCTGTGCTGGCTAGGGTGTGCGGTGATGTAAAGACCGCCTCTAAACTCAAGGAATGACAGGCTCCTGCTCCTAGAGCGGTCCGCAGTGCCGGAAGGCTTCTTTCAACGGAGCCTGCCATCCCTCTTTATGGAATTCTGTGTGCGGGCGGATATGTGACCTTGTGGTGGAGGAGGACGGATACAGATTCCTCAGCTGCGTGACTCAGCGGTCCAGGACAAGGACCGCTGTATAAGATCTGTAACCGCCCTCCCCCGCTGCAAAGTCACATCTCCCCCGCCCACACAGATCCTGGAAACCACCTCCAAAAACCGACCAGGTTGCCTACTGACTGCACCATGTGTGTGACCCGCTGCTGATCCTGCCCCCGTGTCTGTACCCTGGGAAAGGTGACTGTCCTATGCAATTAACCACCCCTTCCCCACGCCCCCCATTCGAACACAGTCTTCTTTGAAAAAACATAACGGAAACAGTAATTAACAGCAAATCATTTTTATTAATTAAGTAGACAGTTAGGGGATGGGACTGGGATTGGGACTACTGTGAGTCTGGAAGTGAAGGACTTCGGCAACTGTAGGGTATGAGAGCTTTTGGGTACTTGAGCACTGTGCTGTGGTGCAGTGACAGTATTCACGTCCCCGGCCGCCCCTCCTCCTGATTATTTTCGGTGAGGGGGGTATGGGACTTTGTGGCGGGGGACGGCGGTTGCAGATACACTGCAGGGGGGCTCTGTCCTCCTGCGGTCCTGCAGAACATCCACAAGGCGCCTGAGCGTGTCCGTTTGCTCCCTCACTAGTCCAAGCATTGTTTCAGTCGCCTGGTTGTCTTCCTCACGCCACCTCTCCTCCCGTTCGCTGTCTGAGCGCTGGCACAGAGAGACGGTCTCCCTCCACTGGCTCTGCTGGTCCGCCTCTGCTAGGTAGCAGCCCATACGTTCCTCGAACATCTTGTCCCTTGTCTTTTTCTTTCGCCGCCTAATCTTCGCCAGCCTCTGCGAGGGGGATGCTGTGGCAGGTCTGGAGACAGTGGAAGCTGTGAGATGGGAAACAGGGAGTGAATTCCTTGCAAAGATACATTTTTGCGAACAATTAACTGAGTCTAGGCTGTCTCTGTGAATTCTGGGTTGAGACCCCTGTGCCTGCTGGGGCAGAAATCATTTTCGCGGTGGATTCTGGGTAAATGTCGCCAGTCATTCCTTCCTCCGGGAAAGCAATGGCAGACAATCATTTCAAGCCCGTTTTCCCAGAATTGCCCTGGCATACGCCATAGTGTGGCAACCATGGACACTGTTTTGCCTTTTGTGTATGTCACCGTATGTGTACTAGATGCCGCTGACAGAGGCGGGCCAGCAGCGCTACACAGCAGCATGCTTTTGCTTTTGCATGACAGCAGAGATGGTTACCAGCCATATTGTACCATCTACCATACCATAAATTGGTAATAAGATGGTAATAAGATGGGCATGGTTACCTGTCCTTTTGCACTGCCCCATTTGGTGCTGTCATAAGTGCCCCTGGCCGAGCAGCCAGGGGCGCAAAAGCAAAAATTGGGAATGACTCCCTGAGTCAATCCCTCCTTTTTGGTATCTAAAAATAGAATCAGTCCTGCCTAGAATATAGGCAAGTGTACTAGATAACCACTGTATCATAGAACCAGAGAGCACAGCTGCTCTGTGTCAGATCCTGCAGAAATTATGATCTGTATGCTATTCACAGGGGGTGCTCCTGCAACAACACCACCTGTTCATTCCGTTCTTACCCCAGCCTTCCTGGGCTACCATACCATTGTCCCCCCACTTGTGTGATGAAGTAATAAAGAATGCAGGAATAAGACACAGTGACTTGTTTGTGAGAAATGAGTGGAAGGAAGCCTCCAGCTGCAATGATAGTCCAGGCAGGACATTAAGGAGTGTGGATGAAGGAGCCCATCATCCCTCTGCTAGTCCAGGGGCAATTGAATCTTTTATTTACAATGAAGGGTGGGGGCTGATGGAGCTCAGCCCCCTGTTGCAATGATGAGGACGGTTACCAGCCATATTGCACCATCTGCCATCAAAAATTAGGGACAGGCGCCCTTGATCGACCTTACTGATGCTAGTCGGCATGGTTACCAGCCCTTTTGCACTGCCCCATGTGCCAATAGGCTGATGATGAGGATGGATTTCCATCATTTTGTACCATCAGCCATCCATAGCGTGGGGGGAGCAAGGATGTTGGTGTTGAGTGCTGCACCATCGCGTCTATCTGCAGCATTCAGTAAAGATAGGGTGACATGTAAAAGAGTCAACAGAGGATTGTTTTCACTTCTGGTGGTGGGTGGGGTGTGTGCGCAAATTGCCGAACTATGCCCTGACCCACCGCAGACACTGTGTTTGACCCTAGAAGCATTTGGAGCTCATCCAAGAATGCAAATACTTTTCAGAGACAGCAGGAACTGTGGGATACCTTGCGTCCTCATTCCCCCCTCCCTCCATGAGCATCCATTATATTCTTTGGCTTTCCGTTACGCTCGTCACGCAGCTGCGTGCTGAGTCTGTGCTATGCCGTCTGTCCGTAGATTTTTTAAAAATACTTTGGACCAGGCGTAAAATTACAGTAATTAACCTAATTAGATGCAGGATTCTCCGAGCGAAATCACCCTGAGGAGGGTCACTGAAGGAGATAGAGAGCGCATGCTGCGTGAAAGCTAGCACGAACCAGGGCCCGATGCAGCCGTGCTCGTGGAGGCAGTGCTCCCTGAGTACCTCATGAAAGCCTCGCGCGGAAAACTGTGCTACCACGGAGCACCCAATAAGGCAGCTCTCCTCAGGAACCTCCTGCTGATGCTTTTTGATTAACGCAAGGAGAGCTTCGTGGAGATCTCCAAGGATGATTTCTGTTCTATCCCCATATATAGAGAGTCCTCCTTTTCACACAGTTAAGATTCCTGTTATATTAAGAATAAAAGTTAACATGGTTAAAGCACTTACCGACTGCTCCTTCCCCTGATTCAGGGTCCGGGTTAATGGCCGGGGAGGGTTGTTGGGGGATCTCCGTGACGGTGATGAATAGGTCCTGGCTGTCGGGGAAACCAGTGTTGTAAGCGCTCTCGCCTGCCTCGTCCTCCACAAACCCTTCCTCATCTTCCCCGTCCGCGAACATCACCGAGGAACTGGCCGTCGACACTGTCCCATCGTCAGAGTCCACGGTCACTGGTGGGGCAGTGGTGGCAGGCTCCGTAGTGTCCGTTTGCCGCTTTGATTTTTTGGTAGCCTTGTCTGGGGTCCTTGGTTTTCACGCGGCGATGCGTTGCATGACGGCTGTATCCTCTGTCTGGATCATGGCTTTGGAGACCTTCTCGTAGGTCTTTGCATTCCGTTTGTTGGAGCGCAGCTCCGAAAGCACAGACTCCTCGCCCCACACACCGATCAGATCCAAGAGTTCCCGGTCAGTCTATGCCGGGCCCCTCTTTCTATTCAGAGATTACATGAACTCCTCTGCTGGAGAGCTCTGCATTGCTGCCGGTGCTGCTGAGCTCGCCCCGATGTCCAACCACAAAATGAGATTCTAACTGTCCAGACAGGAAAAGGAATTCAAATTTTCCCGGGTCGTTTCCTGTGTGGCTGCTCAGAGCATCGAAGCTCGGACTGCTGTCCAGAGCGTCAACAGAGTGGTGCAGTGTGGGATAGCTCCCGGAGCTACTAAGTTCGATTTGCATCCACACCTAGCCTAATTCGAGCTAGCCATGTCGAATTTAGCGTTACTCCACCTGTCAGGGTGGAGTACCAAATTCGAACTAAAGAGCCCTCTAGTTCGAATTAAATGGCTTCCTAGTGTAGACGGTTGAGCGGTTAGTTCGAATTAACGCTGCTAAATTCGAATTAAAGTCCTAGTGTAGACCAGGCCTAAGTTTACTTGCTTTAACCATGTAAATAACTCTTAGTTCTTGTCTTAATACAAGTAAAGTTAATACAGCTTTACTTAATTTATTATAAGATTGACTACAAGCATTGTCTTTAGTGTGAGATCTGAGGTACACTTGACCTGGGGTAAGTGACTGGTCCTTTGGGACTGGGAGTATCCTGAATATTGTTGTGATTTTTGGTGTAAGGACCCATCTATCACAAAGGCAAGCTTGCCTGGGTAACAAGATAGACCAGTGTACCCAAGGGAACTTTCTGCGATTCCGTGTTAATGCTGTTATAGTGCTTAAAGAGTTCACACTTGATACTTGGTTGGTGAATTCTGAGTATTGAGCTTACAACAATTTGGGGTTTGTGCCCTGCTTCTTCACAGTCTGCCCTGAGGTTGGCACTCATGCTGTTGATCCACTCCAAACAGCCTGACAGGGGGGTCATAAAAGCACCTGGATAGATGGGTATTTTTTATCTGCAGAACTGATTTTTTTTCTACAAGCCATACCTTTCATATGGTAGACAATCTGATGTGAAAGTTGAAAGTTCTGTTGAAAGAATGTTTGTTTGGTTTTGAACATGTCCTTAAATTTTCAGAAAAATTTAATTAAAATTAAACAAATTAGATAAATTTGAATTCTCTAACTAAAAGCCATAAAACAGCTTCCCATCATTTTGCATCCAAGATATATGGGCATATGGCCACTATGAAGTTGGGCTTTTCATTCTTAGATCTTGTGTTACAAGCCTCAGCTGGTCACCACCTGAGACTAACAATCCCTTTCCCTGCTGTGGCTGAAAAGATTATTTACTCAGCACAATGGGTGCTTTACAACTCTGTATTCAAAGTCAAACTCAGAGGCTGCCTAAGGACTTGGAAAGCCAATGCAACAGAGGGCAGCTGAGACTTGGTGCCTGGAGATGACAGTGGTGGTATGATTGGGCTCAGAAATTGCTGAGCTACTTTTTTGATCATAGCTTGGTGCTTGTGCAAATCACATCTGCAGCCAATGCAGAGGACATTTTTTATCACAGCACGGACCAAAGATTGGCTCTCAGGTAGTACCATATGCAGCACTAATACTAGAAAACAGATTTTAGCTTTAAGCAGACAAAATTCCAGCATTCTTGAGTTTTTACACTTTAGCTAACTTGTTGAGGTATATTTATTTCCTGTTAGCATCTTGCTGCTGTTATACAAATTCTTTGGATAGACAAACATGGCAGACTGTAAGGATGTTCAAATATTCTGGGCCTGATTCTCAGTTACAGTAAGATTCTCTTATGCTATTCTACCAGTGTAAATGGCCTTAATGTGGGTGGAAAAAGAGCCCTGAAAATACTACCCCCACAGTGGCTGATATAGACCTAACGTCAGGATTTTATGCCAGCCCTGTTCCCAGCCCCTCATGTAGAAGGTGGATTGGACACATGACTGGAGTGCACTACGCTACTGCTATTCTATGCTTCTCAAGGTCCTTGGAAAGCAGAGCATAAGTTAGGCTGCCTTAAATTACAACGGAGGTCAGGCTGGATCCTTCATGGCCTCACAATATAGGAAGCACAAAAGTGACTTAAAGCCACATTTGTCCCCTGTCCTTTCCTGCTCCATACTCAGGGAATCAGTTTCTTTATATCTGCAGTGATGGGGTCTATACATCTATCATAGTCAGATGACAAAAGGAGTAAAATCTGCAACAGTAGAAGTTGCCTTGGCCATCATTCACCTTCAGCTGGAGTTCATTATCATCCTGTCAGAAAAGAGGGATAGTTGAACAGCAGAAGACAGTGAGTTTCTAGAAAAGAGGACGAGACCCCTTCTCCACCATAACCAAGCACACCCCTAGACTTGTCTGGGTCCTGAAGCAGAGGACAAGCGTTTGAGTGAACCTTGCTTAAGAGCATGTTTATCTATTCCACAGCGAGGCCTGAAATGCAGGGCAAATGCCTGACTGAGCCCTGCTAGAGGAGATTATATACTATGAAGCCTAGCCACGCAAACAAAACCTCTCTTCATCCTCACCTGAAGTAGGTTAGATCCTGCTAGGCCATCAATCCTGTAAGACAGAGGTAAATGGTAGGAGGTGTACAGAAACCTGGATGCCTGGGATGGCACATGGTAGAGAAGGGTAATGAACTGGAAGGAACATGGACTGGATTAGAGTCTTGCAGTTGTGCTACCTGGTCTTGAAGTCTGGGAGAGGGCACTCTAGGTGTGTGTTGGGAGAGTTAAGGAGGCTTGGAAGCAGGTGCCAGGGATTGCAGGAGGCAATTGCAGGAGGGAAGGAGATTGTGTGGGGAATGGAGGGAAACACAGACTCTTACTGGTAAAGTTTAAATACTTTCCGTTTTCCAGCTTTTAAAAGTTTAGGCGGTTAAAGTTTATTTTGCCATCCACTTCCTATACCCTTCTGCCCTATCCAGGTATAAAACTGTCCCATGCATCCTATTGACTTGATAAACCTACCAGAGAGAGCCCTGCTTTGGTAGGTGTTATGGTTCACATGTAAGCTGTCCTGAGATCTCTCTCTGTAAACACTTCTTTCTAATGACAGGCTTGTGCCTCTCTGTAAGGTGTAGGTGCCAGGACCAGGGCATAGGCAGTTTGACCTAATGGTGGTAGCTGAGCTGGAGTCTGAACATCAGGGACAGTAGTCGCTGAGCAGAAGTCAGAGGAATTGCAAGAGCCAGCTTCAGTAAGCAAGAGTTGTGGTCAGTCAGGCTGGGGTCATAGACCAGAGGTAGTATGAGGCTGGAATCTGGAGGGAGGAATCAGGTCTGAGTCAGGCTGAAGTTGAAGATTGGAGATAGTACCAAGCTGGAGTCGGAGTGAGGCTGGGACCAGAGAGCAGGAGACAAGGCAAAGTCTGTGTGGTTACCCAAACAACTTCCTGGGACAAATCCAGGGTTAAATATGGCACTTGGCCAATCAGAGCTGCAGGGTACTGTCACTCTGGCTCCCTTAGAAGGTACTTCCTGGGGCACCTACTCTCCATAGTGCTCCCTGCCTGTAGCTCTGCATGGCTACCTGCAGGCACTGTCAGCTGCCCCGGGCTCTACAGAATCACGTTCTAATGTGCAGACTCTTACGGTGCATTCCATGATTCACCCACTTTTGACTGGAACACAAGGTTACCTCACCCTTATTTCCCAACCATATTACCTTCAGCAAGTCCATCTGGGTTTGGCCCGTGAAACAGAATTCTCTTCAGGAGCCAGGACCAGCTGGTGAACACATTGACAGGGAATAGCTTGTTCAAAATAGTATTTATGTATCCATGGGACCATCACAAGCAGAGAGAAAAGCGTTAAAAATTAGAAAAGCCTAAATGGATATTGTCTTACCTAAACTTAGCCTTTCCTTACTAGTAAGAAGCTTCCACTTTACTCAGGCTTCCCCCAAACACTGGGGTTCGGTGAGGAAGGTTGCAACTCTGCAACTGCTGCCTCTCTGAGGCCTGGTCTACACTGGGGGGGGGGGTCGATCTAAGGTACGCAACTTCAGCTACGTGAATAGCGTAGCTGAAGTCTAAGTACCTTAGCTCGAATTACTTACCCGTCCTCACGGTGCGGGATCGATGTCCGTGGCTCCCCCGTCGACTCCGCTACCGCCACTCGCTCCGGTGGAGTTCCGGAGTCGACAGGAGCGCGTTCGGGGTTCGATATATCGCATCTAGATGAGACGCGATATATCGAACTCCAAGAAATCGATTGCTACCCGCCAATCCGGCGGGTAGTGAAGACGTACCCTGAGTCTGACCTTCAGTTAGTGGGTATCTCCTCAGGACACAGGCTTTTATCCATTTCAAAGCCATCTGTTTGAAAGAGGTCACCTGAAGAGCTCCTAAGGTTTTGAGTGGGATTCCTGAACCTGACCAAACTGGTTTATGCCTTTTATCGAGAGGGGACAGAGGAAGCCATACAGTAGACTCCTGGTATTGTCCAGCTGAGAACCAGACAATTGAATTCTGTCCAACTATTGTTTAGGTTCCTGCAGGTTTTAATCCTTGCTCACCTTTTAACCAGCACTGCAATAACTATTAAACCAACAAGTATACAAATAACGTTCATAAAAATTAATGCAGATAATTCCCAATGTTCTTTACAAGAGGCCTCATATGATCTCTCAGAGCAGGGACTCCTCCTGCACCCTTTACACACCCATCCAATTTACACTTCCAGTGCTTGTTCAAAAAAAATCTTAGAAACTCTCAACAAAAAGAATCACCTTTAGGGTCCACTAGTTGCCTCGACATCTTTACAAAATTAAAGCTACCCCCCAGTGATCAATATTGGAGATGTTTTAGACAAGAATCTACACTTGCACATATATTTTGGTCATGCCCTATTGTTTTGTGCTTTTGGGATGGCATTAGAACCAGAATTAACATGATTCTAAAGATGTCACTTGATCTTTAGAGCAGATACTTACATACTGTATGCAGCAAAGGAACGCTATTGCCAAGCTACATAAAGCTTTATTGGTTGCAGGTTGTCAAATTTGCTACATAGGAACAGTAAATCCCCACCCAAGGCATGAAGACTGGCATACTGGACTGGCAGACCTGACTACAAATTAAAGGAGCACATTCAATAGATAGCAAGCTCCAGGAAACGCTTGAGTCCATTTGGGATAGTTTCCTTGAATTGGTCAAGATCCCTCCCACAGGCCTACATGAAAGGTGGGAAATAAATCCACACTCTCCTTCCCCATCCCAGCTCCTTTTTGTCTCTTTCCTCCACTCTTTCTTTCTTGACTTTAATTTCCTTTGTTGTTGCTGTTCAATATGTGTGATAAAAATCTGTGTGCTAGGGACATTGCTGTTAATATGTGAAAATCCAAGCACTGGGTAAATATCTTGCTCTTTTATGATGTACAGTACTTTTGAACTTGTTTTATACAATGGCACCTAGAATTTATTTGGTTTGTTAAAAGACAACAGACTGAAAAGATTTAAGAAATAAAAAAAAGTTGGCAAATCTCTGATACCAAGAGAGAGAAGTATACAAAGAATTTTTAATGAAAATACACCCCCAGAAGGATATGAACTCAATACCTTTGAAATAAATGGCCGGCACTTTATCCGCTAGGATAAAAAGACTTTGGTTAAAACTCATGGGAAGTTAAACATATTTTTTTGGCCACAGGGCCCAGATATCCATCTGTAAATTAAACAGAAATTGAATCTTAACCTTAATCCCACAAAGTTTACAACTATTTATCCTGCCAATGCATACAGGTATATTTTGGGGGATATTAAGGGAGCAGAAGACTTGCTAGTGACTGATCAAAGGCCCAGAAGAGTCTGGAGTGGTGTCAGACTCACACTTGGTAACTTTTGTACTCTCTTGTATGGCAGTGGGCAGTTTGAAAAGCCACTGGAAATTCTCTCATACAAGTAAGCACTGCTCTGCTTTGAATGTTAAATTTTCCTTTCTACGCCTTTAGGGCTCATCCTGCAGTCCTTACTCAGGCAGAATTCCTATTGGGGTCAATGGGAACTATCGGCACACTGCGCCTCTCAAAATTATGTGAGATTACAATATGTTTAGCAAAGTGTAATAAATCATAGTGATATAGACAAACAGGCCCATTTGTGATTTTTACTTGTGTCTTCAGCTGTTCATTTATTCCAGGTACGTGAATTTAACCATCATTTAGGGCCTGGTTCTGAAAGCACTAGCAATCAATGAGAGTACTCACTGTATTAAGTGCTGCAGAGCCCACCCATGAGAACCTTTCTAGTGTTGACTCGGGACCCAGGACCTCATCCTGGAAAGGATGAGACACAAACTTAGTTAATATAGTGTGTGTAAAATTGCTGTTAAAAAATTGAGTGAAGCCCAGTATAGCTGAAATGCAAGTGGGGAAAAATTTGGGTATTAATGTTAAAGTAGGTTGGTAACAAGCTAACGCCCAGTATAGCCTATGGTAGTTTAATAGTTTGAAGTGTTTTCGCCAAAGTAGCAAAGGAGTTAGCATGACTGTTTAATCTGAGGTTATAAACTATAGCGATATATTTCCATATGTAGCTTGCAATAAAAAAAGTACATCACAGAAGCACAAATTAATGGATTTGGGGGGATTTCTTTTTAGTATGTGTAACCATAGGTCAACCACATTGGAAACACTGGAAAATGTATGAATGCAGTATTGGCATAAATAGTATACGTCAGCAATCAGACCCCTGAATATGGGTACCCGAAAATGGGTAAGAGAACAAGACCTAAGGGCCAAAACTGATGCATGAATGTTCACAAGTGGAACACCAGGAGTGATTGCATGGGCAATAGCCCAAATGTCAGCTCCTCTTGTGGGTGTGCTCCACTGACTGTTTCTTCCATCTTTAAAAGCAGCAAAGAGTCCTGTGGAACCTTTTAGACTAACAGACGTATTGGAGCATGAGCTTTAGTGGGTGAATACCCACTTCGTCATCCATCTTTGTTTCTAATGGCCTGCATAAGGAGTACATATACACAAGGTTGGAAGTATGTCAGTTCTTGAGGGACTGCTTTATCTTGTACCAGCCTAAAGCTGTAAGTATGCATGATCCAGGGGGTTGTTTTGCTGGTTTTCATACTCTTAATTTTCCTATTATTTCAATTATATTTTCCTGTACTAAATAAAACTCATAATCTCTGTGTGCACTTCACCAATCTCACTTTCTTAATTAACTCTAAGTAGCCACCTGAATAAGGAAACTGTTATTTGTGACCAGTGTATTTGCATCCCAAACTAATCCGAGGCTACATTAGTGACTTCAGTGGACTTTGCATCAGGCCCTAACCCCAGCAGTACTGTGTTTGCACAATCGGGTCCTTAGCTTTTGAAGATAACTGGTTAAATTAATGCTCCCAAACAGTATAGAGTGAATAGCTGTATCTACCATGGTGGCTAAATGAGTCAGACTGAAGAGATAGAAATTGAACTCCTACTTTACATCCAATGATTGATTAAGTGAGCTGACTACAGTGATATTCACATGATCACACAAGAAAAATATATTTCTTTGACTCCTTAATTTCAAGTGATTTTCCTCTGCTCCTGAGCCAGGCCCCCAGATGTCATGAGAGTGGCCTAACTGTCGTGAAATTTTAAAAATAATAAATGTTGGGTTCTTTTTGTTGCCCTTCTGTTTTTCAAGCATGAAAGATTCATGTTTTCAAGCCTGTCTTTGCAACCATAAAGGCTAGAACCCTTTTTTCATTTGTTAATGAAAGCTGAGATTCTCACAAGACTCCAGGAGCTGGGGGGTCTGAGAAAATACCACATTCACAAGACTCAGGATAAAACTGCAAGAGGTAGCAACACCGTTATCTGTCATATTTCTGGAGGTGCCCTTCTCTATAGTTAGTAGAAAGTGCTTAGTAGATCCCTTCTGAGGTCAAACATGCCTCTGCAAAACATGGACTAAGCTCTGTTTATTGTGAATCCATATTATGCCATGTAAATGTTCGTGTTTAATGTTATTATCTGCTGTTTTATTTATATTGATTTGATTGTGCATAATAGAAACATAAGTTTAAAAAAATGAGGAAAACAGATTAGTATCATGAGCTGATCTTTTTACAACTATGGGCTACAATCAGCTCCTCATAGACAGACATTTATTACTCAGATAGTCTCATGGGAATCCAGACTGTGTGTGGATCTGATTATAGCATCGAGGCCATAGAGTGAATCCTCACCCTAATCAGTTCCGCTTGTGCTTCAACCATTGCCTACTATGTGCAAACCTTTCTGGAAAAATAAAATGCCATGAACAAAAGAAAATCAGCACTTCTGATTCAATATTAGATCAGCTAACAGCCAGAGTTTCTGTTCTGGAAGGTCTAATTGATCAAGCGAAAAAACAAGTGCTGATTGCAGAGACACTGAGGAAACAGCTAATAAGGGATGGTGTTATGGTTAACGAAAGTTATCTGCTTTCACTAATAAAATTACAAAGCATTGCATTTCATTTATTTATTTGGTTTTTAAAACAACAAAAGATTGCCTCGATGAAGCTTTAGAAATGCTTTCAGGAGCTGTGGGGCCCCATTTAAAGTGGGAGGGCCATAGAACTGTCCCCCTCCCTGCCAACCCTCCTCCTCCTCTTTCCGGTATCCCCTTCCCCAGCAGCCTGACTCCCCTGGCCCATGAGACCTTACATCCACCCCTTCCAAATTTGAGTGAGTGGCAGTGTAACCTGGCACATGGGATCTCAGTATCACTCAGGTTTGGCCCCACCAAAACGTAGTCAAGCCATGGCCGAGGTGTTTTCCCCCGCCCCCAGCTCCACAGCCTATGCCTGAAATTAATTAAAAACAAAATGCAAAAGTAGTTACAGAGTCAAAACAGCAGCACATTTCTCCCTCATTGTCCCATACCAGTTCCTAGTCAGCACACCTTATGAAGCAGAACCTTCCTCTTCTCACAAATTCCTACCAAACCAAACATTCCATCCCTTTTCCATTGCCTCCACCTTTTCTAAGTATTCAGCCAAATAGAGAGACTTTTGCAGCATCCCCAGAAGATCAACTGACTCAGGCTATATCTGACTCGGAGGGAGGGCAGGGAGTGGGAGGAAATAAATTCCAAAGCCAATGGGACCTCCTGGAGAATGTCCTTCCAACAGTCCCCTCTCTTTTATATCAAGCTTGAGTGCCTCCACTGATCTCAGATATGTCAGTGGGACATGGGAGAATGTAGAAAAACAGATTCTGTGAAGAAAACACTAGTTACAGTGTGACAGGAGAATGCACAAGCTCCGTATCCAGCTGCTGTCATGAGGCTCCAAATCCTTCGTTCAATAGGTTGAGGGTGACCCCTTTTATATAAAAAGATGTTTGCAAACCCCACAAAGTCAAATGACCCATCAAACAAGGTTGGGGCCCAACCTTCAAGGCCAAGGTTCCCCGGATGGGGACCATTGCAGCCCAAGGGGTGGGCTGAGGGAGGAGATGTAGATAGAGCATCCAGGGGACAGGGAATCAGTGCATCCTAGTACAGAGCTCCCAGCACAACTTAAAACTGCCCTCTGCCTATGGAAACCCTAAAGACGGGCAGGCAGCATTACCTACCTTCCCTCAGGATGAATCCCCCCCAACATAGGACCACAGTAGAATATAATTTATACCTCCTAGCGCTGGCTCCAGTGAAATGTCTTTAAATCCTTGTTTCAGACTGATAAATGCTCCCAATATAAGCCTGGTTCAGAAGACAATGGGCAAGAAAATGTTCATCCTCAGAAGAGACTTGCCCACATTTCCATACAGAAGTGCTGTGCTAAGGCCCAGGTTAATCTTTAAGTTAGGGATGAGGCAACACAAGTCACTGCAGGGGGAAGGGAGTAGTCACAGTGGGCTGTCAGGGGAGAGAGGCTGGGGGATTTGAGAGGCTGGAAGAAGAGAAACTGGAAGGCCAGTGGGTAGACCGGTGATAGTACACCTCTACCCCGATATAACACTGTCTTCGGGAGCCAAAAAATCTTACCGCATTATAGGTGAAACCGCATCATATTGAACTTGCTTTGATCCACTAGAGTGCGCAGCCCTGGCCCCCCGGAGCGCTGCTTTATCACATTATATCCACATTCGTGTTATATCAGGTCATGTTATATCGGGGTAGAGGTGTAGTAAGATTATAACTGGGCACCCCCCAAATTGGTAACACAACATGCATTGAATTATATTTTCAATGCCTGGAATATCCAAAATGTCAAGTTCCAGGCCCATGGCAATAGCTGGCTGAACTCTGACTCCAGACTCCGAGTGTTCTCTGTAGTTCCCCAAGCAAACATCTGCACAAATAATCCTTCTGCGAAAAAAGGCAGCCTAAAGATGAAACACCAAATTTGCATTTTAATACCTTTAGCACTTTTGTGACTATCCTGATTTTTGAAATTACATTTAAAACAGCAATAGAGAGGGAATAAAAAAACCATTAAAAGTATGTTAAATATGAAGACAATACCATATGCATTCTGTATTGCAATCACTTGTATAATCTTCCCTAATAAAAGGTCCTTACAGACCACTTAAAGAAATAGATATTGAAATAAGATACTAAAGTCTCTTTACAGTGTTTTTATTTTTATATTCTCTCAGGAAACTTGCAGTATTGCTGGAAAAAAGCCATCAAGGTTGCAATAATGCAAATGAAAATAACTTCCCCTTCGTCCCAAGAGGTGTCTGAATGATCGGTATATTTACTTCTTTAGCTGGAGCAAAACAACTTTCATTAATATTTCAACCTGCTGTTTTGGGGAACTTCAAAGAGCCACATCTTCAAAAGTGCACTCACATGTTTGCATGTGCACAGATGCAACTATATATGTATGAAACCCTCCCAGAACTTTGGGAAAGGTGCCCCTACATGGTGCATTTCTACTGCCAAGATATTCAATACATTTACCCAGTGAAACATAATAATTATATATGTGTTGAACAGTTTTGCATTTTTGGAAAGTCCAAGTACCCATTCACTTGTAAGCAATGGGTGCTTTGCTGTCCGTGCACTATGTACTGTATCTATCCACAGCAGTGGTTCTCAACCTAGTTACCATTGTGGACCACATCCAATATTACCTGTATGGCCCTGAAGATGTGACATGGGCCACAGCTGTGTGCTGATTGGGCAGCAAGAGGCCCATGGGCTGCAGGTTGAGAATCACTGATCCACAGCTACTGGTAGTGGTAGGATTCAGGCAGTTTGGACTACACACCATAGTCATACCATATCAGGCTGTGACCGCATCAGTTATCATAGCAGAGCAGGCTTGAGCTAAAGCAGTACTTCGATAGGAAACCTTCAGAGAAAATCCACTGTGGTCCAAATCTTCACAAATCAGTCCTCTCTCTGCCCCTCTTCCCCTGGCACAGCAGCAGGGGCACAGCAGGGCTAAGTAGGGGCAGGGTGGAAAGGGAGCTTGACAACAGGCAGAGCTGGATTTCATTTCACTGAGCCTTCACCAACAGAACGTGTCTAGGTGACTGTTCTAGCCAGGGTAAGTTAGATAATTCTGTGGCTGCTCGACCTTGGGCTGGGGGCTGGTTTGGCTTCTTGGGCATCCCCAGATCAGGGGAGCCTAAAGGAGCCTTAAGCCACCTTAGTCTCTGGATTGTACCCTACAATCTTTCAGGTGTTGTTTGTCTCAGATGTATTATTCTCTTGGCAAAAAGATACACTTATTTTCCACTTTAAAATTGTTTCTTCCATTAAACAATATGCTGCCTGTAGGTGTGTCAAATAAGAGAGATTCCTCAAGTAACAGTGCTCAAATCTCCTATGTCTACTTCTCACTGTCATTCATGCGTACCTTGTGGTCTCTTTCTTTCCACCAGCATAGCATTAATCATCCTGCCAGTTCCAGAATAATGTAACTAAACTTAGTTATTAAAATTCTGATAGTGAATTGTCATGTTATACAAAAAATATTCTTTATGTACCAAAATTCATTTCCGAAATAAAAGCTCCTCAAAAGCTATTTTGTGATGAAACACTGCAGCACTCTCAATTTCATTATGGATAGATCCTTAACTACACCTATTCTTACTGTGGGGGTTTAATTTAAAATTGATTTCTCATAAAAAATAAATGGACTAGTTACATAAAAGGTTCCTTGGCGCACTAAACAATTAGTATGTTCAGGATAGCTCTTTCAAACAGCAGACATCAACAGTGTCTTGATACATAAATCAGTGACACAGTCTACAAACTAAGGATAGGAGGGGCTTGAAATGTTGTGCAGCTAAGTTGGTTTATATCTTGAAGAAAATGCATGTTACAGAGAATGCTGTGCTATCACTTTAAAAATCAAATGTTCTTTTCGTCTGAGAGTTTACCCTCACCATACAGATTAAAAAAGAAGAAACTTTTTGATGGAAAGAAAGGTGAGGCCTATTTTAGGTTCTCAGCATGCACCCACATAGTGAGGCAACAGGGGCCAGAAGAAATTGAACAAAGTGCTCAGTAATTGTTTAAAGCATCATTAAATGTTAATAAAATGTGAATGTTTGGGGGAAGTATTGAAGCCCAATTTTCAAGGGAGGAATCCAACTCAGATAAACTCTCCATGAAAGTACCTTTTTTTAAATTATTAAATGATTGTAACTGGCAACTCTACATTGTTCTTTTTCTATCCCCTTTTATGTTATTTTCTTGGTTAAATGTTTTTGGCTCCTAATTTCATTTTTTGCTCTCTTATAATGTAAAAGAGTTTCTGTGAAACTAATCTGAACATACTGTGAGCTCAACATACACCGCTTACTGTTATTAGGTACTGCTGCAGAGCAGGTCTGCTTTGGTGTAATGGAAGGGGATGTTGTGTAAATGGTTTTTAACTGTATTTGTTACATAATAGTTTTATATGGTTGTGCCAATTTAAAATAGATTGGGTTTTAGATTCATAGTTCTCTAGCAGTATAGAAATTGGCATACCTTCACCATAGCGAAAACTAGAAAATATTCTCAGTATAGTTTGAGTGTGAAAGAAACACAGCAAGAGGTCTGTTGAGAGCACATCGGAATCACAAGCTGAGTGTCCATTTCTTTGTATACAGAAGGTGTGCATGGGAAGAGATTCAGGTTTCCAAAGATTCTGAACACCGATAGATGGAAACTTTAAAGGGAGCTGATGAAATGCTGAATAAATGTGCTACTGGTGCTGGCACTATAGGTGTGACAGCCGGGTGAATTTGGGTGCACTCCAAGGTAAAATATCTTGATCTGGAACTCGAATTGATCATGTTGTACTTTGAACTCTTTAATTGAAGGTGCAGTATTACATTGAGCCACTGGGTGCTCAGCCTTTTAGAAAATCCGGCCACTCATTTAGGATTTAGGAGCCTAACTTTAGGCTCCTATTTTTGAAAATCTTTCTCCTACTATTTAAACAGAAGCTCAAGTGACATCATCAGAACTGTAGGGACTATGATTTATAGGCAGATTTTCAAAGGTGCAATGAGCAGTCAGGTATCTAATTCCCACTGAAATTTACTGGGATTTGTGCACCTAACTCCCTTAGGCCCCTTAGGCTCCTAAAAACATCCCACCCTATAGGGATAAAATGATCTTAAAGCACAGATGGAGATGGGACACTGGATGGAGAGGGCCAGGGTTCTGAGATGGTACTGAGTATTCTCTCTATCAGGAGCTTGGCTGGCAGGTTCTTACTCACATGCTCAGGGTTTAACTGATTGCCTTATGCAGGGTTGGGAAGGAATATCCCCACCAGGTTAGATTGAAAGTGACCTTGGGTGGAAGGGGGTTGCCCTTCCTCTGTAGTGAGTGGGTCACTTGTACAGATTATCTCACTTAATCATTTCCCTGCCATTGTAGGGGTCTTGGGCACTGGTGCTCCTTGGTCTCTCCTATTCTCTGCCTGGGCACAGAATAGTCTAGTCTCCTGTGGGTTGTGATTCTTTGATCTAATTTCAGATGTTGGGTGGTGTTGGTGGCCCATGATATACAGGAGGTCAGCTAGATGATCTGGTGGTCCTTCCTTCCATTAAACTCTATGACACCTCCCTCATCTCAACAAATTCCCAACGTGTCTCTTCATGCCTCCAATACAGTGGCTCTCAACCTATTTATCATTGTGGGCTGCATATGCAGTTCTCTACGTGTTATGTGGGCCACATCCACAAAATATATATACTACCCGTATGGCCCTGAAAATGTCACACGGGCATAGGCACCGACTTCATGTGTGCTCCGGGGCTGGAGCACCCCGGAAAAGAAATAAAGCACTGCCACCAAACAGCTGCTTGGAGGCTCAGGAAGGGACTCAGGGGGCAGGGCAGAGAGCAGCAAGCAGGCAGGGGCCTCAGAGAAGGGATGGAGCCGGGGCAGGCAGAGGCAAAGAGAGGGCAAGGCCTTGGGGCAGAACACCCCCGGGAAAAACTAGAATTCGGCACCTATATATATGGGCCACAGCTTTGTGCTGATTAGGCCGCAAGTGGCCCACGGGCTGTGGGTTGAGAACCACTGCTCCAATATATCTACTCATTCCCTCCCAAGACTCACCTCTGTGCAGGAGCAAGCTGTATTGGGTTTATGCCAGCTGACTCATTCCCCTACATCCATCCCAGCTTGTTAGTTAAAGCCAGAATCTGGCTCCTTTCCCTGCCTGAGCAACTCAGAGAAGATGAATCAGAAATGAGAATCTACCCCAAAAAGTACAAATCAAAAGGTAGTTACACAGGCTACATGAATGTACAAAGACTCTATCTTTCCCATATGTTATTCTATATAAATATTTCATGAAGATGTGCTTTTAATTTCTTCATTTCCTTCTACTGATTTCATCTGGACATCATTCTTCAGTCATTTGTAAATAATTTAATTTGCACAAATTAAGTAAGTAATTGCAAATTTTATGAAAACTACACAGACATTCCGAGCTGGAATCATTGAGAAAAGGATAGCTAAGACAGAAAATATCATATTGCCTCTATATAAATCCATGGTATGCCCACATCTTGAATACTGCGTGCAGATATGGTCGGCCCATCTCAAAAAAGATATATTGGAATTGGAAAAGGTTCAGAAAAGGGCAATAAAAATTGTTAGGGGTATGGAACGGCTTCCAAGAAATTAATAAGACTGGGACTTTTCAGCTTGGAAAAGAGATGACTAAGGGGAGATATGATTGAGGTCTATAAAATCATGACTGGTGTGAAGAATGTAAATAAGGAAGTATTATTTATTCCTTCTCATAACACAAGAACTAGGGGTCACCAAATTAAATTAATAGGCAGCAGGTTTAAAACAAACAAAAGGAAGTATTTTTCCACACAACGCACAGTCAACCTGTGGGACTCTTTGCCAGAGGATGTTGTGAAGGCCAATACTATAACAGGGTTCAAAAAAGAACTAGATAAATTCATGGAAGGTAGGTCCATCAATGGCTTTTAGCCAGGATGGGCAGGGATGGTGTCCCTAACCTCTGTTTGCCAGAAGCTGGGAATGAGCGACAGGGAATGGATCATTTGATGATTACCTGTTCTGTTCATTCCCTCTGGGGTACCTGGCATTGGCATTGTCAGAAGACAGAATATTGGGCTAGATGGACCTTTGGTCTGACCCAGTATGGCCGTTTTTATGCTGTGTGAATAAAAAAATCTAGTTTTGTATCTATGGAAAAACTAGAAATCCAAACCACAAAAGTATCTCAATAGCTATTGAATTTCACCCAGTTAGCATTTTCTACATTCAGAAAGAAATGTGGTCCAAGAAGTCACACCTCTTGTTCATCTTCAGTCAGCAGTTCGACTGGGGTTCTTCTGGAATCCCATAGAGAAAATTAACTGTTAAATAATTGCACGGAAAACAGAGAAAACAAGAAAAGAGTTTCTCAATTCTCAGTGTTTGTGAAGTTGGAGGATTTACTCTTTGATGAGTTTGGGATCTAATATGCCATCCATGATATGAGGCTAGCTACAAACATAGGTAACTGCTGCTAATTTTAATGGGAGTTCACACCCATAAATTGCCTAGATATCACTAAAAGGAAGAACATCCTAAAGTGTAACATTATAATGAACTTGTAATGTTTGTTTTTAACTTCCTATTCACACAAGGATATTTGTTATTTCCTTGAACAAACACTCAATAGTGTCAATTGTATTAAATGCCTTTGAAGGAATTTCTGATTTGACAGTGAGTTGGTGAGTAGCATGGGATGAAGCTGAAGAAAAGAAAATTTAGCCTAGATACCAGGAATTATTTCCTAACAGACAGATCTATTATACTGTGGAACAACTTCCCGAAGGAAACAGTGGAAGCTCCTTTGTGTGGATCATTTGAAACTGGCTGGGCAAAGTACTAAACAGAAAACCCTGTACTAGTAAGTGACGGATGAGATTAACTTCAGAGCCTTTTTCATCTCTGGTTTCTGTGGTATAGATATATTATTTTCTAATATTCATCATGTAAATACATTGAAAAATATGTGGTCCATCGAAAGGTACTTGAAATAATTTGAGTTAATTAAGGGGCTAGGGCCAGAAACAGACTTTGAAGGTTCACAAGAATGTTAGTTGAAAACATGTATTGTAGAGTTCATATTTCTGTAAGTCTTGAGGTGGAAGGCATTTGAAAACAGGGAAGGAAGTCAAAGGCTGTTGTTAGTTTACACTTTCATTTAATTGTTGATTCTCAGGCAGTGCGAGGGTAGTGAGAATAACAGAGAGGTTGTTTAGACCTGGAGTATATGAACTGGGCATGATGGATGAGCAATGCCTCCAGTGCTTCCAACTAGACAGGAAAGCCATCTTAAACCTCCATGACCTGTTCTCTGAATAGCAGGAGACTATATCAAGACAAAACCATTCCTGGTTTACAGAAAGTACTGCCTGTCTGTTCTGTAGCAGGTTTTCACAAGCTAATAAAGTTTCTTAAGAAAGTTAAGCGTATTAAGAGGTTTTACAGTAACATGAAACCAAACCAGGAACTTTTTAACAACAATATTCTTAGGCCACAGATGGATACAATTTTTTTTTAAATGTTCACTATTCAGAAGTACTTCTGTACATTTTCTGTGTATCTTGACTGCCACCTTTTGGTCAAAGGATATTGTTTTTAACAAGCACTTTTATTACAAAGAGATCTGACTTTCAGCACTCTAACAGGCAACAGTATATGCAATAAGATAAAAATACAGTTTTACAGGATCAAAACTTTACAAAGATAAAATAGGAAAAGAAAAGGCACCAAAAAAGGGCTGAAAAAATAAATTGTTCTTGCTTTATCCTATATTCTTGATTCACAGACAGGTTCCTTGCTGGTGATTCACACCCTTTTGAAATAATGAGATTGAACATAGATTTATAAAGCTCCCATGGGTGTGTCACATTTGGAGCAGGAGTTCATTTGAGCTTTCCCCTTTAGAGCAACGTTTCCCTCTATTTTCTTTTGATAAATATGTTTTTTTCTGTCCTATCATTGTTCACATTATTTGCTCTGTATACAGCACAATAGGATCCTGCTCCTTGACTGGGGCTCCTAGGCATGCCTGCAGTACAAATAATACATTGTAATAATTATTGTTATGTTTATAATGTGGTAGCACCAAAAAGCTGAGCAAGTTGGGGTTCCATCATGCTAGGTGCTGTACAGATAGATAATAAACAATCATTCCTGATCAAAGAATATACAATTTCAAAAAAAATCTAAACCAGAGGTCGGCAACCTTTCAGAAGTGGTGTGCCGAGTCTTCATTTATTCACTCTTATTTAATGTTTTTCATGCCAGTAATACATTTTAATGTTTTTAGAAGGTCTCTTTCTATAAGTTTATAATATATAACTAAACTATTGTTGTATGTAAAGTAAATAAGGTTTTTAAAATGTTTAAGAAGCTTCATTTAAAATTAAATTAAAATGCAGAGCCTCCTGGAGCAGTGGCCAGGCCCCAGGCAGTGTGAGTGCCACTGAAAATCAGCTCACGTGCCGCCTTTGGCACCTGTGCCATAGGTTGCCTACCCCGATCTAAACTCTTCTCTAACTTTCCTGAGTCCAAGTAACTTGTAACAATCAGCAGCATAGAAGGACTTCCCAGCAGCCAGAGAGCTGCAGGCAGCTCCTACATCTCCCTCCCATTAGTTACAGCTCAGGCATCACATCATCAGAGACTGGGATGGGCAGGCAGGGGGAATGGCTGCATCACCACCACATGCTCCATTTATCTCCAGCTGGTGTATGGTTTTTAAGAGTCCCTCTCCAGCTAGTGCAAGTTAAAGCAGCCTCCAGGCTGTTCTACCCTGTGCTGGGGATGAGGCAGAGAATCAGCAGCTGTAACTAGCTCCCTGCGAGTCCTGTCCCCCAGTCCTTCACCACCACCACCTCACACAGTCTTCTGCCCCCAGCAGTCTCAATAGTAAATCTGCCCTATAAAGTCTAAGTTGGTGTCATTTAAATAATAATTGGAGATATAGTTATCTCCTAGAACTGGAAGGAACTTTGAAAGGTCATGGAGTCCAGCCCCCTGCCTTCACTAGGCAGGACCAAATACTGATTTTTGCTTCAGACCCCTAAGTGGCCCCCTCAAGGATTGAACTTACAACCCTAGGTTTAGCGGGCCAATGCTCAAAGCACTGAGCTATTCCTCCCCACTCATTTGTGTACTGAAGTGATGGAAGCAAGTGTAAGTTAAAGTAGGGGGCATGTTACTTTAATGTCCATTTTGTACATGGTATAATAAATGGCTGCTACATGACAAGCCCCTCTGAAAGCTGAAGCTAGTGCAGAATGTGACTGTTTACTTATTAAGCAGTGTGTCACACACACAGCATCTGGTATCAGAGTTTCATAATCTGCACTGCTTGCCCCTGCCTTTCTGCATGAGTGCAAGGGGTTGATTTGAACCTAGAAAGCCCTGACAGAGGAAAGACATTGCATGGAGCGTTAAAGGGCAGTACAGTGCTGCTCCTGAGGGTGGGCCTATTACCCCTTGCTGCTGGCTATGGATACAAACTGAGGTGCTGCAAATTTGCTTTTCTAGGGACACTTGTGCCCCAGTGCTGCAACTTTTGCGGCAGGCTTATTGTTTAGCACATGCCTCTAGTCTGCCCATCCGGGCAAGTGCAGCATTTGGCAGGCACAAGTCATGGGCAGATCTTTGCACAACCCTTTGAGAAGTCTCAGCAGATACAACAGCCTTGATCCTGCAAGTGCAAAACCCCAAGTTAGAACTCTGACAGAATTACCCATATTGTTTGGGAGTATTTGGGATGCTGCTGCCCAGGATGTTCCTTTTGTCCAGATAAACAGAGGGCTTTAGACTTCTAGGGTCAATAAACTCACTTTAAAATCTAGTTACACGATTTGTCAGAAGTTCCCACGTTTGCCCAGACTCTGCCATTTTTAGATGTAGATCACGGTATGTAGCTCTAACCTACTACTGAATGTGTTTGGTATATAAATGGTGTGTGAAAAGAATCAATGACTTTAAAATAAAACTATATAACCTCAATGGTAATATCAGTTCCCTCTGGTACTTATTTCAGCTTGCTGCTTCCTGCCTGTTGCTTCGTGGTATGTTTATGCCTCCATTATAGAGTCCTTAATTACAGAGATTTTATTACTTAATTCAAAGAGTTTATTACTTCAGGAAGTAAAAAGCATTTAAAATAAGTGTGTAATGCTGTTCCACTTTACTCCGTTGGTTTATAAGGATATAAATGTTTTCTCTGGGATTTTTGTCTTGCTGGCTATGGCTTAACCCATTTCTGTAAGTAAAACAAATGTAGATTTGTAATAAAAACCCTAATAAGCATGCCTTTTCTTTTGCAGTCTCATTCAGTTCTGTGTCATAGTTATATCAGTGACCACAAGGTGGGCTCACCTATGATATGTAGCTTCAAACAGCTAGCCCCAAGCCTCGCACTGACCTTTGCTTCTGAGCTACACTTTTGGTGCATGAGTCTCCTCTCATTTAGGGCCAGATACAAAGTCCACTGAAGTCAGCAGAAAAACGCTCACTGACTTCAATGGACTTTCGATCAGGCTCTTACACCTGTGAAAACAATATGCTGCTCTAGTGCAGTGGTTCTCAAACTAGGACCGCCGCTTGTTCAGGGAAAGCCCTTGGCATGCCGGGCTGGTTTGTTTACCTGCCGCATCCGCAGGTTCAGCTGATTGTGGCTCCCACTGGCCACGGTTCGCCACTCCAGGCCCATGAGAACCACTGCTCTAGTGTAAAACTGGTGTAAATGAGTGGAGAACTAGGCCCTTGTTTCACTATTGTTGGGCTGTTTAATCATAACTACGTGACACTTGGAGCATTCTCTTTAGGAAAATGAACAATCTTCATCATAGACAGTCAGCTGTAATGTAGAGTGAATCTCCAAGATCAGGTGCTGTCAGCTCACCCATTGAAATACTCAAAATGGCAGCCTGTGTCAGGTGTGTTGAAGGCTGCATAGCCATAACTGGGGTCAAGCTGCAAAGCCAGGGCATGGAGCAATGATCATGCACTGGCATCACAGCTAACCAGAAAAAAAAAAGAAATAGGAGGACAAAGGAAGAGATGGCAAGAGAAGCTGAATAGTTGGAGTAGGGAGGTTATATTACTTCTGTACTGGGCACACGTGTTATTGCTATTGGACTACTGTGTCCAGTTCTGGTGTCAACAATTCAAGTATGATGTTAATAATCCCCAGCTGAGTAAAAGGTTACAGATTTGCTCTTAATTTCATCTCCTGAGCCGAAGTAGAGAGCAGTTAACTTTTTTTTTCTCTCAAATAGGACAAAATACCTATCAAGTCTTCACCTAAAACTATATATACACCCTTCTAATATTACCACTCCTCATAAGTAATGTTCTGTAACTGGGAATGGGAGAGATGGTATGTGTGATTGCACATGGGAGGAGATGTGTTCACCGAAGAACCTCCCTATTAAGATGTGGTCTGCAGTGCACTATGAAATCTTGAGAACCCCTGCAGTAAATGAAAGAGGTATAAAATATTTAGAACCAGAGTATGGTTTGGACTTCCTTCTAGGGATGAAAATGGAAAGTGGCTCTATTAAAGGTTGAAAGTAAAGTGAAGGGTATTATTATACAATACAATGAGACCAGGCTTAAATTAATTATTATGGCAGGCCAAATTTAAAGGACCTCAAAGGGGAAAGTTTTTCATTATGGAATGTTTTAGTATCATACATTTACTAAATTTTCTACCAGCTTAATGAAGAATTTTAACAAGTGTTCAACCCCTGGGGCTAGATTTTGCTCTCACTTATACCTGGCTGAATCAGGAGTAATTCCAGCAAAATCAATAGCATTCCACTGGTATGAAACAGGTATTAGAAAGATTGAGTCCGGCCCTTGGTCAGCACTGAACAATCTGTCATCACCATGATTCACTTTTCTAAATTACTATATATAAGCAAAGCACTTTTAGTGTTTCAACCCAGTCTAATCAATTCTACACCACTGGCTCTAATCTATACCCAAAAGGCATTGTAGCTTCACTTATTATTTCTGATTACACATGTACCTACATTTTAGTGGAGGAGGGGAACTCTTATATAAGAAAACTGTTTCTTTTTCTCTCCTGTGTATCTCTAAGTTGTATCTTAATTTTTTCCTCATTATAATTTATGCATATTTAACGTTGCTACAGTAGGTGACTCATTTATGAAAACCATTGCCACTTATACATTTTCTATGTAAACTTAAATTTGAAATGACTGTATTGCCTGAAGAATTTGTTCCATCGCCTTTTTACCACGCTCTAGTGATCTGTGAAATACTTCATCTCCCTTCCTTTCAAAGGCATTGTATAAAGATGACCTGTTCTTTCAGAGGCTGAGATAATCAGAAAAAGGCAGCATTTATTTCTCCATCCCTAAAAGCCAGCATACAACAGATCTCAACTTCCTTCAACCACCAACTCTTCCCTCATCCCACTGAATCTTCTTTATTTCAAAAATAGTCACTTTGTCCCTCTCTATTTTCAGGCAAATGAGAGCTGTCATGTAATGCATGATGATGATTAGTCAATCATTGTCACTCCAATTATACACTATGGGCTAGATCCACAAAGGGATTTAGGCACATAACTGCCACTTTAATCACTTAGTACAAAATGTAGATCCTCAAAACCCCAATTTAGCCGACTCCTAACCCTGTAAGAATCAAAGTTTCTGCCTACAAAAGTCCCTAAGGACATCAAAATCTGCCACGGAGAATGTGCACATCTGCTTAAGTCCTGATGTCTGGTGCCTTCCTCAGGCCTAAGCCAGAGTGGGTCTTCAAACTAGGCATTCCCCACAAATCTCACCTGTGGGGCCTGAACAGGCCTCACTCAAAACACAACCACATCTAACCTTGATCCCAGTAGTTAGATCACTCACCCAGGGTGTGGAGCACCCAGATTTCAATTCCCCCTTCTGCATGATTTGAATCCTGTAACAAGATGAATTTCCCCTTTCAGAACCAGGAGGCCCGGGCTGGCCAGCTCTGTTTAAATATCTGCACCCTGCCACACTTTTACTGAGTGTAGAACTTAAAAAGGGAGGAAAGCTAGCAGTCAGGGAATTAACTGGGTAGCTGAGTTACAGGAACGGAGCTAACTCCCATAGTGAACCCCAAGGAGAGAGTCAGACTGAGGCCAGTGTTCCATGAGGAGCCCAGGAGAGGTGCAAAAGATGCTTCATGATTTTTGTTTGTCATTTTGAGCTTTACTGAAGGGCCCTGGGACCTGCTACTCTGGAAGGAAGAGTGCAAATTTTGTTGAGTTCTGTGGTGAGTTGGAAGGAGTTTGCTGCTGGCCTGGGAGAAGCCAGGTGAAAGACCTTTGAAGAGGCCAGTTGGGAGAAGCCAGCTTAGGGCCTGTCCAGTTACAACCAGATTCCAATACCCCAGAAGCAGATTGAACTTTTAAGTGACCTGGCTGGAGGGCTAGGCCATGGAAGACCCAAATGGAGATGACCAATAGGAGGAGGCAACCAAGGGGAAGGCCGTGCAACCAGACACAAGGGGGTACCCCCCTTCACCAAATGAGTTGCTGCTAGGCACATGGGGCTCAGAATGGGGAGGGACCTTATTAAAAACACAGATCAGAGGGGAAAAAAAGTGTCCCAACCACTGGGCTGTGGGATATTCTAGAGTGGGTCATCCTTCAATCTCTCCTACTGAAACTGTTCCACTTTATATAAATAATAAAGCAGTCATGGGAACTTGGGTCTCCCACCTCCCAGGGAATTCTCTAGCCACTGAGTTATAGAGTCATTCTTATGTTTTCTCTGGTCCTATGAATATTTAATTATTTATACAAAGTGAAATGGATTCAACAGAAGAGATTGAGAGAATCCCACCCTCATGGTGAAGACACTGTCCTGAGAGGTGGGAGATGTGTGTTCAAATCCCTGCTCCAAATCAGGCAGAGATGGGGATTTGAATGCGAGTCTCCCACATTTTTAAGAGCAGGTTAGACAAACACCTGTCAGGGATGGTCTAGATAATACTTAGCCCTGCCTTGAGTGCAGGGGGCTGGACTAGATGACCTCTTGAGGTCTCTTCCAGTTATATGATTCAAAGCACTCTGGGCCCAGAATATCTAGAAGATTGCCTGTTGCTCCAGAATGAAGGCCCTGTCAAAAATTCTGCTCCTGAAGCTCATGAGCCTTCCTACAATAAAAATAAAGCTCATCTGGAGGAGTCAGAGCTTTCTTGGGAGTTAGTCAAAGACTGTGAAACAAACTCCTGCAGGAGCTAAGAGCTATTACAAATCTCATAACCTTCCACTTCAAGAGCAAGGTGCATTTTTTTCAATCTTGCTTTCTCTAATATGAACACCTAACAAAGTACATGGGGAAATAACCACAACCTTAGTACCACTCTGCCACATGTGGCTTTTTCTCTCATCTTCTCTCCACTGGGAAAATTACACATCTGACAGCTGATAGTCACCTTGCTTAATGTTCAGATACTCTGGTGACAAGCACAGTATAAGAACTTGGGTAGAATAAAATCCCCTTCCTAAATTAGCACCTATTGGGAAACTGGATGCTTCAGCTCATTGCTAAAAAACTTGGCACCACTAGACCAGTCTGAATACAGTGAAGCTCATGTAGTGAATGGAAGTTTTTTTCCCCCTTCAGTCTAATGGCTGTTTGATGGCCTCTATATAAGATGAGTTTGGTGGGTCTCCATTCCAGCTCCCATATCATAAACTCACAATCAACCATCACATTATTTGGCACACTCAGCAGAAAGGCCAAGAACTGCATGATCCATGAAGAGTAAAGGACCCATCTTACCTTGAGAGGTACAGTTGCCACCTCTCAGATTAGAGTCAGTAGTCTCACCTCATGCTTTTGGATACTCCTGGTGCTAAAATATGGTGAAAATAGCAAGCCATTCCTAAACAGTGTAGTTTACCAGAGAGCCCTAGCCAGGAAAGTTAGCAGAAGACAGGGGCAATAAACATTTTTAGAGAGGCTTCATAATTCCTGTACCCAAAGTCCTGTTTCCCTGACCTCAGTAGGACTCAAACAGCAGAAGACAGTTCCTTTCCTCACATCCCAAGCCTCTTTCAGCTAGCACTATCTAAAAGCACCCTTACTTAGTTTTTCTCAGGATCATGCTGCAAGTGCAAGTCTCACACTCCTGTCACAGAATGACTGGTCCCTTTAAGACCTGTGCATCTGGACTGACTACCTGCTGCCCAATAGGGTTACAGAAAGGCACCTGGGCCTTGTAAAGGGAGACACAGCTGTTGCTAGTTGTTAGCAATTGCCTGCAGACATTGCAGGGAGTAAGAAGGTTCCTGAAGGGCACTGAATTACCAGGGAAGGCTGGTGGAGAAGGCTAATCTTCAGGCTAGAGGTGCTGGGGGTGGGAGAAGGAAGCTGTGTTCTTGGGGTGGAGGAGCTGGGCTTAGTGAAAAGGGAAGAAAGGCTTTCTAGGTTTGTTTTCTTTTGAAAGACTATATAGGACTTCATAAATTGGATTCCAGCAAGGAAAGTGTTTTGAATATCTGGCTTGCATGGACTTTTGAAAGGACTCTGAGTGAAAGGGAAACTGAGGCAGGTGCTCCTGATCAAGGCTGGGCTAGAAGGGAGTACTACAGATCAGGTACACCCTTTGATACACCTGTATACAGACACATAGCTGTACTCAAATCAATCCTTCCATCCTGATGTTTGTTATCAGAGACCTGGGACACATCTTGGACTGCATGGTCTAGCTACTGCCCAGGTTTGCAAGCTGTCTAGCCCTTTGGTAGTGGTTTTCCATTGTTTCACCTTTCACTAAACCAAAGGAACACTTAATTGTTCCCTTGTTCAGCCTGAATGGAAGTTGGCTGTCATAACCAACAGCTTCAATGAAATGGTATGATTGTTAGGCTGGGGGTTGGGCAATATTAGTCATCTGATAAGTAACTAAAAAAATGTAGCCCAGATACCACTAAACTAGTCAATTGAGAATTTCTAATGAGAGTTTTGTCATTGATATCTATGGGAGCATGACGGCCTTTGGACCTTAATATTTATATAAAGACTGAGCCAGTTCTCTGTATGTACAGCACTACCCGTAGGTGTAGCTGATTAAAGCAGTCATGTGCCTCCCCTCATGTTCCTACCGCTAGATGTCACCCTGACAGTAGTTTTTAAAGTGTGACAAAAAACAGGAAAGGAAAAGAAAATTATATCCCACGGGCAATCTCTTATCTCCCGGCTCAGCGTGGACGACCTTGTGCTATGTAAATCCACACCAAATCAAAGGCGTGGAGTCAAGTACTTCAAATTAAACAACCAAATGAGACTGAGTTACATTAGCAAACCTCCTCTAAACCCGAGTGCAGCCCGAGGCGCAGGCGATTTAGTCTGATACCAAGTGCGAGAGGCGAATAACGTTTTGTATCAATGGCAGTAACTTCCCAAATGCCGACAAGATAATCCACAGTATTAGGGTGAACACAGTCCGGAGCTAGTGTTCTGAATGCATCCCCGAGGTGGGTCAGCTGTGTCAGAACTGCCACAGATAAAAGGGGCAAGATCAGGGCAGACTTTGGGCGTGAGGGTTACGTTAGTAAAGACAGGGCTGCAGAAGTGCTATTTGTCAGCAGGAAGGAGATGGGTTTGGCTGGCAGCGGGGTGAGGGGAGGGAGTTCGGAATTGAATGTGCAGTTGAGGCGAGGCATGTATAGGATGTAGGGAGGGTATTTGGCAGGCAGCGGGGCCTGATGTAGGTTTGAGACTGGAGGAGGCAGGCGTTGGGGTTCAGATTTATTTTTATTTATTTTTTGTGTAAAGGGAGCGCCTAAGTTTGTGTTCTGTTTGGTAGGGCAAGACTATCTGGTAAGAGGCGGGGTCAAAGTGCAGAAGGGTTAGCGAGGCTCCTCACAGGACGATTGACAAAGATAAGGAAAAGGAGGACAGGGAACAAGGGATTAACTGCCACTGTTTCAGGACCCAGGGAGCGGCAAGAACAGCTCAAGACGCTCCCTATTTAGTCTGGGAAATTGAGGGGTGGGGGGTTAGGGCCCCAAACTGGCAGGATCTGGGGCGCTAGCTCCGGCTTGTTGCGCTAGGATGCAGTGGGATGTCTCCCCTTTGGTCTAAGTAGTACAATTTGCAGGGTGGGAGCCAAAAATTGGCTGGATCCCGCGGGATCCAGATCCGTGGATTGGTGGCACTGACGTGCCAGGAGGCGTTGGGGACTGAACGGCTTCGGGGTGAGATGAGCGGCTACATGTGTCCGCTCTTCACGCGTTAGAATTGGAGGGTGGGGGCCAAACGTGGTTGGATCCAGAAAAATCCAGCTGCCGGATCCGGGGATTTCTGTACCGGGGCGGCACGGGCCTAGGGTTTTTTGGTGCAAAAGGCGCGGTGAAACGTGATCTCTAGTTAGCCCCAATTTGAGGGCTGTGTGGACGAAAATCAGCAGGATTCTGGCAAATCCGGTTTTCACCCAGCCCCAGCGGAGGCGGGGTGGAGCCGGATGGATGCAGAAGGCGGGGCTGGAAGGAAGGAGGATGGGCAGGCTGAAGTCTGGGCATCAGACTTGCAAGGTCGCGTGTGGGCTGCGCCAGCGCGCCTTGGAATCTCACCCTGTCCTGAGCCTGGAGACCTAAACCGAGGTAGAAAGTTTGTAAGTAACTTCAGTTTAATCTCTGCGTTTTCTAACAGCTCCGCGTTGTACGTTCACGCAGACAAATAGCAGCAATAGATGCTGCCTTGCGCTGATTAATCAGATACTTGCTGAGCCGAGCCACTGGTGGGCTCTCGGGAGACCCGTTACAACGGGAACAGGAGGAGTCCTGGAGTCTAACTTCACTTCACTCTAGAGTCCTCTCCCTCCCCCACTCCAGCGGTAAATTCAGTCAGTACTTTCCTGC
The DNA here is from genome assembly GCF_020497125.1 of Mauremys mutica. Lineage (NCBI taxonomy): Eukaryota > Metazoa > Chordata > Testudines > Geoemydidae > Mauremys > Mauremys mutica. The sequence goes on along the minus strand of NC_059073.1, from coordinate 252,226,953 downwards.
AACTGGTGACTCAGAACTGGTTTTACAGTCCACAAAGGGAGGGGAGTAAACCCCAGACTCGGGGTGACAAAGTCTTGTTTGGTTTAGTTTTCCAGGCATTAATCTGAGCTGCCTGTACAGAAGTCGCCCGAGTCCTGGGGAAATGTTTCCAGGCAAGGCTCCCGTTTGCAGTAAACAGCAGCTCATTCATATTTCCTGTGCCTGCGAGTCTGGCTGCCACCCCGCTGGGTTGGCTGATTGGAACAGACTTTAGACTTGCATCTGAAGAAGTGGGTATTCACCCACGAAAGCTCATGCTGCAAAACGTCTGTTAGTCTATAAGGTGCCACAGGATTCTTTGTTGCTTTACAGACTTTAGACTATTTCTGTGAAGAACAATGCTTGGTCACGGATTGTCATACATCCTCACCTGGGTAGCTTTTTGGGACAATGTCTCAAAACCTGGAGAAGAGCTAATCCCATTCTGACTGTAGAGGAAACGCTGAACAATACTTTAACTATTCCAAATACTGTGTGTTTATCACTAGATCTTCCTCAAAGTTCAGAATAAAAGCTTTGCTAAATGCAAATGTGAAAAGTTCTTTTTTTTTTAGAAACTGTGTGCATATGTCCAAACAATGCCGAGTTCTTTAAAAGAAAAACTTTTGGTTCTTGAAACCTGTGCTGTAATTTTGCAAATATAACAGTAGGTTTTCAGATGTAACTCCCACAGTAGGTTCTTGTGACTGGTTGGATCACAGAAACCCCGCTGGGAGCTGCCACCTGATGTGTCCAGTCTATCTCTGCTCCTGTTTTCCCTGCCAACTCAGGACTTCAGCACCCTGTCTTGCTGAGCCAGACACTTCTGTCTGCTCCAACAAAGACCTAGGGTCTGAATTACTTGCCTGAAAGCTGCAGGTTTACCTGAAAACAGCTCACAGATGTGTGCTTGTCTTTAACACCCAGATGCCCAACTCCCAATGGGGTCTAAACCCGAATAAAACTGTTTTACCCTGTATAAAGCTTATGCAGGGTAAACTCATAAATTGTTCGCCCTCTATAACACTGATAGAGAGATATGCACAGTTGTTTGCTCCCCCAGGTATTAACACACACTCTGAGTTAATTAATAAGTAAAAAGTGATTTTATTAAATACAGAAAGTAGGATTTAAGTGGTTCCAAGTAGTAACAGACAGAACAAAGTAAGTCACCAAGCAAAATAAAATAAAATGTGCAAATCTATGTCTAATCAAACTGAATACAGATAATCTCATCAGTTCCAGAATGCTTCCTTTTACAGACTAATCTCCTTTTAGCCTGGGTCCAGCAACCACTCACACCCCTTGCAGTCTTTGTCCTTCATTCCAGTTTCTTTCAGTATCCTGGGGCGGGGGGAGAGGCTCTCTCTTTAGCCAGCTGAAGACATCATGGAAGGGTCTCCCAAGGGTTTAAATAGACTTTCTCTTCTAGGTAGACACCCCTCCCTCCCTCCCACTGAGTAGAATCCAGTCACAAAATGGAGATTTGGAATCACATGGGCAAGTCTCATGCCCATGCATGACTCAGGACTTGCAGGTAGCAAACATTACCCACATGCTACCTTGAACGTCCTCAGGTAGACTTCTTATGTGGATTGGAGTCTTCCAAGCTCTTTTGTCTGTTAAGTGCTTCTTGATTGAGCATTTAACTTGCACATTCCTTTTCCAAGAAGTGACCAAATGTTCTAAATAAGGCTACTTAGAAATCAAGCAAGTTTACAGCCAATGTTCATAACATTCATAACTTCGAATACAAAAATGATACATGCATACAAATAGGTTTAATACATTCAGTAGATCATAACCTTTACGGAAATATGTTACATGGCATATGTAGCATAAAACACATTCTAAGCATATTTCCATAAAGCCTTATGGGAGATACCATCACAGTTCTAATCATGTTTATTATTTCTCGTCTCATCAGGCCAAGTCCTGCAGTCCTTACTCCATTGACTTCACAGGTAGCTTTCCCTGAGTGATGGCTGCAGATTTTGGACCCTAGTTTGTTTATTTAGCATAATTCTGCATCAGCTTTTCATGTTACAAAAAGGAATGGTCACATCAGAAGGAAAAATATCATTTGGTTTACCAGCTGAGCTCAGAGTGGACAGCAAACCTTATATTCAACAGCAGGAGCTTGTCCCTTATAGTTTTAAATGGTTTTACTGCTTCACTGTAGAAGGTGGGAAGTTGAGCCAACATGCAGTGAGGAAAGGACTTACAACACCACTTTTGTCATATAATAATAATTATGATCTACTTAGCCATAATTCTATTTAGCTATTTCCTCAACAGCTGGGCTTTTAAATGTAATTTTCTTTGTCTCGGTGGGTGCACTGGTTGTGGCTGCTTCTTGCCAATTCATTTAGCACAGAGTAAAATTATTAATGTCTCCTATTATGGACCCTCCTAACCCACATCTCATTATTGGACATTCAGCAGATTTTTGTTTTCATTAATGCTGGCTCAAAAAAGCAAATGCACTTTCATGACCCATACCCTATGATTCTTTGTATGCAGCTCCACAGCTGAGACGTGTGTTGCATTGGATGAGAACATGCATTCATTCTCACAGTTTCTTTTTTCAGTATTGCTTATTAGGAATATTTGTATTTCCAGAAAACTGATAAATTGGCTTCTAATCGTTACTTTTGCAACAACAGCTGTCATCCCAGCTGATAGCCGTTATAGTAAATTTCACTACATACTCCACAATATCACAAGCCTTTAATAGCAGGCAGGTATTGTTGGGATTCTCATTTCTAGAATATGTAGTATCAGAATAAGAGCTGCATGTCTTAATGCATGACGATCACTTGCCCGACTATCTTTCCAGTCCAGATCATGCTCTTGGAAATCTGTGTGACGTGGTACAAGAAAGGATTATTAGAATGGCAACATTGAAACCAAGAGAGGATAGTGCTGCAGACCCTTTCCATTTTATCCCTTCCCCACATCTTGACCTCACTGTTATGGATTGACATGATCTTCGCAAGTCCATTCAACTTGCTCAGCTTTACCTGTGCTGCCTCTAATGTCTCAGACAGAACTGAGTTGTCTCATGATCCTCATTCTGCCTAGGATCAGGAAAAAATTAAAGGAACTCCAGTTAAAGCCATGAGTGCCCCAAGGAAGCATGCACCACTCTAAAGCCACAGGCTGAGTGTCACCTCCATAGGAGGCAAATGGTCCTGAAAACGTATGGCAAATGAAAAATATGGTCATTTCTGCATTTCAGTAAAAGAAGCGACAAAATTGCAGCAGTGCATTTGAGCACTTGATGACTTACATCCTGAAGTTATTTTTCAGGGTTCCTTTGTAATGGAGAGCGGGAAGACTCTGGATCAGGATGAAGTTCAGAAACTGGAGCCTGGGAGAAATACGGGAAACCATAAAGATTCGGTAACATCCATATAAAAAAAGCTCATATGCATCATGCAAGTGTTTGATCTCATACCTTGATTGTTCTGGAGAATTAACTGTTTTCATAACACAGGGATCTCATCAGCTCATCTTTAAGTCTTGTAACAATATTGTCATGAGGAGCTAAAAAGATAAAGACATTTCATTCTGTGTAGTCAGAGACCATGCTTAAACACACAGTTTGGGCCAGTGGAGTGGCAGCACAGTTCAGAGCTACATAAGGGATTTGAGTTGTGCCCTACTAGCTGAACAAAGCCCAGTAGAAATCATTTTATTCCAGTAAGAAATCCCTGAACTCCCCCTTTAAAAGACAGTCTTTTTAAAGTAGTCATCTCACAATGAACATTGTCTTCCTCACTGCTGCCAAAAGAAAAGTCCAGCAAAAAATAAATCTTTTCCAGCAGAAATTTGCCTCTGCAGGAGGAAGCTGGACTGAGAAGTACTCTGTGACTGGAGCCTATTTCTGAACCTGCCTAAAGTCATGTTTCTGGGCAGAGTTCCTCTGGGCCGTGTCCACTGGCTCCCTGGGTGACTTTGAGAAGCAGAGGGCACAGTCCAGGGTTCTCTGCTCAGTGTCAGCCTCTGGCTCCCTGCTTTTAACACTGTGACCCTCACTCCCTTGCCTGTTTTTTTTTCATTTGTTCTCTTCCCCTCCCCCTCACCCCCAAAAATCTGCTTGAAGCCTGGGTCAAGTAGCTCCTCCCCTTAGGCTGGGGGGGAGGGCCCTTTAGATGTGGGCAGGCTTGTGCCCGCCCATCCCCCAGAGCCTCAGTAGGTGCTGAGTCACAGAACTAATTCCTTATTCTGAGGGTAGCTATCCCTTATCATTGAATTAGGCCTTTCAAACCACTTCTTCAAAAGGTTAGAACCTCTGGGCCAAGTTCACAGATGAATTTTAGAGCGTATAATTTACCCCACCTTCTGTCCTCTCCGCATGTATGTTACACCAGTTCAGTCTGCCTTTGCTCACCCTCTAAAGATGCTTATGGAATGTCTGCACTGCAATCCAAGATGCGATTGCAGCTCAGGCAGACATAGCCACGCTAGCTTTACTCACACTGTCATTGCTAAACGTATCAGTGTAGATGTGGCAGCATGGGCTAGTGATGGGAGTAGGTACTCAAGGACCCCAGCGGGCTTGTATAGTCTGTGCTGAACCCTAAGCTGCAACATCTACACTTCTGTTTTTAGCCATGCTAGCAAGATTAAAGCTAGCACGGGTATGTCTACCTGAGCTACAGTCACACCTCCAGTTGCAGCATAGGGGTACCCCTAGCCTGGGTGCATCTAATGGAGTCTGTCTTCACAGACAGACAAGCTATGCTTTTACTGTGGCATAACTAGCATGTTAGCTGTCCTATTGTAAAACCTACTGCAGACAAGGCATAAGGTAAACTAGGTCAAACCGCAGAGGAGGGCTGTACTCACCTCGCTGTCATGAAGTAACCATTGCGAGTACCTTGTCTCCACTTAGGATTTTACAGCAAGATCACTATACAGACTTGTTATCTCGCTGTCAAAAACTCAAATACTGTTCTGTCAGTGAATACAAAGCCTTAGGGTATGCCTGCACTTCGAGCAGGGTATGGAATTCCCAGCTCAAGGAGACATACCCTCGCTAGCTCTGATGGAGCTAGCATGCTAAAAATAGAGTGTAGCTGTGGCAGCAGGAAGAGCTAGCTTCCTCGGGTATGTGCCTGTGGTCTCGGACAGTTGCATACTCGGGCTGGCTACCCTTCCTGCTGTTCAACCAACCCCTCATGCAACTGGGACTACATAGCTAGCACAGGTATGTCTCCTTGAGCTGGAAATTACACTCCTAGCTTGAAGTAGAGACTCACACCCAATTACCAGTGAGCTACATGCTGCCCCCTTTCGCACATCATCTCTGAATTTTCCCCTCTCACTTGTGTCAGCACCACTGTCATATAGAGCAGTTTGGTTCTTGAGAATGATGCTGGACGATAGCCCTGAACCTGCTTTGGGAGCAAAGGCACTGACTACACGGGTGCTCTGGGGCTCGAACACCTAGGCTAAAAAATAGTGGGTGCTCAGCACCCACCAGCCACCCGCCAGTCAGCTGCTCGGCAAGCCCCCTCCTCCCCGTGTTCTGCCTCCTGCCCCCAGCGCCTGCTGCTGATCAGCTGTTCAGCGGCAGGCAGGAGGCACTGGGAAGAGGAGGTTGGAGCAGGTTGGGAAGAGGTGGAGTGAGGGCAGGGAACGCGCGGGGGAGGGGGCGGAGAGGAGGCAGGAAGAGGCAAGAGTGGGGCCTTGAGGGAAGGAGCAGAGTGGGGGCAGGGCCTCTGGGCGAAGCAAGAGTAAACCACCCACCCGGAAAGAAGAAAGTTAGCGCCTGTGTTTGGGAGTCCTCCAATGTCCTAATGTGAGGCAGATTTACAACTTCCAAATTACAGTCGCTAATTTTTTTTTCCCAAATCTAGTACAGAGACTTTTCTTCACTGAGTTCTGGACATATGCCAAGTTAGATGTCTTCAAACAGAACCCTTTCTGGCTTATTTGAGGCTTTATTTTATTTTTACGGGATTATGAATGAACATTTCTTTTGGATTGTGAAGAATAAATGTAATTCCCCACCTCCAGACAAACTTTTACCAGCATCCCATCATTGCATAGATATAAAAGGAAAACATAAATTCTAATCTGTTTCCCTCTCCAAGAGGTAATAACCACAGGACAGTCTTTAAATTCACTGACTGTAATGCATGCTATAGTGTTATGCTGAAGTTCTGGCCTAATTCTGCTCCCACCAAAGTCAATGAGAGTTTTGTCACCAACTTCAGCGAGAGTCAATCAAGCCATGCCTACCTGGCAGAAGAAAATTCAATTTTGTAGTTGAGATGATCTAATTTCACATCATTTGTGAAGGGGGAAATGAGGCAGAAAGCTATTAGATCTTGTGTGTATCTGGTGAGGGAGGGATGGACTCGAGCGTGGAGTGGGCTGATGTGTACTCCTAGCTCTTTGGTTTCTACTGTCTGTGAACCATCAATCAAAAAATTTTCAATTTCTCCTGCAAATGCAGTTAAAATATCACTGACTGACTAGAATGTTGTATTGTACAATCTCTGGCTTCCATTGCCATATGCGTTATTTGGGTTACATTATTAATCTGTGTCTTGAAATTTATTCCTCTTATCAGAAGAGGTCATAATGAAATCTTCTCTTGTGGTAGTTAACTTCCTGGAGTGAAAATCTATTCAGAAGCCACCTTAAAGGATGAATAGAGAACCAGAAATCTAGATTTGAATTGCCTCAGTACAGATCAGCTAGGTACCTAAGTATCTGAGAATTGAAATCTCACATGTTTGAGCTGTCTTTTCTTTGATAGCTATTATGTTACTGTTTTGTATAATGTAAGAGAAACATATGGTGAATGGGCAATAATGCAGGAGTCTAACATAATTGATGGATTCTTCAATCTCCTCTTAAACTTGACACTTTTTTTTCTCTTTATCCTTTTCAGAATACAGATTTGCAAGTCACCTACACCCACGAAGAGGTTGCATTTTTTCATTTACATCAAACACATCATTTTGATGAATTTGAATACCCTTCAGATCAACACTGCAGGGGAGATCTCTTCCCCAAATGGCACTTGCCACTGAAAATAGCATCTATATCCTCATTGCCAATATTTATCTATACTTTTCTGAGAGATGTGGTCCACCCTTTTGTCACTACTAATGAAAACACTTTCTATAAAATTCCAATCCTGGTCGTAAACAAAGTTTTACCAGTGGTTTCAATCACCCTTCTGGCACTGGTTTATTTACCAGGGATATTAGCTGCAGGTTTCCAGCTCCACTATGGGACCAAGTATAAACGATTTCCACCGTGGTTGAATGGATGGATGTTATCAAGAAAGCAACTCGGCCTTCTCAGTTTTTTCTTTGCCTCAATGCATGCATGCTATAGCTTGTGCTACCCAATGAGGAGATCTTACAGATACAAGCTTCTGAACTGGGCGTACCAACAGGTATGATTGGGTCCAAATATCGAACTAAAACTTCTTTATTGACAGAGTCCTGATCTCACATCTACTCAACTCACACAGAGAAGCCTGTGAGGAGAAAGTTTGTCATTTGAATCTGAGGCAGCTGCCACAAAGCTCTTTGTTTAAAAACCAATGGGCTGACCCACAAAATATATATTGCTTCATTTAACAGGCCAGGGTATGTTAAAGTGAGAGACCAGAATCTAATTGCTAAAGCCTCGAGTTGTGTCCTCCAGGTGTCAATCATGGGTCTGCCAATGAATCTGCATACTCTTGAGCAAGTCACTTCTCCTGTGTGGGTTTGAGATTAGCCCTCCTTAAAACAACTACAATCATACCTGCCTCCCAGGTAATTAGTTGTTTGTGAAGTACTTTGAGATCCTCCTCTGACTGTCTTCCTATCTATACAGCTCCTCTACTAATCCCGATTGCCATTGTCCTATAAATAACAAATAAGTGTGAAGTGGTGTTAGTCTTAAAGTCCCATCTCAGGTGCCGACTTCCTCACTTTCCCCTGGGTGCTCGACCCTCTCTCTGCCCCTGGCCCCGCCCCCACTCTACCCCTTCCATGAGGCCCCCACCCTTGCCCCGCCTCTTCCCACCCCTGCCCTGCACCCATTCCAACTCCTTCCCCAAATCCCTGCCCCATCCCCGCCTCTTCCACACCTCCTTCCCTGAACGCGCCATGTTCCTGCTTTCTCCCCCGCCCCCAAGTATGCTAACGCTGCCAAACAGCTGTTTGGCGACGGCCAGGCGGGAAATGCTGGGAGGTAGGTGGAGGAGCGAGGATGTGGTGTGCTCAGGGGAGAGGAGGAGGATGTGGGGTGAGAGGTGAGGGGAGCTTGGCTGCTAGTGGGTGCAGAGCACCCACTACTTTTTCCCCGTGGGTGCTCCAGCCCCAGAGCACTCACGGAGCCAGGGTCTATGAGCGTAGATGTGTTTGACTCAAAGAGGGTAGAATGCTCTCAGCTTCTTGAGAATTCTGCACAGGCACAAGCTCTTTGCTCCAGAATTTAAAAAAAAAACTGGCCTGAGTGGCCTGCTGGGAATTTCCCTGGCATTAGAGTATCCCCAGGTAGCGTAGTGCTGCTAAGCCACTCACAGCCCCCAGTATAGAGAGTGTCCTGGCGCCATGTCAGGGCAGAATGACTGTGACTGGAGCACACTGCATTGTGATGTTCCCTACCTGATGCAATGGCCTCTTAAGGGCTGTTGCAGGCAGCCATAAATTGGAACAACCTGGAGAATCAAGGTCCTCTGAAGTCTAATCCTTTCCTCTGTACAGACCATTGTTTTCAGGGCAGCTCAATGGGCCAAGTGTAGTTCTTAGAGCTAAATAGCTATCCTGGCAGGATAACAAAGTAATTGAGAATGCCTGCTGATTAGCCCCTTAAAATAGTCCAGGTTAATATATTTCCTGTTAGAATCTTCCAAATATGGTGTTTAGCCATAGGTGGAATTTTGTTGTGAAAGAATAAAGATTCTCCTGCTGTGAAGTCAGGTTACAAAGGCTGCAGGACAAGTCTCCTCTGGGTGAAGGCGTTTCTCAAGTCAGTAAACACTTCTCAGTCTAGGTGATTTTCCTTCAGCATAGACTGATGCAACCTTTATCATCAGAAGTAAACAACCCAACAGTTAAACACAGAGACTCAGCTGCGTTCTCACTTGCAGGGCAAAAGCAAAAGAAAGGGAGTGAAAACAAAGCCCAGTATTTCTCTTGGCTTATGGCTAAATGACTCTAATGTAAATAGCTACAATTCTTGGGAACAGCAAGGTCCTGTGTCAGTCTGTCACTTTAAATGTGATGTTCTTTTGGCAGGTCAAGCAAAAAAAGGAAAATGCCTGGATTGAACATGATGTCTGGAGAATGGAGATTTATGTGTCTCTAGGAATTCTGGGACTAGCTCTGCTGGCCATACTGGCAGTAACATCAATTCCATCTGTCAGCCATTCTTTGACCTGGAGAGAGTTCCACTATATTCAGGTACACATAAACATTACATGTGATCTGTGTGCTCTTGGAGGATTTTACATTATAAATTAAGATCAGCAGTAATAGCCTTTCTTTAAAATATCAGAACATCACAGTGTTCATGGAAACCAGTTTGAAAGTTTACTCAGTGTCCTTTGCCAATTGCTTTGCAACAAACATTCTACTTTATTGTTACTTGGCAAAAAAAGATTGACATATTGGTAGGCTACAATGTTGTTAAACATTAGCGGTTGTTAATGACAAGGTGTATCTCCACTCCTCTAGGATACTAGTTCAGATGTCACCAACTTAACATTCTTGGTTATAAAAAATCAGATGGCTGTTCCATGGCCTACTGCATGAGAAATGAGACTGTGGACTCAGTACAGTCCATCACAAAAACCACCCCCACAATTTGCACCTTTGTTGGAGGCTTGGTCATAAAGTCAAGTATTAGAAGGGTGTTAACATGAGATTCTTTTGAGTCCAGACAGGATCAAAGTATGTTGGCAGGGCAGTGGAGAGGCATTTGTACTGCCACATCCTATATCAAACCATTAAGGCCAGATTCCCTGGGACCAAGCCAATTTGCATTCAGTATAAGAGACAAGGTAGGGGGAAAGGCCACCTTCCAGCTCCACTAATCCAGGGGCTGGCCACTGACAGTGATGGTCACTTGGGGATCATTCCATTGGCCAAGTATCATTGCCATAAAATGCATTTCTGTAATACGTTGGCCCATTCCTACTGGCCCAGCCATGCCCTGATGTGCCTGCACAGCACAAAGCAGATGGAAGGGAGGACAAGGATCAGGTCCTTACCATAAACATAGGCTTTCACTCTCCCTCTCCAGCAAAAAAGATGTGTTCAAAGCAAAGGAACCTAGTTGAAAAGTTAAGGGGTCAAATTCTGCCCATAGGTACACCCAATCAATCCTACATATGTACCAATCTCAGCATCCACACGTGCTTGCTTCGGCCACCTAAGCATCAGTTTGAGGGGGTAGGGTTTTCCTCTAACTTGCATTAGTATTAATTTTAAAAGACTCCCCTGAAGTCAGTGTAAAACTGGTTTAACAGAGTGGTGAATCAGGCCCTGAGCACCTAAACATGAAAGTTTGATTACCTATTAAGCACTCTGCATTAGGTCATCAATGAGTATCTCCTGACAGTGCAGTGATGAGGGATCATATGTACTGTAACATGAGATGCAATCAGTTGTGGTTAAAATTCTCAGATGTATAGAGGGTAGCTGGGGGAAGGTAGTGAAGAGGGGCCTCTACCTCACAATTTTGGCTATTCATATTAAAGTACTGTTATCCCTTTTTGACCCAACCAGTAAGCCAAGATTCAGGATCTAGAGGGTTGTTTCAGGAGAAATCGCAGATACTCCAGTGTTTCTCTGATACGACTCTGTTAATTTCCAAAGAATGTACATAAAGTCCTGTTTCCCTGAACACAGCAGGAATCAAATAGCAGGAGACAGTTTTGTTTCTCTCAGTTCCAGCGAGCACTTAGCCCAAAAGCTCTCGCAGGGACACATTCCCAGACAGAGCTGGTTCTGGCTGTGCCCTTGGCCTTCTACTGCTTGTGTCTCAGCTTCTGTGGTGTTTTTCCTTCCCTCCTGCTTTTATCACAGACACACACATTTCCACTAAAACAATATCCAATGAAACCCCTTCACCTGTGTGTCTCTGTTTCTGACCTGTCTTGCGTCTGCCTTTGTTTTGAATGATGCTCGTAGTGTTTCGGCATCTTGGTTCTCTAGAGGAGCTCAATAGCTTCTCATGCCGTCCTAAATGAAAGGGCGGCAGTTATGCCCACCTTCTTCTTCAACTAGGCATCACCCAGCCCATACCTACAGCAAGGTAAAGAAGTCCATCTAACGAGAAGAATAACACTAATTTGCTAGATTAGTCTTGTAAACAAATAATGTATCAATCTGATTTATGTGAAGGGATATCTAGAACATGAAAGTGCAGTGTATGATTTCCCAGTGATTACTATGAAAAGTTACATTTAAAAAAAAACAATTTTTGTTTTCTCGCTGTTGCTTCTGTACTTTTTTCTCTCGGGCTCAATCCTGAATTCCCTGAGCATCCTAAATCAAATCCAGTGATGTCAGTGGGAGTTATTTCTGTACAAGGAAGACAGCACTGAGCTCTTCTACAGTTATTAAATTGGGGGTGGGGGGTTATAGCATGGAACATCAGAAGTTCTTGATTGTACTAATTTGCTTTGCAAGAAATTTAAAAAAATCTTACTTTGTACTTATAGAAATAAGAGGTGGGAAAGGCCTAACAAAACATCAAGTCACATCCGTACTCCTGCTAACGCAGGATAAAAATGGCATATGGGGAAACTGAGCTGATATCAAGAATGGACCTATGTCTTCTGAGGGAAGTACGATTTGTATGTAGCACCACAGACCACCCATCCCTCTTGACATCTCATTTATACTGCTGCTACATGGAAAAGTTGCAAAAATGTGCCCAAACTTTCTCCCATTAAAATCGAGGAGAATTTTGCTACTACTTTGATGGGTGTAGGATTGAGCCCCTTAGTTACTGAATTAATGGTCTTTGATCTGATCTAAAGCCCAGTGACCTTTGTGGGTTATGCATCAAGCCCTTAGTTTTTACAACATCTGCCTAATAAAGTACATTTTTTACTGTTATTGGGGAAAAAAATAAACTTGTGTTCTTTTCTCTTTCCAGAGCAAGATGGGGTATTTAGCTTTGCTGCTATGCACAATTCACGCATTGGTATTTGCCTGGAATAAATGGGTTGACGTAAACCAATTTGTGTGGTACACCCCCCCTACATTTATGATAGCCGTTTTTCTTCCTATTATAGTCTTGCTTTGTAAAAGCGTCCTGCTTCTCCCATGCCTTAGGAAGAAGATCCAGAAGATCAGATGCGGTTGGGATGCTAAAACAGAGATGAATAAAACACAGATGACTTCTAGACTGTAGATTGAATGAGTGTTTATCCTGCTGCCATGTATAGGTTTAATGAGCTCTATGAAATGGTCACATGTCGGGGTTTTTTTGCATGCATGGGTTAAATACTTCTTTTGTATTTTTCATTTCCACTTTTGTTTGGGGGTATGGCATCTGTGTTCTCCTCTGACCTGATCTGGGCTTAGGGAGTACCCTTTACTGAGACAGTGGATTGAATTGGGGTCCTCAGGCATTCACTTATTTCTTTATTCTGAGTCTTATGCCGTTTAAAATCCAATTCTTCATTCCCATAAGTAATACTATCATCAGCCATAGGGAAAGGCAATCATAAATCACTGCTTGACGTGTTGACTACAGAGGTTAATAAGATAACAATTTGAAAGAACCAGATCTGACTCTTATACTATAGAGGGTGTTTCCCAGTGCTTGGTGTGTTTAAGGTAACACGTCACATTTTTCCCCCATTCCTTTTTTCCCTCTTTTTTTATTTTTATTTTTTTTCCTATTTGCTTCTTTATTTATTTCTTCCATGCTTTTGGCGGGAGCAAGCAGACACTTACGCATGTGCTTAACTTAACTCGTGTACGTCCTCTCAGTGACTTCAGTGGGGCTGCTCACATGTATGGTGACCAGATCACAACACTAAAATATTGAGACACATTGAGGTGCTGTCAGCCCTGCCCACAGTCCACCCCTGCTCCTCCCAGGCTCCGCCCCAGGTCCCACGCCCTCCCCGCTCGGCACCCCCCACACCGCGCCCTTCCTCTTCCCCTGCTGGCTTGCTGCGTCCCTCCTCAGTTCCCCACCCACCGCTCGGCTCCTCACCCACCCTTGCCACCTGCCGCTCGCCTCTTCACCCTCCCCACCTGCCACTCCCCTCTTCACCCTCCCCCTCCACCACTCACCCCGATGGCACTGACTTCCCCTCTACTGGGTGGGTGCTCGCCCACCCCCCTGCCTCTTCCTGCTCAATCATCCGCCCTCACTCCGCCCCTATTCCACCCCCTTCCCCCAAGTCCCCACCCCTGCCCTGCCTCTTCTCCATCTCCTCCCCTGAACATGCTGCATCCCTGCTCCCCCCCCCCCGCCCCTTCCTCCTGGAAAGTGCTAAGTGCTGCCAAACAGCTGTTAGGTGGCAGGAAGCACTGGGAGGGGGGAAGGGAGCAGGCATGCAGCATGCTGAGGGGAGAAGGTGAGGAGGGGGGAGCTTGGCTGCAATTTTTCCCCATGGGTGCTCCAACCCTGGAGCACCCATGGAGTCAGCACCTCCCTCCCATTCACCTCCTTACCTGAATATCGTGACAAATGGTGTCCCGATCGTACATTGATCAGGACGCTGGACAAAGAGTTAAATATCGGGACAGTCCTGATTTTATCAGGACATCTGGTCACCCTGCTCACATGAGTAAAGTTAAGATCATGTATAAGTGTTTGCAGGATTGACCTTTACTCTGTACCCAAGGGTGATTTTATTTTTCAGTTAAACCCTTTTAGACACTTCTGACCAAGTAGGGTGGAGTGAGGCAGAAATGTCAGAGAATAAACAACGCTTTGATACTTATTAGCATTGACATAGTCCTTACTGAGGATTTTGTTTAGATTGGGTGAGATCATTACTTTTTAAAATATGAAATCAATTCTGAATATACTTACTCTGCTTCTACTGAGATTTTAATCAAAGCTAATGAATTCTCACATTCTCTGTGATAGCAGTAGCTGATTGAATTATATTAGTTGAATAATTCACTTGACAAATGTCAGGATATTTTTCAAATAAATTATGCCATGACTACTTTTTTCATTATTCACCCAGCGTTAGCTCCATCACTGCCACTCTCCTATTTGGGCTGACGAGGGAGCCCAGAACAGGTGCTGATGATGCCAGGCTGCTGTTGGGACCAATGAAATGAGAGTTGTAATTGCTTCCCTGGACCACACACAATAGACACACAGAATGCACGTGGTAAAATTATCACAAAAAAACCCCTTAAAAATCAGAAATAGGAGAAAACTGATGATTGGTAAAAAGGAATGGATCTAGTGTACATTATACATGGATCCAGTATACCTTAAAACTAATTAGTCTACTATACATTAATGGACCTAGCATACTTAGCAAGACTAATGGACCAGTTAACATTGCTGTAGGGACAGTGTATTTTACATTTCCTGTCTTTTTGTAACTGTAGTCTACTACTTAAATCTTGCATTAAGTATATTCATATGTTGCTTTAGTACAAGACATAAGAGAGTGGTTACCTCTATACTTCACTGACTAAAGAGAAAGTGGATAACACTGTTAGTGGCTATGACTGGTCTGTACTTCTACTGTCTAAAACACAAATATATTTGAATATGTTCAGTGTTTCCAAACCCACTAGCCGCCTAGAATCTCACTGCCAAGCTGTCACTGTATAAAAGTCAGTAGTGCCAGATAGTGATGGATGTTGTCTAGGGAATTTAAACAAAGGACACTAGTGTGCAATATGAATCCAAGAACAGTTCAGACTTATTTACTCTAGGAACAGGGCACATGCAATTATCAGTACATTAACACTTGGAGTGCCATCACTAAAACAATAAAATGAATGAGACGATGTTATCATGGACATAGCTTAGGAGCTACCACTGGCTCCTGGTATTTGTATAATCAAAGCATTATCTGCACTCCATAGTAAGGTACTGTAAAATAGTTTACTAAAAATGCTACAGAACTACACAAACCAGTTTACCAGATTAGATAATGGGTAGCAGAGTACTTTGAGTTCACCTCCTTCCTTTACCCAACAAACCAACTAGTATTTTTAATATAAAAAATGTACTGGCTGCTAATTTCCTCTCCCATTGTAGTGATGGGGGGTACGTGGAATCTAATTGCTTTTATATATTGTTCAAGATGTAACCATAAAACCTGACCAAATTGAATGCCTAGGGCCAAGTTCAGTCATAGCACAGGTAGAAATAGCAATGTAGACAGTGAGACACAGCTTAGGTAAGTGGAGTGCCCTATATGCCTGACCCCCAGGCTATGTACCCTACACAGCTCTCTACTCACCCAAGCAGTCCCTCTTGTGACTACACTGCTTTCTGTAGGAGTGTAATGTCCTACTCCTTCCCTGCTGGCAGAGACTTTCCCCACAGCAGTGAAAGACTGGGGCAGCAGGAAAAGACTCCAGCAGCAGGAAAGGGAGTTATCGAAGCCTTTCACTGTGGTGTGTAGCTACACCTGTAGTGCCTGCCGTAAGTGTAGTCATAGACTTAGTAACACGGTGCACTGTGGGGCTTGCACTATGTAACAGAAGGTAGTATTTGATCTTGAATGATTATCTATTAAACATCTTGCGCTCTTTGCAGGAGCAGCCCTGGGTTGCTTCTTATTTAAAAGATTTTGATTTGGAGCACTTTCCAGTTGTGTTGCATTCTGGATTAATTGTTTTACAGCTGACAGTGGAATCAGAACCTTAGACACAGAGTTGAAATAAACAGTTCTGAGGGTAACCAGGCATTGCGACACACAGATCTAAGCAGAACCTGACCCTTGATTGTTGAAAGCTACGGAGAGGAGATGGATTAAACGCATGCTTTAAAAAAGTCTTTTAAAGCAATTAGTGTGCTGCCTGTAAAAATGAAGAGAAACCTAATAATACAATTGTACACATGTAGTGAACAGAATTGCTCAGGGGATTAGTAATGGACTTGAAAGCTTTTCACTTGTGTTATCTTAACCACACTTGAACTGGTAATGGTAAGCTCTGTCAGTGCAAATTGGGGGTTTTCTTGTTCACACTTGGGGCTTGAACTAGTACAACTACATTAATGGCTAACTGCAAACTGAACTATCAATATAGGCAAAGGGTTGCATTTTCAAGTGCCTATGTGACTTAGGAGCCTAACTCCCATTTTTCAAAAGTGACTTAGGCCTAGATGCATTCTGAGATCTAGGTGTTGCAACACTCAGTGTTGTAGAGAGTGAGACAGAATATAAAAATGATTACAAGAGCTCTGAATCTAATTTTTCCAGCATGTATCCAGGTGCATTGTAAGTAAGCTACAATTAAGACCCACCTTAAGTACGTGAAGAAAATGAAGTTGTAGTGACAGTTTGTGTCTGTAATATATTATCACAAGGTGCATTTGATATTCATATAGAGCAAGATTCTCAGCTGGTGCAAATCAGAATAGCTCCTCTGACTTCAGTGTCTGAAATTGGTTGAAATCGTAGCTTAAGTTACAAGTATAAATCAGTCTGATGGTCTCAGCCTATTGTAAAGGCAGATGCTTATCCTCACATTCCCACCACATATACTGTGACATTTGAGCATATCTGAGGGTTTCCTCTCTCTGACTGTCCAAAGGTAATAGCAGAAATGTACACTGGTAGCTGAAGTTTACATGGCACCCATGAAAGCCATTCCTAGCTGTGGTCATTGCAACCCTTATATTAATGAGCAACAAAGAAAAAAACAAATTATAAACCAGGGGTCTCAAACTCAAATGACCACGAGGGCCACATGAGGACTAGTACATTGGCCCAAGGGCCGCATTACTGACACCTCCCCCCCTCGGCTCTGCCCCCACTCCACCGCGTCCATGAGGCCCTGCCCCTGCCCCGCCTCTTCCCACCCCTTCCCTGCCCCCATTCCAACCCCTTCCCCAAAATCCCCACCCCAACTGTGCCCCCTCCCTGCCTCAGGGGGTGCAGGAGGAGTGTGGGGTGTGGCAGGGCCTCAAGGCAGGGAGTTGGGATGTGGGGTGCAGGAGGGAAGAGGGGTGTGGCAGGGGGCTCAGGGCAGTGGTTTGGGGTGCAGGAGGGGTCTGGCAGGGGGTCGGGGCAGGGGGGTTGACTGCAGGAGGGGCTCGGGGGGTGAGCTCTGGCCCTCAGCGCACACCAGGGGCAGGGCAGGCTCCCTGCCTGCCAGCCCTGCCCCCGCTCTGCTCCGGGAAGCGGCTGGAACATGGGGGAGCAAGGGCACAGGGGTGTGTGTTGCTGCTGCTTCAGGCACCGCCCCCAGCATCTCCCATTGGCCGGGAACGGAGAACCGCGGCCAATGGGAGCTGCTGAGGGTGGTGCCCAAAGCAGGGTAGGCAGGCAGGCATGGAGCCTGCCCTGCCCCTGGTGTGTGCCAGGCTGGAGCTGCTCTAGGTAAACGCTGGGGGAGGGCCAGGGGGCCACGAGGAGTTTGCGGGCTGCAGAAAATAAGTATAACACTGGCACATCAATTAAGTGAGACATTCCTAGAATAAGAAAACCAATTCATCTATACCCTCTGTTTGACAGCACAGGGGGTAACCATGAGAGGAAAACATATACCGGGTATTGTGGGGAAACAGACCATCCAAAATGGGATACCAATTTTGACCCCAATTCTGCAAATACTTACGCAGGTGCTTAACTGTACACACACAAACGCACTGAGCTCAGTGGGGCTACCCATGTGCAGAAAGTTAAGCTGGCAAAAAAAACTGGAAAACTGAGGCCTCAACAGTAGCTAGGCCATGATCCTGCAAGTTGTTCTGCATAGCTGGACCCTTGTGCTCATGTGCAGCCCTGTTGACTTCAATAGGGCTCTACATGGATGTAAAGACCCACTTGTATGGAGCAGCTGGGACTGAGGAATTTAGTGATACAAAATCCAAACAGAAGTATTTTATGTCACATCCAAAAATCCATCCAAAATATCAGAAAAGTATATTTCTAAGGAGAGACGAAAGCATTAAGAACAAGCAGAAATACCATGCTTACTGTAAAAGAGAATAATTGCCAAGAAACAGCTTGATCCTGCTGTCCCCCCGTATCTAGGTAAAAATCCCATTGATTTTGCTGGGAATTTTGCCTGGGCAAGGACTACAGGATGAGGCCCAAAGAAAGTCAATAAAAAAGCAATACTGGAGTGAGAGTAAAACTGAGGTTCTTACTAATTGCTTTTCTGAATCTAATGCACTTTCTATACCTTATCTGTTTTTTTTTTGTCCTTCATTTCATGGGGAGCAAAACCTTCAAATGATTTAGTATAACAGTGATCAAAGAATACATTTTTTCCCATTTAAAACAGTGTTCTGTACGATTTATCAGGGAACAGAAGAGCCACATCTGCTCCAATATAAGAACAACCTATTTTAAGAGAAATCAGCTTATGTTTAGAGGCTTGTGAAGCATGAACAATATTCAGGGGTATATAAATCCATTTACCCCGGAAAACAATCACTCATTTCTCCCAAGCTTCAGAAATAACCTATTCTTTATCCATACAAGGATTTGAGGAAATTGTTGGTGTGAGAGAAGAATTCCCTGAGTCACAGAATATTTCTTCTGATACCATCTGTAAGTGGACTCTGAAAAGATTCACCATTTCTCAAATGTGCTCCAAATTTTAGATTCAAAATAAGTTTTCTACATTTACACAGCAATGTTTCTCATTTGTCCTTTCCTCAAGTTCCAGCATCTGCTGAGTTTTTGTCATTGTTTTCCCACATTCCAAATATTAGGGCCAGTCTCTGCAGTACATATTCATATGATAAATTCTTGTTCACATGAATAATCCCAGTGATGAAGCCAATATGACAATTCATGCATGACTAAGGGCTATGAGTTCTGGCTCTTCCAGTGTAACAAAACAGTCTTCAAGCACCAGTTTTTCTTTTTCACTTTTTTCATATTGAGACCAAAAAAGGAAATTGAAGGAAAAATTCACCTCTCAGTAATGATGTAATCCCAGTGACCTCACTGGGTTTGCATGTGCCTATCCAAGAAAGGATCTATGACTTTGAGTTTTAGATCGTGGGGGATGGTGGTGGGTTTCCTCTCCCTCTTTGCTTGAAGGACAATATACGCAGAAACAATCCTGATAAAAACCTCTTCTGTTGTATCAGGTTCATTGGAAGCAGCTACAATATTTCATTTTTGAAAAATTGACACAACTGTGTGCTAACCCTATAGAACAACTTTATTTTGAGGCTCTCAAAGCATTTTACAAATATTTATTAATTCAGCTCCACAGCACTCATTGAAGTATAATAATAACGAACATTTTACAGATGAGTTGTTATTATACAGATGGAGACACAGAGGGTGAAATCCTAGCCCAATTAAAATCAATGGGAGTTTTGCCATTGACTTCAATAAGGCCAGGATTTCACCAAGAGAACTTAGTGATCTTGGCCTAGTCAGTAGCAGATCCATACATAATTTTCTTACTGTAGTTGCTGCTGCTTCTGTGTCAAATCCACTAATCCCTGGCTCTCCTGAGTCAGCATCATGGACACAGGACTTCCTCTCACAAACTAAACAGACCAACTGCTTGGTGGAAGGCTGACTTGGCAGATTGGGAGCTTAATCTTCAGTGGTAAATACAATATGTAAATGTAAAACCTGGGAGATGGGAAACAGGCTATAAGGAAAGAATCAGAGGGAACTGCAGAAGTAAGACTTGGGTGAAGTAAATGAAACTGAATAAATAAATAGGGTATGGGCAGAAAGAAGAGAGGGAAGAGATGAAAAAGAGAATGAATGTTTCTAAGTGGGTAATGGGGAGAGGAGAGAGCAGAGAAAAATAGGGTTGGTAAGGCTATAAGAGAAAAGGATAAAAGAGGAGTGGGTGCAACAAAGATAAGGACTGTGGTGGAAAAACTAAGGATGTGACAGAATAGAAGAGAAAATAAGAGGTGAGATCATCAGCTGCACAAACCATTTTAAGAATATTTTCCAAGCCAGTCATTCCCACAATTATGTTGAGGTCAGTCATTTTTATGTTTTAATATTTTTCTATGGATTCCTTGACTGATGATTTGTAGAAAACTAAGGACACTGGATAATAAACAAAGCAATAAAACACAGTCATATCACTCTCACTATTGAAATGGGGTAAAGT
The DNA here is from genome assembly GCF_020497125.1 of Mauremys mutica. NCBI lineage: Eukaryota > Metazoa > Chordata > Testudines > Geoemydidae > Mauremys > Mauremys mutica. The sequence goes on along the minus strand of NC_059073.1, from coordinate 252,206,692 downwards.
AGTAACTCCAGCTTTGGATTTAAAAAGCCCTAATGTACTCAAAAACAGAACGCTATTGAAGTATTTGCTATTCAGGGTCAGCTGTAGAAGCAAAGGATTTAGTCTTACTCCTTTTACGTCAATGGAAAAGCTATCACTGATTTCATTGGAAGTGGGATCAAACCATAAGTGAAGAAAATGAGTGCTGAAGAAATGTGTGTAAAATTCTTATATAGTGGACATAAATAAACTTGGTTACAGGGAAATTAATGAATGAATTTCAGGTCTGATTTTTAAAGGGGCATCAACCTGCCCTCTGGTGTTTTCCCCAGAAATTTTGTAAACACAGGTAATTGCATGTCCACTTGATATCTACAAATCAGGTAGATAGATGTCATAAGTAGGGCCCTAACAAATTCACGGCCATGAAAAATGTGTCATGGACCATGAAATCTGGTCTCTCCCTGTGAAATCTGTTCTTTTGTGTGCTTTTACTCTATACTATACAGATTTCACAGGGGAGACCAGATTTTCTCAAATTGGGGGTCCTGACCCAAAAGGGAGTTGCGGGGGGGGGGGGTCACAAGGTTATTTTAGGGGGGTTGCAGTATTGCCACCCTTACTTCTGAGCTGCCTTCTGGGAGGATGGAAAGCGGCGTCTGTTAGCCAGGCACCCAGCTCTGAAGGCAGCGCCCCGCCAGCAGAAGCACAGAAGTAAACGTGGCAATACCATACTATGCCACCCTTACTTCTGCGCTGTAGCCTTCAGAGCTGGGCAGTCAGAGAGCGGTGGCTACTGACTGAGGGCCCAGCTCTGCAGGCAGCAGTGCAGAAATAAGGGTGGCAATACCATACCATGTCATCCTTACTTCTGCGCTACTACTGGCGACGGCTCTGCCTTCAGAGCTGGGCTCCCGGCCAGCAGCCTCAGCTCTCTAGCTGCTCTGAAGGCAGTGCCACTGCCAGCAGCAGTGCAGAAGTAAGGGTAGAGGTACCGCAACCCCCCCACAACTCCTTTATAGGTCAGTACCCCTAAAATTACAACACTGTGATTTAAATAGTTGAAATAATAAAATTTACAATTTTAAAAATCCTATGACCGTGAAATTGACCAAAATGGACCATGAATTTGGTAGGCCCCTAGTCATAAGGATATAAACTGAATGAAATACATGCATGGGAGCCTAAGTGGCATTCAGATTTTAGTTAGAATTGTATGAATTGAATTATATATAGTACTAACAGAAGAAAAAACACCCATGTGAATGAATCAGATACTGTAATGTTTTCAGCTATGTCTATCCAAGATATTCATATGACTCCCATCACCGTTGCAAGTACCGCTGAAGCTCTAATGTATTTAGCCTCACTACACTGCTGTGAGGTAGGGCCATGCTATTAGTCTCATATTACAAATGGGAAACTGAGTCACACAGTTGAATGGGATTTAGGCACCTAAGTACCTTTGTGAACCCCATCCAGAGAGATTAAGTTATGTAGTCAAAGTCTCCCAGGAAGACTGTGGTAGAGGAGGGACTTAAACCAAGGTATCCCTGAGTCCCAGTCCAATGTCCTAACCAATGGATCATCCTTCCCCTCCTTTGAATTAAAGACTCCTGTTACACAGAAAATCTGGATCTTGCACATAAACAATAACCAGAAAATAATCAGTTTATAACAGGGGTCTCAAACACGTGGCCTGCAAGGTTATTTTCTGCGGCCCGCAAGCTCCTCGCGGCCTCGCCCCACCCTCCCCTCCTCTAGCATTTACCTAGAGCGGCTCCAGCCCGGCACACACCAGGGGCCACTCTGCCACTCCAGGAAGCGGAAAGACCTTGGGGGAGGAGAGGTGCAGGGGTGTGTGTGTTGATGTTGCTTCAGGCACTGCCCTCAGCAGCTCCAATTGGCCGCATTTCCCTGTTCCTGGCCAATTGGAGATGCTGGGGGCGGTGCCTGAAGCAACAGCAACACACACCCCTGTGCCCTTGCTCCCCCACGTTCCATCCGCTTCCCAGAGAGGAGCGGGGGCAGAGCAGGGTTAGGCCAGTCAAACCACCTGCCCTGAACCCCTTGCCGTACCCTGCACCCCGACCCCCTACCACACCCCTTCTGCACCCCAAACCACTGCCTTGAGCCCCCTGCCGCACCCCTCATCCCTCCTGCACTCCACACCCCGACTCTCTGCCCTGAGCCCCTGCCACATCCCACACCCCTCCTGCACCCCCTGGGGGCAGGGAGGGGGCAGAGTTGGGTGGGGATTTTGGGGAAGGGGTTGGAATGGGGGCAGGGAAGGGGTGGGAAGAGGCGGGGCAGAGGCAGGGCCTCATGGAGTGGGGGCGGGGCTGAGGGAGGTGGGGGGAGGTGTCAGTAATGTGGCCCTCAGGCCAATGTACTAGTCCTCATGTGGCCCTCGTGGTCATTTGAGTTTGAGACACCTGGCATAGACAAACACCTCTCGGGGGATAGTGTAGGTATACTTGGTCCTGCCCCAGTGAAGGGGACTGGATTTGATGACTTCTCAATGTCCTTTCCAGAGCTACATTTCTATGATTCTATCATACACATGCTTTATGGCAACCAGAAGGTCCTATAGGGGGAAAAGAGGGAAGAGCAGATCTTATAGTCCCATTTCTAAGGTGAAAAGCAAGTGTAACCCACACACACCATGAGCAGAAAAATGAAGGATTTTTTAAATTTTGTTTTGTTTTTGTTTTTCAGCCTATCAGGCCTTTTTTATCCACTATGATGAAGCAATAATGGACACAAGTGCAATTTAAAAATAATCCTTTAACAGGCAGTCCTACTTTCCTTTACCAGGCAACCCTAAAGATGGTGGGAATCAGTTGGGGTGGAAGAGCCTGGTCTGGAAAGGCTGTATCTCTCTGTTGACCAGAACTCAAAACTGGCTGCCTTGAAAGCAGCACACCAAAAACTACTGTGTTTGATTTGTTACCCTGCTGGGAAGGGAAACTTTTTTGTGTTTGTTTTCACTACCCTTCCCAGGAGCTTTGTTTTCCCATGGCCAGAAGGAAGATCCAACATTTCTCTTTCCCTTTGCCAACTGGGAGTTTCTTTGTTAAAGTCCCTCCTTCCAATGAAGAAATAAAAGTTTGTCTGGACCCTGCTTAAAAAAAACAAACAAAAAAATCTTCCTGAAAGAAAAAAGGTTCCTGTTTTCTTTACACTGACTGTTTAGTATTTTTTCCTTTAAAGTAACACCATCATTTAAAAACTCTTGTTTAAGGGCTTGTCTATATTTAAAATGCTACAGCAAGACAGCTTCAGTGCTTCAGTGTAGACACTACTATACCTACTGGAGCAGCTATACCCAAAAAGAAGCAGCTAGGTCAACGGAAAAAAATTTCTGTTAACCAGGCGCTGTCTACACAGGAATTTAGATCAGTTTATCCATGCCACTGTGGAGTGTGGATTTTTCACACACCTAACCAATGTAGTTAAACCAATCAAATTGTCTTGTCTAGACCAGGCCTAAATGTTTTACATGTTATTGTTACATCTACACACTTTAAGGTTTATGTAATTGGACAGCTCTTTGTTTAGTCAGTTTCACAGAATAGTAAGGCTCCAATTTTGCAATGAGCTTTGTGTGTGGACACACTGTTGCTCCCAGGCAGAGTCCACTGCAAGATCAGGACCTCCCTCTGCTTATGGGAGGGAACTGAACCCCATTCTCTTGAGTTACAAGATAGCACCCTAACTTGTGGGCCACCTTTCACCCCTTTCATCTGTTTGAGTGGGTCTTTCACATAACAATGGGGGAGAGATTTAAAATATATATATATATATATATATATATATATATATATATATATATATATATATATATATGGAAATTGACACTGTAAATCCATAACAATCAGCAGGGAGACCCACGGTCAGGTGTAGTAACCCTTTAACTCATTTTTTAAGATGACTAGATATCAAATTGATGGTGCCTTGTTAATGGGTTAGCAAATGGCTGTGACTCATCCTACAAGGCTATTTGAAAAGTTGTCATAATAGAGCTAAATTTCAGAAAATATATTCTACTACATGAATGATTGGATCATAGCCAGTTAATATTGTACAATGAGAGTAAAAGGAATACAGTAAAAACAGGTTAAAGCAAAGGGTACTTGTACAGGTCAGCAGTTCAAGTACCCAAGAGATAAAAGTTCAGTGGTTCAAGGATACTGAGGCCCACTCTTGTTTTCCTTGTTAATGAATGATCCTGTGAAGGTCACTTAAAACTAGTTTAATTGCCAACAACCAGAAAATGAAATCAAGAGTACATATCAATATGAAAGAGCAAAGCAACTAAATTCACAACTTTGTTAGTAAGCTTGCCTTCTATTTATGCATTTGATATGTGCAATTAATTCTAGTAACATGAAAGATAATTAGATGAGAAAAAACAATGTAGCCGAGAGTACAGTAAATTACTTCAGTGGGAGTTTGCATGCATAAGGGCATACAAGATCAGGGCCTGAACTGGAACATCATGCAGTGCACAGACCAGAATGTGTGGGACTTAGAGAAGGCAAATTTAACTGGTGAAGGCAAAAAGTTGTGAAACAAGAGACAGCTGCAAACCAGATTCAGAGAGCAATACCTGAGCTGTCTGCTTAGAAAAAAAAAAATTACTCTCCTTGCTACAGTATTTATCTAATGCAACATCCCCTAAAAGTTTGAATACGCTATGATAAGTATCACATTTTTTTTTACTGGTTTCAGAGTAGCAGCCGTGTTAGTCTGTATCCGCAAAAAGAACAGGAGTATTTGTTGCACCTTAGAGACTAACAAATTTATTTGAGCATAAGCTTTCATGGACTATAGCCCACTTCATCGGATGCATGCAGTGGAAAATACAGTAGGAAGATATATATATATATACACAGAGAACATGAAACAATGGATGTTACCATACACACTCTAACGAGAGTGATCAGTTAGGGTAAGCTATTACCAGCAGGACAGAAAAAATTTTTTTTACTGTGATAGTACACATCTGAGGAGTATAATGATGCACAATACAGAAAAAATATCACAAGCATTCAGGTGTAGGATCTTCCTATGAATGTTGATATATTCTCAGTCTAAATTTTGCTTCAAATAAGTTAAGTTTCTAGCCTGTGTAACTGTGATTAGCCTTCACCTTGTAAGCATATGAAGAGTTGTCATTTTGACAGGTGTGAATATCTCCCGTGACAAATTTTGCCCATTTTAATGTAAATACTTTAAACAGCTAAGAGAATCCCAAGAACTAGCTGAAGCACCAGCTGCAGTAAAACAATATTAAAATATGTAAAGCTACTTATTTTGAGTTTGCATATAATTAAGAATATATTTGTTGAATATTTGAAGCTGACATTTTAAAGACTCTAGATGTAGACTGCTATAGTTGAACTGGCTAAGGAAAAACAAACCAAGCATCTGAAAACATTCTGGACATGTTCCAAACCAAAGGAGGACTGTCTAGTAATTAAAACAGGGAATTAAAGGGCTGAATTTCTGGTCCTCACACTAAGTGCGGAAAATCATTTGGAGCCTGTTCCAAAGCCCATCTTTCCCTTGACTTCACTGAGCTCTAGATCAGGTAATAAGGTCCTGGGAGCTGACAGCGCAGCAGCCTGGAGGATCAGGTTCTGAGTTTGTCTGTGCTTCAGTTTCCCCATATGCAAAATGGTTAGAAATATCTCCACCATGCACCGAACTGTATTATTTAATGTTTGAAAAAGCTCTGCGTTTTTGTGATTAAAGGGTTTCTTAGATCTCTTTGCAAATCCCATATCATATTTGTTAGTATTCATGGAAACAAATGTTTGATGTGGTGATCCTTATAACTCACATTTTCTAAATAAAATAAAGCCCTATACTCATGAACTACCCTGCAGTAAAAAATCACTCTGTACAGCTAATGCATGAAAATATACACATTAAGAATTTCACTGAGCTGCCATAAGTAACTTTATTTTTTTTAATCGCTTGTGTGTGTATTGGCTGTTTTCTGTTGGACCTAGTTGTGCCCATTTGTTGTCTAATCCCTGGCTGCTTTTGTAACATGCGTGTTGAACACACAGGGCTAATAGCTGTCCTCTCTTACACTGATGTAACCATACTGCACAGATGTAATGGACAGAACTTGGCCCATAAATTAATATACATTAAAGGCCAAACTCTGCAGTTGTTGCACAGGCAAACACCACATTGCCCTCAGTGGGGGATTTACCCAAGTAAGGCCTGCAGGTTTTGGCTCTTAGGCCTAAATCCTCAAAGGTGTTAGGCATCCAACTCCTGCAGAAATCAATGGGATTTAGGTGCCCAAATACCTTTGAGGACCAGTGCCTTAGAGTTTAGGTTTACTTTTTATACTAGTGTAGCCAAAGTATGTGCTGACTTACACTTTATGTGACCCCCAGTACAGGGAACAAACGAATCAAGGTACAATAATGTGAGGGATATAAATTAAACCCAGGAGCCAAAATTCTCTGTGCGCCCCCATCCAATCTGTGTGAAACCAGCGCAGAATACAGGCCCTTGGAGGGAATTTTTACCTCCTATTTTCCTACCACCGCTGACAATGGCTCGGGAAAGATGCTGCATTCGGCGGGGCGGGGGTGTTCGAGTCACCGAGAGCCCAGTGACAGCCTCTGCCAGGAGCGGGACTCTCTGGGCCCGGGGTCTCGGGTGTCCGTCCTCTGCATTAGCCGGGTCATTAGCGGCTGAGGAAGGCTCCAGGCTTACAGCCCACAAGGGGTTTGGGCTCGGGGGAGTCACCGCTCCGGCGGAGGGGGGGGGCAGCGGGAGGGCTGGACGGCGGCCAGCGGCGGCCGCTGCAGCCCCCTCGGCCTCCCTGCGCACACACGCCCCCGTCGCTCCGTGTCACTCCGCATCCGCCCCCCGCCCTCTGCCTGTCGCGGCGGCTGTAAGCAGGAGCCGGGTCCTGAACCGGAGCCGGAGCCGGGCCGGCCTGTGGTGAGCGCGGGGCCGGCCGCAGGGGGCGGGCTGGAGCCTGGAGAAGCGCCTCCCTCCAGGTGCTGGGGGCCGGAGTCCGGAGAGAGACGCGGCGCGGCTGCTGCGGGAGGCTGGTCCCGGGAGGTGAGCGGGTCCCGGGCGGGGCGGGAGGATGCACCCGCCCCCGCCCCGCGCACGTCTCCGCGGTGGGCTGCACGGGGGCGGGGGGACCTCGGGCGAGGCTTGTGCTCCCAGCCCCACCGTGGGCCAGAGCCCTGCGGCCCCATTCATCCAGTGCCCCCTCTCCCGCCAGTGGAGCATCCCCCTCTCCATCGTCGGGCCGGGAGCATCCCGGGCTGGGCAGAGCGAGCGCCGTGGGGCAGCGCCACAGACCTGCGCTGCTGGGGCCACAGGCTGGGGGCTTCAGCCCAGCGACTGGCTGCCAGCTGCCCCTCAGCCCAGCAGCGCCCTGCCAGGCCTGATGTCGCTTGTCCCCCCCAGGGCCCCACTCCACCCCCGAAGAAACAGCTGGGGGGGCGCATTCTGCACTGATCGTGAGCCTCTTTTTGCGCACATCAGTGGGGCACGCAGGGTGTAAAGTCAGCCCGGAACTGGACCCAGTGCATGTTATCGTGGGCAGGTCACGTTTTGAAAAGCACCAAAGTCACTTTCAGTGTCAACTATTGTCAGTGGGACTCCAGCTGGTAAGTGACTTTGGCGTGTTGGGAAATGCACCCTGAGAAGGTAGTGGTACCAGGCCAAATTCTGCTCTGTTGCACACCAGTCATTTCTTCACTGACTTATTATGGCAGCAGCTAGAGGCCCCAACCAAGATCAGGGCCCCCGTTGTGCTAGGCACTGTACAGATGAATAGTGAGAGACAGTCCCTGTCCCCAGAAAGTTTACAATCTAAAGAGACAAAGCATGGGAGAGGGGAGTGACATAAAGAGAGAAGTGACTTGTCCAAGGTCCTACAGTAGATCAATGGCAGAGGCAGGAATAGAATCTAGGGCTGGCCTACACATAAAAATAGCTACGTTGCTCAGGGATGTGAAAAATCCACTCCCCCCCCCCCGAACATCATCGCTGTGCCGACATAATCCCCGGCATAGTAGCTAGGTTGATGGAAGAATGCTTCCATTGACCTAGCTAACATCACTCAGGGAGAGGGAGTACCTGCAGCGACAGAAAAACCTCTTCTATTGGTGTAGGATGTGTTTACGCTATGGGCTTATGCCACCATACTAATTGCACCATAGCTATGCTGGTGCAGCCCTACAGCGTAGACATAGGTTTCCTGGATCCTAGCCTAGTTCCCCAGCCTCTATGCCACATTGCCTTTCACATTACACCAGTGTAACTGAGAACAGACTTTGGCCCAGTTGTCTATGTGCAGGGTGGAAAACCACTGTGGATTCTTTTAAGATGAAAGGACTTAATTGTTAGAGAAGGTGTTTTAATTAATTATTTTACTTAAAAACAGGTTAATTGACTAGGAGCTTTTCTCTTTATCATTTTTTCCCTTTCAGTTTTTGACATTCTGTCTCATTTTTCTATGTTTCTATTGCTCTATATTTTTTATTTTTCTTCTCTTTTCCCTTATTTCTGTCTCTCTACCTTTCTTTCTTTCTTTCTTTCTTTCTTTCTTTCTTTCTTTCTTTCTTTCTACACGTTCCTAGAAGCTACAAGAGGAAAATTAAAAAGGAAACTATCATCTTGAAAAGCATATTTCTGACTGAAAAATTTGTATTATCCATAGTAAAAAGTAACACTCAGGATAACTATAAGTGAAATAAGTTGGCAAAAAACAAATATTTTTCACTTTTTTAGTTGTGTACTTTGTCCATTTGACAACACTTTGTGTATAATCAGTTTATCTTTTTCCCCTGTAAAGTCAGTCAGTCAGTGTCTCCCTGGGAGAACCAACCCTTATCAGCTTCAGTAGAGCAGCAGACTAAAAGATTTATTTGATAGTATCCTGTTAACTATCAAACAACCTGTAGAACAGGGATTTAGAATTTACCATGCCAAACCATATCATTAGTCCATCCATTAAGTCTGGCACATAGCACCTTGCCTAACACCAACATAAGACCCCAAATGAACCAAAAACTAACCAACCAAAAAGTCTATATTTAAGACACTTAGCTGGCTAGTTGTGCAGTGTAGAGAGATTCCTTCCTTCCTAATCTCCACAGGTAAATTATGACAGTGAAATATTATTAGGTGAAGCATAAGATATGTGTTTACTTTCTCCTGATTTTATTGGCCCTGTCAACACTGGTTCTCCACTTGTGAGGTAACTCCCTTCTCTTCATGTGTCAGTATAATAATGCCTGCATCTGTAATTTTCACTCCATGTATCTGAAGAAGTGGGTTTTTTACCCATGAAAGCTTATGCCCAAATAAATCTGTTAGGCTTTAAAGTGCCACCGGACTCCTTGTTGTTTTTGTGGTTACAGTACAGACTTAACACGGCTACCCCCTGATACTTTCTCTTGAGTGACCACACATTTTAATTTTTAAAAATTCCATATAAAGATCCATCTGGCTGTCTTCCCAATTCTGCCAGTGCTGCTAAAAACAGGAAACCATTATTATGTATGGATGATTTTGAATGCTAGTTAATTTTGTGGAATTCTACTTGTATAACAGCTTTGGGAGTTCCCTAAAGCCATCAGACACTCTTGATCCTATCGCTTATTGGTAGCACCCAAGAAAACAGCTCAAGGAATATAGCTGTGGATGAAATATTCCTTGTAAATTATTACTGGATGCCATAACCTTAGCTTAATGAGTTTCTTAATACTTTTTACTCAGCAACATTGCCTTAAGGATATGTCAGTCTGTTTTTTTCCATGCTGTCTTCCAATCTGTAATTGTCAAAGCAGCTGGTGGTGGAATCTCTAAAGCCGGCAATCTTGACATCACATCTGTTGAGTACTTGATTTGTGACATATGCCTTAACCTTACACAACAACGTCCCAGAGCACTCCAAAAGCAGAGAATGTTGGATCAAAATTTCAGTGAAGTGCTGCTTCTATGTGAATAATGTGTTTTCACAAACATAATCTTCCTTAGTTTGCAATACAATTCAGCCACCAATATCCCCTCCTCCCAAATGCTAGTTGCAATGCAGTCACCTGCATCTCTTGATCCAGCATTTTTCAGTCCCACCTGGTGCTTCCTAATACTTTCCCTAATTATCTGGCTTTTTTCACATCCCTATTTCCATTCTCCCACTTACCAGGGGTCTCAGGAGCTCAGGGTTTTGTCCCATGGTGGTTTTGCTTCTGAAGAGAGTATATGTCTATGGGAATGAAAGTAGAATGGGCAAGTTGTCTTGCAGAGAAGCCATCACTGCATGTCCTTTCACAGCTCCCAGCTAGCGCTGGATGGGCATTTGCCTATATTTGTGCTACCTGCTACTATAGCTGCAGTCAAAGTGAGGGAGCATGGAAAGCGGAGATGTTTTCACACCCATCAGTCTAAATGATATTTGTGATCCAGGCGGTCACCAGCACTTCTCAGCATAACAATTGTTGTGGATTGTTCACTCAAGATTTTCAATACTGTTGTTAAATTTAAAATTGACTCAGGTGCATCGGCGTGAAGGAGATGCACTAAAATGAAGCTGTCGCAGATATTGCTCAGTAGCCTACAGGGACAATTGAGTCAGTTCAATATATATATATATATATATATAGCTACAAAGGCAAGGATGCCTTTGAATGGTCTGTTTGAATGTTCCCTTTGTCTTTAATGGAGTCACCACAAGTAGTAACCATAGACCAAACTACTGCTATTGAAATGGGCCTTGTATACTACATAGAGGAAGTTGGAACAGTATTAAGTGAAAAAGGCCTGTTTAAATGATAACTAGTGTGGAACTTCTTGAAAGAGGGGACCATAACTCTTTTAATCAGAACAGTCTAGACCTTGCCCATACTTCTGCTTCCTAATGTGGTGAAAGAACCAGTCAGGATGGGAAAGGATAGTGTAATGGAGCACAGTCCTGAACTGACAATGGTGTGCTCATATGGTGCCTTTTTGGAAGGAAAGGGGCATAACTATATCTGCATAGACCTAAGAAGGTCAATGTAGCAATAAGGAAGAAAGATATATTCTTCCCATCATAGAAGGTACAATCTCAGAGTGAAATGCTAAAAAGTGTCCATTCTCATTTGTCAGAGGGGTAGCCGTGTTAGTCTGGTTCTGTAAAAGCAGCAAAGAATCCTGTGGCACCTTATAGACTAACAGACGTTTTGCAGCATGAGCTTTCGTGGGTGAATACCCACTTCTTCAGATGCAAGTTGAAGTTGCATCTGAAGAAGTGGGTATTCACCCACGAAAGCTCATGCTGCAAAACGTCTGTTAGTCTATAAGGTGCCACAGGATTCTTTGCTGCATTCTCATTTGGGCATTCCAAAAGAAGTAGTCAATTCCATTTTTATGTATACAACAGGGCCGCCCAGAGGGGGGGGCAAAGGGGGCAATTTGCCCCGGGCTCCGCAGGGGCCCCCAAGAGAAGAGCGGAGGCTCCCGCCTCCGCCCCTCTCCTGGAGCCTCGGCGCATGAAGCGCCGAGTCTCCGGCCGAGCCCCTGAGCCCCGCCCCGAGCCGCGTGGTGAGAGGGCGGGGCTGGGAGCTCTAACGGGGCCTGAGCCCCGCCCCGCTCAGAGCGCCGTGGGGAGGGGGCGGGGCAGCTGCCTCCGCTCGGCTTGGAGCTCCCAGCCCCGCCCCCTCACCACGCGGCTCTGAGCGGGACGGAGCTCAGGCCCCGCGGGCGACGCGCTCGGTAAGGGGCCGGGGCCGCGGGCGGGCGGGAGAAGCCGGGGCCGGGGCCGCGGGCGGGCGGGAGAAGCCGCGGCCGGGTGGGGGGGCGAAGCCGGGGCCGGGGCCGGGGCCGGGGCCACGGCCGGGTGGGCGGGGAGAAGCCGGGGCCGGGGCCGCGGCCGGCGGGGCGGGCGGGAGAAGCCGGGGCCGGGGCGCGGCCGGCCGGGCGGGCGGGAGAAGCCGGGGCCGGGGCCGCGGCCGGGCGGCCGGGCGGGAGAAGCCGAGGCCGGGGCCGCGGCCGGCGGGCGGGAGAAGCCGAGGCCGGGGCCGCGGGCGGGCGAGGCCGGGGCCGCGGCCGGGCGGGCGGGCGAAGCCGGGGCCGGGGGGGAGAAGCGGGACCCGCCGCCGAAGCGCAGCCCGGTCTTCGGCGGCGGGGGGCCCCTTCTGTTCCGGGACCCGCCGCCGAAGTGCTCCGAAGACTTCGGGGCACTTCGGCGGCGGGTCCCGGAACGGAAGGGCCCCCTGCCGCCGAAGACCCCGGGCCCCCGGAATTCTCTGGGCGGCCCTGGTATACAATATAACTTCCAGCCTCCATTTCCCACAAGAGAATAGACTGGTGGGGAGATGAAGTACAAATGGCTAAGGGTTTCAGAGTGGTAGCTGTGTTAATCTGTATCAGCAAAAAGAACGAGGAGTACTTGTGGCACCTTGGAGACTAACAAATTTATTTGGGTATAAGCTTTCGTGGGCTAAAACCCACTTGGCAACACCCATTTTTTTATGTTCTCTGTATATATATATATCTTCCTACTGTATTTTCCACTGCATGCGTCTGATGAAGTGGGTTTTAGCCCACGATAGCTTATGCCCAAATAAATTTGTTAGTCTCCAAGGTGCCACAAGTACTCCTCGTTCTCTTTGCAAATGGCTAAGAGAATTCTTCAGAAAAAAGCCCATGTGTTAGTTCTCCTGACCATAGGGCAATCTTCATGTCAGGCACTGGATTGAGTCTACCTCAGCGTTTTTTGGGTCCACATATCAGAGCGACATAGTTAATTTTGTAGGAAAACGTTTCTCCTTAGGGGCCCTGCTAAAAGGATATAAAACAGAGATAATTCAAGTGAATTCAACTGGACAATACTCTCTTCAAGTCCAAAAGATTTTCAGATCTGTATGAGTAGAGAAGTTGGTGTTTTGTCTGAATATATTATTATTTGCTGTTAAATATTCTTGTTAAAGATTGCTCATCTTGGCGGGGGGGAGGGTAAGATGTGTACTGTTTCTTTAAATCTGTAGCAGCTAGGTAGAGGGAGGTTTGCGAATGCTCTAAGTCAGTGATACTCAGACCTCAGTGGTTCAGGAGCCAAATTAGAAATCAACATTACCAAAGAGCCACAGTAGTGTGAATTCACTGTTTCATTTACTATATATACATATAATTTTCACCAATTATTATTATTTTATCAGCTAAAATTGGTTAATATCATAGTAAAAGCATCCTGATTGGTTAATATCTTAAATTGATTAATAATTACAACTTACATAATTTCATATGTGCTGCAAAAAGCTGCAGGAGACACGTTAAAGAGACACTTGTGGCTCCCAAGCCTCAGTCTGAGTACCACTGCTCTAGGCAGAAGTTCTACACTGAAGGTAAGATAGAAGCTTTAGGGACAATACTGTTTTCCTCATTCCACTAAAGTTTCTTGTTCAGGATTAGAAGAAAATGATTGTGATTTTTTTTTTTGCCATTGTCACCTGACACTCATCATCTCTGAAAGATCAGGCCAAAACATGAGGTTGAGAGCCAATGTAACCCTGCTTCAGTGTTTCTTCCATTGTTACAGTGCTGAGTGAAAGGTTAATACATAGAGCTGTAATGTTGAATCCTTTGGCCAGCCTTCTCATTCAGGGTGAGTAAAATATCATTAGTTAGTAATGGTCCACACTGGGGGGCAGTGTCGAGGTAAGATACGCAACTTCAGCTACGGGAATACCGTAGCTGAAGTCGAAGTATCTTATCCCCACTTACCTCCCGTCTTCACCGCTCGGGATCAACGTCCGCGGCTCCCCCGTCGACTCCACTACCGCCACTCGCTCCGGTGGAGTTCTGGAGTCGACGGGAGCGCGTTCGGGGATCGATATATCGCGTCTAGATGAGACGCGATATATCGATCCCCGCAAAATCGATCGCTACCCGCCGATTCGGCAGGTAGTCTGGACGTACCCTAAGAGGTTGTTTCTTTTTTTGTTAGACTTGAAGAGTGTAAGTGATATGATATTGTGCCTGGATTGCTGTACAACTAGATGTGATAGATGTATTTGAACAACAATACAGTTTCGCAATTCTTAGCTTGGCATGCACCCAGGACCAAGAATGATTTTGCAGATATTTTATCTGGATATAGAGTTGTAAGACACTGGCTTCAGAAAGTAAAACTCGCCTAAATTGAGTTGCTGCATTTAGATTCATTAGCTAGATTTCATTCTTCTTTAGAAAAGTCTTAGTCTGTAAGCTCTTTGTGGCAGGGGCTGTCTTTTTGTTCTGTGTTTGTATAGCACCTAGCCCAATGGGGTCCATGTCCATAACTAGGGCTCCTAGACGCTATGATAATACCAATAATAACTATTTGTCTTGCATGGTAGAAAAAGAAATAGAGAGACGTATTAGGCTTCCAGGCTATTTAATAATTGTTTGTCTCTCTTGTCTTACAAATAGGCTACATTAGGTCCCCTGCAGATTGCTCCAGTACTACGGTCATGAATGCTACTGTGAGATTTCATCATGACAAGTCAACACATGTAACAACTGTAATAATAAAATACTTATACAAAGTTTTTGTACATAGCTCTCATGATAGTGATCCCAGAAAGAGTTATCCTAATTCTACAAAGGGTACAGAACGATTAAGGTCAGCATTTTCAAACTTGTATCCCCCCAAAATCAGGAACTTAAAGCCATATTTAGGTGCTTGATTTTTTCAGTGGGGGAATCAACAGAGTTCCTTGGAATTTACCCCAGAGTAACCTGAGATCATGATCATAAGGGACCTCAGGAGATCATCTAGTCCAACCCTCTGCTTAAAGCAGGATCAATCCCCAAATGGCCCCCTCAAGGATTGAGTTTACAACCCTAGGTTTACTAGGCCAATGCTCAAACCACTGAGCTATTCCTCCCCCTGTTCTTGATGGGTTATCAAAAACAGAATATAGCCCATTGTCTCTCATTCATATGTGAAATCTCCCTTTGATCATTAAGCACTGGCCTCCTTGCTCTCTCCACTAAATCTCATAGCTGTTAGCCCAAAAGCCTTCTTCCCCTACATTTTTTTTCCATCTGGAACAGCATTCACATAGCTCATCTGCATTGACTCCGCATCTTATTTCAAATACATTTGAAAATACATATTTACTCTCTTGCCTGAATTTTTTAATTTCTTTCTTATTATCTCTCCATTTTTATTTATGTATGCAACTATATTACTTAACTGCTTAAAACATTTTGTATTTCAGATTGTATCACTGTCACTATACAGAATGAAAGTGATTAATGCATACTTTATAAAGAAGAGTAAATAGGTTAAATTAGACCCACCAAATTTGCTTTAGAGTGTGTTTTGATTACTCTAGTGTCTTGTAAAAATGTATAATGCTGCATATTTTCTTTTTGCTTTCTTTTAAAGGAAATCATTGTAAGCTTGGTGTCTTGGAAATATGGAATCAATCTCTATGATGGGAAGTCCTAAGAACCTCAATGAAACCTTCTTACCAAATGGTATTAATGGTATCAAGGATGCCAGTAAGATCACAATAGGCATATTTGGAAGTGGAGACTTTGCCAAGTCCCTGACCATTAGGCTTATAAAATGTGGATACCATGTGGTCGTAGGAAGCAGAAACCCTAAATTTGCTGCTGAGTTCTTCCCACATGTGGTTGATGTTACTCACCATGAAGATGCTGTAGCAAAAACTAACATCATTTTTGTTGCTATACACAGAGAACATTATGCCTCTTTGTGGGACCTCAAGCATTTACTTATAGGTAAAATCCTTGTAGATGTTAGCAACAATATGAGGGTGAATCAGTATCCAGAATCCAACGCAGAATATTTGGCCTCCCTGTTCCCAGATTCGCTGATTGTCAAAGGATTTAATGTCGTCTCAGCCTGGGCACTTCAGTTAGGACCAAAGGATGCCAGCAGACAGGTATGTTTTGTGTTTGAGTTCATTTAGTGTGTGTGCAGAATGAAAACTACAGTAACTGTAATAACAGCAACTCCCTGGTATCAGCTGTCAGAACAAACACTTATTATCTTTTTCCAAAAACATTATTTTTATAATTTTTTCCCTAACACCAGAGGTGAAAGTAAGACGGTATGGTCTGGTAAGGCGTACTGGCAAGAGCCTGTACATAGCCGACCGTACCGGCAGGGGACAGCTTCCCTGGGCTGGCAATTTAAAAGGGCCCGGGCTTCCCAGCAGCTGCCGAAGCACCTGGCCCTTTAAATTGTCGCCAAAGCCCTGCTGCCAGAGTCTTAAGGCTCCCAGCCGCCACTACCACTACTATGGGGCTCTGGTGGTGATTTAAAGGGCCCAGGGATTTAAAGGCTCCACCCCTTCCACCAGAGGCCCCTCCCTTGCTCAGGACCCTGGCCCAACATACCAGTAAGTCCTTTAAGTTACTTTCACCCGCCTAACATCTAAACAAGGCTAGAAGCTGCGTTTCCTGCAGTGCTCTACTTTAGCTGTTAGTGATGGTATCAACTGTTGCAAGAGAAATTGTGGGAAATAAGTGAATGATTTAATTTAAAGCAATTTACTTTCAAGATGGCAGCTTGGATGTAATTAAAGGCATAGTTTGTTTTGTAGGCCTAGGTCTTCAACTGCCCTGAGCTCTCACAGTTGAAGTAAAGGAGGAAGGCAAAGGCAGCTCAACCCTACCTTTAGTCCTCTCCCAATCTTAGGGACCTTTCCACTAGCACAGGATCTCAAGAGCCCCTCATGTTCAAGCTCCATCCCTAAATTGTCTCCCTAGAGTGCCTCCTGCACAAAGTGGAGGAGCAGAGCAGATAGGGGCTCAGCTGCTCGTTAAAGCCGCTTTAAGTTTTCTTTGCACTGCTGGAGTAGTGAAAAGGTGATTTAAGCAAGGCCAAAAATCTAGTCCTTGGAACCGTTGCTGGTTATGGTGCAACATGAGAAGTAACTAACCTAGCATGGCTCCCAGAGCCAAGGATGAGTTTCCAAATCTGGCGTTTAGAAAACAACCATCTATTTATTTTTAAACTGAGTAAATTGATATGGAATCAGTGTGATATATATATAAATATATATAATAAAAATGGGACCCTCACTCACATACATCATTTTACAGAGCCACCTTTCAGAGTGGAACTGTGCTGTATGTAGTTATTTTATTAGACCTCAGTCAAAGTTGAACTCAAAGCTGATCATCGATAGGTTAAAAAGATGATCAGATGCCATAGTGATGGGCAAACTATATGACTGTAGGTAAAAAAGGAGCAAAATCTAGCACTTTGTTTAAATTGTGTAATAGCACTTTTTTTTTTTAAGTATAATGAAGTATCCCTTGGATCTTGCGTCTTTTTTTCCCCCTTTAACATCCTGCTAAGCCATCCCTACTTTTTTTCAGAACCTGAGCTGTCAAATGCAGCTCAAATTGGTGTACAAACTATGATTAGTTAAAAAACAGAGGTCAGGTGGGGTTCCTGCTTTGTTTTTTGTTGTTATTGCAGCTGTCCTGGGCCATTGGGCAAGCTTTCTATTAAGGCTGTCAATTAATCGCAGTTAACTCATGTGATTAATTAAAAAATTAACCGTGGTAAAAAATATTAATCGCAATTAATTGCAGTTTTAATCACACTGTTAAACAATAGAATACCAATTGAAATTTATTAAATATTTTGGATGTTTTTCTATATTTTCAAATATATTGATTTCAATTACAACACAAAATACAAAGTGTATAGTGTTCACTTTATATTACTTGTATTACAAATATTTGCACTGTAAAAATGCTAAAAGAAATAGTATTTTTCAATTCATTTCATACAAGTACCGTAGTGAAATCTCTATCATGAAAGTGCAACTTACAAATGTAGGGGTTTTTTGTTACATAACTGCACTCAAAACCAGAACAATGTAAAATTTTAGAGCCTATAAGTCCACTCAGTCCTACATCTTGCACAGCCAATCGCTAAGAGAAACAAGTTTGTTAACATTTACGGTAGATAATGCTTCCCGCTTCTTATTTACAATGTTACCTGAAAGTGAGAACAGAAATTCGCATGGCACTTTTGTAGCCAGCATTGCGAGGAATTTAAGTGCCAGATATGCTAAACATTCGTATATCCCTTCATGCTTTGGCCACCATTCCAGGGACATGCTTCCATGCCGATGGCGCTCGTTAAAAAAATAATGTGTTAATTAAATTTGTGACTAAACTCCTTGGGGGAGAATTGTATGTCTTCTGCTCTGTTTTTTACGCACATTCTGCCATGTATTTCATGCAAAATGCAAAGAAGGTACCAATGTGCGATTTCAAAAGATAGCTACAGCACTCAACCCAAGATTTACGAATCTGAAGTGCCTTGCAAAATCTGAGAAGGATGGGGTGTGGATCATGCTTTCAGAAGTCTTAAAGGAGCAACACTCTCATGCAGAAACTACAGAACCCAAACCACCAAAAAAGAAAAGCAGCCTTCTGCTCATGGCATCTGACTCAGATAATAAAAATGAACATGTGTCGGTTCGCACTGCTTTGGATTGTTATTGAGCAGAACCCATCATTGGCATGGATGCATGTCCCCTGGAATGGTGGTTGAAGCATGAGGGGGCATATGAATCTTTAGTGCATTTGGCACGTAAATAGCTGCAGTGCCAGCTACAACAGTGCCATGCGAACACCTGTTCTCATTTTCAGGTGGCATTATAAACAAGAAGCAGGCAGCATTATCTCCTGCAAATGTAAACAAAATTGTTTGTCTGAGTGATTGGCTGAACAAGAAGTAGAGCTGAGTGGACTTGTAGACTCTAACGTTTTACATTGTTTTATTTTTGAATGCAGTTATTTTTTGAACATAACTCTACATTTGTAAGTTCAACTTTCATGATAAAGAGATTGCACTATAATACTTGTATTAAGTGAATCAAAAAATACTATTTCTTTTATTTTTACAGTGCAAATATTTATAATAAAAACAAATATAAATTGAGCACTGTACACTTTGTATTCTGTGTTGTAATTGAAATCAATATATCTGAAAATGTGGAAAACATTCAAAAATATTCATATAAATGATATTCTATTATTGTTTAACAGCATTATTAATCACGATTAATTTTTTTAATTACGATTAATTTTTTTAATTGCTTGATATCCCTACTTTCTATATTTAAATGGTTCATTCATTTTTAACATGATTTTAGCCATTGGCCCAAAGTTCATTCTAATCCTGTAGACATTTTAGTGTTGCGAATACCAGGTATCTTGAAACCACTTTATATTAACTCAGATGATATATAGTCTTTTTACTTAGGTTACCTTGTTTAATCATTTTTCATATTTCAATATTGACCTGAGTTGTTCACGGGTTAATTTTTGTGGTTCAGTTGATATGCTAGTGACAATGGCTAGTTTAGATCTTTGTACTGTGACATCTGCTTGGAGGCCTTGAAATTGTTGATTTCATCTGTGACTAAAAATAATTAATTTGACTTTTCCATCAGGTCTTTATATGCAGTAACAATGTTCAAGCTCGCCATCAAGTTATCGAACTTGCCCGACAGCTGAATTTTATTCCCATTGATTTGGGGGCATTGTCTTCTGCAAGGGAGATTGAAAACTTACCTCTGCGGCTGTTCACATTGTGGAAAGGGCCGGTAGTGGTGGCTGTTAGTTTGGCCACTTTTTTCTTCATCTATTCTTTCATCAGAGATATAATACATCCATATGTGAGAAATCAGCAGAGCGACTTTTACAAGATTCCCATTGAGATTGTGAACAAGACTTTACCAGTTGTTGCTATTACTTTGTTGTCTCTGGTGTATTTATCAGGACTCCTGGCAGCTGCTTATCAGCTTTATTACGGCACTAAGTATAGGCGACTTCCTCCCTGGCTGGAGAGTTGGTTGCAATGTAGGAAACAGCTGGGACTACTCAGTTTTTTCTTTGCTACCATACACGTGGCTTATAGTCTCTGCTTACCTATGAGGAGGTCTGAACGATACTTGTTTCTTAATATGGCTTATCAGCAGGTAAGGAACATACCATTTTTTATCTAATGACAGAAGAGAGAATCAGAATGCCTTGGTTGTATTTATGTGACATATATCAGTGTCTTTGAATACTTTTTCAATGGAAAATCTTTGGGGCTACATTGTGACTGCCTATTGGCCAATAGGGAAAGAGGGTACAAGGAGCCCCCTACCTTGTGGCAAGCTTCAGATGGGGTCAGCCACAATCAAGTCCCCACAGTAGGGGGTGTCTAGCATTCATTCCCTTTTTTATTCCCCACCGGGCATGAACATTACCCTAGAGAGGGTGGGGAAGAGGCAGGCCAATGGTAAAATCAGAAGAGCACTCTTAGTTTCTATCATCTTGGGATGTAAGGGCTGAATGATAATTCGTAAGAAAGCTCAAAACATCTAGCAAGTTCTTTTCCTCTCTCTGGTCCCAAAAGTTTTGGTGTGTATATGTCATAAATGTAGATATTTATATGTATGTTTATCATTTTGTATGAAAAATGTATGTTTTTGAAAAGGTTTTTAAGGGTGGCCACATTAATATACAGACTATACATGGGGATCACTCACTGCGTCACTGAAATGCAGACACTTTTGGGCAGAGGTATGCCAGCTGTTTAATAGCATGCCATAACACTACACAACTGTCTAGGACAGCAAAATCCTAAGCAAATATATGTTCCTACTAGGGAAAATGAAGGTGCTGTATCACTTCTCAAACTAGTGGTAAAAAAAAATATTTTGTTTACAAGAAATTCTTTGTTCCTCTACAGTTATTGGCAGGAGGCATTGACTCAGAGTTCTGAGCAGCAGTTAGTTTTATCTCAAAACAATCCTGGACAAAACAATCATCCTAGGCAGAAAGGTCTGCTTTTCCTAATCAAACTGCCAGTGAGGTGTCTGTTTGCCTCTTCTTCTACACTAGCATTTCATAAAGCAGGTTGGCCATTCAGCATATGAAATCTGCAGAGAGAAGGGCTGAGGCAGGGGGAGGGATAGCTCAGTGGTTTGAGCATTGGCCTGCTAAACCCAGAGTTGTGAGTTCAATCCTTGAAGGGGCCATTTTAAATTTTGATAGGATAACGAGTCTTGTGGATAAGGGAGAAGCGGTGGATATGGTGTACCTAGACTTTAGTAAGGCATTTGATATGGTCTCGCATGATATTCTTATCGATAAACTAGGCAAATACAATTTAGATGGGGCTACTATAAGGTGGGTGAATAACTGGCTGGATAACCGTACTCAGAGAGTAGTTATTAATGGTTCACAATCCTGCTGGAAAGGTATAACAAGTGGGGTTCCACAGGGGTCTGTTTTGTGACCGGCTCTGTTCAATATCTTCATCAACGACTTAGATATTGGCATAAAAAGTACGCTTATTAAGTTTGCAGATGATACCAAACTGGGAGGGATTGCAACTGCTTTGGAGGACAGGGTCATAATTCAAAATGATCTGGACAAATTGGAGAAATGGTCTGAGATAAACCGGATGAAGTTTAATAAAGACAAATGCAAAGTGCTCCACTTAGGAAGGAACAATCAATTTCACACATACAGAATGGGAAGAGACTGTCTAGGAAGGAGTACGGCAGAAAGGGATCTAGGGGTTATAGTGGACCACAAGCTAAATATGAGTCTACAGTGTGATGCTGTTGCAAAAAAAGCAAACGTGATTCTGGGATGCATTAACAGGTGTGTTGTGAGCAAGACACGAGAAGTCATTCTTCCGCTCTACTCTGCGCTGGTTAGGCCTCAACTGGAGTATTGTGTCCAGTTCTGGGCACCGCATTTCAAGAAAGATGTGGAGAAATTGGAGAGGGTCCAGAGAAGAGCAACAAGAATGATTAAAGGTCTTGAGAACATGACCTATGAAGGAAGCAGGGGCGGCTCTAGCAATTTCGCTGCCCCAAGCACGGCGGCACGCTGCGGGGGGCGCTTTGCCCGTCGCCGGTCCCACAGCTACAGTGGAGCTCCCTCAGGCGTGCCTGAGGATGCTCCACTGAAGCCGCGGGACCAGTGGCCCCTCCGCAGGCACGCCTGCGGGAGGTCCACTGGAGCCGCCTGCCGCCCTCCCGGCGACCGGCAGAGCGCCCCCCCGCAGCATGCCGCCCCAAGCACGCGCTTGGCGTGCTGGGGCCTGGAGCCGCCCCTGGAAGGAAGGCTGAAAGAATGGGGTTTGTTTAGTTTGGAAAAGAGAAGACTGAGAGGGGACATGATAGCAGTTTCCAGGTATCTAAAAGGGTGTCATAAGGAGGAGGGAGAAAACTTGTTCATCTTAGATCTCTAAGGATAGAACAAGAAGCAATGAGCTTAAACTGCAGCAAGGGAGGTTTAGGTTGGACATTAGGAAAAAGTTCCTAACTGTCAGGGTGGTTAAACACTGGAATATATTGCCTTGGGAGGTTGTGGAATCTCCATCTCTGGAGATATTTAAGAGTAGGTTAGATAAATGTCTATCAGGGATGGTCTAGACAGTATTTGGTCCTGCAAAGAGGGCAGGGGACTGGACTCGATGACCTCTCGAGTTCCCTTCCAGTCCTAGAGTCTATGAATCTATGAAAGTAGCAGCTAAGCAAATCAAGCCATAATAATGGAAAGAATAAAAGGGAATGGGATCAACAGTGTAGAAAGAAGGGTGAGCATGAAGTATTGAAATAAGACAGCTGAAGAGTATGAATGAATCTATGACAGGCATTGTGATGGGGTTTGTCAGGTCTTCTTTTCCCCCTGCAGGAGGGTTCAGTGTTTGACACCCCACATTTAAGGAAAATCCACTCAGACTAGTGACCAGCAAGACAGTCCTCCAGAGGCTTAGAAGGGCTAGGAAGAAATACTGACCAATCAAGGACCAGCAGGCCAATTAAGAAGGCTTGCCTCCTTTTGCTCATGGGCAAAGACTGGGACAGAGCAGGACCTCCTCAAAGTTCACCCAGAACCTAGGCCAGAGCCTGGCCTTGCCCTGAGCATAGCAACAGAGCACTTGCATATGCAGGGAGTTTTTACTCTTTGTTTAAAGGCACAGACAGGCGAATCCTGAGTTGCTGTTTTGTTACTTGGTTGTTCAGAGGAGTTCACGGCACAGGCTACCCTGCCCCAAGCTGGCAGCCAAATCTTGAAGACTTAGGTGGGAAGCGCCTGCAATATCACACATGGCCCTGATGTGGGGATTACAGTGCAGCTCTGCCTCCCACAGACATACACAGAATTCAGCAAGGAACCCTAAGTGTTTAGGCTTACATACTTGTCAAAGGATCTGCTAGTACTTTTTGTTAAGAAGTTCTCATATCTTCTATATTAATTTGAAAATCTCACGTCATCGTCAATGGTGGCCCCTTGCAAGAACTGACGTGTAATTACAGATTTGATAGACCCCAGGGAACTGGAAATTTTTGAGATCTAGTTGAGTATACAAGTGACTTGACAGTTGAAGTGAATTGTTTCTTTCCTGTCTTGAGGATGTCCAAGCTCATCCATCTTTTTAATGTCTGATGTTAACAACAGAAGAGACAGAGTAATTTAGGAGTCAGCACAAGGAGTTGAAGCAATGGCAAGAAATAATGATAATTTATTTGTAAGTTCAACAAAATAAAGATAATTGCAGACCCACCCATTTTATAATGTAGAACATGAATTGTTGATGCCTGAAAAATGTAGGTACTTTGTGTCGCAATGTGGAGAATCTCATCTGATTTCCACTGTTTCAACATATCTTTCAACCTAATATGCCCCCAGAACCCGCAGTGATGGAGCAAATAGCTTTTTCTCCAAGACATGAAGAAATCTCTAAAATATTTGACTACATTTTATATTTATTTGTAATCTGTTTTCTTACAAAACTCAGACTGGAGGCTATTACTCATCAAAAGAGCTTTTGTAAATAGTATTTAATATTCTGGAAAATAAAGGCCATCTTTTCTGCTGTCTCCTCAGGTTCATGCAAATGTGGAAAATTCTTGGAATGAGGAAGAAGTATGGCGAATTGAAATGTATATCTCCTTTGGAATAATGAGTCTCGGCTTGCTTTCTTTGTTGGCAGTTACTTCCATCCCTTCAGTAAACAGTGCCTTAAACTGGAGGGAATTCAGTTTTATTCAGGTGTGTGTGTTCTCTGGTTGTTTGTGTTAATAAGGGGGTTAATGGTTAATAAGAATGCATGTTCATTTTTATTTTGAACCACACTTTTGCTATAGGATGAAATATAAGGGTTTTTTCCCCTCTCAGTAGTAACTGTAAAAATGATACAACTTCTCACTCAACAGAGAGAGTCCCTCTTAGAGTTGGGCAGAAAATGGTTTTCCTGTCCTACTATTGTTTTCAGGAGTTAAAAATTTTCTCCTGTCTCAAATTGAGTTGAGAAGTCAAAATCTCAAAAATATTTGTGAACCAAAAAACTGAATCTCAGGTTATATAGAATGTTTAGTTTTGATCATTTGAATAATAATTTTGATAGTTTGAAAAGTCATTTCCAACCTGAAAACCAGAAATTTTTGTTTAGAAAGTGTCAGAACAAAACATTTTCACAATTTTGAAACTCTTTTTCTTGACTTTTTTTTGAGTTGAGAGATTTGACAAACTCAATCCTCTTTTACGAGCCATTTCAATTTTGACAAATGGATATTTTTTGACAAAAGTGATTTGTCAAAAACATCCCAAGCAGCTCTTTCTGTGTGTATTCAGTGAAATCCATCTCCTTTAGTGACATTAGTATTTACTGCATTTTACTCTGTTGGCCTTGCAGAACCAACACTGCTAAGACTGAGTAGGCTGGCACTATTCCTTTTTTATTGACAGAATATATTGGGTTTCAGTCAGTTACACATGTGCAGACCCACTGCAGGCAGTTCAACTGAACAGGTGTCACTGAATGGGGATGCACATAACTTTATAACTGAAGATCTAATATGGGCATTAGAACCTTTATTACAGGGGATGATGCCCTGGGTAAAAAGAGCAAAGCTTGACTTTCAGATCCCAGAGTGAATTTGCAGAGCAGGCAGTTAGAACAAAACATCAGTTTACTTGTAAACAGAACAGATTCAATCTGAACTCACTGAGAGACAATAAATATTTTTGTTAATAAACAAAAGTCTGTCTGCTTCTGGTGCTTATTCCTCAAGTGAGCCATCAGAAGTACATAAACTTGTAAACTATACAGACCTTCTTTTCGTGCAAATGTCCCTAACTTTTTCTTAAAAAGAGCACATAGAATGTTTTCAGTGTTTTCCAGGAGGTGCCAGCAATACTTCAAGAGAGAAGTAACATATACAGTAATAGCAAGGTTTGGCTGTATTTAGAATACAGGATTCTTGGGGCTATATTGTGGTGGTCTATTGTAAAATTGGTAGAAGAAAAACAGAAATTCCATAAAGTTTACCTCATAGAGTTTCCATTGAATGATCCCTTCAGGCGATAGGTGTTGGGGCTGCAGAAAGGGCAGGGAATGCAGCTTCCAACACTTCAGGTCCCTGCAATTTTCAGGAAATGACGGCAAGCTACCTGGTGCTCCTCACATTTCAGTCTCCATGGCAGTGTGGGTCCCTGTGGTGCAATGCAGCCATTTTCTGTGACTTGCTCCCCATCCAGAGAGGGGGAATTAATGTTGATTCCTGCTAGATTAACTCCCAATACTTTGGCAGGCTGTATTTTTGCATTTTTCAAGGGGAGCCTTTTGTCCCTTCCTCCTGCCCTGGCACACTTTCCCCTCCCTTCACACATGAACACCTGAAGCAGAGGTGCATCTGCAATCTCTGGAGGTGAGTGTTAAGTTATCTGAAGTGGCTCACAAGCATGAGTACCAACCTCAGGGCAGACTCTGAAGAAGCAGGGCACACACCCCAAACTGGCAGCGAGTTCTATACTTAGATTTCACCAACCAAGTGTCACGATAACTCCTCAAGCACTACAATAGCCTTAACATGGAGTCACAGACAGTCCTCCTTGCCACTTACACAAGCTTGACTTTGAGATAGATAGTCCCTTACACCAAAAATCACAGCAATATTCAGGTTACTCCCAGTCCCAAAGGACCAGTCACTTGCACCCTAGATCTCCCTACCAAAGACAATGCTTGTAGTAATCCTATAATAAAATAATTTAAGATGTATTAACTAGCAAAAGAAATACAAGGTTAAATCAGATAAATGTACACACACATGAGTTACAGTCTAAGGTTCAAAAAGGTAATAGAAGCTGCTGTAGTGTGGAAGCTCTGTATGTCTTTTAGGGCTAACCCAGGCCAAGCAATAGGAAACTCTTGCTTATGCTTAGAAATCTTCACCCCTCAGAGTTCAAGCAGCATAGAGATATAGTTCTTGTCAGGGATTTATATTCACTTCCCCCAGAGTTCAAGGTGATGGGGTAAGGCCTCTTGCATGTCTCCACTTCAAGAGTGTGGGGGGAGCAATCAACAAAGTCTATGTCCTTCGGTGTTTCAGAATGGCTCATTTGGTTTCAGTGGGCTTTCTTGTATGCAGGACCTAACACCTTCTATAGGAAGCTGGCATTTTACATTATTTAATGCTTTTTTCCTGTTTGAGTTATACGGTTACAGAGGTTTACAATGCAAATGCTTTATATAACCTTATAACATAGGGTATAGATGTTAAGTGAGATTAATACATGCAGCATCCTGCAAGCATTTCATAAAGTCTAAACACATTCTTATAACTCTAATATCTACTTTAACAATACTAACACCCAGGTGAGCCAGACTGGTTTCCAGCTGTGCATTTGTCAGTATTCACTGAGGCCTAGGGGCCTTGGCATGAGCTGGCACCTGGTCTGCCAGCATCACAGTGGGAACATGCCACGTTGTCCTTGTTGTCCTTCTTCCACTTCCATATATTTTATTTTTATTTGCTGCCCTCCATACACTACAGCATGCAGGGCCTTTGAAGGGCAAAGCATAGCTCGCTCCCAAATGCATTCTACTCATGAGACTGGATGTAAGAGATTGCATTTGCTATATATGTGGCATAAAGGAGGCCTTTCATCCCCATCAGCAGGCATTCCTGACTTGCAGAAGTCGCCATTTTAATAGTAATGCTACTGTTTGATGAGAGACAGACTGTCATGTCACTGGACCAACTCAGAACTGTCTGCCCCGAACTAGGAACTGCCATGCAGCAGCTGGGAAAATGCAGGCATGGCAGCCCAACATATGTGTAGATCACATAGAAGGAGTGGCTAGGAGTGGCTAGGGATGGGAGGGATAGCTCAGTGGTTTGAGCATTGGCCTGCTAAACAAAGGGTTGGGAGTTCAATCCTTGAGGGGGCCACTTAGGGGTCTGAGACAAAAATTGGTCCTGCCTAGTGAAGGTAGGGGGCTACACTTGATGACTTTTCAAGGTCCCTTCCAGTTCTAGGAGATTGGTATACAGTTGAACCCGGTTATGTTGCCGGCCTAGGGGTTTGCCAAAAAGCGTTGAGATAACCGATGATCGAGATAAACAAAAACCAATATGGCGGCAATATATTAACATGTGCTTGAAATTTCTTTATGTACATGATGTGCGTTAATAAATAAGATGAAGCGATCGGCATGCTATAAAAATGTACATACATGTTTGCTAACAACAAAAGGCATATGTGCACCAACTAACAGCAGAGATTTACCAGTATACAATACAAACCACCGTCGATTCTCGATACAAACCTTTATTATATTCTCCAACATTGCAAACACAAAGATCGCTCACAAAATCACAAAAAACGTGCGGGGTGTAGTTCGTTTTTACAAAAAGCTAACCAGTGTCAAAATTAAATTCGCGAGTCATTTCACTCTGACACAGCTCTGAAAAGTATCGTACACGCGGTTACTATGGTTTCTTTACAAAGTCTAAAATGCTTTGTTGCTTTTTGCCTTTAACAGTCTGCTTGAAAACAAATGCTTCAATATTATTTATGCTGTCTAAAACAGTTTCATCTCCTACAAAAGAACCATACCGTCGAATTTTCTGTAGCATTTCTACCACCTCAGCAGCTGAGGGAATTGGTTCCAAATCTTCGTCCGCATCTTCTTCATCTTCTTTGTCATTGCCGCATGCAGATGTGCTTGCCTGTGCTGACTGCACACTTGATACAATGTCTTCATCGGTGATCACGCCATCAGTAACAACGTCTTTGTCGATTTCTATGTAATCTCGGAATTCCTGGACAGTGATGGCTAACTCCTGTGCCTCCTCTTCCAAGATAGCATCTGTAAGGCTTGATTTTCCCGCCACTTCCGCGAGTTCTTCTGCGGCTGCACGGCACTGTGCCTGAAACTCATCATCGGAAATATCCTGAATGACACAGTGCATCCAGCAGTTTGAGATTGTTTCCTTCTTCACGTCATTCCAGGCTGATCTCAGGAAGTTCATTGCATCTAGAAGGGAAGGGGTGTACTGTGCCTTCTTTTCATTATGGAGCAGGTATTGGCGCATCAACATTTTCCTGTAGTACACCTTAAGCACTTGGATTATCCCCTGGTCCATTGGTTGGAGCTTACTCATTGTGTTAGGTGGGAGGTAAAAGATCTTAATGGCCTTGAGACCAGGAACATCCGGATGAGCTCTACAGTTGTCCACGATCAGTGCCACCTTCCTTTTCTCTGCTTGGAACTTCCTGTCCCACTTTTTCACCCATGCACTGAATAGATCTCCTGTGATCCAGGCGCTTGGCTGGCCATCGTAATCACATTGGAGAACTTTGGTCTGCTTAAAGCATCTGGGATTCTTGGACTTTCCTATAACGTAGAGCGGGAGTTTTTGGCTTCCATCCATGTTAGCAGCAACTAGCACTGTAAGTCGGTCCTTCGACTTTTTTCCACCGTGACAAGCCTCCCCACGAAACGCCATAGTCTTGTCTGGAAGGCATTTCCAAAACACCCCAGTTTCATCAGCATTAAAAATGTTCCGAGTCTCATAGGTATCCAAAATTGTGCGCATTTGAGTCTTCAGCCATGAATCCACTTGTTCCTGTTGAACCGCAGCGCTCTCTCCACAAATTGCTTTGAAGACAATGTTGTGCCTCTTTTTGAAACGATCCAGCCACCCCTGACTTGCTTTAAAGTCAGGGTGTCCTAGCTTTGCAGCAAGGATGTCCGCCTTCTCCATCAGCAAGGGACCATTGACGGGAAGGTTTGTTGCTCGCGTATTTGTGAACCATTGAAACAGTGCATCGTCGACATCTTTGTGCTCAGCCACTCTAAGTTTTTTTCTTGCTGGATCAAAGACAGACTTCTCGTACATTTGCTTTATCACGTCGGCCTTCTTTTTCCATCCTGAAATGGTGTTTGCTGGAATGCCATGCTGACGACTAAGGTCTGCCGGTTTTGTTCCTTTTTCTAGCTGCAGTATGATTTCATACTTTTTCTCTATTGACTGATTGTCCAGTTTTCTCTTAACACCTCCAGACATTTTTAGAAGGGAAAAAATAAACAGAATAGCTACAGCATGTTATCCTTCAGACAAGATCAACAAGAGTGAGCGAACTGGCATGGGAGTGAACGACCATACGGACCATGATCACGTGCTACGTGAACTCAGCACATGCGCAGTGAACCAAGTACGATCATTTTTATTTATATACTAATATATAAGACGCACGATTGGTCATGGGAATCGAGATAACGGACGTTAAGTGGCAAATTTGGCCCTCTTTTGTGCTCGAGATATTAGGGTACGACGACATAAAAGAACCGACATAACCGATGAGAAAATGCTAAGACAAAGAGAGAATTTGGCGGTTCCACTTCTAAAACGTCGACTTAATACGATTGGCAAGTTAACCGAGGTCGAGATAAATGGGTTCGACTGTATCTCCAATTTCATTTCATAAGGATCAGAAAAACACTTAGGAATAAGCTGTGGTGAAGAACTTCATATACTTCCTGTGTGTAACACATCTTAAGTAGTGCTGATAGAGAAGCAAATAGGCATAACCAGCAAGAGGCACCCACTTCTTAGGTAATGAAGAGAAGCAAAGTTATGGCCCTTTGCATTTCCATAACCTCACTACCAGGCAGACTTTCTCCTTCAGAAGTTCTCTGCCTGGGACTATGCTAGAGATGATGGTATGAACTAAATCTTCAGTTTAAAATAAAACAACAACAGTTAGTCACAAGTGATTTGAGCCATACATCCAGTGTATGATCAGGAACTCCAGCAGCAAGTCATGCAATTATAGCTTTTCCTTACCAAAGTTTCCAAACTTGGGCCTCGGGGTGAGGGTAGAAATGTGCATACAGGCAAATCATTGCGCAATTGTTTTGTGGTCTTTGGAATGCACTAGTATACCACAACTATTCCCACTGTAATAAAAATCAACTTGTTTCTAGTTATCACAGCTTATAAACAGTAATGAAATGCTGAGAGATGATTCAAGACGTCTGCCTGGTGTGCAGGACATTCCTCCTCCAGACATGCCCTCATGTGAAACTGCATCACACATTAAAGAGAATTTGGACAAATTGTCTTTTTAATTATCACCTTTGGTGTGCAAGGCAGTAATAATTGAAACACAAGGTGTTTCCTTGGGATTAATGACTAACTAAATGTAATGGTCTTTAGCTGTTTCTCAGGGCATTAAATGTTCCCTAGCTACTCATTAATTCTTAGGAAACATCCTCTGCCTCAAGCCTTGTTTCATAATCACTGACCTTACAAGGATTATTTTACCAAGGAAAATGAAACTGGCATTCCACCACACATTAACAGTGATTAAGTTCAGATCTCATATAGAGTGCGTAGGCAGAGCCAGATAAAATACAGCAAATGCCCTTTTAGAGCTATTTCTCCATCTACTGAAATACAATATTATAAGGAAGGTTTGCACTTAATGATTATAATCCTGCCTGAAATCAGCAGGAGATGCAGAGTGGAATAAGGGCTGGTCAGCTCAGTATAACCAGGGGAGTTGGTGATGGAGTAGCATAACACTAGTTTTACTCCTGTATCTAGCCAAAGCATAGATTTTTCCAAAGCAATGAATCATAGAATGTGAGGGTTGGAAGGGACTTTAGGAGGTCATCTAGTCCAACCCTCTGCTCAATCCCCAGACAAATTTTTGCCCCAGGTTCCTAAATGGCCCTCTCAAGGGATTGAGCTTGCAACCCTAGGTTTAGCAGGCCAATGCTCAAACCACTCAGCAATCCCTTCCCTTGGCTGCTAAAATTCTCACTTCCATCTTACACCTGAGGGCTCAGTGTAAGACCCAGCAAAGCTAGAAGCTGGGATTCAGGGGATTCTGACTGATGCCTCTGCATCACCACTAGAGGTTTAGGTCGGGCATCCTGAAGAGGACCTTGCAAAGCTAGAGTTGAGAGGAAGTACCACCCTTCAGGGCCTGAGTGGCACCCCACAGCCCACTGACTGGCCGATACCAGTATATAAACCAGGAAGCCATGATGAGGAGCTGTCTGAGCAATGACACAGACCACCTGTCTGCTTCTGACCCTGCTAATGACAGTCCCAAGATGCTGGCTTCTGACCCTGGTTTGTTCTTTCCCTGTCTCTCTGATTGTTATCTGTAACCTGGTGCCTGACTCTGATCTCCTGATAACATGACCTTGCCTTCCTCTTGACACCTGACTATGTTTGCCCTCTGACCTATCCTTGGACTCTGACCTCCTGGCATTGGACTTGGACTGACTTCTGCTCTGACCACTAGAGCCACATCCTGACCACCCACATCCTGGTTGTGACACTCAGCATCATTGCAGCTGTTCAGTTTCTGACCTCCCTCTTCTGACACTCCCCCTTCTGAGAGCCGCACACTCATGCAAATGCTGTTTCTAGCTCACTTTGCTGAATACAGTTGGTTTCTAGGGGTTTGTGTAAATGGCAATTTACTGTATGGCAAGCCACAGCGTTAATCTACAGCACATCAGTTTGCCTCACAGTAACATCTTGTGTGGACACTGCAAAAGTGCACTGAAAGTCCCGGAGTGCAGCTTGGCATACTTTCAAAACTGCACTGTAGCAGTGTCCACGTGGGATCTTACTGAGTGGCAAGCTGGTGCGCTGTAGATTCACACTGGGCCTTGCCAGTTGCCATGTAGACAAGCCCTAACTGAGTCAACTAGTCACACTTTTCAGAAGTACGTCGTGTTTGTTGTTGTGCTGTATCACACCTAAGTAACAATCAGAACAGTGCACAAGCCTAGATTATATGAAGAGCAGCCCTTTTCTAGCTGGGCAGGTTTACTAGTGCAGAGAGAGGAGATGAAGAGGGTAGTAAACTCAGAAGAAAACCCCATACTCCACCCCTTGTGTGACTGGAGTTTAATTGTTGTCAGGCTCTTCTTTTTTAGGCGCAACAGTAACATAATGTTCTGTCAAATCTTAGTCCCCTGATGGCATTTAAATAAAACTAAGCTTTCTCTGCTTAAAGGATGAAAAATACCTGTAAAGCATTTCATGATCACTGGCTTTCTCCAATAATTGTTATATAGTATTACCCATAGCTGAGCCTGCTGAAGAAATGAGCGGTCAGATTCACTAAGTTGTTCCATGTTTACACTGGTGTAACAGCACTGATTTCAAGGGAGTCACACCAGCATACAACTGGAACAATGCAGTGGTGAGTCAGGCCCTAGCTTTTATTTGTCATCTGAATTTCTTTCCAGAATATCAGGCAAGATCCTGTGTATGCCAAATATAGGCCAGATCCTGTCTGGTATAGATGCTCAATTTCTTGGGAATTTTTGTTCTTGTACTTTTTAACTAAATGAGGTAGTACATCTAAAAAAATTCCAACACAACTCTGGAAACCAGTCTGTACACTGGAAAAAGTAATGCAAAGAAAATAGCAGCTTGCTATATGCTAAAGTCTGTTACCTTCCTCAAAAGACTGACAAAAATATTTCCCTTTTTGTGTCACTGAATCTTTTTCCCTTTTGCCCTTCAGGTTGTACTTTTCCTTAAGGACAGGAGAGAGGTTAGGGTTTCTACCTCTTTATTTTTGCTGTAGTTAGAGAACAAAATCTTGGTAGCCAGTTTTGATTATTCTTCCACTAAATATTTCCCAACTGAGTGAGACGTTACATCAGTTTTGGTGGTGAAGTGTTTCCTTTCATACGATAAACATCACAGTTAAAAGCATTGCTCCAGTAATTTTTAAGGTGGTTTGGGATTTCTAGAATGCAGGCTAATGCTTTTAACTTGGAGTCTGCATAATTGTTCTGTTGATGATGTGCTTAGGATTAGGTGTGGAGTGTAGCCCCTACACTCCAGATATCCCCATTAACTAGTTGTCAGGGAAGGGACATGATAGTAAAATGAAAAGTTTTAAAGCACTCAATTCAAGAAATTAAGTTAAGCCAAAGTTAAGATTACCTGTGCAACTTTACCTCTTGTGCATAAGCATAGAGATATAATACATTTCCACTCATGTGATATTTTAAAAATATACTATACAATTTTTCCTACAACTATTTACACCTGTAACTGGCTGTTTTGTACTGCCTGATAAAGGGCGGCAACAAAAATTGTTTATACACAAAAGAATTGGCGTAAGGATCCCTATGGAAGCCCTAATCACATGCGTTTTGTAAGGCTGTCAAAAAAGTTATATTATTTCAGAGGGAAAGAACAATCATGCAGCTAAGAATCATTTTTAAGTCAGATTCAGCTATCATTATACATGCAACCTTAATTTCCTGACTACTGAGTGCTTAACTGGGCAGCTTTAATGTTCTTTTTGCATAGGTTTTTGCAAGGAATTTCCCATGGTTTTTTGAGCAATAGGAAAAAAAGGCAGGGCACCAGCATCTCATACTGGATTTTGTCTGGGGAGTCTCCAATTAATGGGTGTATGCTTGTGGTATCATCACCGTAAGGAGTGGTCCAAGTCTTGATTCCACCGTCTGACCAGTGGAGCTGGGCCATTGTGATGGGGAAGCAAGCAGCACCCTTTAGTGGTGTCACAGTTTAATCCTTTCTCCCTGTAGGAGCAATGGTGATCAGAGAGTTCCTTTCCAGGGCTCCTCCTGCATAGCCACACTGCTGGATACTTATGGCTGAGCAAACCAGCCCTTTGTTCTCTCATGCGACACACTGGGTACCTGAATCTGATATCACACCACCAGTTTTACTCTTACATAATTCCATTGACTTCATTATTTACACCCCTGAAACTCAACTGACTGCTAGATTTTAGATTTTGACTAGTTTGTTTGCTTTATATGTTTGAGGACCTCTTACCCTTTCGAAGTAGAGCAAGCATGCAGGCCTGTGGAAGCCAAGAGGGATGGGATGTAAATCAGGGTAGAATTTAGCCCTTAATTTTCAGCACATTACAATAATGAGGACATTGAGATTTTTTTGAACCTGGCTGAAATGTTAAAGGTATAGTAGGCGTGGCTGATAATGGGTCAGGTTTTAACTTCTGTTTCTTTTCCCTGTTTTTTTCCAAAGTCTACACTGGGATATGTCGCTCTGCTCATAAGTACTTTCCATGTGTTAATTTATGGGTGGAAAAGAGCCTTTGAAGAAGAATACTACAGGTTTTATACACCACCAAACTTTGTTCTTGCCCTTGTTTTGCCTTCTGTTGTAATTGTAGGTAAGATCATTTTACTCTTTCCATGTATAAGCAGGAAACTGAGAAGAATCAGAAGAGGCTGGGAAAAAAGCCAAGTTATGGAAGAAAGAGGTGGGACTGTTCCACATCTCTCACCAGAAAGGATTACGGTGATGTGATGGTAGAATAGTGTCCATTAGCACTACGGTTGTCACTGGTCTTTTTGTTTTAAAACTTGTGTTTTTAGGAGTTATATAACTCACGTGTGAAAGTTGCTATGGACTTGCTTGGCATAT
The DNA here is from genome assembly GCF_020497125.1 of Mauremys mutica. Taxonomy (NCBI): domain Eukaryota; kingdom Metazoa; phylum Chordata; order Testudines; family Geoemydidae; genus Mauremys; species Mauremys mutica. The sequence continues at coordinate 252,171,923 of NC_059073.1, read as the reverse complement.
GGTACAAGCTCTCAGCCAAGGAATGAGCAATTTATGTTTCTTCAGAAATTTAAAAAAAAAATCACTTCAATTTTAAGTTACAAGAGAGCAAACAATGTGAAATCAGGATTTTTTAAATGCTTCTTTGCACAATTGTATCACAAACATTGTGGTTTTATAATTAAAACCAAATGTTCCAGGCAGCATTTCTTTGACTGATAGCAAATGTTCCAGACAGTACTTCTTTTATTAAAATGATCATTTTTTAGTTAGTCGGTCCAGAATGTAGAGTAATAGATTTTAATGATTTAGAAAATAAACATGTTTTGAAACAGCTGAGATTAAATTTTTAATAGTTGAAATTATTTATTGCACATGTACATTACACATATTTGTGTAGCTCAACAAGGATTTTGAACCAAAACATGACTTGAATATAATAAAAATGTTAGTTGCATTAAGGAATATAATTTCAAAGTGCTGCATATGGTTTTAGACATGTAATGTCCATTGACGTTAATGAGTCATGCAGTGAAAATCCAATCCAATACTTTGAAACTGCAAGAAGGATTTATATAAATTTGTACAATCGACTAATGATCACTTTAAAAATAAAACATGCCAAAAATTATTTTAAAAAATTAAAGTTGAGAGAAATTTGCAATAAAAAAATTCAACTTTATTGAAACTTCCAATATCTTAAGCACAATAGAGAACAACCATAATGTTAACATTATCTGTGTGTTTCTGAGTTGGAGTTTCAGTTATGGCACATGAATTTGCCTCTCTTTCAACCTTAAGATCTTTTAATGTATTTTTGTTGCACAAATAACGTTCTATTTTTATATGAAACTTTTGTTTTTACAGCCAGCATCTGTGGGGTATGCTTTACTGTGAATTTTTAAGAAATAAAAACAGATATTCCTATACGTCAACTTTTTAACATGAGTTGATGATCTCGTGAAATGGAAATTTCCCTCTAAAATTTGTAATTCTGGTTTCTTAAGGCTTTCTGAGGCTTTCTGAATGTTGTTTAGAATGATTTATCAATGACTACTTTAGCATGTTTTGTTCTTCTTTACAGAATAGGCCAAACTCTACTCATTTACACTCGTGCTGCTTCTATAGAAATCAGTGGAAGTTGTTCTCATGCATCAGAGTGCAGAATTTGGCTCTACATCTCTACCTATTTTTGCAGTATTACAGCTCTGCTGTCTTTAATTGTTTTCTTTCCTCACATTTTTGCAATAATTTTCCATCATTGTGATAAATATCTGCAATATGACTCTGATCCATATAGCACTTGTGTATACTTAAGTTAAGTACATGAGCAGTCCCATTGACTTTACTGCCTACATTTGTAATGAACCCTACACCCATGCAATATGTACTTAGAGCCAAATTCTGCTCCCACTTACACCAGCATAAATCCAAACTAACTCAGTGCCAATTGTTTTTAGTTTCATTACAAACTGAAGAACCCCAGTTAGGTTTTTCAAGATTCATTATAGCCTCCAAGCAGGGGCAGCTCTAGCAATTTCGCCGCCCCAAGCACGGCGGCACGCTGCGGTGGGGCGCTCTGGCTGTTGCCGGTCCCGCAGCTCCAGTGGACCTCCTGCAGACGTGCCTGCGGGAGGTCCACCGGAGCTGCGGGACCAGCGGACCCTCCGCAGGTACGCCTGCGGGAGGTCCACCGGAGCCGCCTGCCGCCCTCCCGGCGACTGGCGGAGCGCCCCCCACGGCATGCCGCCCCAAGCACGCACTTGGTGTGCTGGGGCCTGGAGCCGGCCCTGCCTCCAAGCCTTTCAAACAAACCTAGGCCCATTTATGGTTTTGTCAGAATCACAAGAAATCTGCAGTTTTACATGGTTTCACCTGTGTTCTGCTTTAGATATAGGGTTTGTTCAAACTCAAAACCCAGACTGAAACTCCAGGCAGAGGACTTTCTCAAAATGACACAACATAAAGTGAAACAAGGTGGATTAGTTAATATCTTTTTGTCTTTAGGCAGCTTGACTCTTTCACCAACAGAATTTGGTCCAATAAAAGATACTACTTCATCCACCTTGTCTCTCTAATGCCCTGGGACCAACACAGCTACAATAGAGGAGGAATAGCTCAGTGGTTTGATCATTGGCCTCCTAAACTAGGGTTGTGAGCTCAATCCTTGAGGGGGCCACTTAGCAATCTGGAGCAAAATCAGTACTTGGTCCTGCTAGTGAAGGCAGGGGGCTGGACTTGATGACCTTTTCAAGGTCCCTTCCAGTTCTAGGAGACAGGATAACACTGCATACAAAATTAAGTGTTTGCATGAACCTCTGCCAAGCTAAACAATCAGTATTGCATGTCTCTAGTTCTCTTTACTATCCAGTGAAAGCCCACTAAAAAAACAGGGATTAGACAAATGGGGGATGTTTGGGGGGAATTCAACCAATTTTCTTGACATATTTTGAAAAACATGTCATTTAAAAAAACATTGGCAGGGGGAAATAGTGGGGAAGTTCCCAGTTTCTTGCAATTTTATTTATCCTCCTCATCCACCCCATTTTTTTAATTGCCCCCTACTGGAAGTAGAAGGAGGAAAAATCCACTTCCTCTCACTTTTTTTTATGTGTTTCCCTTGTAAAGTTAAAAAGTTAAACTTTTAAAGCTTTTTTGCATTTTTCCAATAGAAAAAAAGTGTAAAAATGAGAGAAAGCAGTCTGTTGCCTTTTTTTTTTTTAGCATTCTACCTTATTTTCACTTGAGAAGAGGGGGAGAAAGTAAAATAGAAAAAAAATCCAAATAATTTTTTTCTAAATGAAATTTTTAATTTTGTTTAGAATAAATCATTTAAAATTGATTAAGTGAAAAAGGAGAAAAAGTAAAAAAATTCAAATGTATTGAAAACTTCATTTTCTTTCAAAATTAACAAATAGAACAGCATTTCAAGAAGCTAATCTAAGTTCCTTTTTGCAAAATGCCTGTGTCATGAACTGTCAGATGGATCATGCTGTACTATATGAGCACAGTTATTTTATTAGATGAATAAAAGAGATACTATCAGTATTATAGAAAGAAAGGGCATTACTAACTTTAAGGGAATAAGGCTTTCAAGTAACTAGGAACAAATGACAAATAGAACTTCCATTTACTGTGTTTGTGTGTGATTCACTCCAGTACAGAAAACTTTGCAAACCACCAGATGCCTCCAGATTGCACAGAGGTGGATCCAGTGGCTTAAATTTCCTCTCTTGGGGGTGGAATTTGCCCTCGTGCAGACAGCCAGCACAAGGCCTATGCACTTAGGCCCATACCCTCAATGGTATTTAGCTGCTTAGCTCCCACTGAAATCATAGGAGTTAGGCGCCTAAATACTGTTGAGGATTTGGGCTTTATGCCCCAGTCCTGCAAACACACTTATGTATGTACATAAGTATCTTTCCACACATATGTAATTCCTTTGTCTTCAATAGAACTATTCACTTGCTCAGAGTTACTCATGCACATTGACATTTGCAGAAATGGGCCCTTGAATCCTAGTTTGGAGGCTTATATGGGGTATAGCTCTTTGCTGTCCTCCTGCACAGCAGTGAATTTCCCCCATGTGTGCAGAGGGTCAGCAGCCACTATACCAAGCTGTAAAGAGGGGTAGGTAGACTTTGTCTGTACCAGCCCACTTAGTTCCCAGCACAAAACCCAATTACTGTGTTGGGAGGGATGAATTCTGCCCTAAGAGAACAGAATTTCTAACTTATATTGGAATGTATGACATCCTGAAGGCTCAGAATATGGTAAATGCCATCGAGCAAATTCTGCTCCCAGTTCTACTCCAGCAGCCCTATTGAAATCACTGAATTTGCATGGGTACAACTGAGCTAAAATTATTACTGATTGTGACTATTACTATTTCAATATTTAATACGTTTGTATTAATTTTATCATAATATATAGAAATGCCAACTAAAATTCATCTTTCCTAGAACTTTCCAGATCTTGTTTGATGTTTTAGGAATATTGCTGTAGTACTAATACAGTATTAATATTGTTGCATTATTAAAATACAGTAGCAACTGTGCATTGCCACCTTAGTCCATCTGTTCTGTGGTGTGATGCACTACATTTATCCTTATTCCTATGCAAAAAGAAATACTTCATTCTAACAGGAAAAAATCATACAATGTAGTATGCTGCTTAACATATGTAAAAAGTAATTAGATCGTTTCATGATTAACTCATTTCAAGAATGTTTAAACTCATGGTAAATCTAGACCACATGATGTTTCTTAAATAAAATGTTGTCATACATTGGTGAGGGGTTTTTTTTCAAACCATGTGTATGGGAAATAACAAATATGTGCTTTTTATTTTATGTTACTTGAAAGCTGAAATATTGAAGTGTGAAGAAATAGCTTATATTTTTGGATCAACTAAATTAAGAAATTTAAATTAAGAAAGTAATAGTGTACCCAGCTAGCCTATGTATTCATTTCTAACTGGAGTAACAAGCTGACTTGCTATTAAATCTTTTGTAATTTACTTTATTGTAAAGATTGATTCTATTTAGCAAGAATTCTGAAAGTAAAATGGCAAGGTCTTGCATGGCACATATTATGGATCAGATCCTGCCAACTTCTATTCATGTAAGAAATCTTTCTTCATGTGGTTAATCTCTGATTTCCACGGAACTGTTTGCATAAGGACTTCTCCAGTGAGTCCAGATTTGCAGGATGAAGTTCTAAAGTCAAAATTCTCAATGTTGGTTGCCTACAGTTAGACATCTCCATTATTCAGGTGCCTAAATATAGATTTAGCCGCATAACTTCAACAACCAACTTTGAGAATGATATATTTTTATGCAACATTGCATTCACCGTTTATTGATTGTAGGGATATCCTATATATTATGTCCTATATAGTATGAAAATAACTGAATTCTCTTCCTTGCCACCAAGGGTGGCCAAACTTACTGACCTGCTGAGCTACATATGAAAATATTCATAAGTTCGAGAGCTAGGGTGCGCCTGCCGGGTGCTCAGGGCTTCAGCCTCGCTCCTGCTGAAGTTCTGATCCCCGGCAGGCGCACTCTGTGGGGTTGAAGACCTGAGACTTCCCTCTCTGCTGGACAGAAGCCAAAGGGTCACACATCTACCCGCATTTTTGCCATGGTTTGCTGGCCCCACTATGTCTCCCTCCCTACAGCTCCCAGCTGTTTGCTGCTGCCTGTCCACTCAGAGCTAACACCTGGGATCTGCAGGGAGGGGCCACTGAGGGTAAGAAGAGGGTGCTGGGGGGGCGTGACTCAAGCTGCTGGTGAGGGCAAACATTTAAGTTGTGCCTCCCCTCCCCCCTCAGCTGGCACCAGTCATCACTGGCAGAAGCCCCTAGTCCTACCACCCCACCACAGGGCAGAAGCCCCAAGATCCCCCTCCCCACAGTCAGGTGGAGAATGGGAGGGAGTGGGAGGCTCCACGAGCCACACATTAACTGTAAAGGAGCCACATGTGGCTCACAAACCACAGTTAGGCCACCCCTGCCATATTTCATAACAAAATGCCACTTAACATATAATGCAATACTGCACACATTCTATCAGTAAATGTTCTCTGCAGTAAATAATTGGAATGACATTTTGGAACATGTTCTTTGTTTTCTGCAGATGATTATGGTATTTTTTATCCACAACGTTTATTATATAGTGCCATAAAAATATTTCATATTTGTGCTTAATTTGACAGTGTAATTCTGTTAAATAGTGCTATTATATACAGTTGATAAACATCACCTTGTTGAAATTTGAATTTTTAATAGGTAAATTATTTTGAGATTTGGTTGTATTTTAAGTCCTTTACTTAGTTTGTGACAATGTTACATTTACAGTGTACTGGTGCCACGTCTGAATTTTGTTCCAACATTGTATAGCATGTGATGTGCCAACATGAGAACGTGCAACTGTATTTTCATTCGTTGGTAAATCACTTATAAAATATCTTGTACATGTTCAATGTATAATTAGCTATAAATGCAGCCCTCATAGCATTAATGGGAAAGAACAGTTAAGGCATCTGTTGTTTATTCCCGAGTAGCTATGAATTTCACAATGTATGAATAGAGTTAGGAACCTGGCTCAGAAATGTCATGCAAATAAATATTAGATAGATTGATATTTTCAAGAGTTCAGGTGAATAGACTCAGTGGTAGTGGAGGCATATGAGTAGTTCTTTTCAAACAGTACTTCTCTGAGTACAAAAGTTTTGCCTTTATTGGATGTTCATCCTAGTTCTTATAAGTATTTCCTATAAATGTAATAAGTAACTTTCAAGTTCTCATATTTTATCACTACATGATACTGCTTCAGTTAACTAGATTGCTACCTTTAAAATGAGTGACACATTGAACGAATTTAAACAATGATCTCCATAATCTTTGTATACTGTTTCTCATGCCTTGCTGACAATGTTTCACAGTGAACATATTATGAGTCTCCTCTGTGCAATACTTACTTGACAGTCCTCTCTGTAGTTGTGTACTCCAACTTTGTCAATTACTGTTTGTGTTGTCTATCTGAACAGGGCTATTATAAATGACTGGCAGTGCTTTCACATATTTTTCCATAGAATCTGTTTTACACAAGGATCAATAAAAACTTAATATCAAATATTTTGACTTGTTCAAATTTCAACTTAATTTTTTTTATTTTGCCTTTCTTTAACATGCATTTGGGCTTTGATGAATATGTCCTCCTGTAGAGAGGGAATGGCTGTGGGGCTCATAAAAATGCTTCTGAAGAGCAAATTTGTTTCCTCTGGAATGGGCTGGATGACAGTTAATTTTTAAAAAATACACTGCGGGAGGCTGCCCCATACCTTATTACAAGTATTCACGCCTCTTCTCTTCCAGTTGCACAAACTGAACACTGTAATACTAGCAATATAGTCAGTACATTTTTTCAGGAGCAAAGTACAAACATTTGAGGCAAAAGCGAGACTGCTTAATTTGTTTGTCAAGTGCTGGTGTTCTTCCTGTTTGGTTGTAGGTGTGAAAAAGCAGGAGTGTTTCAATGGGAAAATAAATGAATAGCTTTTCCTCTCCTTCACTCCTCTCTGGAAGCATTATATATGTTTCAAGGAAATTTATGACAAGAAGGGGAAAGAAAAATTATACTTTGGAGTGATCCTGACACATCAAAGTCAGTAACTTAACTTCCATTGACATCAATGGAGTCACAATTTCACCTGTGCACAAATCAGTGAACTTGGCAAGTTCATGTTAACTTGTATAACCTCCCCATGTTGCTGCTTCTCTGCAGAAGAGATCTGATCAATAATACAAAATCATCTCTTACAAACAATGAAACAGATGTCTGATATGTTCAATGTCCAAAATTACATTTTCACGCCTCTTTCTACTTGTGCCCTGCCTGTCTCACTGATGAAAATTTCACCATTGGTGTCTGTTTTTCCCTAGTTTGTTCAACTCCTGCACCATTTTCTCATACATTATAGTGATTGCTTTTATTTGTTATTTGTATCACAATAGCATCTAGGGGCCCCAACTGAGATCAGTGCCTCCTTGTGCTAGGTTCTGTACAAATACATAGCGTGAGACAGTGCCTGCCCTGAAGACCTTCCAGTCCAAGCAGACAAAGAGTGGGAAGGAAATAAAGGCACAGAGAGGTAAAGTCACTTGCTCAGCAAGGTCAACAGTATATTAGTAGCAGAGCTGGGCATAGACCTCTGGTGCTCTCCCTATTTGATTATACTGCCTCTCATTGCTTTATGTAATTTAAATTGAGCTCAGAAAAAAAAAACACTGAAATGTCTTCTCACTCAGAAAAGTTATGTGCAGTAACAACAGGAACCTCTCAGAGTCCACCGTTGTAAAGTACGTGGCATGTGGTGAATTAAAATTTTCTGATGCAAAACACTATAAAAGGATAATTATTATCAAACACTATAGAAAGGATAATTTTATTATCAATTTGCTGTGAAAGAGATGGCTCTACCATATAATCCAGTTGTCTGGGATAGCAAATTTCATAAAATGTTTGTGTGGTTGACTGCAGGTTTGTAGGGGTTGATGTTTGCCTAGAGCAGCAGAACCTCTAGAGTCAGCCCTGTACAATGTTGTTTTCATCCCATGTAAAAAAAGCTTGATTCATGAAGAAGTTGCAGTGAGAGCAAATGAATCCTGGCAGTGTGATCTTTGGAACACTCGACCAGTAAATGTCTCATGACCCAAGCTTATAATGTACAGAAAATGCTGCCCAATTTACATATGGTTTCCATACATTTGCCAGTCAAACACTACACAGTTAAAGCTGTAATATTCCAGTGTACTTTTGATCTATTTCTGAAATTCAGAAAGTTTAGTTCAGTACACAGAGCACAGGATTGACTGCCCGGACAACAGTCCAAAAAAATTCATATCAGGTTTATCCAAGGTTAAATGAGTTCCAAACCAGTAAGCATTATCAAGATAATCTGTATGAGGAAAATATAGATAAAAATGTTCAATAAAAAAACAACATTTGAGTTATAGCCCAAATCCCATACAGTAGCTGAAGAATTCACAGTGCAGCTCAGGGATGAAGGGTGTAAAATTGGCCTTTGCATGCCTAAAACCAGGTCCACTCTATTCCAGGTCATTCTAGCATAATTTAGAGCAATCTACAACTACCGAGGAGGGTCCATTTGTCACCCTAACCCTAGCCTGGGATGCTTTAACGTTTCTAACCTTAACCCCGGCCTAGAGAGTCCTACCCTTTATAATCCTAACCCTAGCACAGGAAGCCTCAGAGGGTGGGGGCAGAAATTCTCTGTGAATGGGGGGGAGGCAGAGGAAGGATGGGGAATAGGGAAGTAGGGTTGCCAACCTTCCAGGATTGTCCTGGAGTCTCCAGGAATTAAAGCTTAATCTTTAATTAAAGATTATGTCGTGATAAAATCTCCAAGAATTCATCCAACCAAAGTTGGCAACCGTAGAGGGGAAATACTGAGACTTGGAGGGGTGTGGGGAAGCCAGCCTGAGAATTAGGGTTCTAGGAGTTCCTACCTGCTCCCAGGCCTGTTCCAGCCCCTCTGGGTTCTGATCTCTGCTCCCCAGCCAATCCTGGGCCCCGGGGTGGCTCCTTCAGTCCATCCAGCTCCTGCTCTCACTTCTGCACCTGCCACTGCCCGTAGGCATGCACAAGTTTACATAGGGGCAGCCCCTACAATATTTCCATTGCAGGGCACTAGCACCTGCCACCCCCGTTCTGCCACCCCTGGGAAACCCTACCTTTTTTAACTGTGGCTTGCCCCTTTAAGGACCTTGTGGCACTCTGTTCCATCCTTTTGGCCCACCTTGCTACACCTGTGCAGGATTAGATTTACAGGAAGCAAGCCCACCAATAGGGGGCTGGTGGGGGAAGTAGAGTAGACAAAGTGGTCTGTGGTGGGCAAGGAGCTGTCAGAAAGCAGGGCTTACAGAAGAGCTAGTCTCCGGGAAACCAAGGGTATGTCTACATAGCAAAGAAGAACCCATGGCTGTCCCATGCCAGCTGACTCAGGCTTGCGGAATTCAGGGTGCAGAGCTGTTTCATTGCTGTGTAGACTTCTTGGCTCAAGGGACCCTCCGACCTCACAGGATCCTATAGCCCAGGCTCCAGACTGAGCCTGGAAGTCTACACAGCAACAAAACAGCCCAGTGAGCCAAAGTTGGCTGGCACAGGCCAGCTGTGGGTTTTTCTTTGCTGTGTAGACATACCCCTAATGAGCACAGCTGGCCTGTAGTAGGCTGCCTGTTTGGCTATACTGACTGATTGGTTGCAAGAGTCAGCAGACCAGCTCTTAAGCCTACCACCGCAGTAGTTTGGCAGCTACTCAAAATATTTGCCTATAGTGGATTTAGCTCTTGCTTTGTTCTAGCCTTAGCCCCAAACCTGCCCCTACCTTGTCTCACTCCAGATAACCCAGTTCTGACCCCTGGCTCTCATTCTTGACCCCTGGCTCTGACCCTTGGCTCTGGCATCTGGCCTTGGACTCCAGTTCTGACCCTGAGCTCTGATTCCTAGCTACCAATGCCTGCTCTGACTGTTAGGCCTGACTTCTGCTTCTGCTCCAACTACCAAGTACAATTGCCCAATTCCAGATCACATGACAGGAGCCTAGTAGGAACTGATCAGGAATTAGATCCTTGTGGAAAACCCTGAGTGTGCTTGCTCCTGGGCAGTGAGATTGAAGTCCAAGAACTAGAGCTGATGTTGGAACAGTTTATTGCAGCTGGGGTCACACTGCAAAGAAGAGGAGACTAACAGCTGAGCCCACCTGGGCTGACGATTTGTTTGTTATACTGTTTTGCCTTGGACTTTAAATAAGATTCTCAGGCCCCGAAAGACATTGGATTCTGCTATGTGGCCTGACCAGGGGGCCAAGTCACACCAATGGCCAGACTGAGCCAGAAAGGACATAGGGAAACTGAGGCAAAGCTAATGAAATACCACTTCTGGCCATGAGGGGGCATGCTGGTGGCAGGCAGGACCCCAGGCAGTCAGGTGGCTCCTGGGAAGCAGGGGCCTGTAGGCTATTATCAGGCCTGTTGAAGCTAGGACCAGAGGATGATCCAGGCGCTTTCCTATACACTTTCAAGTAGGTAGTGCAGCAGGGTTGGCAGTACCATCTTGGGTGGTCAGGGTGATCCAATTTCTCCTTGGAGAGGCCCAAGGACCATGCATGGCTCTATTCAATAAGCAGGTGAGGTCCTATACCATCATAAAAGAGGTTATTCTAGCCAGGTTGGAGATGATGCCAGAAGCTTACTGACATTACTTCAGAGTGGACCTATTTCCTCTGGGGGTGCATCCCAGGGTGATGGCCCAGCAATTATGAGACCTGTTGATGTGCTGGTTAGTTCCAAAGACTATGTCCTTGGATAAAATTATTGGTCAAATAGTCATAGAACAGTTTCTGCAGATCCTGCCAGCTGAACCCCAAAGCTGGGTTTGGAGGTTCAGCCGGTTTCCACCAGTGAGGCAGTAAAGAGGGCAGAGGCTGATCATCTTGAGGCACCTGAGCAGTGGACCCAATCAAAAACATCACACTCAGGAAGGCAAGAGGACATGGAACCCTGACTTTCAGAAATGGAGGAGACAGACATGCCAGGAGATAAACTCCTGGGCAGTTCTACGTTGGGGGGCTCAGATGATCTATCAGCACACCCACCCAGGCATTTCTCCAACTGAATGCAAGTTCCCCAGGGGACAGCCAGGGAAACCAAATTATGTCTTTTCAGCTTGTGAGAAGATTCTGTCCCCTAATGGAGTGTGACTATTTCGGATGCTGTTACAACCGGGTTTGTGGTTCAGAAGGTTCCCTCAACCAGAGTCAAACCCTGCCATATATGTTCAAACTGGGGAAACATGTAGCAGAGCATCCAGTGGACTCCAGCTGCAGACAAGTCCTTGCCCAAGATATGGAATCCAGTTGATTAAGATAGACAGCTAGACCAGCCCATATCCAGGCTGAAACAGAATTGGAGGTACAGGGCCCACAGGGCTGGTTGAGGATCAGGGTGATGAGGAGCCTTCCATGGCCCATAATTGTGGACAGAGACTGGTGGGGTTTTGCAACACTGATGCAAGAGATAAGGGTGCCCAAACCAATAGGGGGAAAATTGACCCTGACTCAGAAACAACATTCAGTGACAATCAGTCATTATGGACAAACAGAAAGCAAGTGGGGGGACTTGACAGCCTGCATGGAAACTGTCTTCAAACCCTAGAAGCACAACTACCAGAGGTGAGGTGTGTGGAGGCCAAGAATTAATTAATAAAGGTTTGAAGGGATCTTAATGTATGTTAGCTAATTAGCAGAGGTTAAGCTGTTACCCTGTATCTGGTGCAGAGTGAATTGTGTGAAAAGTCGTTACGACCTTGTGAATTGCAGTCTTGTTTTCTGTTCTGGTATTGCAGACAAATAAGATAATGAATAGGCTTATGTATAAACAAATGCAAATGTTTACTTTTACTGTCTGCAAGTTTGCTAGCCACTGTCTGTTAAGAAGGTATAAAGATTGTTATGATTGTTTTACTAATTGAGAGAGATCTGTTCAGGACAAGGGGCAACCCAGTTCCTGACACTCTCTCCCTCTTGTGTTCACTAGAGTATTATAATAAAGTATTTGTTTTTGCTGCACCTAAACATAAGCGAGAACTGAGTTTTCTTCGACAATTTGGGGGCTCGTCCGGGATGGCAACGCCCACGGACACACAGACGGCTGCTACGGATCGTTCCCCTTCGAACCCCATGGCGCCACAAAAGAGGTAAGAGACCTTTTGAAATCTCTATTGGGGTATCGGAGGAGGACTGTCTGTGGGGGACGTCTGTTTCTGTTGGGCTCACGCCATCTGAACTTTTGACTGTGCAGCAGGATCAAATGCAGAGTGGTATTGGGGAGAGGCCCCAATAAGGTTAGTTTATAGCAGTACTGGGAACTGCTGAGTTGGCCAACAGGTAATGCATAAGGTAATGCATTAGAATGCACCGGTGCTGAGGGGTTTTTACCGCCTCAAGAGGGGTTGTCATACCGCCTCATGGTATTGGTCCGGACCAGGTAATGATGCATCTTGGTTAAAAAAATAAAAAATAAAATAAAAAAGAAAAAAAATTTTAAAAAGGTTAAAAAAGGGTTAAATAGAGGAAAAGAGGCCTTGGTGTGTGTGTGTGTGTGTATACCTGTGTGAGTGTTCGTTGCTGGAAGACGCCCAGATTGCCCTGTGAAGCGATTGCTAATGATCAGGAGTAGTCTAACGCAAGCCCAGTAACTAGTGGATCTTTAGGAGATCCGACCCACGGTGGGCTGACTCAGCTTGGCATAGTCCGGCGAGGAAGCTGCCTGGGTCTAGGAGTGTGTGAACCCATTTTCCCTCCCTTTCCCTTCTGTGTGGGCTACTGACAATCTGATCGTCTCCCTGGATGCAATTAGAGTATGCGGGTTTATCTCCCGGAAATGGAGTCTTTAGCCGACGCTCTTTGCTGAAAGGAGATGTACGAGGGTCGTAGTCTTTCTTGTGAGTCTCTCCTGTACGTGAGTGCCCTGTAGGGAGGGATTCTTAGATTCTGGTCCGCTAGCGCGGACAGGGACCCCTTCAGTTGGTGTGACTGGAACATGGGGGGGGAACAGTCTAAACTTTCCACTTTACCCCCTAAGGGTACCCCAGCATATTACATGTACGTACATTATGGTCCTAAAACCTGCAGGTATTTAAATGATTGGAATCTGTACACGCGTGAAAATTCATTTAAACAATGCCCATTAGAAGGTACCTTTGAGTTAGATAAACTTACATGCCTCCGTGAAGCCCTTAAATCACACACCTCTGCTGCGCAGTGCGAGCAGTTTCTGTCTTGGTGGGAGGAAGCAACAAAGAGACTCCATGAGTCTCGGGTGCGGAGTCTGAAGGACTCCCAGGAGAAATTAAAAACTGAAGTACAAGATTTAAAACTTAAATGTCAGACATCCAAATGTCTTCCTGCTTCAGTGCAGCCCTCTGCTTCTCTTTATCCTCAATTAGTTAAACCTGAAAGTGAGGAGGAGACTACAGAAGATATAGTGGATTTTTTTAGCAGCATTCCACAGCCGCAGCAGGCTTCCCCCTCGGCCCCCCTTCTCGGGCTGTGCAGGCAGTAATTGTTTCGTCGCCGCAATTATCAACTGCACAAGTTGTTCATTCTCCTTCTTCGGAAGAATTATCTTCTTCCCTACTGACTGACACCAGTAGTCCGGTTAACCCTGCTTCTGCTGATAACCATGCCGGCTACTTTCTTAGAAGCACGACACAGGCACTCCAGGCTCCTTTAAGGGACTTGCCTGGAGCTGGAGCGATAGGGGGGTTAATTAAGGTACATGCCCCGTGGACACCTGGAGATCTTAGAAACTTGGTGAAAGAATTTCCTAAAATCAGGGAGGAGCCAGTAAAGTTTAGAGAAGAGCTCCAGACAGTGATTCAGTGCTATAATCCATCTTGGGCAGATATTAATCAACTTTTACGAGCTGTACTGCCCGCCGAAGTACAGCAACGCCTTAACAGACAGGCGGCTTGGCCTGATGCCGACCCTGGTATTGGGGATGCTTTGACAGAGGCTAGGAATCGTCTCTTGACCTCTATTTCAGAAGTTTGTCCTAAGAAAACAGATTGGGCCAATTAGAGAAGGCCACTGGCCTGATTTCTGGGGCACAGCTGACACAAGTGCGAACCGGGGTGGGTGAGTTACATGTCATTTCCGCCCTTAGTTCTCTGACCCAGAATTTATTGAGAGAGATGGTACTGAATATAACTGAAGCTGGGAAGGCATTGCAGTGGGATCTAGCATGTTCGGAAATTCAGGATTTCCTGAATGACCAGCTGATGGCCATTCGGAATGATCTAGTGCACCAAGCTTGGCCCACTGCCCTTACAGACACGTCAGGAGTACCATCTGATCTGTGGCCATGGAGACATACTTGGAGACTTTCTGGATGGAAATGTGGACGTTCACAGTGCTCCTTCCAAGCATATGGACCGGTTAAGGGGGTGTGGGCTCCCACATACCGAATCCTGCCGGGTCCATGGGGAGGATGCATGTGGGATTGGGTGATTCACCGAGATATCTGGGAAGTCAGGCCACCTGATTCTCCTAATCGATTTTTAGTTAGTGCTCCTGGGATTACAGCTGATATTTGGATGGGGTTAGGGAATTTATGGACATTTTGGCCGTTAGAACCACCACAGCTTCAGTGTATACGGAAACTGAAGCCAGGGGAAGTTGTCACTGTTTATGACAATATTTGCTGGGAGGGTAAAGGTCAAGGGACTACCCTTACAGGACACCCACTTTTTCAGGCTAATGATAGCTGTGTGTACATTAATGCCACCACGTTACAAGATATACATATTAATCTTACCACTGCTGCAGGCAATCATATTATTTACTGGCCTGCAGATAGAATGTTACATGTAGCTCTTAGATTTCAGGTATATTTTAATTGGACTAGGATAGTACCTGATCGGTTTCAGAATTTGCTTTCATTGTTGCCAGAGGTTCGCAGAATCTCTGAGTTGCAGGGGCAAATTCACATGCTTCAGAATATATATCATGCTGAGCAGAATGCCTTTCATACAGCTTATAGAGTGTCTACTTTATGTACTAAGTTTGATGTGTTGTGCTTTGTTACCAAAACTGTACGACAACCCCATTATTTTATTCCTATGGGGATGTTATTGTTTGTAGTGTTGTTAGTTGGTGTGGGATTATGTTATTGTTGTTGTTGTTGTAAAGGACGTAATGATAGTAATACTACTTTTCATGTTCATGCTAATCATGCATTGTCCTTACATCCCATGAAAACCCCTAAGGTTGAGATGTCTCCTGTGGACTCTGAAATCCATGGTTTAATGCAAATTGAGATTTGAGGTATTTGTTGTACTAGAAGTACAAAAGGGGGGAATGTGGAGGCCAAGAATTAATTAATAAAGGTTTGAAGGGATCTTAATGTATGTTAGCTAATTAGCAGAGGTTAAGCTGTTACCCTGTATCTGGTGCAGAGTGAATTGTGTGAAAAGTCGTTACGACCTTGTGAATTGCAGTCTTGTTTTCTGTTCTGGTATTGCAGACAAATAAGATAATGAATAGGCTTATGTATAAACAAATGCAAATGTTTACTTTTACTGTCTGCAAGTTTGCTAGCCACTGTCTGTTAAGAAGGTATAAAGATTGTTATGATTGTTTTACTAATTGAGAGAGATCTGTTCAGGACAAGGGGCAACCCAGTTCCTGACACTCTCTCCCTCTTGTGTTCACTAGAGTATTATAATAAAGTATTTGTTTTTGCTGCACCTAAACATAAGCGAGAACTGAGTTTTCTTCGACAGGTGAGACTTGGAGACTTGAACCCCAGGCTGGCAGCATGCTCAGCGATGGCCAGGACCTGCAGCCTGCCACTAAAAAAAAATCAGCTCGCGTGCCACCTTTGGCACGCATGCAGTAGGTTGAGGACCCCTGTTCTAGTGTATACTGTGTGTACTGTAGTTTATGGTAATTTTCACTATACGCGATTTTCCTCTTACGCGCTGACCTTAGAACCTAACCCCCATGTAAGATGTGACTCCACTGTATTCATTTTTTAAAACTTATAATAAGCGATGCTCTGGGGTGGGGGGAGTGCAAGGTGGAAGTTTCGCCTAGGGTGCAAAATAGCCTTGCACCGGCCCTGGATACTGTGTCAGCTGATCCACACAGTCTCCAACCTACCTAGGCAGTACAGCAGACATGGCCCTGCCCACTAGCTCCTCTCCACTCCCTAGCCCACCCACCACTTGCCTCCCCCTTAAAGTTTAGCCCTCTTACTTTTAAAAATGATTGCTTGCCCCTTTCCCCGCCTCAGGCTTTTCTGGCAACCCTGTTGCCAGATAGCCAGTTTTAGACTGGAAACTCCAGTAGAAAACAGCACCTGAGTGTCCGGTTAGCAGTGCTGACTGGAAACTACATGTCCGGTTATAGGAGTAACCACATTAGCCTCAGCTCCTCCCACTCCCAACACCCACCCCAGAGGGCTGGAAAAGAACCTGTCCTGCTGCTGTGGGAGGAGGGGCAGCTCAATGCCGAGAGAGACAAAGAGAATAGGCTAGAACCAGGTAGCTCTGTGTGGACTAGTGTGACCACATTATGGACAGCCCTGATTTTGGGATCTTTTTCTTATATAGGCTCCTATTACCCCCCACCCCTGTCCTGTTTTTTTCACGCTTGCTGTCTGGTCACCCTAGTGTGGGCAGGGATGGGGGCGGCTCCTGTTTACCCCCTCCCCAGCCCTGCTGCGCTTGCAGTTTACCCCAACCCCTCCCTGGCTCCAGACACCAACCCCAGCTCCTGCCCCACTGTGCTTTTACCCCCGGCCCGTTTTACAATCATTCCCCAGGGGGGCCCACAAATGTTTGGCGCCAGGCCCACAAAAAGTTAATCGGGCCCTGGCTGTGAGGAGGGTTGCTGGGTGAGAGGGTTGAGGTGGAGGGATGCGCTGTGAGGGAGAAGGCTACCCAGGAAGTGGGGTTGAGGTCAGATATTAAACTGATAAGAACAGATTTAAAAGTTTATTAGAGAATGTTTAAAAATAAATGATACAGAGAGTTTGAAGCGTCAATTATTGGTCATCAGGGGTGACATACAGAGTATAGGGGGACGCTAGTATTTTGGTATTGGACAGCACATAACATATACAGTCTGCAATGTCCCCAATGCGGGGTATACGGTGGGTGGGATCAAGATACAGCCTGATCTTAACCATAAGGCCGAGAAGCGATTGAGGTGTAGGGGGAGGCATTGTGAGCAAGAGGGTTGAGGTGGGGAGGGAGGGAAGTGCTGTGAGCGAGAGAATTGCTGGCGCACAGAGGTTGAGGGGGAGATGTCGCAGCCTCCCCGCCCTCCGCCCCCAGTTCTCTCCCTGTGCCGGCCACTAGGGGGAGCTTTTGCTCTGATTTCCCCGCGTTCGAACGCGCCCTGGCAGCTGTTCTGAGCCCCTGGGGCTGCCGTAGGCGGCTTCCCCCGCTGCCATGGGAACGGAGCCCGGCGTGTGTTGGTGCCTCGGCGCGGGAGCCGGGAGGTGGCGGCTGCTGCCCGGGCCCCGCACTGACCCCGACGTTCACCGCATCGATGATTTCGCCGGCCGGGCCCGAAGTCGCCCCATCCCCAGCCCTGTCCCGCAGGGAGACGCGCAGGCCGAAGCTGGCCTCGGACAGTGACCTGCGGACCAGCCAGGTGGGCGCGACCCGGAGTGACCGGCACCGACAGCCCAGTCCAGGGGAGCGGGCCGGGGGCGAAGCCCCGTCACTGGGGAAGGAGGAATGATCCGCTCAGCCCCCGACACCCCCGGTCCCCTTCGCTCCCCGCCCCCACCTCGCCCCCTGGGCATGGCCCCTGCGCCCTGCTGGGTGGGGAGGCGCCTTTTGTAGCTGCCCTGGGGAAGCCCCAGCTGGCCCCGGCACTAGGGCAGGGGAGAACCCGCCGGTCTCTGGGCCTCTCCCCTTCCTCAGTCGTGAGCCCTCCCGCCTCCGCTGCTCCTCCTCGCTTCCCCCCGCAGCAGCCACCGCCGGCTGCTGTGCGCTGCAGCAAAGGAAGGGGGTTGGCGGGGTGAGGGGGCTCCTGGTGGTGGAGACAGACAGACAGACAGTCCTGAATCCGTTTACAGCTGGTTCGTGTCTGGGGGGTTGTTGCTTGCTTTGACCGAATGAAAGTTTGGCTGTTGTACGAGGGGATGGCATTTGCCTACGGAAGGTTCCTGCTCGTCCTAAGTGGACTTTTCCGCTTTTTTTTAAATCTAGTTTGTATGGTTGCGATGAAGATTGAAACACATGTAAATTGGTTCAGTTCTGCATCTGGGTGTCAACAAATTAATTCCCTGCCATTGTAGGGGCCTGTGGCACATGGTAGTTTAGTCTGATAAGGCTGTAACGCTTCATTTTAATCCAGGGGTCACTGGGTGGGGTTTAGTGGCCTGTGATGTGCAGGGGGTCAGACTAGACTATCTTTTTCTGGTAGTCTCTTCTGGCATCAAACTCAATCAATACAAAATGGGAAATGACTGCCTAGGAAGTAATACTGCAGAAAGGGATAGGTTGCAGAGGTGGTATGGGTAGAGGGAATGCAAATGGAAATCTGAGACTTCTATCCAGGCATTTATATAAAATCAGAAGAAAGCTCTATATTTTGAATTATTATTATTATTGTAACTTCAAAACCACTAGAGACTCAGGGCTTGTCTTCACTGTGGGCTAAATCAGCACTGCTGCAATTGATGCAGCTGCGTGGATTTATCAGGTCTGATGAAGATGGGAGAGCGCTCTCCTGTTGTTGGGGACTTTAACCCCGACAGCGAAATTCGTTGTCTGATCACAGAGAGACAGGCAACACCAGCAAGGTCCGATCAAAAAGCTCTTTATTGACAAGTGCATGCGTCAGTAAAGAGCAGCTCGTCTCCAGTGAGAACCAGCAACTCTTTACAGCTTAGTATTAGCCTATATAGACAGTTTTATTACTTGAGCAAACCCACCCCCCATTTGTTTAACAACTTAAAACTAGACACTTTTAATATACACACATGCCTAGACTTTGTCTACAACTTTAGATTATTAATGATATCTTAACAAACACCAAAAGTTAGAAATACAGGGGAGTTTTAAACAAGCCTATAACTCAACCAGAGAGTTAGAATCTGAACCGTGGGATGCTAGAGTTTCTTATCAGTTCTTCAAACACTGTCCTTAGCACAGCTGATGCTATGCCAGGAATGCAATCCCTGGCTTATCTCACGTTTTCCAGGGCTTTGTGAAACAATGCTGCTTCTCAGTACTTTTCCACTCTGGGATTACCCAGAAACCTCTGTTAGCCTGACTTCAGTCAGGTTGGCATAACTGTTTTGTGTGCTATATTTTCATTCAGGCCTAACACTGTCAACTTCAGTACTCCACCCCAACAAGAGGTGGAAGCTATGTCGATACGAGAGTGTCTTCCGTTGACATAGCACGGTGTAGACACCTCAGTAAGTCAATGTAAACTACATCGACATCAGTTATGTAAATTATGTAACTAAAATTGCTTAACTTACATCAACTTATCCTGTAGTGTAGACAAGGCATGAGTCTCATTATCTATGATATCCCTCGCACCCCTCATTAGAATTAGCCTCAAAATTTAGGTCCTTATTTGTTCATATTTAGTATTGTTCAATTTTAGTATTTTTAAATATTGAAAACAATTAAGAACTGTGTTTGTTTGTATTCAGTTGAAGTCTGTGGACCTTAATCGTGTCATCAAACTACTTGAAGATTCCAACTCGGTAAGTACAACACGAGGAAAAAGGCTTGTGATACATTTTACAAGGGTAATAATAAAATACATGTTACAATTAAATACACAAATAAACCTAAGATAGCCAGATATTGAGCCCCAGTGGTCAGAACTACAAATCTCCAAAGTAGAAGAATTATACTGGTAGAATTATGAATTAGTCTTTCTTTGAAGATATTCAGTGTCAAGGAGCAATGGTACCCATGAACACTTATGTTAAATATTCATTCATGTGCCTGAATATGGACTTTCACAAAAAAATTGTTGCAAATGTGTAGATTATAGAATCCAGGTGAGCAAATGACACAGTGTTGGTGTGCAGTTGACTGTCCAAGATAGCAACTTTAGATTGTGAAACCCAACACTAAGAAAGCAGTTACAACATCTAGAACTGTTTAAAGCTTGTCAGCATGTATGTAATCACCCATATTAACCGCTAACATTTCTCTAGGGGCTTGAATTGGAGGAGGGAGAACATTTATAAAGCTCAGGAGTCAAGAACAAATGGGACTAAATAGACACATAGAAAAACAGTAGCAGTTATAGCCTGGACCTCAAAAGACAGTTTTCGTCTCTGTAGGAAGATTGGACAAATCAGATACACAAGAATGATAAAAGTTCCCTGTGACTGTAAAAACATAATAATTTATAGTCTTTAAGCAACAGCTTCATGGAACGTATCAAATTGATGATTAAAAAAAAATCTAAGAAGAGTCAGTCTTTCTCTCTTTTTTCTTTATGATATACAGCTGAAAGAGTAAGCTGTGCATGATCTTCATAAAAATATTTTTTGTGAGATTGTGTGCTGCACCTCCAGGAGGCAAAGCATACATAGGTGCAACGTGGGGAAGGAGGCCTTCAGATTCTGGGTTGGTGAGTGGGCTGAAATAACTGCTAGTCTAATTTAGAGCAACTCCTTGGCTACTCTAAATTAGCTGTGCCTAGTGACAAAGGAGCCCAAAATAGCCACAGTGGAGTGTTCTACAGTGCCACTATTGACATGTCCTGACATACCCTAAGTCCCCTTTCCAGCACTACCCCTTTACCAGGCCTGTACAGTACTGACATTGAGAGATTCTCTGCTGCAAAGGGAGATTTTTATGCAAGATATGGGAACTGTAGCAAAGGAGAGAATTTGGACAGTTCTAGAATCTGAGCTTTATTAAAAAACTGGCCGGTATCAAAAATGGTGCTTCAGAAGAATGGAAAAATTAGGGGCTTGTATGCAGGAGGGATCACCTCAGTAGGAGTACAGATAATGGGAACTGCAACTCCAGATTGGAACTCTTGTCCATTTAATTCACTATCTTTCCAGTAGTAGTGGGCAGTGGTTAAGAAGATGAAGAGGACAAATACAATCTTGCCTGGCTCTTACCCATTCAGAGTGCTGCTGCAAAGCTCACTTTTCTAGCTTGTCATCTTGACCATGTAATTCCTCTCTTTGCATCCATGCACTGGCTCTCTTTTCTTCAGTATATCAAACTTAAGCTGCTTGTTTTCATTTCTAAGGTCCATCAGGACTTATGTCTAACCAACTTAGTGCTTCTCATATGCTATCAAGTTGTTGACGCTCACCTCCAGTTGGCCAGTGACACCAGTCTCCATCACCACGTGTTAAATTTTCAAACAAGCTTTCTCCCACGCTGCCCCTTATGCTTTGGAGGCACTCTCCCTAAACATTTACAAAGCTACCTCATTATTCTCTTTCAAATCCCTCCTTAAAATTCTCCTTTGTATGATGCCCACCAAACACTTGACAGTTGGTGTGTTGTGACTGCTGCCTATCGTACTGACCAATATTGTCTCATTTCCTTGTACTCTTCCATCTGTCTGTCTGTTTTCCACCGGTTGTCTCTTGTCTTAGATTGTAAGCTTTTTGGTGCAAGATCATCCTTTTGTTGTTTGTGTACAGTATCTAGCACATTGGGGGCCCTGCTCCATGATTGGGGCTCCTAGGTACTAGGTACTATTACAGTACAAATAATGAATAATAATTAATTGTTTAAAAGGGATGGAATGGCTTCAGTAGGGGAAGAGAGAATACATTTTTGGGGCTTCACATGTAAGGAGTGAGACTATATTAAGAGTCCAAAACAGAAGTTGCCAGTGAAGGCAGACAAAGAACAACAGACTGGTGCATAAACTACTTAATGTGGCATTAGACATTTTCATAACAACAATTTGTGATGCCACAGATATAATACAACATTTCTGAATAAATCTATCCTGTGTCAATGCATCTTTAATTACATCAGTATGCCTAATTTTAAAATCAAAGTGCCATACCATACTTTCATACAGGCACTATACCAATAGTGATGGCGTACTGCTTCACTTATCAGACAACCCTATAGTGCTGTCAGATGCTTTAATCCAGTGAGCCCACATGTTCAACCAAAATATCCATTACTAAAAGACTCTGCAAGATTGTAGGAATGTGTTCTGTGCATTTAAAAATATATAGTTAGATCAAGAAACTAATCCTGCTGCTGAACACTTTCAGAATTTCATAGTATCTTGTGACTTTTTAATCTATTTTTCCACTTGCACTTGAACTCAAAAGGGAACAGAACAAGATCATTTAAGGTTTTAAAGGCACACTGCAATTTAAAATTAAGGTGTTTTTTTTCTTTTCTTTTTAAGAATGATGAGGAGGAACGACAGCTAGAAACTCTCAAGAAAGTGATGAAGCAGTATGAGACTGGGCTTGTATCCTTTTTTTCATCCTCCATGGAAACTACAGTTCAAATAAGATGTGGTATTTTATATTTTTTTAATGTTTTTGACTTTTCAGCAAAGTGGCTTATCATCGGCTACATTTCTCAGAGATGTATAGCTTTCCCTGATAGCATCAGTGGTTCACTGATAATTTAATTACTGGCTTAGAGAAGGCCTTCTATGCACACTTATCATTGCTAGGGTTGCTTGGATAAGAAATATTCTTTGGATGCTTGGGGCTACCTGCTTCAAAATAGAATAGAAAATACTCAGTATGCAACAACATAGAAAAATGTAGATAAAAGGCTATACAAACTTCCATGTAATTTCAGCTTTTACAACTCAGTACAGATGTGGTTTCTAAGTGCTATATTGATTAATACTTAAGAAATGCGGATAAGAATAACAATGACTAATGGGCATAAGGTGACATTTAAATAAAACCAAATCTGGATTAATTGGCTGGACACTTTTTTTATATAAACAGTACCGGTTGTATGTAACAAATTTCTAGAAATGACAGATGAGACTAGGTATAAAGATTACCTCAAAAATGTGTATTTGGTTCACATTTTCAAACTTGAGTGCCTAAAGTTAGGCATATAAACCCATATTTAGGCATACTTTTCAGTGGTGTTTAGTGCCCGCAACTCCCATTGATCTCACTGGGTAAGAGAGCTCAGGTGCTTCACACATTTGAAAATCAGGCCACGTATAGTTACTGTACCTAAATAGGAATTTATGTGCCTAATTTTAGTTATCCAAATCTGACCGTGTTGGACTAGAGTATTTCTTTTTGAAAATAAAGTATATTACAAGAAATAAGTTTTTTTTTCTCATTCTCAGGCATTCTAACAGTCTAATTTCCTTAATTATTGAACATTAAAAGCCTCTTAAGGATTTAGCACAAATATTTAAAATTCTTAACCTATGTGCAGAAAAAATTCAGGTCCAAGAGGCTTTCATAGAGCCTACATGTGAAATTCTTAAATTATGCGGGTAAGTACATCAGTCTTTAATAATAAATAGCACTGAGGACTTATATAAGTGCTATACAAATGTTAAGTGATTTTTACAACACCCCATGAGATGACTAGGCATACACTGGTTCCCCTTCTTTCCCTTTTATAAACTGATTTTCTTTGTGTATGATTGCTGTAGACACAAAAAGACCGTTTTTAGTAGTTCAGTGACTATAGAACTACCTATTGCTGCACTCAGGACAGTATTATAATTAACCCCTGGATACCAGAAAGCAGGATTCCCACAGGTGTCTCATTGCCTGCAGTGGGGTGTTCTGGGACTATTGGCCCCCAAGAGATTAAATAATAAGTCTTGTTAAGGTGTGTTTTGTTGTTTCAAAATGTTCCCCTGGTGAGTTAAAAACCTGAGATGAAGCAAAGGGACCTTAACAACTTTAGGTAAGCTTTATGAAGTGATAAACTTTAGGTCAATTTATTGCGGGGGTGGAATACAAAAACAATTTGAGGGTTTTGTTTTGGTTTTATCGATTTTAATCTAGTTTAGAATTTAACGTTTAATTGTGAGGGCTTTTTAACATCTTCATTGCCATACTACTCTACATTATTTTCAAATCAGAATAAAGTGTCATTCATTTTATGTTTGTCAGTACTTTCCTTTTGGTTTGAAAATTACAGCCATAATAATGATTATACAGAAGACTTCCCCTTAACTTTTTTGATAGGTCATTTTCAGCTGATAAATATAGTAGTGATACAACATTGCAACTGAACTTCTTACTTCTCTGAGCATAATTAATTGTGCTGCTTTGCTGCCCCACAGTGGTTAATGAGAGAGTACATCATGAAGTTTTCAAGTTTATGTGTATGGCAGCAACATGACAAAACTTTGCAGTGAAGGTGTAAGGTCCATACAACATAGTATCAGTTCAAGTGAGAAGTAAATTGTCACCTCTTGTAGAGTTCAGAAATAATACTAGTTTCTGCAGTGAATGTATGGATATAGCTTTGGACCTCAGTTCTTTGCTTTTAATTTTTGTCTGATAGAGATGTTTCCACAATTCAGTGCTTTTACAGATGAGAAGGAGAAGGCAATAATTAGAGTAGGTGTTACTTGGAAGTTCCTTTTAGCAGCTGGTCCTGTCTCTCCTACAATTTTCCACTCTTCCACCACTATCTGTATTTCTTTGCCTATCTTGTTCACACTTCTTTCTTTCTCACCGTTTCTGTCTCTTTCCCCCCATTTGTCTCATTTTCTTTCTCCCTTCTTTTCTTCTGGCTCTGCTGCTGATACCAACAGGTGATCTTTCCCCTTCCTAACCCCCTCTCCAGAAAACCTACAGTAAAGCTGTGCGTGCACTACAGTATGTCGTGAACGGAGCATAACATCTGAATATTTAATTGAATATGAGGGCAATTTTAGAGCATGTATTTATTACATAAACTCTGTGCTCATAGCATCTGAGTGAATTTATCTGAACAATGCCCCAGTTTAAAGAGAGAATCTGACTCCAAGTAACCTAAATACAACTGATAGTTCTATTTTTCCTTATTGCTAGCTGTCCTGGCTAGGGATCGGTTCAGTGGTGAGCTGGAGCCAGTTTGCACTGGTTCGTGGGAACCGGTTGTTAAATTTAGAAGTCCTTTTAGAACCTGTTGTCCTGCGTGGGGCAACCAGTTCTAAAAGGGCTTCTAAATTTAACAACCGGTAAGTTGAAGTGACCCAGGAGCATATCTGGGGCTCCTTCTGAGCACATTATCCAAAAGTGGCGCCTTAGGCACCGACCCCATGGGTGATCCAGCTCCCTGCCCCGGCCCCGGCCCCAGCTCACCTCTGCCTCCTCCCCTGAACACTCCGCCCTGCGTCTCCCCCTCCCCGCTTCCTGCGGATCAGCTGTTCGTGCAGGAAACCTGGGAGGGTGGAGAAGTGGTGTGGTGGCTTCACACTCAGGCCCAAGGAGGGGGAGACAGAGTGGAGGTTTGTTGGGGTGGGGAGGGCGCGAGGAGGGCTGCCTGTGCCGCAGCAGGTAACCTGGAGAGGGCCGCAGGTGAACCACTCCCCAACCCAGCTCACCACTGCCTCCCTGGGCCTGAGCACGAAGCCGCCGCACCGCTTCTCCGCCCTCCCAGGCTTCCTGCACGAACAGCTGATTCGCAGGAAGCAGGGGGCTGCGAGCTCAGCCTGACCCGGTGCTCCAAGCGCTGTGTGGTGGCGAAGTGGCCCGGAGGGGTCGGGGCAGTCAGAGGGTGGGGAACAGGGGGGTTGAATGTGGGCAAGGGTCCCATGGGATCAGTCAGGAAGGAGGGGCGGGGTTGGATGGGGTAGTCAGGGGCAGGGGTCCCAGGAGGCCATCAGGAATGAGGAGGGGTTGGATGGGGCGGCAGAAGATAGTCAGGGGACAGGGAAGGGGGGTGGATGGGGCAGGGGTCCCGGGGTGGCATCAAGGAACGTGGGGGGTTGGATGGGCCATGAGTCCCGGGGGCGGGGCTGGGCCATGACCCCCTTGGGGGTGAGGAGGGAACCGGTTGTTATGATCTTGGCAGCTCCTCACTGGATCGGTTCCTTTTCCCCCATCTGTGGTGAGCATGTCTGTTCATAGCCTGCCTCTGGCATATGACTGATGTCACCCCAGTTACTGATCTTAATCTTCTATACTTAAATGAGATTTGTTTGCTGGGATTATTTCCTGGTTTACCAAATATGAATTACTACAATGATACCTGTAGGCATTTACTTCTACCAGCCAAAAAATTAGTTGCTAGATCATGAAAGTAAACATTTTGTTCTAGGATCAGTGTCTGCAAAGAATATACTTGAGGACAGTTTTTCCAAGACATCTTCAAGGAATTTCATAGGATAGAACATAAGATATTGATTTTTCTATCAGATGTTGGCACCAACATGAACAGGTTTTGATTAATCTGTTTTTTCTGTTGTGTTCTAATGATAGTTATAATAACTTGCTTGTTCAATTTTTGCAGGTTACCATTTTTAAAGAAGAAATTATCTGATGAAGTCAACTACACCCCAGTTACTTTAGAATCAATTGCACAATTGGGTAAGTTAGATTGCTGTGCTGCAATGCCCTACAGGATAATAAAAAGAACCACAATTATCTTCTCAGTTGTAGCTTAGAATTTATATGATTTTTGTTACGTACTTATAATTACAAGTTCTTGCTACCTCCTGAGTCAGTCAACATTCTGAATTTCCCAGCATTCAGAAGCATTTCTACTTTGCTGTGAACTTCATCTGTGCAGCTGTCAGAATATTGGAGAATCCTAATTGGCTGATTAGCCAATGAGGTTTCTTTCTGCCTAGTGAGAGAGGCTCCCCACCAGAGTTAGCCCAGGAGAGCTCAAGAAATAAACCACTATTACTCTTGTAGCCTGATCCACTGTCTGATTTCATTTTGCTTTGAGAATCTTAACTATTATACCTGAGTTTTTCAAAGAACACCACCATCACAAGCTCTGTGGGTCAAGAGAGCATGGGGTCTTGACTATCCAATAGCGACGGTAATGGGAAGACGAATAGCAGGTCAGCAAGTGGGCAGGGCTGCCCAGAGGGCGGGGGCAAGTGGGGCAATTTGCCCTGGGCCCTGCAGGGGCCCCCACGAGAGTTTTCAGCGGGTCTTCAGCAGCAGGTCCTTCAGTGCCGCCAAACACACCCGGAGCGAGTGAAGGACCCGCTGCCGAAGACCCGGAGCTTCTTCCACTCCGGGTCTTCGGTGGCAATTCGGCAGCGAGGGCTCCTTCCGCTCCGGGTCTTCGGCAGCAGTTCAGCAGCGGGTCCTTCACTTGCTCCGGGACCCACTGCCGAAGTGCCCCAAAGACCCGGAGCAGAAGGACCCCCACTGCTGAAGACCCCAGGCCTCCTGAATCCTCTGGGCAGCACTGCAAGTGGGAAGACTTGAGCAATAGAGAGGTGGAGCAAAAGGCTGTGTGTGACAGGTCAAACAAAAAGGAATATCCTTGGAACCTGGGATCAGAAAGTTCTCCTGTCTGGAGGTCTTTATTAAGTCAGTTTAATTTGGCATGCTCCACAGCATGTCTCTCTCCAGTTCTCTCCCTATTTTGTTGAAAAGGTACTTTTTATATGTTCCCCTTATATACCATTGTGCATCACCAGACGCTAGGATTACTAATATGGCAACCATGGTGTCAGCTGCAGTATTAGTAATCCTGCTTTCTTTGTTCTGAGAGAAACTGTCTGGAACCATTGACTTGACCTAATCCCTCACCACTCTGGAGACGGGGGAGTTTCAGCCCAGCTTACTCAGGGAACTCCAGACTCAGGCTGTAAAACAAAGGGCAACAGAACAGACTTCTTTATAAACCCCAGGCCATTTTCCCAAAACCACTTCCTTCTCCTCTGTGGCAGTGAATCCTGTCTCTCAGGTCTTTATAGTCAAACCTGGGATAAGTTAATACCGGCCCAAGATGGTTACCCTCATAAGGAATGAACGCAAATATATACAGGGTGTAAACAGTAAGAAGGAACACACATTACTCAGTGTAGTACAAGGAAATATAAGTAGGAGGAATCATATGACTTTTTTTTAACTATTCTATCTTGTAAAAATTGCAAATCAGAATTTGTCTGTTTCTTACAGGTTACTTAATGAGGGTGCCAAGCTCTCAAGTGAGGATACAAATCTGTAAGTGTATCATTAGCTTTTACCATGCAGAGCCACCAAAAAAACAGCTTGCAGGTAAAATACACAATTTTAAAGTCTTGCAAGAATGAAACAATGAAATGTATGTGATCTGTCATCTACTCTGAAATGGCTCTTTGCACTAAGCTCTGAGTGCAGTTAAGAATTTTTATTTGTGCAGATAAATAAGTGCCATAATTACCTTAATTAAATAGACCACAATTAATATAATCTTCAATAGGAATGTATTTATTGTCATTTAAAATATTAAAAATTAAATTATCCATGTGTATACATTGAATGTATCTGTCTAATCTGGCAATATATGCAAAATTAATTTAGTTACACATTGTTTATTATAACATTTTGGGGGGCTAGGGTGAAACAGTACAAATGATTGTGGGGAGGGCCACGAGGATTCTGAAACATGGAGGATACAGGAAAAAGGAGTGGATGGCTTTGGTGCTAGAAGTGGGAAAAAATATAGAATTCTTGGTTTGGCCATATAACCTCTAGAGAGGAAGCATTGTCTCCTCTTCCTGAGTTTTATGATTTAGGAAGCTTACAGCAACTGGCCATTTCCTTGCCGTGTGGGGACCTCGGACACTGGTATCCCTTAATCCTCTACCAGTGCCACATAATAGTCTAATCTCCTGTGGGCTTTAATACTTAGGTCTAATTATGGTTGTTGGGTTGGGTGCTGGGTGGTATAGGTGGCGAGAGAGAGAGAGAGAGAGAGAGGAGGCTGCGCTGGCAGGGCCGGCTCCAGGGGTTTTGCCACCCCAAGCAGCCGAAAAGAAAAAAAAAAAAAAGCTGTGATTGCGATCTGCGGCAATTCAGCGGGAGGTCCTTCGCTCTGAGCAGGAGTGAGGGACCCTCCGCTGAATTGCCACCGAATACCTGAAAGTGCCGCCCCGCTCCGGAGTGGCCGCCCCAAGCACCTGCTTGATAAGCTGGTGCCTGGAGCCGGCCCTGTGCACTGGATTATCTGGTGGTCCCACGTGGCCTTTGACTCTGTGACTTGGTCACAGGCTAACTTGGCTTCTGTGGCCTGCAAAGCTCAGGTTGGTGCTCTCACTCCAATTACAGGAATCTGGAAATGTCAAAGCAATCTGTTTTTAGTTTTTAAAAGTATTACTCCAAATTCTGCAGACACATAAACACATGTTTAACTTTACATAATTGAGTAGTTCCACTTACTTCAATAAGTGTTGAAATTCGTGGCGTTTTTGCCTTTCCTTTAGATACAGAAAATATCTAAAATATTATGTCAAAACTAAGGAACTGTATTTCATGCTTGGTAGACACTGTTCTCTAACATGATTTTTCAATGGGACTATTAATGTGCTTAAAGTTAAGCACATGCATAAGTCTTTGCAAGACTGGGGTTTAAATTGAGGTATGATCCTGTAAGGTGCTGAGCACTCTGGCAAAGCAGCAAAAGGATCAAAGTAAATGGAGCTACTCACGAGAATGTTGACGCTTTGCTGGATCATGGCCAGAGTTCTCAGCACTTAACAGGATTGAGCCCTTGGTCATTCACAGTAGTCAAGACATTGCTGGCAGATCTGCTAATGGAAGAGGTCATCATTGGGCAGAGGAACCACTTGCAATGAGGAAATGAAGGGATGTGTTTGACTAGTACTAAATAAGGGGAATTTTTACAAGAATATCGTCCTTTAAAAAAACGAAAATGGGCCTTTTCTCTAAAATGTCATTTGTCTTTTAAAAATTGCTCAGACTTAACTTTCTGTTTCTTGATAAGATGGAACATAAGAATGTGAACTGCTCATCTCAATACTTCTGTCCCCATCTACACTACAAAAAGAACCACAGTAGTGGTTTCTGTATACATGGGCAAAGGAAAAAACACATGTTGGCAATTCAAATTTAGTCAACGTGACCTTGAGAAGTCATGTTAAGCAATGGGATTTAGTCATGCTGACTGATAGACAGATATGCTAATCATGAGCGGCAGCATGGTCCAGAGAATTAGGGCACTAGACTGGGACTTAGGAGACTTGGGTTCTATTCCATGTCTGCCACTGATTTGTTGTGTGACCTAGAGCAAGTCACTTCACTGTTCTGTGCCTCTGTTTCCTCTCCCACCGTTTGTCTGTTAGGCTGCTAACTCTTCAAGCTAGGAACCAACTCTTACTAGATGTTTGTATAGCACCTAACACAATGAGGTCTTGAGCTTGGTTAAAAGTTTCACTTTACATCATTTTCACTAAAATTACTGAAATTCACATTTCATCCATTTTTTGAAGAAAGCTAAATATTATATGTGATTATGCTTGTCTAAATAGTTATAACTCTCAACTATTGTACATACAGGTTTACACTCTACAAGTGCAAACTATAAGATACAGATGGCTGAATTGGGAGGTTTAGCAGAAACCCTAGTTTTGTCTCTAGCGTTGGTTGAAAATCAACTTGCTGAGAAGTTATGGGTACTTAAAGCCCTACAGCATCTCTCCACATCTGGTTAGTATAGGATATTTTTTTAACAATCTCGTTATCTCAGATATGCTTTTCTTTATATACACCTAAAACAATTACCAACCTGCAGGGAGTTGATTATTCAGACTGTCTTAATTCCAGGAGTAAATTGTAAACTTATGATGAAAGCTCAAGCAGCCAGCAGAATCTGTTCTCGTCTAAATGATGCCGATCCCTCTGGACAGCTACTGTTCCGTTCATCAGAAATCCTATGGAACTTATTAGAAAACATGTCAAAGGAAGAAATTGTTAATCAGCTCAGTAACTTGGAATGTATATAGTAAGTACAATCAAACGTTATGTAAACTAATATTGCAATTTTGGAGCAATCTATGTATTTCTAAAATAATATGTTGCTGGATTTTGGCATTTTGTTTGATACATGCTGAGAGACGAGACAAGAGGAATGCAGGTTATGCAGTTTATCAGTAATTATTATGGGCCTGATCCTGCAGAAGAAAAGGACTGCAGAATCGGGCCTTAAATCAATGCAGTGCATTACTGAAATACTTTTTTTTAAGCATTATAAAATTAGTAGTAAATGATATGTTATAAAATATAAGAGTGAGAACCAGATCCTTAGCTACATTGCTCCATTAGTCAATGGAGTTGTATTGATGTTCACTGAGGATTTGCCCTTCTGTTTTTAAAGTAAATATTTTAATCAGACAGCAAGATGCAGTTAAGCATACCTTTGCTTGAGTAAATAGACATCTCTTTATAAATTCAATTTAACATCTGTAAAACAAAGATTTGTGTCCAGTTGTGCCTATTATAGCAGTTGATGCTTAAATTAGATACACAGTGGTACATAGTTAAAAATCACTTAGAAAAGTTAGATGCCTGCAAGTCACCAGGGCCTGATGAAATGCATCCTAAAATACTCAAGGAGCTAATAGAGGAGGTATCTGAGCCTCTAGCTATTATCTTTGGAAAATCATGGGAGACAGGAGAGATTCCAGAAGACTGGAAAAGGGCAAATATAGTGCCCATCTATAAAAAGGGAAATAAAAACAACCCAGGAAACTACAGACCAGTTAGTTTAACTTCTGTGCCAGGGAAGATAATGGAGCAAGTAATTAAGGAAATCATCTGCAAACACTTGGAAGGTGGTAAGGTGATAGGGAATCGCCAGCATGGATTTGTAAAGAACAAATCATGTCAATCCAATCTGATAGCTTTCTTTGATAGGATAACAAGTCTTGTGGATAAGGTAGAAGCGGTGGACGTGGTATACCTAGACTTTAATATTTGATATGGTCTCGCATGATATTCTTATCAATTAACTAGGCAAACACAACTTAGATGGGGCTACTATAAGTTGGGTGCATAATTGGCTGGATAACCATACTCAGAGAGTAGTTATTAGTGGTTCACAATCCTGCTGGAAAGGTATAACAAGTGGGGTTCTGCAGGGGTCTGTTTTGGGACCAGCTCTGTTCAATATCTTCATCAACGACTTAGATATTGGCATAGAAAGTACTCTTATTAAGTTTGCAGATGATACCAAACTGGGAGGGATTGCAACTGCTTTGGAGGATAGGGTCATAATTCAAAATGATCTGGACAAATTGGAGAAATGGTCTGAGGTAAACCGGATGAAGTTTAATAAAGACAAATGCAAAGTGCTCCACTTAGGAAGGAACAATCAATTTCACACATACAGAATGGGAAGAGACTGTCCAGGAGGGAGTACGGCAGAAAGGGATCTAGAGGTTATAAAGGACCACAAGCTAAATATGAGTCAACAGTGTGATGCTGTTGCAAAAAAAGCAAACATGATTTTGGGATGCATTAATAGGTGTGTTGTGAGCAAGACACGAGAAGTCATTCTTCCACTCTAATCTGCGCTGGTTAAGCCTCAACTGGAATATTATGTCCAGTTCTGGGCACCGCATTTCAAGAAATATGTGGAGAAATTGGAGAGGGTCCAGAGAAGAGCAACAAGAATGATCAAAGGTCTTGAGAACATGACCTATGAAGGAAGGCTGAAAGAATTGGGTTTGTTTAGTTTGGAAAAGAGAAGACTGAGAGGGGACATGATAGCAGTTTCCAGGTATCTAAAAGGGTGTCATAAGGAGGAGGGAGAAAACTTGTTCATCTTAGATCTCTAAGGATAGAACAAGAAGCAATGAGCTTAAACTGCAGCAAGGGAGGTTTAGGTTGGACATTAGGAAAAAGTTCCTAACTGTCAGGGTGGTTAAACACTGGAATAAATTGCCTAGGGAGGTTGCAGAATCTCCATCTCTGGAGATATTTAAGAGTAGGTTAGATAAATGTCTATCAGGGATGGTCTAGACAGTATTTGGTCCTGCCATGAGGGCAGGGGATTGGACTCGATGACCTCTCGAAGTCCCTTCCAGCCCTACAATCTATGAATCTATATAAAATATCAATTTTGAAAAGCCTTGGGAAGTTGTGGTGCTTGCAACTGCATACTAATCTAGACTATGAAAAGTCTGACGTAGCAATGAGATTCATGTACTCAGGAACGGCACATAAATAGAATATGAAAAGGAATATAAAACTCTGACTTTCATTTTCTTCTAAGTGCTTTGAAGGAAGTGTTTGTGAACTTACTCATGCATGGTTTCCGTCACTATGATCGCCAGCTAAGAAACGACCTCTTAGTAATAGCCACACTCATAGCTGAAAACCCTGGAGCACCAATGATTGTGAGTATTCATACTTTTGAGCCTTATAGACTGGTAACATATTAACTATCCTGTTCTGTATGCACTGGATATAGTCCAAAGTTACCACTTTCTTGGGATTTGCTGTATTGTTAAATTCAGTCTCTTCTTTCTCCCATGCTTGGCTGTTCAGGGCTTTCCTTCCAGGAAGACTCTGTTTCTTTTTGTAGTTCCCTCTGCCTCAGAGACACTCAAATCCTTAATACTGTTAGCTCCTACCCAATAACATAAAGATGAGTTGATAATGAGAAAACAAATACAACTGCAAGGCTTAACAGAAGGGTCTTATTACAGGGAGCCTTATGTTTAAAACTGTACTCATTGTTTGGAAAATCTAGGAGTAAGTTTATTACAATAAGTTGCCTAAGAAGTGTGTGTTTACTTCATTACCCACATCTTCTGGAATATTTCATAGCTTTTACGAGAGAACTGTATGGTTCCTTTTTTTAAATAAACTAATATTCTTTTACTCTGTTTCACAGTTTTAGATTTAGAATTCTAATTAGTCATGACATAACGAATAAAGAGGCCCATAAATCATCATTGCAGTATTTTTCTGATGACAAAAAGTGCTTTTTGCAATTTGAGACTATTGGACTGAGCACAATATGAGCCCAGTAATTGCTGGATATATCAAGGAAGAGAAGAGCTGTTGTATCTTCTAGGTTATCTGGTCAGTTCTTTGTACTGTCTCTAGTCCTGGAGGTATTGTTGCTCAACTGGCAGCTGTAGTTTGCTCACATCCATTTTTTGTCATGGACTATAACAGCCAAATTTTCAATATGTGGCATCCATTTGAGCACACATCACTTATGCATCCAGTTTTCATGTGATCCATTGTAAATTTTATCATTTGAATGTAAAAAGCATATTTACATGCACAAATTGCACACACACGTGTGTGTGTGTGTGTGTGTGTGTGTGTATACAAATGAATGCACAAACATTACTCAAATTGGCAAAATCATATGCACACAAATGAAGGGAGCCACTTCGAAAATTTAGCCCTAACTACACTGTGAGACTGTTGTCTTCATCTGTGCCAGACTGGACCAGTGAATGCCAATCTTTTGGGGCTTCCACAGACTTGCATACGTTTGTGCAGAATGAGGTCTACATTTTGATTAATTGAACCCTTAGATTACCAAATACCCTGTCACCTATTTTGGTAAAATGCTGAATATACTGACAAATGAAATGTTGTCAGGAAAATAGTAAAACTTACAATGAATTTATGTGCTATGATTTAATGAAAACATTTATTTTGTATGTCTGTTAGGAAAGTGGATTTACTAAGCAGTTAATACTATTAGCAACGTTTAGTGAAGGTAAGATGTCTTATTATTGCACATGTGAAATATAAGTGCTTTTTTCCTAATTATCATCTTTTGAATTTCTTGTTTAGCTTTAGTTGTAATTTGGCTATAATTTCCTTCCCAGTTAAAAGCCATAATCCTTTGGTAAAAGGTTTTAAGCTTACCTACAGTTATGAAGACTTTGAGCTGAAAAAATTGCTGTTTAACATGGTTGCAGTCTTAGCGAAAGATCTGTGTGCAGTACAGGTAAGTTGTACCCAAATTGGTTGTGTAAATAAATGAGGGTTATACTGATCATAGCAATATCCTTTGTTATCCATGTCCATATGATCATCTGTAGGTGAATAATTCATAATCTTATGCCAGTGCTTAGCCTCAGACCTCGTGCTGATGCTATACTGCAATATAAGGTGCCTATTTTTAAGAGGTTTTGCAGATCTAGTCCAACACTAAAAACATTACCTATTCTGAAAAGCGAATGCTGAACATGACTCAAATGCAGATGTAGAGTAGGACAAGCCAAGTTCACTGTTTTAGAAACCATGTTTACTGAATTGATGCAGAATATGAACAGTATTTGTCTCCACTGAACTATATTCAGCACTAGTTTCACTGTACCTGCTCCCATTGCCAACCATGGGTAATTTTCCTAGTACAAACCAGTCCTATCCTGGGCATTTTCTCCCTATTTCTGCAGATTCTGACAACCTGAAGGAACCACTGGGCAATGAGTCAGTGAAACTGATGAGAGGCTGAGTGCCTATGGTAGCCAAGAACTACCATCAGTCAAGCTTGTCATTAGTTGCTACTCTGTCTTCCTACCACACACCTGTCTTTGAGCCTTTTATATCAGCATTACACCATACTGCCACCATCACCATCACCAGTCAAAACATCCCTGACACCCCATCAAACTTGCCTCCTGTGATGCAGATCCTCCTACCCTCATAATGACTTCAATTTTATAATTATTATTATTGGTTGTATTATTGTAGCAACTTGAAGTCCTGGTCCAGAAGTGGGACTCCTTTGTGCTAGGGGCCGTACAAACAAAGACCCAAAAGCGGTGCCTGCCCCTATGATTATTTATACCAGATAAGGATGTGGCCCAACAGCTTTATCCAAGAGACTAATTAAAAAAACAAAACAACAAAAAACAGTGTGGTGTTATTCACTGAATTAGAACAAAGGGCTTGATCCTCTGACCACTATACGAGGTGATAGTAAAGTGACCATTTATCATGCCCAGAGAGAGTCTGTGTGGTGCCTAAATACCGAAGGAGGAAATTGCAAACTGTTGAGTTTAAAAACTATTTTAAAAATTAGTTGATTCAGTCTCTTAGATTTTTTCATATTTACATGTGACATCTTTAAGCTATATCTGTACCTATTTATCTTTTGAATCTGCAGCTGCTAAATGAGGGTAAAGTGGTGCTGGCTTTGTTTCATTATGTCAAACCAAATGAAAAGCCTGGTGTACATGACTGGTCTGTTGCCCAATATGAAGAATTACAGCTTCATGCAATTGCTACATTAGCTTCAGTAGCTCCATTGTTAGTGGATGACTATATGACCTGTCAAGGGAATACTCGTCTCCTTATGTTTCTAGAATGGTGCGTGGGCCAAGGTGAGTTGACTTTAGACATCTATCTCAATTATATATCATGGCCCTAAAAATACAACACAACTATTAGACAGAAAAACTATAAAACTGATGAACATAGAATATCATTTTCAAAAATAGTTCATGTAGGAAGTATATCAGTTTTCTCATCAGTTTTTGAAAAACATAAATAAATAGGAATGAACTCTCATACTGAAGAAAGTTGCTCTACAGTTTTCTACATAACAGCTCATCCAATGCACCTCATAGCTGGCCCACATTACTTTTTTTTTATTCCAGTTTTGGGTGTCTCCTGCACAGAAATAAGTAAATTTAATCAGATGAGTATTTTATGGTACAGATAAATATTCACTTAATCTGGTAATCTCCGTCTTCCCTCTTTTTAAAGACACCATAATAGAGGCTCAACTTAAATGTATACCCCAAATTAAAAAACATAGTAAGAGAACCAAAAAAGTGCCATTGTGGCTAAACAACAAAGTAAAAGAAGCAATGAGAGGCAAAAAGGCATCCTTTAAAAAGTGGATGTTAAATCCTAGTGAGGAAAATAGAAAGGAGCATAAACTCTGGCAAGTGCAGGGCTGCCTAGAGGATTCAGGGGGCCTGGAGCAAAGCAATTTCAGGGAGCCCCTTCCATTAAAAAAAAGTTGTTGTAAAACTATAGAATATTATATTCTTGTGGGGGCTCCTGGGGCAAATTGCCTCACTTGCCCCTCCCCCCCCCCCCCGGGCGGCCCTGGGCAAGTGAAGTGTAAAAATATAATTAGGGAGGTCAAAAAAGAATTTGAAGAACAGCTAGCTAAAGACTCAAAAAGTAACAGGAAAAAAATTAAGTAAATCAGAAGCAGGAAGCCTGCTAAACAACCAGTGGGGCCACCGGACGAGCAAGATGCTAAAGGAGAACTCAAGGACGATAAGGCCATTGCGGAGAAACTAAATTAATTCTTTGCATTGGTCCTCACGGCTGAGTATGTGAGGGAGATTCCTAAACCTGAGCCATTCTTTTTAGGCAACAAATCTGAGGAACTGTCTCAGATTGAGGTGTCATTAGAGGAGGTTTTGGAACAAATTGATAAACTGAAACAAGTCACCAGGACCAGATGGTATTCACCCAAGAGCTCTGAAGGAACTCAAATGTGAAATGCAGAACTACTAACTGTAGTCTGTAACCTATCATTTAAATCAGCTTCTGTACCAAATGACTGGAGGATAGCTAATTTGATGCCAATTTTTAAAAAGGGCCCTAGAGATGATCCCGGCAATTACAGCCTGGTAAGCCCAACTTCAGTACTGGGCAAACTGGTTGAAACTATAGTAAAGAACAGAATTGTCAGACACATAGATGAATTTGGGGAGGAGGGGTAGCTCAGTGGTTTGAGCATTAGTCTGCTAAACCCAGGGTTGTGAGTTCAATCCTTGGCAGGGTGCACTTAGGAATCTAGGGCAAAATCAGTATTTGGTTCTTCTAGCAAAGGCTGGATTTGATGACCTTTCATGGTCCCTTCCAGTTCTATGAGATAGGTACATCTCCATATATGCATTTTTATTATAATTTGTTGGAAAAGAGTCAACATGGTTTTTGTAAAGGGAAATCATGTCTCAACAATCTACTAGAATTCTTTGAGGGGGGTCAACAAGCATGTAGACAAGGGGAAACCAGTGCATATAGTGTACTTAGATTTTCAGAAAGCCTTTGCCAAAGCCCCTCACCAAAGGTTCTTAAGCAAAGTAAGCTGTCATGGGATAAGAGGGAAGGTCCTCTCAGGGATTGGCAACTGGTTAAAAGATAGGAAACGAAGGGTAGGAATAAATGGTCAGTTTTCAGAATGGAGAGAGATAAATAGTGGTGTCCCCTAGGGGTCTATACTAAGCCAAGTGCTGTTCAACATATTCATAAATGATCTGGAAAAAGGGATAAACAGTGAGGTGCCAAAATTTGAAGATGCTACAAAACTACTCAAGATATTTAAGTCCAAAGCAGACTGCGAAGAGCTACAAAAGGATCTCACAAAATTGGGTGACTGGGCAACAAAATGGCAGATGTAATTCAATGATGATAAATGCAAAGTAATGCACATTGGAAAACATAATCCCAATTATACGTATAAAATGATCAAGTCTAAATTAGCTGTTGCCACTCAAGAAAGAGATCTTGGAGTCATTGTGGATAGTTCTCTGAAAACATCCACTCAATGTGCAGCAGCAGTCAAAAAAACTACCAGAATGTTGGGAATCATTAAGAAAGGGATAGATAATAAGACAGAAAATATAATATTATCTCCTTATAAATCCATGGTATGCCCACATCCTGAATACCGCATGCAGATGTGGTCACCCCATCTCAAAAAAGATATATTGAAATTGGAAAAGGTTCAGAAAAGGGCAACAAAAATTATAAGGGGTATGGAACAGCTGCCATATGAGGAGGGATTAATAAGACTGGGACTTTTCAACTTGGAAAAGAGACTGCTAAGGAGGGGATACGACTGAGGTCTATAAAATCATGACTGGTGTGGAAAAAGTAAATAAGGAAGTGTTATTTACTCCTCATAACACAAGAACTAGGGGTCACCTGATGAAATTAATAGGGAGCAGGTTTAAAACAAACAAAGGGAAGTATTTCTTCACACAACGCACAGTCAACCTGTGGAACTCTTTGCCAGAGGATGTTGTGAAGGCCAACACTGTAACAGGGTTCAAAACAGAACTAGATAAATTCATGGAGGATAGGTCCATAAATGGCTATTAGCCAGGATGGGCAGGGATGGTGTCCCTAGCCTCTGTTTACCAGAAGCTGGGAATGGGAGACAGGGAATGGATCATTTGATGATTACCTGTTCTGTTCATTCTCTCTGGGGAACTTGGCATTGGCCACTGTCAGAAGACAGGATAATGGGTTAGATGGACCTTTGGTCTGACCCAGTATGGCTGTTCTTATGTTTTTGTGTTCTTTTACTTATCCTACTGTTATGCTCATACAAAGCACACAAGATATTTTTATAGGGGAAAAGGCAACACACCGCATATATTGAGAATACAGCAATTAGCATATGCTTTTTAGTTACATACACACACAGTCCCGCCAGTTGATGTTACAGTTACCAGTCCAGAGTCTGAATTAATGTAGTGGCCAGCCAGATTGATTGCAGAGGGGAGCTGGGCTCTGTCAGTTGCAATTTGATGCTTTGGGAGCTGTTGGCAAGATGAACCCAAAGCCCCAATGCAAAGCACCCTGGGTTTGGTTTTTTGTTTGGTTTTTTTTTGTTTGTTTGTTTGTTTTTAAATTGAAATTTATGGATTTTGTTGTGTTAGTTTATGACCAGTTACTTTTTGATGGCCTAAAACACCTTTGGAGGGTTATTTTGTTTAGTTTTGATGTAATTAATTATTTTGTGTTCTAAGGGTGCCAGCCTTTACCTCAGGCTTGTTAGTTTGCCCCTTTTTTAACCATGAATGCGCGCTGATGGTTTTTTGGCATTTTTAAGTGGTAAGTTTTTTTTGTTTTATTTTTTTGGCCATTTGGCTTTAACAATGGCCTTTACACTTTTTATTTATTTATTTATTGCTACATGCGTTTTTTATTTACATAAACAGTTTTTTACAGAGATCTTTAAATGCTAACAAATAGCAGTGTTTTATGTTGAACAAGAAAGGCATTGTAAATTAGGCTTTTCTAAATTTTGCACCTATTTTTTCCTACATTGGGGCCTAAGCTTTTGACATTTTTTAAATTTAATTAACATAGACACAGACAAAATCCTGTCTGTTACTTGCAAGGCATGAATAAAAAGAAAATGGCTTATACTAATATTCACTATTCTATTTATTTATTTTAATACCTTAAGTTTTACTATAAAACATACACTGTATATAGCCAAAACATAACCAGTTATATAGCACAGTACCCATGGTACAACATAATTCCCCTTTTGACCCTTCGAGAACAATTTTTGAGTGGGTCATATTTTATATAATTGTTTTATAGCAACGTATTGGGAGGCAATTTGAGCTTGTAACTTAAAAAAAATTTTGTTTAACAGCACATACAAAACATTACAATTAGGCAAGTACAGGATAGTACCAATACAATTAACAATGGATGAAGCATAATTGACAGTATGCCTTTGGAAGTGGGCAAACAGCCTGTAAAAACATCATACTAATGATATGCAGTGAGTTCTTTTTTAGAAGTAGGGATTTTAATTATAGTTTTATTTGCATGTGTTATTTGGAGAATTTGTTTTTTTTTACTTTTTTTTCAAAAACTGAGTTATTTTTGCTTTTAGAAGCAGATGATTAGCTAATTTCTGCCCATTTAAACCATCCTATTTAGCACCGTACCCATGGTACAACACTATTGGAGCACAGATTCCATTGAAAAAAACTAATCAATAACTTTATTGAGATAACTAAATTGTTGAAATAATTAAAAATACTCATTGAAACACATTTATTATGATAATAAAGTATAGGCATAAGTATTTTAAGATTTCTTATTAGAAAATTATTTTTAAGCAAAAAGCCGTTGTAATAAGGGATTCATTACTTTGGTTTTGGTTTATTTGAAACCTGCAAAATAGCAGCTGAAAGCATAGCTTTATTTTGAATCTACACTGAATTGCAAAAGCAGATGTTCATTTTGATTTATCCACAGATCCCTTCTTCGGTCAAGGTAACTGTTTCCATGGTGCAGGTGGTCGTGGCAACAAACTTGCACAGATGCGCTACAGTCTGAGAGTCCTGAGACCTGTGGTGTCCCTTTGTGACGAAGCTGTGAATCTCGATCTTTGTGATCAGGGAGCAATTAACCAACTGTTGGGTAAAGCACAATTTATGTTGTGATATTTATCCAATATATAGTGCATTCTTCTGTTGAATATACTGTGTTTGGAATGTTGCACATAAGTATACAAACTGGGAATATTATGTTCTGTAACTTCCTGTTTTTACCTTCTAGCACATAAAAATTAGATGTGCTCCTTTTTTTATATTTATAATATTGATGTACAATCAACATTGTGCCAAGTGGTACAGGTACTAGTTCATAGATATTAACACTTGAAGGTCGTCATTAATTAACAGCTTTGACTCTTATCTGAAATACTTCCCTTTTTCACTTAAAAAAGGAATTAATCTCTTTCATGAAATATTTCTGTCAAAGCATGGTCTCTTCATCAGTAAGACATATCCAGATCCCTCCATGTTCTTGTGCTTTAGTTTTTAATACATGTCCCCAACTGCTGAAAAAGTTCAATATGTGAAGGCACGATTGGGGGGACAAGTGAAAACAATGTAAAAATTCATTGATACAATTTGTTTTAATGTTGTGACACTACAACGCACACAAAAAAATAGAATACTTCTGTAAAGCCAAGGGATATAATTTGTAAAGTGCAAGCTGTCTAATTATTAATTATTATTATTATTCTGGTAACACCTAAGGACCCCAATTATGGACCAGGGCCACACTGTGCTTGGTACTGTACAAACACATAACACAAAGATTGCTCAAACCTGCTCTAGAGGGTGGAGAGAGAGTAGTTTAGCATCCATCTTAATTCATTCTTTATCCTTTTTTGGTGAGAATACTCACAATGGTTTGCAGACTCATAGGTCACTGAACAAGTATCCTATGTTAACATTTGACCTGAATTGACTGAACTGATCTGAATCCATGTGTAGCAGGGTGGACCCTGCTCCTGCTGTGAGGGGTTTAAAAGTGGCCTGGCAGGGCTTGAGAGCGGCTGCTCTCAAGGCTGGGCTGATTGAGGAAGTGGCTGCAGCTGGGGCCACACCCCAATCAGGCCACAGCTGGCCTTATAAAAAGGCCAGGGAAGCCAGAAGGAAAGACAGTCTTCCTCTGCCTGAAGAGGGAGAGAGGCCTGGCTGCAGGGAGCTACAGACAAAGTACCTGAGGGGAGCAGGGCAGGGGACAGGCTGAGGAGCTGGGGAGCTCCAGCCCGGAAAGCCCCAGGCTGCGGCCTAGCGAAGGGCTAACAGGTACTGGGGGTTGCAGAGGGCAGCCCAGGGGTAGGCCAAGGCAGCAGGTCCAAACCCCTTTGCCTGTGATGAGTAGGCTGATACTGCAGTCTGCCCCAGAGGGCTAGACAATGTCTGGCAGTAGCCAATACTGAGGCAAGGTGGGGTTAGAGGGTGGGGGTTCCCCAAGGAGGGGAGACCCAGAAAGAAAGGGGTTACTGCCAGGAGGCAGCACCCCATGTAAAAGGGCACCAGTTCCAGGGAGAGACACAGGGGGCCAGAGGACAGGCGGATCACCCGCCTGCAGAGGGCGCTCCAGTGCTGGAATAGAGCTAATTTCCGGAGTCACCAGCAGGAGGCGCCGCAGGGGTGAGTCCAACCCGTCTACACCATGATTTAATAATAATATCTTTGTCTCGTATAGCACTTTTTGTCAGTAAATCTCAAAGCACTTCACAGTTTAGGAGTGAAAGGTTGTGGATCCCATTACTATTTTGTATTCTCTGAACACCCATATAATTTACATGCATGATTATGGCCCTGATCCTTGCCTGCTGAAATCAATGGCAGAACTCCAGTTGACTTGGATAGGAACAGGGTCAGAGACTGTGACCCTAATTCTCATTTACACTAAGACCATTTTAAAGCACTCTGGCAGAAATTTGTTAGTCTTTAAGGTGCCACAAGTACTTCTGTTCTTCTGGCAGAAATGTAACTCAGACTCATTTTCACTGCCAGAGTGGTGTAAAGGGGCCTTAGTGTAAACGCAGAATCAGCACCTACACTTAAGTCTTTTATCTGATAAATGTTGTGCCAGGAGAATAAAGGAGAGAAATGCAGAGTAAAGCTGCTCTTCTTCTGTCCCACTCTGCACCTCAGACCCCTTCTTAGTCCAATATGATACCTACTATAATGTACTATTTATTATTTTTAATTTGTGTCAATTGTGAAATCATGAATTATTTACAAAGTTCTTTTTGTTTTGTTTTGCTTTTTAAATAAAACTTGTAGGAGTGCAGCAGAACCAAAGTTGGAGCAATCTAATGATGGCATGATGTGGAAGATAGGGAATGTCTTATAATAGAAATTCTATTTTGGAAAGAAATAAAGGGTTTAATGTCCTTCAATGAAAATCTTGTCCCACTGAAGTCTAATGGAAGAACACCCATTCATTGCAGTGGAGCCAGGATTTCACCCTTTATTTTGGATATCAAATTGTGGAGCTTTAATTTATTCTGGGAGGGTACTTAAGTGGTCTTGTCTACTTGGGGAGTTATCTTGTGGCAAGCCAGGATGTGAATCTACAGCACACCAGCTTGCTGTACACTAACTGGTTATACGGATACTACTACAGCACAGTGATAGTCCTGGAGTGCTGCATAGTAGTCTGTTCTCTGAAAACTAAGCTGTACTCTGGGACTTTCACTGCTCTGTATCCATATGGCAAGTTAATGCACAGCAAGCTGGTGTACTGTAGATTCACACCTGGTTTGCAGCTCAGTAGTTTGCTTTGTGAACAAGCCTGTAGTTCCACTGGCTTTAGTCCATGGGGGTAAAGGTTACACAGTCTACTCCTTAATTTTCATTGTTAGCAACTAATTTTCATTCAGGAGTACTACAGGTTGTGTGAGATTTTGTGAAGCTCAGTAGATAAATCTTGTACAGCACAGGTAGATTGTGTTAGACAATAGAGTACTTTCACTGAAAAATTTTATTTAAAAAATATCAGCAAAGGTAGTAACTGGATATAATTAGGTTTTCTGTGTAAAACAGGACACTCATGTTTTTTTAACTTGTCTGTCATTCCAGATATCTTAAAGCATATAACAAACAAATCTAAAGAAAAAGAAGATGCCATTGTACTGGAAATTCAAACTGATATATTACTTATCTTGTCTACTCTCTGTGAAAATGATCTTCATAGAAAGGTAATCCTACTGCATTATTCTGTGAGAAAAGTCAAAATATATTTTTATTTAAATTACACTGCCATTTTCTTCAAAGGTAAGTATCATTTGTAGTTCACCACTCATGAATCAAAGGTTCTCTGATAACTAGTTTCAGTGATGTTGCATTTTACTTCCATCATCTTACTCATAGTCCTTTTGAGCAGTTGATTGAACCCTGCCGTTACCATTTTGCATCATCTAAATAAAGGGATGAAAATGTTTGTTGGGGTGAAGAAATAGTGAGATAGGAAGGACTTATAGAATCAAAAACTGAAAATCTATGTTAGCACTGTAAATATAAGGAAAAAATTCTCCTCTAGTTCATGAGGAAGAACTAATACAGATACAAGGAACATGATTTAGTTTTTGTTTGTTTGAGATTTTGTGTGTTTTTAGGAAAAATACAGCTTTGATTAATGTCTTAACAGGAACTGTTTGGCTGTGAAGGAGTGGATATACTTATTCCATTCATGAAGATGGATCCAAATAAGTTATATAGTGGATTAGGTCATAATCGACTCCTTTTTAGCACATTAGACAGTTTGTGGTAAGTGTGGAACTATTTTAACAG
The DNA here is from genome assembly GCF_020497125.1 of Mauremys mutica. Lineage (NCBI taxonomy): Eukaryota > Metazoa > Chordata > Testudines > Geoemydidae > Mauremys > Mauremys mutica. Next base: position 252,127,119 of record NC_059073.1, on the reverse strand, counting down.
TAATTGTTAAAAGGAAGTCGTGTATTTTATGTTTGTAAGGTTGTTACTCTTCTCTAGTCATGAAGACCTTTCTCTCATTTAAGGTGCTTAAATGTTCATTATGCTATTAGACTAAATCATAATAAAAATATTTTTGTACACAATTCATACTAGATCTGGGGCTCAATCCTTCGTCCTAGTTTCACCCATAGCAGACAGAAAGATGCCCTAAAAGAGCAGCTGAAGATTTTTTCTGTGCCAGGAAAATTCTTGGATTGCACAAGCAATAGTTGACTCTAGGCCACCCACTTCCTCCTCCCACTCTTGACACAGGTGTCCTGTTGGGAGTAAGGAAGGGCCATGCCAAGGTGGGAGGTGGAGCACCTTGTGAACTCATCCTCAGTTGCCACACCTACTGGGTACAAGTAGCATCTCTTGTACTGTGAGCTGTTTCTGCACCCAGGCAACCCAGGATTGAGGTAGTAGAAAGGTGGCTTTGAGCTGTACTGAATGAAGATTGCATCACTGATATGCAAAGAAGTTCTTTAGGCACTGGTTTCAATCTTCAGATGATGCTGACCATGAACGTGAAGAAGTAAGTGTGTCTAAGGGTATGTTCACACTGGCAAGTTTCTGCACCACAAGTTATACCACTTTTATTAAAACGATGGAATTAAACCACTGTTGCATGTCCACACTCTGCTCCTTCTGATGCTGGAGCGCATCCACATTAGCAGCTCTTGCAACAGCAAAGACAGCCATGCATTGTGGTAGCTATCCCACTGTGCAACTGGCTGCAGGGTGCTTTGGGAAGGGTTTGCAGTGCCTCATGGGGCAGGCACAATGTCACATGATGCAGGTTTCCCAATCCCATTGTTCCACGGGCATCCTACTACATCCCCAGCTGCTTTTCAACTGAAGTTTTGGGGGTGGGGGGAGGGAGACTGACTGTGTTTTGTGGGGCAAAGAGTGTGTCAGCATGCTGTCTTGTAAGTTCAGACAGCAGCAGGAAGTAACCAGTCCTGAGGCTGGGGGAGTGGGAAACCCCCGACATCAGCCCCCGCCTCCCTCCCTGGGCTCTCTGCACAGCAATCTCTCTCTCTCTCTCACACACACACACACACACACACACACACACACACACACACACACACACACACACCTTTGTGTTTAACAGCACGAGCATTCTATATTAATGGTTTGCTTTGTGTCCGGGAGCAGATCAGCACACCACCCTCTCAGAAACCGTGTTTTGAAAGGGGAGGGGCACATGTCTCCAGGGCATCCAGGTTCAAAACAATGAGCAAAGCAGTCACTTGAGGCATTATGGGACAGCTCAGGAGGCCAATTACAGCGCAGAAAGCAATCTAGTGTCTACACAGGCAATAGAGCGTTGGAGCCTCTGTGCAAATAGCCTTAGGACTCTCGTCAAGGTGGGGATTTTTGCAGCACTTCAACTGAGGAGTTTCTGCACAAAAAGTGGCTTGGCAGTGTGTACATGTATGCAGTTTGAGCGCAAAAAGCTGCTTTACTGCACAGAAACTTGCCAGTGTAGGCAAGCTCTTAGTCTCCCCTGGTCCTGAGGCTGGCTGGGGCCCAAATGAGGTTGCTCTAACCTACAACGGCTGAAACAAACCTTACCCAAAAAAATTCTGAAATATATTTAAAATTAGTGGCTTCTTCAATCAAATTTTTAACAAGTATATTTATTTTTTCTGTTACAAGCAATGTAGAGTAATATATTTAAATGCAGCGATAAAGTCATGGGTACTGTACCACTTTTCTGTTTCCTAGTAAACATCCTATGATCTATGATTTTTATGCAACACATTAAAGCACGTTATCTGCATATTTGCTAGGATGTTGTATAGCGTGAAAAGTCTTATTTCTAATATGGAAGTTATTTCCATTTAAGGTGCTGTGTCATGGGATGTTACATCGCAGAGGATTATTTTCTCGAAAAAGAGGGCATTTTTCTCCTTCTGGATTTGTTGGCAGTAGGTATTATTATCAGAGAATAACACTAGTACTAAAACATAGAAAAATAGCGACTTTTTCCTTTTTGTTGTTGCTCCTCCTGAGAGTATCACATCGGTGTACAATATCATGTGAACCCCGAACAGTTAATTCACTCGTAAGTACCTGCACTCCAGGGTACATGCATAGATCATACAAGTTTCTCATTTTTATCTTTTTTTTTTTTTAAAATTGCCGGTGAAATCAATAGGGATACACTTAAGCATGCCCTTAAGTGCCTTGATGAATTAGGAACTTAAAAGGTACTTTATAGACAGATGGCCATCATTTTACTACTGGCAACCTAACGTACTCACACAAAACTTGTGGGCCTTCCACATGCAAGTGCATGTGGAAGTTTTTTTTAAAGTAATTTTGATAACCAGTTTTGAATAGTTTGGTCCATAGGATTTCTCTGTTTTGGCTATGAAGATGGAATTTCTGTGTGTTCTAAACTACTTTCAACTCTTTTCCCTGGTCCTCGACAAAGTTAAAACAAAAGAACATATGCAACCTAATTCTTGGAATATTGGTTGAATTTTGTGACAATTCTAAAACTGCTTCTCACATCAACACCTGGCGAGGGAAAAAAGATCAGACTGCAGCTAACCTTTTAATACATTTGTGGAAACGAGAGGAGTTGGAGCTGGGAGTCAAACATGATCAAGATGGAAGAATTGTTGGTAAGGTTTAGCAGACTTTAAACCATTTGTGTGCAGTTTCATTGAATAAAGTAGAAAATAAATTATTCTTCCAACAACTGAGTCCTTGAAATATAAATAAATTTTAGTAAATTTCATTCCTGTGTCAGTGCTTCTTCATCTGACCAACCTCAAAATGCCTACATATAAAGTTTTAATTTTGTTATACAGGTTTGCCACTTGGTGGCATTTTCTTCATTACCTGGCAAGAGAACTATCCTTAATATCCTTAACTGTCCATTCCTTTTTAATGATTGACAGTTGAACAGCCTCATTCTGCAGCTGTATATCAGTTGTGTCCTTAAGGATTGTTCTGTCATATTTCAGAGTTTACTTGAAAGTGGCTTTCCTCTAATGCTAAGAGCTTTCTGCAAATAACTTATACAGATATAAAATGTGAAATAGCAAGAAAGGGAAAGTAATACTGATAACTTCTTTTGACAATAAAAATCAGCATTTCCTGGCCCAAATTCTGTCCTATCTGACACCAAATCAATGGAGCTATTCTAGGTTCATGTGGGTATACATTGAATGAGATGACTACCCCAGTTTTGGAGGTGACCAAGGATAAAAAGTGAAATATACCAGTATATAGTGGTTGGCTAACATTAAACCATATAACCTATTTTTAAAAAATTATAGAAGTTTAATAACGTGTAACCTGACACTTGTTAACTTTTGGTGTGTGTGTGTTATGAAATTATTAGATGCAAAGAAACCTCTGGTTGGCAGCTTCCAAGAACAACAAGGAGTGATCCCAATGCCTGCCAACTGCCCCAGCATTGCTATCATGGAAGTGTCTGAAAATATGAGGGCAAAAATTTATTCCGTATTATGCAAGCTAGGTAAGGAGTACACATTGCATCCCAATTTTCAAATTTGTCATTAATCTGAACTTCACCAGCAGCACAATATAGACATTGCTATACATGCTTGACCCACATTCAGGTTAGCTATCAGGAAAAACTTTCTAACCATAAGAGTAGATAAGTTCTGGAATAGGCTTCTAAGGGCCATTGTGGAGTCCCCATCATTGGAAGCTCTTAAAAACAAGTTGACAAACACCTGTCAGGGATGGTCTAGCTTTACTTGGTCCTGCCATAGCGCAGGGGGTTGGACTTGATGACGGCTCAAGGTCCCTTCCATCTCTACATATCTATGATTCACAGACATCGCCATATTGCTTCTGTAATTCAGAACACCAGATGTGAGAAACAAATAGCATGGAAATGGATTATACAAAATTGGAAAGCTATTTACAGCATTTAAAACTGTGGCATAGCTCTCAATAAAGCCATCTTACATACTGTTTTTTTGTCTGATATGGCAGATCCAAAAAATCTATTAAGACTTTTCCTTTCATGCCATGCTACATGTCACAAAATGCTTTAAAACTGTAAAATGATGTAGCCCAGCACAGTAGTATATGTTTATTAGAGTATGTTTTACAAGTATTTTGTGAATGTGAGAGTTATAATGAGATTTGGGCAAATATAGTATCTGAACAATTCAAAATTATGTTAATTGGATATTATTATTGAAATTCAACATGCACAAAAGTGAGACTTCAAAGTCCTAGTAGCTGTTCCTTGCCTCCACCATCTCTGTTTACATTTATTCTTAGTAACATTTTATAAAATACTGGAGTCATTCTGTTTTCAAGGCTGAGTTCAGGACTTAGAAGAGGCTTTCAGTACAAATCCCTGAAAGAAAGTACCAAAATCCCTGTAGTATGACTCTCCTGTTGGCTATTTCTCAGCTAAACAGCTCTGCTCCTCCAAGATTCATCACTTTGCAGGAGCCACAGTATCATGCTTCTCAATAAGGAAGGAGTTAGCTACGTCTAGCCCTTATGGCAGGGGTGGCCAACCTGTGGCTCCGGAGCCACATGCAGCTCTTCAGAAGTTAATCTGCGGCTCCTTGTATAGGCGCCAACTCCGGGGCTGGAGCTACAGGCGCCAACTTTCCAATGTGCCAGAGGTGCTCACTGCTCAACCCCTGGCTCTGCCACAAGCCCTGCCCCCACTCCACCCTTTCCCGCCCCTTCCCCTGAGCCTGCCATGCCCTCGCTCCTCCCCCTCCCACCCAGAGCTTCCTACACGCCACAGGGCCGCCCAGAGGATTCAGGGGGCCTGGGGTCTTCGGCGGCAGGGGCCCCCACTTCGGTGGCAATTCGGTGGCGGGGGGTCCTTCCGCTCCGGGACCCGCTGCCGAAGTGCCCTGAAGACCCGTGGTGGGCCCCCCCCCCCCGCTGCTGAATTACTGCCGAAGACCCGGCACTTCGGTGGTGGGACCGGAGCAGAAGAAGCTCCGGGGGCCTGGCCCCACGAGAGTTTTACGGGGCCCCCGGAGCGAATGAAGGACGCAGCTCCAGGGGCCCCGAAAAACTCTCGTGGGGGCCCCTGCGGGTCCCGGGGTCTGGGGCAAATTACCCCACTTGCCCCCCCCCCCTCTGGGTGGCCCTGACACACCACAAAACAGCTGATCAGCAGGTGTGGGAAGGGGAGAGGGAGGCGCTGATCGGCAGTGCTGCTAATGGGCAGGAGGCGCTGGGAGCTGGGGCCAGGAGCTGGTTGCTGATGTATTACTGTGACTCTTTGGCGATGTACATTGGTAAATTTTGACTCCTTCTCAGGCTCAGGTTGCCTTATGGAATCTGACTTAGTTTAAATAGAGGAACATTTCCTTGCCACACAAGAATAGCAGAGACATAACACCAGCAATGGCAATACAGGTGATATGAAGGTTGCGTGGACACCCAGAAGTAAAGCATTAAAACAGAATGATTTAGTTATAGGGAAGTGGCTAGCTTATCACCAGAAGCCAGCACAAGTAACTGACAGGGTTAGAAGAGCGGTGAAGATACTATACACATTTGTGACAACTCTTTTGCATTTGATAACGTGTCACACTTAGTAAGTGCCATGGTGTATTGTGTTATATTTTAAAAGACAAATAGATGATGTCATTCATATCTAAATAATAATTAACAATACTTTTCTAGGCTTTGAAAATTTGCCTGGTTTGTCTGCTAAGGATTTTGTCACACTTGCTATCATACGTCGATATCTTGACTTTAAAGTGAGTATTTTTTTTAAATATTACTACTTTACCATCATTTGCACATACACAAAAAATACAATAAAATAAAAATATATTACAGCTGAAGAACCCCTTAATAACTGCAATATATACAACTTATAAATTAGATTTAATACACAACCCTCAAAAGTTTTTTCTGACTTACTCTTCTTGAGCACCTGTGCAAGCGTGTGCACACACACACATTATGGCAACTTGTTATTGCCCCCTAATAAGGCAGTTTTGTACCACAAAAGACCGTGTGGCTGCAGATTTACACCCTGGTTCAACTCTCTGAAGACAAGCCCTGTGTAAGCATTCTGGAGAATAAAACTTAACAAAAAGGAGAGCGGGGAGGATATACGGATTGTATTTTGTATTTTCAGAAATAAACATAAGCCTTTTTTAAAAATAGTCTGTCTGTTTAACACAAAGGTCGGAGAAGTCTGGAGTGAAATATGTGCAGAACTAAAAGAAGAAACATTCAGACCAGTCACTCCTGATGAGGAAGCCTTGAAAGTTATTTCAGAGGCATCAGAAAATGTTGGAAAGATGGTTGCCACTCTCCAGACTGAAATGCTTGAAAGTCAACAGCACCAGGAACTCCAGGAGGAACAAAAGGTTTACTCCAAGGTAAGACATGAAGTATTTTATTCAAGAAAAGCCCATTTACTTCAGTATAAATTATTTTGCTGACTATTTATATTAGTAAGATTCTCTTGTTTAACAGAGTTCAAAGTCACACCATATTTGCATTAAGGTATTCTCTTCAGATTTCATTAGCAGTTAAAGTGAAATATTTTTAAAAATCTTAATTTTATTTCTCAAGTATTATAATTTTGTCAATATTTAATTAGCACTGTGTAAGAAACAACTGTACAGTGTATCACCACTGGTAGAATCAAAATAGTAATCATACTACTATGTTTGTTAGGTCTGTCTCTCGTCTTTTGCAGAAGAGGAAAGGGCAAGGTTATAATAATTGTAAAGCAACCATTATAAATAGATCTCTTTCTCCTAATGAAACTCTAAGGGCTGTATTTACACTTGCAGGGGTACATTTTTCCAAAATTGAGTTGAAACATGATTAGTGGTAAAACTGGTTCCAATACAGTTTAACATAGCACAGGATGAATAATGGATTTTTTTGATTCACTGGCAGTTTTGGAAACATAGGAGACAGGGGAGAGAAGTCCTCTTGGGTCAGTGCATTGAAAAGTCCAAAAATATTTCACACTAAAATGAATTGAAATGGTTTGACAGTACTGAAACAAAAAACTTCAAGTCAAAATGTTTCAGTAATGTCAAAACAAAACGTTTCAGTTACACCCAAAAAAATATAGTTTAGACTTTCATGCATCTTGGTAAAAGCAAGCAAAGGATTCACAAAATGGCTGGAGGAGGTAAAAATGGAAGTGGTGCTTCCCTTTATAAGCTTTAGCCCTGTGACGAGGGCACTCATTTGAGATATGGGAGACTTGGGTTCAGAGCCTTTCTCCCATCAGGCATAGGTAGGAACTGAACCCAGGTCTCCGACACCCCAGGTGAATGTGCTACCCACTGGGCTAAAGCTTATAAGAGGGACACCAGCACTACCCTGTCTCTTCCTCTTTTGAGACTCTTTTGCTTGCTTCTGTCAAAAGGCCTAAAAATTAAAATGAATTTTTTCAGATCATAGAATCATAGAACTGGAAGGGACCTCGAGAGATCATCTAGTCCAGTCCCCTGCACTCAAGGCAGGGCTAAGTATTATCTAGACCATCCCTGACAGGTGTTTGTCTAACCTGCTCTTAAAAATCCCCAATGATGGAGATTCCACAACCTCCCTAGGCAATTTATTCCAGTGCTTAACCACTCTGACGGTTAGGAAGTTTTTCCTAATGTCCAAACTAAACCTCCCTTGCTGCAGTTTAAGCCCATTGCTTCTTGTCCTATCCTCAGAGGTTAAGAACAACAATTTTTCTCCCTCCCCCTTGTAACAACCTTTATGCACTTCTAAACTGTTATCATGTCCCCGCTCAGTCTTCTCTTCTCCAGACTAAACAAACCCAATTTTTTCAATCTTCCCTCATAGATCATGTTTTCTAGAACTTTAATCATTTTTGTCGCTCTTCTTTGGACTTTCTCCAATTTGTCCACATCTTTCCTGAAATGTGGTGCCCAGAACTGAACACAATACTCCAGTTGAGGCCTAATCAGCATGGAATAGAGCAGAAGAATTATTTCTCGTGTCTTGCATACAGTACTCCTGCTAATACATTCCAGGAGGATGTTTGCTTTTTTTGCAACAGCGTTACACTGTTGACTCATATTTAGCTTGTGATCCACCAGATCCCTTTCCGCAGTACTCCTTCCTAGGCAGTCATTTCCCATTTTGTATGTGTGCAACTGATTGTTCCTTCCTAAGTGGAGTACTTCGCATTTTTCCTTATTGAATTTCATCCTGTTTACTTCAGCCCATTTCTCCAGTTTGTCCAGATCATTTTGAATTTTAATCCTAACCTCCAAAGCACTTGCAACCCCTCCCAGCTTGGTGTACTCTCTCTGCCATTATCTAAATCATTGATGAAGATTATTGAACAGAATCGGACCCAGAATCAATCCCTGCAGGACCCCACTTGTTATTCCCTTCCAGCATGACTGTGAACTCTCTTGGAACGATTTTCCAACCAGTTATGCACCCACCTTATAGTAGCTCCATCTAGGTTGATTTCCCTAGTTTGTTTATGAGAAGGTCATGCGAGACAGTATAAAAAACCTTATTAAAATCAAGATATACCACATCTACCACTTCCCCAACTATCCACGAGGCTGGTTTCCCTGTCAAAGAAAGCTAGCAGGTTGGTTTCATACAATTTGTTCTTGACAAATCCATGCTGACTGTTATTTATCACCTTATTATTTTCTAGGTGTTTGCAAATTGATTGCTTAGTTATTTCCTCCTTTATCTTTCTGGGTACAGAAGTTAAGCTGACTGGTCTATAAATCCCTGGGTTGTCCTTATTTCTCTTTTTATAGATGGGCACTATATTTGCCCTTTTCCAGTCTTCTGGAATGTCTCCCGTCTTCCATGACTTTTCAAAGATAATTGCTAATGGTTCAGATATCTCCTCAGTCACCTCCCTGAATATTCTAGGATGAATTTCATCAGGCCCTGGTGATTTGAAGACATCTAACTTGTCTAAGTAATTTGACTTGTTCTTTCCCTATTTTAGATCAAAACAAAACATTTCATTTCAACATTTCCAAAATATTTCAGCTTTTTCAGTTCAGTTGAAACCATGCAAATTCACAAATAGTTTTGGTCAACATGCAAACTGCTTTTTCTGGTGAATAAACTGTTTTGACTGGAAAAAAATTGTCCCAGTTCTAGTTTAAAGGGCCAGCTCAGATGTGCCAAAATTGTGTTGGAACTTTTCTTAAAGAAAACAATTCTAGCCCATGTGGGTAGGGGGATGTCTGTTTTACATTTCATCCATGAGCTATGGTAATGCAATGTTTAGGTTATAAATTGAAATAAATCCGGAAATTAAAAATTAAGGTAATCACAGTAAAATTAATTCCCCAAAACAGCACATATAATGTAAAAGTTTGATTACTAGATTGTTAAATCTAAATATGTATGTAGCTGTTGACATTCTAAAAAAATTCCAGGGACAGCTCTTCAAAGAAATTGGAGGTCTGAGGCCACTAGAGCCCCAGTCCCCTAGAGAGTTTTGTGTCTATTCTGGCAGCTTTTAGACTTTTTGTTTTTAATATGAATAGCTTAATTCAGGGACTCAAGAGTTGGAACTGGATAAACATCCAAAAGTTATGCTGCTTATCTGAACCTATGGCGTCCCTAAGATCTGCCATCCCCGTGTAAGAACCGTCCCCAAAAGGCTTTCTCTATTTGCCATTGTTTTCTTCAAGAGAAGCAGTGCCCTGATACCCATCTGGTATGTTCAAGAAGAGGACAGCAGACATCCATCTGATTCCCTCACTATCAACATCTTGACAATCTCCATTTCAATCTTCCTCTCTGTTCCTGAGGTAGGGCAGATCTCTTCTCCTTTCTTCCTGCCATCTGTGACCATGGCCCTGTTTTCTTCCTTTCCACTAGGAGGACATACAGCATCTTTTTTTTCCCCTCTCAAGAAGGTCTTCCTATTTGTCTCATAATTGTAATTCCCCACCCCCTTTCATATCTGTTTCCTCCCACCACAACTGATTGTATCTCTGTTCCCTCTTCCATGCAGCTTTAAAGTAGGTAGTATTGAATGAAGGATTTCTCCTTTCTCAATCAGAGTTGTCAGTACTGCTTTCTGTGGCCCCTTCATCATCTTGAGGGACAGTGAAGAGTTGGTTTGCCTGGTGATGTTGTGGTAATGTGCCTGGTCTTTATAAGAAAAGCACAACATTCTCTAGCAGTCTCATCTAGTCAGTACTAGAGAAGCACTGATCCTGCTCATCCTTCCAGGCAAAGGAAAAGTGCTATATTAAGAATAGCCACAGGGGAGTCACAAAATCAGGGTAAATAGGTGGAAGCACTGTCCAAGCATCAGGAGCAAGGAATTCAATACAGTTAATGGAAATACAGTGTGTATTACATCTCCTTAAATCTCTTGTCATGTTTTAGATTCAAGCTATCCATAAGCAGAGAGAAATGGTAAATAAATCCTGGGAAAATTTCTTAACTCGAACATCAAATTATGAGGCTTTAAAGGTAAGAATTTTGGTGGTGGGGGGGGATTTATATTAGCAATGTTCTTATATCATTGAACAATTCCAAGCAGTTTTATTCAGTATTGAATACCAGGATATTACTATAGAATTTACAGCTGGACTCAAATCTGATTTAGTAATGCTCTAATAATAAGTAAGGCTCAGTGGTTAGTACACTTCCTTAGTACTTGAGAGACCAGGTTTGGTTCTCTGCTCCATTACAGATTTATTGTGTGAACATGGGCAAGTCATTTATTCTGCCTGTACCTGAATTCCCCGCCTGTTAAATGGGGATAATAATATGTCCCTAGGGGTGTAGTGAAGATGACTACATTAATGATTGTGAAGAACTTTTTGAGATCTACTGATAAGAAGTATATAATAGCTAGGGTGTATTATTTTTATTCATAAAACATAACAGAAATTCTGTTCTTTACTGAAGACAAAGGCTTCTTGTCAGAGCCATGCAGTCACTAGTAACCCGACTGCTCCTCAATTTCCAGTCACAGAGTGGGGATGAGCACTCTCTCTGCAAGTACAGTCGTGCTCATGTGCAAAAGCAGATACCAAAATCACTTTTATTGTGTACAGTATTTGCGTTTACATTTCAAAAAGGGCATCCAGGATAGAAGCCAAAGTAGGACAACCAGACTAATTTGGGGACTGAAAGAAATTAGTGACAATGAAATATGTCTATAGCCGAATCTGTTCGTTCTTGAAAAAAGACACACAAGGAAAAAACTGGTCTTGTTGTAAGTGTACCAAGTACAGGCATATAGCAGAGATCTAGGCTGTGATCTTCTCAGTCTGCGTGGCAAGGTGTAACCTGCAGTCATGAATTGAGACTAAGTGAAGAATAAAAGTTGACTATAAAGAGATTTTTTTTTTTTTAAACCTCCAGACTCATTAGCTAGTGCAGGACTTCCCAAACTTGGTTCACGGCTTGTTCGGGGTAAGCCCCTGGTGGGCCACGAGACACTTTGTTTACCTGCGAACGCTCAGGTAAACAAAGCGTCTCGCGGCCTGCCGGGGGCGAACAGGCCGCAAACCAAGTTTGGGAACCCCTGAGCTAGTGGATCATTCTGTTCAGTCAGATATTGGCTCTGCAGCAAGCCAGCCTATTCTGGGGAATGTCAGCCCACCATGCAAATCCAAAACACAAAAGAAAAACTTGCATGTTGGGAAGGTATTGAGCAGCCTGGGACACCATAGCTCTCATGAGATTCCTGCCTCTTCTGCCCCACAACTACTAATTCTAGGTCTGTCATGTCACTTCTGACCCTTTTCTCAGCCTCTATTAATGCTTAATTTTTACAACACCCTACCTCTGTGGTAGTCTGTAGTATCATTTCCCTTTCAAAGATCTGTAAACTGAGGTATAGAGAGGATAAAGGATTGTCCAAGCACAGAAGTTGTGGCTGAGCTATAAATAAAGGCCCAGATTCTTGACTCCCACTCCCTATTCTGACTACTAGATCATACTCCCAAAACAGAGTACTAATTGCTACACTTACTCTGTTCTGTCTTTTTTTTTTTTTTAATCTCCTGGCTGCAATACCAAATTGTTTTGTTTTCCAACAGATTTTGATGAATCAGCTCATATTACAGACTTTACATTCTCATTATTCATACTTTCATTAAAAGTAAATAGAAATGACCCTTCATGTTTTATTTTATAATACTAATTACATATTCTCTGTCTGGTTGCATGTAGTGCAGTGCGGTGCTGATTCTCATAAAAATAACTCTGACTTTGCTAAATATCTTTAGAAAGCAAAAAGACTTCAGGAAAAATCAATAGATGCTTCTAGATCAAAGTCAAGACCACAGAATGCAACGCTCCACTCAACTGAAATTAAAGGCCTGAATACGACAGTAAGTAAAGTTTCCAGGCATTCAGCTTAACTCACAATAACAAGCTAATGGAAATAATATAGTGTAGTTTAGGCTCAAGAGTTAGTTAGTTTTTGTTTGTTTGTTTTGTTTTTTAATGTTAGGCTCCCTGTCCGTTCCAGAAATGAGTTGATCTCAGTCTATTCTATCTTTTTTCCAATCCCCTCTTTTCCCAAGTTGCTTTAAGAAATGTCCTTGATGACCAGACCCAAGCATGTGAGGTTAAAGTACTGTGCCTTTTTTAGCAGAAATATATCTATTATGAATGCACATGTTTTGATACCTTTGATGCTTCAGAAAAGGGTTTTTATCACAAAGGCCTTTTCCAGCAGTGTGGCTTTTACTCCTTGAGCCTGCAAAGATCATGAGAGACCTGAAAGCATTCTTGATGGAAGTTAGTCTTGTCTTTCAGGTAGATGTCTGCACAGAGCCCCACCCAGCATAGTTAGTAAGCACCACTTCTACCACTGTAACACATCCATAGGCATCAGGGAATTGAAATTGGTCAGAGAAGGTCTCTGTGATCTGAAGCTACTGTAAAGAAATTCAGGCATGTAGGCTCTACCATTTATGGGTCAGTCTTCTAAAGGGAGTGTGACAATCGGGGTCCAGACACCCCAAGGGAAGAATAGGGGTTTTGAACTCCAAAGAATAAGCACTTAAATCAACTGATTGTATACAATGTTATTGTGCATAAAAATATGCCAAGTAAAATCTTTTATGAATGCTTGCAATGTTCTGAACTCAGTGGTCATTGAGATATGTATAAAAACTGTGGTTATGAGTCTTTGTATTGATGTATATACAATAGTATGTTCATGTCCAGTACTACAATTTCAAGTACATGCTATAGCAAGGGGGAGGGGATGGCAGCTCCAGCCAAGCCAGTTATTTTACACAAAACTAACTTCAAGTTCCCATCCATTGCCCAGTTAGAAAAAAATCATTGGGAAATGGGAAAACACTGAAACAACTTGAAACGGAAAAGAAAACCCCAGACTTGGAAAACTAAGGACTTCTACATGTAATGCTGACAGACCCTGGTCATCGGCAAGCAGGATAAAACCGGGGACCTTTGGAGCTTAGTGCATGAGCCTCTACCGCATGAGCTAAAAGCCAACTGGCTGGTAGCTAAGGCTGTAAAGCAGACTCATTTTATCTCTCTCAAGTGGTCTCAGTACCACTAGATGGGACAGAACACCACACCCAGAAGGTGTGTGGGTTACATACACCTACCACTTATGTCAGTATAACTTATGTCACTCAGGGGTGTGAATAAGTCACCCCCCTTAGTGATGCAAGTTACTCTGACCTAAGTACCAGAGTGGACAGTTCTATGTAGTTGGGAGAGTTTCTCTGCTGACATAGCTACTGCCTCTCGCGGAGATGGTTTTCTTATGCTGACAGGAGAGCTCTCTCCAGTTGGCATAGAGCGTCTTCGCCAGATGCTCTACAGCAGTGCACCTGCTTCGGTGGGTCATTTCCCCTGTCATGAATCCCCATAACCTGAGAGAAAGGGGGAAAAAACTGCAAACCCTTACAAAGGAAGGACATCCAAAAACTCAGGGCCAGCCTGGAGGCAGAGTGTGGTCTGTGAAAGGCTAAATTCTCTGTGACAGAGGGTATGCTGAGAAACTGTTCAGAGGCAATAGGTAACTTATATTAGAAAATGGAATCTAGCTAATAGGAAATGTAAAGCCTGAAGTTGCGTCTTTGTTTGTTTTCTGTGTAACTTGTATGTGTTTGCTTTTCCTTCCTATTTCATCTTTGAATCTGATTTTTTTTTCTGTCGGGGGGGTTACTTTTACACCAAACTGGTATCTGTTGTGCAAACTGTGTGGTGTGTATGTGCCAAAGTGAACTGATAACTGGGGGCAAGTTTCACTGCTTCAGGGGTGAGGAACCAGAGGGGAAAAGTCTGAGTGCCTGGTAAATAAAAATGCATGGTAGACTATTTTGGGGAGACTTGGAACTGGGAGGACTTTTGGGATCACCCTGCAAAGAGTAACTAGGCTGGTGGAATCCACAGCGAGACCTTTATGTTTGTAGATTGGTTACTGGTGTCAGGGCTCTGAGCTATAGCAGCATATCATTAAGGCACCCAAGATAGGAGGTCAGGCAGTTGCAGAATCCATAACATTGTATACAACCAGTTGGTTCACTTGCTTAGTCGTTGGTATTCAGACCCCCTGTACTCCCCTTGTGGTGTCTGTACCTTGATATCGCAGGAGGATTTCTATGAAAAATTTGGAGAGACCAGGACCTTGTGCCTCTGTCACTGGGAAGACCTAGCAGCTCTTAATGACTTCAGTAAGGACTTCCTTTCCAGTTATCCATTCCTTCATAGATGTCCCATCTGATGTGGCTGAAGACAAAGTCTTTGGAAAAAGAAAGTTCAAGTTTAATCCAGTCTTTTCCCTTTTCTTCATTACCGTGGATGTGGGTGTGTGTACAACTACCTCTTCCTCATAAGATTTCAGATGTTTTCAGGATCTCCTTGGGAGCATGACAGAGTCTCTGTGTCTTGAGCTCTTGACAGTCCAGGAGAAGACTTGCTATCTAACATTTTGAAGTTGAGATGAAAAGAAGAAAATCGCCATTCCAGTCAGAGTGCCTCATGAAGGCAGCTCAGGACTTCTGACTTACTTCTGTCTGCTTCTATACCTGTGGGGTCCTGTTGAGCAGACAAGATGTAGCAAGTTCTTTGAATGTGGATCTTATTAAATTTCTTGGACATGTTGCCTTGAATTGTTGTTCCAGCATCTGCAGAAAAATTAAGGAGAGATGAGTCCATCTACAAAAAGAAAATAAATTTATCAGTAGAACGTCATATTCATCAGCAACACTGCACATGAGAATTACAAATTACACACATTGCTGGCAATCAACAGCTCATATTTGTGGAACAAGAGTCTCTCTGCACCCAGATCCCTCCACTAGAATGTTCTCTGTATGTGAGGAGGGAGGAATCTAGGATGATTGTTGCAGAAGGCCAGTGTGTGACCAGATCTGGTCCAAAAGAGCTTCGTGTTGTTGGTTTGTTTGGTGGAGACTACAGTTAGTATCTGCCATTCATACCTCAGACTTCTGAGCTTTCCCCTGAGGTCTCCAGTCCAGGATAGAGGATTTGCCATTCCAGTGCTTTAACCTGTTCAGTTTAAAGATGGCTAGTATAATGGAAAAACTGTGGGTCTCTAGAAGACCTAAAGATCAAAACAAATCTCATCTAGAAGCCACTCCACATCAAACTCTTATCCCATCCTTCCCCCCCACCCCAGGGATCCGTTACTAAACATTGAATGTCTAATGTTTCTGAAGGCAATAGATTAGAGTGGTTAGAAGAGCATCAGAGAGAGAGGTTCTAGTCTCCTTATTTCCTTATTCTCAAGGCATAATCAAGCCTGGTGGAGAGAGTTTGTGGGGTGATATGATGCACTAACACAGGGGTAGGCAACCTATGACACGTGTGCCAAAGGCGGCACGCAAGCTGATTTTCAGTGGCACTCACAGTGCCTGGGTCCTGGCCACCAGTCCAGGGGGCTCTGCATTTTAATGTAATTTTAAATGAAGCTTCTAAACATTTTGAAACCTTATTTCCTTTACGTACAACAATAGTTTAGTTGTATATTATAGACTTCTAGAAAGAGACCTTCTAAAAAGGTTAAAATATATTACTGGCACGTGAAACTTTAAATTAGAGTGAATAAATGAAGACTGAGCACACCACTTCTGAAAGGTTGCCAACCCCTGCACTAACACATATAACTAGGGATTCTGGGAATCGGTTACAGAATTATCTTAGACTATAAACAATGGAAATACTGCTCTCACCCTCTTTTACAAACCAGCCTAAGGAAGCCAGTTGACCAATACATTACAATCCACATGTTTATTACTTCACTACAACACTGCAAATCCAAATAGCAGAATACACTGCACATCTTATTCTTCTAATGAGAACTTGGTTTTCTTTTCTTTTCTAAAGATCAGGCATAAAGGCTGAGCAGCATAGTGCATCAAGATACCAGTCAAGAAGCTGTTCAATCTACATTATTGATAGAATAATTATGTATATTGTTTAAAGAGTATTTTGAGAGGAGCTAGGAAACCTTCATAATGCATCTCCAGCTTCTGAGTAGCATTTTGGAAAGACAGGGCCTGTGATTTAACTCTCATTTCATTTTAAAGGCTAATATGAATGTCAAGCCATTTGTTTTGTTTTCTAGATTGCATCTGGTCGCTTGGTAACTATAGAAAGTACACCTTCTGAATTAACTGGAGGGCCTCTGGCTGACACAGACCTTGCTCTTAGAAAGCTCTCTGTTCGTGGAGGAGCCTTAAAAAAGATCAAAGGAGTTAAAGTGTTGGACCCATTCAAGAAAGATTCAGTATCTGTAAAGTAAACATTGTCCTGTACTGTTTCAGACAGTGCTTTGTATTTTTTAGTTAATATATTTCCAAACATCATTTGTAAAATATAATCTATTTGTATTTCTTTGGTTAAATATATAGAAGATCTTGATATTAATTATTATAGATGAAAATATATTTTTGCTTTACAAAAAATGTGAACATCCCAATCTTCATGAATAAAGAATTCCATGCAGTATGTGTTCCAGAGGTTCATTGATTCTGACAATTGAGGCCAGCTGCGCTAGGCTCAGTTTACCCTGACTCAATAGCTGGCTGGATGTGCCTCAGTTTCCCCTGTTGGTACCATAAAGTACACAAACTTCAGAAACCAGTTGTCAGCTTCCAGGTGCAGAGTCGCACACTAACTCTCTCATGCAAGTGAAGATACTCTAGACTATCCTGCTCTCCCTATATCTTTCAGGCCTCCATCAGTTATTCTGATCTTATTCATCAGTTCCTTCCCAGACAATTGCCCAAATTCCCTCTTGGCAGAGAACTGTGTCAGTCCCACCCGCGCCTCTTTGGAGAGACCTTCCTAGCCCCACTGGTCCCCTGCATGAGCCACAGTCCTTTTTTATATGAAGTGGAAACAGCTCAGAGGCAGCATATGAGGTGACCTGAGCAAAGGCCAGTGTTTTGGGGCCCTAACCCCTTACGTATCCAGGATTCCTGTGCCACTGATTGACCTTGCAATTTGTAGCTATCACAACACTGCAGCATAAATTAACTGTGTTTATTGGGTCTGTCTTTCCCACCCACAGGGGAAATACAAACATTCACTGTGTAAAGGGGTAAAGGAAATTAGAAAAAAACTTGTTTAATTCTCTAGAACTTAACCACAAATTAGTCCCTTTTGTAATTCCTAGGAAGAGGGTTTTTTCTGTGTGTGCTTTTCTTCACAATCCAGTAGTTGTGTTTTGAATGGAAAGAATTTATAGGGTGCTGTAGGCAAAAATGAAGGCAGATATTTGTTGAAATATCCTACTTCAATTCTATATAAAGAAGACTGCAAAGGAAAAAATGACATAAAATCATATACCAACACCATTAATTGTAATTAATCCTCTAAGACCTCTCCACCTTCCATTGAAGTCAGTCAGTTTCTCATATGGAGGGACGGGCAGTAAGCATGGGCCCAAAATGTTACTTTGTAAGTCATGAAAGCTATCTCTAATTTTAGCGAAGATTATTTCAGCTGAACCATGTCAATTTACAGCACCTGAGGGTCTGGCTGCTTGCTGGTTGTTTGTGTTTAACCTTCATCTGGCTTGTTTAGTTTATGTTTATAAGATTTTTTTTCCCAAATCCCCCCTACAGAAAATTTAGCCATGCTTTATTAAAGAAGCATTTCTTTGCTTTCTGTATGCAAGGGTGACAAGTATTTTAATCTTTGTGGAATTTCTAAAGGAACTAAATGTAAGCAGCTCTGCCATTTCTGACATACTGTAACTGAGTAGTTAATAGAGACTATGTACGTCGGGCACAGTCAATAGGCAGACCACAGGCCAAATCCAGACCCCCAGTGGCTGGCAGGAGAACCCAGGCCCACCTTCTACTCTGGGTTCTGGCTTAGGGACCCTCAAGGTCTGTTCCTTCTTGGACCTTCCTGTCTTTACCATCTGGCTCTCCCCCCTCTCGGTTTTGTCAGCATCATCACTTCCTCTTCCAGGGAGCAACTACAGGCTACATGTCTGTACAGCTCCAAACACTCTCCCATCTTCCAGAGAGTGACTGCAGCCCCCTCTGCTGCCAATTTCCTGTCTTTATAGTCCCAGTCCAGCTCCTTCTTCCTCAACTGGGCTCCCTCACTCAGTCAGGAGATTACTTGGCCACCTGATTCCCCTAAGCTGTGGATTGTTGGGTTAATTATCCCCCTGTTTTTACTCTGCATTAACCCTTTCTGGGCAAGGACAGGGTGAACACCCCGTCACAGCACTGTATAGAAATGTTAATGTCTTCTATCTCAAGATACTATTATTTATAAAAATGGATTGGATTATACAGAGATTTTATTAGCTTGCAAAGATACAAACCTGGCCTGGCATGTTATCCATCCACTTGTCCTAACAAGTACTTTAGCCTAATTACTGAAAGGGGGGGAGGGAAATCACTACACCTGTATTGCTAAAAGGTATGTCTATGCTGCAACATAAGCCCAGGGTTAGTGGGATGTGAGTCCATGGACCCAGGGTTTTTAAGCCCTGGGCTTGAGCACCCACACTACATATTGACACTAGTTTACTGGACACTAGCACACAGGAGCTCCAACATCCACAATGCAATATGCAGACCTGAGTCCAACCAACTATTTCCCAGACTTCCTCGCGCCCTCCTGAAATGTGGTTGCTCTAGCCCTTTGTTCATCGTTCAATGTCAGAAAACTTGACTGTCCAACCTACACATTCAGGAAGTTGTCGCAGCCCACCAAGTTCCCAACAGATCCTGCCAAGCCATCTTTTGGGGCTGCATACTCCCAGCAACCAGAGCCAGCTACATGGAGGAGTTGCCAATTGAAGAGTTTCTCTTGATTGGTCTTTAACTCCTGTGTCAGGAAACAGGCAGAGATTCCATGAGATGCTGGTGGATATTTCAGCGGCATCTTCTGACCCGCCAAAGGTACCTGACAGAGCAACAGGAGGAAGAGGAGGATGACAATACAGATGTGGAAGCCTCAAACTGGCTGATGCTGTTCATGACTTTCAGTATAGCCACTGATCCCCTGCCACTTAGACTGGTACTTCTGGAGCAGGGCCACAAGCACAGACCAGTGAGATCACATCGTCCTGCAGACCTGAGATTACCAGCAGTGGATCCAGAACTTTTGCATGAAGAAAGCTACATTTCTGGAGCTCTGTGAGCAGCTTGCCCCAGCTGTCCAGAATCTCAGTGCATGCATGAGGAGATGGCCATATCGGTCCAAAAGAGGGTTGCTCTAACTGACTGCTACTGGCCAGTTGCTAACCAGTTTGGTGTTGGAAAGTCAACTATGGGTAAAAAGATGGTGGAAGTTTTTCAGGCAATCAGGTGTGTGATTTACCCAGCAGTGGTGGGCGTAAACAATATCTCGGAAGTAATTGCTGTTTTTGAGAGAATGGGCTTTCCAAACTGCGCCAGGACCACTGACGGGACTCATGTCTATAATTTGCCCTTCTCGAGGAGTAAATGAGTATATGCACCGCAAAGGGTACTACTCAATTATTATGCAGGCCCTTGTGGACTACAGAGGCCAATTTATGGATGCTAACATGGGCTGCAGTGGAAAGGTTCATGATTCCAGGGTTTTCTGTTGATCAGGAGTCTATCTTCACGGACAGGCTGGGACACTATTCCCACCACATGACATTGTCATAAATGGAGTTACTGTCCCCATGTTATTCTGGGGGACCACAGATCGCCTTTTGCCTTAGCTTATGACACCACAGCCTGATCTCAGAGCTCCTGGCAAAGGAATGTTTAATTACACCCTGAGCAGTTGTAGAATGATGACTGGATGTGTGTTTGGCGGATTGAAATCCTGCTAGCACAGTCTATAGACCCATTTGGATTTCAGTGTCATCAAGGCTGTCTGCATTACTGTGGCTTGCTGTGCTCTGCACAATCCTTGGGAAGCCAAAAGTGAGCCGTTCGCTCCTGAATGGGCCCAAGACAGTCATGGATTGTTGAACCAGTACTCAACCAGAAATACACAG
This sequence comes from Mauremys mutica, assembly GCF_020497125.1. Taxonomy (NCBI): domain Eukaryota; kingdom Metazoa; phylum Chordata; order Testudines; family Geoemydidae; genus Mauremys; species Mauremys mutica. The sequence continues at coordinate 252,106,643 of NC_059073.1, read as the reverse complement.
TCTAAGATGTGATGAAAATAAACTCTCTTAATAAAATAAAAGCTTTACAAAAATAACAATATTAAAGCATGGCCAGGCAGGCCAGCTGCCTTTAGAACACGGGAACAGTAATAAACCAACACCACAACCTGTAATAAAACAGAGCATCAACCAAACTCTGAACACTGAAAACAGTTCCATCAATAAAATCCTCTAATTTTGCATGGCCCCTGGCATGTTCTCCTTTCCCTTTCTTGTGTATTTAGCATGGGTGTGGAGGCTTGTCCCCAAGACTACAAGGGGGAGGAGGTCAGCTTGGGGGTGGAAGTATGCTGAGGATGGGTTGGCCCTGTCCAGCTGTTGTTGAGTCCAGATTTCATGGGCCACCGAGCCAGGGAATTGTTCAAAGTGTTCCTGGTATGCAGGGCATGGTACAGCAAAGGGTGCTCTGCCTATGGTGCAGGAGCTGCAGGAGCCTGCACTCTTGTGGCCATTAGCAAAACCAGCCGCCCAAACAGGTCTTTCTGCTGGGCTCTGTCTTTCTCCTTCGACTGACATTCCTGTTCCAGGAACTGCGATACAAGTCTTTGCTCCCATCCTGCAATTCTGTCCTCAGGCTCTGCTGCCTGCCTGTGCCTTTCCGTTTGCCCCCTATTGGCCTTTCCGCTTGCCGTGAATCCTTCTGTGTTTGGTATTGTGCATGCTTCTTGGCCTGTCCAGAATGTCAGCCATAAGTTCCTCCTGGAAACTCTTCCTCTTGGACCACCACAGAGACCCAGGCTTCTGCTGGCGTGTGCTGAGCTGCCAAGGTACAGCAGCCAGTAGAGGTGCCTGCCAGAAGACATAAAACAACATTATTGTCTCAGTGACTCACAAATAATTCAGTGTATGAGCACAAAAAAAATCCTTATGGATGCTCAAGGACAAAAACTGATACTTTGTAAAACTGCACTTCAGTATATTGTGAGAGGAACTCTTCAGCTCCTCAAAGCTCTGTGGTCACAACTGGGATAACTGCAGGGAGAAAATGGTGAACAGAGAATGGTAAGTGTAAAATCACAATTTTGTTTAAAAATTGCAGACTGCCTTGGGCTTTGGGGAGGAGAGGTGGCCACGGTGTACTATACAAGCCTTCTCTGTCATTGCAAGCATTCCACGTATTGGAGGACATAACAATTATTGTGGCTCCTGAAAGGCAAGGAGAGAGGTTTTTTCCAAGCTGCCAGTGGCAGGCCAGCAATGTATGCCACCAAAGTATTCAAACTTATTGTGACTGAACAGCATGTCTACAAGTGGAGTGGGCTCGTCAGCTATCAAGGTGGCCCTGGAAAATACACCCTTCCCTGAAATGTGACTACCTAGCTGGAGTTCTGCTATGGGTAAAGTTTGCAGCTATTAGCACTCAGGATCGGGCAAAACTCATAGTGGAATCAATAGGATGCTGTGTTAGTATGGATTACCACCTCGCCACAACTTCCAGTACAGCCTTTGATGATTGCATACAAACCTACACGTTTATAGAGACACAACTACATCCCCCACCCCACCCCAGGCACACTTCTGGACTGCATACAAACCCCCAGCTGTAATTTGGACCAATTATTTCATTGCCCCTGGACTACACCCTAGCTTAAATGGACTACATTTGCACATAGACTACATTTCAACCTGCCCCCGGACAGTTAACTGTTTCCAGGTGGCCCTCTTACGCTGTTGTGTTAGTACAGACCAGCATACTAACAGGGAAGGCAATATAAGCTTCTTTATTTTTAACACACCAGCACATCTTAGCACAAATGTGCAGTTTTCTAGTAAAACTTCATTTTAAACAATTGTTTCACAGTTTACATTTCCCAGTCACCATTGAATTCCATGTAGTGGGTGGGTGGGACACCAAGTTATCAGCATGCAATCCGTCATTAATGGATACTCACTGCTGCCTGCAACTTGTAATAACTTTTGCATTGGTTCATAACTTGGAAATCCATCCCATTCCTATATTAATAAAAAATAAACCTGGAGCCAGAAACTTACCAGGCTCTGGGGTAAGTTCTGTCTCTTCTATTTTTCTGCAGCTGGCTCTGTGGCAGACTGTGCCTGGTGTGTGGAGCTCCTTCAGCTAAGCACCCAGGATCTGCTGCAGCTGCTGTGGGGGCAAAGCCTCCTTGGAGACTGGTTCCAGCACCAGAGTCATTGTGCTAGCCTGATCTTGCACATGCAAGCTCCCTGCCGATCCTACACTCTGTGTGGGGGGGGGCAGCTATCAACTATCTAATAACACATGCATTAAATTCTCAGCCCATCTAGTACATTTCTATAAACCCAATGTGTCAACTACCTAGAGAGGAGAGGTTACCAGCACATCACTCTGGAGTCTTTACCACTCACTTTCCTCAAATACCCCTTCTTTTTAGGCAGGTTAGCAAGTTTTTGAGCCTTTCAGGACATTTAATCTCCTGCTCTGATCTTCTCAGTATCAGCTTTGCACTAAAGTCTGAGTTGTTCTCTTGTTCCTTGACACTTTCTCCTTTGATGATAAATGATCAGTCAGTTGGGAAATGCCAAAGCCTACATATTCTGTCAATGTTTTGGAACTTTCTGGGATTACTCTTAGATCCTTTTGATTATGTCAAAATGTGTCCCCTGGTCTGTCTGGACTACATAAGACCTCAGATGCAGCTGTTCTTCAATGGTACCCCTTTGGCCCCAAGTACTAGAGGTGTCATTCCTCAGGCTCACCCCATCTCCTGATTTAAGAGATGGGAGATCACAGGCTCTTTTGTCAAAATAATATTTCTGCTTCCACTTCTGATTTTCTTTCATTTTCCATATGGTTTCATTGTTATGAGATTTCAGCAAGTAATCAGTAATTGGTAAATTAGATCTGATCCTTCTTCCCATTAACAGCTGAGTTGGAGAAAAGCCCTTCTCTAGGGGTGTACTTCAGTAAACCAATAAAATTGTATACAAATTGCCCCCATTATCAAAATCTTTTTCAGACAGTTCTTTACTGACCGAATAGACTTTTCCACAAATCCTTGTGATTGGGGGTCATTTGGACTTGATGTTTTGTGAAGAAAATCCCAATCTATGGCAAATTGCCTAAAATCTGCACTGCAAAATTCCAGCCCATTATCACTAAAGATTTCATCTGGAATTCCATGTCTGGAGAAGATTCCCTTCATGCTCACTATTACTGCCTTACTATTAGCATTGTGCAGTGTGCAAATTTCTGGAGACAGAGAATAATAATCTATGACTATTAAATAATCCTTTGATTGCCAGGTAAATAAGTCTGTGCCTACCTTCTCGTAAGTCCTTGTGGAACTGGATGAGGTCTCGGTGGCTCTGCCTGTTGCCATGGCTTGTATTTCAAGCATGAAAAGCAGTTTCTTACCACATTAGTAATGTCGTGATTGATCCATGGCCAATACAGCACCTCTTGTGCCCACTTATTTGCACTTCTCAATTCCCAGATGACCGTCCTGGATCTTTTGCAGCGTTTCTTTTTGGAGGCACACTGGAATTACCACCTTACTGCGCTTGAAAATCGCCCCATCTATCACAGTAAATTCATGTCTGCAGTTCCAATAGTCTTATACTTGGATGGCAGGTACTTATTTTTCAGACCACCCTTTAATGATCACTTCTTTAAGGATCCCCAATGATTCATATTTCTCTATTTCCCCTGCTATTTGTTGCAGTTTCCTGTTAGCTATGGGAATTGACTTTACAATCAGATCTACATAGGCTTGAATCTCTATCTATAAAGTCTTCTCTGGGTTCGTAGTGGAAGTCACTGCTCTGGAAAGTGCATCTGCAGTGAACAGGAATTTACCGGGTGTGTAGGTCACAACCAAATAGATACTTTTGCAGCTTTATCATTCTTTGAAACCTTAAGGTACAGTCGTTTAGCAGTTTGCTAAATAACGCTATCAGGGGCTTGTGTCCAGTTCAACTTCCACTATCTGGCCGTAAATGTACTGATTGAATCTCTGACAGGCAAACAATATTCCTAAAAGCTCCTTCTCAGTCTGTGCATATATGGTTTCTTCCTCAGGGATTTTGCATGCATATGGCACTGGTTGCCAACAAGCCTCATGCTTCTGTAAAATCACTGCACCTAACCCAGACTGTGAAGCATCTGCTAAAATTTTAATAGGCCTTTCTGGTGCATAGACCTTCCACACTGGCTCTTGTATCAGTTGTTGTTTTAAACCTTCCCATGATTCTTCATGTTTTGCATCTCAACACCATTCATTTTTTATTCTCTAGGAGTAAAATGCTGCTTTGGTAGACTAGGTATGAATTTTCCAAGATAATTAACCAATACTCTTTTTCTCATCCGCCTCACCCACTTTTGTGCTACATGTTGTCCAATCTTTTATCGTTCGTTCTTTCACACACTTCACTCAATGTCTTCCATCAGGCTTCCATTTATGCTTAGAACAGCCTCCTCCAATCAACCTCATCCTCCTCTTTGTCAATGTTCTTTGGCTAGCTTGTCATGACAATAAAGTCCCATTTGAATTGATTGTTTACACTATATTGTACGGATAATAAGTGCCTTGGCATTATTGAACTTATTATTATTGTATCTTGGACTTATTTTTAGCATATTAGCATAGTCAATATTATATTATCAGAGGGGTAGCCGTGTTAGTCTGGTTCTGTAGAAGCAGCAAAGAATCCTGTGGCACCTTATAGACTAACAGATGTTTTTGCAGCATGAGCTTTCGTGGGTGAATACCCACTTCATCTTGCATCCGAAGAAGTGGGTATTCACCCACGAAAGCTCATGCTGCAAAAACATCTGTTAGTCTATAAGGTGCCACAGGATTCTTTGCTACAATATTATATTGTTTCTTAAGATATGAGAGACCACTTTGCATTGGGACAAATGCATCAGAGTATAAAAAAAAAATTATATTTGATCCTGCAAGGTGTTGAGTCCCTTCATCTCCAGTTGAAATCAATGAGAGTTGAGGACTCCCTGCACCTTGCAGGATGGAGTCCTTTAAAATATGTATGGTGCCTTGCAACTGTTGTTCAGTTCAAAAATAGTGCTGAAATAAATGAGCATAAACGGTGACCTTATGAGTGTGAATGCATTTTACACCTGTGTAAATGAACTATAGTTAGTCACCTTTTTTATTCACTGAAAAACCCCGAATCATTACTGCACTGTTTATATGGCCAAGTTAGAAAGCTCAGATAAACTGGCCTCTATACGGCAAATAATTGATCCAGCTCTATATATTGGGTCTCTAAAGAAGCATACTCCATCTATAGCCGTTAAGTCAAAATGAGGATTGTAGTAAAAATTCAACTTTTGTTTTATAAATAAACAAATTTATTTTGAAAGGTCTTGCTGATCTGATGCCTTGCAGCATCCTCAGCTATTTTTTTTAACTTAAGCATCGTTCACTGGCTTTCCAAGGGTATGTCTACACAGCAAAGAAAAACCCATGGCTGGCCCCTGCCAGTTGACCCATGCTCACGGGGCTCATGCTGCAGGGCTGTTTCATTACTATGTAGACTTCCAGGGTTGGGCTGGAGCCTGATCTCTGGAACCCTCCTACCCCACGGGGTCCTAGACCCTGGACTCCAGCACAAGCACACAAAGCAAATGAAACCACATGTATTAAGGCAAATGGCTTGGGTTATATCTCATGCAGTTGGGAAGCCATTCAAACTGAAGCTAATTCAAGATTGGTGCACATTGGAATCCAGACTGTAGTATGGCACATTTGTGAGAGCCTGTAGTGAATCTCATCACTCACCCATTGTAAAGACCCTTTACAAATATGCCCTAAGAATCACTCCAGCCCATCCTGCAGGTTACTCGACTGGTAACCATGTATGCTAGTTCTTTTGAGACTTAAGTCCCAGGGCTTGGGATAGATAACAAAAATATAACAGCCATTCTAAGAGTTTGTCCTTTTCAGGTGAGTAGAAGTTGACTTCAGGCAGACTGGAGTTTTAAGACCTCACAAAAACATCATCTCCTTTGCACCCAGCATCTGGAGTGTTATCCTCTCCCAGCCCAAGAAGGCCCGTCCAGCCCTTGTAAGAAGGTTGTAAATTTTAAGACAGTGACTGGGGGAAGCCTTCTGGATATTTTCCCCTTTAAGCAGGAGAATCTTGTCAAATTCCTAGCCCAGTGAAATCACACTTGTTTTGCTTCTGCCCAGTAGTATTTTGGGGGCAGTGCTGATAGAAGTCAGAGCCAGCAGAACTGCAGGAGTAAGGGTGGCAATGCCATACCATGCCACCCTTACTTCTCTGCTGGTGGTGGTGGTGGCAGTGCTGCCTTCAGAGCTGGGCACCTGGCCAGCAGCCACCGCTCTCCAACAACCCAGCTCTGAAGGCAGTGCCTCTGCCAGCAGCAGCAGAGAAATAAGGGTGGCATTACCGTACCATGCCACCCTTACTTCTGTGTAACATTTGACTTTTGCACTGGGAGGGATGGCTACAGGGGAGCTAAGGCAAATTTTGGGATGGCTATAGCCCCCACAAGGCCCTCCCAGTGCCACCCCTGTAAAGGGCTAGACCTTGATTTAACTTTCTGCCATACGTCGCACAGCTCCAGAAGCAAACCAGAAAACAAGTGTTGACTTGGAGAACCACAGTTCATTGCCAAGTTCCCCTGGCTTGGGAAGAGACCAATAGTTGGTTATTGCCCCCTCTTTGCCAGCTCTGTGCTGGATGGTTTCTTGTAGTGGAGGCAAGACTCCATCCGTTCTCCACTCCATGCCCATCTGCCTGAGGCTGCTCTCCCACTGTGCTGCAACCTGCAATGCAAGTAGTCCACGTGTGGGATACGTTGCACCCCTTTTACTCTCACCTGGGTGCATAGGGCACATGCTAATCTTATGCAAAATACATAACTGTCCCTTTTTTATATTATATATGTACTGAATTGTAACTAATCAGCTACACAAATGGACAAGTATGAGACAGTGACTATTATTCAGTCCTTGTTGCATAGAAAAATATTTTAATTAAACTATAACCAAGACCAAGCAGTGATCAAATACAAACTTAGAGGCTGCGCAAGACACTACATCAAGCATAATCTCTCCCTTTGGGTTGATATTGGTACTTTTTTGCAGATCTTAAAACTGAAATCCATTTCATATGCAAGATACTGTATAAAATATGCTTGTTGCCACTGAACTCTGTTGTTTAATGTATAAAAATATATTGGGTTTCCATTGCAGTTAACATTTTAAAAAAGAATTATTTGAAAGATGAATGTCTACAAAAATATAACACTAGTTTAAACAGATAGGTTTACCTGAGAGAACACAGATATTGACTCAAAATACATAAAGCATTCACATGTCCAGTGGTGGGGAAAGGCAACCTTGGTACATTTAAAGAAAGGGGAACATGTTAGTAACACACATCTGAAGTATTTATCAATTATCATGTGCTCGTAAAGCATAAAACAAAATCTCAAAACCCATCAAAGGAACAATGCTCATAAGCAGCTACAGTACAGGCTGTGCTTTTGACAAGCAGGCTCTTTTCCTTCAGTTCGATGTCATCTTGCTGAGGTATCGTCATTTTTCTCCCATTTTGGCCTAAAACTGATGTTTTGAGAAGTCTGACCCTGCAAGATTAGAAAAGAGGGCTAGTTATTAGCCTAGCAATCTGTTTAGGAATGCTAGGGTTATGTGACATCTTTTATTTTGGTCTATTCAATTTGGGTGTCATGTTCAATCTAAACCAGGGGTAGGCAACCTATGGCACGTGTGCCAAAGGCGGCACGCGAGCTGATTTTCAGTGGCACTCACAGTGCCCAGGTCCTGGGGGGCTCAGCATTTTAATTTAATTTTAAATGAAACTTCTAAACATTTTGAAACTTATTTACTTTATATACAACAATAGTTTAGTTATATATTATAGACTTCTAGAAAGAGACCTTCTAAAAACGTTAAAATTTATTACTGGCACATGAAACTTTAAATTAGAGTGAATAAATGAAGACTTGGCACACCACTTCTGAAAGGTTGCCAACCCCTGATCTAAACTCTTTGCTGCTGTAAAAAAAAAAAATCTACTGGGGGGTTATATTATTTTGGGGCGAAACTATCTCTAGGGATTGGTTAATAAGATATAGAGCCAGTCACCCAGAGGCTGCCAGTTCAAATCCTCTCAAAAGCAACAGTGACCTGTGAATTTGTTACCATTTGGTGGTTCTCAGTGGCTAGGTGTCCATGTTACAAAAATAAGCACTAATAGTATGTGTCAGTGGGAAGAATGAGACTTGAATGGACAGGGAATCTGAACCTCTCCTATAGATGATTTCTCCAGGTCAGAGGTGAAGCATAATTGCTATGAAGATTTCACTGTTGCTATTTCTTTTACATCTATTCTGTGAATAAACAGAATTCAGTCTCCAACCTTGTTAGTTTGGCATGATGAGCTTTTATGAGCACTACATTCACATGGACACTTTTAAGAAAAACCTTGGTAAAAATATAATAGCTTAAGAAAGTAATTATGGCCCAATTTGCCATGAATAGAGCACATAGTAGGGTTATATGGGCATATATGATCTAACACAATCTGAACAACACACAAAATTCTTCAAAATTTGATGCACTATAAATGTAAAAGTAGAGAAGGATGTAAATTATTATTAAAATGGCTTTGCAAAGGATTTGATAAAGAAAGATGGGCAGAAAACTAGAAATGATTGTGCTGAGTTGTCTGAAAAATAGACAGTTGAAAGATGGAACAATATTATGGCTTTAATGGCTCGTATTTAGTTGGTTGGCATTGTACATTAGAGTTACCTTGTGAGGTTCTCTGTGGGTATGTGGAAAAATAGTTGGGAGATAGTAATTGTCTTCTGCCCATTCCATGGGACCTTGAAAGCACACAGTCTACATACATATCCCAGAAGTTCTGGGCTAAGTCATTGAAGAGTTCATTATGCTTGGCCTTCGGTGATTCTTTTAGGAACATCATGAAATCCCAGAGAGCAATGATAGCATCTGCTACCTTGAGTTTCTTCATTTCCACCAGCCTATGAGAGGAGCTCTCCCAGCAGTGATGGTCAATCTCACCTAGGCTTCCAGGAGGTTCTTTCTGATATTCTGGATTGGCATAAGCCAAATTCACTATCAATATACAGCCCAACTGAAGGTACCACCTTCTTCTACACACAGAGTCCATGCTTCACACTGGTACCTAAAAGAAAGGACATAAAAACAAGAGTAACTTTGCCCTTCTCTAATGCTTTCTCACATAACTTTAAAAGATATCCCTAAAATGATTTATGAATTGTAGTCATGCATAACACTTAACATTTATAGCACACTTTTCATTTCCAAAGCACTAGTGTAAACATTAACCAATACAATATGCTTTACACTATGCTTGCAAAGCAGCTACGTATTATTAACTACATTTCACAGATGGAACAATTAGGATAAAAAAGTTCAATGACTTGCCAATAGTCACAGACTATGTTGGCCTCAGAGCTGGTCTTAGAATTCAGGAGCTCCCATCTACCACGCCTGTGTTTAGACCACCCTGCCTCTCTGCTAGTTGTTCAATTATTAGTAAAGATTTAAAGAATTATAACACTCATGTTTAAAATTATTGCAATCAAGTATCAGGATTATAAACAATCGGCAGTTCTGCCAGTCACTAACCATTCCAATTCAGACTGGCAGTAACAGGGCAAAGAGTAAACTATTGCACACAGAATGAGGCTTTCCAGCTATAACAGAGGGAAGATTAAGTCCAAAGCTGTCTTCTTTCAGTATTGCATTGAAATTAAGCAAAGACTTATTATAGCTTTTCTAACATGTATGCATAAAATATTAGATATCTAGAGAGAGCAGAATGGGAGAGGCAAAGAGTAGCAACCCCATCAGTCATAATGGAAAGCCAAACACCACAGCGTATACAGCCATTGTGAGCTGATCTACACTGGGAAAATTCTGACCTGAAATTCTCCACGGGTGCAGCTCTATCTGCTCAGAATAACTACTCATGCTAAACCATCTGTTCCACCTTGTATTTAGCTGTGACACTGAGTACATTTCCCAGACCTGCAGAAGAGCTCTGTGTAGCTCAAAAGCTTGTCTCTCTCACCAACAGAAGTTGGTCCAATAAAAGATATTACCTCACTTACCTTGTCTTTCAGAACAGGGTTAGATAGCACAATGCTTAAAACACCTGAGACCTCTCTGCCCTATAGCTTCCACTATTGTTACCATTGGCTGAGCTACACTGATGGAAATTTACAGGTCTGAAGTTTCTCACTGAAGACATACCTAAGAAAGCAGCTGAGATGAAAGCTGGGAGATGAAAGAGCTGGAGACAGGATGTACCTTGTAAATAGGAAGAACACTGCTGATTTGTTTCAGTAGATAATCTCTTTGTTTCTGTGTCTTTTTAATTATTATTCAAATCCAAATGAAGCATACTTTAAAAGGAAATCTGTTCCACTGTGATGCAACTTGTATTTTAATTCAACAATTATTCTCCTCAGCGTCCATATATTCCCAGTGTTTGAATACAGGTGGAATAAAATGATTTGCAGAGACCAAGTTAATTATGGCTTATCGGCCTAATCCACATCTCATTGAAGTCAATGAGAGCCTTTCCATTTTTTTGACAGGATAGGTCATCTCTCCCCCAAGGTTTAGAGCCATCTCCTCTATTTGAACCCAACAGTCACAGGCCTCAGAACCTTAACACTAAATATAGGAAAACACCAATACACAGTAAAGTGTATGAAATTGTTGTTTCAGGGATATACAAACTGTTAACTGTCCAACCACTTGGGGAATGATTAGCATTCAGTCAAGAGAACCTTATTATTCCTCTGCTGACTGCCTGAAGAGGTCACTCTCTCAAATTCTGCTAGCCTACTCTCACAATACAGGCAGATCTGCAGGCTGGAGTTAAGGTTGAGCTGTTCATTATGTCTCTGCAGAGTAAACTTACACTATCATGATTTGGATGACCCAGTAATTACACATGTCCATAAGAGCAGTGTCTTGGAAGAGCCCTTCATCGTAGTTCTCAAACAACAGTCAGGAGAAAGCAGATCTGTTTTCTATTTCCAGCACTGTCACAGACCTGCTAGGTGACCTTGGGTAAGTCACAGCCTAGCTGAGCCTTTTTTTTTACTATCTCTATATAATATGGGTATAATAATATGAAGCTACTTTACAGGATTGTGAGAAGAATTAATGTTTTTAAAGCACTTTGCGAGCCTTGCAGAAAGGCACTGCATGCTCAGTATTGTGATTATATCCAGTGATGAGATTGATTGTTTTAGGGCCGGAAGGTAATACCAGCTTCTCCTCTTGATTTCCAAGTCCCAGGCACCACCGTTAAGCACCAGCTAATTAACACTTGGAACGCAGCAGCCCAGGATGGCTTCAGCTGTGGCACCAAAAAGAAAAGTTTAAAAAGAAGCAAAAGATTGTGAGAACTGTCTCAAACCCAGCAGCAGCAATGGGACTGGCAAAACATCCTTTAGACACTTCAGTCCCAAAACCATTATCCAACTTTTAGTTCTGAGGCAGGGATCATCTACGCTGTCCCTGTTCTGTGCTCCCTGTCCTTTAGCTGGTTGTACGTTTTTCTTAGCCCCTCCTCTCAATGGGCTGGGGGGAGTACAGATACATAAACGAGACTGAGGAAAAAGATAGATGATAGTAAAGGTTTGAAAACATTTTCCCTCATTTGATATTTCACCTAAATTCCACCCTGCAGATTTAGCTGCCACAGCATTTATAACCACACTTTTCACCGCAGTCAGATAGTCCCGTACCAATTCTCAAAGTAAAAACAGCAAAGAAATATGTGAGCTACCAACTTTCAGAGGTGTCAGGCAAATACAAAATAGTGATTTGGGCCAAAAAAAGTTTTACACTGGGTCCCAGGAATTTGTTGTATCTCCCAACTGGGTTTCCTTCCAACCAGAATAATTTTGTGAGCCAATAATAATAACAGTAACACAACATTTTTCAAAGTGCTGGCAACCAGTCCCTCATTCACCCTCACTGCATAGGCTAGATAACCACTAATATATTGAATCTAATTCTGTTCTAAACCTTTCCTTTTTATCTATGGTTAAAGGTCAGTTGGTTATACCTTCTTCTGCAGAGTAACATTTTGTAAGCATGTGTTCAAGTTTCTCTGAATGTTTGTTCTTGCCTGTGTTACTAGAAAGAAGTATTCAGTAAAACAGGGATGAAATTATTTGACTTCCTTACTTTCATTTCACTGGTGCAGTAAGGACATGTAAGTGCCTTGGTTATGAAGCAGTAAAACAGCAGCTCTGAAGTCACCACCAATTTTTATCAGCTGCCAAAAGCAGAAAACAAAAATTACAAAAGTCAGTTGCCATCTGAACCCCTGAACCAGGAGCAAACCCCAGAACAGCTCTTGACTGGGACTTGACAAGTCATGAGCTAACGACTGTCACTATTCAGCACAGGACAAATTAGTTTCACAAAGGAAATAATTTAAGTAACAACGTGAAATACTTACAGGGATACTGTGGTGAGAGCAAATACTCTATCCCGTGAAACACTGGGGATCAGCCACTTGTCGAAAAGGAAATAAAGTCCTGAACTGGCTGCTGGAGTCCAGTAGACTGAAGAGGCTGCTGCTCTAGGGAAATTGGAATTGCACTGCACTGCACAGAGCCTAGGAAGACAGTGACACTGACAAAGCAGCAACAGCAGCAGCATTAACTCCAGCCAGTGGAAACGGGGAGGAGAGGGGGCTATTGATCTGAAAGTCCCACCCCTATCTACATCACCTTCTCTGAGTCAATCTCGCTCAAGTCCCTGTCCCCTTGTCCCATTCTGAATGTGTGTATAAGGTGGGGGTGGAGATGGACATAGGTACAAACTAAAAATGTAAGAAGTCCCCACTCTCCAAATCATTAATGTGCATGAAGGCTCCCCCCGCCCCCAACACAAACTTCAACCTGCCAAGGTAGTTTCAGTACAGCTGTCCCCCAGTCCCCTAGATAGATTCTGTCCTGTCCTGTGTTCTCAGTGTGAGGACAAGATATTTTAAAGTGTCACACTTCCCTGTTATCTGAGATCATCAGAAAAGTTACTGCTTTCCCTACTCATCCTCCAGGTTAGGGTGTTAACTTCTTATCCTACCCTTAATTTAGCCCCAGTTGTATAAATCTAAGTTTTCATGGAAACACACCTCTTTAATGCACCCATGACTATCCTGTATGCGTGCACACACACACACACACCAAGGAGAGACTTCAAATGTATGGAAAATGGGCTTTCCACCTGGGACATAGATGCTATATCAGGGAGATTCCCTGATTTGGGGGTAATTTTACAGCACTTTTAAAAGTCTCTAGTGTCTTCTTCTGGTAATTTAAATTCTTTTCTGTATATCATTAAAGGGATATTTACAACCTCATTTTCACTGATATTTTACCACAACCCTGAATCCACTCCAGAAAACTGAAGAAGAAACCTGTCTGTGGGCACAGAACAAATGCACAAGTTTATACTGCACATGTAGCAGGGGGAAGCAAACCATCTACCGCAGATTTTAATTAATTCTTTTTGCTGTTGCTTTTGTTTCTTTACTAGTAGTACCTTTTTGCCCCAAAGAAAAGTTGATTGATTTATTTTATAATAACTAATAAACATTTTTCACATTAAATATTTTGTAGGGTGGTGAGGATTTGCTACAGTGGTTGTTCTAGTGTCTTCTGTATTGCCTTCTGTTGCTATGCCCACTACAGAATAGTCAGAGTAGAGAAGAGGTTTGACTCACATGTGCATTTGAAAGCATTCCATATCCTTAGCGGGAGGAGAGACTTCTGAAGCTTAAACTTTGTATTGGATCTTCTGACATGAGTCAAGGCTCTTAGCTCATACGATTAGTGCAGCATGCATAACACAGGCCACGTAGTGTTCATAAAGACGTTATAGTCATGGTCATAAAAGCAGAGGAGGCTAGGGCAGAAAATCAGCTTCTGCATCACTCAAAACAGGCAGTGTCACTGCGCAGCCAATGAAGTGGACGACACACATAGTAATCTTTGAGGGAGGCAAATGCTTTTCCCATCCCCCATTCCAGCATACTTAAAACTTTGAGTACTTCCATGCCACTTGTGGTGGGAAGGATTCTACTGGATTCTTTTTGTTTAGTTCTGTCTGCTATCCCAACAGATAACCTTATTAAAGGAGATACATATTCTATTGCAAGCTCGGTTGTGGCCTTCCTGTGTGACTATGTGCAAGTCACATAACGATGCCCTAGTCTCCACATTAGTAATGTGAGGGTAATATTATCTTAACTCACAGGAGGGTTCTGAGGTTCAATAATGTCTGTAAAGTGCTTTGAGCTCCTTGGATGGAAGACACATTGTTAGTGCAAAGCATTGTTGTTTCAGGTGTCCCTACGTCCATTCCTGCAGTCACATTACTTTTCACAAGCTTGTGACCCTCTTCCTCCCCACAATGCTTAACATTGCTGAGGCATTTTTAGTCTGCAAGTATTACATTATGTTTGTGCACTTACAGATGGAGCAGTAGGACAAGAGCACTGGCTATTTATTCTTGGACAGAGCCAGGCAGAATGAACTGGACAACTGGGAGAACAGTCAATAGAACCCCGAGCAGAGAAGCCTCAGCTGCAGGAGTTGGCAGAGGAGTTGAACGTGCTGTTCTTCCACACCATTGGAACACCTTAAGAAGACGGGGTTGAGGACACTTGCAGCGGCAGGTGTGATAAAGACAGGGCAGAGAGAAGGGAGAGGAGCTATGGAAAGGACAAAATGAGCATGTAGAGAAGGAGGACAGAAGAATGGTGGAGGAGAGAAGGGGGGAGTCATAACTGAGTCAATTTGTATAATAGGTAGAGCACCTGGAGTTTTTATGCAGCACAATATAATAGCTCAGTGGTTTGAGCATTGGCCTGCTAAAGCCAGGGTTGTGAATTCAATCCTTAAGGAGACCATCTGGGGCAAAAAAAAATAGTTGGGGATTGGTCCTGCTTTGAGCAGGGGGTTAGCCTAGATGATCTCCTGAGCTTCTATGATGTGATAGTAAAAGCTTCTTTCCCTCTGGGCTACGTGCTGCACTGAGTGAGGGCCAAAGCCCAGTGCAACTGAAGTCAATAGAAAACCCTCAGTACGCTGGCTTTCTGGAGTTCCGTGTTCAAATCCTGTCTTTGGTCACTGGTGAAAATGAATTTGGCAATGGGTTTTTCCAATTGCGGATATCTTTTGAAACAGCTCCACCATAGACAGTTTCTCAAGAGAGCTCCTGAAGTATTGTTGCATGTGCATTGTCTGAGCTCTCTGAGGAAATTAATACTTCAAGCCAAAGTATTAGACCGTCACTTTCATAGGCACTAAGTTCTCCCACATGTTTTTAATAGTAAAACAACCAATAACAGCTTCCTCTTTTAAGTCCAATTATTATAAAGCATTTTACACCATAGGTAGTATTCAGATCTATTAACTAACCAAAACAAAGGTATTCAGAGATGAGCAAATAATTAAACAAGCTGTTCTAGGGAATCTAGTGAAGGTAGTTGTTCAAGGCTCTGAATTGGCAAGGTCCATGCTGCCTCACAGCCACAGCCCTGTGCTTGAGAAAAATGCCAGAGAATTTTAAATGATTACTAGTGAAGGTATTACTATTATGTGTCATCTGAAGGAGAGCTCCTCCAGCACAGTTGCCTCCAACACCATGCTGGCACACTGGCTCAGTAAAGAATTAGAAAAAAGGTCCACGGCTGCCTACTGAAACACTGACACCTCTGCTTGCAGCATCTGCTTTTCTTTGAAGTCATTCATCCAGGTACTCTGCCAATCGAACTCTGCATAGTTTGTGAGATCTGGCAAAATCACTGCATAAGATTCTATTGGTGCAAGAAAACATGCCCTGCTCAATCTTGGATGATGTCAGGTACATCTAACTTTCTAATTTATATCTGTGCTCTTCTTTAATCTGAGTCTCTGGCACAGCTGTCACCAAATAGATTAAGACCGTAATTCGACTTATTCAGTTTTTACAGATGCTACTTTATATAGGTGTGATGTTGTACTCCATATGTTTTATGGAAATATCCTTATGATTGTAAATATGATGTATGGAATATCATACATATCAACTGGAATATGCATTATGCAAAATGTCTCTTGTAAGGTATCATTTCAAAGTTTATAATCTACTGAGTGTGTTTATCCTATTTGTATGCATGTATCATTCTTGTATCTGAAGCTAGAAATATAAAATATAACTCTGAGGTCCTATTGTAATTATGCAAAGTGTGGGCCATTAATGGTGGCTTAGAATCTTGATGGCTCCCATTGACTAGGACAATTGGTTGTAAATGGTTTATTTACCTGCAAACCTTCCTGTGTACTTGTAGGCCAGCCCAGGAAGAATGGAGGCTGGGGTCCCACAAGACTTGTGACCATGTCACATGATAGTGGACTCCATCTTAAATCTGGTACTTTTCCGTTTAGAAGGAGGGGTGGGGACCCAGAGAGACAAAAGATTCTTCTTCGAGTGATTGCTCCTATGCATTCCAGTCAGGTGTGCGCGCCGTGCGTGCACGGCATCTCGGAACTTTTTTACCCTAGCAACTCCGGCGGGCCGGCTGGGCGCCCCCTGGAGTGGCGCCGCTATGGCGCTGAATATATACCCCAGCCGGCCCGTCCGCTCCTCAGTTCCTTCTTACCGCCCGTGACGGCCAGTTGGAACTGTGGAGTGCTCTCTGTCCTCCACTACCCTAGCTCTCGCTAAAGGTTTTTTGTATATAGTTAGTTCATAGTTCGTATAGATAGTTGTTATAGTTAGTTAGTTAGGTTTAGTGTTAAGGTTAGGGGGGTTTCCCCTCCCTTTCCTCTCCCGGTGCGGGCTCATGCCCAAGGCACCGGGCTTTAAGCCCTGCGCAATCTGCCAGAGGCCTATGCCCATCGGAGACCCGCACGACGCCTGTCTTCGTTGCCTCGGCGAGGGTCATCGGACAGACAAGTGTCAGATCTGTTCTGCCTTCAAGCCGAGAACACGTAAGGAGCGGGACTATAGACTTAAGCAGCTCCTCATGGAGGCGTCGTTACAGCCCCCGGCACCGACCGCGCCGGCACCGAGAGCCTCATCGGTGCAGAGCGCACCGGCTGCTCCGAGCCGTTCCGGCACCGCGGCGCCGCAGCCTCAGCCGGCGACCGCGAAGACCCGGCACCGCTCCCTTTCACCTGCTAGGAAGCGCAGGCTGGCGAAGGCGATCGCTAAGTCCCGCGCTGAGGACTCAGCCAAGACTGTTGCACCACCTGCCACTCCTGCGGTGGCCGTGCACCAGGCGGGCACCGGGCCCTTGACTCCGGCGCCGCAAGGGCCGTCGAGTCCGGCACCGCCACGCTCCCCGGCACCGTCCGCGGTTGAGCCACGACTGCCGTCGACGCCGGAGACATTCTCCGCGGCGCGTGAGCTGATACAGCTCGTAGAGGCACCGAGCCTCCGGCCCCCAGCACCGCCGGTGCGGGCTGTCGCGTCTGCCGGAAAACCGGCAATGATGATCCGGCCGCCCTCCGCGGACCGCCGGCACAGACGACGCTCCCGGTCCCGGTCACGCTCCCGGTCCCGAAGAAGGTCGCCATCCCGCCGATCTCGATCTCGGCACCGCTCGCCGTCCCGGTACCGGTCGCCATCCCGACGCCGATCGGAGTCCCGGTACCGTTCGTCATCCCGGTACCGGTCGCACTCTCGGCACCGATCCAGGTCCCGATCGCCGTCGCATCGGCACCGTCGGAGGTCTCAGTCTCAGCACCGTTCCCGGCACCGCGACTCCCACAGCCACTCCCGGCACCGCAGATCCCGCTCCTGGTCGAGCTCCCGGCACCGGTCGAGCTCCCAGCACCGCGGTGGCCGACGGTCTCGGTCACCGTCCCGGTACCGAATGGACGGACACCGTTTCTCGGCACCGTCTGCGGACAGACTACCGCCTTCGGCGGTACAATCCGTCAGCACCTCAGCACCTCCTTGGCCATCCCGCCCGGCATCGGTGGCCTCCGGCGCTGACAGCAACGCGCACTTACCACCGACCCCTCACGGTGATCCTCAAGGGGCTCAAAAGTGGGGCTTCTGGGTTCCCTGGGCCCAGTATGAAGCGCAGGGGGTACCGTTTCCCCCGAGAGACTCGGCCTCCAAGCGCAGGGTCCCCGAGGCAACGGTTAGCCAGGCGGCCCCTTCACCTCGACGTGAGCCCTCCATCCCGCCAGACCGCCGGTCCTCCATGCAGCACGACCCAGCCGAGGCGCAGTCGGCAGCCCCTGCGGAGGAGGCCGTCGTGCAGGGCTTGTCCTCATCGTCCTCCCCGGACGAGGCGGTGGCCGGTGCTTCGACCAAGGAGCCGCCGCCCATTGACCTGAAGGCCCACCAGGACCTGCTTCGCCGGGTGGCGACGGCCATGGATCTCCCTGTAGCGGAGGTCCAGGAGGACGAGGACCCCATTACCAACGTGGTTGGTGCGGACGCTCCTGTGCGGGTGGCGTTGCCCTTTGTGAAAACAATCCAAAAGAACGTCACCATGCTTTGGCAAACACCTGCTTCCATCCCTCCCACGGCCCGCGGGGTCGAGCGTAAATACTCAGTTCCCCCTACGGGCTATGAGTACCTTTATACCCACCCGACCCCGGACTCCTTGGTCGTGCAATCGGTTAACGACCGCGAGAGCCACGGTCAACCTGCCCCTGCGCCTAAGTCCAAGGACGCCCGGCGCATGGACCTGCTAGGCCGCAAGGTCTACTCGGCGGGTGGCCTACAGATGCGTATTGCTAACCAGATGGTCCTCCTAGCCAGATACGTCTTTGATATCCTAACGTCCCTGGCGAAGTTCACGGAGCTCCTGCCGTCAGCCTCCCGCCAGGAGTTCACAGCGATGTTAGAGGAGGGAAAGAGATCATCTAGGTCCTCCATCACGGCCGCCCTCGACGCTGCGGACTCCGGAGCTCGGACCGTAGCCTCCGGCGTGTCGATGCGGCGCATCGCCTGGCTGCAGTCCTCCACCCTGCCACCGGAGGTGCAATATACACTGCAGGACCTGCCCTTCGACACGCAGGGTCTTTTTTCCTAAAAGACGGATTCCCGGATCCAGACCCTAAAGGACGGTCGCGTTGCCATCCGCACCCTAGGGATGCACACGCCGGCGACACAACGCAGGTCCTTCCGGCAGCAACCCTCCCGGCCCTTCTACCAGCAACGCTATCGGCCGTACAATAGCCGGCGACCGGCTCAAAATCGCCGTCGTCCTTCCGGCAATCGGCGTAGCCAGGGCCAGGCCTCGTCCAAGGCCCCTCAGGGGGCCAAGCAGGCCTTTTGATGGGACGCTCGAGGACGGCCCATCACTCTCCCTACCGGATCCTTCCCCTTTATTTTACAACCGCCTTTCCCATTTCTTTTCGGCGTGGTCCCAATTAACAACAGATAGCTGGGTGCTTCAAACAGTCCAGTCGGGATACCGCCTTCAATTTGTTTCACCCCCGCCTTCCCACCCACCCTCCCTGTCCCTCTTCAGGGACCCCTCTCACGAGCAAGTCCTCTTACAAGAGGTTCAGACTCTGTTGAGCGTGGGTGCCATAGAAGCAGTGCCTCAAGACAGGCAGGGCAGGGGATTCTATTCCCGTTATTTTCTCATCCCCAAAGCAAAAGGGGGGCTACGTCCTATCCTGGACCTTCGCGAGCTGAACAAGTTCCTGCTCAAGCCCAAGTTTCGCATGGTTACCTTGGGGACCATCATTCCCTCTCTGGATCCGGGAGACTGGTTTGCCGCCCTCGACATGAAGGACGCCTACTTCCATGTCGCGATTTATCCTCCTCACCGACGTTACCTCCGGTTTGTGGTCAACAACGCCCACTACCAGTTCGCCGTGTTGCCGTTCGGGCTCTCCACCGCACCGAGGGTGTTCACCAAATGCATGGCGGTGGTTGCCGCAGCCCTCCGCCGTCGCCGGATACATGTCTACCCGTATCTCGACGACTGGCTGGTTCGCGGTCAGTCTCAACAGCTGGTGATGGGCCAGTTGACAGACATTCTGTCCCTCTTCCGACGGCTCGGGCTTCTCATCAACACCGAGAAGTCCACTTTGGTTCCGTCACAGCGGGTGGAGTTCATTGGAGCGGTCCTCGACTCCGTGATAGCTCGAGCCTGCCTGCCGCAATCTCGACATCAGACCATGGTCTCCATCATCCGGGACCTCGTCTCCTTCCCGACCACGACAGTGCGCTCCTGCCTCCGCCTCCTAGGCCACATGGCATCATGCACGTATGTCACCGCGTACGCGCGGCTCCACCTCCGCCCGTTCCAGTCTTGGCTCGCGTCGGTGTACCGACCGAATCGTGATCCCATCGATATGGTGGTCACAGTCTCCAGGCAGACCCTCGACTCCCTCAACTGGTGGCTAGACCCGCAGGTCGTCTGTGCGGGAGTCCCGTTCCATCCGCCTCGCCCGTCCGCCACGCTGACCACGGATGCCTCAGCGCTCGGTTGGGGGGCTCACCTGGGCGACCTTCACACCCAGGGTCTGTGGTCGCCGCAGGAGCTCGCTCTCCACATCAATGTACGCGAGCTGCGAGCGATCCGTCTGGCCTGTCGCACCTTCTGTACCCACCTGCAAGGCCGCTGTGTGACAGTGTTCACGGACAATACAACAGCAATGTTCTACGTGAACAAGCAGGGCGGAGCCCGCTCCTCCCTCCTCTGCAAGGAAGCGATGCTCCTGTGGGACTTCTGCGTGACCCACTCCATTCACCTGGAAGCGTCCTTTCTTCCAGGAGTGCAGAACACGCTGGCCGACCATCTCAGCAGGTCGTTCCTCTCCCACGAGTGGTCTCTCCGCCCCGACGTCGTACAAGAAGCTGCGGAGGGACAGAGCCACCGTCATTCTCGTAGCTCCGGCCTGGCCGAGGCAGCATTGGTACTCCCTGCTGCTCGAGCTCTCCGTTCGGGATCCCATCCCCCTTCCGTTGTGGCCGGACCTCATCACCCAGGACTTCGGCAGGCTCCGCCATCCGAGCCTGCAGTCCCTTCATCTTACAGCTTGGTACCTGAGTGGTTGACCCACGCAGAGAGGGACTGCTCGGCGGCAGTACAGCAAGTCCTGCTAGAGAGCAGGAAGCCTTCCACTCGCTCCACCTATCTGGCGAAATGGAAGCGGTTCGCACTCTGGTGTGACCAACGAGGCCTCAATCCCTTCGTAGTCCCGGTCCCTACTATCCTGGACTACCTCTGGTACCTTAAGGAGCAAGGTCTTGCGGTCTCCTCCTTGAGAGTTCACCTGGCAGCAGTGTCCGCCTTTCGTCCATCTGTGGAAGGTCGGTCCATCTTCTCCAACCAGATGGTTTCCCGCTTCCTTAAAGGCCTGGAGCACTTATACCCGCCGGTCCGGCGTCCTGCTCCGACCTGGGATTTGAACCTCGTGCTGGCCAGGCTGATGGGTCCCCCCTTCGAGCCCTTGGCCACATGCTCCCTGCTCTACCTATCCTGGAAGACGGCCTTCCTTGTCGCCATTACATCAGCGAGACGAGTTTCTGAGCTCCGCGCTCTGACGGTTGGTCCGCCATACACCGTCTTCCACGGGGACAAGGTGCAGCTTCGACCACATCCGGCCTTCCTCCCAAAGGTAGTGTCAGCCTTCCACCTCAACCAGGAGATCTTCCTCCCGGATGTTGCTCCCGGTGTTCTTCCCGAAGCCGCATGCCTCGCCTCGG
Organism: Mauremys mutica; assembly: GCF_020497125.1. Lineage (NCBI taxonomy): Eukaryota > Metazoa > Chordata > Testudines > Geoemydidae > Mauremys > Mauremys mutica. Next base: position 252,084,915 of record NC_059073.1, on the reverse strand, counting down.
GAGCAACAGCTGCACACCCTCGACGTCCGCAGGGCGCTCGCTTTCTACATCGAGCGGACTAAACCCTTCCGGCGTTCGCCCCAGCTGTTCGTAGCGGTTGCTGACCGCATGAAGGGCGAGCCGATATCCTCCCAGCGGATTTCCTCTTGGGTCACCGCGTGTATCCGGACCTGCTACGAGCTTGCTCGCCTGCCGCCATGCCGCCTCACCGCACACTCGACGAGGGCGCACGCCTCGTCGGCGGCCTTCCTGGCCCACGTTCCGATCCAGGACATCTGTCGAGCGGCCACCTGGTCTTCGGTCCATACCTTCACCTCCCACTACGCGTTGGTGCAACAGTCTCGAGACAACGCAGCCTTCGGCTCCGCGGTATTACACTCCACCACGTCTCACTCCGACCCCACCGCCTAGGTAAGGCTTGGGAATCACCTGACTGGAATGCATAGGAGCAATCACTCGAAGAAGAAAAGACGGTTACTCACCGTAGTAACTGTTGTTCTTCGAGATGTGTTGCTCCTATCCATTCCAGACCCGCCCTCCTTCCCCACTGTCGGAGTAGCCGGCAAGAAGGAACTGAGGAGCGGACGGGCCGGCTGGGGTATATATTCAGCGCCATAGCGGCGCCACTCCAGGGGGCGCCCAGCCGGCCTGCCGGAGTTGCTAGGGTAAAAAAGTTCCAAGATGCCATGCACGCGCGGCGCGCACACCTGACTGGAATGGATAGGAGCAACACATCTCGAAGAACAACAGTTACTACGGTGAGTAACCGTCTTTTCCTGCCTGGTGCAAAAGCTATAAAAGGGGGTGGAATAGAACAAAGTAAGTTGCCAGTCATGAGAACACTCCTGCTTTCCACCTAAGATGTCTGCTGGAACTAACAAGGACTGTACCAGGGGAAAGGATTGGGCCCAGACTAGTAAGGAGTCTAGTCTGTGAAAGACGCTTATTGGAACATCTCCGAGGGTGAGATTTTACATATAAACAGTTTCTTAATGTATTAGGCTTAGACTTGCGTGTTTTTGCTTTATTTTGCTTGGTGACTTATTTTGTTCTGTCTGCTATTCCTTGAAACCACTTAAATCCTACTTTTTATACTTCATAAAATCACTTTTGTTCATTAGTTAACCCAGAGTAAGTGATTAATACCTGGGGGAGCAAACAGCTGTGCATATCTCTCTATCAGTGGTATAGAGGGCGGACAATTTGTGAGTTTACCCTGTATAAGCTTTATACAGAGTAAAACAGATTTATTTGGGGTTTTGATCCCATTGGGAACTGGATGTCTGGGTGCTGGAGATAGGAAACCCGCTGAGTAGTTTTTGGTTAAAATCTGCAGCTTTGGGGGCATGGACCAGATCTGGGGCTGTCTTGTAGCAGGCTAGTGTGTCTGGCTCAACAAGGCAGGGTTCTGGAGTCCCAAACTTTGGCAGGGAAAACAGGCTCAGAGATAATCTCAGCATGTCAGGTGACAGTTCCAAGGGGGTCTCTGTTACCAAACCCATCACAAGAGGCTTTTAGATATTAATAATAATTTATAGAGCACTACAGCGCTGATAGGGTATAAAATGAGCTGGATAATGAAGAGTCTCTGTGCCAGAGAACTTTCTGTCTCTAAAGGCATGTTCTGAAAAAGAATACAATACAAGTATATAGTAAGACTTGTTCTTAGACTTTCAGAATATGCACTGGTGAAATATGACAGGAGCAGTGGTCTGTTTTTATGTGAAAATGTGATCAAACTGCTGTCATCAAAACAAGGTATACAATACTAGACACACAAATCCAAATGTGCTTTGAAACTGATGATACTCAAAACAACTCTAGCTGTCTACTGACGGCCTTTAAAGCATTAGTAGAGGGACAATTATTTCCTTTGCCTCTAAAAGGTAAAAAGAACCTAATTGGGCCAAAATAGATATATGAAGAAAAACAGCCAGAGGATGGGTATACAGTGACTTGATGTGAACCTATCACTGAGCTTTTTGAAGAATCAGTGAGCTTTTTGAAGAAGTAAAAGAAGCAAAATCCACATGAGATGCAATTACCTCTTGAAAGCCTAGAACAGTTTTAATGCCAAAGATCTTAGCATATTAGAGAGATTGTCAAAGTCACCTACTAGTCATAATGATGAAATTCAAAACTATCTCCTCCATAATGCCAAGTAAAATGAAAGAGGAATCGACTGTATATAAAAATAATCACTAATGATGATCTTAAATGTTCTTTCTAAATTTAGGATTAAATAGTATCTTTCAGGCTATATGTGGGCCTTGCTTGAAAATGTCTGCAGATCTCTGTGTTTCCAGAACCATTCATTCTGTTTTAATTTTTTATTATAAAATTGTGCCACCTCTGTGGAGTCGGTTTCCATATCAGCACTTCTGTCATATGTGGTCTGTGTTTAACCTACACATATTGGCCATACCGAGATAGATTTCTTTAAGAATTTTTTTGCCTACCATAGACTTTTAATCTGCCTTTCTAATCCAGACTGGGTTTCCTAGTCATAGGTAGAGATAACAGATATGCATAAGAAGCCTATGTAGTGCTATCCACTGGCAATCTTATTTTTGAATCATAAATTATCTTTTAATTTTACCCCATACTATTTTTTTTGTTGTTACAACTGGATTACCAAATTGAGGGGGAGAAACCCATGTTATGTTTGTTTATAGTACCAAATCCATTGGTACTATTTTGATCATTTTGATTAGTCTTGCTCAAACTTCTTTACATGAATATTTCCATATGTATATAAAATGGTGCCACCCAATCACACAGCATCTAAGTAGGCACTGAGGGCCAGATTTTCAAAGGTATTTAGGCATCTATAAATGCAGAGCCTTTTAGTACTCTCAAAAGCACTTAAGCAGCTTAGGTGCTTAACTCCCATTGATGGCAATAAAAGTTAAGTGCCTGTTTCACATAGGTGCTTTCATAAATCCCACTAGGTGCCCATCTCATCTTCAGGTGCCTAAATACCTTTGAAAAACTGATTTAATGGTCCCAATCCAATGGCCATTGAAGTTAACAGAAAGGCTTCCATTTACTTCAATGGGCGTTGACGTAGGCCCTAAATCAATTTTCATTATACATTTAATACATTCGTTCATTTTATTACCTACTCTCAACTTTTCTCTTGCCATATGATTTCTTAGCATAGTATTATATGCTCTTTTTAACCCTAAAATCAGACCTTTCCAGAACAGCATCTATGGAAATTAGAATGCTAGGGAATGGGTTTTTCTTATGTAAGCTAACCCTCCCATAGAGAAGCATAGGTTTTGCTATTTCTAAGACCCTGTTTCCCCAATATCCTATCTAATTCCCTTAGGAAATTATTTATGTAAAAATTATTTGATAAGAAAATGATCCCCTCAAAAATATTTTAATTATTTTTTATATTAGAGGCATTTGCGTCTTGTGACAGGAGACTACCTAGTTTTTCCTCCACCATTGGTCAAGTGCCATGTTTCTTGCTCCATTATAGTCTGTTTCCATAACAGTGACATTTTTCTCACTAGTTTTCTTACATGTCATCTGTTGTCCTCTTTTCTGTCTTCCACCAAGTGGTATCCTGTCAAGTGCTTGTCTAGAAATACAGCTTCTTGATACCTGTACAAAATGGCCAAACCAGTTCAGCGAGTTTTTTTTAATCATTGTTTCTACAGTTCAGTGGCAAGTCCTTTATAACACCTCAGCATTGGTTACTTTATCCTGCCAGCAGACACCAAGTTGTTCTTCTTCGCTGATGGAATGCATTACATTTCCTGTTGAGGGGATTCTAGCATTTGCCAAGGTTTGTTTGTTTGTTTGTTTGTTTGTTTGTTTGTTTGTTTGGGGGGATCTTGATTCGTTGGGTCTGAATGGAGTCTTCCACATTCAGTCCATCACATTTCGCATACTCCAAGAACACTAATATTGAGCAGTCATTTCTCTATTTGACTCAGTTTCCCAGAGTCCCACATGGTTCATCATGTTCCAGCAGCATGCAACCCTAGTTTTAGTTTTACCTGTTAGGAGCTCTTGTTACAGGAAAGAAACTCCCTCATGGGTTTGGTGCACCCTCTTCATACCTCCATTTGAACTCGTTGTCGACTCGACTCCAAGAGCCTAACTGACAAAAGAGGCTGGCTAATTGAGATAGGCTGTTTTATCAGGGTTGTTTTTATAACTGACTTCTTTTACAGGGACAGGACTGACTCACAACCATAGATCCATGGCTGCTCATTCAATATATTCAGAACGGTTCATATTATGTATGGGTTTCCTCATCCCCCACCCACGGGACACATCTGGTAGCTTAGGATGTCCCCAAAAAAAGAAAGGATTTGAAAGGTTAATTTTGAATCCTAACTCCCCTTCACACTATTATCTGCATTTGACAGTCAAGCCCTAAGAATTTATGAACTACGGCAAACTGCCCCCTGAAAACTAAGGCCCCCTTCCTGCAATGGGCTGCACTCAGGTGGACCTCACCTTTAACTTAAGTGGAGCGCTGCACATGCTGCATGCGTGGAGTTCAATTCAGGATTGGGACTTAATAATTGCATAGCATCTATGGAAGGATAGAATTCTATAGCATTCTATACAAGGATCTCAAAGAATTTAACAAAGACTAATGAAGTAAGACTATCACATCTCTAAGATAGTATTATCAACCCAATTTTGATTCCAGTGTTTTAGGGAGCATTTAAAAGTGAACTCCTTTTGGAAACTACAGAAGGTAGATGATATCTCCTCCTCCCACATGGACTCTCAAATACCGTGCCGTCTGGAGCCAAGATAGGAATTGGATGTTCCACACTGCTCTGTGTATGGAGTCTTCCCTGACATTAGAGGACATATTCCTCCTGAGATTCTTTCAGCAAGGAGGCTTAAAACAGTTTTAACTTGATAGTATGCTGCTCTCCCATCATGATATTTCTATTCTGTAGATCAGCCAGGAAGAGCTCCAAAGGGCCTAATGGACTACTCACATGAGTATGGTTTTCCGGACTGGGCCAAAAGAAAGGAAATAATAGCACTTATACGTGACTATCCGACCTTTTATTAACTGATCGGAATTAAGGCAAAATAAAACATTTCTCTCTCAAATTCTTCCAATATTAATAATGTTCTATGGCATTAATTTTGAAGGGCTCCACGGATTTTTTTTAATTGCCGTATTAGTTGAAGTTGCTCCATCTAGTGGAGCATTACCATATTGCAATGGATATGCAGGCCATTGGTTAAATCTATTTTTCTGTAAAATAAATATATTTTTTTAAATTATCAATTTAGATAAGCAGCATTTTAACACAATGCATCAATGTTTTAAAACTTTAGAAGCCCAAATGTTTTTGAATTAACTATTTTTGTCAAATTCAAAACATAATCTATGCCAACTTCACTGCTTTGTACTGATGTGTTCTGGAAACTTTTAGAAAAGCAAGAGAAAAATAGAAAGTTGTGTTATTTGGACTATTCCATTTTTGTTCTAAAAGTAAATCTCTGATGTTAATTAAATAAGAAGCATTTCTTAACTTAGATAATGAACATCAGTGATGGTTCTTGTCCATAATAAAAAAAAAATTGACTTGCGTATACAAACTGAATTACGGACAACCTGTATTGAAAGGGATTTAATTCCCAGGTGGAAAGCAATTTAATACCTTGTTCTCATTAAAGTGATGATATAATTGTTGTCCAATCTACTAAACTGTTTCATGAAAGAATAGAAATAGGTAATAATTAGGATTTAATTTAGCAATTTTCCAGTTATCATGGACAGTGATGTGTGAGCACTTGAAAATGTAAGTAGAGTAGAAATAACAGTAATGGAAGAGTTCTGTAGTAGAAACTACAGAATATTAATCAATTAAATATAAATCAGTTTGAATTATTGTAAAGCTCTAATAGCCATATGCATGATTCCACAACTGAATTCTGTTGTATGATTACACATCTTGCTATTTTAAATCTGTTATGTAAGTGGGACTCACTGCAGATAAAGAATTGAATCAATGGAATAGCAATAAACAGTGCATCACTGATTAGCAGTGTGTGACATCAAGGAAAAAAATGGTGGTGTTCTGCAATCAGTCTTGACACTTAGTATGCCCACTGTTTGGCACACCCACTGTATAACTCAACACCCAAATTAAATTAAAAGAAGACAACAACAGCATCAGTAAGTTGCTGGTGAAATTGGCTGGGTTTTTTAGAGTAACGATATAAATATTTTAAAAAGCAATGCAGTTGGTAAAGAAACCACCTAAACACCTTAGATGCTTTGAGGTGCATACCAGCAATCTTAGCATCTCTCTTTTATTTTTCTTCTTTATTATAAAGACTTTGGCAGTGAAGACACCTAAACAATGGCTCATTTCAAAGGCAATGATGTAATAAGTAATCTAATTCTTGTTCTTCTTCTGAACTTGCTCAGTGCTGAGCAGAACTAGTGCTAGAATCAGTGGTGTTGATTCTAATGAGTACCATCAACACTCACTGTCTTAAGCTGCATTGAAGATTCTCATTTTCCTGTGTTTCCCTTCTTTCACCTTCAGTGATGATTGATGTTATGGAGCTGAATTAATGTGACCATTGGTAATATCTCTGGATGAGGCTGTAGACATATTTACCTTCCTGTTGGAAGTCAATGGGAGTTGAGGGTGACTAGCATTTTATGATATAAGACCTGCTAGCAACCTCAGAGTGAGTGTCTTCAAGAACAAATATATTTATAGATTATGCCATTGGTATTATCAATTATCATGCTGACTCAACACCCTGAAAACCAAGCAGTACTGAACTTGAAAGAAGTAATGAGAATACTCATTAGGGTGTATTGACGTACAAGTAACACGGACTATGACACTAGATTATTCATAACCATTAATGAAGGTACTTCCAATATTATGTACCTTGTGCAATGTGGTCTAACAATGTTCCCTTGCTGTTGTATTTGTAAAAGAACATTAGCAAGTCCTACAGAAGACTCCAATATAATAAAGTAAAACACATGCAGTATTTGGAGGCATTATAGCTACTATTAGCCAAACTCAGCTGTACAGTTGGTAGGTAACAAACAAACTTCAGTAAAATCAGCAAATAATTATCAACATAATTAAAGACTCTTCTCCATATTTTTATATATATAAGTGAAAGACAATGGGCTAGAAAAATGGCTCAATTTTCAGGCATTCTAAAAATACTACTAAGTAAGTACTTGGATATAATGCTTAGGATGAAAAGCATTATATATTGTGGGTATTATGGAATCACATTCAGTTAAAGTATTTTATTCATTAATTCATCATATCCATCAACAGAGATCAGGGACAGTCAGTCAAGATTTCTCATGTATCCTCATCAGCACAACAATCCATCTGCAGAATAAGCACAGCCTAGTTTTATTTATGGCTAACAGAGGAAGTGTGAGCAGTTGAAAACCACAGGCCTGGAAGTCTAGAAGTCTGGATTCTATTATTTATTCTCCCTTAAACTTTTTTAAAAAAATAAAATATTAAATATAAATTATGGAAAAGGGTAGTTTAATAAATACAAGAAAAGTTATAGTATCCTAATTAATTTGTCTTAGTGTAGAAAATATTTATAACTAGCTTTTTACATAAAGATATCATCCTAACTTCATTCTGTGATGAGAAAAATGAAAATTATAGGGAAAGCACAATGACACAAACAGGAATTAAGTTATGTATTAACCACTTTGTACATGTGGTTCCCAACTCTGAAGAGTCCTATGCCAAGAAAAGAGACAGAGAAAAACATAATGTTTAAAATGTTGTTAAAACTGTGGGAAGAAGATAGGATGGATCAAGAACTTAAATAGGCTTTAGTGTCAGCACTAGACATAAGCAGACTAAGCAATTGCTTAGGGCCTCCAGTAACTCAAGGGGGCCCCGTATTCACTTTTTATTATTATTAAAGCTACAAGTCGGTCACAAAGGTCACGGATTCCATGATTTTATGTGACCTCCATGAGTTCAGGTTTGGGCGATGGGACTGGGGATGTCAGCCGTGGGCAGCGGGGCTTCGGCTGTCCCCCAAAATATTCCTGCTTCAGGCCCCCAATGGGCTAGCACTGCTTCTGATGGGCTTTTAGGCTTTTCACATATAGGACATCAGTTCAAATATAGTAGTAATCAGTACTTCCAACCATCAAAGTCAGGACCTATTAATATATTCACTGAAGACTGTATATATTTCTTTATGGGGGAAATCTCCCACTGAACAATAGCACTGCTGCAGCTCTGGCAATAGTACCATATGTGTGAGTGAAAGCCTAGAGGCATTTTTACCACAACATTGGCTTGGTGGGCACAGGCTTTTTTACCACCTTATCTAATCCTGCCTTGAGAAGATGATGGTCAAAACATCTGTGTCCTAGCTATATGCCAGTGCTACCACTGCTGAAACTGCACTGGTGGGAGATTTCCCAAAGACTAGTGTAAAGATGGCCTGTATCGTGTGCTTGTCGCTGCTAGAAGCAGCCTGGCCCAGTTTCACTCATATTTATGGGAGCTATTGTTCTTTGGGCATAAGGTTTTGTGGAATGCATCTGAAGAAGTGGGTTTTTTACCCACAAAAGCTTACGCCCAAATAAGTCTGTTAGTCTTTTAAGGTGCCACTGGACTCTTTGTTGTTTTTGTGGATACAGACTAACATGGCTACCCCGAGACTTGATTGTTCTTTGGGGGATTTATGTTTAAAGCAGCACCTCCCTGCTGCTTGGGAGGAGCGATTTTGTGATCTGAGACAATTACACATTCCACCTTCCTTTTAACACTCTCGCCCACTGTCAGTGAGCAGCCAGGGGCGAACCCACAACATCCACAGGGCTAAACACTCATTCCCCTTGAACCTCACTGTTCCTGCCCCACAGATCCCCTTCACACCATCACCCCCTCACGCTGACCCTTCGCCACGCCCCCCTCCCCCAGCGCACTATTCCGCCTGCCCGGCTCCCCTCGCTCCCCCCTCCGGTAACACCCCCTCGTCGCTCTGGGCCTGTCCCTCCTCACGCCGCGCCGCCCCGCCCCTACGCACACACCGCCCCTCCCTCCGCGCGGGCTGGGCCGCCGCACGCGCCTCTCCACGAAGGGGAAGCGCCACGACGTCAGTGGCTGCCCTCGCGCGCCGCCTCACGTCCCTGCTGCTAGGCCCGGGCTGAGGGGTCCTGGCCAACATGGTGTGGGGGAGCCGCGCGCTGCTCCGGAAGGTCAGCGAGCCCTGTGGCCGGCCGGCCGGAGCTCCCCGTGTGCGCGGGGCTGGGGGTGGCGAAGCCCTGGCGGGGGAAGGGGTCTGGGCCGAGTGGCCACGCTCGCTCCCCCTCCCCCCCTCTCTAATAGCGCCCAGCCCAGTGCTTGGTTTGCTGGGGAGTCCCAGAGCCTGCGGCCGGGCTCCGGGTTGCGTTACCAATCCTCCGGGCGCGGGGGCTAGGAGAGCGGGGTGTGCTAGGCGGCCTTGGCAAGCCCCCGCCGGTTCCTTCTCACAGCCTGCCCTGGAGCAGGGGAGGCAACGCGGGCGTTAGTTTCCTGAATTATTGTCTCACTGATGCTTGGTACGATAATGCCGTGCTGCCGGGGCTGGTGCCTAGGAGCTTACTGACAGTGTACGTGGGAAAGGCAGGCGGGGTAAATAGGAAACACCAAGTTAACACTTCTTATGTTGTTAGTATGGCAACTTTATAGATGATCTGAGAATCTATGTGAAAGGAGGAACTGGTGGAATGGGGTATCCTCGCTTGGGTGGAGAAGGAGGGAGAGGCGGTGACGTCTGGCTTGTAGCTAAAGAAAAAACTACCTTAAAGAGGATTAAAGACAGATTTCCCCAGAAACGCTTTGTAGCTGGAACAGGAGCCAACAGTAGGTAAGGATGTCTTGTGTCCTGATTTATATTGTTGAACATTTGTAACCTGAAAGAAAAATACCCCTTAAGACTTTTTAATGTCTAACTTTTTGCAGTGTCCCTGCACTGAAAGGTGAAAAGGGAACAGATTGTGAAGTTGATGTGCCTCTGGGAATTTCAGTTACTTCCTGTGATGGGAAACAGATTGGTGAGGGCCTTTATTTTTCCTTTATTTTGAGATAGCAAAAAATAAGGCAGTTAGTGCACCCAGCAAACTTGACATGTCACTCTTCAGACTAAAGGCTCTTGTGAGATGGTTTATCTTTAAGACAAAATAGAAGGATTTATTTGTTTATTGAGACAAATGTGGGGAGATGGACTCACATGTGGGAGACTTCTGATGTTGGAGGCTCCTTCCAAAAGCATAGTTATAATTAATTTGTATCACCAAGTATAGTGCCAGGGACATGTTCTCGCAACAAGATTTAAAGGCTGGAAGCCAGGTTGATTTTACAATGAGCCATTGAATTACTGCGTGACCTTGGAAAGGTCACTTGTCCACTCTAACTCAGTTATTTGATCTATAAAACTGGCTCAATTTCAAAATCTCTGGGATTACCCAAGATACTTTCAATAATTAAAAAAAAAGTAACTATTGTATCTATCCAATCCCCTGTATACTGGGGATTGGACCTGCTTTGAACAGGGGGTTGGCCCAGATGACCTCCTGAGGTCCCTTCCAACCCTGATATTCTATGAGTCTATCTAAAACAGTGAAAAGAATTTCACAGATTATCAGTGCAAGGCTCTTTCTCAAACTATAACTTTGAAGTTAGAGAGTACTCTTCTTTTTGTAGTTTTCAGAGGTTTTTTTTTAATTTTTTTTGGTTAAGTGTTAAGCAAGATTCACGTATGATGTAGGTAAGGTGACAGAATTCACAAGTTTAAAGTATTTTTTGACTAACAAGCGATTATAACCAGGGCTAAAAATCTCAAAACTACTGATAACATGCAGCTTTTCTTGGCTTAACCCACATCCAACTACATGATACAATGTGGTGATGTTGACCCTTAAAAGTAATACTTTGGGAGATATAGTATATTAAGCTTACATGCAATTAGTGTTACTTTCTTTTTGGAATCATGTGCATGTTAGTGTCAACTACCATTTTGACCATACCGTGTATTCATTTTCTAGGGATAACTCCAAAGGGAAACTCTACCTAATGTAGTTATGTGGTGTTAGGAGTTGAAATATCTGACTCTTGACAAAGAGACATGCACCATGCCCATCAGTCCAAGGGGTTTATATAGAAACTAGTGGAAATTCTCCTCTTCTTTCATTGACAGCACGTTTACCTGGTAATTGAGAATCTTAACTGTTGCACAACAGCTATATTTTCTGACTAGTGATTTTATTTTTCAGGAGAACTTAATAAAGCAGGAGAGAGAATACTGGTAGCTCGTGGAGGTATTGGTGGCTGTTTGGTTACAAATTTCTTGCCTGTGAAAGGCCAGATACAAATAGTCCATCTTGATTTGAAACTTATAGCAGATGTTGGCTTAGTTGGGTGAGTACTGGAATCTGTTACCTGTGAATTGAACATTTAGGAGTATAATTTAAAGTAATACACTTCAAATGAGGTGGGAAGGGGAATACATGTGAATTGAATTCTGCTTCTTTTTAAAAAACTCATGACTGAGCCTCAAACTGCTACTTGTTTTTTGCTGTTAAAATGAATTATCAGAATGGATTACTCATGGTTGGATGAATGCAGGGCCACTGGTCTGAATCCAGGTGAGGTTGATGATGACATTTCACGGCTGTTTAGTAGTATATGTGAAATGAATTGGGAATCTCAAGCAAAGGCCTAGTGGACTGGTAGCTGTATTGCAAAAATTGTCATTACCAACCAAGTACTGGCACAAGTGGGTCTCCTTAATATTTATTCTTTGGCATTAAAACTAGATATGGAATCAGAAAAGCATCCTTGCATGTTGTTAGGAGAGTTTGGAAAACCTTGAACTATGGCCCTTCAGCTTCATTTGCATTTAATCTGGTACTTTTCACTGCCATTGATAAAAAGAAAACAAATTTAATTGGTTTCTTTAGGAAATATGAAGAAAAGCATCTAATGCACTAAAACCACACACACACTGTTTATTAAGAACTCATTAGGTTTTTTCCCTATACCTTGTGCACAGTGAGTTACTCTTAAAGTTTTTATGGGTGCATAATGAGCAAAGTACTTCTAGATGGAAATGTGCAGATATGTTTACATTGGATGTTTGTTTGAAAACTTGAAAGTAAGGTTGATATTTTGCTATTCATCTTCAAGGATTATGTGATGTTACAAAACAGGGTTGCTTGGCTCCAGTCCTGCAAACACTATGCATGTGTGTAATTTTACACATTCAAGGAGTCATACTGAGCTCAGTAAGATTCCTTATGTGCATAATTCTTTGCAGAGTTTTATTTGTGAAAAATGTAAATATTAGATGGTTTGGGCTACCTCATGGATACCTATAGTTACTAATGCTACAAACTTTTTAAAATATTGTTCTCATTACTTTTGTAAAGATATAAGAAGCTGGTCTTTTGTTTTAATATTTGGGACATTAAAATTCCCTGACAAATTATTTTTTGTGAATAGCAACAGGAAGAATAATAGATGTTAGTAGTCTGTATCTGTGCCACTTAGTATTCAGAGGCCATGTCTCTTTATACCAGGGGTCTCAAACACACGGGCAACATGCAGCCCGCAAAGTTATTTCCTGCTGCTGCCAAGCTCCCCCTCCCCACCACTCCCCCCCAGCTCACTGCATCCCCTCTACTTTGCCTACCTCCAGGTGCTTCCTGCTGCCTAACAGCTGTTTGGTGGTGCTTAGGCTTTCCAGGAGGGAGAGGAGAGGAGGTGGGGCGGGGATTTGGGGAAGGGGTTGGAATGGGGATGGGAAGAGGCAGGGCAGGGCCTCATGAAAGGGGTGGAGTGGGGCGGGGGCTTTTGTATCCTTATATGTAAAGGTGTCAATGATGCGGCCCTCAGGCCTATGTACTGATGTGGCGCTCGTGGTGATTTGAGTTTCAGATCCTTGCTTTATACTGCAAAATATCAGGAGGCATAGTAACTTATAAATATATTTATTTCTGATGTGTGGCATTCAAGCACAAAAACTTAGGGAACAACTCATGATTCATGGTAGGCTTTTTATTAAGGTCTGAAGAGATTTTTTTTTTTTTAATATGAATTCTATTAAATGGATTTGCAGGGGTCTGTGTATACCAATGAAAATGCACTAGTTAGTTTCACTTGAGTTTCTGATCTGAAGTCAATTTCAGTTTCAGGCTGTCATGTATTAACACAGTGCTACAATGTACTGTAGTGGAATGCATTTGTTTAAACTAGGACCATTGTTTAAAATTCTTATGCCAGATCTCTTGGTCTTAGGTTTTGTAAAAGCTCAGGGCGGGTTACAAATCCTAAATTTTGGTTCATATTTGAGCTGACAGGTTTTCATTAAAAGCAGAGAGAGAATCATTATTAATGAAGAATGTGAGTCAAACTCTAGTGCTTGTACTTTGATCTTTTTTTTTTTTTGAGTGTATATGCTGAAGTAAAAGCAACATACAAGTGCTTTGCTATTAGATCAGACCAAGAAATCTTATTGTCTTGAGAGAGGATCATCAGGTCTGGGTACAGACTGTGAGGTACAAGAAAGGTTGCAATTGAGCTTCAAAGAGAATACGTCAAGCCTTGATAGAAATAAAATACTTCCTTGAAGAAATGGAAGGAGTAACATTCTGAATTGTCTATATGACTTCTTCAATCATCAGAGAGCATTAAATTACCTCCATTAACTTTCCTATTATAAAAAAGTCAGTTTCTTCCATTGTAAGGAATAAAGCCTTTAAAATATCAGTTTTTTTAATTAGTTGGTGTCCCTCTTGCTGTTTAACAGAGTTTGATTTAATTAATTTATGCTTAAATTCACAGCATGGTGAATTCCTCAAGCAATAATACATTACTGGGTGATAAAGAAAAATGCCTCTCCCTGTGGGCTAGCAGACTGCAAGATCATAGTCCTATTTTTATACTACACTCCCCTCCCCATAGATTCCTAATCTTCACACATTTTTGATCATGTGACTTTTAATATCTATTTAGGAACTTTGTTTATCAGAGATTTACTATTGTAGTGAAATATAGTGCAGTGTGATGGTCTGCAAATTTGACTTAAACCAAGGTCCCTTATGAACTTCTCCTTCTATTGAGTGACTAGGAACTATGTTCTGTTCCTGTGGCCATGCTTGAGGTTTGATTTTTGAGTAAGGCACCTAACTGTGTGTTGTAACTCCATTTAATCATGGGTAAAATGGGACAAATGGGATTAAAGGCACTGGAAGTTCAAAGTGGTTATTTTGAAAAGGGTTATTTCTATCTCTTAAGTGTGGGTCTGTTCTGTAAAGTATGTAAGGGAAAAATGGCACTCGGAAGACCAGTTTGCTGTCCGTGTTCAGTTGTTGCTGCTTTCTTATGTGAAAAGGGTTTGGGGAACATGGGAGGCATTGCTATAGTCAGCGCCCTGCATAATCGACTGAGATCTCGGAGCATGAACTAGGAGTTTTTTTGGTTTGTTTTTCTGGTTCACTCATCAATAATAATACCTATCCCTTATACAGTGCCTTTCATCAGTAGATCTAAAGCACTTCACAGCCTTTAATGGATGTAGCCTCACAATACACCTGGGACGTAGGGAAGTAATATCTGCCTTTTTCAGGGGGGAGGTAAGGTGCACAGAATCTGTGACTTGCCCAAGATCACACTGGAAGTGTGTAAAATTAACAGAACTGTTAACTTAGTTCTAATTTCATGACCACCTCTAGAACTGTATTATCTTCAATCATGTACTTAGTTATATCTGTGCAAACCTGTAAAAGGCAGTAGTAGCAGAAGTGCAAATGAAGATGGCATTTCACTTGTAGAATCTTCTATTACTGGAATGATACATGTACCAGAAAGAACATCACTTAAATTTCAGATACCAGGCTGAGTTTGCAAGGCTATCAGTTAGAAAAAAATCATTTTACTTTTCAAATGAGCAGTCGGGTATAAAAGTCAGATACAATAAACCTGGAACCTCATAATGCCTTTTTAACTAATCCCCTTTGGAGAGTATAATGTTACTTAAAGCTGTTACACATGAAAGTTTGTCACACTTTCAGATATTTCATGCTCGGACCTCGGGAGCGCTGTTGAGTTTACGGGAAAGATAACCGCTTGGTTAAAATAATGACATTATCCAGTAAACTAAGTTTGACTGTAAATGAGTTCATCCCTGAAACCTTCAGAAAGTCTTTTAATTTGTCTGCATTCTTATAAACAGTTGTAATGGTTTTCAAAATTGTGGGGAAAAGAGAAAGTTTGTATAAAACTGTCTGAATTACAGAAACTTAGAGGTCCCAGCCAAGACTACACTTAAAATTTTTTGCAGATGACGATGCTGGGGGATGGGTTGCAAGCAGGTTAGAGGACAGGATTAGAATTCAAAATCTCCTTGATACACTGGAGAACTGGTCTGAAATCAACAAGATGAAACAACTTGAAAGAGACAAGTAGAAAGTACTATGCTTAGGAAGGAAAAACTAAATGTACAGATTGAAAACTGAGACTAACTGGCTAGGCAGTGTTTTAGTGAATCTCAAATTGAATGAGTCAACAATGTGATGCTGTTGCAAAAAAAGGCAATGGGATATATTAGTAAACGTGTTGTACATAAGACATGGAAGGTAACTGTTCTTGTATGCTCAGCACTGGCAAGGCCTCAGCTGGAGTAGTGTCCTGTTTTGGACACCACACCTCAAGAAAGATGTGGACAAATTGGAGAGAGAGTCCAGAGGAGAGCAACAAAAATGCCAAGAGGTTTAGGAAACGTGAGGAAAGGTTTAAAGAAATGGGCCTGTTTAGTCTAGAGATGAGAAGGCTGAAGGAGGCCTGGGAACAGTCTTGGAATATGTAAACAGTTGTTATAAGGAGGGTGGTGATAAAATATTCTGCAAGTCCACCAAGGGTAGGACAAGAAATAATTGACTTAATTTTCACCAAGGGAGATTTAGGTTTGATTTTAGGATAAGCTTTCTAAGGATAGGTAAGCATTGGAACAGGTTGCCTAGGGAATCCCCATGACTGGAGGGTTTTTAAGAACAGGTTAGACAAACACCCGTCAGGGATGGTTTAGGTATACTTAACACTGCCTCAGCAAAGGGGAATGGAGTAGATCACATCAAGAGGTCACTTACATCTCTGATTTCTAAGATCAGGGCCCCATTACACTAGGCGCGGTGCAAGTACATACCAAGGCCTGCTCTACCTTACGGGGTTAGATCGAATTTAGATGCGTTAGGTCGATTTAAAATGAATGCATCAACACAACCAACCCCGTTCCGTCAACCTAAAGGGCTCTTTAAATCGACTTCTGTACTCCTCCGCAGTGAGGGGAGTAGCGCTAAAATCAACTTTGCTGGGTCAAATTTGGAGTAGTGCAGATGCAAATCAATGGTATTGGCCTCTGGGAGTTATCCCAGAGTGCTCCATTGTGACTGCTCTGGACAGCACTTTGAACTCCAATGCACTAGCCAAATACACCGGAAAAGCCCCGGGAACTTTTGAATTTCATTTCCTGTTTGTTCAGCGTGGCAAACTCAGCAGCACAGGTAACCATGCAGTCCCCCCCAAATTGTAGAGCGTAGAATGTTTCTACGCTCGCTCTATCATCTCCATCCCTGAGGTTATCACAGATTAGAAGGCGGGAAAAAATGCACTCACGATGACATGTTTTTCCGAGCTCATGCAGTCCTCCCACACTGATAGGGCACAGCTTAATGCATGGAGGCATTCAGTGGCAGAGGCCAGAAAAGAAGTGACCGCGAAGAACGGAGGCAGGACGTAATGAAGCGTCTGTTGGAGCTACAGAAAAGCCAACAAGACACAGACCTCCGTTGCATCCACTGTATAACTGCCTATCCTCCTCCCCATGTTCCATAGCCTCCTCACCCAGACACCCAAGAACCCAGTGGGGAGGCTCCAGGCACCCAGACACTCCACTGCAGAGGATGGCCCAACCAACAGAAGGCTGTCATTCAAACAGTTTGCTTATTGTAACCACACTAAAAATCAATGTGGCCTTGTCCTTCCCTCCTCCCCCCACCCTACCCAGGCTACCTTGTCCGTTCTCATTTATTTTTTTTAATTAATAAAGAATGGATGGTTTCAAAACAATAGTTACTTATTTCGAAGGGGAGAGGGTGGTTGGCTTACAGGGAATTAAAATCAACAAAGGGGGCAGGTTTGCATCAAGGAGAAACACACACAACAGTCACACCGAAGCCTGGCCAGTGATGATACTGGTTTTCAAAGCCTCTCTTCTAATCGCCCTGGTGTCTGGTGCAAAACTATTGTCTGCCGTTGCTTTTACAGATGGAGGGGTGACTGATGACATGTACCCAAAACCACCCGCGACAATGTTTTTTGCCCCATCAGGCATTAGGAGCTTAACCCAGAATTCCAATGGGCAGTGGAGACTGCGGGAACTGTGGGATAGTTACTCACAGTGCACCACTCTGTAAGTCGATGCTAGCCACGGTAGTGAGGATGCACTCCACTGACTTAATGCGCTTAGTGTGGACATACGCAATCGACTTCTATAAAATCAACCTAATTTCATAGTGTAGACGTACCCTAACAGACAGTTCCTGCTCCAAAGGGGTTAACAGTCTAAATAGTATTAATTTGTGGGCGGGGAGAGATGCCCACTTTAGATTGTCAGAAACAGAAAAATAATAGAATTATATCTTTGCCAGTGTTTATTTAACTCAGTAGTAACTCATATGTAAGTGTGACATAAATAGTTACTCATTGTGTAAATCCCAACTTTCCTTCTAGATTTCCAAATGCAGGAAAATCCTCTCTGCTAAGCAAGTTTTCTCATGCCAAACCTCAGATTGCAGATTATCCTTGTAAGTACAAACTGCATTATTTTTCATTGCTGTAACATTACTTGAGAACATAGGCCTTTCCTATGGCTTGACTGAACAACTTTTAAAAAAAGAACTGGAGAGTAGGAGCTGCCTACAGTTGCTGGGCTACAGATCTTATCTACCAAATATCATTACTCTTTGCCTTTATCTCACTTCTTTCACACCTCATAAGAGACAGCAAGAAAGACAGGTAGCTTCCCTAGAGGACCACAATAATGGTGCTCTGTTCCTGTTACAAAAGATTCATGTGAAAACAAAAGTAAGTTCTGTGGCACTAAGTCTAAAGCATGATAGAAGCCGTGAAGAGGCCACAACTATAGAAATTTTGTTTTTAGTTGTTAGTTTTGTGAGCTCAGTGTCCTGGGGGGACAAAAAGCAAAAATTGAAGCAGTAGCTGCTGTATGATCAACATGGTTAGGGGAGATGAAAGCAATGAGGGAAAAGTTAGTGGTGTTGGCCTAATTTTCAACAGTGGTCTTAATTTTCAAAAGAGGTTTGGTTGATATTTACTAGGATTCATATCTGTTACATCGGAGAGTACTACGGTATAATGTAACTTCATAATGTCATTCATAAAAATATATTATAATGGAAATGTTCCAAAGGAAGGCATGAGAGTAATTAGGTCCAATAGATAAGAAGAGGCATGAAGGTTTTATAATGTTAAGCACTGTATATTAAAAGTGACTTTCTTTTCATTCTCGTCCTGCCCATCCAGTCACAACATTAAAACCTGAACTGGGAAAGATCATGTATCCAGATTACAAGCAGGTTGGTATTGAAAAGCAATTTAATTTGTTATACATTTGGGTATAATGGCTAGTTAGATTCATGTAATTACAGCCTTTCGTATCCTGAATCATGCTTTCAAATATCTATTTTCTTTGCTTAA
This sequence comes from Mauremys mutica, assembly GCF_020497125.1. Taxonomy (NCBI): domain Eukaryota; kingdom Metazoa; phylum Chordata; order Testudines; family Geoemydidae; genus Mauremys; species Mauremys mutica. The sequence continues at coordinate 252,066,136 of NC_059073.1, read as the reverse complement.
GGATGTTACCGCAGTATTTTCTACGCCGATAGTTAATGGCGCAAAAAAGGAGAAAGTAAAGATGGTTCCCACTTCTGTTTCCCTTAACAGAGGGAACTGGGATTCTGTAGTAACCAGCTAATAGTTCATCACCAAAATGTGGTTAGCTTTCTTCTCCTTTTGGTTTCACATCTAACAAATGAGTTTCTCTAAGTTATTGAATACAGTGATAATAAAAAAATATAGAAGTACCCAGTATTTAGCATGAATCAAAACTGCAACCTTTTTGTCATCAAGGGAAATCCCAAATGGTCAATGCCTTCTAGAACTAAGAAAATTCTGGCTTGAGAGTTGCCTTCTTTTATCTCCAAACTTGAGTTGACTATGCAGTAATTTGGCATATAATAGGTTCATTTCTGTGATTAGGGGAGGCAGAAAATTGGACACACATTTTGAATGAAAATCATTCTGAGTTTAAATGGCATTTCTTAGGAAACAGTAGAAACGTGGGTTTCATTTGTTTTTAATGCCAAATTAAGCATTTCAGTAACATTTTTGTCTGGTAATGGGTGCGTGTAAACGTGTGATGTGACCCAAATTGTGCACAGAATTCACCTAGATTTTAAAAAACACCGCTGAATTTCACATTATTCAGTGTGTATTCTTATGAATAATTGTCCTGGAAATATGAAGAGCCACTGCTTCAAAATGCAAGGGAGACTTTTTAATGTGTAGATTTTTATAATGATTTAATCAGCAACTTATGAAAAATACTCTTTACAAACCAGTGGACTAAGAGCTTCAGAGCTGGTCATTCATCTGAGTAACACAACACCCTTGTATTTTAGTTTTTTGTATATTAGAAGAAACTATTACATTACACTGATTTCATGTCACATGTACTCCAAAGACAAGGCAAAAAAAAATTACTGTGTGCCTACTTCATTTTTCCCATCTCTGCACAATCTCCTTCTCTGGGCCTTAATTTTGCATTCTGATCTCAAACTTGTCAACTCAAGTTTGGTGTGAAGGTCCTGTTGAGGTCATTGGGATTGCACAAGATTCCCTGCCTCTGGGTTCTAATGCAGGATCAGACACCATGTTCATGTAGGACATTCACACATTTTGCTTTTTCAAGCTTGTATCTTTGATGTGTAAAAATATGAGACACATGCAGTACTGTGCTTGTCATTCCAAGATTAAAGATGCTCATCAAAGATTTCTGATGACTTAACCACAGGAGCAAAGTTCTAAGATGTGAAAGAGGAAAAGTGTTTTTTTTCCTTTCAGAAACAGGAATGAAGCAACTATCTTAGAGGACTCAGCAGTGGCCCTTTAATCTTTTTATTTAAACTGAATTTTACTGCCATGAAATGACTGAGAATTTAAATATTGTACGTCCTGTATCTACTGTTTCCCTGGCAGCTGATATCAACAGGTCACTGTTAAAGGATTGGAAAAATTAAAATACATATTTTAGTAATTGATCACTTCATGCCTGATCAAAAAATTATCTTGGTTAATTTAATATGAGCAAATATCTAGCATGTCTATTTTCTTGTTGCCTACTTTCAACGTAGCTTATATACAAATAGAATTAACTGGTGGTCTAGTATGTTGGTATCCTGTGCACCCCACAACTCCCACTGACTTCACACAATCAAGCCCTAAATGCCACCAAAGGGGTATATGTAAATGTCTTGATTTTTTTTTTTTAAATAGTAAAGTACCCTAGTGTTACCTACAAAAACATGTTTATTATATAAACTGTCCTTTTAATCTCTTGCATATTTTGTTGTCGTTTGTTTGTTATTTTATTGTTAGAGAAATACAGGAAAAGCAAAGAATTTCGATTTTTCAGCTCAAACTGTTGGGTTACAAGAAACAAAACTAAAGCAACCATGGAGCAAAAATTAAACAAAATTTGTCTGGTTATGTTTTGGTTGCTATTTGTTTTTAAAGGGTAATCTTATTTCTGATTGGTCCTAATACTACTTGTTTGTTCATGGAAATCGTTAGTTTATAAACAGCTAAATACTGAGAGATGGCAATTTTAAACAGATAACTAACTACAGTTGATTTTTAGTCCCTAGCGTATTGGTTAAAATAGTTTATAAAATGGGCATTATCAAGTAAATAAATCTGTCAGGTCCAGATTCTCCTTGTGTACAGACATTCATTTTACCTGCACAAATTTGGACTAACCTATCCTGGTTAACTGAAAATCCCGTAGAATATTTATACATCCCTGTAAATCTCCCAGTATTGTGACTAGATAAGAGCAAAAGTCTACCTTTCCATGGACAAGCCCCAGCAGGAATTGTGCACACATCTAAAGGCAAAATGTGTCCCTGAATTTGGAGATTAAATTGGCAACCTTTAATAATTTTGAGAAGAAATCAAAACAAGATAGGCCTTTGCTGCAGATAACAGGATCTGTTTTTAATCCCAAAAAGGAACTGATCTGCCAGGAATCAGTAACTTATTTTCAATGGCCATCCTCTACCAAGTGGATAATTACATGCCCCAGGGATGAAATTTTTTCTAGTCCTATCAATGATCAGATACCAGCAACAGTTTATTTGCTTGTATAAGTAATTTGTTTTATTTGATAGGGAGGAAATGTAAAAGTAGTGTGTGATAGTGATATGCTAGCACCACCAAACTCCATCATACTAGAAAATAGATTTTTTTTTCTTGTACATTTTAACTTCCATGGATTGTTTAGTATAGGCAGTTGAAACTTTATAGCCTTTTAATATATTTCCATGTACTTTTAGACGGAGAATCCCAAAGCAGGGTTTGACATATTTAGCAAACACCTACTAGCCAAAGGCCAGTATAAAGGTGAGTGAAGGTGGCGTTCACCGGCAAGATATTGGGGCAACATCTTGATAGAAAACCTAGTCGTCAGTTGCTGGGAAAAGGCAAGGGTGCAGGGATTCCTGCCAAGTGCTGGCCCTGAGCTCTTGTCAGGTTTTCATCCTTTATATCAGCTTCTGGTTTGTAGGTGTTGGATAGGTTTGAAGCCCTTAGCACTTTTATTTTTCTAGATTGCTGAGAACTAGTAAATATATACAGCAGAACCCCATTTATCCGATCTTGGGACTGGGCCAGATCAGATAATCAAAAATCAGAAAAACTGGAGAATGGGAGAGTGCAGTGCTGCAGCCCCATCTAGCGGCCACAGGAGAGATCACCTCCTTTTGGATTGTCCAGTTATCATGGTCCTTCTTTGAGCAGGGGGTTGGACTAGATGACTTCCTGAGGTCCCTTCCAACCCTGATATTCTATGACAGCTGGATAATGGAGGGTCAGATAAACAGGGTTCTACCGTAGATGGCTGAGCACCAGTAATGCTGCTTCAGGAGAATAGCAGAAACTTGTAGCCCATTATTTGTCTGCTAAAGCAGACTTCTGATGTTAGGCTTTAAATGTTTTGCAGTTGCTTGTAAATATTGCCAATGAGCTGGTTCTTACCACTCAAATGACAATTCTCAGAAATAAATAGCTACAAAATAAGATCCTCATAAAATAAGCATGCCCAGAATACTTTTCTGTTTGTTTTTTTTTTAAAGTACTTTACCATTTTTTTTCTGACATCTTCATTTATCTTCCTAGGTCTCAGTAGCCGATCTTCCAGGATTGATTGAAGGTGCACATGCAAACAAAGGAATGGGCCACAAATTCCTCAAGCATGTAGAAAGAACCAAACAGCTTCTCTTTGTAGTAAGTAAATATTATAATTTAAATAACCTGTTAACTTTAGTTTTTTATTCTGTTTAGCTTAGAGATTTTATTGCAGATGGCTTTGAAAAAATATTTCCTTCATAATTGTCTTGTATTATTTTTACTCTAGATGCTGTTGTAAACAAATATAATTTTAATATAGTATTTAGACTAGAAATCTAACAAAATGATGGGTATTATGCTGATGAAGGCCATAGAGATACCTAAATAGATCAAGTATCAGAGGGGTAGTCGTGTTAGTCTGGATCTGTAAAAAAGCAGCAGAGAGTCCTTTGGCACCTTGTAGACTAACGGAAGTATTGGAGCATAAGCTTTTCTGACGAAGTGGGTATTCACCCATGAAAGCTTATGCTCCAATACTTCTGTTAGTCTATAAGGTGCCACAGAACTCTTTGTCGCTAAATAGATCAGAGGCTTTTATAAAGATTGCCTGTTACTCAACAACATAAAAAGGTTTCTAGCACAGCTCAGACATTAGGTAGCCATTGTGCAACAAGATCCTCTTAAAACAGACCAAAAAGCCATTCTTGGGCCTGGATATCTTGAAAAATGGGTGATGGTCCTCTTTCTCTTCCCCCCGCGCCCAATGCTTTTTGTGTAACTTTACAATTCATTTTAGGTTGATGTTTCTGGGTTTCGGCTATCTTCAAAAACTCGATTCAGAACAGCTTTTGAAACTGTACTGCTTCTAAGACAGGTAACTTCTTATCTTTTCAAATGTTGACTCTAATACTGTATGTGAAGAAAGTAGCTTTATCTACTAATCTAGCAGTCGGTTTACACACGTTTTAGCTATTCTGAGGATCCAGTGTGGTTGGTTAATCCCAGCCTTTTAAGATTGCTAGCAAAAAGGAACTTTTCTAGATGTACTTAAGGCAGATGACAAAACTTTAGACATAGCTGTGTCCTCATTAACTTCTGCTATATCTGTAAGGAGATGCTCCTGAAGGCCAAGCTGAGTGAAGAGCCAGAGCTCTTCAGTCCCCAGATTTAGCTGCCTTGTAAGAAGTGGAAAACAGGTCATCTGCTAAATCTCTGGCTTTTGCTCTGTCCAAACCATGAGGTAACTGAAGGTATGTGTATGCTACTGCAGCACAGCTATGACATTACAGCTCTGCTGATGTAGTGCCATAAGTGTAGAAGCTTTCTACATCAGCAGGAAGGGTTTTTTTCCACTGATGTAGTTAGTCCACCTTTGTAAGAGGTGGTAGCTAGGTCAACCAAAGAATTCTTCTGTTGACCAAGCTGCATCTACACCCGGGGTTAGGTCAACCTAACTGTGGTGCTAAGGGTGTGAAACTTATTTCACAGCCTTGAACGACATAGTTAGGTCGATCTAATTTTTAAGAGTAGACTAGGCCTGAGTCTTAGGAGCTTGATGAGATATCAGTCTTCAACTTTGCAAAGCGCCTTCGCCTTTTGGGGCCATATGCAGAGTCTCATGGCCTATCCTGCATTCCTCAGTTATCCCCACTGACTAAATTCAACTCCATCTTAAAAATTATTTTTCACTGTCCCCCCTCTCCTGTTCTGTGACTTCCAATAATATATTTGTTTCCTGTTTCAACTTATGCCGCAGTACAGTCCTATGCTGCATGATTCACAGTTAGGGATGATACCTTTGATATAATGACAAGATCTCTCATATGGCATATAAAACTTAAGAATAATAAATTATACAACAATTCCACGCTCTACAAATGTTGTTGGCCTAAGATTTGTCTCAGAGATGGGCTTCACAGCACAGTTAGCTTGAGTTATAACTCGAATGTTATCCCTAACTCCACTCCTTTTCACACACAAATCTAGCTCAAGTTAAGTGGTGTGTTAAGCTCAAGCTAGCTGGTTTATTGGGGGGGGTAGGTTGAAACTTGAGTGATGCTCGAGCTAATAATGCAGTGGGAATGCAACAGCTCAGTTACAGCAACTCATCCTATCACTCTGTAACTCCAGTGGGCTTGTCTACATGGTGCACTAGTGCACACTAGAGGGGTGTGAATTCTAATGTGTACCAATGTGTTGCACGCTTACTGGCCTGTGTAGATCCTGCTCGTGCACACAGGCAGGGTCTATGTGGGTTTGTAAGCTTGCAACATATTGGTGTGCACTAGAATTCACACTGCTGTAGTGTGCACTGCTGCACAATGTAGACAAGCCCAGTTTTGATGCTAGTAGGCTAGCTTGAGTGCAGTGACTCAAGTATACCAACTCAAGCTGTGAAGATAAGCCCTGAGAGATTTCTGACCAGTAACTTCAAGAAATTAGTAGATGCTTCTGTATATGTTAATACAGATGTGAATAAAAAGAACAAATCTGTCATTCTACTTTACAAGAGAATGAATCACAATGGTGCAGGCTGTGTACCTACAGTAAATGCATTTAAATAAGTTGACATTCTCAAACTGTGAATACATCAACATTGAGCACATCAGTAGATTTCAGTGCTGTAGTGAACGCTGATTCTTCAGACAGTTAAACAAATGAAAGAGGAAAACATAAAACCAGAAAAATGTTTTGAAGTAAAAAAAAATATATATTTTTTACAAAGGCAAATTAACTTTGTTTTAAGGAGCTAGAATTGTACAAAGAAGACCTTCGGACAAAGCCTGCACTTCTTGCCGTTAATAAAATGGATTTGCCTAATGCACAAGATAGCTTGAATGAACTTATGAAACAACTACAGAATCCTCAAGGTAAACTAACCTAATGCACAGTAGCTTCTTATTTATAAGAAGTAGATTGTAATTTACCTTTGTAAATATTTGTGGAAGTATCTGTTAGCTGATGATATGTTGAACAATAGACTAAGCAGAGAGAGTCTTCATTTTTACCTAAAATTTATTTGGAAAGTTTGAGGCCCCCCGTGTCCCTCTTTTTGGCTGCTTGCTCTATCTATTTTTAAACTCTAGGTTCCTGACTGATTTTAGCCAGGAGATCTCAAGTATTACAAAAAGATGGGTATTCACTAAACATTCTGTATGAAAACTTCATTTATAAGGGTCAGCAGTTGCAAGGTGTGACCATGGTCGCTAGAGGGGCCGCACTGAGATTGCAGTTTGCCCTGATTGAGCAAAGAATGGGGCAGACAATCCCCAAAGCTGGTGGTTATTCTAATAATTCGATTCACCAAGCCAGCAACAAAACAACTTCTACAGTACCTTACTGGCTATGTAAAAGCCCAAAACACAGCTCCCTTAGAGCAGTCCAGCCCTGGGCCTCCCACCCAGACAACTAGTCAAATATGGTAAGGATTACTTAGTCTTTTTCACCATATCTAAAGTTCTACCAATCCCAAGAGATCAGACACATCACCCACTAAGTCAATGACTATTTCAGATCTTACCCAAATACATGCTTACTGCCAATTCTTATTAACTAAACTAAGATTTATTTTAAAAAAAAGTGATTATGGTTAAAAGATCGTTATACAGATATGAGTAAAGGTCTTAGGTCAGTTTCATAGTAGAGATGATAAGCTGCTGAGTTGCAAAAAGTTCTTTCGGAATCAGTTCCATGGGTTATAATCCAATAGATAGACCACGTACAGAGTCTGTATAAATTCTTCCATGAAAAATAGCAGGGTAATCTAGACTGGCACAGAAGACCTCTGTCTTACAACTCAAGCTTTCCTGACCAAACTTAAGCAGATCTGAGATGACTGGATCAGGCCCTAGAGTTCTTTTATAGATCTCTGGCAGGCTACTATAACCCCTTGACACAGATAACACAGTGGGCATTCCTTGGGTGAAGAATAGGTAATATACATGGTTGCTTTGAAGTCCGGACATTCCTATTTCCTATGTATAAACAGGTAATTAGTTGCATTGATTAGCATAAGGCCACGAACTACCCAAAGGTTCATTAGTAGTTTACTACAAACTTCAAAGAGAAATGTAGACAATGATATTTATACCCAAGTTTCATCTAAATGTTTATATCATTTTGATCTCTAAATCAGTAGAACCTAGTAATAGAGAGGAAGAGAAATTTATCTGCAAGATAATCTGGTTACATTGTTAACAACATCTAATGAGATATAGGTAAAAACAGATGCGTACAATCAGTATCTTCTAATTCCTTAACAGTATAAGTTTACGTTTCAAAGCTCTAGTCTATCTAACATGGCTTTGTTAGCTATTTGTAAGGAATGGCTCTAATTACCATATATATACTTTTCTAAAATGCCTTTAAAGGTGGAATTTGGCTCATTTAGCCTCCTGGTTGCTTAACCCATTCTGGCTCAGTATCACATAAGGAAAGAAATGTGTTCTTCTAAATCTCTTCATGGCAACATCCTGGGTCCACTGACATCAATGGCGAAACTCCCATTGACTTCAGTGAGGCCAGGATTTCACCCTAAATCTGTTCAGGATGCAGTCATAACTTTGTCCAGTCAGCTGCTCTTTCAGTACTATAAACCCAGTATAAGAGTTTTAGCCCTGTTGGAACATAAATAGAATTGGGAAAAAGTACTAGTAAATACACAGTTGTGATGATTCTGGGTTGGCAAGGAGATGTTGAAAATTGAATGAAGCTTATTAGGTCATCTAGTTAATCAGTTATTTAAAAGTAAAGCTTAAAACTAGTCAGTTCCTACATTTAGGAGCCATATCCTGTTAGTGAATAATAGTGTCTGTTGGTTTTGTTGTTAGAGTAGGCAAAAATCCCAGGACAGAAAGACTGAAGCTAAGATCCTCATCTGTGGCTAGTCCCTTTAGGCAGGGTATAAGGCTGGAGGAATAGCCTGGAAAATGCCTTAAAGCCCTGGTTCTGGGTAGGGGAGAATTCCTCCAGAACAGGCACAGCAGAAGACAATAAGGTTGTCTTCTGAGGACCTCCTTCCAAGCCCTGTGGCTTGGGGGTCGTTGTCAGGAGCAGAGCCGTAGTGCTTCAGAGATTCTGGGCAACCTTAGGTAGGCTGCTGTATCTTAGATCTCGCGTGCGCACGCACACACACGCGCGCGCTCTATCTGAGTTACAGAGGGGTTGCTCTAGCATCCTGGAGCAGATCAGAATTCAAGAAGAGGTTCACACACCTACCACCTCTGGGCTGAGAGTTGTGTGCTCGCCTCTGAGAGGTGCAGGCCTCTCAGAGGCGAGCACACCTAGGAGTGAAAATGCACTATAATGCAAAAATAAAACTGCTATTGCACATATTTCTCTTCTGAAACTGTCTCTCTTTAAATTTGGAATCTTTCAAAATTTGTTTTGAATTATTCCAGTCACAATATAAAAGGGTATTATGTTCATCTATCTTCTAAAATTCAACTAATAAAGTCCCAATTTGGTAAAGTTTTATGAATGCTTTATGGTATAAAGAAATACTGTGTAATAACTATAAATATGCTCTTTCAGACTCTTTACATTTAGTGGAGAAAGAGCTGATTCCACAGAGCACCGTAGACTTTAAGGATATTATCCCTGTATCTGCACATACTGGAGAAGGAATAGAGGAACTAAAAACCTGTATAAGAAAATCACTAGATGAAGAAGCAGAGAAGGAGAATGAAGAATATCAGAAAGAGAAACTTCGTATTTTACAGACTTCAGAAGTATAACATAATTAAAGGAGGGAATCCGTTCTTGGATATTGGATCAATCTTTATGAACATCTGAGTGGATGCTAAATTTGTCTTTTGTCAGGAATACAGTCCTCATAAGATTGAACTCGACTTCATGGTTCTGACTCTATGCCACTATCAATTGAACCTTCTTGTTTTGAAAGCAAATCTGGAATCGTATCTGACACACATTGTAAGAAAGGGGAAATTTAAGAAAACTGTTTAAGAATATGTAACGAATAATATCCTGCAGATGTACAGTGAATTTTCTAAGAAACAAATACATAGTCTTTTATACAAGTGGGATATTTTTTTTTTTTGTTCTTAAACTTATAGGTATTCTTTATTTCTTACCTACACACACCAAAGCCTTAAAGGAGAGTGCTTGAAATTGGGATTTTGCTTGATAATAGACTGAGCATGTAAAATAGCGTATTGTCATGAACACGGTACATTGTGGAAGAGCTTTAGTTTTTTCTAAAACCCTTTTAGTTTTAAAAGACAAGTGCTAGGATAATCACTACACTTATGTGGCCATCAACAAACTGCCCAATTTGTTTCCTGTTTTTAGTCACTTTGACCATCTATTTTGGAAGTAGAGATTGGCCAAATAAAAGTACTCAGAGAACATAAAGTGCTAAATGGCTTGAATATCTTTTTTTTAATGCTTCTCAACATATATGAAATATAACAACAAGCATGTGGACCATTTGTTTGTTCTAGGCTTCCATTTCTCGCTCGCTGCATAAATTCTCTCTGGTTCCTTAGTGTAGGAGAGACAGGGAGCTTGTTATGCTTTGATTCTATACTAGCTACAGCCCTAGTAGAATGGAGAGCAACCTGGGTGCTGCTTTAAACTCTGCTAGCTGGTAAAAATCCCCCATGGACTGCCTGTTGTGCTTCTGTAGGAGCTGGGTAGGCTGGCTGTATTTCTGTTGGGAAACTTCCAACAGGGATGTGGGCATTCTCTAGTGCTTAGGGGCTGCAGTTGAGTGGAGCAGAGAATCTGGCCTGCACTCAAACATCACTCTGTATTTGGTTATCTTATGAATAGTGCCCTACCAAATTCACAGCCCATTTAGATCAATTTTACAACTAGATGGTTTTAAAATTGGCCAATTTCACATTTTCAGCTGTTTATGCCTGAAATTTCAAGGTGGTGTAACTGGGGGGCTCCCCCTAACCCAAAAGGTACCCAGAAGTGGGTTTGACTTTCTCTCTCCCCACCCCCTCCTTCCCCTTGAGCTGCCATGCAAGGCAAGGAAAAGTCCTGTCCGTCCCCAGCCCAGCGGGGACTCGCAGCTAGGCGCCCCCTGGCTGAGGTGCTCCCAGCAGCAAGGGGGAAATCAGACTTCATGGTCTGACACATTTTTCGTGGCCCTGAAATTGGTAGGGCCCCACTTATGAATTGGTGGAAATCTGAATTGAGCCATAGGAGAGAGGCTGATGTGGGGGCATGGAAGAGCATTGCATACTACAGGACTGTCATTCTTCATTTCTACTCTCACTTCCTGGGTTCTGCTGTCCTCTGCTCACAGAAGTAGAGGAACGCATGGGGCTAGAACTACCTTCATATTACAGAGGGGTAGAAGATTAAGTAAAAATGACCAAGATGTCACAAGTCCCAATTCCACATCCCCTGTCTTAATTGTGATACACGCTTCTTCCTTTTACTTAAAAGTGGGTAGGTCATGTATCTAAGCAACAAGTGAGCATCCTATCTTGGGAAAGAACTGTGCATGTCTGAGGGGGAGTTGATGTTCCAGGTTTTGTATAATGAACAAACATTAAATGTTACTAAAAAGCAGCTAGTACTCCTTCATTGTACAATGTCATCCACTTCAAAGATCTACTAGCATGTTTCCAAAGGCAAAATTAATACCGGATTCATCAGACTTAATATTTTTATATACTAGTAAAATCCTCTATAAATTTAAAAGCAATTGCGAGGAAGGAAGCCATAATTTACTGATTGTTATCGAATTCTTTTATCTTTTATACTGATGAACTTTTAATACTTCACTAATTGCATTTCCTCATTATTAGGCTAAATCAGTGTTTTCAATGGGAGCTGAACGCTGCAGCACAGACTCGCTGTTGCATTTACTTCACTGCAGGGTTAAGAATATTGTTTTACAGACAGACCTTGTAGCTTGTTTAGACATGACTGACTGGGACCCACACGAGGGTGTGAATGATGACTGCTCAAAGCCATATTCTGGTGAACCATTTAGACCTTATTTGTGATGTACATTGGGATGTGACTGAGACCTTTAACACACATACAAATCCAACTGCTTTTTTATCACTGGGGAAGAAGGAGCTGCAAGGAGCATGACTAAAAACTGGACATTTGACCACCCATGTAATTCAACTAACAGCAGCATTTATGGGAATCTCTCATTGTAAGTGAAGGTTAACACCATAACATCCATTGTTTTATTGAACCCATAGATGGAGGGTAAAAGAATTTATCTTCTCTGGGTTTTAATTGACATTTTCAAATAAAGGTCTTACGGGGGGTTTTGTATCTCTTCATTTTGATGCTAGTTTGGATGTTACTTTTACAGACAATTTGATTCATTTAAAGTTTAAGTGCTACGTGCTATAAGAAGTTGAAGCAGAAGCTGTAAATTTTCTCAGTTCAGGTGTCAAGACTTTAACCAGCCTCTCCAGCCAGAAGCATGGGAAGTGGTGGATTCCCCTGGAAGTATGATCAGCCCATCATTTTTCCTTTCAGCATGAAGAAGGGGGAAACCAAAGAAGGGAAGAGACCTTGGGATAGCATGCTCAGGAGAAGGGATACTGAGAGTATGGCTACACTGGCAGAGCTACAGTGCTGTAGCTAGGCTGGCATAACCTGTGGTGTAGAGGCAGCCTGTGGTGACTGAAGGGGTTTTCTGTCAGTGTAGGAATGTCATCTCTCCAAGCAATGGTAGCCGACTTGATGGAAGCATTCTTCCCTTGATCTAGTTGCGTCTACACTGGAAGTTAGTTTGGAATAGCTACATTGCTCAATGTATTTTTCACACCCCTGAGCAATATAACTATGTTGACCTGAATTTTAAGTGTAGACAGGCCTGAGATATAGCAGGCTAATGTATTGGAGGATCAAAGCCTTCTTAATCCACCCCTAATGCAATCCTCGTCTCGTGTCAAAGGAATTTGGAAACAGTCCAACAGCTTAACCTTCCCTTGTTTTTTCTTTTATTCCTTAATGCCAAATACCAATAGTCATGGTGTTTGTATTCACCTGAAAAAATAAACTACTTCTCTGAAACATGGAGGGGAAAGGGGATTTTCAGCCTACACAAGGCAAGCTAAATAAGACCAAGGCACCACCTTGCTCACTTCCTCCTGCATTTCTTCTCCCATCAGATCTCCAGCATGTAGTGATCTTTTATACTTACTGGATCTGCCCCATGCAAACTTAGGTGGACTACAAATGATCCACAGAGCCCTTATTGGACCTATTCCATAAAAAGCCACTGGCCTGCTGGATGACATTGAGCATGTAACTTCAGCTTGCCGTGCCTCAGCTTCTCCATCTATAAAATCAGGATAATGATACTTACTCTACTTTGTAAAATGCTTTGAAATCTAGTGATGAAAAGAGAGAGGTATTATACAATTCCTAGAAGACAAGCCACTGTAAACTTCTTGGGAAAAGTAGTGCTGACAATTCCCATGATTTTACTATAAATTTTGTGATATTTTTTGTGGATATGGTTGGTTGGTGGTTTTTTAAGCAGCGGTTTCTGGGGTTATGGGATTATATGAGAATCTCAGGTTTTTCTTTTCTTTTTGTATATTTCTAGCCTTGTGGTTGTGGTGGAATGCTTGAAAACTTGGCCTTTTGGACCTCAGGCGCAAGCAAAATAAAATAAAAACATTTATTTTTTACTTTTAATGATTTTTAAGACAATGTCATAATTTTTGGAGACCTAACTCATGATTTTTTATTTTGGGAGTTGGTGATGCTGAAAGACCCCTGAGAAGCATTTACAGTTATTTGTATAACTTTTGCTTACAAATGTAGTTCCATTTTATCTCTGTGTGTTGTGTGTGTGTGTGTGTGTCTGTTACAGTCCTTACTTATTAGCAAAAGATGGTGATTGGCTGCAGGTCTTGATCACGTTACACCACGGTGCCATAGCAGGAATACGCTGTAGAAGCAGATTTTGAAGGATGTTGGATAGCAAATAGTTCCAAGAGGGAATCCTGGGAGTTGTAGTTTTGGAAACCGGGATAAATTATACCTCAGGGGAGAAGCAGGACTACAATCCCAGAAGCCTTTGAGCATTTCTGGGAAAGGCCACGGCTTCCGGAAAGGCTGAGAAAAAGGAATAACAGCAACACCAGCCGCTCCTTAGTATTTGCAAATAACGAGTCGCGTGCGCAGGAAGGGGGTATGTGTGATTAGTAATGTTCTTGCTTTACAGTCATTTACCCATAATGGTTTTTTTGCCTTTCCTGTTCAGAATCGGGTGGATTTCAGTGTTTATAGCTAATGAAAAACCGTGGTTGCATATCTGCAGGTGGCAGAGAAGCAGAATTGTAATGATGATCCCTGTTTGTTTATACCTTTTATAGCATGAAATGGGAGCTTAGTTGCCTAGATTTTCTGAGAGAACTGGGCTCTCTCCTTATTACTGGGTGATCATATTCAAATGTAATAAAAATGCGGTGTTGGGGGAGGGGTGAATCACCAGCCTGAAGTTGTTTTGATGATAATTATGTCCTGATTCACATTCTAACCCACGCAGTGCTGCCATTCGTAGGGGTTGGTCGTAGGCTGTTTAACAACAGTTCCTTCATCTTTTCATTAGTCACAAGAGGCACTTGCTTTTGCTGTTTGTATACTCTGAAATATGCATAAGTCTATAATGAAGTATTGCTATAGTGCAAGATTCTAGGTTTCTTACTCTTGTTGACTTTTAGTTTGTAGAATAAATTGTTTTGGTAAATGAGATTGTATCTGTGATTGTTAAATATCCCCACTGTAATATTTTCTAGCATTCACTGAAAGGTCTCTGGGTTAGTGAATTAGTTTGCTTGCTGTATTTTTAACCATAACTCAATGCACTTTTTGGATCAATTACCATAATAATTACACTTGACACAATCTTTTGAAAATGTTGTAGTGTAGAATATTCCTGAAACCCACTAATTTGAGGCCTCTATCTATAAATCTGTGATCTGTGTTATATTAGGCTTCTCTAGATGTGACTTGTTTATAGGCTTTTGCAAAGTTGGGGCTGTGTAGTTGTATCTTTTCCTCTTGTAGCAATTCTGTGGCTGCATAGGCATAATTTATTCTACCCTCTAAGAACATGCAGACTTCCTGGGTGAATGAATACTGACCTAGGACTTGGGAATAGAGTGGGTTATATAGTCATTGAATAACGCTAAAAATGCTAAAAATACATTAAATACATTTTTTATTTTAAAGGTTCACCCACCTTGAGAGCTTACCAAATAATGTACTGATTAATGCTTTCTTCACTAAATATAAGTACTGAATGAATAATTTTATCCATTGCTTAATCAGCTCTACTGAGGATGTTCTGTTCCAAAATCCCTTTAAAATATGAGCTAAGAGAGAATCTCTGTTATATGTAGTGGTATTAAGGCTTATTGCTTCTGTGTGTCAGACATAAAGGATGCCTTTGATCCCACACTTTAGCAGGTCTAACATTCCATCTACTAGGATGCAGTACTACACATACACTCTAGCTAATACATTTCACATTCCTCTTCCGCACAATTTAAAACTAGTTCTTAAGCAGCTAGGGTGCATAGCTGTTCAGGTCCAACAATTGCACCCTATTGTTGCACACAGGTGCTGCCTAGCCTGCATATTGACTAGTGAGGCTAGAACTCAAGATCTTCAACTCCGGGAAGAGAAGTCTCTACCATTAGGGTAAAGCAGAATGTTCTGTAACTGTTAGTAGTATTGTACCCACTTGTGCCCACAGGCTAAGTCTATAATGAAGTAAGAGACTGTTGCGTGTTTGACATAGTTCATCCACTGACAGAGAATCATGTACGCCTGGTCCGGCCCCCAACCTAGCGCCCCAGCCAGAGCGGGGCCGAGCCACCGGTGTGGCTCACAGGGCAGCTAAAACAGCTCGCAGGCCGTAGTTTGCCCACCTCTGTTCTAAGCACTGATCAGCAAAGCTCTTCTGAGAACCAAGAAATTGGGGGAGGAGGGCACTGAGGATGGGGGTAAGGAAAGTCCATGAGAGGATCTTTCTTTTCCATTGTGGTCTGTGGAATGAAAAAGTTGGAGAACCTCTAGAGTTGAAGACAGTAGTAGCATCTACACACTAGCCAATACATCCTACCTGCTCTCCTAAAAAATCAGTTCTTCGTCTTCCCACCTAGTTTATGCCCTTTCACCCAGAGAAATTCCATGGTTTGGAGGAGGGAGAAATCCCCACAAGTATGACAAAGTTGTGTGTCTTCTTTAAGATTTCTATTGTCCTCAATGGCTAAATTCAAAATTGGTAACCAAAAGCTGAAATAACAACTTGAAATGTATTTATCACTAGGAATGTAGATTCAGGGATCTGAATATTTCTGTGACAGAGTCTGGGAACTTCCCCAGCAACACAGGTCTCTTCTGCTGAGGTACCCTGACGTCAGGAGGGGGATTAAATATCCTTGGCACAAAGAAGGGGCAGAGGCATAGGTGGTCCTGTAGGGAAAAACTCTAGGACTGGAGAAAGCTTAGGCTGAATGTAATGTTCCGTTGTTTTATTTAAGTTAACAATAAAGGCAACCCCCAGGAAGGTGGCTTGCATTCTAAGCCGTGTGTTGGGGAAGGGTTGGCTCTTCCCTGCTTGCAGCCATTTCAGAATTTCTGTATTAATGCTGCAACTGGCATTACATAAAAGAAAACATGCAATTGACATTTTCCTCATAATGTTCTCTTTCCTAGATTCAAGAGCACATCTTTTCTGCTCCCAAGAGTTGCCAAGGTTTCTCCTTATTTGAATACACCTTTTGGTGAGTATGTATTATCTGTCCTTATGCAAGCAGTTCACCTCTGAGCAATATTAGCAATTGAAGCCACATCCTGCCTAACAATATTTGCTACATAGGGCAAATTGCCACTGTCTATGTGATTAGAATTAACTGCCTGACCCCACAAAGTGGAGGAGAGAAGTGAAGTCTTTAGTAACCAGAGAAAGAAAAGTGCTATTTCCTTATCTCAGAGTGGTTTGACCTTCCCTCCATGAAGAGGGAAAAGATTCAACGTCTACACAATAGGTGCACTCCTTTCCCTGCCATTATTTGCATAATGAAGTGCATATTGATGTATGTGAACCCAGGTCCCTCGATTTCTGTGCCTGTTCTAAACACAAGACCATATTTCTTCCCATTTCACTTCCCTATTGTTGGAAAGCAAGAAGAGGCTGTGAGTAATCCAGTTGGGGAAAGCTTGGGTAGGTCACTCCGTGACAGTAAATTCTCTGAGAATTGTCACTAGTATTTGTCCTGCCTGAATATTTGAACATGTGAAGAATAAAATAATTTTTATTCTAGATTTTTTTTTTCCTGTGTTAAGTCTTTTGAATAAGTTGTGGAGCGTTCAGGAGAAGTTGCAGATTGAGATTCCTGGAGACCTCTCCCTAACTGCAGAACTGAAGTACGTGACAGATGCTAGTCATGTTGCACATTGCATTGCTGATAGATGCTCAGATACTGTTGTGAGGAATGCAGAATAAGACTCTGAAGAAGAGAATGGCAAGTTTCAGCTTCTGCACACAGTACAAGAGGAACCACTCATAGAGATGGAGAGGACGGTTGGCACTCGGTGCCCATTTAGTAAAGAGAACTTGTATAGCTCCATGGAACCCAAAGCTCATGTTTAGCAGTGCACAGCAACACTAGAACTTAGAATAGGAAGGTGGGAGGGAAAGTACTGTATTCAGTTGAAATCACAAGAAGCTAAAGTGTAGTTACCAAAATTGGTCAGCATATTTTAGCTAACAACCTTGCTCGTGTGGTGGGGGAGCCTAAATTACATCAAATGGTCAGGTTCTCGGTTTTACATCTCATCCAAAAGACTGGTCAGTCTTTGTCTTTTCCGCTGCAGTGGACAAGGAGGATACTGCTCAGTGCTCTCTGTTCTCTGGGATTTGGAGAGCCTCAGACTCCACTATGTGTCAAACTAGGCAGTGCTAGGACCCAGCCCAGGTGAAGCTGCTCCCTGTGTTAATCTCTAAGGACCTGTCCCAGCTCTCACTGAAGTCAATCGAAGTTGATTTCAGTGGGAGCTGGATCAACTCCTATGTAGGGAAGGTTTTACAATGAGGATTAGGCAGGGAGGCCTGAAGGATATATCAGTGGATGGCCCCGGGGTAATTGGGAGAGAGTTTACAAGTACTTCTCTCCCTACACCACTCCCATGATGACATGGGCAGCCAGTTAGTCACTTATCTCTGATGCCATAATATCCCACGTTTCTGAACCTATTCCCTGTCTAGCCCCTCCTTCAGCTGCCAAACTCCCCTGTTCCCTGTTTCTACCACCAGCAATAACAATAGGAAAGGTGTTTTGTAGCTACATCAGAATTTGTCACCCGTGGCATCTATCTAGTCTAGCTGATGGCTTTTCCTAGAGTCCATCCCCATAGCATGTAGCATCCATCACCATAGTATCTGAATGCTGGTTTACAGGCAAAATAGGTCCTTACAGAACCTTTACTGTTTGTGTGTTGTGTCATCATGGCCACAACAGATTTGGAAATAACTATTGTGCCACTGTTTCCTTTAACAACATCATTAGCATATGAATAGAAACATGAATGTATAAGAGGTTGTTTACTACAGAAGGTGTGTTCTCTGTAATGTCCACAAGTAGCTGCAGCTTGTACTAAAGTAGCATATGAAGCACGTATCCTTCAAAGAGGTTGTTAGCTGTTTCTCAAAACATTTCTCAGGAACCTTGATATCATTTGTCTATTCCTAATTCTTGCACACCAGGAAGATGATGTTAAAACATAATTTCAAAATTATCTGCTTCATCTTATAGCACTTGTATCCTGTTTACCATCTGCATTTCCACTAATCCCAAGCGTTGACAGCATAGCAAATCCTCTCCATTTAAGTATCAGAGGGGTAGCCGTGTTAGTCTGGTTCTGTAAAAGCAGCAAAGAATCCTGTGGCACCTTATAGACTAACAGACGTTTTGCAGCATGAGCTTTCGTGGGTGAATATCCACTTCTTCGGATGCAAGTGGACATCCGAAGAAGTGGGTATTCACCCACAAAAGCTCATGCTGCAAAACGTCTGTTAGTCTATAAGGTGTCACAGGATTCTTTGCTGCCTCTCCATTTAAACATACTGGATTGGCTGAAGTGATGGTTTATGAATCTGGAGAGGAGAGAAGGAGCACTGTACTGTGCTGGATTGTATGGCTATACCATTCCCTCACAATGCCAGCTCTTTTGCAATTAGAAAAATATACCCAGCTGTCCAAATAAACCCTACAAAGTCTCTGTTTCTCCTTCGTGAGCTCACAATAGGATCAGATATCCGCGCTCTCTCCCTTTGTTCCTCGTCTCTGACTTCCTTTGGATTTGGATATGCACTTATCAAATACAAATATTTAAAGTGCACACAGAAAGCATGTAATCACCATGTAAAATTACGATATAAAATGAGTCTAAAAGAAACCCAGCCCAAATACACAACCATACACTATTAAAGCAAGTCTGGAGCAAGACAAATCCAATAACCACCAGGAAGACCAGTGATGAGCTGCCAAAATTTTAACAACCGGTTCCCTATAAAAAGTTCTGATTTAAGGGGGGGGAGCGGGGGAGGAGCAGGGGAGGGGCCGGGGCAGGCAGAGACATACTTGTGGGGCCGGGGGCCCCTGTGGGGCCTGCGGCAAATTGCCCCACTTGCCTCCCCAGCAGCCCTAGAGCTTGCAGCCGCCTCCCCCCTTACCTTGCTGGCAGCTCAAAGCAACTCCGGAGCTCAGCTGAGCTGCCCAGCTGATGCCGGCGGCTGGCCACGCTGCAGCTGAGGGGAAGCAGGGGAAGGGCCGGGGGAGCCTCAGCCTCCCCAGCTGGGAATTCTGGGAGCAACAGGATGGTCCGGCCCACGGACCGGAGTTCTTTGCCCACCCCCTGGCCCTTTAACAACCGGTTCTCCACGGAGGTCTAATTTTAGCAACCGGTTCTTGGGAACCTGTGGGAACCGGCTACAGCTCACCACCAGGAAGACCGTACCACAAAATATGTCAATTATCTCTGAACTGAACTCCCACCTCGCAGGGTTCTAGAGCCCAGGCTCCAGACTGAGCCCAGAAGTCTACATGGCAGTGAAACGGCCCCGCAGCCCACGCCTGAGTCAGCAGGCACAGGCCAGCCACGTGTGTCTAAGCTGATCTAAGTCCCCACTGGTGTAGGAGGTAGATACAGTTGGGTAGAAAGGGATAGCTGGTGTGCAAAAAAAAAAAAAAAAAAAAAAAAAAAGCCAGAGGAGGCACTCAAAAAAACAGTAATAGGCCAGCCAATATAAATAGATCTTGTAGTACGGTCTAAAGGCAGCCAAAGACAGACTAGAGACTGATGTCCTCTGTCCATGTGTCAGGTACAGCAGACAGTTACCCATGTTGGCCCAACCCTAACTAGAACTGGGCACAGAGTCACTGGCATAATTACATCTACCAGTATTCTATGGAAAAACTAGATACCTGTATGTTTCCCTTGGATCCTCAGGTATTTGAGGCTGCTGAGAGGTGACCTGACCTCTCTGTCCTCATATGTTTTCTTTCCCTGCTTCCCAAGGCCCTTAACTGCTTTTATAGTTTCTGTTATTGCAAAGAGATCTGTGGACAAAGTGGGTTAGCAGTTGACCTCTGAAAGTGATAAATCTTGAGTTTGTTCTCATCTTTTCTGGCAGGGAGTTCCATAGCCAGTGGCCCCACTGCTGAGAATGCCCTCCCACCAGGGGACTTGTGTCTTATCACAGCTGCCTGACAGATATGCCCTTCTCGAGCTTGTGTCTGTTTTTCCATTAGTGTCTAAGCCGCAAGACACAATTTTAGCTTTAATACGAGATCAAATGTTACCTCCCAAATTTAGAGGCTTAAATTTATCTATTTCTTGGCCTTTCATATGTACTGATATGGCTCGAAACATTTAGATTGAGAACGTATGTTAAGTAAACTGTGGTATAGAGAAAGGGGCACCTTTGGGCTGTTTTACTCATGGGATAGTCCCGTTAACTC
Organism: Mauremys mutica; assembly: GCF_020497125.1. Taxonomy (NCBI): domain Eukaryota; kingdom Metazoa; phylum Chordata; order Testudines; family Geoemydidae; genus Mauremys; species Mauremys mutica. Next base: position 252,045,596 of record NC_059073.1, on the reverse strand, counting down.
CCATCAGAGTGCTCCTCTGAGTAAGATGAGAAGGGTGTGGCCTACCTTCAGCTAGATGTGTAGTGTATAAATGGTGCCTTTGTGGTAAGTGAGGGTATGTCTACACAACAACTAGACACCCGCGGCTGGCCTGTGCCAGCTGATTCGGGCGTGCGGGGCTCGTGCTGCGGGGCTGTTTCCGTGCTGTGTAGACTTTTGGGCTCAGTCTGGAGCCCAGGCTCTAGGACCTTGTGTGCTTGGAGTTCAGTACTGAAAGAACTGACATATATAACTTTTTAACAAGCAACTCTAATTGCTTTTTTTGTGCTTCACTATAAAACAAAACAGACAAAACACTACCACAGACAAAAGACTCACTTTTTTTGCATCTGGTTAATCTGTTTGTATCTGCCTCAAATATTTGGTAGGAAGGTAACAAGTAATTGTATCGTGTGTGTGTGCAAAACCTCACTTTTTAAAAAAGGTAAGTTTAGATCAGGGGTGGCCAACCTGTGGCTCCAGAGCCACATGTGGCTCTTCAGAAATTAATATGCAGCTCCTTGTATAGGCGCCAACTCCGGGGCTGGAGCTACAGGTGCCAACTTTCCAGTATGCTGGGGGGTGCTGACTGCTCAACCCTTGGCTCTGCCACAAGCCCTGTCCCCACTCCACCCCTTCCCACACCCTCCCCGCCTGCTGTGCCCTCGCTCCTCCCCCTCCTGCACACCAGGGAACAGCTGATTGGGAGGGAGGGGAGGCGCTGATCAGTGGGGCTGTTAATCGTTTGTTCTTAATGCTTGACAGTTACCGACAGTAATTTATCAAAGGCTGAATCTCTATTGCTTTGCACTTTGTGTCAATGCTTAAGCCTGTGCAAAGTGTGTGTAAAAAGCTACTGAATATAAATGGCAGTGTTTTACACTCACTTCGCACTCATTTTACACTAGTGTAAACGATTCCACATGGTGCATGGCTGTGGAGAAGCAGGTCCTGAGGTTTGCTCTTCTGCTATGTTAAAACGTTCCTTTTAAGACTCTTCCCTTCTGCACCGATCTCTTTTCATCACAGGGAGTGTTTTCTGTGGACCAACATGGGCTGCCGGGATGTTCATGCAGCGACAGTACTGGCCTTCCTCAGTGGAACAGCCTCGGTAGCAGGACTTTTTGCTGCAGTTTTACTTCCGAACTGGAGACTGATGAGGCTGCACACATTCAACAAAAATGAAAAGAATCTGACAGTTTACACTGGACTCTGGATTAAGTGTGCACGCTTTGATGGAAGCAGAGACTGTGTGATATATGACACAGAGTGGTACACAGCAGTCGATCAGCTGGATTTACGGGTTCTCCAATTTGCGCTCCCCTGTAGTATGCTAACTGCTGTCTCGGCTCTGCTGCTGTGTTTGATCGGCATGTGTAACACGGCCTTTGTGTCAAGTGTACCAAACATCAAACTTGCTAAATGTCTTGTAAATAGTCCAGGCTGCCACCTTGTGGCTGGTCTGTTGTTTCTACTTGCATGTGCCATTTGTCTCTCACCATCAATCTGGGTAATTTTTTATAACAACTACCTGAACAAAAAATATGAGCCAGTTTTTACCTTTGATATTTCAGTGTATATTACCATTGCCAGTGCAGGAGGCCTGTTTTTCACTTCAGTTCTGTTATTTCTGTGGTATTGTGCATGCAAAACCTTACCGTCCCCATTCTGGCAGCCTCTCTATTCCCATGCCTCGAGCATGCACAGCTATGCCTCCCAGCCCTATTCTGCACGATCTCGGCTCTCTGCCATTGAAATTGACATTCCTGTTGTAACACACACGTCTTAAAGAAAACAAAACGTGTTTCGAAAGCCAAATGTTTATCCTGGCTCAAACCTTGGAAATTGAAGGCCTGATTCTCTGCTGCTTTGCCCCATGTTTAATCATTTACACCTGTGCAAAGTGGGTGTAATAGATTCCCAAATCAGACTGTACAAGGTTGAAGACCACAGAGAATTGGGTCCATAATATTTTTAAGTCTGTTACTTTTTAATGTATTTCTGACCAATCTCTTCTTTGAATTTACTCCTAGAAAATACTGACTGCTGCTAATGCTGTAATGACATGCTATTAATCAAAAATAATTTTTACAGAGACCTTCTGGCACATTCACTCCTCCTCCTGCTTATTCAGACCAAAGGTGTTTTGAACTTCTTTACTGATTCGATGAGCTATTCCTAGGTCCCAATCCTGCAATAAGAACCATATAGGTAGACCCATTCTACCATGCATTGCCCTACTAAAGACAGTGGGGCTGTTTGTGGGGTGCGGTTCCCATTGCAGGATGGCACACTCTGAAGAATATGATCTGCCAGTTGGAGCAGGAGGATGAGTAGGAAATGGGCTACAAAGCCTTGCATGTATTTTGGGATGTGATCTCTGAAAACAGTATTTGACAAACTAATTAAGTCTTGTTACAATGTTCTTTGTTTTCCACTGGGCATAAACAAAACCCATCTGCTTGTGAACTTCAAATGCAGCATTAGTGTCAAATTACCTTTAATCTCAAAGTAAAAATCAGAGATTTAAAAAAAAACAGTCCAACTAATAGTTCTCAGTCCTATTGCAATGGCCCCTAGGCTAAATCTCAGAGATTGGGATTTTTTCCCTGCTCTTCTTCAGTGCATTTTCATTCCATTCAGTGGATTTTGATAAATTATGAATCTCATCAGATTTTTCCATTTTATGATTTATTTAAAAATACCACTTATAATTCAAACCTTTTGGTTTAAAACTTGAATATTGTGTTTTAAGGGGCGTCATCATCAAGTAGTACAAGCCTAAAAGGAAAACTGCTGTAGCATTATTCTGTTCTGGAGCAGAATGTCCTCCAGATTTCAAATGTATTGCATAAACCTTGAACAGTTTTACAGAATATTGAACACTATTTGCTGTATTATAAACAGGCTATCAACATGCCTCTCTGGGAAGCAGATTGTAACCACATGGGGAAAGATTCATCATTCTGGATGTCTTATGTATATATTAATGAAAACAAGCTTATGTATTTTCAAAGGTAATATTAATGGGAAGTTGTTGGGTTTTTTTTAAGCGGTGGTTGTCAGGCTTTTCAGGCTATATCTTATTTATTTACAGATAAGGATTTCACCTTTCCAACCTTTGGCTTCAATATCTCTCCCTATTCAATTGTTTTTTAGACCCAAGTTGCTTTCTAGGCTCCCTTTGAAGAGAAGTTTCCATCCCCCTAAAATGAGGTCCCTAGTAATCTGTAAGCTTCATAAGCAGACATATAAGCTAAGATTTTTCAAAGTTTAAGTGATTATAAACCCCTAATTTGAGACACATTAAAGGACCCTGATTTTTCATAAAGTGCTAGTGCACACCCTCTGAAAAATCAAGGTTTCTTAGGTTGGGCACTGAAAATTACTGGTCACATCTGAAAATCATGGCCTTACACTGAAGTGTAATATTCTCAGTACAAACATTTCTGACTCATTGTGTTTCTGATATGTTCAAATCTTTTTGTGTTTGAAATGTGGTTCCAGTCTGAAAAGTGACTTTGTGTTAGTGGTACTGTGAAGTTTATTGTGTATTTGTGTCTCATTAACTCCATAGCAAATTTGCTCCGTTTGCAATTTAAAAATGGAAGAAAAATTGTTTCTAATTCCTTGCCCTGTAAACATAACCTGGGATCTAAGAGTCAAGCTGGGATCTTTCCTTCTCCATGTATTAGCACTAGTAATAAAAATTCCACAGGGCAACTGATGTCCTCCCAGAATCTTTTTTTCTGTTAGTGTGTTGAGAAGGAATGCCTCAACCTTGTTTAGACCCCAGACTAAGTTTGAAGAGCAGGGAGTTAGAAAAGATATGGTCTTACTTTCAACCAGAGCACATTCTATATGCCCTCATAATACACATGAACTCTGTGGGGCCATTCCTGTACAGTTATTTTTCAGAATGGAAGTATGCTTTATGGTCATTTTCATTGTCCTGCTACAGATAATTGTAATATTTGTTTCTGCTGTGCATGTTGCTACCTGCTTAGTCTGGGTCACTAAAGCAAAGGAAAGACTGGCTGGAGGCCAACCCCCAGGCATTATTCTGAATGATTTGAGTTTACCATTAAACATTCCTGAGCCATGACCAGTGTCTCTTCTGCCTCTAGAGCCTGAACTGCAAGGTACTGAGCGCTCTGGAGCGATGCTCAGTGCCTGCAACTCCCATTGACTTGACAAGGAATTGAAGGTGCCCAGCTTCTCTACATGCTCAGCACCTTATAAGACTCTGGGCTCTTATTCTGTAAAGAGGATTTTCAATTGAAAGCAAATGCATCTGGTGTTGTGTTCCATATAGTTATCTTTTTTAATTGGTGGAGTTTCTGTTTTTTTGGCAGCTGTTTTGCATTTTGACTTTGATTTTCTGCACTAAAGGCCTTATTAGCATAAATTGCTGGTAAGCTGATTAAAACCTTGCTCTGAAAATTGTACCTTTCTAAAACTCTGAGATGGTCCTGAGCTGTGATGCTTGTGGATCCCAAAGTTTCTGGGTTTCAGTTCAGGCCATCTCTGTTGAAGATATTATGTTGCATTGTATATAGTTCATAAATGCACTGCTCGGTTATCTACTAAGGAGTGTTAATATGATTTGCAAAATATGTCCCAGGTGAAAATGATTTTGAGTGCTGTGCTGTATCTCTCTTTCGTTTATGAAAATCTTGTATTTTTCCAAGTAGAATTCCAGTCTGACTTTCAGTAATGTTTTTAATTATGGTGGGGGTTCTTTTTATGTAAAACATAAAATATGTATTTTTAATAAAATGTGTTTACATACAGATGGTTTATTTTTAGATTTTTTTTATATAGAAAAAAATTAAAATTGCACCATACACTTAAAAATACAAAACCTATTTACATGATCTTCCATTGGTCATTGACTTTGTCAGAAAATCTTTGAACTTCTTTAATCGACTTTAATGTATTACATCTAATGCATTCTCAGATCCACTAATTTTGTAATTCTGTCCAAAAAAAATTCTGCCAGTTTTAACCTTTTATAAATTCCTTCCACCTATTGTTGGCTCTGTCACATCCAAAAGTTCAATATTTATTAATATTTCCCCATGATTTTAAACAGAAAATTAGACTAAAAGAAATAATAGGTGGGAGACAACTGACTTGGGATACCAGGAAGATTTCCTCATTGGTATGGTCTCAGTAGCACAGGGGTTCTCAAATGGGTTGGGACCCCTCAGGGGGTCGCGAGGTTATTACCTGGGGGGGGTCACAAGCTGTCAATCTCCACCCAAACCCCGCTTTGCCTCCAGCGTTTATATTGGTGTTAAATACATAAAGTATTTTTAATTTAGAATGTGGGCTCACACTCAGAGGCTTGCTATGTGAAAGGGGTCACCAGTAAAAAAGGTTTGAGAGTCACTGCAGTAGCAGGACTTTTTGCCACAGCTTTACTGGAGATAAATGTGACTGTACACAATCATGGTGCTTTCTGGGGTTGCTTGTTCTGATTGATTCACAGGGATCAGTTTAAGAAAAAAGGCCCAGTGATCAGATTAATTCCTCACCTTTCCGTCCTGCCTGGAGCTTGTGGGGGGCTGTCACCAGCTCTACCTGACCTTTTCTTTCTGGCGGTAGCTCCCCATCTTCTAGCAGCTATCTCTGATTTTTCACAGCTTCCAGTGTGAGCAGGGCCAATTGTTGAGCCTGTAGCATCTCACTTGTGGCCCAGGGCCCATCGTGGTGCCTGGAAACTGGAATTAATGACTGGTGCTGCAAATTGAGCAGGCGATAGCAAGCTTGGGCACCCAGAGTTTCTGGGATTGCTGTTATTCCTAGCCTGCCAGTTAGGCTGGTAGCTGCAATTGAGCAGCTAGCTGGGCTTGTAGCTACTCTTGCATCAGTTACTGTTAGGCCATCAGTTTTGTAATTCCTTCTGGCATATTAGTCCCAGTTACCTGACAGCCAAGATGGCCCCTGCAGTATAACAAGACACCATAGTAACCTACTGTGCTAAGGAGATGTGGGATTCTGGAGGACCAATAATCCTTTGTCTGAAGCATAATCTCCTTATCACATCCTACAAGACAAGTCTGCTAAGGACTATGATTGTATTGAGGGCTCGGTGCTGCATTGTCTGGTGGCTCCCCTAAGAGCTGCTAGTCTGAGCATTGGTCAACGTAATATCTCTCAGGGACTAGACCTCCTCATGGTTTTCACACAAATGAGGTCAAAATCCCGTTTCTCATGCCAGGTGTAGCTGGGCCTCAGTTCCTACCACTAACCGCCAGGGGCTTTTTGCCTTAATCAAAAGAAAAACACCTCAGAGAGGTCTCATTTATTAGGCTGTAGATAACATCAGAACAAAGATAGTATGATGCAAAATGCCTCTGAGCTGGCTGGACGTACATACCAAACCATCTATAACCTACTAAATAAAACCTGCAGCCCCAGGATTAGTTCACAGGTCACCCGTGTAGATTCCCTGAGCTTCCTTTTAACAGCTTGTTTCCCTAGAGACTGCCTTGTCATTCTAAGGGCCTGTGTTAGCAATACTGTGGCATAGCTGCCTTTGTTATATAGTGACTCACATTCCCAACAGAATTCTTATCTCCTCTCACAACTCTTCTGTGCTATGCAAGGAAGTCTCCTGGGTCTTACCTTCTGCACATCTCTCCAATGCCTGGATTTGTTACCAGATATTAACAATATCTCAGCTGATGCTTCTTCACTTTATTAGGGAAACTGGGATTTGGGGTACATCAGAGGTATGAGGATCCCCAAAAGTTTGCATGCTGCCTGTCACAGATACCACCAAGTTTTACTGGGTCTGCTTTGATATTATCATAAGCCGGTGTGAGATGTTTCATTTTTGCAGGGGCTGCCAAAGACACTTTTCACTCCTTCTGTGCTGGTGGTGCAAACACTACTTCCAGAGTTACGTGTTCTAGTTCCTAGTATTTGGTTTTACTCTTTGTAACCCTCTGCTGTAGCAACAGAGAGCATTTGTTTATTATTGATTTTATATTTTTCTGTTCACAAAATAAAAGTGAACAGTATGGAAAGACTCTGCATTTCTTTTTGAGCAATTCCATGTAAGGTTTCAGGTAGTTTTTTTGCTGCCAGTGTTATCTGTGTCCAAACCACTATAGCTCTTTTCGGTCTCTTATTCAAGGAGCCGGTATTTGACCTGAGGCTCCCCCACCCCCACCTCTGATTAGCTAATTTTGAGTTATCACTTGGAGCTTGTGGTAAGACAAGATTGCTGCTGTTGTTTCTTTGTCCACTAATCTTTGCTTGGGCCCACTGAACCTTTTGCTGTTGTTGCTATTTTCAGTTTACCCTCCATATTTTCCTCCCTGGCCTCCATCTTCTATCCTACCATGTGACCCTTTAAGCTATTTAACAGATTTAGTTTCAATATCACTTTATCCTACAGAAGGGAGACACGAATGTATTCTCACCTACTTTTCCATTTTCTTTCATACAGATATTCTTCCCTCGCACTCATTCCCATCCGAATCTAATAAGTGACTTCTTATCAGAGGAGTAATGCCCCATTCTCTCCATCTAGAGATAAACTACAAGTTTCAACTCAGGGTGTTCCCTTTGAATACTTTCACCTGGGTGCGAGGTTTGTCCTCTTCATTCTCTTCTACTTTTACATCTCTGGAAGAAGCCAGGATCAGCAGCTTTCTTAGCTTGCACAAAAGGCCATGGCTCTTGTTGGCCCCTGTAATCACAGCTCCTGCAAATGTGTGTTCCACGGTGTGCCCAATGTTGTATTCATTAGTACTATGTGCTCCTGAGGGTGGCCCAAGAAGAAGGGGAATCTAGAGAATCAGTTGGCTTCCTTGCCCCACTTTTGCAATGGGAGCAAAATAACCTAAGTGGCTTCAAGACTGAGCTTGATACGTTTATGGAGGGGATGGTATGATGAGACTGCCTACAATGGCATGTAGCTGATCTGCGACTGCTAGTAGCAAATATCTCCGATGGCTTGTGATGGGACACTAAATGGGGAGGGTTCTGAGTTATTTCAGCGAATTCTTTCCCAGGTGTCTGGCTAGTGGGTCTTGCCCACATGCTCATGGTCTAACTGATCACCATATTTGGGGTCAAGAAAGAATTTTCCCTAGGGTCAGATTGGCAGAGATTGGCTGGGGAGGTTTCACCTTCCTCTGCAGCATAGGGCACTGGTCACTTGCAGGTTTAAACTAGTGTAAATGGTGGATTCTCTGTAACTTGAAGTCATTAAATCATAATTTGAGGAGTTCAGTAATTCAGCCAGAGGTTATGTGTCTATTGCAGGAATGGGTGGGTGAGGTTCTGTGGCCTGCAATGTGCAGGAGGTCAGACTTAGATGATCATGGTGCCCTCTTCTGACCTTAAAGTCTATGAGTCTTACAAATATAAGTTGCATAGCTAAATTTTACTGATATTGTCTGCCTGGCACAGGTATCCAAATGGCCATCTGTAAATTCCTAAAGTCCTATCATTGCAGAATCATGCCCCGAATACTGAATGGCAGTGTGGAATGCCACAGGAGCAGTTGTAATGCTGTTTCTTCTCAGGACAGTAGCTTTTCGTTTCCGGCAAGTCTGGTAGGATTGTACTGCTAAAGCTGAGAGTTAGTATCACGATCATAGACAAAAACATTTTTTTTTAAACTTCTGCAGAAATGTGTGACGTAGACTACTGCCATGGTCAGGACTTTAGATTAAATAGTCGAGTGATGGACTCTGTGATGATTAATCCCATGTTCCTATATAAAAGCATGAATTTGTTTTGCACACAAGAGAAAACAATGCTAATGATTTTTCTGCCATGATCTGTGTATGTGTATGGAACTACGCTGTATAAAATGGCAGATAACTAAACACAAATACTGTTTCTTGGCTGGATAAAAGTAATGCAGCCAGGTTTCCTGTTACAAAACTGTTCAGCAAAAGAACAAACCCAATCTTTCATCCAGGGATCTGGAAGCCTTAAAATCAGCATTTAATAATTAGACACACTGCCTGGGCAAGTCAAAAAATTTTCAACAAGAATCACTGAGCCCTGTCTAGCATTTATCCACTCAGCATATACCATATCAGAAAATCCATTATCATCCTGTATTTGAAATATTAGAGAGGACTAAATAGTAGCAGCTATTTATATGCTGCCAATTTTAACTGAAACATGAGTTTTAAAGCACTTAGCTTGTCATTTTAAGTTACGTTATCATAACCATAAATCTCACCACAATATACTGTAATGTAATTGAGAGGTGAAATTCAATACAATGAACCATTCTGTTGAACAATGCACTTGGCAGTTGAAACTGACCTGTACCTTTTATTTCACTACTAAGCACTTTCTTTAGATCCTGTAGAAAATTCTTACCATGCCTTGTACGTGTGACAGGAGTTGTAACAGCTAGCAGTCAAAAGTGTTCCCCAGCAGGTGGAACACCCTCTTGCTGAGGAGGCAAAAAAAAGCATTATTTTTATCTGCCTATATGGCTCCAGGATCACTGTATAAATATTTAATTTTAAAAATCATATTTACTCAACAAATTCTAACTAACCTATTGTAAATATAATGGGGCAAATTCATCTCTTGTTTAACTTCAGTGATTATAGCAGGGATGAATTTGTCCCAGTAAGTTTACAGGACAATTGTAAATCCTATAATAAGATTAATTATATTAACTCCTCATTACACTCCAGTATCCTGGTCCTGCAAACACATGCTCAATTGGGCTGCTCCCAGATGTAAACCTTTGCAAGATTGGGGATTAGCGTATCGTTCAGAATATCCAGATGACCACTATGGTCACACCCTACACACTATTGTAATAATCTTGGTACAAAATATGCTTTGTGAGGTATCATTTGAAAGTTAATAACTCACTGGTCAATAATATCATGATGAAATGTATGTAGCAACTTTATATGTAAAGTTATGAATATAACCTGAAATCACGACAGAAGTGTGCTTACCAGACAAGTCTGGGGAGTTGGGTAAACCTGTTTCTCAAAGCTGATGGGCACTCACCTATCATTGGCCATTCTTTGGTAAAGAAGGGGGGCAGGAACAAACAGATCTGCATCTAGGAAACAACAGCATGGAACCTTTTTCACCACCAGACTCTTTGTCTCTGTCCTCACAGATGGAATTAACTTTATCTAGGGGTTACCCTCAGGAAAATGCATTTCCAAAGGGTGACCTAACTATAAAAGTGAGGAGCAAAAACACCCAAGATATCTCTCCCCATCCGTCTCTTACCTTTTCACCTAAGAAGACAAAAGAAACGGTTGTTGGACTTTGGGAGAAGATCCTGGCCTGACAGCTTGGTCAGCAATGTTACTCGAAACATGCGATAAGGGATTTCACCTTGAACCAAGTCTAGTTCATTAAGTTTTAGTGCTAGGGCGTGTTTTGTCTTTATTTCTCTTGTAAACACTTCTGACTTGAATGCCCTATACTTGTGCTCACTTAAAACCTATCTCCTTGTAGTTAAATAAACTGGTTTTAGTCTTTAATTAAAACTAATCCAATGCTGTGAATTGTTTGGGTAACTCTATTTAAGGTGTCAGAATGTCGTATATTGATCCCTTTAAGCCTGGTCTACACTAGGCGTTTAAATCGGTTTTAGGAGCGTAAAACCGATTTAACGCCACAACCGTCCACACTAGGAGGCACCTTATATCGATTTTAATGGCTCTTTAAACCGGTTTCTGTACTCCTCCCTAACGAGAGGAGTAACGCTAGTATCGGTATTAACATATCGGATTAGGGTTAGTGTGGACGCTGATCGACGGCATTGGCCTCCGGGAGCTATCCCACAGTGCAGCAGTGACCGCTCTGGACCGCAATCTGAACTCGGATGCAGTGGTCAGGTAGACAGGAAAAGCCCCGCGAACTTTTGAAATTCATTTCCTGCTTCCCCAGCGTGGAGAGCTCATCATCACAGGTGACCACGCACAGCTCATCAGCACAGTTAACAATGCAGTCTCCTGAGAATCGAAAAAGAGCCCCAGCATGGACCGCTCGGGAGGTACTGGATCTGATCGCTATATGGGGAGAGGATTCAGTGCTAACAGAACTGCGTTCCAAAAGACGAAATGAAAAAGTATTTGAAAGAATTTCTAAGGCTATGACGGATAAAGGCCACAGCAGGGACTCAGTGCAGTGCAGAGTGAAAGTTAAGGAGCTCAGACAAGCCTACCAGAAAACCAAAGAAGCAAACGGAAGGTCCGGGGCAGGTCGAAAAACATGCCGCTTCTATGCTGAGCTGCATGCAATTTTAGGGGGCTGCGCCACAAGTACCCCACCCCTGACCGTGGATTCCGAGGTGGGGGTTGTAATCTCTGCCATGTCTGAGAATTATGCAGACGGGGAAGATGAAGATGAAGAAGAGGAGGAAGACCAACAGAGAGCACACAGCACTCCGTGAGCCGCAGCAGCCAGGAGCTTTTTATCACCCCGACGGAATTACCCTGCTCCCAGCCCTCACAAGCAACTATCCCAGACAATGACGCCATGGAAGGGAGCTCTGGTGAGTGTACCTTTGTAAATAGCAAACATTGTTTTTTAAGCAAGCGTTTTTTAATGATTGATTTGCCCTGAGGACTTGGGATGCGGTCGCAGACAGTATAGTTACTTAGAAAAGTTTGTTAACATGTCCGGGGATTGAGGAAATCCTCCAGGGACATCTCGATGAAGCGCTCCTGTAGGTACTCCAGAAGCCTTTGCAGAAGGTTTCTGGGCAAGGCAGCCTTGTTCCGCCCACCATGGTAGGACACTTTACCACGCCATGCATGTAGCAAGTAATCAGGTATCATTGCGTGGCAAAGCATAGCAGCGTATGGTCCTGGTGACTGCTGGCATTCAAGAAGCATCCGTTCTTTATCTTGTTGTGTTATCCTCAGCAAAGTGATATCGTTCAGGATAACCTGGTTAAAAATCAGGAATTTAAGTAAGGGGGGTGGCCATTTTTCTAATGGGTTCGTGGACTGCAAGCTTAAAAAAAAACCTTTCCTGCACGTAGCGAAGCGGGGGGAGGGGAGGAGTGAAATGCCGATGATCTTTTTTGTGTTTGGTCACCGGCGATCTTCCCCAAGCTACCAGCCACGCAGTGGGTGGGGGGGTGGGAAGGTTGTTGATTAGCAGGGAGCTAGCGTGGTATTAGCCATGCGTTGGGGGGGAGGGGTAAATCACTACAGAAGCCGAAAGACAGTGGCTTACCATGGCCGCATGCAAGCTGAATTCTGATGCCTGGACCTGTGTCTGTGAGATCTGTAACTCCAGAGCTGCAAGCACTCACTATTAAGATGAAAAATGCGATCTTGTAGGGAAATCACATGTGCTAGGTGAATAGTGCTGTTCACTGTGAAAGAGTATAACCATTGTTCTGTAAAATGTATCTTTCTAAATATTTATCTCCCTCATGCAGCTGCAAATTTTTCAACCATCCCTCCTCCATCCCAAAGGCTAGCACAGATAAGGCGGAGGAAAAAGAAGACGCGAGATGAGATGTTCTTGGATATTATGGAAGTTACACGCAATGAAAGAGCTCATCTGAATGAGTGGAAGGACGTGGTATCAAATTACAGGAAAGAGGCCAGTGAACGTGAGGACAGGAGGGATGAACGTGAGGACAGGAGGGATGAACGTGAGGACAGGAGGGACAACCGAGATGAGAGGTGGTGGCAGGAAGATCAGCGGTGGCGGGATGCAACTCTGGGGCTGCTGCGTGATCAAACTGACGTGCTCCGGCGTCTGATGGAGCTTCAGGAACGGCAGCAGGATCACAGAGTGCCGCTGCAGCCCCTGTGTAACCACCCTCAACCCTCACCATGTTCCATAACCTCCTCACCCAGACGTGTAAGAACGCGTGGGGGGAGGCTCCATGCACCCGCCCACTCCACCCCCGTGGACAGCCCAACCAGAAGGCTGTCGTTAATGTGAAATTTTTTTAATGGCCTTCTCCATCCTTCCTATCCTCCTCCCAAACCACACCCTTACTTCTCTCCCTCTTTTTATAATGAATTAATAAAGAATTCATTATTTTTAAACAAGAGTGACTTTATTTGCATAAGTAAGCTGTACTCGAAGGGGGAGGGAGAGTTGCTTTCAGGGAATGAGTCAATCAAGGGGGGGTGGGTGTTCATCAACAAACACAGCAGTCACACTGTACCCTGGCCATTGATGAAGCTCCTTTTCAAAGCTTCTCTGATGCGCACCGCTTCCTGGTGTGCTCTTCTAATCTCCCTGGTGTCTGGCTGCGCGTAATCAGCGGCCAGGTGATTTGCCTCAGCCTCCCACCCCGCCATAAAGGTCTCCCCCTTACTCTCACAGAGATTGTGGAGAATACAGCAAGCAGCAATAACATAGGGGACATTGGTTTGGCTGAGGTCTGAGCGAGTCAGTAATGTGCGCCAGCGCGCCTTTAAACGGCCAAATGCACATTCCACCACCATTCTGCACTTGCTCAGCCTGTAATTGAACAGATCCTGACCACTGTCCAGGCTGCCTGTGTATGGCTTCATGAGCCATGGCATCAAGGGGTAGGCTGGGTCCCCCAGGATAACGACAGGCATTTCAACATCCCCAACTATTATTTTCTGGTCTGGGAAGTAATTCCCTTGCTGCAGCCGTTTAAACAGAGTAGTGCTTCTGAATACGCGAGCGTCATGAACCCTCCCTGGCCATCCCACATGGATGTTTGTGAAACGTCCCTTGTGATCCACCAGTGCTTGCAGCACCATTGAAAAGTACCCCTTCCGGTTTACGTACTGGGTGCCCTGGTGCTGCGGTGCCAAGATAGGGATATGGGTTCCATCTATCGCCCCCCCACAGTTAGGGAATCCCAGTGCAAAGCCATCCACTATGGCCTGCACGTTTCCCAGAGTCACAACCTTTCGTAGCAGCAGCTTAGTGATTGCTTTGGCTACTTGCATCACAGCAGCCCCCACAGTAGATTTTCCAACTCCAAATTGATTCCCGACTGACCGGTAGCTGTCTGGCGTTGCAAGCTTCCACAGGGCTATCGCCACTCGCTTCTCTACTGTGAGGGCTGCTCTCATCTTGGTATTGTGGCGTTTCAGGGCAGGGGCAAGCAAGTCACAAAGTTCCATGAAAGTGCCCTTACGCATGCGAAAGTTTCGCAGCCACTGGGAATCGTCCCACACCTGCAACACAATGCGGTCCCACCAGTCAGTGCTTGTTTCCCGGGCCCAAAATCGGCGTTCAATGGATAGAATCTGCCCCATTACCATCAGGATCTCCAAAGCGCCGGGGCCCACGGTTTGAGAGAATTCTGTGTCTACGTCCTCATCACTGTCATCGCCGCGCTGCCGTATCCGCCTCCTCCTAGCCTCGGTTTTAAGGTCCTGGTTCAGCATATACTGCACGAGAGTGCGCGAGGTGTTTAAAACATCCACGATTGCGGTATTGAGCTGAGCAGGGTCCATGCTTGCTGTGCTATGGCGTCTGCACAGTTCACCAAGCAAAAAAGGCGCGAAACGGTTGTCTGCCGCTTTCAGGGAGGGAGGGGTGAGGCTGTACCCAGAACCACCCGCGAAAATGATTTTTGCCCCATCAGGCACTGGGATCTCAACCCGGAAATGCCAAGGGGCGGGGGAGGCTGCGGGAACTATGGGATAGCTATGGGATAGCTACCCACAGTGCAACGCTTCCGAAATCGACGCTAGCCTCGGACCGTGGACGCACACCACCGATTTAATGTGTTTAGTGTGGCCGCGCACAATCGATTTTATACAATCTGTTTTACTAAACCGGTTTATGTAAATTCGGAATAATCCCGTAGTGTAGACGTACCCTTAGATGGGCAATGGACCTAATATACCTTGACTGTCCAGAAGAGGGCTGGACAGTGCAGAACACACTTTGTGGCGGGCAAATCCAGGACTAGGAGTGTGTTGAGGTCAACCTGCAAGTAGTAACCAAGGCTGCTGGAAGCCAGAGTGTGGCCGGTGTGTTGCTGACAGGCTGCTGGTGTCAGAGTTGCTGGACCAGGGCTGTAGCTATACACACTCAGAGTGTGATCTGCCTGCTGTTTGGCAGTTTGTGAGGAGCCCAGGTTGGAAGCTATAGCAGCAAAGCATTGTGGGGCACCCAAGCTTGCAGAGCAGGGGTGACATGCCCCTCATTGGATTGAGCCCTGGAATGTCATGGCCACCTCAAATTATCTGGATCCCCAATAAATATGTTAAAACCAAGAGTCCTTGTGGAAAGGTGGTTGTTATGATAAGGCAGCAGAATGGGAATCAGGAGCTTTGGGTTCTAATCTCTGTTCTACCAGAGACTTTCTGAGTGACCATGGGGAATCACATAAACTCCATGCTGCAGTTTCCCTGTTTGTAAAATGAGGTTATTATTACTTCTCAGCCACACAGGGATGTTGTAAGATCCACTGTTAAAAATTACCGTGTTAAAACTGCACCTTCTTACTCAGCAGATCTGCTCCTTGTGCGTATGCAGTCATATCTGCTGACAAAAGGTCCCAATTCAGCAAGATACTTAAGCATTTGAGTAGACTTATTGATTTCAGTGAGGCTAATCATAGGCTTAAGTTAGACACAAACTTAAGTACCTTGCTGAATTGACACAATACCAACAAAAAAAAAACACCACCACAGTTCTGTGAGCCCTGCAGAACCAGTATAGTAACAACAACAAAGAGACAAAGAAGAGTAACCTGGATTCTAATCAAGTTAGTGTGTTCTTAACTGAATTGTTTAAAGTTCCAATCAGTTACACCAGAGGAAACTCACTGAAAGTGATGAGGTTACACACTATCACTAAGGGCCTCAATTTGAAAATAACATGGCTGCATAACTGAGGGCATAACTTGACCTTTAGAACCTTATTACTGGTGCTAAAGCAGAAAAATGGAAAAACTTCCCCTTAACTCTCAGAGCACAGGCTGAGTTTACAGGGCTGACTATTATAAAAATCATATTACTTGTAATTACTTGTATTTGACAAGGAAATTATGAGAGTTACTGAACTAGATCTGTTTAAAAACCTGAACGTTTTCTGATGAACATTTTTTTTGGGCAGGAGAGGGTTGTTTGGTATTCAGCTTATCCTCTTCTTCAACCTTTTGCTAGTTCCAAATCATGTTTCGTGGGAAGGAATCATATCTCTTCATTCCATTTTACCCAGGATTTATAATGGTAGAGGAAGTGGTTACCCAATCAGAAAATAAAAGAGGATTCATTATTATAGCTATGGCTATTGAAACAGACTTACACTAGTTGTTCGTAAATTATATTTACGTTTTGTCTTCCAGTGGAATAAAGAATAGATTAGAAGAGCCAAATGATTACAATATTTCCATATAACTTCAAGCAATTCTTTTATTTCAAGTTTTCTGCCTCTGTCATAACTTGTTGCCCCATTTGAAAGCCATTTTCTTGAGGACTAATGTGCTAGAAGCAATTCAGGAGAAAGAAGTGTAAACAAGGTGTAATCTGAAACGCAACATGTAAGAATTAGCTGGATGACTCCTGTTCTGCTTCAGACATAATTCAATACATGTAATGGAAACTCTAGCTACTGGATGCAAGCTTTGAGAAACTTCCAAGAACATGTTCCAAGTGATTCAAGTGTTCAGATCCATTTGTACAGAATTTGTAAAACCTTGTGCTTTACTTCTAACCAAAGCAATATGTGACACATAGTGGACTTTAGGCTTTTTAAAGCCTAGCAAAGTTATTCCTGCTCATTTCTAATCTCAGTCTCTGTGGCCTAAACACCTTTGAGGACCTGGGCCTACGTCTTTCCCCTCCTTTCTCACATCCTATTTCTTCCATTTCATTCCTCACAATAAAGAAGGTGAACTTATACATCTTCTCTTTCTCCTCACCCACCCTTCCATGTAGCTGTGGCAGTGGTGACAGCAAATCTCTCTTTGTTCTGTGTTTGAACAGTGCCTACCACAATGGGGTCTATAAGAATAATATTGTGCCAACTTGAGCATCAAAATTCATGAGTTAGGCCGCAAAAAACACAAGTTGTTTTTTTTTTTTTAAGTCTTGGGTCCTTTTTATTTGTCTTCTGGTTTCTGAGCTTTTGGGGTGCACTTGCTTCATGTTTTCAAGCTTTTCTCCACACCCATGACAACTAGAATTTTTTAATTTAAATGAAAGTTGGGGTTCTCATGTAATCACTTGCTTCCAGCAGTTGGGGCTTTAAGAAAAGTACCAAATATTACAAGACTCCGTATAAAATTACAAAAATTGGCAAGACTCCTTCCCTTGCCTTCTCTTCCCTACTGCCCCCGTCCCTGCCCAAGAGTTAGTCTGAAAAGCCAGAAGGCCTAGCTGCTGGGTGTTTTACCAGAGTTGACTAGTAGAGATCTCCCCTGCCAACAAAAAACTCCTCCCCCCACCCCTCTTCCAGCAGCAGCAGCTTTGTCGGCAAAAGAGCTCTTTCTGTTCACACCGGCGCTTTTCATCCATAAAACTTTTGTCATTCGGAAGTGTGGGGTTTTTTTAACACCCCTAAACGACAAAAGTTTTGCCGATGAAATGCCAACGTAGACAAAGCCTAATCTTCACTCTTTAATGCTGCCTAAGAATAGTCAGAGTGCCAGCTAATGCACTCAGGCAACTGTCTCATGTTATTTTTAGAGTTGTCTTCTAAAACGTGGGAGCCAATTAGCTACAAGTTCCATACATCCCCAAAACTGGCTCTGATGACAAAACTTGGTAACATTCTGTATGTTCTGATGAGCCTGTCCTTAGTGGCACCCAAGTCGAGTCATATTTGCCAAAAAAAACCCAGCACAATCATTGGTTTCTGGTCATGTGTCCCAGGGTAGCTGGGATTTCAGATTGGTAAAAGCTGGGAAGCTTTAGAGGCAGCTGCTGCCAATCTCTGTTGCCTTCAATACTCTGATGGCCTGCAGAGAAATGGATGAGAGGGACAGCTCACTAGGTAGCCTTTTGCAATGGGATCACCCTCAGACCCTTTCTCCAGGATGTGTCTTTCCAGCCCAATTAGGGTATGTCTTCACTACCAATGTTAAAGCGCTGCCGTGGCCGCGGCACCGGTGCTGGGAGAGAGCTAAAAAACCCCACCCTCACGAGGGGAGTAGCTCCCAGCGCTGGTGCACTGTCTACACTACCATTTTACAGCACTGAAACTTGCATGGCCCAGGGGGGTGTTTTTTCACACCCCTGAGTGGGAAAGTTTCAGTGCTGTAAAGTGACAGTGTAGACAAGGCCTTAGTGTTACTCCTAACTCAACTTCTGTCCACACACAAAAATCTCTAGCAAAAGCAAAAGTGGTGCTTTACACTCAAGCTAGTTGGTCCTTCACAGGGCATTGGATTGAAGTTCGAGTGATGCAGACTGGCATAAATTGAAGAGGTCACTTGAGGAAATGAGGACTCCCTGCCCACTCACCCACACCAGAAGAAGGGAACACCCTGAAGGTGACTCTAATGGAATGCACAAGTTGCACATCCCTTCTGACTTCTGCTAGTTTAACCCAGAGACCACTGTTTCCTTGCTGTGTGATATAAGGACTTCACATGGGCCTCTTTCACTGCTGTATTGTATGTTGCTAACCAATATCTTTGATCAGTCTCTCTCACTATTACCAGGCTTCTCATTCCTAAAGCAAGTGCATATAATGTTTTCCCCCAGATGCATTATTTTGCATTATTCCAAGCTGCTTGTTTCCTACTTGTGTTTTAACCTGCCTAAGACCATTTTCTCCTCTCATTTTCTTTGACGGACCAGTCTGGGATGGTCCTTCTCTCTTATGATCTATTATCCTATAGATCATATTTCAGCAACCCTCAGCTGAGACAACACAAAATCAGGCTTTCAGAATGAGATTCTGTATCTATGTTTAGAAAGGTGGGTTTGATACAGATCTAACTGCAACCCTATCTTTTGTCTATTGTCATTTACCAAGTTTTCAGGCCAGGTAAATATTACACTTACAATGCTTATTCTAACCACCTTACTGGGCATTGCTCAAGTATGTAGGCTCAACAGAACAACCACCACATCACCATAGTCTAAACCTCTCTGAACATGCATGAAATAATCAGGCAATGGATAACCAAGCCAAATCTTGTATAAATTTCAGTCTTCCAAATCTGCCCAGCCTACCTAAGAGGGAAGATGGCAAAATATGACCTAAACTTTTCATACCACAGGTTTTTCCCAAGACACACAAATCCCACTCTTTCTTATGTCCCAGGTGCAGCAGGCTCATTGGCAATTAATCACATTTAAGCAGGTATTCCCTATTCCTAGATTCTACAAAGAGATACTCTCCAACCCTGGGAGTGAAGAAACAGATAACCTGTATAATTAGTATACTATACCCACACACACACCTCTTCTTAAGAGTGAGAGCATGGGGATGCTTCTGCTTCCATAAGCCAGATGCTGCCCTCCAGAAGGAAAAAGATACCCCATGCAATCAGAACACTTCTCTTCCAGGGAACCTTGGCAGCTCCTTATGTCAAAAGTCGCTTAAAAAAATTCCTATTTCACTATATTTTGTGAAATTCTATAGTTTTCCTCATTACCATTCTACCATTAATCTTTCCATATACTGCACTCAAATTCATCTTCCTCTCCATTCACTGCAGATCTGCTCTTACACTACATCCCTTTTCACTCTTCAAACTCAACCTCTAGACACTCACTCTGGTGCACAAGGTCACAAGACTAACCTACTTTATACCAACGAAACATTGCTCATGTGTAAAAATCAATATTCCACTATAGAGAGCAAAAAAACCCCAAACAACAGTGAAGTAAAGTAGACTGCTGTCTATATTTCCTTCCATTGGCGGGATTATTTCAAGATCAAGAAGCTTGGACGACTACACCTACTAAAAGAGCTCTGATACTCACGTATGCCTTTCACTATCTCAAAAATATAGCAGAATACCCAAACATAATTGAAATGCAGAGAGACAATTCACTATTGCCCACTACCAGCAAACCAAGCAACTCAAATGAGCCTCTCCCTCCCCAAAAGATTTATAACATGTTTGCTAACCCACCTGCAAAAAGTTACTTGTATTTTATTTGCCTAAAGGAACCTTCCTACAAGTTTGGCCACTTACAAGGGTAATTAACATCTCTAGTCTCTTTAACAGGTTCCCTCTATTAAGTTATTTAGTCCGCTGGACTTCCTTAGCTGCTTTAGTTGATACAGTGATATAGGAAGCACTTTGATTTATTCCCTCAACACAACTGAAGTGCTATAGCCCTGGTCTACGCTATGAGTTTAGGTCGAATTTAGCAGCATTAGATAGATTTAACCCTGCACCCATCCACACGACGAAGCCATTTTTGTCGACTTAAAGGGCTCTTAAAATCGATTTCTGTACTCCTCCCTGACGAGGGGATTAGCGCTGAAATCAACCCTGCTGGGTCGAATTTGGGGTAATGTGGACGCAATTCAATGGTATTGGCCTCCGGGAGCTATCCCAGAGTGCTCCATTGTGACCGCTCTGGACAGCACTCTCAACTCAATTGCACTGGCCAGTTAGACAGGAAAAGCCCCGTGAACTTTTGAATTTCATTTCCTGTTTGGTCAGCATAGCGAGCTGATAGCACAGGTGACCATGCAGAGCTCATCAGCACAGGTGACCATGGAGTCCCAGAATCGCAAAAGAACGCCATCATGGACCTAATGGGAAGTACTGTATCTGATCGCTGAGTGGGGAGATGAATCTATGCTATCCGAACTCTGTTCCAAAAGACGAAATGCCGGAATATTTGAAAAAATCTCGAAGGGCATGAAGGACAGAGGTTATAACAGGGACCCGCAGCAGTGCCGCGTTAAGCCTACCAAAGAACCAGAGAGGCAAATGGCCGCTTCAGGTCAGAGCCCCAGACATGCCGCTTCTATGATGAGCTGCATGCCATTCTAGGGGGTGTCCCTACAACTACCCCACCCCTGTGCTTCCCTCCTCCCCCACCCCTCCCAGGCTACCTTGGCAGTTATCCCCCATTTGTGTGATGAATTAATAAAGAATGCATGAATTTGAAACAACAATGACTTTATTGCCTCCTCAAGTGGAGATCAAAGGGGGGAGGGGGAGGGCGGGTGGCTTACAGGGAAGTAGAGTGAACCAAGGGGGCAGGTTTTCATCAAAGAGAAACAAACAGAACTTTCACACCATAGCCTGGCCAGTCATGAAACTGGTTTTCAAAGCTTCTGTGATGCACAGCGCGCCCTGCTGTGCTCTTCTAACCGCCCTGGTGTCTGGCTGTGCGTAATCAGTGGCCAGGCAATTTGCCTCAAACTCCCACCCCGCCATAAACGTCTCCCCCTTACTCTCACAGATATTGTGGAGCACACAGCAAGCAGTAATAACGATGGGAATATTGGTTTCACTGAGGTCTAACCGAGTCAGTAAACTGCATCAGCGAGCTTTTAAATGTCCAAAGGCACATTCTACCACCATTATGCACTTGCTCAGCCTATAGTTGAACTGCTCCTTACTACTGTCCAGGCTTCATGAGCCATGGGAGCAAGGGGTAGGCTGGGGTAGGTGCGACCACGTGGTGCTGCCGACTGGGAGAGCAGCCTGAGGCAGAAGCCTCCAGCTGGCATGATATTCCAGGCAGGACTGAATCTCCATTAGACGAAACTTAAAGAAGAGAATGACCTGGAGTCATTCCCATTTTTATCCAGGTGCCCCTGACCAACCTCACCGAGGCTGGCCAGGAGCACCCACGGGACGACAATGACAACAATGGCTAGCAGTCATATTGTATGGTCTGCCATCTGCAAGGCAAGGCAAGGGGCTGCTGCTGTGTAGCACTGCAGTACTGTGTCTGCCAGCAGCACCCAGGAGACATACGGTGTCAGTGAGCTGAGTGGGCTCCATGCTTGCCGTGGTGTGTCGTCTGCACAGATAATCCAGGAAAAAAGGCGAGAAACGATTTTTTGCCGTTCTTTCATGGAGGGAGGGAGGGAGCGAGAGAGGCCTGATGACATGTACCCAGAACCACCCACGACAATGTTTTTGCCCCATCAGGCATTGGGAGCTCAACCCAGAATTCCAATGGGCGGCGGAGACTGTGGGAACTGTGGGATAGCTACCACAGTGCAACGCTCCAAAAGTCGACGCTAGCCTCGGTACTGTGCACACACCCTGCTGACTTAATGCATTTAATGGGGACACACACAATTGACTGTATCAAATCGATTTCTAAAAAATTGACTTCTATTAAATCAACCTAATTTCATAGTGTAGACATACCCTTAGAAACAGTTTTTCATGTAATGTTTTGGGCTAATTTTTAGATATTAAAATAAGTTTCTTAAAAGAATATAGACTTAAGATTTTTTTTTAATTTACTCTCATTATGTAGCGGCAAAGAGTTCTATGGCACCGTATAGACTAACAAATGTATTGGTGCATGAGCTTTCGTGGGTGAATATAAGGTGCCACAGAACTCTGCCGCTTTTACAGATCCAGAGTAACAGGGCTACCCCTCTGATATTTGATCGCATTATGTAGTGTGTGATATCTATTTAGCTTGTCAAATAAGACTAAGAACCCTCCAGGTTACACACTGTACACTAAAAGAACAGGAGTACTTGTGGCACCTGTTCTTTTTGCCGATACAGACTAACACGGCTGCTACTCTGAAAACTGTACACTAAGAAAACATGTCTGATATTAAGAGGTTCTAACTAGGGGACAAAGGAACCTACAGTAACCAATGACTGGGGTTTAAGTTAAAAAAACCCAGATTGGAATAAGGCGCTCCCGTGAAGGTAATTAACCATTGGAACAGGTTACCAAGGGATGCTGATGCTAGAGTTAGTAACGTAGTGGGGGCAGTGGTTTCCCCAGGAATTGAAATTAGGGGGGGTGTTCGAATTTACAGGGGGGGGTGTCAGGACCAATGAGATATGAAAAGAGATATGAATAAAGTAAATGTTTTGTTAGGATTATGCAAATTTAACATAAGAATAATGCAAGTTACACCAAAACACATAACACGTCTAGATTTCTAAAAAATATATACATTTAAAAAAAAAGTATTTAATTTAAATTGACTTTTGAAAAGTAAGCCATCATAGGGTAAGAGGGAAGATCCTCTCATGGATCAGTAACTGGTTAAAAGATGGGAAACAAAGGGTAGGAATAAATTATCAGTTTTCAGAATGGAGAGAGATAAATAGTGGTATCCCTGAGGGGTCGGTACTGGGACCAGTGCTGTTCAACATATTCATAAATGATCTGGAAAAATGGGTAAACACTGAGGTGGCAAAATTTGCAGATGATACAAAACTATTCAAGATAGGTAAGTCCCAGGCAGACTGCGAAGAATTACAAAGGGATCTCATAAAACTGGGTGACTGGGCAACAAAAATGGCAGATGAAATTTAATGTTGATAAATGCAAAGTAATGTACATTGGAAAACAATCTCAACTATACATACAAAATGAAGGAGTCTGAATTAGCTGTTAACACTCAAGAAAGATCTTGCAGTCATTTTGGATAGTTCTCTGAAAACATCCACTCAGTGTGCAGCAGCAGTCAGTGATTCCCAACATTCTGTTTGCTTCTTTAAAAAGAACAGGAGCACTTGTGGCACCTTAGAGACTAACAAATTTATTTGAGCATAAGCTTTCGTGGGCTACAGTCCACTTCAACGGATGTAGCCCACAAAAGCTTATGTTCTTTTTGCAATACAGACTAACACGGCTGCTCCTCTGAAACCTTTGCTTTTTTAAGAAAGGGATAGATAATAAGACAGAAAATATCATATTGCCTCTATATGAATCCATGCCACATGTACACCTTGAATACTGTGTGCAGATCTGGTTACCCTATCCCAAAAAAGACATACTAGAAATGCAAAAAGTACAGAGATGGGCAACTAAAATGATTAGGGGTATGAAACAGGAGAAGAAATTAAAATGACTGGGAATTTTCAGCTTAGAAAAGAGACAACTAAGGGGGGATATGCTAAAGGTCTATAAAATCTTGACTGATGTGAAGAAAGTGAATAAAGTAAATGTTTTGTTAGGATAATCCAAATTTAACATAAGGAAAATGCAAGTTACACCAAAACACATAACAGATCTAGATTTCTAAAAAAAAAAAATTAAAAAAAAATGTATTTAATTTAAATTGACTTTTGAAAAGTAAGCCATCATGGGGTAAGAGGGAAGATCCTCTCATGGATCAGTAACTGGTTAAAAGATGGGAAACAAAGGGTAGGAATAAATTATCAGTTTTCAGAATGGAGAGAGATAAATAGTGGTATCCTTGAGGGGTCAGTACTGGGACCAGTCCTATTCAACATATTCATCTGGAAAAATGGGTAAACAGTGAGGTGGCAAAATTTGCAGATGATACAAAATTATTCAAGATAGGTAAGTCCCAGGCAGACTGCGAAGAATTACAAAGGGATCTCATAAAACTGGGTGACTGGGCAACAAAAATGGCAGATGAAATTTAATGTTGATAAATGCAAAGTAATGTACATTGGAAAACAATCTCAACTATACATACAAAATGAAGGAGTCTGAATTAGCTGTTAACACTCAAGAAAGATCTTGCAGTCATTTTGGATAGTTCTCTGAAAACATCCACTCAGTGTGCAGCAGCAGTCAGTGATTCCCAACATTCTGTTTGCTTCTTTAAAAAGAACAGGAGCACTTGTGGCACCTTAGAGACTAACAAATTTATTTGAGCATAAGCTTTCGTGGGCTACAGTCCACTTCAACGGATGTAGCCCACAAAAGCTTATGTTCTTTTTGCAATACAGACTAACACGGCTGCTCCTCTGAAACCTTTGCTTTTTTAAGAAAGGGATAGATAATAAGACAGAAAATATCATATTGCCTCTATATGAATCCATGCCACATGTACACCTTGAATACTGTGTGCAGATCTGGTTACCCTATCCCAAAAAAGACATACTAGAAATGCAAAAAGTACAGAGATGGGCAACTAAAATGATTAGGGGTATGAAACAGGAGAAGAAATTAAAATGACTGGGAATTTTCAGCTTAGAAAAGAGACAACTAAGGGGGGATATGCTAAAGGTCTATAAAATCTTGACTGATGTGAAGAAAGTGAATAAAGTAAATGTTTTGTTAGGATAATCCAAATTTAACATAAGGAAAATGCAAGTTACACCAAAACACATAACAGATCTAGATTTCTAAAAAAAAAAAATTAAAAAAAAATGTATTTAATTTAAATTGACTTTTGAAAAGTAAGCCATCATGGGGTAAGAGGGAAGATCCTCTCATGGATCAGTAACTGGTTAAAAGATGGGAAACAAAGGGTAGGAATAAATTATCAGTTTTCAGAATGGAGAGAGATAAATAGTGGTATCCTTGAGGGGTCAGTACTGGGACCAGTCCTATTCAACATATTCATCTGGAAAAATGGGTAAACAGTGAGGTGGCAAAATTTGCAGATGATACAAAACTATTCAAGATAGGTAAGTCCCAGGCAGACTGCGAAGAATTACAAAGGGATCTCATAAAACTGGGTGACTGGGCAACAAAAATGGCAGATGAAATTTAATGTTGATAAATGCAAAGTAATGTACATTGGAAAACAATCTCAACTATACATACAAAATGAAGGAGTCTGAATTAGCTGTTAACTCTGAAGGAAGAGATCTTGGAGTCATTGTGGATAGATCTCTGAAAACATCCACTCCATGTGCAGCAACAGTCACAAAAGTAAACAATGTTGGGAATCATTAAGAAAGGGATAGATAATAAGACAGAAAATATTATATTGCCTCTATATAAATCCATGGTACGTGCACACCTTGAATAGTGTGTGTAGATCTGGTCACATATCCTAAAATATATATATTGGAATTGGAAAAGGTACAGAGATGGGCAACTAAAATGATGAGGGGTATGAAACAGGAGGAGAGATTAAAGTGACTGGGAATTTTCAGCTTAGAAAAGAGATGACTAATGGGGATATGATAGAGGTCGACAAAATCTTGACTGGTGTGAAGAAAGTGAATAAGGAAATTTTATTTAATCCTTCACATAACACAAGAACTAGCAGTCACCCAATGAAATTAATAGGCAGCAGATTTTAAAAAAACAAAAGGAAGTATTTCTTCAGACAATATAAAGTCAACCCAGGGAACTCTTTGCCAGGGGATGCTGTGAAGACCAAAACTATAACAGGATTTAAAAAAAAACTAGATAAATTCCTGGAGAACAGGTCCATCTGTGGCTATTAGCCAGGATGAGAGGGATGCAACGCCATGCTCTGAGTGTCCCTAGCCTGTTTTCCAGAAGCTGGGAATGGGCAACAGGGGATGGATCACTTGATGATTCCCTGTTCTATTAATTCCCTCTGAAGCACCTGGCCTTGACCACTGTTGTAAGACAGGGTACTGGGCTATATGGACCATGGGTCTGACCCAGTACGACCATTCTTATGTAAAAATTAATTATAATAAAAATGTTTAGTACAGAAACTCCCCAACATAATGACCTCTCAAGATAGCAACAATGTGAGATAACAACCTTGGCAAATACTGCATTTTAAAAATCTTGGCCTACTGGGAAACATATTTATATAAGTTTCCATTCCCAGTCACAAATCTAGCATTCTGGAGCAAAGTGACTAAAATATAGTCCAACAAACAAATGTTTATTTAACGTGCCCCTCACTTTTCCCTCCACCACACTCCACTCACCGGTGTTGTCCTTGGTCAGTGGAGACTCAGAGTTCAGAGGTGCTTTCACGTGAGTACACCTTCCAGGTGGGGGACAAAAAGGCACAGTTTGCTCTGGCCACGGCTGTTCGTTGTGCCATGGTTCACTTTACCACTCTGTTGCCAATGGCCCTGCACAGTCACCTTCTGCTGTCACCTACCACTGTGACCTCTGCGAGTTGGTCTCTTGAGGTTCCACCAGCTCTCAGGGTATGGCTACACTGGCGATTTGCAGTGCTGGAAAGCCTCCACCAGCGCTGCAATTAGTAAGTGGCCACACCTGCAGGGCACTTCCAGCACTGCAACTCCCTGGCTGCAGCGCTGGCCGTACACCTCACTCAGCATGGGGAATAAGGATTCCAGCGCTGGTGCTGCAGCGCTGGTCATCAAGTGTGGCCACACACCAGCGCTGTGATTGGCCTCCAGGGTATAAGGATGTATCCCAGAATGCTTTTATAAATTACTCTCTTTGTTTTGTTATGCAGCCTCTCTTTGTTTTGTTATGAACGAGCTCCGATCGGAGCTCCGTTGCTTATCTAAAAAACAAACAGAGCTCCTGTTTGCTGTGATCATCTGTACCTGGCTGTAAACAATCAAATGAGAGGCAGGGAGGGAGTGAAACAGCAGGAAGTTGTGTTGGCTGCAGGCTGTTTGCAATTAAGAGTTAAGACTAAGGGGTTGGAAACATGTTCTGATTTTTCAATGCAGGAAGCTAAACACACAGTGTTGGCTCCAAAAATCCCCTCTCTCTTTCCCCCCGCTCCCTGTCACACTAGACCCCACTCCACCCCCCTCTTTTGAAAAGCACGTTGCGGCCACTTGAACGCTGGGATAGCTGCCCATAATGCATCACTCCCAACAGTGCTGCAAATACTGCAAATGTGGCCACACACCAATGCTGGTAGCTGTGAGTGTGGCCACACACCAGCGCTGGCCCTGCACAGCTGGATGACCAGCGCTGCAAACTACCAGCGCTGCAAACCGTAAGTGTAGCCATACCCTCAGTGATTTCAGCTGAGCTCTCAGTGCGGGAACCTTGCTGCTAGTGCAGTCTGAGCTGTCTCTTACACAAAAACACTGTACCCACAGGAACACTGTCCCCACAACAGGACTAAGCAGATTGTCAGTGATTTCAGCTGCAGTGGTCACTTAACAGAACAAAAGACTATCTATAGAGCCTAATCAGCTCTGTCTTTAAACAGTGGAGAGGGACAGGTCCCCACCCTCTCTCTTGATGCCTTCAAATCATCACAGGCTAAGTACAGTTCTACTGCCCTTTACTCATACAATAAGAACAACATTTCATCCCCCCTTCCCCGACATTCAAGTGGTTTGTAACCCAACCCCAGCCAAAATCTATCACTTGGACAACACAGCTCTGTTTGCTGGATACCTAGGTAGATTAGGTGTGAATGTAAATATAATCTGGCCCTGAAGCCTTAGCCCCCAGCTCATCACTAGCTGTCAGGGAGAACTCATTTAGACTTTGCTTACAAATCATCATTTGAAATTATTAGGTTGGCCAACATCAACTAAATGAATGCACTGACATCATAAAAAACAGCTGTATAAGGAAGCAAGGAAGCTAGTCTATGTTCATACTTTTCAAATCTATTATACTTTTTCAGATACACATATTTTATCAGCAAAGAATCCTGTGGCACCTTACAGACTAACAGACGTTTTGCAGCATGAGCTTTCGTGGGTGAATACCCACTTCTTCGGATGCAAGTAGTGGAAATTTCCAGGGGCAGGTACATATATGCAAGCAAGAAGCAAGCTAGAGATAACAAGGTTAGTTCAACCAGGGAGGATGAGGCTGTGAATGGCTTGCCAACTACAGAACCAGTTTCTCCTCCCTTGGTTTTCACACCTCTACTGGTAGAACAGGGCCTCATCCTCCCTGATTGAACTAACCTCGTTATCTCTAGCTTGCTTCTTGCTTGCATATATATACCTGCCCCTGGAAATTTCCACTACTTTCATCCAAAGAAGTGGGTATTCACCCACGAAAGCTCATGCTGCAAAACGTCTGTTAGTCTATAAGGTGCCACAGGATTCTTTGCTGCTTTTACAGATCCAGATTAACACGGCTACCCCTCTGATACTTGACATATTTTACCATACACTGTATAAGCTTTTAAAGTGTGTATTAATGTTTCAGTTTAAATTCAGATTTCCAAACAGACACTAAATTGGTATGTAACTAGCTCACAAAACTTGGGGGGGTGTTGGGAAAATTCAGGGGGGGTGTACACCCCCCCTGGGGGGGGTGTAGGGAAATCACTGAGTGGGGGTGCACCAGCTCTCCAGTGACAGCAAATCAGCCGCTAATGTGATCACTGTGCTAAGCCAGTGACTCTGTGTGACTCCAGGGCCGTTCTGCAGTGGGTGTTCCCGCTCCCTGGAGCTCGGCTAGCGCCAGGGCACTCACTCGCGTACTAACTCCCGCTCACTGTTCACGCAAAGAGAAGCCCGAAGGGGCCAGGAGAGGACACACCGTGAGGGGCAGGGACTCCGGGGAGGAGGAGGACAAGAGGGGACTAAGGGCAAAGAGGATGGAAAGACCGACTGAGCCATCCTGGGGGAGGGACACACCACAGGGCAGGGAAAC
The DNA here is from genome assembly GCF_020497125.1 of Mauremys mutica. Lineage (NCBI taxonomy): Eukaryota > Metazoa > Chordata > Testudines > Geoemydidae > Mauremys > Mauremys mutica. The sequence goes on along the minus strand of NC_059073.1, from coordinate 252,016,264 downwards.
GAGGACAAAGCCCCGGGTTCTAGCCGAGCCGCCCGCCCTGGAACTGCCGGGGGGCGAAAGCAGCAGAGCCGCTGGGCGCCGCTAGAGGCCGCTGGACCCGGCCCGGCTCCGGGGCTGGCATTGCGTCTGCGCGGGAGGCGGGCGGGGTGCGGTTCGCTGCACGCGCTGAAAGGAGGCGGCGAGTGGGCCGCGGCCCCGCAGTCAGCGGAGCGCCCGGCCCGGCAGCGATGGACGCGATGCGGCTCTGCGCGCTCTGGCTGCCCGGCCTGACCCTCATCCGCCCGGGGTCGGGAACGGGCCCGGGAGACCCGGCTGTACCGGGTGAGGACGGGCGGGGCGGGGCGGTAAGGGAGCTGCGCGGAGCGGAGCCCGTGGCTGGGCGAGGGGGGCGCTCCGCGGTTAGGCTCTGGGGTCTGGGGCTGTGGGGGCCGCCCCGGCTGTGGGAGTGTGGGGGGCACCTACAGTTAGGGTCTGGGGCTGTGGGGGCGGCTGGACCGGGGGCCGCGCTGCTGGGCTCTGGGCGGGGGGCACAGAGGTTGCGCCCCCGCCCCGCACTCCGTGCCTTGGTGCGTGTAGGGCCGGCGGAGTTTCCCCGCCCTCAGTAGCGGCCCGTTCTCCAGTCCGCCTGGTGCGCTGCACGGGCAGGGTAGCGGGAACAGGGCGAAAGAACGAGACTTGACTGCACCCATGCACGTTTCTAGTGTCTGTGTAGACCTGCCCTAAAACACCCCGGGGCCAGAGTTTTTCCCCAAGACGCGCCTGCTGTGACTCACCCAGAGGGAGGCACCTGACAAAAGCATAACAGAGAAACAGGAACTGGATTGTCCTAGGGCTTCCTTTAACTCTTTCTCTGGTAACTGCCATGCCAGGGTTTCAGATTATCTAGATAGCTTCACACCTCGTCTACACCACAAAATTAAGTTGACCTAAATTAGCTCTCAGATGGAGCCCCTCCCGAGCTCTGCTCTAGACGTTTACATGCGTGCGATCTGCCCTGGCTTGGACTGGCAGCCTGTTGGAGGAGTGGGGGGACATCTCCAACTGTGAGCTCAGTGCATTACTGACAGGTCCAGAGGTGGGAGGACTCCACCTGTCAGTACCTGCCACAGTTAAGTTGGTGGAAGCACTCCTGGTTAGGATGGGCACTACTCAATGCAGATGCATCTGAAGAAGAGAGTTTTTTTACCCACAAAAGCTTATGCCCAAATAAATCTGTTAGTCTTTAAAGTGCCACCGGACTCCTCATTGTTTTTGTGGATACAGACTAACATGGCTACACCTCTGATACTTGGCACCACTGACAGGCAGTGTAGTGTGAACATGAACTGCTGCAGCAATTACTGTGGTGGCTGTAGGTTGACCTAACTCAGGTCAACTTAATTTTGTAGGTCTTACGTCAATCTAACCCATAGTGTAGATGAAGTCTCTTTGTACAGCACTATTATTGTGAGATGGGGCTATGCTCCAGAGAAAGTATGCTAGACAAATAAAATGACTGCCCCCAAGAGATTAGTGGTAGAGTCACAAATATCTGCATTTTAGCTAAAATCCTCATGCTGTTCATTCTTGGTTTAGTACTGGTCAGCTTGGTAGAACAGCAGGCTTTTCAAAAGGTTTGAGGATGAGAGAATATATCATCCGTGTGTTGCCTGTATAGGTGAGGGATGGGTTTTGTAATGAGGGACAGTTGAGGTGTTCTAGATTGATGGACTGCTGCCATACTAGTTATCCTCTGGGCACCAGAACTGTGCTAGGCCATTGAAGGCTCTTGGTAAAAATATCTTCAACTTTAATAGTTATTGACAGAGGTTATAAGTAAATGTTTTTATATGGTTGATTTTCATTAAATTAGATTGTGAGATGTACATTCTAATGAATACTCAGGATTCAATCTGAGGAGACCAGCTCTCTTCCACAAAGATTTCTCCATGAAAAGGAATATTAAATTTCCTCTTTCTCTTCCTCCCCCCACCAGCTGATCAACATATTGTGATAAAAGTGAACTTTTTTTTATTCTGCTACTAAAATATTAGGGATGAACCAACAAGAGCCAGAGCAGCTAACACCTCTGTAAAATAGTGTGCTCTGAGAATGCAAATCTGACTAAACATTAATTACTTGCACTGTGGAAATTGTATACTTGGTACATTCAGCTTCATCTCTTTTTAGGCCATGTCTAGGTAAGGTGGAAGATGTATTTTAAACACACATTAAAATCTTACCGCTTTTCTACGTAGAAAAATTATACAGCTTTAACTGTGTTGGTATAGTTAAAGTGCCACAACCCACTAGTGTGGATGCAGTTATAGTGGTATAAGGATGCTTAATATCATGGTAGCTTAATCCTGTATGAGATTCATAGATTCCAGGGCCAGAAGGGATCATTGTGATCATCAAGTCTCACCTCTGGTATAACAGGCTGTAGAACTTCCCTAAAATAATTCCTGTTTTGGTTTTAAAATTGTCAGTGATGGAGAATCCACCATGACCCATGGTAAATTGTCCCAGTAGTTAATTACTCACACTGTTAAAAAAATGTATACTTTATTTCTTGGCTGAATTTGTCTAGTTTCAAATTCCTTTGTTGTTCCTTTCTCTGCTAGATTGAAGAGCACAGTATTAAATATTTGTTCCCCATGTAGATACTTATAGATTGTAATCAAGTCACTTCTCTTAGTTGAAATAGATTGATTTCTTTGAGTCTCTGACTACAAGGCATTTTTTCGAATCCCTCAATCATTGTCATGGCTCTTCTCTGAACACTCTCCATTTTATCAACATCCTTCCTATACTGTGGGCACCATAATTAGATACAGTATTCCAGCAGCGATCACATTGTACCAACTATCCTCTCTACTGCTACTCAAGATTCCCCTGTTTATGCATCCCAGGATCACATTAACTCGGCTACAGCATCACAATGGGAGCTCATGTTCAGCTGATTATCCACCACAACCTCTGAATCTTTTTCAGTCACTTCTTCCCAGAATAGAGTCCCCCTTTCTGTAAGTGTGGACTACATTCTTTGTACGTGTATAAATCTACATGTAGCCATATTAAAATGCATGTTGTTTGCTTGCACCCAATTTATCAAGCCATCCAGATAATTCTGAATCAAGGACTTGATGTCTTAATTATTTACCACTACTTATCAGGCACCTTTATACTGATGCAACTGTTTCCATGCAAGGTTGTACTGATATAACTATTGGGGTTAAAAAAAATCACAACCCTACCTGAAATAGCCAACCCAATACAAAAACTGTGTAGAAAAGGCAAGTTTTGCTTTTTAATGTGTGTTAAAAATACACCTCTTTTTCCTAGTAAAAGTGTAAGGCCTTAGAATCTTGAAATTTTATGGGAACGTTGTCAATTTGAAATCCAGTTGTGTTAAAAAGACTTGAAAGTAGTTTCCAAGTACTAGACTGGCTTCTGAATCTGCCTACCAATATTTGGTTTTGATTGCATTTTCCTATATTTAAAAATGTTTTGTTCTCTCTCCACTGTTGCTGTTTGAAAGACGAACACAGACAGAGAAAGGAAAGCTGTACCTGACTGCAAAGCAAATAGTGAAAACAGCTGTAAGCTGTGCTGTAAAGTGCAAAGAGTAAAACAAAATGAAAATTAGAAACTATATTTCTCCAGTCTTTCACTTATAGTAATCTTAGGTGTTGTAACAACAATAAATAAAATATTTTAAAATGTCAAGTCTTTTTTTTCCTGTGATCATTTTGATCATACAGAATAGGGGGTCTGGTGTAGTGGGGTGTTTATAAATTGTGAACTGCTACTTTGTAAGAGGAGTGAGGCTGACTGAAGTGTATATTCTGATTGTGGAATTTTTAATATTTGGCATTTAGAGCTTTTATATAGGTGCTGTTTATTTTTATAAATCTAAAGAAATCATTGGTTCTGTTATTCAGGCCCCAGTCCTTCAAAGAGCATGCAAGGTTTTAGGTTGTTGACCAGATCTTCTCAAGAGCCTGTGAAATTTCACTGAGTTGAACTGGTCCTGCACCCTATTTACTTTCTTGATGTAGTTCTTGTGGGTTTTCACTTTATTTTTACTTTGAATGACTTCAATTATAAAAGGTCATCCATTTAAAAGAACATTTAAAAATCCCTGGTATTCCCATACCTTTCTAACAATACCAGTGCACTGAATGAACCAATTTCCTGAACTTCATTTAGAAACTTGAGTTTTCTAGCTCTGATTATTGTGAATTTTTTTTTGCCCATGTGGCATAACATTACTGAAAACTTAAATTTACAGAGTTAAGGAATATTTGCTATAGGCTTTATGAATTTTTCCAGGGCTTTGGAGCTGTGCTCTGGCTCCACTCCAGCTCCAGACAAAACCTGCAGCTCCACTGCTCCAGAGCTGCTCTGCACGCCAGCTCCGGGCTGTGCTCCAAAGCCCTGATTTTTTTTTCTAAATTTTTATTTCTGTTTTTTGCTTGAGGTTGGTGTATTGGCCATACTATTAGAATTTGAGTTTCTTCATTGGATTGGCTACTTCTTGATACAATGTGAACTAATCAGTGTGTGGGGGGGGGGGCAGTTTAAATTTATTAATTTAATTTATTAATCTGAATATACCAGTAAATAAAGCACAGATTTGTTATATGCTAAGAATTAATGTCAAAGCAGCAGGACAATGAATTATGAAATGTAGGAGTTTAAATATCTTCTAGATATTTAGAAAAAAAACACTAAGTAAGCTCTTTGACAATTTTTGTAGACTTAAAACATTTCTTATCTATTTATGACTAATGGATGGCTGTGTAAAAGTAGACCTGTATACCTGTCCAAAAGTCATTACCATCTGATGACTTGTTGTTTGTTGCCTGTGTGAAATGAATTGATGGTGTCATGCCAGTTTCTAGGAATCTGCACACAACAAATTACAATTGGAATGCCTTTTGGCAGAGTAGCTAGAAAATCAAGGATTGGTTGGGCAAGTAGACTGAACTATCTTTTAGTCTCTAGACATGGTCCATTTAGGTAAGGACTGAGGCATCTCATTGGACCAGTGAGAAGAAGTTATTCTATCTGTGCGATGGATGAAGGACCCAGACTCCAGGGCTGTCAGGATGGCTTTTCACAAACAGTAACCTCTAAACTTTTTCTGTAATGATTAAAACAAGTTGCATCCTGTTACCTGCCACTGAAAAATAGGTACTACACCTCTACCCCAATATAACGCTGTCCTCAGGAGCCAAAAAATCTTACCGCGTTATAGGTGAACGTGTTATATCGAACTTGCTTTGATCCGCCTGAGTGCGCAGCCCCGCCCCCCCCCCGAGCACTTCTTTACTGTGTTATATCCGAATTCGTGTTATATTGGGTTGTGTTATATCGGGGTAGTGGTGTAGTTACAGCTGTAATCATCCTCAGGCAATATAAACAACAATGGGTTTTCTGTGCTTGAAGATACTTTTTTCATTGTAAAACCTAACTAAAATATAGATTAACTCTTCCTATTTCATGTGGCTTTTAAAACATCCCTTAACGGTTCTTGTTGAGCTTTTTGCTAAGTAATTTGGTCTCCTGTCTTGAGAAGTTTTTTTCCTCTTAAAATGAGAACCTGTCTGTCATGAGGCTTTATTTTTTTAAACCTTTTTAAAAAAGTTCTTGAGACTTTTTTATGGAAAGGAGGAAAATTTGGTACTAAATCCAGGTTAGGCATTGCTTGGCTTCTGCTTCCAAAGCTGCAGAGCTCAGAGTTTCCTTCAAATTGAATGGCAAGAGATTTAGAATTTCAGCAAAGATGTAGGCAGGCTCAAAACTCATGGGTCACGGGTTAAGTCTTCCGTAATCATTTTACAGAGAACAGTCCTCTTTCACTGATCTTCCTTTTGCGAATTAGAGCCAGGCATCGGCATAACTTTTTTCCTAAACAGTGTGGAGGTGAAATTGGGTGTTCGGTGTCGTTTTACTTGTTAAAATACTAGTGAAAATAAAAGCTTTGATTTAAAATAAAGAAGCAAACTCACTGTTCTTTCTTTGCATGTACACCTCTACCTCGATATAACGCTGTCCTTGGGAGCCAAAAAATCTTACCGCATTATAGGTGAAACCACGTTATATTGAACTTGCTTTGATTCACCGGAGTGCGCAGCCCCGTCCCCTGGAGCACTGCTTTACCACGTTGTATCCAAATTTGTGTTATATCAGGTGGCGTTATGCCGAGGTAGCGTTGTATTTGGTAGATGAGATTACATTTTTGTGTATACATGCTGTGATTACGAAGTTATATTAATTGACACTATTGATTAAAAAAAGTTTATAACGTTGATATTCTTTTTTTCTAGCATGTTCTAATTTCTCCTTCAAGTCCTGTGAAGAATGTCTAAAAAATGTTTCAGTAAGTTTTGTCATTTTTTACTATTTTGGGGTCAGAGAATCTGGTGATGTTTATGTTTAATGAGATGATGCTGAAATGTCTTACTACAGCTCACTCCTTAGCTGTGCTGCGCAGGCTCAGAGGGGAGTGGGAAAGGAGATAGCAAAACAGTATAAATCATTAGAAAGAGTCATGCTATCTGGAGTGGCTCATGGCTGTGTGCCTACCTCGGAGCAGACTGTCAAAAGCAGTGCAGACACCCCAAATTGGTGATGTGTTTTATAATTAGATTTCACCAACACAGTAACAAATGTGAACTCCTGGATCACTATATCGGTCTTGTTGTAGAGTCACAGACAGTCCCCTTAGGCTCTCCAGTCTATCTTGCCACCCAGGCAAGCTGGACTTAGTGATAAATGGTCACTTAATATCACAAAATATTCAGGTTGCTTCCAGTCCCAAGAGACCAGTTACTTACTCCAGATCAATTGGTACCCTAGATCTTCCACCAAAGACACTGCCTGTAGCCAGTCCTGTACTAAACTATCTAAAGATTTATTAACCAGGAAAAAGAGAATTATTTACAGGTTAAAGCAAACAAACATATACACAAATGAGTTAAAGTCTAAATCCTAAAAGTGAGAGTTGTAGTGATCTGTCAATTCACAATAGGATACAGAGGGACCTAGACAAATTAGAGGATTGGGCCAAAAGAAATATGATGAGGTTCAACAAGGACGAGTGCAGAGTCCTGCACTTAGGACGGAAGAATCCCATGCACTGCTACAGACTAGGGACCGAATGGCTGGGCAGCAGTTCTGCAGAAAAGGACCTAGGGGTTACGGTGGACGAAAAGCTGAATATGAGTCAACAGTGTGCCCTTGTTGCCAAGAAGGCTAATGGCATTTTGGGTTGTATAAGTAGGGGCATTTCCAGCAGATCGAGGGATGTGATCATTCCCCTCTACTCAGCACTGGTGAGGCCTCATTTGGAGTACTGTGTCCAGTTTTGGGCCCCACACTACAAGAAGGATGTGGATAAATTGGAGAGAGTCCAGCGGAGGGCAACAAAAATGATTAGGGGGCTGGAGCACATGACTTATGAGGAGAGGCTGAGGGAACTGGGATTGTTTAGTCTGCAGAAGAGAAGAATGAGGGGGGATTTGATAGCTGCTTTCAACTACCTGAAAGGGGGTTCCAAAGAGGATGGATCTAGACTGTTCTCAGTGGTAGAAGATGACAGAACAAGGAGTAATGGTCTCAAGTTGCAGAGGGGGAGGTTTAGGTTGGATATTAGGAAAAACTTTTTCACTAGTAGGGTGGTGAAGAACTGGAATGGGTTACCTAGGGAGGTGGTGGAATCTCCTTCCTTAGAGGTTTTTAAGGCCTGGCTTGACAAAGCCCTGGCTGGGATGATTTAGTTGGGTTTGGTCCTGCTTTGAGCAGGGGGTTGGACTAGATGACCTGAGGTCCCTTCCAACCCTGAGATTCTCTGATTCTATGAATGTGTTTTGGTAAATCCAGGGATAACCCTGGAGGATCTCTTGGTTCAGTTTAGAGTCTATGGCCCTGTGAGAATGCAACCAGCAAAGACCTGAAAATTCTCTTGTGACCCTTTATCTTTTACATTTAGTCTTCCAGTCTATGAGATGAGCTCCCGTGCATGTTGCATTTCCAAGATTCAATAAGGCCATTCACCTAGTCTTTGTGTTGCAATGTTCCTTAATGGCCTGTTTTAATCTTGATAAGTCTCCTGATTGGGTGGGGGAATGATTCCCATGCCTGGGTTCACAAGCTCTGTGCAAACGTTTTCAAAGTTATAAAGCAAACTTTACATATATTTTTTTATAGCAGGGAAAACGGACATTGCAAGTGAGATTGCTGCATGCAGTAACTTACAAGCATTTTATAGCACCTAAACACTAAATACATTATTATAAGACTAATACTTATTTTGAACAATACTAACATATAGGTGAGCTGGTTTGGCTTCCAGCAGTGAGTTTGTCAGTTCTTAGCTAAAGCCTTCAAGTGCCAGCTCTGGCCAAAACTGATTTGCCAGCATCGTAGAAAGCATTACTTGTTCATCCAGCTAATGAAAACGTAGAAATTATTGTAAAACATCTTTTCACTAAGAAAAAATAAACAGTCTTATGTTTTCGTACATATGTTACTTTGTTGTAATGGGTCATTTCATTTAGTCCCAATTAGCCTTGTGACAGCAAATTTTAAAACAATAAGATGAAATATGCTGATTCTTTCTGTACTGGCATAGTTGCTCACTGTGCGCGCTACTAGCCCTCCACTAGTTCAACATGAGACTAGCAAAGCAATAAATAAAGGCGCTTATCATCTTTGAAGTAGAAGACAGGAGAAGGTAAATATGAGTCATCTAAGACAGTGATTCTCAAAGCTGGTCCGACGCTTGTTCAGGGAAAGCCCCTGGCGGGCCAGGCCAGTTTGTTTACCTGCCGTGTCCACAGGTTCGGCCAATCGCGGCTCCCACTGTCCGCAGCTCCAGGCCATTGGGGGCTGTGGGAAGCAGTGGCCAGCGCATCCCTCGGCCCACGCTGCTTCCCGCAGCCCCCATTGGCCTGGAGCGGCGAACCGCGGTGAGTGGGAGCTGCGATCGGCCGAACCTGTGGACGCGGCAGGTAAACAAACCGGCCCGGCCTGTCGGGCTTTTCCTGAACAAGCGGCAGACTGGCTTTGAGAACCACTGATCTAGGATGGGCTTGTAACTATTGAGGAATTCACTTATCACTGACTTGGCTATGTATAGGAAGCTTTTTTGCAGTATTTTCTCTTTGAATAGATGCTGCTTGTAAGTACTAAAATGTTGACATGTTAATAGGTGTATTCCTGACACACACCCCTTACAGACTTTCCATCCACACAAGTGAGAACTACTCAGGTGCACGGATAAGAAAATAAATCCGCAGGGGAGTGTGCCGAAGACACCAAGAGAATGTAGATATGTTATGTTCAAAATCTATCAAACTATTGACAGTGTATTACTTCCTTTGATGACAGAATGATGGATGATGCAGTGAGACTGCCTTAATATCATCAGGGCTGACCTTGGAGAGATGAGGTTAGACTTGACTGAGACGAATCACATGACTGAGACGATTTGCAGAAAAATAATATAAAAGGCAGAAAACTAAACCATTGGCATTTATGTATGTAATGTAAAGGCATTAGATCTCTGGAAATGATTTTTTTAATTGTCAAAGTAGAAAAATACCCAGCTGCTCATTTTGGTAGTAAAATAGATGGCAGCAGAAAATGAAAATAAGCATTTGGGGAATAGATGATAAAAATTTCTACTAAATCTTAGGGCTTGTCTACACTACACAGTAATTATTAGTGTCTACATTACAGCCTTCCTCCCACCGATGTAAGTGCCCTACTACGCTGACATCCGAACTCCACCCTCCACAAGAGATATAAGGCTTATGTTGGTGCAGTTAGGGTGATGCAGTGCCTGTGTAGACACTTCATCTGGTACATTGGCTGTCTTATCAGTTTCACAACAGAGCTGTGAAATTGATAAGAAAGCCTGACAGCTGCCCCCTGTTTCCCTGAAGAGCTGGGTGGCTGGACCCTGCTCCTGGCTTGGAGCTGGGGTGAGAAGCCTGGTGGGGGGGACCCCCACACTCGCTCCCTGCCAGGAGCCTGGCAGGGAGCAAGTTGGGGGCGGGCCGAGAAGCTGAGGTAGCTGGACCTCGCTCTCCTGGGGCAAGAAGCCATGGGTGGCTTCTCCTGGCAAGGAACGGGAGGACAAGAAGCCCTGGGTGGCTTCTGCTGGCAGAGAATGAGGAGTGGGGTGGGGGAGGAGCCCAACCTGCCTGGAGCCTGTGGCGCAGCCAGGCTCTTGACAGGAAGCTAAGAGACCAGGCTCTCAGCTCCCCACACTGCCCCTCTTAGGTCGGTGGAAGTGCTCCTGCTGAGTATGCTCACCACTGATCCAAGGACTGTTGTGTGGACGTGCATTTACTTCAGTAATTACTGTGGTGAGTGTGAGTCGACCTAATATAGCTTGGCTTGGTTTAGTTTTTTACCATCCCTACCACATAGATCAGAATATTCAAACTTCTGTCACCTAAATAAAAGCAGTCTCATCTTCAGAGTTTCTGGAACAGTTGCAGCTTCCATTGTGAGTTCTCTACATTTTAGAAATCAGGCCACTTTTATTTAGGTGCCTAAATGTAGACTTCAGGTGCCTTATTTTAGCTACCACATCTGAAAAATTATGGCCTGAGCCCTTAAATCTTGTAACTGAACATTCTGTATTGACTTCTGAAAAGAGAGCTTAATGGCGTTCTTTTTGCTGTGGTTATAACATTACTAGTTATGTTATCTGCTGAACACTGTACCTCTTGATAGACCATCTGTAGGATGTCTGGCATTGGATGCAGTCAATAAGAGGCTTCTATTCTTCCTGTTTGTATGCATGCACGGTGGCTTGATGGTGACTGGAACAAGAAGTTCCAAAACAAAAGACGTAATACAAACAAGACTACTTAACATTGCATATTAAAATCTTTTGCTTGGGTGTATATATATTGCCTCTTTCCTTGTTTTTAAAAAAAGCCTAATTTTTTTATTTTTTTCCCCTAGAGATTTGAGAAAAGTGGATTTTTTAAAATTGGCTCTTTACCATTTCCCTCATATGTTGTCTTGGCCAGAATTAGTCCTTAAAGTTTATATTACTAAAATCAATTTCAGACGTAGAAGCAAAAATAAAAAAACCCTAAAAAATAAAGCAAAATGACACTAATAAATTACACACAGCTTTTTAAAACAGCAGTGACTATGCATGCTGTAACTCTAAGATCGCAGAAGCAGCATTTTGTTGCATTCATGAGACTAAGAATTGTTCTACTTTGATACTCCATGGGGGATTCTGTGTCAAAAAATTAAATTCTGCAAAATTCTACATATTTTATTTGTCAAAATAATGCAACATAATCATATCTGTTTCAGTTGTTTTGGTAATTTATTTAAACTACAATACAGAAAAAAGTTACAATAACTATTCAGCATTTCCTAAACACATGAAACTTAAGTTACAAATACTTCGTAACTAATACCCTGCATTCCAGTAATAATCCTGGATTTTCATTTAAATTACATTACAGAATGCCAACCCCCCCAACTGGAACGTCATTTTAAATTGCTCAGACTTAAACACATGAAAGTTACACAGTTTTGCTAATCATTGTCCTGGACCTGGCTGTGTTTGTGTTGGGAAGTGTTTGCTTCCGATTGTCCTGACCTTTTATTGACTGCTTGGTAAATGTTTTATTTGCCCTCAAAGTCTCTCTCTCTTTTTTTTTTTTTTTAAATGGGTAAGTAAAATAAGTCCTGAGCTGCAATCTAACCCAGTTGTGCCACTTTGGCACAGGAAAAAGTGTGAAAACACATGAATCTTCCTAGCTGATTCCCCTACTGTCATTTATAAGGCTTTACATCATTCTGGCAATGTAGGAGCCTTAAAACTTTTACAGGTTTTGTGCTCCTTGGGGAATTGATTGAGAATGGGAACAGTTAACTAACAATAAGAACATTGACAGGTTTCAGAGTAGCAGCCGTGTTAGTCTGTATCCGCAAAAAAAACAGGAGTACTTGTGGCACCTTAAAGACTAACAAATTTATTGTAGCATGAGCTTTCGTGAGCTAAAGCTCACTTCTTCAGATGCATAGAATGGAACACACAGACAGGAGATATTTATACATACAGAGAACATGAAAAGGTGGAAGTATGCATACCAACAGGCAGAGTCTAATCAATTGAGATGAGCTATCGTTAGCAGGAGGAAAAAAAACTTTTTGAAGTGATAATTAAGATGGCCCATAGAAGGTGTGAGGAGAACTTAACATAGGGAAATAGATTCAATTGGTGTAATGACCCAACCATTCCCAGTCTTTATTTAGACCACAGTTAATGGTATCTAGTTTGCATATTAATTCAAGTTCAGCAGTCTCTCTTTGGAGTCTGTTTTTGAAGTTTTTTTGTTGCAAAATTGCCACCTTCAAGTCTGTCACTGAGTGGTTAGGAAGGTTGAAGTGTTCTCCCACTGGTTTTTGAATGTTATGATTCCTGATGTCAGATTTGTGTCCATTTATTCTTTTGCGTAGAGACTGTCCGGTTTGGCCAATGTACATGGCAGAGGGGCATTGCTGGCACATGATGGCATATATCACGTTGGTAGATGTAAGAACATTAACACTGTTACTACACATTTCTGCCTAGGGGAAAGAGCCTTCCTCCTGCATAATTAAAAAGACCTACAGCCCCCTTGCCCAGTAGCAAGTGAGAGGGACAGAGTGTCTGTCACTTATTGGCAGGCACACATGCCCAGCCCTGTCCCCTGACAGCAATGGTCTCCCCCCCCCCCCCCTCTCCAGCAGGCACGCGTGCCAAGCTCCCCTCCCCCTGCAGTGATTTGTATCTCTGAGGCTGCTCCAGGCAGGCTGGACTAGAGTGCTGCCTGGGAAGAAGCACCTCTTCTTTGTCCCCCACCCCCATTTCCTTTGCATTTTTCTGCATGGAGTACACAAATATGTGGAGAATATGAATTCTGCACCCGAGGATTCTGTCAGGAGTCTAATAAGATATTATCCTGATAATGAGTACAGCCTAATGCCACAAGCTCACTTAGACATCATGTAAGATCCGGAGTCTGTACTAACAGATTCCAATGTTAAATACAGTGCAAACTATTATTATAATTTCTGCCTAAATAGACTAGCAAAATATTTTCAATTTTCAGATGTAGACTGTCATGAATTTGACAAGTGTTTCATAATACTAGTGAAATTTGGTTTCTTGTAGCTTTCTTTAAAAAAAAATAGTGGTAGTAAGGCAGTTCCTGTTTTGACATCAAGAATAAATCTGCTAAATAATTTCTTATTTTACCCTGTGCTCTATCACATACCAAATCTTCTGCCCTTGAGGCTGCATGCATTTGTGACAGTTACATAGGCAGTCTCCAGAAAGTGCTAAAGTTAACCTTTCCACACTATTACTTACAGCCAGCAGCAGTTTAGCAGTGGCTCTAATTATCAGTCAAGCTGATATTAGACTGGCTGTTCTTCATATATTCACACAGTTTATCTTGCATATTATAAGAAATAGTTCAGCCAACACAAACAAGCACCATTTAACATCTTTGTATAAAACTGATCCTGTAAAGATACTCATTTTGAGGAAATTAAAGTATTCTGTTTGTTTAGATCAGGCCTGCACAACATGCGGCCCGCGGAGCCTCACTGTGCAGCCCGTGAGGGGATTCTAAATCCCCCGCACATGTCGCTCTGTGGGCAGCCCAGAGCCCTTTGAATCCCGGCCGGGAGTCAGAGGGCTCTAGGCTGCCTGCAGCGGCGGGGATTTAAAGGGCTTAGGGCTCCCCGCCGCTGCGGGCAGCCCAGAGCCATTTGAATCCCGGCATGCGGCCGCTTTTTGCCCCTTCCCCAGACCTCTGCCCCAACTGCCCCCCAGGACTCCCACCCCCTATCTAACACCGCTGGTCCTTATCACCTGATACCCCTCTCCTGGGACTCCTGCCCCTAACTGCCCCCCAGGACTCCCACCCCCTATCTAAATGCTGCTGCTCCTTGTCCCCCGATTGCTCCCTCCCAAGACCCCTGCTCCAACTGCCCCTTGGGACCCCAGCCCCTATCTAAGCCTCCCTTCTGCTTGTCCCCAACTGCCCCCTCCTGAGACCCCCCAACTTTCCCCCAGGACTCCACCCCCTACCTGTCCCCTGATAAACCCTGGGACTCCCATGCCTATCCAACTGCTGCCTGTCCCCTGACTGCCCCCCTGAACCTCTGCCCCATCCAACCACCCCATCTCCCTGTCCCTTGACTGCCCCCTGGAACTCCCTACCCCTTCTCCAACCCCCAGCCCCCTTACCGTGCCACTCAGACCAGCGTGTCTGGCTCCATGCAGCTCCAGACACATTGCTGCCATGCTCCCCCGTGAAACCCACAGGCCCCCCCCCCCAGCACCTGCCTTCCAGATTTGAACACCTCAAAGTTCAGGAGTGCTCAAGCTCAGTTTGGGCAGCTGTTACTTCATTTCTTCCAAATCAGATATACTGATCCACTGTAACTTGCTGTAGAAAAAGCAGGATAAAATTGAGCAAGAAATGCTTATTAGCACTGGAATTGCTATTTTCAACAGCCATTGCCTTTTTGTTTGTTTAAGGAAGACAGTGATATTGCATTGGCAAATTCCCCATAAAAAGAAAGAGTGGAACAAAAGAATAATAAAGGCACTTCAACTTTTCCTCATTTATGGAGGACAGTCTTATAATATGCATCCAGATATCTTCCAATCACACAAGCTGAAAATTGTTCCACTTTACTGCAGCTCTGTAACCATATGGGAACCAATCCTGTCTGTGTTTTGTGCACATCCAAAATTCCTGCTGAATGACCTGCCCTGGGAGCGTTACCAGTGACCCGGGGCTGGGGAGGCAGGAGGTGTGTGGGGGGGGAGGCACTGGTGTGGGGGGACCCCAGGGCTGGGGCAGCAGCAGGGTTGGGGGAGGAAAGAGGGAAGCCCAGCGCTGGGGTGGCAGGGGGTGTGGGTCAGTGGCGGGAGAGCCCAGGATTGGGGCAGCAGGGGGGTCCAGGCAGGAGCCCAGGACTGGGACGGGGGGGCAGCCAAATTTTTTTTTGCTTGGGGCAGCAAAAATCCTAGAGCCGACCCTGCCGGGTTCCCCCAGCTGCCGGAGCCCCGAGCCCTTTAATTTGACCCTGAGGGCTCCCAGCCACCTCTTCAGCTGGGAGCCCCCGGTTGATTTAAAATAAAGTTTCACCTCCCCACCCCCAGCCTTCCTTTTTGGCCCACAGCTGTTTTGGTGGGGTGGCGCTGGGGAAGGAGGGTTTGTTTCTGCAGGGATGGACGGCCCTGGGGCGGAGTGTTTCTGCGGGGCTGGGAGGTTTCGGCCCTCGGTTGTTTTCTTTGGAGGAATGTGGCCCTCGCCGCTTTACGAGTTGTGCAGGCCTGGTTTAGATGTTCTTAGTAAAATGAAGTGCCCATCTTTTCAGAAAGATTATTTGAACCAAAGCAACATGCACCACAAGCTACAAATAATGAATTGCTCTGTCCCCACCTGCAAGAGAATGATGATCTCATTGAAAACTTTATTTTCTGCATGTGGCTTTCTAACATGACTCCTGGAAAGAGAAACAAAACAGCATACTCTGCAAAATAGATCATGGTTCTGAGCTATTTTTTTGGTGGTACAATTGGATCACTAATAGTTTCTAGATAAAATCTCTTCCTGAAGTGAGTAGGTCCTATTAAAACGTGATCTGGAAAGGTCTCCTATTGAAATCCCATTCTACATTTCTTCATTGATTCATTTGTGTGGTGGATGAGTTCTGAATTAGTGTCAGTATTATATTCCCAGATAAAAATTAAACTAGAATTAAGGCTGAGTACAAATCAGTACTTTAAGAGGAAAAAACATTATAGCTATGTTGGAATTACAGCAATCCCAGGAAATTCAGAGTTGAGGTTAAATTTAAAAGAAATCTAAACACATTAAGGTATTGAAATGCACAGTTAAGGCACCCAAACAATCTTAACTGTGCCCCGTAGCAACACTATTCAATAACCATACAATTATGATTGGATCTTAATGGTATTTGTAGTTAAAAGATAATAGCAGGAATATATAGGAGAGGTGCAACATCGCTTTAAGAAAGGAAAGGAGTACTATAGACACAATATTTGCAATGAGACAGACATTTGAAAGAATGATAAATGGAGGGCATAATTGCTATTCAGTATTTAATGATCTTGAGAAAGCATGAGAGTTCTGCAGAAGCTGGTATCTGGAATATTGGAGGGAGAGGGACTTAAGGAAGTGGAGATGATAAAGGAGCTGTCTTGAGGATCAGGAGCTCAGGTGGTAACAATATATGGAATTCTGGAGAGTTTTAAGGTGATGGGATTGAGACAGTGAGTCCACTTCTCTTCATCCTAGTTAAGGAGTTAATTAGTAGGAGAACCAAGCTGGTGTGGAGACAGAAAACTAACACATGCTGATGATCTGGCCCTTTTGTCTGCCAGCAAAGAGAAATTGGTAAATAGGGTATTAGAATGGGCATCTGTGTTTGAAGGTGTTAACAAAAACCGAAGTGGAGTGGCCCGGCTCCCTGGCCTGGCTCTGGCTTCCGGCTTGGCCATAGGGCAGGGCCTCATGCTTTCCCCACTCCCCACCACCACTTTTAGGAAGAATCAGTCTCCCCAGTCTAGTCTCTTGTGGGTTTCATTTACTTTGGTCTCATTTCTGTTGTTGGGTTTAGTGTGTGAGTAGTGGTGTTAGCCTGTGATTTGCAGCAGGTCAGACTAGATGCTCTAGTGATCTATTCTGGCCTTGAATTGTATGACTCTGACTCAAATTGACAGATTACTTAAATATTAGATCATTCAGTACCTGAAGAGTAAGTGCTACACTTATGGGGAGGATATACTTTTTTCATATTTAACACCATTATTTGAAAGGTTTTTTTCTAAGTTTAGCCCTAACTACAGAACTGCAACCAGGGCTTCCATAATTCATGGAAGGCTTCATTCTTCAAGATCACAGGACACAGCATTTATACTCAGTTAATTTGAAATTCTGTCAATGGACTGTAGTACTGGGTCCTAGTTTGTAAATAGCTGTCTGACGTTCAGTAGTTGTAATATGTCTTTGTTTCTCTCCTGTGCAGTGCCTTTGGTGTAATAGAAAAAACACTTGTATGGACTATCCTGTGAGAAGTATTCTTCCATCATCTTCACTGTGTCCACTCTACGATGCTCGATGGGGTGTTTGCTGGAGTAGGTACTAATAGTAATTTTAATAAACAGATGTAATTACTTATAATTCAAACTATAGTAAGATAATATTGATTTTTATTCCAGAATTAAGTTGACTACCTTGTAGTATTTATGATTTAGAATATATTCCACCCAAGGAACATCATCTTAGTGGGATTCACAAATGTACACTGCCTGAGATCCTTAGGAGCAGCTTTTTCAGGTACAGAGTAGGGGCGATCTGCCTTAATAAGCACATCAGCTCCTTGACACTTAGAGGGGTTGTTATTCCAACTCTGCAGGAGATGAGATGATGTGTGTGCCCTTCTTCACCTTGGGTGAAGGCAGTCAGCATGATAGAAGCATGTTGCTGCTCTACTGGCTGCCTCCTGTGCATGGCATGCACAGACAGCTATGATGGCAGCAGAGAACTGCTACAATACTAGTACTTCATCTGGAATAAATGCAGATGGAAAGTTCAAGAGCATATGAGAGTGGCTCAGGCTGAGGATGGAGGTGTGTGGGCTGTGGGTGCTGAAGAGATGCAGTTGAGGTTAAAAAGGGACGGGGGGAGCAGCTGATGAGTGGAATGGTATCACTGCTTATTTCCTTTTTACAATTTGTGTTGACAGATTATGCAGTCTAGCAACTTTAATTCACAAATTTAGTTTTTTGTCTGAATAATGTAAGGATTGTGACTCCTATGGTCTGTGTAACTTGCATGGCTTGTCATTGTGAGAAGCTGTATGCAGGGCCGGCTCCAGATCCCAGCGCGCGCTTGGGGCGGCATGTCGCGGGAGGGCGGCAGGCGGCTCCGGTGGACCTCCCGCAGGCGTGCCTGTGGAGGATCTGCTGGTCATGCGGCTTCGGTGAAGCATCCGCAGGCATGCCTGCGGGAGGTCCACCGGAGCCGCGGGACCAGCGGACCCTCCGCAGGCACGTCTGCAGGAGGTCCACCGGAGCTGCGGGACTGGCGACCGCCAGAGTGCCCCCCGCGGCGTGCCGCCCTGCTTGGGGCGGCTCAATTCCTAGAGCCACCCCTGGCTGTATGTTAGGATGTTCTTGAAGCTATACAAAATAGAAGGGAAGTGATGATTCCTGCCATGAATTCACAACCAAAATGGACCACCAAGAATCACATGCGTGCATTAGGAGACATCAGGGTGGCTTGATTTAGGTCAGATTTTAATCATGATTTAAATCAGCAAGCAGGAAATAGTGATTTAAGACAGAGGTAGGCAAACTATGGCCGCAAGCTGTTTTAAGCTGGCCTGCAAGCCGCACCATGCAGCTCGGCCCCACTCTGGCCGGGGTGCTGGGTCCAGGACCGCACCACGTGGCTTAGCCCCTCTCTGGTGTTCCAGCCGGGGTGCAGGTTCGGGGGCTGCACTGCACGGCTCCTGGAAGCCGTGACATGGCCCTGCTCTGGCTTCTACGTGCTCCAATAGGAGCTGCAGGGGCGGTATCTGTGGATGGGGCAGCGTGCGGAGCTGCCTGGCTGTGCCTCTGCGTAGGAGCCAGAGAAAGGACATTCCACTGCTTCTGGGAGCCGGTTGAGGTAAGCGCTGCTCAGAGCCTGCACCCCTGAGCCTCTCCCCATGCCCCAACCCCCTGCCCTATCCCTGATACCCCTCCTGCTCTCCAAACCCCTCGATCCAAGCCCAGAGCATCCTCCTGCACCCCAAACGCCTCATCCCCACATCAGAGCCCACACCCCCAGCTAGAAGCTACACTCCTTCTCACACCCCTATCCCAGCCCTGATCTCTCTCCTGCCCTCTGAATCCCTCAGTCCCAGCCCAGAGCACCCTCCTACACCCCAAACTCCTCATCCCTACCCCTACCCCAGAGCCCACACCACTTCCCACATCCCAACCCCAATTTTGTGGGCATTCATGGTCCACTATACAATTTCTATTCCCCAATGTGGCCCTCAGGCCAAAGAGTTTGCCCACCCCCGATTTAAGACATATTTTAATCATGTTTTGCATTTGTACTTTCTAAGTTATTTTCCTAAGGAATAGCTGATTCTCATTGATTGGTAGCCATTAAAACGTGTTGCTTTGCAGGTAAATGTAGCCTGGTGTGTAGGCTATATTTTTGCTATGCTTTTTTTCTCTGAGGATACACTATATGCAGTAACTCCTCGCTTAATGTTGTAGTTATGTTCCTGAATGTTGAGAATATTTTGCTAGCTTGGCAGTTGGTAGTGTGGGAAGCTAAGATGTTTAGGTTTTTAGGATGGGTTAATTAGGCTTTGAGCTTTGTTTTGAGAAGTTGGCCTTGGCTAGTTCTATGAAGTTACAGCTGCGGGTGTGTTAAATTTGTTAACCAATTAGCAACTGCTTGCTTGCCTGCTTTAAGAGTATAAAGAGCATGCTGGAAATGAATAAAGTACTCTCTGCTTATGATCACATGGGTTGTCAGACTCTGTCCCTGCTCCTCTGCGATGCAACAAATGGTGACCCCGACGTGATTGAATGAGGACAGTGTTGGTGGCCTGAACTGAAAAGAAGAAAAGGAGGCGCACCTGAGTCTCAGTGTCGAGCGGCTAGGAGCCGCAGGGCGTCCGAAAAGAGGGGCGCACCTGAGCTCAGTGTCGAGCGGCGGCCGCAGGGCGTCCGAAAAGAAGGGCGCACCTGAGTTCAGTGTCGAGCGGCTAGGAGCCGCAGGGCGTCCGAAAAGAGGGGCGCACCTGAGCTCAGTGTCGAGCGGCAAGCCGCAGGGCGTCTGAAAAGGGAGGCACACCCCAGCCCAGAGGTGAGCAGCTAACATGGGAACCGCTGCATCAGCGGAAGAAAGGACGGTGCATGAATATTTGATGCGCATCGCGGAGCGGCAGGGAGAGAAGCTCCCCTCTGATAAGTTATCCCGTCTGCTGCGGTGGGGACGGAGAAGGGGACTTTCTGTTCAACCAAGTACAATTTTTGATAAAACTGTTTGGGAGCGGCTAGGCTCCGAGCTTTGGAAGTCGGTGGCTCGGGGCGATAAGGAGGCCTTCTCCCTGAGTCCAGTATGGAATAAGGCGAAGGAGATAGTAGAAACTCTCGCGGCCGAGGCAGGAGTGCAGGCGGCCCTTTCTGAGCTTTGCCGCCCAACGCCCGGAATGCCTTCTGTGTTGCCGGTTGGAGCCAGAGAGTTTTTCGGTGGTGAGGACACGGTGATACCTTTGGCTTCCAACCCCTACCCTATGGATGATGTTGCCCCTGCTACGGCCCCACTACCCTCCAATGTGGCTATCGGCCCCGACATGATTGATCCTGCTACGGTCCCGTTACCCCCCGATACGCCCGAGCCTATGGAGACAGCCTTGCCGTATGCACCCCCTCCAAAGCCATGCCGTGTCCACGGGGCCTGGGGGTGCCACGATTGCGGGGGGACAGAGGAGGCTCGGGTGGAACATGTGCCATCGAACCCATATCCCGATTTGACTACGTTTCCTCAGTTTACTCAGTCTGATGCCTTCTATAAGGAGATGGAGCGCCAGGGTCGACAGCTGCAGCATATATGTGACAAGTTGGACCAATTGGAAGGTCTTCCACTTGGATCATCGCGATCGCATCTTCACAAGTGCTTTCATTCAACTCGCCCCCCCGCCCCGCCTGGCCCCGGGGACCCTCCAACTGGAGACCCTCCGGATCCGGTACAGCGCTGGCATGGGGTTTTAAGAGAAGCCATCCTTGAAGGTCTAACACCCGAGGCCTTTCCGGTGATTACGCCAGACCCTCAACACCCTAATCATAGACGGTGGGCCCCTTTGGACTGGAAGTTGATCCGTGAGGCACAGAAATCGATCATGGCTTATGGACTAGATAATCCGTATGTACAGTCTATCATTGAACAGATATTTGTTGGCCAAGCAATGTGTCCGTACGATGCGATTAAGCTAGCTGACATGCTTCTTACACCTACACAGAAACTGTTGTGGAAAGATGATTGGGCTAAGAGAGTTGACTTGGCTCTTGTCCGCAATTTGGATTTACCGGATGATGATCCTCGGCGCCTGGCCACTGCTGATATGTTTTTGGGAGCCGGTCGCTTTGTTGACCCGCACTTGCAAGCTCGCCTTGAGCCCCGGATCCTGCAGCAATCACAGGAACTAGCTTTGGCTGCCTTTAAAGCGGTGCCCCAGATGGGAAAGCCGGTCCCTCCCTATGCTAAAATTACGCAAGGCCCATCGGAACCGTATTCCACCTTTTTGGATCGCCTTCGAGAGGCTATTGATAGATCTCCCAATCTGACGCCAGAAGCCAGAACTGCAGTTGGACTTGATCTTGCCACCCAGAATGCAAATCCCACTTGCCGCCGTATATTAGCCACCTTGCCCAAGACTGCGACCCTGATGGAAATGATTGAGGCATGTGGTAGGGCCGCTATGCTTGAGGAGACGGATAAGGCGGCAATTCATGCTAAGGCACAGGCCTCTGCACTGGCCGTGGCGTTACAACCCCTGCTCGGGGGACAGCGGGGGGCTAGAAGACCGACCCGGCCAGCCGGCCCCTGTTTTGGTTGTGGAAAACCCGGGCATTTCCGGCGGAACTGCCCTATGCAAAATGGGCAGCGGGCCTCTGATGTGTCACCTGAAGCTGCAACTGGCGCTTGCACACGATGTGATAAGTTTGGACATCGCGCCGCCGACTGTTGGGCGCGTTACACGAAGGATGGAACACCGCTGCCGGGAAACGGATCACGGAGCGCCCCTTGGAGGAGCGCGACGACACAAGTGCCTCCACCCGCCAACCCGGCTGCCTGGAACACCTCACCGGAGCAACCCGTGGCAGTGCCGGAGTGGACTTGGCCACAGCGACAGATGTAGTTTTAGAGACTGACGAGGTTCAAGTTCTTCCTTCCAACACCGATGGTCCATTAGGATTTGGCCTGAGTGCCCTTTTGATTGGCCGTTCGTCAACATCGAAACAAGGTATTTTTGTTTTGCCTGGCCTTATTGATGCCGACTATACGGGGAATATTGGGATAATGGTACGTGCCCTCTGTCCCCCTGTGACTATAACTGCTGGTACACGTCTTGCTCAGTTAATACCTTTCAAGGGATGTGTGCCCCGACCGACCCCGATTGACCGCGGGTCTCGAGGGTTTGGATCCACTGGCCCTCCCCAAACTGCCTTTGCTATGGACATCACTTTGCGCAAGCCCACCCGAACTGCTCGGCTTCAGGGATCCGATGGGCGGCAAATCACTCAGGAAGCTTTTATTGGGGATGCAATGCAGAGTGGGGTAACTGAGGCACCTGGGACGACAGAGGTAGAAGATACTGTGTTTACCTTGGAATCAGAGCACACTGAAGCGGTTGCAGCTGAGGCCCCCATGCAGAATGATGTAGGAGATGCGCCATCTAACCTAGTATCAGAATGCCCAGGGGCAGTTGTAAATGGGGCCCCTCTACAGAGCGACATGTGTCCTCAAGAACTGCCTGTGTGTGGAAAGGGAGACGAAGAGGAGCAAGAGAATTTAGCTGTGCAGCTGGCAGATACTGGCTCGCCCATTTTTAGTATTGAAAGCTCTGGGGCTCAAAAAACATTTGTGCCTGTTACAGCTGCAGCAATTGAAGCACAAATCATTGCAGAAACTGTAACATCTATGGAAACCTCAGCTGAAACTTTAAAGCCTTTAGAAGCAGTGCCTGAAAAACTATTTCCTGAACTAGTCCAAGATATTACCACTGCTCATTCGGGATTTGAGGCTGCAAGCAGTAGCAGTGAAGCAATTGCAACTGTGTTAGTATCAGAGATGTCTGCTGCAGTGGTGGATGGAATGTCTGAAAGAGCCACACGATGTACACAACCTGGGCCCCTGGAGGAAAGTTGCTTGTTTGCTATGCCAGGATTCTTTTTGTTTGATCCTCCCTGAATGATTTAATTGATTGAGATAATTTTTGCTTTGCCTGAATGTATAGGATGATGTCCTGATAATTTCCCCCGTAGAACTTGAACCACGATGGTGGTGGAACAGGAGAAAAAACACTTACATCATTGATATTGCCAATGTCTAGAAATTCCTGACTAAAAAGACATTGAGAACTGACCCTGGTAAAGAAGCAAAGAATTGCACACTGGCAGGAAAAAATTTGGGACTCCTGCTAAAAACTGTGGTATTGATTGGATTTTGGGGTTTATTTTGCAGGCTGCGCCCTGTGTTGTGGAATTTTTTTTTAGCATGTATTGCCCTCCCTAATTGGATTGTAAATGATATTACCCCTCCCCATTACTAACCCCTGTTTTTTAGAGCCTATTTGTTTTTTGTTTTTAAAGTTTGAGAAAATTCGGCCTAAAGGTTTGTTGAGTATTCTTAAAGCGGGGAGTTGTAGGCATAAATTTAAGAAATTTGGGAGAATGGCTTTGAATTTATGTGACCCAAAATACCTTTATGTAAAGTGCTTTGGATCGGGCCCAGGCAGGCACGCAGTAGATAGAGAACTTGAAGAAGAAAAAAGGATCGGGCCCAGGCGGCGGGCAACAGACAACAAGCTTGGAATATTGGTTGATAACCTTGAGGGTGTAGTTGATAGAAAAGGTAATTAACTACTAGCGAGTAATGTTAGGCAGAGTACAAAGTTAACTCTGTGGTTGCTGGAGGGAATAGCAGTTGAATTTAGAAGTAAGTTAGGATGCAATTGTATTACTGTAAATGATTTAATTGATGATGTAATTTTCCTTTTTTGCCTGATGGTACTAAGGGTATTTGTATATTGTATGTAATGATTGATTGCCCAGTAGGGGTAGTTTTGTTTTGTTTTTTAGATATTAAGAAAATTGGTGTTAGCTGCATAGCATTTTATGTACCATGCATTTATTTACAGAGTTAAATTTATGTTATGTGTTTTTTGTTTTGTTTTGTGGTGTTTGTTTGTTTGTTTTTTTCTGGCCAGGATTGTTTTTTGTGTTTTATGTGGTTTATGTTGTGTTTTTTCTAGGACCCCCCCCCTCCCTCAGTGTCAGTTTGATCGCCTGACATCTGAGGGATAATTTGGTAATAGAAGTTTGCCACAAGTTGGTGTGCTATTGAGTAGGGGGGAATCCTGTAGAATTTACACCATTTATTTGTTGTGCTTTGTTTTTGTTTGGTGTTGTTGGGGTTATGTTAAGAATTGCATGGTTATATAGGTTGGCTTTATAAAGTTTTAATTTTGGTTTGTGATAGATTGTGGTGTTATGTTGTTATAAGTTGGAAATGTTTTGCTAATGTTTTTATCCCTTTTTTTTTCCCCTCCTTTTTGATTTTGGGTGGAGGGGGGAGGTGTTGAGAATATTTTGCTAGCTTGGCAGTTGGTAGTGTGGGAAGCTAAGATGTTTAGGTTTTTAGGATGGGTTAATTAGGCTTTGAGCTTTGTTTTGAGAAGTTGGCCTTGGCTAGTTCTATGAAGTTACAGCTGCGGGTGTGTTAAATTTGTTAACCAATTAGCAACTGCTTGCTTGCCTGCTTTAAGAGTATAAAGAGCATGCTGGAAATGAATAAAGTACTCTCTGCTTATGATCACATGGGTTGTCAGACTCTGTCCCTGCTCCTCTGCGATGCAACACCTGAAAAATGCGACTTTCAGCAAAACAATGTTAAGCAAATCTAATTTCCCCATAAGAATTGAGTATTGCACAACTTTAAACGAGCATGTTCTCCAATTGATCAGCAACATAACGAAACAACGTTAACCGGGACGACTTTAAGTGAGGAGTTAACATACGCATTTATTTAAGCTGTTCTATAGCTTAACTTACATTTATTCAGATTCTTAGTTTTAAGATTTTATATCATGTTAGAAAATGATGAATGATGATGTATTTCTTATTTACTAGATAACTAATTTTTTACTTGCGATTTGTACCAAGCTCAGTTTGGATGGAAATTAAAATTTAATTAAAATGCACGTACACAAATTTTAAAATGCCGTTTATTAAAAAAAACTACCTTAAATGTGATGGATACATAACAAAACAGTTTAAGAAACTTATCAATACATGTTTTCCCTTTTAAAACTAACTGATTTACTAAAGAAAAGAGGTATTAGCTGTAGTTAATTAACTGATTGGTTTTTGATTACCATGTCCTTCAAGATTTTAGAACTAGTAGATCTTATCTATCAAAAGCTGGTTTAGCAATTCAACAAATTGTGGTTCCAGGTGCTTAGCTTAGCCAGTGACTTCCATTTCAGTGGTTTGACTTTCTTTAAAATTTGAAGAAAACATACAGCTTAATATTATTTTTGTATTTAATTTAAATTATTTTAATATATTGAAATTTTAGACCTTAACATAGGCTGTCGATTTCGATTTTAATTTTCAATAGGTATATTTAAACAAAATCTATTTAATTTAAATTTTAAAAATCCAATTTTTTATTTAATAAAATAAAATGTATCTGCTCTGGGAGACATGGAGGAAGGCTTAGTCTTACAGCAGTAGTGACAGATTTTAAAGAAATTTACAATTAATAAATATTGTTCCTTTGAACTGTTTAATTTACTTGTTTTTAAAAGAGAAACTCAAACTACGTATTCCTGAAAACTGATGATCACTGTTCAACTTCTGATGCCAAATGGTGCACTGAGAAGACAAATTCTTTCGTGCGTATCATTAGTATGGGAAATACTTGCAATTATTTTAGACAGGTTTTCAATTTGTAGACTGACAGTAGCTTAACCACAAGATGAAAACTTCCTGATAGGACACCTTCAGCAAAATAAGTGAGCAGTTGCCAAAAGAGTTCCTCTTCCCCTCCTCTCCCTCTTCCCCCCAAGTTATTACAAGTTTTGTACTGCAGCATGCCATATGAGTATATGGTCTCATGGAGTTTGTCCCAGACACATCAGGGAACTAATCCCCCCACTTGAGGATGGTGCTATTATTTCTTTGTCGCAAATGAAATGAAGCAAAGCCACTTATTTTTTGACTCACTGTTGCTGAAAATGAACAGTGCTGCGCGTGAAATGTATTTTCATGTTCATCTGTGTATTGGTGGAAAATGGAAAGCTGGGGAACAAATAGCTCCCAGATACCAGTGATATCTGGAACCTGACATGCTGACAAACGATTGCTCAAAGGTAAAGGAGGAAGATGAGTGTAAAAGGAACATCAATTGAATTTATTGTATTTTCATGGATAAATACGTAAATAAAGTAACTGGTGGATGCAGGAACACAGACTGACATTGATAGTTGTTCCATTTTGTTGATAAATTGTATAGTCAATTGCTTGACCACACTTTCGGTTTTTATCCCTGTATAGACGTAACCTAAGAGAGCAGAGACAATTGGGCATATAATCTACCATTAAGAACTCTTGGAATGTGGCCGGTCTCCCTCATGCCGCTGGTTTACTTACAACCCCAGTAAAGTTGGTGCATGAAAATTAGTTATAGGATATAGATGGTGGTTGTTTGAGTCAGTGTTTGTTTGAAATTACAGTGCCCCCTCTTAAATTACCTGAGATGTTAGGCTACAAACAGGGTCAATCTAATCATAACAGTTGGATACAACAATTGTTAATAAACTTAATTACAGTCTAATTTGTTCCAAAATAAGCTGTTCATAAGATTTTTATGAATTTTAACTATGGAGAAGAATTAATATTGTTCCAATATTCAGATCATCAGGACAAGGAAAATACTGACAAGATGCTAAATTGTTTAGAGTCCATTTTAAAAAATGCCATATATACTCAATCATAAGCCGATTTGTTTATAAGCTGACCCCCCCCCCCCAAATGGATAGGTAAAAATGGAAAATTTTTATAACTTGTACATAAGCCAACCCTATAATTCAGGGGTCAGCAAACTTTGGCTGCCGGGCCATCAGGATAAGCCGCTGATGGGCCGAGATGGTTTGTTTACCTCGAGCGTCTGCAGGCACGGAGGTAAACCTAAGTAAACAAAGTGTCTCGGCATACCAGCGGCTTACCCTGATGGTCTGGGACAGCAATTGGTGGGGAAAATTTTTTTGGGGGGGGGGGATGGGGTCTGGGAGTCAGGAGAATAACCCCTGTGACCACCCCTCGCATGACCCCACCCCTAGCCTGGGACCTCCCTTCCCCCCCCCCCCCATCCCATCCCTTCCCACCTTATCTGGGGAGGTCCAGAGGAGGATATCTCTGGCCTGGCTGGAGCTGCTCCGGCAGGCCGGGGGGAGAGCAGTGTGGCCAGAAGCGGAGAGACTCTGGCCCTGCCTCTTCCCTTCTGTCTCTGCTGGCTGTGCTGCCTCTCCTTGCTCCCTCTGTTGCGGGAGGGGCTGTGTCCCACCTCTCCCTCTCTATACCCATTCATAAGCTGATCCCCCCCCCCCCTTCTCTGGTGCTTCCCTTTTTTTACTAAAAAAATTCAGCTTATGAACGAGTATATATGGTAATTTGAACTTGTTTGTCAGTTCTCAGAAAATTCATTCTGTAGTCAGTGAGTATTTGCTGTAAGTTTGGGGAGGATATACATTTTCATACAAAACAAAGAGGTTGACTCCCTGCTGTCAGTGCAAAATGGAGGTCATGCTTAACTGTTGAGATGGACCAATATCTCCATAATTATTGAAGTGTGCCAGTCAGAAGCATTAAGATTGCATCTTGATTTCTTCTTTGATGGGCCTTTTTCCTACAACTCAGCAAAAACATCAATTTTAGATTTAAAAAAACCCCAAAACCACAAAGTTAGTGAATTATTTAAGAGTCAGGTGAAAATTAGTCATAGTAAGGGGAGATATGTCATCAAGAAAGATATTGCAGGATTTGGGGAGGGGACAAGACAACAGAGAATGGGAAGCAAGAATGATCAGGGCCATGGAAAAACTCTCATATGGAGAGATACTGAAAAGAATGGGGTTGTGAGACATAAGAGGGAATATGAAGAAAAAAATCTAAAATAATGAATCCTAGAATATCAGGGTTGGAAGGGACCTCAGAAGGTCATCTAGTCCAACCCGCTGCTCAAAGCAGGACCTAATTCCCCAACTAAATCATCTTAGCCAAGGCTTTGTCAAGCCTGACCTTAAACTCCTAAGAAAGGAGATTCCACCACCTCCCTAGGTAACACATTCCAGTGCTTCATCACCCTCCTAGTGAAAAAGTTTTTCCTAATATCCATTCTAAACCTCCCCCACTGCAACTTGAGACCATTACTCCTTGTTCTGTCATCTGCTACCACTGAGAACAGTCTAGATGCATCCACTTCGGAACCCCCTTTCAGATAGTTGAAAGCAGCTATCAAATCCACCTCTCATTCTTCTCTTCTGCAGACTAAATAATCCCAGTTCCCTCAGCGTCTCCTTGTAAATCGTGTGCTCCAGCCCCCTAATAATTTTTGTTGCCCTCCACTGGACTCTGCAATTTTCCCACATCCTTCTTGTAGTGTGGGGCCCAAAACTGAACACATTACTCTGGATGAGGCCTCACCAATGCCAAATAGAGGGGAATGATCACATCCCTCGATCTGCTGACAATGCTTCTACTTATGCAGCTCAAAATACCGTTAGCCTTCTTGGCAACAAGGCCACACAGTTGACTCATATCCAGCTTCTCATCCACTGTAACCCATAGGTCCTTTTCTGCAGAACTGCTTCCTAGCCTTTCGGTCCCTAGTCTGTAGCAGTGCATGGGATTCTTCCTTCCTAAGTGCAGGACTTTTGTTGAACCTCATCAGATTTCTTTTGGTCCAATCCTCCAATTTGTCTAGGTCCCTTTGTATCCATCCTTACCCTCCAGCATATCTATCACTTCTCCCAGTTTAGTGTCATCTGCAAACTTGCTGAGGGTGCAGTCCACGCCATCCTCCAGATCATTAATGAAGATATTGAACAAAACTGACCCATGGGGAACTCTGCCTGATACCAGCTGCCAGCTAGACATGGAGCTATTGATCACTACATCTTGAGCATGACGATCTAGCCAGCTTTCTATCCACCTGATATTATAGTTCAGAGGTGGGCAAACTATGGCCCGCAGGCCACATTCAGCCCATGGGACCCTTCTGCCTGGCCCTTGAGCTCCTGGCCCAGGAGGCTACCCTCAGCCCCTCCCCTGCTGTTCCCCCTCCCCCGCAGCTTCAGCTTGCTCTGCCGCTGGCGCAGTGCTCTGGGGGGGTGGGTCTGCGAGCTTCCTGGGCAGTGCAGCTGCGGAGCCCAGCCTGACCTGGTGCTCTGTGCTGCGCGGTGGCAACAGCCTGGCTGGCTCCAGCCGGGTGGCACGGCTGTAGCACCACAAGCCACCGGTGCTCCAGGCAGCACGGTAAGGGGGCAGGGAGCAGGGGTGTTGAATAGAAGGCAGAAGAGTTCAGGGGGGTGGTCAGGGGGCGGGGGTGTGGATAGGGGTTGGGGTGGTCAGAGGGTGGGGAACAAGGGGGTTGAATGGAGGCCAGGGGTCCTGGGGGAGGCCGTCAGGAATGAGAGGAGGGGTTGGATGGGGCAGTGCGGGGGGCGGGCAGGGGTTCTGGCGGCGGTCGGGACAGGGAGCAGGGGGATGGATGGGGCAGGGGTTGTTGGGTGAGGGGGGGCTGAATGGGGCAGGAGCCCCGGAGGGGAGGGGCAGATAGGAGTGGGGGCCGGGCTAAGACCCCCTCCCCTAACCACCCTCCATACAATTTCCGAAACCCGATGCAGCCCTCAGGCCATTGCCCGCCCTGTTATATAGTCCATTCATCCAGCCCATACTTCTTTAACTTGCTGGCAAGAATACTGTGGGAGACCATATCAAAAGCTTTGCTAAAGTCAAGAAATAACACGTCCATTGCTTTTCCCTCATCCACAAAGCCAGTTATCATAGAAGGCAAGTAGGTTAGTCAGGCATGACTTGCCCTTGGTGAATCCATGCTGACAGTTCCTGATTGCTTTCCTTGCTTTATGAATGGCATAAAGTAGGTAGATCAGGAACTTTACTTCTCCTGTCCATAATTCAAAAAGAGGATATTTAATGAAACTGAAGGATGAGAAATTCAAAACTGACAAAAGGAAATAATTTACACGCAACCTGTAATTAGACTGTGGAACTCATTTCCACAGAAAGTCACTGAGGCTAAGAATTTAGCGAATTCAGAAAGGATTGAATGTTTATATGTATATCCAGAGTTGTGATTAATTATAAAATTTTTTGACAGGCTATTGAATCTCATGCTTCAGGGCAAGCAAATCTCTAATTGTTAGATACCAGAATAAGATCTAATGGGGGGCATATTACCCTACATCTACCACTGCAAGGGTCTTAAACCTTCCTCTGAAGCATCTGGTACTGGCCACTGTTGGTGCCGGATTAGATGAGGTGTGACAATGTCTGATCCAGTATGGCAATTCCCATGTTACTACAAATCTCTACTTTCTGTAGCAGGAGTCTTTCCTTTTTAAGATCCCATTCACGGGTGCGTCAACGCGGATTAAATCTTGCAGTGGAATGTCAAACTAAGGAATACATTTGAGAATGTAATGTCTTAAAAATGTTTTCATGGTTCTACATAATGTTACGGAGCTCTGTCATTTAATGCCATAATAACAAATCCATCATTGTAAACTTCTGCCCTTTTGATGTGAAGGAATAGAGTAAACACATCTGTGAGCTGTATTGGAGATCTGTTGCAGCAAGCAGTTGTGGTGAGGAAAGGGGATAAAATAAGGGATGAGATCTGGGAGAGTTGAGAACACTTTAAAAAACAAAACAAAAAACAAACAAAAAAAAAAAAACCCTGGCTTCTCTAACACCTGTTCTCCCTTTCATCTCTAAGCTCATTGAATGCACAGTCCACAACTACTGTCTAGTGTTCCTCTCCTCCAATTCCATTCCTAATCCTCTCCAATTCATTTTTTGTCTCTTGCATTTCACTGAAGCAGCTTTCATGAAAGCTTCTGATGACCTCTTCCCTGGCCAAAACTCAAAACATATGGATGAGGCCAGGATTTAACCGTGCAAGTTATTGTCTCTAATGGTTCATAGCTTAATTTTTAAAAAAATCTATGCTCTATACAGATCTCCCAGATATTTTCAGTGGTTGTAAATTGCCCAGTTATGCAAAAACACCTTATAAAACACGCTCTGTAACTGAGAAAATCATAGTGCATGAACTATAATTGGGGGAGAACGTCCATTGCCATGTCAAAATCTGAGATGAGGATGTATTTTTATA
The DNA here is from genome assembly GCF_020497125.1 of Mauremys mutica. Lineage (NCBI taxonomy): Eukaryota > Metazoa > Chordata > Testudines > Geoemydidae > Mauremys > Mauremys mutica. The sequence continues at coordinate 251,984,996 of NC_059073.1, read as the reverse complement.
TACAACAGTAGAATGGACATTTTAAAAGGAGAGGGCTAACAAAGGGATTAAAAAACCATCTGATCTCATTAATCTGGTGAATATTTTTTTTTCAGTGAGTGAACTGTACAAGGTGTTGCTTTAGCAGCTATTCTACTAAAACTCCCTTAAGAGTACTGCATAAAGAAACCAAAGATGAAATTGAGAATGACTAAAATGTTCATCAGAGGAAGCGGGGAGAAGACAAATGACCACTGCTCAAGTCTTACAAGTTGTTTAATTTTATATTTATTTATTTTACAGTGAACTTTGAAGCCTTCATCATTGCCATAGCTGTAATAGGAGGACTCATCTTGCTGTCCATTGCTGTCTGTTGCTGTTACTGCTGCTACTGCAGAAGGCGTTCTAGGGGGTAAATATATTTTTCTTTTATTAGCTTTGTTGGTCCTACAATGCATAATTTCCAATAGTTCTACTAGAAATTTAATTTGGAAGTAAAACAAATTTTGTTATTTTTTGGTTAAGAGATGTAAACATATTTATTTACCCCACTCTGGTATTCTTTAATGACATTTTCCTGGTAAGAAAGTAAAATGAAAAAAGTGTGTACACACTCTCTATATATTTTAAAAATAATATGTATGGTGTGTCTAAAACTTAGCAATCATCTTAACAGGAATTTTTTCCAAAGATTGATGTAAAATTAATTTTTTTTTAAAAAGCTTTACTATTTAATTATACAAAATGTGGCATGTAATTATTAGAGAAGGCAATTGAATCAAAGTACGTTAGATGACAAATTAAATTAGCTCTGCATTTACACTTCGAGTTAATATTCATTCTGCACTGAAACAGATTCATGGTAGCAGCTAAAGTATCCATTGAGGACAGGCTGTGATTATAAGATCAATTAGTTTTCTTCATTTCACTTGTTTTAAATTATTGTATTACTGTCTTCTGAGATTAGATGTCTTCTGCACAAAGTTCATTTTAAAAAAATGAACAAATACCACATCCTGAGTCTGCTACCTGCCAGGGTACATAAAAATCATTGATTTAAAAAAATAAATAAATCTGATTTTGTTTAAATTATAAGATTTTTTTCTTTTTAAAAATCTGTTTAAAATGAGCCTGTCTTAAATTCAGATTTATCTTAAGGCCTAAACTTAGTATACTTTAGTTGTAAATGTGAAACATGTTTTGATAAGGAACATTTATATATCCAAAACAGTTAAGGGTGTTTTGTTTTAATAAAATTTAAATTGTTTTGTATTTAATTAAAATTCAGTTACTATTCTAATTCAGCTTGACACAAATCATGAGCAAAAAGTTATCTAGTAAATAAGCAATATATCACTCATCATTTTCTAACATACTAAAATGTACAGCTAATAAGAATCTGGAAATATTAAGCCATATAATTGCTTAAATAAAAGTATATGGTTCTAGTGTACACTCCTAGGTAGTAAAAAGATGTACCAAATCTAGTGTAAAAGCCTTATTGAGTTGTAAATCAACATGTTTTAATGGTTATATCAACCAATGAGAGTGCACCTTTCTTTAGAAAATAACTAGAGTATAAATGGAAAACTTGATTAAAATCAGTTATTTAAATTGAGGTTTCCACTTGGTGATTGATTCAAACATGATCTCAATCTACCCTGTTGTGCGGTGTGGTTTTTGGACACTTTTTTTTTGTTTTTAAATTTTCCTGAATCAAGCCCCCAAGATTAATGGTGGTCGTAGCAGGGCCTGGTATGAGACAAGCTGCCTGAGTCTGTGAATGGTTTTCCATGTGCTATCTAGGCATCCTTGGTCACTTGGCTTTGAATGAAGCTACTTGGTTTGTTTGTACCGATCCTGAATGGTGAAATGCTCGTACCATATAATTATACTAGAAGGGTATATGCCCACAGGCTCATCCTTTGATAGATGTAACTGAATTTGTTAGTGTCGTGAAATTTAAGCTAGTATAAGTGATGTATACTTTTATGCAGTTCAATCTTTGATTAAAAATTAAAGGTTTTGCAGATCATGAAACATTTTATTATTTAAATCCAAAATATAATCTTATAATTACATTTAAAATAGAAATGTGTGAAGTTCATTAGTGAATACCATGTACCATAAAATAAATGTTTCAACTCTGATAGCATTATGAATAAGTGCAGCTCTACTTACAATACAGGATAGAGTATTTAGCTACAGGCAGTATGACAGAGTTGGTAGTATTACTAACACTGGCAGCACTAAATATTTCCATTTGAAACTAAATTAATTGTTCCATTTCCATTTCTACAAATAATCATTTCCTTTTAAGGGTGCACATGAAAAGTTCATGAGTGGCAAATTAAATATTTGAGTTTAGAGATAATAGAGCAGAGAGTTTCTTTTAAGGCTAGTTCATGCCTGAACAAAAGTGGGCCAGGAAGAGGAATAAAATTAGCATCTATCCTGTATAAACCAAGCAACATTTCAATATAGTTTAGTGTCCAGGCACTTGAGCCTGCTTCAGGGTATTTCAGCTAGCAGTCAGTAGACTCTCTCAGGAATCAGTTGTCAGAGATGCTATTTTCCTTTAATTTACACAATTGTCATGATCATATTAGAGATACCTTTTTGCTCAGAGGCTTTGAGGATGCCTAAATTAGTTTCAAGCTTTACAAAAATTAAACATTCCTAAGATCTTGGAGGGTTTCTGAAGTTCACTTGTTGCCACAGGTTTAATTCTTTAATTGTTTATCGTACTTCAAAGGGATCCGGTAAGCAGTATCTTATTTAATTTGCATATGGGATGACAAAAAAAACACCTCTTGCTGTTTTTTTTTTTTAAAATGGTGGTGCATAATCCTAATTGAGACACTTTCTGGAAAATAGTGTTCATTGAGGCAGCACAAGTGTCCCCTTGTGGCACTGCATATTTGGAGCGAGCTTATAAGGGCAGTGCAGTCTCAACCAGCTCTAGTCCTTTCTTTCCTCAGTTGCCATAGGGATTGGGACTTTCTCTCCATATCTGGAGGAATTTCTAAGGTTCTGTACACCAAATATCCTGTCCTCTTGTTTGTTGTTTTTTGTTAGTTGCTTTAGAATTTATAGATATTACTCTATTTGTGCCGTTGCACTGTTCTTTTCTCAGTTTTGGTCCCTATGCCAATGAAATAGAACTCATCTGTAGCTACCAAGAAGCAGGGCTGGCTCCAGGGGTTTTGCTGTCCCAAGCAGCTAAAAAAAAAAAAAAAAAGCCACAGCCACGATCGCGATCTACGACAATTCAGCAGGAGGTCCTTCGCTCCGAGCGGGAGTGAGGGACCCTCCGCCGAATTGCCGCCAAATACCTGAAAGTGCCGCCCTGCTCTGGAGTTGCTGCCCCAAGCACCTGCTTGATAAGCTGGTGCCTGGAGCCGGCCCTGTCAAGAAGGAAGATTTAAAAAAATATATGGATTTAAGTTGTGTGTCATTCCCATCTGTGTTCCCAGAGAAGGCTACATGTACTTGTTTGTTCTGTTTGGTGGAAATGGATCTTCCCAAACTGCTGCATTGTGCAAGTCTTCAACACATCAGGCCCAGGCTGATGGGCTATGGTGGCTCTGAGCCTTTCTCACAGAGTAAGCTTTCTTGGCCTGTCTCATCTATCACCTCCCACCTTTTAGAGTTAGACCTCTTGATTTCAGTACCAAGCACATCAAGGATAGCTCCTGTGAAAAAGAAATCTCCGCCAGAAAGATTATAACATCATACTACTCTCCCAGAACAACAAGAACCATCTAGTGAATCTACTGATATGACTGAAGCCCATCTAACAGAGGGAGAAGAAAATGAGAATGATTGCATCTATCTCCAGTATCCCCTCCTTACAGACACACTCCTCTGCCCCTTCTGCTATCTGGTCCGAGGATTCCAGTACATTGGCGGTCTTGGCAGACATCTCAAGAGAATCCATAGCAAGTGGATTGCCTTTCGATGTGCCCTCTGCGATCTTTTGAGACGCAGAAGAAATGTAAGTCTCATCAAGTCACCTGCAAAGGACATCTTGAACTGGAACATCTTCAACTCTACCAGTCTGTTGCCTTCACCCCATCTCTGCAGAAACACCACATGCTCCAGCTCCGGCTTCCGACTCCCCAAATACTCCAGCTACTGCATCCCACCAACTCACCCAGAGTCATAGCATGAAAAGGTGGTCCAACCATCTACTGAGGGAAGGACTGTCCCTGCCCCTGGGACCACCCAACAGAAGACTGTACATTGGTTCCAAGTTGTGAGTCTAGCAGTGCCAGGACTCCATTTGTACTAAAATCATCTTTATGAGAAACATGACACAAATACTAAAGTTCCTGTCAGTGTGAGACTTTCTTGGTTCTGAGGGCTTCCCTGCCAAAGAATGCATCTCTTTGTAAACAGGTAGCTACTGTTACTCAGGTACATGGAATCTCTTCAGTTCTGAAGAGTCTCGGTCCTGATCAGGCACCAAAGAAGCCTGCATTTGAGCATGAAGCTGTCAGTATGGGACCAATTTCAAGTGGCACTTCGTTTTGAGGAGTTGTCAGTACCACTCTCAGCTGTGGTCCAAAACAAGGGCAAGAAAAGCATGTTGAGAAGCTTTCCAGGGTATGTCTACACTACAGTTGGGAGCAAACCTCCCAGCCCAGATAGACTCTCACTAGCGGGCTAAAAGTAACTGTGGATGTTGTGGAATCAGTGGAGGCTTAGAATAGTCATCTGGGTTCAAAGTAGCAGCTGTGTTAGTCTGTATCTGCAAAAATAACAGGAGTACTTGTGGCACCTTAGAGACTAACAAAGTAGCCCATGAAAGCTTATGCTCAAATAAATGTATTAGTCTCTAAGGTGCCACAAGTGCTCCTGTTCTTTTGAGTTCAGGTTCACTCTACCTGCTGGGTCTAAGCTAGCCCGAGCCTCCACCAGTGCAGCATTGTCACACAGATATCGTTAGCATGGTAATGCGAGTCCTGAGAGCACAAAGATGCAAAGTAAGTCAATCTAAGTCGATCTAAGATATGTCAGTTTCAGCTACGCTATTCTCATAGCTGAAGTTGTGTATCTTAAATCGATTTCTCTTCCCCTCCCTCCCTCCCCACCCCCCTGTGTAGACCAGGCCTATGATAAGCTTAACCGAGAACTTTCCTTGAGAGTGGTTCAAAGCAGGAACATACTTTTAAATTCCAATGCTGTCCAATAATAAATACTGTACATTCCAAGTCCTAGAGAGGGATGTCATAGCTGTTTGGGAATCTATATATTTGGAACAGAAACGTGAGTTGGGACTAATATGTAGTCCCTCCTAGCCTCTTTGATAAACCAGTTTTACAAAAGGCTGTGCAAGATTTAGAGGCTTCTGTTGTATCACATATATTTCAGCCACAGTGGGTTAATTCTGAAGTTATTCCAAAGACAGCGGATATTTAAACAGATGCTGTCACTTTTGAAATCTGGTCAGGTTCACAAAAGGTCAATTTATTGATTTATCCCCAAGTTAATCTTCTGCAATTAAAAAAAAAGTTTACTTTCTTGTATTTGTTTTTCTCTCTCCCCTTTCTATGAGAGAGGCCTACACAAATGTGGGAAACAGAAATTGACTGTATGGAAAAGGATCCACCTACATGGTGCGCACAAAAAAAAAAGCTGAGCCAGCAAGTCTCAGAGCCTTGGTCAGCAGACTTGGGCTTGCGCTACGTGGCTAAAAGTAGCTGTGCAGATGTTCAGACTTGGAGCCTAAGCTATAGCGCAAGACCTGTGAGCCCAAGTCAGTTGACCCATGTTCTGAGACTTGCTGCTGTGCGGGGATTTTTTTTGGCTGTGTAAGATTGTACCCAAAACACACATTTAAAAACACCTCCGCTGTAATCACTTTTGGTATTCTTGGATGATACTTGTAACAATAGTAAGGTTTTACAACAACTATATGGAAATGTGACTTGACAGTTGATTGTGACCTTTAATGAACTGCTGAATTCAGACTGCCCCTTCTGATCTATGTATGGCACATCATACGTACAACATACATATGTATCATACGTATGTATGGCATAACATCTATGTTGTGACTTGCTGTGATTATCCTGTCCTAGCCACTGGATGTCACTGTTGCACTGCTTAAGTGCTGATGTAAGTGCACATATATGGTACTGTTAGTCTTCACAGCTCAAGCAACACATGTTGAGACTTATGAATATTTCTGATTAACGCCTCTCCAGATCATGCATTCAGTTTTGGGAGATAATTAATATGTGGAGAAATGTGACAGAAGTATACATTTACTAATTCTTTATGTTTAAAGGAGTTGGGATAAATTAAGTCAGTGGTGAATAACTAAAAGAAAAATAAAATATCCTTTGACTGGCATTGGCTTCAGATGTTTTGTAGTTCTTATATGGTATACACAGGTTTAGTTGGGGTAAAGTGTGCAAGTACTGCAAAACCAAAACTACTTCTAGCGTAAAGGGAAAATGCTACCATTTTATCAGTTGTGAATTAAGCCATGTAATGGAGTCAAGTACAGCTGTAAAGGCTGTAAATCAGGGCCAATTAAAGCATTTTCTGAAAAATGACCAACAGGCTTTTTTTCAAGCACAGCAAAACTCTTGATTTCTCTCTCCCTCCCTGCCCCCCCCCCCCGCCATCTTTCTAGTATACCAGATGAAGAGGAAGAAAGGCTTGCCAGAGATCGAGAGGAGAGACGAATGCAATCTCTTCAGCGGTGAGTTTTGGAAGTATACCATTTAATAACCATACACTTCTTGGTAGAATTTTTATTACGCAAGTAGTAACCTTAGCTCCTAGGGAATAAAGTATAAATTAAACCAGGGGTTGGCAACCTATGTCACGCGTGCCAAAAGTGGCACGCAAGCTGATTTTCAGTGGCACTCTCACTGCCTGGGTCCTGGCCACCGGTCCAGGGGGCTTTGCATTTTAATTTAATTTTAAAAGAAGCTTCTTAAACCTTATTTACTTTACATACAACAATAGTTTAGTTGTATATTATAGAGTTATAGAAAGAGACCTTCTAAAAACGTTAAAATGTATTACTGGCACGCAACCTTAAATTAGAGAGAATAAATGAAGACTCGGCACACCATTTCTGAAAGGTTGCCGACCCCTGTATTAAACAAACAGTCCAAAATCCAGAGCCATCTAAGCAGGCAGGGTCAATAGATGGAATATTAACAGAAAAGTATTAGCACAGACATTGTAACGATATTTATGATTCTGACTAAGACAGTACAACTTCAAATTCTGGATAGAGCCAGCGTACATTCCTTTCCGTTGATTAAACTGGTGTGCCCTTTGCTTCAGGGATTCAAGGTTGTACTACTTAGGAAAAGACAGAGTTCAAACAAAACCACTGGAAAGCTCGTACTTAACCAACACTTGTGATCTGGTTTCGTAGTTTTTATATGGTATACGCAGGTTTAGTTGGGGTAAAGTGTGCAAGTACTGCAAAACCAAAAATACTTCTAACTTAGCATCTCAGGAATGGAGTTTCCTCGACTCATCCATGCAAAAAATAATGAGTGGTCAGCTAGGAAAAAACATTCACATATAGTCATATTTGAGCATTTTACACAGGTAGCCACTGATGTCTGGGGAGTGTTCATGTAACTGAGCAGGGTAATTCTAGCCCTATTTTAGAGGTGTTTTCAGTAAGTAAATAGCCCTTTATTTTTCAGTTAATCCTTAATTTTTAACTCGTGGCTAAAGGGGTGGGGGGGGAGGGCTGGGATACAGTAGCACTGCTACAGCCAATGCTTCCCTCTCCCATTCATTGATAGAGTATTATACCAACCTGTGTTGGGTGATGTGCATGTCTAACAGTTAAGATCTGTGACGCTCTCCTCAAGTCCACGGACAAGTTGTGTTGTCTCTGGAGTGTGCTCTTAGCATGAAGAAGCCTTGTCTGTGCCTGCCTGGGTCCCTGACACACACCCCATCCACATGCAGCCTACACAGGTCCCTCCTGCAGACTAGCAATAGGCCAACCCCAGAGTCCTTTGTGCATCCCCCTTAACTACTGGACACTCCCAGAATTGGCAGATCCTCTTCTTGTTAACAGATTATAGCTTGCTAGTTATATCTTAGAACATAGCTTTGCTTAGCACACAGTGCTTAGATTGCTTTCTATAGAAAGCAAATATGTTTATTTAACAAAGAACAGCTCAAATGATAGTAAACAGAAATATTGGCAATCAAGAATGACTCACACAATAAAATCATAACACATAGTGTAGAGACTATATTTAACTAACAATATGCCCTTTTGTCTGTCCCAAATGTAACCATTTTTGCACTTGTCACATTGGTCTGAGCTTACATATGTTCACCTGTAGTATTTGCTGAATCCTTGTACATTGACGTCACTATGAGACTCCGTCATTATCCAGTTAAGATTTTAAGGTATTGTCCATGTAAATGAAATTACTAAGGATTGCCTTAATTATGCCATAAGACAATTTAAGTGCCTCGTTTAAAGAATGCAGCCTTAATCTTGAATTCACTGGGTTTCTAATTTTTTTAACTAATACTTAAAAAAAAAAAAAAAAAAAGTTGATATGCAGTTAAATCACTGTGTGCCTGCAGACTTAACTGCACAGTCTTGGGTGGGAGGAGGGATTTACTTCAGTATTTTTTAATGCTCCCAGGTTTGGTTGGAGAGGAATTATTCTTGCAGACTGTAGGAAGCTCACAGTAAGGGCATCTTTATCTAGCAGACCTTAGGAAGTCTGGGGGTGGGGGCAGGAATGGGAATTGATATGCACTTGATCCGCTGGCAACAAAGTTCCCTGTTAATTGCAGTACCTGTCCACTCTCCTGTTGAGGAGACTGATGCTGCATATCATTTAAGGTCCTGAAAAAGGGAGTCCCTCTTTATACCTCTGTAGGCCCTTAGCATCTTCTTCTATAGAACCTAGAAGGTGTATAGAACCTACAGAACATAGAAGCTTTCTTTCAGCTTCTAATAGCTGATTGTAGAGGCATAGGAAGATTGGTAGATGGAAAATACTGTCAGGAGGCTTGGGGTTCAGCAGACCTGGGGAAAAACTGACCTATGTGTCCTAGTGCTCTTGGTCCACTGTGTAGGGGGTTCCTGGAAGGTGAAGACTTCCTTCTGGCTCCCTGTGATCTCCTCCCTGGTGCTCCCTCCATGAGCTTTAGGGCTTTTTCTTCATGGGAAAACTGAGTGGTGTAATTATACCACTAGAGCTATACCAGTACAGCTCCCTGTGTGGATGTTCCTGTTCTGGAATAAGAATGTCTGCATGGAGAGCTATACTTCCATAGCTATAGTGGTATAATTGAGGCAAATTCTTCCTTGTAGTCAAGCCCTTGGTAGGATTTTCAGCCCCCTGGCAGCCTTTAACACCCATCCCCTGTAACACTTTTGGGGAGGGCAAGCCCCACCTGCTGCAATTCTCAGAAAGCTTCTTAGGATCCATTTGTAAGTCTTAAGATATTAATCAGGGTTCCCTGGGCCTCACTCTCCTCCCACCCACCCCTACAAAAAAGCATTAATGGACTCCTTCTCTCCCATCCCGCCTGCATGTAGTAGACATGTTTTGGGAATTAACAAGCCTACTAAAGTTTGTGGAGGTTCAGTGGTGGTACCCAGTGAACCTACTAAGGTGTGAGAGATCAAAGAGCTTCTTAAGACTAGCAGTTTTGTTGTTGGTTCTTCCCTTCTGGGTTCTTGATCTTCCCCATCTATGGAAAAATCTACTCTGAATTTCCTAAGGTCGTCAGGAGAAGGGCTGACTTCCTGTGGGCCTCAGAAGGTGAGGGGTGGAGAGTGGGGATTGAAAATTGGAACCTTGGTGGTGGGCCAAAGATTTGGGATGCATTCTAGCTTCTGGAGAGCTGGCTCAGAGGTGGGGCTCGGGCTTTGGCCCCAGGCCCCAGCAAGTCTGAGCCAGTTCTGGTGACCCCCTTAAAACGGGGTCACAACCCACTTTGGGGTCCTGACCCACAGTTTGAGAACTGCTGCACTACAGCCACTGCAGTTAGCCAGCAAACCGCTTAGCCCAGATGTAGATTTTGAGGAAGCAGGGAGCTGAAGTCTTCAAGAGGGGACCCAAGGCTCTCAAATGCCCTTCCCAGAAGAGCTCAGAAAGTACCCGTACTATCCTCTGGTCACTCAAGATGCAGATTCTCACTATAACATTCCCCACAGAATTTGAAAATCTGATTTGTTCAAAATTAGCATTCCATTGTTAGATTGAGTATTGACTACCCTTCCGGACTTTTTTTCCCCACTGCGCTTTTATAATCCGGATGCAGTGCTTAGATACTGTGGCAATAAGCACTTCTAGAGCTATTGGTTGATAGAAACCAGGCTGAGAGAGAAGCACTGCTGAGGTTTTTTTTATTGTGATAATAGGTCAGATAAGACCCCTAGTTTTTGTGCACTTGAGATGCTTGGCTGCTATAGTGTTTGTAAGATCTAGTACTTGGTGCAATATCCCCTAGAATCCCACATAGATCGTTTTTGCTCCGGTTCTTGAGAGAGCAGTGTCCCTGATCTGGTAATAAGTAAGTAAGTTGATAGCAAGATGACCGCCAGCAGTTGGAAGGGAGGGGAGAGGAGAGCAGTGGCTGAGGGAAAAGATGTAGAGTGAAATCAACTATTGGACAAATCCAAACAGGAGGATTTATCTAAGCTGCCTGCTACCTTTGCAAAAAGGCATTTTAAAAATGTACTTCTAGTATTGTTTCTGTAAATGCCCCAAACTAGAATGGGATGCTTCTGTGATTGCCAAGGGGTACACTGTTAACAAACTGAGCTGATTATACAGTACTTTTTAGACTAACTTCCATAATTCAGGAAAAAAGGTATAAAGGCTTATTTTTTAAAATCTGATCATACTGTGATGTTTCTACTGATCTTTTCCTGTGCATCTTTGGTTAAATCTGCCTTACTCTGTGCTCCATTTTACTTTTGACAACATCTTCTAAAATTAAGTTATTCACCACTATATGTTGCATTAGGAAGATCATTTGGGGAAGATTTTCAGTGTTCTCAAATAAGTAGACTCCTTGTCCCTTGCTTATAGGAAAATTATACACTAACTTCAGCTTGATGGGCCAAAATGTTTCTTGCATGCCTGATCTCTGAAAATTTACCTAAAATGTAATTCTGGTGGGCAACCCTGCAATAATATATTTAGGAATCTAGGGTTCTCTGTGAAGTATGTGTATGTTGCAGTATATTTTCACTTGCTTATTCTGAGCAGTTCTAGAAGGAATGGGTGCATTCCAGTTTGAGAACAGCAGAGGAACAGTATGCAGTCTTATGTCCACAAACAACAACGTAGCTGATAGGCTTAATTTTAGTTCTGGAATCATGGAACTCTGGCAAAGGGTGAGGAAGGGCAGGACCACACCATGGTCCCCAGCGGGACAGTACTGAAGCTACATGGAGCAGAGCCTGTGACTGGGCTCTGGGGGGATTGGGCGGGGGTGTATGCCCCCACTGCTGGGATCTGGGGGAGAAGGTGTATGCCCCCACTGCTGGGCTCTGGGGGGATGGGGTGGGGGTGTATGCTCCCACTGCTGGACTCTGGGGGATGAAGGGGGTGCAGGTGTCTGGGCAAAGGGGGACCCTGCATCCTCCTCCAGCACCTCCCAACTAGAACTAGGTTGTCATAGGGGTTTCTTTAACTCTCTACTCCTGGATAATCTCGTTTTGTTGTCTTTATTGTTGACATACTTTGTTGACAGATATTTTGAAATAAATTACCAAATAATTGAAACTGGAGTGATTATATTGTGGTGTTTTGACAAATAAAATATGCAGAATTTTAAAATATTGTGCACAGAATTTTTAATTTTAGGGAGGCAGAATTCCCCCAGGGTAAAAGTTAGGTGCAGCACTGTTGTTCTTTCCCTTTATTGGCTTTAGCTGTTACCTAAGATACAATTTTTTCATAAATGGCTGTTTAGATTGGCAGAGGCAGTTGGAAATGCAGCATCCATTAGAGTGGTTGTTGTCTTAATTAGTTCAATGTAGTCTACCTTAGTTTTACTACCTTTTTGTGGTGGCAGTTGCTGGTGCTGCTGCTTGGGAGGGTTTGGAGATGGCTTTGCAAAAGAGGAGATTAGTGTTTGAAGCCTTTTCAGATATCCAAAAATGTTTTCAAAAATATCTTTGGAGTTACATCCACCAGTCTTAAACTTCTCCTGTAGAGTTCCTAAACAGCTTTTCTGGTTCTAATAACTTACTGTGGGGAAGAAATATTATTTCTGAAGTTTAATGTTTAAAGAAAAAATGCTCTTATATTCAGTACCAGCTATTGTGTGGTCCCAACATTCTCAGTGCCCAGAATAGCTTGACTAAGGTATATAGTACAAGTGAAATTTCTCGGGGTATTGTACACTGCGCTTGCAGGCAGCTTAGACTTGATTGACTTAAGTATTCATAGAACAACTCAATCATAAGTCCCTAAAGTTAGCAAGATAAAAAAGGCCTATTATACCAAGTCCACCACCCATTCATAAAGGTGTTTCAATGATATATTCAGGAAGTGGTTGTTTGAAAAGGTTGGTGTCTGTTAGAATAAAGTGGCAGGGCTAATGGTTCTAGTTACCTCTTATTATCACAGGCAAGAAACTTTATCACTGAATCCTGAAGAGTTCTGACAAATCGAAGAATAATGCAGGCATAAATAGTTTGTGGTTAGAGCAGGAGAAAGGCAGACAGGACTTCAGACTTCTTAATTATAAATAGTAAAGATAAATGGATGTTATATGGTGTCTGCCCGAGTTCTGTCTTGAGCTTTGTGTGGTCTTGTCTCTTTTCCCATATGTAATGTAGGAATATTACGTGCTTGCTATCCTCATGGGAGGTTCTAAAACTAGTATAGGGCTTTGAAGATGTAAATAGTGTAGGTGCTAAGCAATAGTATCTAGTTTTTAATATAGTGACTCTTGGTGTATTGACAAATTTCAGATTTTTCTACATGCAATTTACAGAAATCCACTATAAGATACCATGTTATTAGGATTGCCAACTGTCTAACTGCACAAACCCAAACACCTTGCCGTGTCTCCAGGCCCCCCTTGCCCAAGGCCACACCCCTGCCCCTTCTCCGAGGGCCCCCTCCTTCCATTGCTCACTCTCCCCTACCCTCACTCACTTTAACTGGGCTGGAGCACAGGGTTGGGGTGCGGGATGGGGCGTGGGCTCTGAGCTGTGGGGTGTGGCCAAGCGATTTGGAATATGTGAGGGGGCTCTGGTTTGATCCTGGGTCAGGGGGTTGGGATGCGGGAGAGGGGTCGGGGTGCGGGATCTAGGAGAGATCCCAGGAGGTTCTGACCTGAGACAGAGGGTTTGGGATGCAGGCTCTGGACGGGAGTTTGGGTGTAGGAGGGGGCTCAGAGCTGGGGCAGGAGGTTGGGGTGTGGAAGAGGTTATGGGGTGCGGGCTCTGGGAGGGAGTTTGGGTGCGGAAGGAGGCTGGGGTTCAGGGTGCAGGCTGCGGCCAGGTGACACTTACCTTGGCTGGCTCCCAGAAGCGGCAGCATGTCTGGGAACGACTCTAGGCTCACAGGCAGCCAGGCAGCTCTGCATGCCACCCCTGCCTGCCAGCGCCACTCCCGTTGGCTGGGAACAGGGAACTGCGGCCAATGGGAGCTGAGGAATCAGCACTCAGGGTGGGAGCAGCACACAGAGACCCCCCCAGGCTGAGCCTCCTCCTAGGAGCTGCTGCCATATATGTCACTGCTTCCAGGACATAGTGTAGGTGCTACGTAAGATATGCAGAGCCAGGGCAGATATGGAACCTGTTTTAGCCCCACTGTGCCACCAGACTTTTAGTGGCCTAAAATTTCCCAAATTGGCTTCAGTAGCCTCCGAGAGATTGATCCTGATTCTGGGAGACTCCCGGCCAAACCAGGAGGGTTGACAATCCTACATGTTAATATTGTTTATTGACTGCATCATACAGGGGGTCCCTGGTATACATCTCCCCATTATCCATCGTTTCGCGTATCCGTAGGTCATCAATAGGGGAATATGTTCTGGTTTCCCTCGGTCCCGATATGCGTATCCATTGCTTCTCCTTTTGCATGGCTTTTCTTTAGGTGCTTCCCCCCGGCATTCAGGAGGCACTGGGAGGGTGGAGGAGGAGCGGGGACAGGACATGCTCGAAGGAGGGGGTGGAACTGGGCAGGAAGAGGCGGGACACAGGTGGGTGGGGCGGCAAGAGGCAGAGGCATTATTTCTTATGGGGAAAAATTCCCTGGTATCCATTGTTTCAGTATCCATCGCCCTTTTCAGGAACACAACCCCAACGTATACCATGACCCACTGTAACTGTTAGTCTGTGTAGCCGTGGCTAACAAGCTGTACAAGCTACTAAAATAGTGAGGAATATAAGTGTGTTTCCTACTTGGAGATGTTTAGATTGTGTGTTTATTGCAGGCTTAATGTTTGTGAGGGGAATAGTAGTTAAATAGAGCAGATGGCCAGCAGTGTTACTATAATTTTGGAGGCATGTCTAGTTATTTACAGCTCAAATGTTGGTTTAAAAACAAAGGCAATTGTTTTGTCATAATGGTACAGAATACATAAATGCATTCTGTAAGTCATTGATGTATCATAAAAGCAAGTACTGAACTCAGAAAGGAATGAGCTAAAAGACCATTAAGCAGGTTAAAAATTATTCAAAAAGTTAAGTTTAAAATTAAGCTCCATTTTAGTGAGCTTAACTTTAAAAGCTAGACACCTTTAAACACTGGTTATGAACAGTCACATTAACCATTGGTTATGAGTCAAGATTCCTAAATACATGCTTAAATTAGAGTTAAAAAGTACATTTAGCTGTGTGCCTACACCTGCTTCTGCTGAATGGCTAGTGATCTTTGAATGGGTAGCTATTCAGTATTTCATGTTCTCCATTTTAATGTATAGTTCCATGTCTTATTTACTGCAGACCATTAAAACCCTGCTCTGAATATAGTAATTTATTTGTGGGTTTTTTAATAGCAATGCTTCACAAATATTAATCTTCCTAACATCCTTATGAGGTAAGGTGATAGTCCTGTTTTACAGATGGGGATCTTAGGCACAGAGAGATTAAAGTCAAGTGTCCAGAAATTGGATGCCCAATTTGAAATGCCCTGGGCCTGATATTTTCCAGAGTATTCAGCATTTCATAATGCTTTATATGTTCAGAGCAGAGCTCCAATGGATTTCAGTTGAAGCTGAGTGCTCAGCGTTTCTGTGTATTATGTCCCAAGTGTCTAGAAGGGATCACTCAGAAAAAGAAGAACATACAATTTGTGACCACTGGTGAAAAGTTTAATTTGTGACTTGCCCAGCATCACATAGGAACTCTGGTAGAGACATGGATAGAATCCAGTTTTCCTGGGTAGCATTCAGTTATTTTAACCATGTGATCAGCTTTTCTTCTTCCTGCAGTCCGTTGCTTCATTTGCTGCACACCTTTGAGTATGCACAACAAATGAGGTAGGGGTTCAACAGACAACGTCATTCACTATACAACACTGATTCATTCCCTGGGCACTGGCTATCCTTTGCACTGAATGAGTCAGGGGTCCTGTGGGAAAAAATAGTGTGTGATTATGTAATTAAAACCTATAGCATAATGAATACACATATTACTACTCCTAAGGGTATTCTGTGCCAAAAAATTAAAAATTCTGTGCACAATATTTTAAAATTCTGCAAGTTTTCTCAATAAATAAATGCAGAGGCTCCATGGCAGTGGGGAGCACAGGCTGTACAAAAGTGGGAGATCACCCTGCAGCCTCCCCTCCCTGAGAACACGGACTCCGTGGTGAGGCTGCACCTGACCCTGACACAGCATAGGGGCTGGGCCTGCCTCGGAAACACCCCGGGGACCTGCGCCAGGCACACCAGGTATGGGGTAGGTAGGCTCAACTGGGCATGATCCAAGTGTGACTCAGTGTGGAGGGATCCAGGTGTGGGGCGAGAGGATTCTGTGGCACAGTCTGGGTGCAGGCAGCTCAATGTGGGGTCTAGGTGTGGGGGGGATCTGGATGCACAGAAGCTTGTTGGGGGCGACGGTTCCATGTGCAGGAGCAATAGGACTCTGCAGGGGCTTCCAGGTGAAAGTGATTGGGGCTCAGCAGATAGGTCTGGGGGGGAGAGGGAGTCTCAGCAGGGGCATCTGGGTCCTGGGGGAGTGGGGCTTGGGGTGGAGGTTTGGGTGCAGTTAGTTGGGGGTCCATGGCGTGGGGGTCTGGATGTGAGGGCTCAGGGGGGTGGAGCTCATCAAGGTGGGAGTTTTATTGTAGGGAGCTCAATGGGGGGTGGTCAGGGTGCAGGGGTTGAAGTTCAGTGGGGTTTGGTTATGGAAGGCTGGGGGAGTTCTGTGTGTATGGGGTGAGGCTTGGTGGGGGTGTCTGGGTATGGGAGGTCCAGATGCATGGGAATTGGGCAGATGGGGGCGCAGCTCCCCATCCAGTGACTCCTTCCCCATCAACCGAGGAGCAATGGGGGCAGGAAGCAGGGGAGGATGCTGAGCTTCCTGCAGCTGGGGGAGGTTTCTGGCCGTGGGTCTGACACAGTCTCAGCCACTCCTTGCAGGGGAAGTCCTGTCCTCTCCTGCCTCCAGCCCAGCCAGGACTAGCAGCTGATCCCAGCTCAGGGTAGGAGCCACTGGCTGGGGTGTCCCCAGCCCTACAGTGATTTACCTCTCCGCTGGCAGCTCTGGGTGCCTGAAAGAACGTACCTGCACAGCTAGGGAGTGGTGTGTGACTGCTCTTGCAGTTTTACTTTGCTTCCCTGTCAGTCATTTTTCTGCGGGGAAGCAAAGAAATCTGTGGGGGACATGAATTCTGCCCGTGTGCAGTGGCGCAGAATTCTTGCAAGAGTAACATGAAGAGGAATTAAGGTTGCCCAGGCAATCGTTTTTTAATGTGGCGTTTAATGTAATTTACTACATTTTTTTTTTTAAACAAACTGGAAAAAAAATTATACCGCATGGAATTGTATTGATCCCCCCACATAAGTCATCACCAAGGTTCAGATCTTGAGAACCACAACATAGCCTTCTGCCACTTGAACTAAAGTAGTAGCTGGTAGCAGAAAGTGGCTGTTCATAATCTGTGGACTACTCATTAGAGAGTGACAAAACATTTTACCAGTGGTTTTAGAGAGATTCGCTGACAGTAGAGGAATGTGGAGACTCAGAGTTCCTGGTTTCACTTCCAGGTTCTGGAGCAGTGTATATTCTAGGGGTTACAGAATCCTGTCCCCCATCTGAAACTTCTTCCCTTCTATCCCTGTCCTCTCCAGCTTGTCTTCACTACCGGGGTAAGTTGACCTAATTTACGCTATTCTAGCTATGTGAATAACGTAACTGGAGTCGATGTATCTTACGTAGACTTTCCGTGGTGTCTTCACTATACTGCATTGACAGGAGACACCCTCCGATTAACTTGCCTTACTCTTCTCAGAGAGCTGGAGTACCAGAGACAACCAGAGAGCGCTCAGCATCGATTTCAGCAGCGACGATCTCCCCGGTAGTGAAAACAAGCCCTCAGTCCTCATCCCTCTAATCTCCCTCGTCGTTCTCCTTTTTCCCTCCCCCAAGCTTCTCATGTTTCTGCATTCAAGTTAGACTAACTTCTTTTCCATGCTGTCTGGGCCCCAGTAGTCAGATCAGTCAATCTCCCTGCTCTCCATTCCGGTGCTTGGTGCCTCAGCGATACCAAGCTTCCGGGAGGAACAATTGCAGGGAAAAGTCTAGCTCAGCCTGTGGTCCTGGGAGAGAGCATACTCTGTTGCCCTTGGGGATGGTACACATGCAATCTGGTTGACACAACTTGATGGCAGTGGAGTATGCTCAGCGCAGATGGAATCTTTGGTGAATTTAGCTATCAAGCTGCAACAAGCCTCTACTGAGCATGTGTGAACTACTTGGGTGGATTGTGAAAGGGATAGCAAAAAGCACACACCTGGAGCTAGGACAACTCCCCTTTGCCAAATTTCTAGTCTCAGTTCCAAAGTATGGAGGCGCTAGACCTTTTTAGTGAAACAGTTATAAGAATCTTTTAAGAATGGCAAAATAATGTATATTCCCCTAAATTTGTTCTCAGACATGGCAAAATCATTTCCACCAAAACTCCTCCCAGTTGTCTTCCACACTCCACCTTAGAAAAATCAGCCAGAGACAGACGGCTAGCATGCAGAATCTCTGCTTGAATGGTTAGATCAGTAATGTTACTGGCAACTGGAAACAGGGTCTTACAATTGAAGCTGTTAGGCAGTGTTAACTAGTGACTACCAGTGCTACCTATGTCATAATATTTTTAGTATGTCTCCATTTTTTTTTTTACATTCTAATGTTTTTTTGCTTTTTTGACTGCTGCACATTAAGATGTCTTCACTTAATGCCTAACAAACGTTAACACAGGTAGCCTCAAAACGTTGCTGGACACAAGGGGTGGAGGATAGGAGAGCTGATATGTTCTGTCTTACAGACGGGGAAATTGACAGAGGTTGACTTGTCACATAGAAAGTCATAGGTAGAACCTTGATCTGCTGATTCCCTGTTCATTTGTTTGTCACTGTTGGCCTGCCTTGTCTCTTAGACTTTTACATAGAGGAAAGTATAGCTGACTTTGAAGTTTAAAAAGTGGTATGTTGACTTTAAGGCAATGTCTGTAATTGCAGATTCCAGTGCTCAGCTCAGTCTTGATACTGAGTACAAGAATCAGAGTTCATCAACCCCATGTATACTAACAGTTAACAAACCAGCATCTTCCTGCTCCTCCATATGCTGAAGGAGAAAGATTAGCAATAGCATGATGGTACCAGCATCAGTCGCAAGACCTTTTTTTGTGGTTACTTCTGAAATGTTTAGTTTGTTAAAAAAGGGAAGTGCAGTAAACCGAAATATTACTGTAGCCTAGTAGTGTATTTTTATTTTGTTTAAAAAAAAGTTATCCAAGCATTTATTTCAAACAAATTAGAAAAGCATTCTTCCACTAGAATATAAAAAGAGGTTACCAAAGTTACTCCTTTTGCAAAGTTGATGGTATAGTTTAGACAACTATATTTTCCTTTACTTATTGTAATATGTAACCAAATAATAATGCTAATATAAAATTTCTTCTTGTAGATTTGTGATATTGAATTAGCATTCTGCAACATGCAGTCTGATATGAATTTTACAACTATATTCCCTGCTGGGCATCATAGTGACATTTATGAGATAGTTCCCTGGATGTAATTAAAGCAGTGTATTTTCAGTTTCCTTGCTTGTCGATATGATCCTAATTGATGGCTTGATTTGTTAATGGGGAGTTGTAGTGAGTTTTAGAACTGGGAGCTGTAAGCTTTAGAAATTATTTTAGAAAGTGATGATTATTGCAGTATTCTTTAAAAAAAAAAATCCATTTGGACCCAAATGCAATTGTTATACTTTGCTTATAAAATGTCTTGAAACAGCCTAAAATATAAAAATGTTCCTGATATTTATTAATCTTTGCAGGAAACATGAAAGAAAAATGAAACAGGATGAGATACGCAAGAAATATGGTATGTATGCTAATCTTACTGTAATAATGTCTGAATAAAGTGTTTTCTTCCCTGTTCACACAATTTAAATAGGCATATTCCCATCATATTGGTAATGAATATGGACCCTTTCACCTCAGGATCTTGAGTCCAGGTTAATAGTGATGAAAAGTCACTACCATTTGACTGTTCAGTGGCCTAAGTAAAATAGACTGGCTGGCCTTAGTCCAGTTTCATGTGGGTGATAATTAGAATCCTTATTAGCATTCACAGCAGGAAAACAAGGATTAAGTGGAGATTTTGGAGCCAGAAGTACTTTCATTCCTGCAGTTAGTTGTTCCAAAATAGATTTGTGGCACAGTAGTGAGAATAGGGAAATATGAGGGAGCTTTGCACTACCGTTGCCTGTGTTGTGTCTCATACTGGAGGACTTCTATTCAAAGCTGTCAATCTTAGTCCTTTTTAATTTGGTCTCTTCGTGGGGTACTGATGCCATATATTCAAAGATGTATGATAAAAAGAGATACTGTGTTTTTTATCATGTAAATTACACTAGTATTAAATATAGTGATTCTGTATTTAGAGCTCTGACCAGCCACTCAAAACCATTTTAATTTCCAGTCTCTTGTTAAATTGATTGGCAGGAGGTGGGAATGTCTTCATCGTTCTGCACCAAGTCCACTGTCATATGCAGGAGTGTTTTAGATGAGCGCTAAAGGGATTTTCATGGATCAAGGAAGCTTGCAATAACATGGGCTCCTTAGTGAACCTTAAGAGTAGGAGAAGGGAAAATTGTTACAGAAACTTTGTAATTTTTAAGTGTGTATATAATTCACAATTTTAGATTCTGTAACAGTGTATAACATCACTGACCTTGGCCTTCAAACGTCTGTTCCATTTAAAAATGTTTGTTTGAGTTATATGGGAGTAAATAAAAAAAAATTATCAGTGCATTTTGTTTTAAGATTAATATTTCCCCCCAGGCCCCACGGTGCTTGTGTTTCTGTAGACTTGATGGGTTCAGTCCTGTGGGTTACTGAGCTTCCTGTAATATCCAATAAAGCACTCAGCACTGAAGTTAATCACTGGAGTAGTCCCACTGAAGTTGAACATTTGCTTAAATGCTTTGCTGGATCTTGTCAGAATGCTCAGTGCCTTGCAGGATTGAGCCCTATAATCACTTGCATTCTGGCTGTAAATCTACCAAGTTCACTTGCAGATAGATTCTTCAATCACATGCATGTCAATGTGTCACCTTGCTCCCACTGAAGTCAATAATTCTGTCACTGACTTCAATGGGATCATGTTCCAGCCCCCAGTGTGCAAGTGTAAGTCTTGACTCCTAATAAAATCATTAGATGTACCCATATTTGCACACACAACTTGTTTACAGGGCAGTTGCCACACAATAGTTTAACAATTAGATTTGGAAATGTCAAAAGTTCATTTTTTTTATAAAATTGATTTATTTGCAAGGTGTAAATTTCATCACATTTTGAGAGGACACTTATTTACGTTATCAACTCAAATGCAGTTTCTCATAATGAATAGATTGTTCAATAGAGGCACCAA